>NC_060055.1:2941666-4410000 GCF_905333055.1 Maniola jurtina | reverse complement strand
AAGATAACTATATCAAGTGGGGTATCATATGGAAGGGGCTTTTATTCTAAAACAGTTTTTGTTTTTATTTTTATGAATAATAGTTTTTGATTTATCGTGCAAAATGTAGAAAAAAATACCCGAGTACGGAACCCTCGGTGCACGAGTCTGATTCGCACTTGGCCGGTTTTTTATTTTTTATTCAGATATAAGTTAGCCCTTGACTGCAATCTCCTGATGACTCAGTCTAAGATGGAACATGGTACGGAATGGATGGATGGAAGTCTAAAATGGATGGATGGATGGAATCGGAATGATGCACTAAGGAATTTTGGACGTGAAGCTCAAAGCTTCCTGAACGCTGCCCAGCCAAGTTGTATTCGGCGGCCAAGCACTTTCTCGAATTCTTTACCCGACTGCGGCAAAGCCAAAAGGAAGGGTTATGTTTTAGCAGTCTATGTATGTATGTGTGTATGTATGTGTGTATGTTTGTATCCAGATTCTGTGTGTTCCACCGCAGCGTCTAAACTACTGGGCCGATTAAGAAGCATTCATCAATGAAGGTGTCAATCGATTCGTCGTAAAGGTCCGGGTGACATAGGCTACACTTTATACGAACAAAATTGACCCAACGATTGTTACATGAAAAAAAGTGGGGTCTCCAAATTTTTTTTTTGCTATTGTATCGAGTGGGATGTCAAATGAAAGAGGAGAAAATTCTGAGTTCATAAATATACATGTACTACAAAATTAAAATATACCAAGCGACAGAAAAACAATTTTACTATTTCAGCGTTCATTAAGACGATCGCAGTCGGGTTTTAGTTTCCAACTTAATCTTGTTTGAAATAACCTTTGTGTGCAAATTATAAACCTCCAAATCGTCCCTGCCAGGAATCAAACCGAGTGAGATCTTCACTAAGATTGCAGCTCTCACAATTGCATTAGGGAGTTTGTCAATTCATTATGAATTAATCATTAATCACAAGAAATGATGATGTTTGTAAGCAATATAATCGTTTCTCATCGATTAAATCAAGACTATAAAATCGGACTTATATAGGAAAGTACTTTAATATGTGAGTTTATTTCCCTATAAGAACATGAACTATTATGATTACAAGAGATTACTGTTCTCATGGCATACATAATTAAGTATACGATATTGTGCTATTATGATAATGAAATATTACTAAACAAAAGAAACATCACTGCATATTGCATTGCCTTTCCGTGTTATAATCTCAGAAGGTATGGGTTTGATTAAACCTGTCATAACCCTTCCAGGTTAACCCGCTTCCATCTTAGACTGCATCATCACTTACCACCAGGTGAGATTGCAGTCAAAGGCTAACTTGTATCTGAATTTAAAAAAAACCGCCAAGTGCGAGTCAGACTCGCGCACAGAGGATTCTATACCTACTCGGGTTATTCCGACATTTTGCTCGATAAAATAAATAAAAATCTGTTTTAGAATATACAGGTAAAGAAAGCTCTTTCATATGATACCCAACTTGGTAAAGCCATCTTACTATAAAAATTTAAACACATTTTAATTTTTTTTAAATGATGTAACCACAAATTCAAGGTTTTCGGATTTATTCCTTTACTTGTGCTATAAGACCTACCTACCTGCCATATTTCATGATTCTAGGTCAACGGGAAGTACCCGATAGGTTTTCTTGACAGACACGACGAACGGACAGACAAACAGACAACAAAGTAATCCTATAAGGGTTCCGTTTTTCCTTTTGAGGTGCGGAACCCAAAAATTATCATCATCAGTACGAGTCACCTCTCAGAATGAGAATGGTTAAGTCATAGTCTAACACACTGGCCAAGGCGTGCAGATTGGCAGACTTCACACCCCTTTAAAAACCAGTAGTCGTTTAGGCTGAAATACCCTTTTGGCACACGAGGTCTGCCCGCGAAATTCAAATTTAATTTGGTTTTTCGCAATTTGTAAAGTAGTCTTATGGCATTCTAATTGCGACAATGGCAGTATCATCTTCACAGGATTACATAAAAATCTTTACTTGAAAGTATTCAGTTTAAGATATTAGTAAAAATAATTAGTTTGACATGATACTATAGCTAATTTCTTAAAATGGACCCTTTGAAGTAAAGATTTTTGTATAAACCTGTGAGGATGATACTGCCATTGGCGCAATTAAAGTGTCGTGTTAGTTTACTAATTGCGAAAAACCAAATTTTTGAATTTCGCGGGCAGACCCGGAGGGGTCTCTCCGTCACTTGCTCCATACAAACGTAGTTCGTCTCTCATTGGAATACTAACCAATCATACTCAATGGAACTTTGTAGAAATGTTCCAGGCACTAATATCTATGCCTGTGATTTTCCAGATTTCCGTTAAAATATTCGGTTTCAAAACGCGGTCTTAAAAATTCACATGCAAATCTTTGAGCCCCTGTAATTTTAAAACTACATATTTTTAGAAAAATCCAAAACACCACTGGCACAGATATTATTTTCTAGAATATGTCAACAAAATTTCATGGACTTTGGTTGATTAATATTCAAATGAAATTCGGACTACGATTGTATGGAGCGAGTGACGGAGAGAGCCCTGTTAAACCATTTTAAATGGGCACTTTAAATCAACGATGCTCTGTGTAACTCGTCCGCCATTCAGCTGTCCGTCTGACGGTCCGTGCATCTGAGATTTATAGTGTTATATCCAACTGGACCTATTTATCACCACTTCACATCTTCCTCTTTGTTTTTAGATATTAAGAATTGTTATAAAATAGTTTTTCCATTGAAATATCTATCTTATTGGGTTTTTCTCGTTTTAGTTTGGATATTTTACTTTGTTATATGGAACTTTATCTCAATTTATGAATGACTAGAGGATGCCCGCGACTTCGTCCGCGTGGATTTAGGTTTTTCGAAATCCCCTAGGAACTCTTTGATTTTTCGGGATAAAAAGTAGCTTATGTGCTAAGCCAAGATATTATCTATCTCCATTCTAAATTTCAGCCAAATCTGTCCAGTAGTTTTTGCGTGAAGGAGTAACAAACATACACACGCACACATACACATATACGCACAAACTTTCGCCTTAATAATATTAGTGTGATTGTACGAAACAAAGAAACAACCAATTCTTAAAATTCTTTATTGTACAAAAACAAAGAAACCAAAACATAGAAATGTAGGAATATAACAAAAGAGATTTTTGTATAACAAGTGTAAATTAAAAATTTATAACACCCCCGACGATCCAAAGTATTTGAGTTTTCCAAAACATCATTTTCAAATAAATAATTATGTATTTAGGCAACGTCCATCTTGACAGCTTGACATTTGTCTATTGACATAGGTAATATTAAGAACCTAACGGTTATCTAACCTTCTTTGCTACAAGAAAACTAGAAAAGAGCTGATAACTCTTAAACGGCTGAACCAATTTTTTTAGATTATAGCTAAGAACACTCTCGATCAAGCCACCTCTCAAACAAAAAAAACTAAATTAAAATCGGTTCATTCGTTTAGGCGCTACGATGCCACAGACAGATACACAGATACACAGATACACAGACACACAGATACACAGATACACACGTCAAACTTATAACACCCCTCTTTTTGGGTCGGGGGTTAAAAATAGGCGGCCTTATCGCTAAATCTGTATCTGTGTATCTGTCTGTGGCATCGTAGCTCCTAAACTAATGAACCGATTTTAATTTTTTGTTTGAAAGGTGGCTTGATCGAGAGTGTACAATCCAAAAAAATCGGTTCAGCCGTTTGAAAGTTATCAGCTCTTTTCTAGTTGTTACTGTAACCTTCACTTGTCGGGGGTGTTATAAATTTTTAATTTACACTTGTTGGTGTTGTTTTAGACTACTCTCCCTGCGTGCCGACTGTGGAAGGTAACCTGGCGACATTCATGCTGGACCTGCAGGACTACCAGAAGTGCGCCGTCACCAGAGTGCTGCATCGATACACGGTAAACTAAAGAGGGGTCTCTCCGTCACTCGCTCCATACAAACGTAGTTCGTCTCTCATTGGAATACTAACCAATCATACTCAATGAAATTTTGTAGAAACGTTCCGGGAACTAATATCTATGCCTGTGGCTTTCCAGATTCCCGTTAAAATATTCGGTTTCAAATTTACGCGGTCTTAAAAATTCACATACAAATCTTTGAGCCCCTGTAATTTTAATACTACATATTTTAGAAAAATCTAAAACACCACAGGCACTGATATTAGTTTCTAGAATATGTCTGCAAAATTTCATGGACTTTGGTTGCTTAATATTCAAATGAAATTGGAACTATGTTTGTATGAAGCGAGTGACGGAGAGACCCATAAATCAACTGATATATTGTGATTCAAAAGACAATAGAGAGAGAGAGCCCAAGAGGGCCAGACATTCGTTACTTTCAAAGTACAAAGGCCCTCTCGGGCTCTTAGTCTATGAGCTAAAGACTAGTTTTTGTCCCCTACTGCGTTCGTACTAACTTCCTACTTTTTTGAGACAGACAGACAGATAAGTGATCCTATAAGGGTTCTATTTTTCCTTTTGAGGTACGGAACCCCAAAAAAGATATTTATATATAGGCAAAATTAAGCTTTACAAATCAACTGACTGTGATTCAAAAGACAATAGAGGGAGAGCCCAAGAGGGCCAGACATTCGTTACTTTCAAAGTACAAAGGCCCTCTCGGGCTCTTCGTCCATGAGCTAAAGACTAGTTTTTGTCCCCTACTGCGTTCGTACTAACTTCCTACTTTTTTGAGACAGACAGACAGATAAGTGATCCTATAAGGGTTCTATTTTTCCTTTTGAGGTACGGAATCCTAAAAAGATATTTAGATATAGGCAAAATTAAGCTTTACAAATCAACTGACTGTGATTCAAAAGACAATAGAGAGAGATCCCAAGAGGCAGTGGCGTGCAGATCATAGAAGCATAAAAGCGCTGCTTACTCTAATTGAACTAGCGCAATAATATTTTTTTAATATGTGGCGTGTAGATCATAGAACCATAAAAACACTGCTGACCCTAGGTGAAATAGCACAATGCTCATTTTTCAATATTACAGGTGGCGTGCAGGCTATAGAGACAAAGGAGGAACTATTGCCTACCCTGACTTAGGATATGCACGCCACTGCCAAGAGGGCCAGACCTTCGTTACTTTCAAAGTACCTTTCTGGGCTCTTCGTCCATGAGCTAAAGACTAGTTTTTGTCCCCTACTGCGTTCGCACTAACTTCCTACTTTTTTGAGACAGACAAACAGACAACTAAGTGATCCTATAAGGGTTCTATTTTTCCTTTTGAGATAACCCTAAAAAAGATATTTAGATATAGGCAAAATTAAGCTTTACAAATCAACTGACTGTGATTCAATAGACAATAGAGAGAGAGAGCCCAAGAGGGCCAGACATTCGTTACATTCAAAGTACAAAGGCCCTCTCGGGCTCTTAGTCTATGAGTTAAAGACTAGTTTTTGTCCCCTGCTGCGTTCGCACTAACTTCCTACTTTTTTGTACTACTACAGTGCGACGTTGAAATTGCTTACTGTACCTAAATGGGTTAATTTTCTACTACTACACTAGTAGGCAAAGTCTAGAATATGTTTCTTGATTATAGAGAGAGAGCCAGCGCGTGCCAGACCTTCGTTATTTTATAAAAGCTCAAAGTTTCTCTGCGTACCTATTGTCCCTAACACAGGGAGGAACGATCAGAAACTATGAAGTTTGGGAGATAACAGATAACAAAGGTAAAAAATCTTACGTCAAAGTCTAAAGTCATTTTTTTTATTTTCTTCGGAATAATATTAGAAATCACGCCATGCATTGCCAGACACTTTATGTCGTGGCAAGTGCAACTCCCTGCCAGAGGCCCTTAAGGGGCAAGTGACGGGCCAGCCCGCAAAATTCAAATTTTATTTGGTTTTTCGCAATTTGTAAACTAATACGACAAAGTAGGCTTATGGGCATTCTAGTTGCAACAATGGCAGTATCATTTTCACGTGTTTATATAAAAATCTTTACTTGATAAGGTCCAGTTTAAGAAATTAGCTCTAGTATCGACTAATTTGTGAGTTACAGTCGATACTAGGGCTAATTTCTTAAACTGGACCCTTTCAAGTAAAGATTTTATGTAAATAGGTGGGGATGATACTTTTACTGTCGCAAATAGAATGCCATAAGCCTACTTTGTCCTATTAATTTACAAATTGCGAAAAACCAAATAAAATTTGAATTTCGCGAGCAGACCCGTCACATCCACCTTAAAGTTTGAAAGTTTACACCTTTGTGATTTTTTTACACCTTTGTTACCTGTTATCTCCCAAAGCCACCATAATCCAAACAGAGTCGCTGATCGTTCCTCCCAGTGTTGGGCACAATACGAAGACTAACTCCCAGCTTTTATAAAATTACGAAGGTCTGACACGCGCTGGCTCTTAGTGCATTACTTCTTTTTATTACTGGGAACTAGGAAGTAGATTCTAAGGTAGATATGCTTTACTTTAGAACTAGTTTTCTTCAACATTTCAACGTTTTTGTTTGTTAAAGTGAAGTTATGTTTACTTTAAGATAGTTAATCAATTGGTTTACATAATATTATCACAGATATTATCCACTGAAAAGAGAAGAAATTAAGAGGGGTCTCTCCGTCACTCGCTCCATACAAACGTAGTTCCAATTTCATTTGAATATTAAGCAACCAAAGTCCATGAAATTTTGCAGATATATTCTTGAAACTAATATCTATAGGCCTGTGGTTTTCCAGATTTCTGTTAAAATATTCGGCTTCAAAGTTACGCGGTCTTAAAAATTCACATACAACTCTTTGAGCCCCTGTAATTTTAATACTACATAATATTTTAGAAAAATCTAAAACACCACAGGCACAGATATGAGTTTTTAGAATATGTCTGCAAAATTTCATGGACTTTGGTTGCTTAATATTCAAATGAAATTGGGGCTACGATTGTATGGAGTAAGTGACGGAGAGAGCCCTGCCGAGCCCTGAATCGGTCCATTGATTTATCTTATTTTATAGTTAAATGTATTTGAATTTTGTTCTTAGGGTAAACGCACATACTACCACAAGATCGTGATAGAGGACGGTTCGGGCGGACGGGAGACAGTGACGGTGCGATGTGTGGTGAGCGGCAAGACGCGCGCGTTGACGCGGCGCGCCGCTGAGGACTTCCCTCTCAACTTCAACGAGCCTGAGTGAGTACACGATCGTGATAGAGGAGGATAGAAGATTATGATGAAGGGTACGAGGGTACGAGAGATAAGGGTACGACTTCCCGCTCAATTTCAACGAGTCTGTGTGAGTACATTATCGTGATAGAGGAGGATAGAAGATTATGATGAGGGGTACGAGGGTACGAGAGATAAGGGTATTACTTCCCGCTCAACTTCAACGAGCCTGAGTGAGTACACGATCGTGATAGAGGAGGATAGAAGATTATGATGAGGGGTACGAGGGTACGAGAGATAAGGGTACGACTTCCCGCTCAATTTCAACGAGTCTGTGTGAGTACATTATCGGGATAGAGGAGGATAGAAGATCGTGATAGAGCAGGGTATGAGCGGGAGACAATAATGGTGTTCGTGATGAACAATACGTTCGCTTTAATATAGTGTGCTGCTGAGGACTTCCCGCTTAATTTCAACGAGCCTGAGTGAGTACATGATCGTGATAGAGGATGAAATAGGTGGGAGACAGTGACGAGGTGATGTGTAGTGAGCGACAAGACGCGTGACTTGTACGGTGTGCTGCTGAGGACCTCCTGCTCACTCTCCGTGAGCCTGAGTGAGTACAAGATCGTGATAGAGGACGGTACGGACGGGAGATAGTGACGGTGCGATGTGTGGTGAGCGGCAAAACGCGCGCTTTGACGCGGCGCGCCGCTGAGGACTTCCCTCTCAACTTCAACGAGCCTGAGTGAGTACATGATCGTGATAGAGGAGGATAGAAGATCGTGATAGAGAAAGGTATGAGCGGGAGACAATAATGGGTACAGTACGTAATGAAAAAGACGTCCCCTCCAATTAAGTGTAAAGCTTGTGCCAGGAGTGGGTACGACAGTCCGCTCCTCAACCGTTGAGCTATCGAGGCTTAATATAAAAATAGAAATCTCCTTGGAATGCACCAAGTCACTATTACCTATTTATGCTTTTATTAACCCCCGACCCAAAAAGAGGGGTGTTATAAGTTTGACGTGTGTATCTGTGTATCTGTCTGTGGCATCGTAGCTCCTAAACTAATGAACCAATTTCAATTTAGTTTTTTTCTTTGAAAGATGGCTTAATCGAGAGTGTTCTTAGCTATAATCTAAGAAAATCGGTTCAGCCGCTTGAAAGTTATCAGCTCTTTTCTAGTTACTTCTACCTTCACTTGTCGGGGGTGTTAAAAATTTTTAATTTACACTTGTTCAGAAAGAGGTATTAAATATCTAGGTGCATAAAATGCTGTAGGGTACCTATAGTTTGCGACAGGTCGAGATGGCAATGAACGCGTACTATACCATACTGAACCGCCTAATTTCTATTCAATCTTTTCAGTATCCTGGATATTACGAGGTACATGGAAGGCCGCGCTCCTGAGCCCGTTTTAGGGGCTCTTGTGAAGCAAAATGGAAAACAGTACGTAGAAAAATATGTCCACGTTATATCCACACTAATATTATAAATGCGAAAGTGTGTCTGTCTGTCTGTCTGCTACCTTTTCACGGCCCAACAGTTTAACCGATTCTGACGACAGAGTAAGCTTATATCCCGGAGACGGACATAAGCTACTTTTTGTCCCGGAAAAACAAAGAGTTCCCACGGGATTTCTAAAGACCCATCCGCTTGACCGATTTGTATGTTTGGTACCAAGGTAGCTTGCGTCCATGTAATTGCATAGGCAACATTTTATCCCGGAAAATCAAACAGTTCCCACGGGATCTTTGAAAACCTAATTCCACGCGGACGAAGTCGCGAGCATCCTCTAGTAAATAATATTTTTTAAATCTCAGAGCGCTTAGGAAGAAACAAACATTCGTATTCAAATTATTATTTAACCCGTCGAATTGAGAACCTCCTCCTTCTTTTGAAGTCATTGAAAAATCTTGCACATTGTTGGCTGAGTGGAAGATTGTCGCTGCACTAGGAGCGTATAACCTGTTTTACAGTCGAACAGGCTTCCAACCGGACAAAACCAATTCACAATTTATGAAAAAAAACATTATTTCTTGTCTTGAGTTCAAAAAAGGTACATATTTACACGAATTTCACCAAAATATTTTCGTTTTTTTTTGTTTTTTTTTTTTTAAAGAATATTAGCCATTTTAATCATGACTAACATTTCCCTTTCCCCTCCAACTAAGCGTCTAGGAGTGGATACGACAAGAGTGCAACGACTGGGGTTTGAACCGCCGACCTTTCGGAATTCAGTCCACTTCTATAACCGTTGAGCTATTGAGGCTTATATATATATTAAAACTTTGTTCTATTTTCCAGGGTATCCGGCGAAATATCAGTGACCCCCGGCACTCCTCTCTCGATGGAGATCTTCCTGGACAACTCATCAGCACCTGTGTACGGTCTGCTGGTTGGGTACATGCATGTCACTGACACGGGGAAACAGCAGGAGACAATTATATTTAACGGGTGAGTGTTCTTAGAGGGGCACGCATTAAATGTTTAACTAGATGGGTGACCGACTTTGGAAATCCAATTTGGCTTTTTCTGTGCCTTGGTAACCAGAACGCTTGCAAAAACTTATTACTATACTACCTCACACAATCCAATGACAATAACCATTTTCCTAATCTTGTATTTGTAGTGATTTAGTATTTTTCAAACTCGCATTGCATAGCGTGAAAAACTGAGATCAATGCGCCTACGATGCGGCATTGACTTCGAGTGGTCTATTTACGGAACGTTCGTTGACTTCTAGCGTTAGTCAGATGTTTTATTTGCAATAAGTATATTGCGAATTTTTAAACATACAGGATTTTTAATTTTATTTTTGATATTTTTAATTTTATTGTGATATTTTATAAGTAATCAAATCATCAATACTATTACCTGTCTTCGTTTTTGCTAGTGTCTTGTTTACACCCTGTATAATACCTTTGCTAATGTTCATCATCATCATCATCAGCCTGTGGACGTCCACTGTTGGACATAGGCCTTCCCTGTAGAGCGCCACCACACCCGGTCCTCAGCCTTCCTCATCCAGCCACTTCCCGCCAGCCGCTTTATATCGTCGGCCCATCGTGCTGGAGGGCTACGTTACTACTACTACGTTACTAGCTAATGTTGTAAATTGATAATAATTTCAGTTGCTCAGTGGATCCGTACCTCTTCGACAACTTCCTGACGACGGACGGCAAGAACCTCACAGCGAAGTTCAGAGCATTTAAGTTCCCTGACACTACCTATGTGCAGTTCAAAGGCACTGTTACCGTGTGTCTGGATAAGTGCCAAGGGGTATGTAGATCCATGTTACAATATTATTGTAAATTGAACAATTGAAAAGAGCAACCGCCGAGTTTCTTGCTGGTTCTTCTCGGTAGGAACGGCATTCCGAACCAGTGGTAAATTATTTGACGATTCAAAAGCACTTGTAAAAGTTTATTTGAATAAAAATCTATTCTATTCCATTCTATTCATGCTTCACTTTTTTTTTTGCTGAAATATTTTTTATTCACATCAACATAAGAGCTTTTTTTCAATAAGATAAACTTACATCTAAATTAAAACTAAAAACAAATAAAAATAAATAAATTAAAAACTAAATTAAATCTAATACGTCATCGAGACCACCGCAGCGAGGCATTGTACCCAAGATGGTGACAGTTTTGGCAAGGTTAAAATCGGTTTAGTTTGTGAACCGAGTGTCAGATGTTTATTGTAAACGCAATCGGTATATTGTTAATAGCTCGTTTCCACAAAAAAAAATGTTATTGTCGTTTCTATCAACAAGTTCTCAGTTGCTGCTCGGAGTTGGGAAGTTCATGGCTTTACCCGTCCCTCGAAGAGCACATAAGGCCATTGATTTTGCGCCTAATTTTGTCGAATTTCCGACCCATCGCGATATGAGAGTGAAGGAATAAAAAATACATCTGTATTTGGCGCACACACTCGTATGCGCTATACCGAATTACTCCTGTGAAACTCGCTAGTCTCCATTGAAATTGATCGCGTAAGGGCCAGCGCACATATGGCGGAGCGCAGCGCAGAGTTTTCTAATCGCGTGACACACTATACGCGAATTTCTACCAGAGAATGCGCGAGCACGCGCGGGACTGCGCGCGGATGCGCGAGTATCCGCGCGGATGCACAATGGATTTTAGATATTATTTTAATGAGGACAATGTCGATAATACTTTGACAGTGAAAAATGCTCTGGCGCTGCGCTCCGCCATATGTGCGCCGGCCCTTAGACGGATTTTCCAGTGATTACTGATTTTCAACTAATTTAATCCTTCGTCTACTTACTACAGGTTGAATGCAGTAACGGAGTAACAGCATACGGTCGTAAGCGCCGCTCGGTCGCATCCGGTGCTGATGCTAACAAAGTGTACGAAGTGTCGCTTACTACCATCATCAAGGTGGACTGGGCTGACGGGAATAAGAAGGAAGGTGAGATTTCCACATCACACTAATATTATAAAGGAGAAAGTTTGTATGTGTGTGTGTGTGTGTGTGTGTCTGTTTGTTACTCCTTCACGCAAAAACTACTGGACGGATTGGGCTGAAATTTAGAATGGAGATAGATTATACCCTGGATTAGCACAAAGGCTACTTTTTATCCCGGAAAATCAAAGAGTTCCCACGGGAATTTTAAGAAACCTACATCCACGCGAACGAAGCCGCGGGCATCAACAAAGTGTACGAGGTGTCGCTTACTACTATCATCAAGGTGGATTGGGCTGACGGGAATAAGAAGGAAGGTGAGATTTCCACATCCATACTAATATTACCAATGAACAAGTGTAAATTAAATATTAATAACACCCCCGACAAGTGAAGGTTACAGTAACTAGAAAAGAGCTAACTTTCAAACGGCTGAACCGATTTTCTTGGATTATAGCTAAGAACACCCTCGATGAAGCAACCTTTCAAACAAAAAAAACTAAATCAAAATCGGTTCATTAGTTTAGGAGCTACGATGCTACAGACAGATACACAGATACACACGTCAAACTTATAACACCTCTCTTTTTGGGTCGGGGGTTAAAAAGTCTGTTTGTCTGTCTGCTACCTTTTCAAGGCCCTTCAGTTTAACTGATTCTGACGAAACTTGATAGTGTGATAGCTTGCATGATGCATTCCGGAAGCAGGCGAAAGCTTTTACTTTTCATCCCGGAAATTCTAATTCACTTCCCATGGGATTTTTAAATACCTAAATTCACGCGAACTAAATCGTAGGCATTATCTAGTAGAACGTATTTCTCTATGGTGATTTACCTACTTATTATAAAAAAGGAATAACAAATTCCTGAAAGGCCGGCAACGCATTGGTGGTACCTCTGGTGCTGGAAATGTTCATGGGCGGCGGTAATCACTTAACATCAGGTGACCCGCCTGCTTGTTTGCTCACTAATTTTACTAAAAAAAAACTTTACCGTCTACTCAGCATGCTCTAGCGTCAGCTGTAACCGAAAATTTTAATTTTGATTTTGTTGAAAGACGTTTTACATAAAATTTTCTGTGTTTATTTACCCGAATGTTATTCTTCCAAAGAATTTTAAAGTCGAATGCTTCATAGGAGGTATACATCTAATAAAAATATTTTTTTCTTTTTTCAGAGGAGGTCCTCACTCTACTAAAGAACTTAAAATACGCAAACCAACTGTTGGGTGACAGAGACGGCACTTCAGCAACTATCTCCGAGCAGACCCAGGATAACAGACTAGTCGTTAACAAAGAAGAATTTCCCCAAACCCCCGAAATGCCTAACAATTCCAACATACAAACATACAGCTTTTTACTTGTAATAGTTACCCTATCATTAGTTCTATGTAAATAAACAAGGGGTAGAAACGACCGTGATGGATGATAATATGACGAATGTATAACAGTGGTTATTTTCGGGTTAACCATAGATATTTTTCGCTTCTGTTTTTTTTTTATTGGTGAGGTTCTTTTCAATGTATGCATCTGAGACTGTATTTATTTTTTTATTTAATTGGGATATTTTTGAGTGAATTGATATTTTTCGCTTATTATTAGGTCCTTTTTAATGTGCGATCGATTGAAATGATACTCCAATTTTTTTCAACGACAAAATGTTTATACCTATATAAGAGACAATTAATATGTTTATGTAATTAAAATTAAATAGAATATCTTCCTAGGTATATCTTAAATAAAATTACCTAAGTAAATAAAAAAAAGATCGTAGACGTACCTAGGTATCACTAAATTGATACATAGGCATGCCTATGCCTAATAATAATATCTACTTTATATTTACCTATTTTTACCTACTTTTTTAACTCATATGTAGTTTATAACATTTTGAAAATTATTGTGATTGATTAATTAATTATTATTTTAACTTTCAAAAACTCATCGAAATAATTCTTTAGATTAAGACTAAGATTAATTTTTAAGTCAAAGTGATTTAAAATTAAAACTAAAATTTAGTGCCTTCTTAACATAAAATTTAGTCTGATATTAATAAAATGCTAACGCATTTAAGATTCACTAGTCTTAAAATAATAATGTTAAATACCTATACAATAAGAAATAGACAATTTAAATTAAATGATTTCAATTTAATTCTACACATACTTAATCCAGTGACGTTTTAATAGTATTTTCAACTACACTAAAATATTAAAATAGCGAACCAAAACATTCTTTAGTACCCGACTACTTAGTTAATTTTTTAAAATTCCTTTGTTTAGAGCTGATTTTTCAATCGTCTAATAACTTTTGTTCGTCTAATCTGTCAAAACTTCAAATTTACTCTTTATTAGTTAGATGAAAGTTATTTGATGACTGAAAAATAGCCCTTATTGATTAAGAGAAGAAGCCCTAAAATGCTCCGTGTCCTTTCCAAACAATAATCTAGTTTGGTTTTCATTTGAATATTTTCCAATCAAACTCAATGTTTAGGGACACGTTCCTTAAACAAAATATAGTTATGATAAGATCTATATTAATTACAAGTGTAAATTAAAAATTTATAACACCCCCGACAAGTGAAGGTTACAGCTATAACTAGAAAAGAGCTGATAACTTTCAAATGGTTGAACCGATTTTCTTGGATTATAGCTAAGAACACTCTCGATTAAGCCACTTTTCAAACAAAAAAAACTAAGTTAAAATCGGTTCATTAGTTTATGAGCTATGCTGCCACAGAGAGATACACAGATACACACGTCAAACTTATAACACCCCTCTTTTTGGGTCGGGGGTTACAAATAGAAGTAATTCACTCATCTGTGTCTGTGATTTTCCAGATTTCCGTAAAAATGTGTAGTAAAATTTACACTGGCTCAAAGATTTCTTTTATTCAAATGAGAAACAAACTACGATTTTATGGAATGCGCTGGCAAGCAAGCTAGGGTTACTTTTCTTAAGTATGTGACGTCATAACAAATCCAAAATGGCGGATGAAGTAAATAATTAAGCCTTTTTTTTAGATTGGTATCAAATGAAAGGTCTCACTGTGTGATTTTGAAAGTGTAAGTACTTAATGTACTTACTTAGTTAATGAAAGCAAATGCGAACCATTCTGTTAGTAATGTTAAAAGATTTTGCCTATTCAGGTTTTTAGTACTTAAGCTCTTGTCTCACAAAGTTTGGGAAAAAAATCCGAATTTCGGCCTGAGTATGACGATGTCTCCACGATAAAATTGTTTTTTAGTCTTGTTTTAGTGTTTAGTTAAACTTGAAACACATCTTTTACCAATTAGTATTTAGGTATGACAATTTTTTCTTTATAAATAGCAGCCTAATACCTACATTGACATTGATAATAAGTGATAATACTTACCTAATAATTATTACACATAGACAGACGCGAAACGCACGCGCATGCACACACACAGTCATGTACCACACAATAAAGACACGTACCACCCTTATGCACGCAAATATAAACACACACACATACACACACACAGTTCAATATTCAAAACATTTTTATTCAATTACACTTTTACAAGTATATACTTTTGAATCGTCAAGAGCATCTACCACTGGATCGGAATGCCTTTCCTACCGAGAAGAACCAGCACACACACATACACACACAACACACAACACACACACACACCAGGTAGTTACTGCAAGAATACCAAACATCACAATAATTGCGATTTGGCAGATACTTGTTATCGCCCCCGGTATTTTAAGGTGCTTTGAAACAATTTTTCACTTATTGTGAAAGCGACTAATTTTTATTAAAATTAACTAGGTATAAGTTCTTAACGAAATAAAAAACAATATTTTCCAAACACATTGTAGTTTTATTTGACCAGCTTATGCCCACGACTTCGTCCGCGTGGGCTACATAAATTTCAAACCCCAACCCCCCCCCCACTCCCCACCCCCCCCTTAGGGGTGGAATTTTCAAAAATCCTTTCTTAACGGATGTGTACGTCATAATAGCTGTCGGCATGCCGTTCAGTCCGATCCGTCCAGTAGTTTGAGTTGTGCCTTGAGAGATCAGTCAGTCAGTCATCCTTTCCTTTTGTATATATTTTAAAAAACTTAGTCACTAGTATACTGGTCTGATCGCAAATAAATTTTAGAGTATTCGCATCTTTTTCTTGCCAATAAAATAAGAAAAGGACAAACAAAAATTTAGATCTGTCAAACCTCGTGACTTTAGATACCACTGCACTATTATATAATCTGAGCTTTAGGTGCCAATAGAGTCGAGAGCCAATTGTTTTTTATAGAGTCTCAGAATACGTAATAGTACAAAAATGTAGTCTTTAAATATAAAATTCATCCGTCCTTTTTTAACAATATTTGAAGGAAAAAGATGCAGACACTCTTAAGTTAGTTTAGAGAAAAACATCAGAATCGACGCCAACTTAGTTAGTTATCGACGACTTCAGCCACCCATCAGCTAATTTGAGCTTACCGGTGCAAGCAAAGCAAATAAAATAAATAAATCTTTATTATCTTCACAAAACAGTGTTTACAAAGTTTGGTATGAGGCAAACTTTAGTGTAATGAATACATTAGTAGATTGGATCTAAGGGTTTAACCACGGTTATATTTTTCGAATTGTTTCCGAATTCGGATATCGTATCCAACCGGACAGACACGCAGTGATTATTATACCTATCTATATACATATAATAAAATTGTAGAAAAGTGGTGTCTGTACAATGGAAATATATAAAAAAAAGTAGCAGGGGTTGTTATTATATCGATGCCAAACCCGAAATTGTAATTAATTTTTTTTTGTCTGTTTGTCTGTGTGTTTGTGCACGCTAATATCAGAAACGGCTTATTCGATTTAGATACGGTTTTCACTAATATATTGTAGTAAGCTTCACTTAACATTTAGTGTTTATTTCATGTCAATCGGTTCATAAATAAAAAAGTTATGTCAATTTAAAGAATCACGGCGAACATATTTAACGTACAGAGTACGTACTACACGCCTCGCGCCTGAGCGTCCGTGGCTATATAAATTGCGCTGATTTCACGCGAACGAAGTCGCGGGCACAGCTAGTTATCTAATATGTACCTACCTCCTTGCAGCTAACCTTGCAGTTATGCCTGTAGTAGGTATATCGCTTCTACACTAGAAAACTAAAAAAAAAATACCGATTTTGGATTAGGTAAATTAAAGAAAAAAGTAAGATTTCAGTCTTTTAATAGAACCATTATAGATAAATCTAACAATTACTAATCGAAACTAACATTAAAAGTTACAATAATGAAGAACAAAATGACATCACATCACAAAAAGTTGTTTTTATCTCAACTCCTACGTATAAAAATTGGACAGACAAGAATAGGTTCTTTTGCGTGTAAATTACGGATAAAATATTGCATTTACGATTTTTTTAAACGCTTTGTTAAAACAACAATTAAGTACCTACATAATCCATAGGTTTTGTAAAAATATTTGTAAAATTTTGTAAAAAGTAATTTTTTTAAAACTTTTTACAAAAATTTACGTAATCGCTTTACAAAAGCGATTATCTATATTATATCTATTTAATCGAGCGTTTTTTTTTTATAAAATGGGCATTATACAAAACCTTTAAATAGAATTATGGGAATATTATTAAAACCAAAGGTGGATTGATAATAATTGAAAAAAAAAAATATTTAATAGGTAATTTAAAAAATCGGCTATCCTTATTGTCAAAGTTAAAACGAAAAAATCTGATTCCCATGAACAAAAATAAATTAAGCATAAATGCAATAGATTTTATCCATGATTTTAACCGCTTCTATTTCTTAAAAAATCCTAATTCATAATTTTTACATTTACAAAAAAAACTCTTAGCTATTTAGTATTATACTAGTATTATTTAATACAAAAAATATAAAGAAATTATGCAATAATAGGTACTACACATTCATTGGAGACAATATTTATTTTTATTCAAAAAATTACAAATAATCTAATGTAAAGACGTACAATTCCATTTTTGCATTACAGTGGTAGGTAGGTAATTACATTTAGAGTTAAAATTACATTAAAATCAGTTCAGATTTATTTTATGAAATTTTACAAAGATTACTTATCCATTAAGGTGCCCACGCACTCGAACTGAACTCGGCTGGAGAGAATATCGTGCGGGGCGCTGACGCGACGCGCATTTCAGCTGCAGTTCAGTTCAAGTGCGTGGGCACCTTTAGTCTAAATTATACTTTTGATCGAAATGTATGATGAGTATAATTTTTTGTACAATATATAAATTAGTTTACAAAACAAAAACATAATAAGCACAAATTAAGTATACAATTTGACAGCCTTATCATTACATAATCTTATTGAAATATACATATTATACGATCGCATATAAATTCGTCATAATCGACTGATTGAAAATTCAAAATTATACGTTCGTTCCAATGAAAACTTCGTTTAGGTACATAATTGAGTTCGATCGAATAACTAATAAGTAAGTAAGAATTCCTACAACATGCTTATTTTGAAACATTACCACAAAAAACTCCAAAATAAACGTAAAATATATATCCGAACTGATTAAATTAAACCAAAGCTTATCAAACAATTTTATTCAATAGGCATTATGATAAAACTAGATACTAAACAACGGCAACGTCTAAAGATTAAAAAATAACGGTATTTACATTTTGTAAATATAATAGCTTAAATATAAAAAAAATTGAGTTATTTTAACAAACAGTGGCAAGACGCGAGCAAAAGATTTTATAATTTATAGGTTTTTTATTTTCATACTGAAAATAGTTAATATAGATCTAGAGACCATAATTAAATAAGGATCTTTCGAATATTAATAATAAATACAATTCAGTAAATACAAAGTTTTCTTATATGAGAACGTAGTTGGCAAAGAATAATAATCTAAAACAAATTAAAACCCTTTTTATGATGGTGGTTTCAAAATGTCAAAATCCAGATCAAAATATAGTATATAAAAGGCTCTAGGTAAATGAACACAAAACCAAACATTTTATTTAGTCATACACAATTCCTTCGATCGAATGAAGAAAAATAATAATAATCGTTCGATTATAGTCGCGTTCGAATTTATAGTTCATTCATTCTCAATTTAAAAATTTAATGCCGTGTTTAGAACAACGAAAAATCTTATGGATTTTTGTAATAATATAATAATTATGTTTTGTGTATTTGGTCTTATTTGTGCAAGATTTATAGCTTTCTATTTGGCACAATATTTCATACAATATTATATCTTTTATATCAAACATTAAGTTGATTTCAAACTACGGAATAATATAATATAATATATAAATATCGCTCACCCTACTTTGAAATGTTATATTACATCTAAGTGTGAACAGTGACATTTAAAAGTAGGGTGAGCGATATTTATATATAATATTATATATTTCGTAGTTTGAAATCAACTTTATATAAAATTTTCAGTAAGTATCTGTGGTAATTCCAATGCAAGATTGCGTATATAAAATAAGTAAAACGTATTGGTAGACTATAAATTACATATATTTATACATATTAATTAGTAGAGTTTAATCTTTATAGACGGAAGGAATGACTATTGTAAAAAGTTATAAATTTTTGGACGAATAATAAAGACAAATCCCGTGACTTTTATTAGTGTTTTGATTTCAATATTTATGGAAACTGGTTGGGTATTTTTGTCAAGTTATTAGTTGATAGGTTTATTTAAATTTATACGATATTTCTAGATTTCTAGATTTTAATGAGTGAAGGTTGTTTAGTGTTTACATATTAACTAATTTTAAAAAATAAGTACTAGTTTAAAACTTAAAAATCTAGCTCAGTTTTGTACAGCCATGTAATACTAGTATTTCTTTAGTATCACTTTTGTGTAAAACTGAACCTAACAGCTCCTTCCCTTCGAATAACCTCTTCGAATTCGATGTATTTTATGCGCGTAAAAAAGTTTTTCAACAATTTCGAAAAATCCGCATAACACCAAAAATAACTTTAAAACATTATGATTTTTTTATAAACTAATGTTTAAAACATACAACTAAAAGTTTTTAGAGAGCATCATTAATTTCAGAGAAATTATTAAAATTACAAGAACAGATTTTTATTTTTCAAAAAAGGAAGAGATTTTTTTTTCTAAAATCAATATTATTAGGTACTTTTTAAATATAAACAATACTGATAAAGCTAAGACGATCACCTCCAAACCTCTTTTTTTGCATCTACTCTACATCTACAAACGTCATCAAAATCGCTTCGCTGTTATGTACACATTAGTAATGATTCTGTTGGCAACTAAATTTTAGAGTATTCGCATCCTCTTCTTACTAATGCAATATGAAGAGGACAGACACAGTTTGACAGATTTAAATTTAATTTAGAGCTGTCGAACCTCGTGACTTTAGCGAACGTATTGTTTAAATTTATAGCGTGTACTTAGAGTCTTGTAATGTAAAATACATGTTCTATCCCTTTTTAACAATAATAAAAGGAGGAGGACGCAGATACTCTAAATTTTGTTTAGATAAAGACAACAGAATCGTCGCCACTGAGGGATTTTGTTCCTTAAGAACACAAAGTACTTAGGACTAGTACTAAAGTTGGCAGAGAATGTGGCTAAATTATATGTCTATATAGAATGTGTCTAGATTAAGCCTCAGTATTCTAGTCAAATATCCAGTAGTAAAATTGAAAAAATACCACAGTTCGAAAGCTCGCTAATTCTTATGAATGGAAAGGGATTTTTGATGGACTTTTTAGACGAAAAAGATTGGTCATATCTAAAATCGAATGGTAATAAAATGTAATTAATTCAGTTAAGTAATACTAAATGGGTACCAATGCTTATAGTCTGATTCCAAAACTTATGGTTCACTACGACACACTATAATGGGATTGAGGAGCTGGCGAATAAAATGATGTAATCACACTTGCTGCATACTAGATGACGCCCGCGACTTCGTCCGCGTGGATTTAGGTTTATCGAAATCCCGTGGGAACTCTTTGATTTTCCGGGATAAAAAGTAGCCTATGTGCTAATCCAGGATATTATCTATCTCCATTCCAAATTTCAGCCAAATCCGTACAGTAGTTTTTGCGTGAAGGAGTAACAAACATACACACACACACACACACACACACACACACACACACACACACACACACACACACACACACACACACACACACACGCACACACATACAAAATTTCACCTTTATAATATTAGTGATTAATTCAAACCAAAAAAAGAAGTAAATTATAAGATAATATACTTACTAGAAAAGGACAGGAGCAGTACTTAGGTTGTAAATGAAGTTTCCTTAAGTAAACGGACTAAAACTGTGCTAAGAAATAGTCCAAGGCCATGATTTCGATCGCTTAATAAAATTCTGAACTCATTTCCAAGCAGAACAGCCTAAAACTGTGATAAAATTAATACCAAAGTTCGTGATTTCAACGTTTTTTAGATTTAAGTAATTTTCGATTGAGTTTATTTCTCATTTTGTAAATTTAATTTCATGTAATTACAACGTTTTGTTAGCCAGCTCCTCAATTAAATCGTTTACACTAAAAGTTTGGCTCGATTTATATTATTTTTATTTCATTTTTAATCTGTAACCTGTTTTTCCGACCCACTCTGCCACCCAGAGTCCATAGTATTCGTATCGCTATAACAATGATGGTGGTTAGTTTTCAAAATCTCATCTTTTCTTTCCGGTTCATATTGAGAGTCTGGTCCCAAGCATTTGGAACCCTCTGGTTCGTTGGAATACACAATTTCCTGCCTTCTGTCATCATCGTCAGATAATAATGACTCTTCTGTGTTAGGTGATAAAGGCGAATGTGCTGTGTCCTTGTGCCCCACAAAGAACTCTTTGGAATCCGAGCTAGACTGTCTCGGATGTTCTTTAGGCAAGTTTTTGGGACTCGTTCGAGGCATACGTAATGGACTCATGTGAGTCCGCATTTTAGGACTACCCTCGATTCTTATGCTCGCGTTTAAATCCGACATCCTACGGTCTTCGAAGCGGTCGGATATACGTTCAACTCTAGAGTCATTCATTCGATCGATTCTAGAATCATTCAATCTGCTTTGTTCACTAATTCGATCGATACGAGAATCATTCAATCTACTCTGATCAATGATTCTATCGACTCTAGAATCATTCAATCTACTCTGATCACTGATTCTATCGATCCTAGAATCATTCAATCTGCCCTGATCACTGATTCTATCAACCCTAGAATCATTCAATCTACTCTGATCACTGATTCTATCAACTCTAGAATCACTCAATCTACTCTGGTCACTGATTCTATCAACTCTAGAATCACTCAATCTACTCTGGTCAATACGTTCAATACGAGAATCGTTTAACCGATCGCTCATAATTCTTGAATCGTTCACTCTGTCACGTTCACTAATTCGTTCGACTCTAGAATCGTTAAGTCTATCTCGTTCACTTATTCGTTCGATTCTGGAATCGTTCAACCTGTCACGATCACTCATTCGATCAATTCTAGGATCCCGTTCCCTTTCACAAACCCGATCGGGTCTAGAATCGTTCAATCTATCTCTGTCACTCATTCGATCGCATCTCGCTTCATTCAAACGATCTCGCGAGTCATTCACTCTATCGACTCTAGTGTCTATACGATCTATCGATTCTCTTTCAATTCTGGAATCGTTCAATCTATCTCTGGACTCGATTCTTTCACCATTCAGTCGATCTCTTGACTCAATACGTTCTAATCTATCTCTAGAATCGATCCGATCACTCATTCTAATGTCACTCATTCGATCACTGAGTCTATCAGTCATCCGTTCACTCATTCTCATTGAGTTGTTCAAGTGTTCGATTTGTTGTTCGGTGAGTCGTATGGAGTTATTGAAGTCCTGTCTTTTGTCCTGTGTTTTGTGTTTGTCTGTCTGTCTGTTCCGTCGTTTCGAGCCAACTTGCGGCTGCGGACGTTGCTGACGGGTTAAGGTGAATGATCCCGTGTCTGATTCGGACGTGGATTCTGGATGGTTCTCGATTGTCCCTACGAGCGCTGAGACGTTCGGATTTAGGCAGCAATCAGCCTGAAAAAAAAATTTTTTTTTGTCACCATCGTAATCAACCCATCGTCGGCCCAGTACTTACGTACGGCTCTTATTTTGGAATGAGAAGAGTTTAGGCCATAGTCCGCCACGCTGGCTAAGTGCGGATCGCAGTCAAGGGTAAACTTGTATCAGAATTTGAAAAACCGGCCAAGTGCGAGTCAGACTCGCGCACCGAGGATTCCGTACTACAGTCATATTTTTTCAACACTTTGCGCGATAAATCAAAACTATTATGTATAAAAATAGACAAAAATCTGTTTTAGAATGTACAAGTAAAGCCAAGATATACCACTTGGTATATTAATCTTATATTGAAAGTTGAAAATACTAATTATTTGTTCATGAACACATTCTAATTTTTGTTTTGTGATGTAACCACAAATTCACGGTTTTCCAATTTTCTCCCTTACGTGTGCTATAAGAACTAGACTACAGGCCCATGTTTAAAAATGGGTGGGTCATATGAACCACCAGGTGACGTATACAGGACGATATAAGAGCATAAAATAATAAGTTTCAGCACTATGCCGTCACTTGTAAGCTGTCCAACAGAGTGCTGGTGAGAATTGAAAAGTGCAGGTAGAGTGAGTACATTTTGGTCATATATTTTTGTACGGCATTTTTACCATCGATAGATCCATGAAAAATAATAAGAAAGCGCGCAGTGCCGTAAAAAAATGGTGCGCCACAAAGTCAGTAAATGTTTTGATTTTCTGACAATTTCCGGGGTAAATTTGGTCATTTAATTCTGTACGGCACTAGTTTCATACTGTTTCAATACAGCCTCTAATCCATTATTCCGCAACGCCGTACAAAAATCATGCGACAAGGGGAAAAAATTGAGGGTAGCAACCCCCTCTCTTTCCGTGGTCCGGGGGGTGATTTGAGAAAGTACGGCTTTGGTTCCAAAACATTATCTAGCACTCAAAAGTACTATTAAAAATAATGCCGTAAAAAAATTAGTGTTCATTTGAATGTGTATCAATAATTATCTTAATTTCATGGTATACTTAATTTTTAAAGCTGTAAAATCATTTGACTCTGTACGGCAACTTTTTTTTTAACATGATAGTGTAAAATACTATTGTTAAATAGTATTGCCGTTCAAAAGAAACTGTTCTAAAAAAAATTATAGATAAATACAAAAACTGAAATTTTTCAAATTATTGCAAAAGTTTAAATATTCATAGATTAATAAAATATAGCAATTTTCTACGCTTTTCCCTTGTTTTAAATAGTATTAAGATAAATAAATTAGGAAAAAATTATGCCGTACATTTTAATGCAGACCATATCTTTTAGGCTGATGAAAATGACGCTACCATTTTAAGGGTAGTACTTTATGGCCATCTGATACTGTACGGCATTAACATATTTTTGAAGAGAACAATTGATAATATGATAAAATCACTATGCCGTCTAACTGAAGTGAACGGGTGTGTATATAATATCCACATCCCCTACAAACCTTTGGACCAACGAAAATGTACGGCATGTAAAAAAATATTATCTATGCATAAAACACTTTCAAAAGAAATTAATTTTATGTTGTTTCAAATCACCCCCCGGACCACGGAAAGAGAGGAGGTTGCTACCCTCAATTTTTTCCCCTTGTCGCATGATTTTTGTACGGCGTTGCGGAATAATGGATTAGAGGCTGTATTGAAACAGTATGAAACTAGTGCCGTACAGAATTAAATGACCAAATTTACCCCGGAAATTGTCAGAAAATCAAAACATTTACTGACTTTGTGGCGCACCATTTTTTTACGGCACTGCGCGCTTTCTTATTATTTTTCATGGATCTATCGATGGTAAAAATGCCGTACAAAAATATATGACCAAAATGTACTCACTCTACCTGCACTTTTCAATTCTCACCAGCACTCTGTTGGACAGCTTACAAGTGACGGCATAGTGCTGAAACTTATTATTTTATGCTCTTATATCGTCCTGTATACGTCACCTGGTGGTTCATATGACCCACCCATTTTTAAACATGGGCCTGTAGTCTAAACTACTTACGTGCCAAATTTCATGATTCTAGGTCAACGGGATGTATCCTATAGGTTTTTTGACAGACAGACAG
The DNA here is from genome assembly GCF_905333055.1 of Maniola jurtina. NCBI lineage: Eukaryota > Metazoa > Arthropoda > Insecta > Lepidoptera > Nymphalidae > Maniola > Maniola jurtina. The sequence continues at coordinate 4,385,204 of NC_060055.1, read as the reverse complement.
ACGGACAGACAAAGAAGTTATCCTTTAAGGGTTCCTTTTTCCTTTTGAGGTATGGGACCCTAAAAAAACTAGATTATTATAAAAAGGGATACCTTGACACTCACGTTACAGCAACTCGACACATCAGCGAAGTATACCTCCGACTCTGCGTTCTGGTTCGCGCCGCGGTGACAATCTTGCATCGACGACCTAACACCACATAACATAATTATTATTGACTTAGGCTGAGATCTATAGAATGCACTTTGACTTAACTTACGAGCTGATCTCAGACTATGGAATATAGTATAGACTAGCTGATGCCCGCAGCTTCTTCGCGTGGATTGGTCAGATCCCCTGCAGCATCAGGATTGAGGAGTTGGACTCCAAATTTTTTATGAAACAATGTCGCAAAGTTCCTCTATCGATTAAAAAAGAAATGACGCAAATCGGTTCAGAAATCTCGGAGATTTCGGTGTACATAGGTAGAAAAACCCAACTCCCTTTTTGAAAGTCGGTTAAAAAAGTAGCCTATGTTACTCCCTGGCCAATCCTCTACTTGTCTGTGAAAATCCCGTCAAAATCGGTTCAGCCGTTTCGAAGATTAGCCTTTTCAAACAGACAGACAGACAGACAGACAAAAATTTTAAAAACGTGTGATTCAGTTATGGTATCGTTCAAATAACCATTTGAGCTTAATATGAGGTAGTTATTTTGAAATTACAGACAGACACTCCAATTTTATTTATTAGTATAGATTCGCGCACCAAGGGTTCTGTACTCGAGTATTTTTTCCGACATTTTGCACGATAAATCAAAAGCTATTTTGCATAAAAATAAATAAACATCTGTTTTAGAATGTACAAGTAAGGCCCTTTCCTATGATACCCCACTTGGTATAGTTAAAATTGAATATAGTAAAGACTCGCACACCGAGGGTTCCAAACTCGAGTATTTTTTCCGACATTTTGCGCGATAAATCAAAAGCTATTATCCATAAAAATAAATAAACATCTGTTTTAGAATGTACTGGTACGGCCCTTTCTTATGATATCCCACTTCGACTAGTTATCTTACTTTAAAAATTGAAAATACTAATTTATTTGTTCATGAACACATTTTTTTTTTGGTGATGTAACCACAAATTCATGATTTTCGGATTTTTTTCTTTACTTGTGCTATAAGATCTAGCTACCTGCGAAATTTCATGATTCTAGGTCAACGGGAAGTACCCTATAGGTTTTCTTGACAGATACGACAGACGGACAGACAGACAAACAGATTACGAAGTGATCCTATAAGGGTTCCTTTTATCTTTTTGAGGTACGGAACCCTAAAAATGTACTTTCTTACCGTATAGGAGAATGTTTATCGTTCTGGAAGCCCAAATTTTCTTTGCCTTGCTTCTGACAAGAGTCACTGCTCTGATCTGAAACTGACAATTAAAAAAAATTAAGCTAATGTGGACAAACAATACTTAAATTAATTATATTATTCCGCCATAAAGCTATTGTCAAACAAAATATTTAAATATTATGTCGCCACGATGAAAAAAAAACTTTTTTCATGACAAAAATTTAACCAATAATAAAATATTAAACTACCTACAGATATCATTATCATTTTGTAAAAATTGGAAGTTACGACTATTCTAATTTGATTCGATTTTACTACCTAGAACGATAATTTTTTTTAAACCAACCTTTGCTAACACTCTTCTGATGCAAGCATTCAATCGCAACCTCTTCCCTACAATGCAAATTGCCCGAACTCATTCCTAGGGATCTCTGACACCCCCTATACGGGACCAAATGACCCCGTAGCGTGTTAAACCTTTCCGGACCCATTGCAACCATTTCCTGCAACCGGGCGATTTCATTCGGATCGTTTGGGTACATGTGAGTCAATTCCGGATTTATTCGAGTCATTTCCGAATTTATTCGAGTTAGTTCCGGATTTATTCGAGTCAGTTCTGGGTTGATGCGAGCTAATTCTGGATTGATACGAGCCAATTCCGGGTTGATACGAGTAAGTTCCGGGTTTATCCGAGTCGCGTCAGGGATACGGGATAATTCGGGTTGTATCAGATAGTTGCGAGTGCACGTGTGTGGTTGTATGTGGTCATGTATGTTGCGGTGGTCAATGTGGTGGTGGTGTAATAACGTTGCAGCAGCCGGGTCTTGATGGTGAAGGTGGTGTCTGAAAAAAAAAATAAGATATTAATATTACACCTGTCAAAACTACTAAGCTCATTTTTTCAATCTAATGCTTAATTTAAAGCCCGACTCTTGGCTGATACTTATTAGTTATTTTCTTAGATAAAATTACTCATTTTAGTAAATCAAGTCTGATTCAGTTTTATTTCAGGAAAATAGATGATCTAATTTTAAACAGATATAAATTTTGCAAAAAGATACGTCGCAGAACGACTCTGATTATTATAATTTTTGATTGGGATTATAGATGCAAATTAATGTCTTATTCAGAGATTTTGGATGTAACAAGCGCATTAAAAATTGAAAATGGTAAAGATGTACGAATTTACATTTTATTGCGTTTTTTTTTTTACTTGCCTGCTGCCACTTCTTCCTTGAGGACTGTAAGGCGGTGGAGGTCCCCACACCCCAGTCTGTGCATCGAAACTCCCACTCGCTTCACCAAACCCTTCCTGATACCCAGCCTGGGCAAAACTGCTCCCTTGCCCGAAACTAGATCCTTGACCAAACTGACTTGGACCAAAGCTTCCCGGATTTTGCACAAAATTCGCCGATGATTGTTGAAAATTCATATTTGCTGGAGTGAAATTCGCTGGGTTTTGGGTAAAATTTGCTGGATTTTGGGTAAAGTTTTGCGGGTTTTGGCCGCGAAATTGGTTGAAATTGGCTGGGTAAGTGCGTTCTTCGTATTGCTGTGACGGATTTTGATTGGGTTCATTTTCGCAAAAGCCGTAAGCACTGTCCCCTGATTGTGGCACGCCGCTCATTCTACATCGGGAACTGTTGAAGTAAAATTGTGTTACATCAAATTATTATTGTGTTAACCAAGTCTTTTACATACGTAAAAATATGCGATTTGCATTTAAAGTCAAAACTAAGTTTTTTTTACAACTTGAATCTTATTATACTAGAAAAATACCGAATCATCTGTCACTTGCTTTTTGTACCAAATAAATGAAATAGATTGATTGATTAAAATGTTCTGAAATTAATCGACTTTCTGAATTTATTCAAGACTAGCTGATGCCCGCAGCTTCGCCCGCGTGGATTGGTCAGATCCCCTGCAGCATCAGGATTGAGGAGTTGGACTCCAAATTTTTTATGAAACAATGTCGCAAAGTTCCTCTATCGATTAAAAAAGAAATGACGCAAATCGGTTCAGAAATCTCGGAGATTTCGGTGTACATAGGTAGAAAAACACAACTCCCTTTTTGAAAGTCGGTTAAAAAAGTAGCCTATTTTACGCCCTGGCTAATCCTCTACTTGTCTGTGAAAGTCCCGTCAAAATCGGTTCAGCCGTTCCAAAGATTAGCCTTTTCAAACAGACAGACAGACAGACAGACAGACAGACAGACAGACAGACAAAAATTTTAAAAACGTGTGATTCAGTTATGGTATCGTTCAAATAACCATATGAGCTTAATATGTGGTAGTTATTTCGAAATTACAGACAGACACTCCAATTTTATTTATTAGTATAGATTAGCTAAACTTTGTTCAAGTTATGTTAAGAAACTATATCTATTATTATTACTATATTTTGACCTATTAATAAAGCAAATAAATTCTTACTTCTGACTATTTCCCCTGGGCCAAGGAAACCAACTCCATGGAGAAGTTTTTCTGCCCGTGCCAGGATTTGGAGAATATAGGTTTCCAATACGACCTGTAAATAAACAGAAAATAAATTCTAAGCAGATTAAGCTATATATTAACTTTAGCTTTGTTTTTAACCCTGAACTCTGAGGCTTAGGTAATTATAATTAACTATGTGTAAATCTGTTATTTTGAGTGATATTTTCCTGAAAGTTAATTTACAGGATGACTTTTTCCTATCCATACCCCATATTAAATGAGATTTACGCATACGTTAACTTCAAATAATTACACTTGGAACTCGGTATTGAAATAGAGCCTCTGGTCATTCTTATTTGCTCTCTTCCTGTAAAATCCTTACCACTCTCATCGCATTTTCTGCTATCTCTATCTTATTCTTACCGGGTGCCCAAAATCTGTGTTGGAGACTGAAGTCCCACGCAGGCTGTGTAGTGTGACACTGCGCGCAGCAACTGCAGTTAGTCTAAAAAAAATATTTGTGTTAAAGAAACATAGCAATGCATAATATGATATTTTATCTAAAATATGACTCATAGCGAACTCTTAACTTTTAAGTACCTAACGTTATAAATAAAATTATTAGCTTTAAAATTTAAAATATTTTAATGTCGTCTACTATATTGATTTAGTCAAAAAATGACAAAGACGTTTTTATCCGACTTTTCCGAATTTATTCGAGTTAAAAAAATTTAACATACCTTTTTTTAATGAATAACATAATGTTTGCGATGCGTGAATCTTTAAATGGGACTTATCCTGGATACTAGTTTACCATTGTTATTTTTTTAAAACATTCAAAATACAATTCGGCGTAAACGAATGTTTAAAAAAGCGGTCAAGTGTGAGTCGAGTTCGCACACGAAGGGTTCTGTACCATTATACAAGATCACACTAATATTATAAAGGCGAAAGTTGGTATGTGTGTATGTATGTGTGTGTGTGTGTGTGTATGTTTGTTACTCCTTCACGCAAAAACTACTGGACGGATTTGGCTGAAATTTAGAATGGAGATAGATAATATCCTGGATTAGCACATAGGCTACTTTTTATCCCGGAAAATCAAAGAGTTCCCGCGGGATTTCAAAAACCTAAATCCACGCGGGCGAAGTCGCGGGCATCGGCTAGTACATAATATACTTTAAGAAAATTAATTTCCATTAAAAAAATATAAGAAGTACATAATCTAGTACGATGGTACGGAACCCATAGTATACGAGACTGACTCGCACTTGACCGATTTTCTATATTTTCACCTGCACAGGTCTGCCAGTAGCAGCGGGCTGTCCGCTCGGTGGACGATACAGAGACCTGCAACGTAGCTCCAGCTGTTCCCAGTACATCTTCTTACGTTCATGACTGAAATTAAATGAAAAAACTTTTTTTCATATAAGACAACTTGGACTTTCCGGCTCCATCGGCTAACGCCTCTACGACAGGCATGTCCTGCCCATTGCCATTTCAGCTTGCTAATAGTTTGGGAAAAGTTTTTGAGCCGGAAAATCCTTTAGTGGAGACTGCGTTTTAGCAAGCGTAAAGCCCTCCAGCACGATGGACCGACGATATAAAGCGGCTGGCGGGAAGTGGCTGGATGAGGAAGGCTGAGGACCGGACCGGGTGTGGTGGCGCTCTTTAGGTAAGGCCTATGTCCAGCAGTGAATGTCCACAGGCTGATGATGATGATGATGACAACTTGTGGCGGAAACATAATATGTATTTTATGTATAATTCGTATAAGTACGCGACAGTTTGAGATGGCAATCGGGGTATGAGGCCGGAGGTCGCGGGCATCAGCTAGTAATTAGCACATAAATGCTTTTAAAGTCAACCTTCAGCCAGCGGGATATCTTTTTCAGCGTTCCGTACTTCCGAATGAAAAAACGGAACCCTTAGAAGTTCAAGTGAGCTAAGAATCAGCTTAGCTTATTAGTAAGGGGATCACGTGTATAGCTAGTTGGCTGTCTGTCCACCTGTCATAGACAATTTGCTCCGAATCTACGTAAAATTTGCCTACATTATTATGAATTATCGTCCGTGAAATTATAAGGGTTTCTTATTTTACTACGGGTCCCTAAATACGCAAATCCACGGGAAATATGTCGCGCGAAATCTAAATAGGTCATAGGTACCTCTTCACAGGTTACGAGGTTATACCAATAAAAACTTCGTGAATTTCAATGGCACGAAAATCCATTTCAAACGGTTTCCATGACAACTGGCTGTTGACTTCAGAACCTTTTTACGAACCACTTCAAAAGTAAAACTTATGGAAAAATAGACCTTATGGTACAAAGAATAGAGTTCATTGAAAAAAATTATAGCGGTAAAGTAGAGTTGTCTATTGAAAGTACGTCAGTCTATCACCAAAGGCGTCATTATTGCATTTTGATCGTGTCAGTTGTCGGTATTGGCTGTATTTTACGGTGCTTCATTAAAGGGCCTAGTACACATTGGCCCAACGTACTCGGCCAATTCTCTTGACGTACAAGGTTACTTGAAGTACATTTGGCCTTAATTCACAAACGGTGTTTAGACAAGTAATTACATTAAAAAAAAAATTAGTAGAGGTGTCAAAAAAGTGCTTGTAATCTTCAATCTTCTTTGGCCGCCAATACATTATTCACTGAGTTGGCCAACGTACATTTGGGCAGCTGTAATCGGACAAATTCAAGGTTCTTTTGCATGTACGTCTATTTTGTCATTCTTGCTATGTGCATATTTTGCTACTAACTGACATGTGTAACCAACCAATATTATGACATTATAAACTTTCAATGACAGATACCTAACGACTAAAAACAGAATAGACACCATAACGCATACATTTCATTTCAATACATTTAATTTCATAACCACTGAGATACTGATACTGCTTAGCTAGTCGACTTTTGTCGGTTTTTGTAGGTTTAATTTACTAAATAAACTCTACATGGGAAAAAACAGCAGACATTTTTTGTATGACATAGTAGTTATTATTTTTATTTCACAATAATTTGTCAAGAGGAATGTGTTCTATATTTAAAAACATATAAAACCTTACAGTTTTCGTACAAACATCAAAAGGATCTCATTCGCAGTTCGCAAGCAGTGGTTTCACTTTAGCCGACACTCGTCAAAAACATCGGGCCAATTTGTACTGGAGCCATAACACTAAAAATCAGAAACAGTGAAAGATGATTGAAACTTTCTGTGACTTGTAAATAATGGTTTATGTGTTTATTATTTTAACATAAAAGTTTTTAAGAGTTTACCAAGTGATTTTTAAAGCAATTTATTTTGAAAAAATGTCTCGACATTCCCACGGTCCTAGGAGCAGTACGAGCCCACATTCAAGGTCTGAGAGCCATCTAATGAATTATAGCGAAGAAATAACTGACGCCGAACTTATAAAGCAGGTGGGTCTTTCATTGCTGAGGGTTGGAACCCTTTCGATTAAACTCATTGAGGCACTAGTCCGACCGCCGGACTATATTAGCCAGAAAATAGTTGAGGTAAAAATTAAAAACGACATCTTCCTCCCTGTCGGTGGGACAACTGCCTAAAACTATTTATTTCTTTCTTCTTAACTGCTTCAAACGAGACCAAAGCGATACGAAGCGGGAACCTCAGCCGCGCGGCGGTCACCTTCCACGATATTTAATGGCGCTATGAACACATAGCGCCATTAAATATCGTGTGAGGGTGTCTGCACATATAGATTCGCGTCGTAAACGCTCCCGCATAGCATCCCGCGTGCCGCGTTCTAGACACGCAAGTGTGGCCGTAGCTTTTAGCGTGTTCTGGATTTATGACCCGCACTGGACCAGTGTTTAGGGTTTCGTACCCAAAGAGTAAAAACTGAGCCCTATTAATGTCACTTTGCTGTCTGTCTGTCTGTCCGTCCGTCTGTTTGTCCGAAACATGTCACAGGTCTCTAGCTCGTAGACTAAATGGGTTACCTAAAATGTAAAATACCTAAAATAACCTGAAATTTTATTATTTGGTGTAAAACGTTGAATCAGAACCAAATATTGAATTGAACCAAACGGATCCCTAAAAGAGCGAGGCCCGACTCGCACTTGACCGGTTTTTAGGATTCCGTATCTCAAAAGGAAAAACGGAAACCTTATAGGATCACTTTGTTTTCTGTCGTTCAGTCGTGTCTATCAAGAAACCTATACGGTACGTCCCGTTGACCTAGAATCATGAAATTTGGCAGGTAGGTAGCTCAAGTACAGGAATAAATCTGAAAATCGTGAATTTGTGGTTACGTCATTTAAAAAAATGTGTTTAAATTTTCAAAGCAAGGTAACTATACCAAGTGGGGTATCATATGAAAGGGCTTTATCTGTACATTCTAAAACAGATTTTTATTTATTTTTATACATAATAGTTTTTGATTTATCGAGCAAAATGTCAAAAAAAATACCCGAGTACGGGATCCTCAGTGCGCGCGTCTGACTCGCACTTGACAGGTTTTTTATTTACAGGTCAACGATATAAAACAACAAATACGAATCCTCTCGCTCGAAAACGAGATCTTCGAACGAGTCATAATGAGGTTGGAGCCAACGTTGATGCATGGAATCCAACAGGCGTTGGACTACGCCACCAAGCTTCAGAGCAGCTCGCCCTTGAGCATTGGAAGCTTTGTCAAGTCCCAGACGTCAAGATATGGCTTTGATTCCGTCATTACCAGTCCTTCGAGAATGTTCACGAGTCCATCAAGAGGTAGGTACAGATGTTCTATTTCACGAAGATATATTATTCTATTCTGTTCCGTTCTGTTCTAGTCTTTTCTGGTCTGTCCTGTCCTGTTCTGTTCAGTTCTATTCTATAGAAGTCCGACGTTTTAACCACTAGGCTATCCATTCTTCTTCTTTAGTATCCACCCGGTTATGGTCTGGTCTGGTCTGTCCTATCCTGTTCTGTTAAGTTCTGTTCTATTCTATTGTACGCCGACGTTTTAACCACTAGGCTATCCATTCTTCTTCTTTAGTATCCACCCGGTTCTGGTCTGGTCTGGTCTGGTCTGTCCTATCCTGTTCTGTTAAGTTCTGTTCTATTCTATTGTACGCTGACGTTTTAACCACTAGGCTATGCATTCTTCTTCTTTAGTATCCACCCGGTTCTGGTCTGGTCTAGTCTGTCCTGTCCTGTTCTATTCTATAAAAGGCCGACGTTTTAACCACAAGGTTATCCATTCTTCTTCTTCAGTATCCACCCGAAGAGTGGATTCCTCAGCCAAAGTCAGCGGGACTGTCATATTCGGGACTGGTCCACGGATCAACGTGCTGGAGAGGTCAGAACTAGTCTCCGCAGAGATGGAGATTCTGATAGCTAATCTGGAGAAGGCGAGGAAGAAGGCGGCCAAACAACACGCGTTTCTGAAAGCGCAGCTTGAAGAAATTGGTGTTCGAGAAACTGATATTGAAAAGGTTGGTGTTTTTTTTTTAATTTATAGATAAGCGATTGGCAGACATGCTGGTAAGTGATGATGCAGCCTAAGATGGACCGCGCTTACCTAGAAGATGTCTATTCGCTCTTGACTTGAAGGTACCCATATTAAAGTCGGGAGAACTGATGCTAGAAGGGCGTTCCATATTCTAGTAGTACGAAATAAATGTGAACAGTACAATACAATACTTTGAACAGTGGCAACACAGTTGTCTTTGGTTTTGTCTATGTCCGACCTACTTGTGTGAGGATTTATTGCGTGTTTCATAAAGAAGTCGACATGTTAGCTCTGAATTAAATACAGTTATTCAAGCTTCCAGCAGAGTACTTTTATTTATAAGTCCTAACAATAGAAAGATACTTGGAAATTAATTGTCAAAACCTTCAAGAAAAAATTTTCATTTTCGCAGGCATCGGAAATGTTTAAACAAGAAGTAATAGTTGAGGGATGGGACAAGATAGCGCAAAGAATTCCAGCTGAAATTTGGATAAGGTAGGGTACCCAGTTCATTATTTAATACTGAGCAAAAGCTGTTATACATTCTTCAATACCTGAAGAATGATCAACATTATTATTGTTTGTAAGTGCTTTTGTAAAGTGGTGATAATAAAAAAAAAATACCCGGCTGAGTTTGTTGTGGGCTCTTCTGAGACTTGGGCGCGTTTGGAACCCTCGTAGCTTTAGTTTTGAGTTTACGTAATTAATTATCACCACTATATCATCTTTCAAATCTAACAAATCGGACAAACAAAAGGTGTACAATAGCACCTATTTTTAACCCCCGACCCAAAAAGAGGGGTGTTATAAGTTTGACGTGTGTATCTGTGTATCTGTCTGTGGCATCGTAGCGCCTAAACGAATGAACCGATTTTAATTTACTTTTTTTTGTTAGAAAGGTGGCTTGATCGAGAGTGTTCTTAGCTATAATCCAAAAAAATTTGATCAGCCGTTTAAAAGTTATCAGCTCTTTTCTAGTTTTCTTGTAGAAAAGAAGGTTAGATAACCCTTAGGTTCATAATATTCAAGTGTCAATTGACAAATGTCAAGCTGTCAAGATGGACGTTGCCTAGATATACATAATTATTTATTTGAAAATGATGTTTTGGAAAACTCAGATAGGTACTTTGGATCGTAGGCGCGGAACAGTCCAAGAAAATCGGTTCAACCGTTTGAAAGTTATCAGCTCTTTTCTAGTTACTGTAACCTTCACTGGTCGGGGGTGTTGAAAATTTTTAATTTACACTTGTGAATAAATTATTTTGACATTGACTTATTTGTAGATTTATGACTGAATGGGTCAAAATATCAGACAGCCACATTGGAAAGTTCAGACTCAGAACCAGTACTTTGAACTCACAGTATAGCAAACTAAAAGGACAAATCAAAGTCAAAGCTGAACTAAGCGAAAGCTTACGTGCCGTGGATTTTGACAAATTAAAAATAGAGAATAGCGAGTGTTTGAAAACCATTGATTACAAACTACAGCAATTGGGTGAGCTAAAGAAAATGACTGGTGACGCAAATTTGAATCTAACGGTACATAAAAAAGCAATGATGCAACAAAATGGTTACCTATCTAACATACTACAATCTATTAAAGAGAAACAGAAACAAACAGCGGAATTAGACAAAGAAAAAGATGTAATTAAAGTTCAAGCGGAGAGTTTGTCCCAAAGGCTCGACGATGTTAGGAAAGTCAGACTTGCATACGAAGTACCAGATATAATGGACTATGTTAACGTTAAATCTGAGGTTGCAGATTTAAAACATAGCGTCAAATTGTTAGAAAATAGAGTGCACATACAGGAAATAGCGTTGGCTTCTTTGAATAAGAAGTTGAAATCGATTATTTCGAACGAAATGTAAAACAGTAATACGTTTTTTTTTTTTGAATTATTTCTTTTGTTAATCGTGTCGCAAATTAATGTGACAAATCTGTTGAATTAAATACTTATATTTTTGTGTTTTACTCAATTTTGATGTTTTCTTTTGCATTTGCTTCAATACCAATTTAATTGATTGATTATTTATTTATTATAACCGCTGAATCTGAATACTGAAACATATATATTTCTGTTCTTAGAAATCTTTTTTATCATTATTTGTATCGAAAAATGTCAAAAATCTGATTACATAGGTAGGTACTAAAAGCTGCCCTTTTTAGAAACCAAGTGGCTTTTTTGGTCATTAATTCAATCTGGAATGAAAACTGCATTGCATTTATGTAAAAGCGGGCCAAGTGCGAGTCAGACTCGCGCACTGAGGGTTCCGTACTCGGGTATTTTTTCCAACATTTTGCACGATAAATCAAAAACCTTTATACTTACATAAAAATAAATAAAAATCTGTTTTAGGATGTACAGGTAAAGTCCTTTTATATGATACTTGGTATCTTACTTTGAAAATTGAAACATATTTTAATTATTTTTTTTTAAATGATGTGACCACAAATTTGCGGTTTTCAGATTTATTCCTGTACTTGTGCTATAAGACCTACCAAACCTACCGAATTTCATGATTCTAGGTCAACGGGAAGTACCCTATAGGTTTCTTGACAGACAGACAGACAACAAATTGATCCTATACAGGTTCCATTTTTCTTTTTGAGGTACGGAACCCTCAAAACAAACAACGGAACCAAGCAAGTGCGAAATATTTTATTACTTAATGATTTTACCTTAGTAACTGATAAGCCAGCATACAGCTGAAGATGCAGACCAGCACCGCGCTGACCGAGAGGGCAAAGACCCCTCGAAGGCACCAGTACAGGGCTCCGTGCACCACGCCGCAGTCTGTGACTCCCTCGAACGCGCAGCGGACTCCTACAATAGACGACAAAACGTTAATAAACTGCCTGAGATTTGATTCTTTCACCAAAGGTTGCTTGTAAGAGATTGCTTTAGCAATAAAGCCGCCTTTGCACCCTCATGTATAGTTTCTTCTATGTTTTCTGTATGTTTGTGTGTGCAATAAAGCATAACAAATCAATAAGGCTCAATAGCTCAACGGTTGAGGAGCCGACTGAATTCCGAAAGGTCAGCGGTTCAAATCTCACCTATTGCACTATTGTCGTACCCACTCCTGGCACAAGCTTTACGCTTAATTGCAGGGGAAAGGGGAGTATTAGTTATGATTATCATGGCTAATATTCTTTAAAAAAAAAACTAAATAGGAATAGTACACGACTGGTCAAGATGGCAACTGGGGTATGAGGCGGGGGAACGCCCCGCACACCCGCAAGTCATCCGCGCTATCCCGCACCGGGTTAGCGCGAGGGCTATGCTTGTTTTTTTTTAATTCTTTATAGGCAAGCGCTTGACCACAAGCACACTTAATGGAAAGTGATGATGTGGTCTAAGATGGGACGCGTTTACCTAGAAGATGCCTATTCACTCTTGTTTTAAAGATACCCGGATTGTAATTGGTAGGAAACGCAGATCGCGGAAGAGTATTCCAAACCTTAGCCATATGTATGAGGAATGAGGGCGTGCGGGGTGTCCTCACCCAATTGCCATCTCGACCTGTCGCGTAGATCCTTCATCATATCGTATACGCACTAGCCAGTCAGAGAAATCCTATAATTTTTTAAAGTCCATTGTTTAAAAAAACACGAATCTAAAGTTACCCATACGTACCGAAACACTAGGCAAGAAGTAACCAATTTCTGAACGCAATGTTTCTGTCAAACTCGATTTTTATTTGTCAATGTCAATGTCAATTGTTACAATTTATTTTTTCAATTTTCGTAAACAAAAACAAAGTTAGGAAAACTCAAATTTTACGCTATAACAACTAATTAATATATTGTCGTTGGTCGTTATAATATTAATTTTGAATCTCTTACTCTGCTTGTAAACGAATTGTGTATTTTATATGTAAATGAACAATATGTCTAGGTTAGGTGCACTACATTTCACTAAAAACACCGGTGCAAAACACACAGCTACTGTAATATTCTTTCATGGATCAGGTATAATTGTAACTGAGTAGTGTTTATTGAATGGTCCAACGTATACTTAAAAAAGTTTTTATAACCTCAAACTGAACTTTCAATGGCTATTGTCTATTTAACCAGCATAAGTTAGCAGGTGTCATCCTGATTGTACTTGTGTGGGGTACTTTAAAACTTGATTTGCCAGGGTAAAAGTGTTATCTACTACAGTTTATATGGTCCATTCTTTAAACTAATTTTGACTAAGTTTAGTACACAAATAGCTTGTATCCCAGAGAGGCATAGAGTTCCCACAAGATTTTAATAACCTAAATCCACACAAACAAAGTCATGGGCATCAGTTAGTCACACTAATATTATAAAATATGAATAAATGTGTTTGTCTGTCTCCTTGATTGCATCCCAGGAATGGACTTAGCCTACTTTTGTCTGTAAAACCAAAGAGTTCCTATGGGATAACCATAAAATATACCCAGCTGAGTTTGTTGTGGGCTCTTCTCAGACTTGGGCGCGATTGGAACCCTCATAGCTTTAGTTTTCAGTTACGTAATTAATTATCACCACTATATTGTACAAATTTAACAATTTCGACCATCAAAAGGAGTACAATTGTACCTACTTTGAATAAATGATTTTGACTTTGACTTTGACTACGTAATTAATTATCACCACTATATTGTACAAATTTAACAATTTCGACCATCAAAAGGAGTACAATTGTACCTACTTTGAATAAATGATTTTGACTTTGACTTTGACTATGTATATGAATTTCAGGAGCCACTGGTGATCATATGAAGGAATGGGTACATTTACTAGCAAAGAATTTTACATTCCCACACATAAAGGTCTTGTACCCAACCGCACCGTTGCAGCCCTACACTCCAGCTGGAGGTCAAATGAGCAATGTGTGGTTTGACCGTGTAGACATCAATCCGAACGCTCCAGAGGCATTAGAATCACTTGAAAAGATTGAGCATGATGTTAAGAACCTAATAAAGACTGAAAACGATGCTGGTATAGCTAGCAATAGAATTATTGTAGGTACGTTATACCATATTCTATTAGAGTTAGACTATCTATTCATACTTATATTATACTAATATTAAAAATGTGAAAGAATGTCTGTTTGCCTAACATTCTGTCTGTTTTGAAATTATCCTGGAGATGGGTATAGTTATACTTTTTGCCCCAGAAAATGGAAGATTTTGAAAAATTTTTAAAACTTAAATCCATGTAGACAAAATCAAAGCTTTTTTGGAATACTAGCTGACGCCCGCGACTTCGTCCACTTGGATTTAGGTTTATCAAAATCCTGTGGGAACTCTTTGATTTTCCGGGATGAAAAGTAGCTTATCCAGGATATTATCTATCTTCATTCCAAATTTCAGCCAAATCCGTCCAGTAGTTTTTGCGTGAAGGAGTAACAAACATACTCACACACATATACACACAAACTTTCGATATTAGTGTAAAGTTTGATAGTGTGATTGAGAATCTTCACACACCTTTAAGAACAGTATAGAGATCTCTCAGCCATGCAGGTTTTCTTATGATGTTTTCCTTCACTGTTAATTAATGCAAGTGCATTTAATTGAGGCCAGACTCGAAACACCAGACCCTCTGAATAGGAAGCGAACTTCTTAACCACTAGGCTGCCATAGCTTTATTTTTTTTTATTTAAGGTGGTTTTTCAATGGGTGGTGCACTGGCACTTCACACAGCCTTCCGATGGGAACCAAATGTGGCGGGAGTGTTTGCATTTAGCTCATTCCTCAATGACAACTCAATTGTTTATCAAGAACTTAAGAAATCTACTAACAATGCCAATGGTAAGAAACAAAATGAAATTATTTTTAAGCTTTGTAGGGTTCTGTAATCTGTTCTCAAAGAGTACCCATGGGACTCTATTACTAAGCCTCTGCTGTCCATCCATCTGTCTGTTAGAAAGGTGTATCTCATGAACCATAATAGATAGAGAGTTGAAATTTTTAGAGTACATATTTCTATTGCCACTTTATCATCAAACTAGTTGATGCCCGCGACTTCGTCCGCGTGGATTTCAGTTTTTCAAAATCCTGTGAGAACTCTTTGGATGTGTCAATACAAAGTATAATCTATCTCCACTCTAAACAGCTAAATCCATCCTGTAGTTTTTGCTGAAAAAGTAACAAACATACACACACACACACACACAAGCACTCACACACACATTCGCGCGCACACACACACACACACACACTAACACACATACACACACACACTCGCTCGCACGCACTTTCTCGATAGTAAAAAAGTTTCTTAGTGATTCTTCATAGTAAGACTTCACTTTTTTGCATGAGTATATAAAGGCTTCTTTTTTTATCACATACAGGCTTAAAAACCTAAATCCACGAAGACAAAGTCATGGGCATCACATAATTTCTAATAACTTAAAATTCTTTCAGTACCTCTACTGCAAATACATGGAGACATAGATGACCTAGTAGACCTTACCTGGGGTCAGACTACATTCATGGAGCTACAGTCCCTCGGAGTGAAGGGAGAGTTCCACGTCATGGAAAGACTAGGTCACTCACTCAATAAGAAGGGATTGAATATCATTAGAGATTGGGTGGAAAAACTGTTGCCTGAAGTGCATTGAATGAAAATAGTTATTTTGTATTTAGTGGTAATTACTTTAGAATCTACACTTTTTTTTTTAATAAATAAAATTGAAGTGTCTCTCTGTGATTTCAAAATAACTACCTCATATTATTAAGTTCATATAGTTATTTGAACTGTACCATAACTGAATCACACGTTTTTAACCCCCGACCCAAAAAGAGGGGTGTTATAAGTTTGACGTGTGTATCTGTGTATCTGTCTGTGGCATCGTAGCGCCTAAACGAATGAACCAATTTTAATTTAGTTTTTTTTGTTTGAAAGGCGGCTTGATCGAGAGTGTTCTTAGCTATAATCCAAGAAAATCGGTTCAGCCGTTTGAAAGCTGTCACCTCTTTTCTAGTTACTTTAACCTTCACTTGTCGGGGGTAATATAAATTTTTAATTTACACTTGTTTAAATTTTTACCTGTCTGTTTGAACAGGCTAATCTTCGGAACGACTTAACCTATTTTGACGGGATTTTCACAGATAAGTAGAGTATCAACCAAGGAGTAACATAGGCTACTTTTTTAACTGACTTCAAAATGGAGGAGTTGTGTTTTTCTACCTATGAACATTGATAAAAGAATAACATTTGCTATAAATGCATGGAGACATAGATGACCTAGTAGACCTGACCTGGGGTCAGACTACATTCATGGAGCTACAGTCCCTCGGAGTGAAGGGGGAGTTCCACGTCATGGAAAGACTAGGTCACTCACTCAATAAGAAGGGATTGAATATCATTAGAGATTGGGTTGAAAAACTGTTGCCTGAAGTGCATTGAATGAAAATAGTTATTTTGTATTTAGTGGTAATTACTTTAGAATCTACATTTTTTTTAATAAATAAAATTGAAGGGGCTGTCTGTAATTTCAAAATAACTACCTCATATTATTAAGCTCATATAGTTATTTGAACTGTACCATAACTGAATCACACGTTTTTAAAATTTTTGTCTGTCTGTTTGGACAGGCGAATCTTCGCAACGACTGTACCTATTTTGACGGGACTTTCACAGACAAGTAGAGGGTTAACCAAGGAGTAACATAGGCTACTTTTTTAACTGACTTCAAAATGGAGGAGTTGTGTCTGTCTGCTTGAACAGACTAATCTTCGGAACGACTGTACCTATTTTGACGGGACTTTCACAGACAAGTAGAGGGTTAACCAAGGAGTAACATAGGCTACTTTTTTAACTGACTTCAAAATGGAGGAGTTGTGTTTTTCTACCTATGAACATCGATATCTCTGAGATTTCTGAACCGATTTGCTATAAATACATGGAGACATAGATGACCTAGTAGACCTGACCTGGGGTCAGACCACTTTCATGAAGGGGGAGTTTTTCGCAATTTGTAAACTAATACGACAAAGTAGGCTTATGGCACTTTAGTTGCACCAATGGCAGTATCATCCTCACAGGCTCATATAAAAATCTTTACTTGAAAGGATCCAGTTTAAGAAATTAGCTATAGTGTCGACTAATTTGTGAGTAACTGATGTCAAACTCATTATTTTGACTAATTTCTTAAACTGGACACTTTCAAGTAAAGATTTTTATGTAATCCTGTGAATATGATACTGCCATTGTCGGAATTAGAATGCCATAAGTGTACTATGTCGTATTAGTTTACAAATTGCGAAAAACCAAATTAAATTTGAATATGCGGGCAGACCCGTCTCATGCACCGTAATCGGTAACTACTTTAGTATTTAGAAGATAGATATAAATTCAATATTAATATCTACTAGACTTTTTTCTTTTTTTTTAAAAGAATATTAGCCATGCTAGTCATGACTAATACTCCCCTTTCCCCTCCAATTAAGCGTAAAGCTTGTGCCAGGAGTGGGTACGACAATAGTGCAACGGGTGGGGTTTGAACCGCTGACCTTTCGGAATTCAGTCCGCTCCTCAACCGTTGATCTATCGAGGCTCTCAAGCTATCTTTTTAATATGATGACAAGTTTTTTAATACAGTGATAGCCTAATGATTAAGACGGCTTGCACAATGTGTTAGACTACATCGTTAAAGTGTCTTCTAAACCCTTCTCAACCCCCGACCCAAAAAGAGGGGTGTTATAAGTTTGACGTGTGTATCTGTGTATCTGTCTGTGGCATCGTAGCCTCTAAACTAATGAATCGATTTTAATTTAGTTTTTTGTTTGAAAGGTGGCTTGATTGAGAGTGTTATTAGCTATAATCCAAGAAAATCGGTTCAGCCGTTTGAAAGTTATCAGCTCTTTTCTAGTTACTGTAACCTTCACTTGTCGGGGGTGCTAAATTCTTAATTTACACTTGTTATTCTGAGAGACGACCCGTGCTTAGTAGTGAGTGAGCTCACTGGGTGATCACTCTATTCCCTCACTCTCATATTTCACAATAACTTACCTTCGTCGTCAGACCCGCTGTGCTGGGAGTCAGTAGGCATGGAGTAACAGGTGCAGGTCCTTGTCAGCTTCGTGTAGTCGCAGAATTTTAACGTTTGAAGTCTGAAATAGATGAATCAAAGTTAAATCACAGAATACCTGCCTACTTAGGATCACTCTGCAAAGAAAATGGATAACTCTCAGGCATGTAGGTTTCCTCACGATATTTTCCTTCAAAAGCCAGCCATAGTGTTGGTAAAGAAAATTCATACTCACTTATTCATGTGTATCACAGTGGTAGTAATAGTTACTAGGACACAGGTCAAAGCACATACGAGGCAGCAGGCTCCAACTACTTTTATCTGAAAAAAAAATTACAAGAACTGACTGACACTGACAGAGCCATACTTCCATATATTATCCATTCCATACTAATATTATAAATGTCAAAGTGTGTCTGTCTGTCTACTAGCTTTTCACGGGCCAAAAGTTTAACCGATTTAGTTAGGTTTAGTTATATGGGGGTATAGGCTACTTTTCATCCCGGAAAATCAAAGAGTTACCATGATTTTCTTTAAAGACCCATCTTTGCAACCGATTCATATGAAACTAGCCGATGCCCGCGACTTCGCCCGCGTGGATTTAGGTTTTTCGAAATCCCGTGGGAACTCTTTGAATTTCCGGGATAAGAAGTAGCCTATGTACTAATCCAGGATACTATCTATCTCCATTCCGAATTTCAGCCAAGTCCGTCCAGTGGTTTTTGCGTGAAGGAGTAACAAACATACACACACACACACACACACACACACACACACACACACACACACACAAACTTTCACTTTTATAATATTAGTGTGATTTAGTATAGAGATGTCTTGCATCCCGGAAACTGACATAGACAATGTTTTATCCCGGAAAATCAAACAGTTCCAACGGGATTTTCAAAAACATAAATCCAAGCGGACGAAGTCGCGGGCATCATCTACTATCAGTATTAAGCTCAAACCAGACTAGCGGGTTGATTCTTTTTTATTATTTAGATACAAGTTAGCCCTTGACTGCAATCTCACCTGGTGGTAAGTGATGATACAGTCTAAGATGGAAGCGGGCTAACCTGGGGTATGGCAGTTTTCATTGAACTCATACTCTTTTGGTTTCATTATTTTTACATGCAACAAGTGTAAATTAAAAATTTATAACACCCCCGACAAGTGAAGGTTACAGTAACTAGGAAAGAGCTGATAACTTTCAAACGGCTGAACCGATTTTCTTGGATTATAGCTAAGAACACTCTCGATCAAGCCACCTTACAAACAAAAAAAACTAAATTAAAATCGGTTCATTCGTTTAGGCGCTACGATGCCACAGACAGATACACAGACACACAGATACACCCGTCAAACTTATATTACCCCTCTTTTTGGGTCGGGGGTTAAAAAAGGAGAAGGGCAGGGTTGGTACATGCCTAATATATTATGCTGTGGGACATACTTTTCTTACCATATAGCTGTATCGGTTGCGGCGGCGCGCGAGACTCATGATGCACACCCCTGTCAGAACCAACTGTAACAAAAGCATACGTTCAAATAGAATAAACTTATGGTTCACTAGATAATGCCCGCGACATCATCTGCGTGCATTTAAATTTATCAAAAACCTTTGATTTTGCGGGATAAAAAGTTGGTACTTATATGTCAATTTCCGGGATGCAAGCTACCTCTGTACCTTTCATATAAATCGGTTAAACGGATAGGCCTTTAAGAATCCTTTGGGAACTCTTTGCCTAATTTTTGGGATAGCCGTGTCCTTCCCCGGGACGGATGTAAGCTAACTCTGTACGAAATTTCATCAAAATCGGTTAAACTGTTGGGCCGTGAAAAGCTAGCAGGCAGACAGACACACTTTCCCATTTATAATAATATTACTATGGATGGTCTCAAATTCCTCCAGAATATTCCAGAATGTCCCAAATGGTCCAGGATTGGCTGAAAGCGTGTTCGCTCATGTCACTCACCATAGTCACCACCACGCGTATTTGCGGCCACGGCATGAGGTTACTAGACACTTCGAGACTTTCCCACATTGTTCCAGAATGTTCTAAATTGTTCCAGAATGTTCCACAGTGCCCCAAATTGTTCCAGAATGCCCCAAATTGTTCCAGAATGTTCCAAATTGTTCCAGACTGTTCCAAATTGTTCCAGAATGCCCCAAATTGTTCCAGAATGTCCCAAATAGACCAGAATTGGCTGAAAATGTGTTCCCTCGTGTCACTCACCATAGCAGCCGGCACGGCGGCGGGCACGGTCTCCAGATGGTGCGGCGAGGCGGTGTACGCGCGCAGCAGGATGTGCTGAGCGGCGAGCAAGCCCCCCAGGGCTGCGGATAGGGCTCCGCAGCCGCAGCACCACCACGCGTATTTGCGGCGACGACATGAGATTAGACACTATTCGGGACTATCCCAAATTGTTCGAGAATGTTACAATTGTTCCAGAATGTTTCAAATTGTTCCAGAATGTTCCCAATTGTTTCAGACTGTTCCAAATTGTTCCAGAATGCCCCAAATTGTTCCAGAATGTCCCAAATAGACCAGAATTGGCTGAAAATGTGTTCCCTCGTGTTACTCACCATAGCAGCCGGCACGGCAGCGGGCACGGTCTCCAGATGGTGCGGCGAGGCGGTGTACGCGCGCAGCAGGATGTGCTGTGCGGCGAGCAGGCCCCCCAGGGCTGCGGATAGGGCTCCGCAGCCGCAGCACCACCACGCGTATTTGCGGCGACGGCATGAGATTAGACACTATTCGGGACTATCCCAAATTGGTCCAGAATGTTCCGAATTGTTTCAGAATGTTCCAAATTGTTCCAGAATGTTTCAAATTGTTCTAGAATGCTCCAAATTGTTCCAGAATGTCCCAAATAGACCAGAATTGGCTGAAAGCGTGTCTCCTCGTGTCACTCACCATAGCAGCCGGCACGGCAGCGGGCACGGTTTCCAGATGGTGCGGTGAGGCGGTGTACGCACGCAGCAGGATGTGCTGTGCGGCGAGCAGGCCCCCCAGGGCTGCGGATAGGGCTCCGCAGCCGCAGCACCACCACGCGTATTTGCGGCGACGGCATGAGGTCTCGTTGCCGCTGCAGCCGACAGAAGCTGTGAAAGAAGTTTTATTTTATTAATGGCACACAAAACAGATTGCAACCTTAGTGTTAACTGAACCAACCAAGTTAAAACTTGTGACAACTGCACCGCTCCACTACCACAGGAGCCTACTCAGTTAGGTATGCGCTTTTTTTCTCTCTCTTCTGGCTTTACAAAGATTAGCCAATGTCAAGTTTGTAGTTATTTGTAACAAGTTAGTTAAACTATACAAGTATGGACCCCGTCTGTGCCGGTACTCGCCGACATACGCACAGCACCCCTATAGAGCACTTTCCAGTCAGTTTTAACAAAAAAACACTCCAAAAAGGCAGAGCACGCCCGCCAGCTAACACCAACACAGACGAAGTCCCCAGTTATGCGCTATACCTATAAGTAGGTAACTCTACTTAGAAGATAAAAATCCATAGATAACTCAAAATTAAAAACCCCTGACACAAAAACCTCTATAAGAAAACTAGAAAAGAGTTGATAACTTTCAAACGGCTGAACCGATTTTCTTCGATTACAGCTAAGAACACTTTCGATCAAGCCACCTTTCAAACAAAAAAAAAACTAAATTAAAATCGGTTCATTAGTTTAGGAGCTACGATGCCACAGACAGATACACACGTCAAACTTATAACACCCCTCTTTTTGGTACGGGGGTTAAAAACAATAGCTGTCGAAAATACCTGAAAGCAGGTGAACTACCGAAAGTGTTCCCACACTTTCGCCAAATTAATTAATTTAACGTTTGTTTTATTTTAATTAGGACTATTCGCACACTCATATAAAAGGTCACACACTAAGTTAATGAGATTAAGTAGGTAAGTAGGTATACCTAATGGTTATACCAGTTACAGTAACTAGAAAAGAGCTGATAACTTTCAAACGGCTGAACCGATTTTCTTGAATCGTAGCTAAGAACACTCTCGATCAAGCCACCTTTCAAACAAAACAAAAAAACTATATTAAAATCGGTTCATTAGTTTAGGAGCTACGATGCTACAGACACACAGATACACACAGATACACAGATACACACGTCAAACTTATAACACCCCTCTTTTTGGGTAGGGGGTTAAAAATGGTCTGTATTAGAACTATAGAACTTAATCTTGTACCTAATGTAACGAGGAAATAAAGTAATCAAGCAAACATTATAAGTAAGTATAATGCACCTAATCAATTAATTAAAATTTAAAACGCATTTTTCCTAAAACACAAAAAAAAACTAAGTTCGAAATTCAAATTCAAATTATGTTTTTTTCTCTTTCGTCTGGCTTTACAAAGATTAGCCAATGTCAAGTTTGTAGTTATTTGTAACAAGTTAGTTAAACTATACAAGTGTGGACCCCGTCTGTGCCGGCGCTCGCCGACACACGCACGGCACCCCCTTAGAGCGCTTTACAGTCAGTTTTAACAAAAAAAAAAACACTCCAAAAAGGCAGAGCACGCCCGCCAGCTAACCAACACAGACGAAGTCCCGCATTTTTCCTAAAACACAAAAAAAAACTAAGTTCAAAATTCAAATTCAAATTATGTATTACCAAAATACGGTGGTGGCGGTACATAGTGTTGTCCCACGTCCGCTGCGATAGTCGATTGCGGTGTCGATACTTGATACTGTAGCACTTGCATGACATCACTAGATTGCATATCGATAGTTTACCAATCGAATTTTAAATATCGATAACAATTTTTTTAATAATATTACTTTTTAATGCATCATTTAAATCTAATTAAATGATTGAGTAACACATTCAAAATCGAATTGATTGACACTTGAATTTTTTTATTACTTTCGAAGAGTTACAAAAACATTTGAAATGCGCGCCATTTCTATAAAATCGATATTTACAACCAAACAGCGAGAACAATGACCCTATTAAAACACCAATGTTTACGTTTCACAACTAGACATAATTAAACACCTTGTTTTATTAAAAAAAAGTTTAAAACTTAATAATGGGACGTTTCTTTTTTTAAATATTTAAACACCTAAGCTTAACACATTGCAATTTCCCTCTCAAAACAGGATTTTTGTATTAAATACACTGTTATTTTACAATAATCACAAATAACTGAATTAAACACGACATTTTGTAAGTATTTTTTGTCGAAAAGCTTGTATTTTTATCACAAAGACGTATTATTTGGCTACATATTTGATGCAATTCCGATGGCGAACTAGGTTATGAATTACAAAGGAAACGGAGAGATTTGCGCAGAATCAGTAGGTTCTTTATGGTGTACAGGTAGAAAGGGTCTTTTAGAGGAATTTATGTTTATGGATTTTGTGTATTACTATTCTACGTGTGGTTATAACTGTTTTTATCGTTGTATGATTGTGAGGTGGTTCCTAAGCGCTTAGTCTAATGAAATAGCGCAATTGTGATTTGCTGGCATAAAAAGATTTGAATTTCTATAGGAATGGGTGGAATTTTGAACTACTTGTATGAAAAAAGATTTGCATTGTTCGTTATTATTATAGTTAGTAGGGTACGATTACAATATCTAAAAGAGGAGAAAAAATTTCATTCAACATTTTATTATGTAGAGATTTATAGTAGAAGACATACATAGAAGTAAAATATGTACAAGTAAGTAACCTAACTAGATGATTTCTTAAAAACGACAATTGAATACTTATACTTGCATAAATAAAATAAATTAAATTAAACTCTTAACTTAATAAATATTATTAGGTACGCAATACGCATTGATTTTTCTGTTAATAAGTAATATTAAATAGTGTTGTTAAGAGATAGTTTTCACACACTTAAAATATCGATAAATTGATTTAAAATGCTTATCAATTTTTTTTTGTTTGTTTGAAGTAAGTAGGTAGGTACTGTAGATAAAGCTTTTAGTACCTAAGTAAGTTTAATAAGTTGTTAAGTAATCGATAACTAACATTTGACAAACAAAACAAATTTTATAAGTACAATTTTATTTTAAGTTAAATTCTTTCAAGCAAAACGATTTTTTTATATAATGAACACAAGAACAAAGTGTCATAAAATAATAACTAACGATAAACTAAGAAATATGTCAATGGACGGACTCTTAGATATAAGTACTTTTATAAGTTTAGGTTAACATAATATTACTTATTAGCTTTACTCGTAGGCTAGATTGTAATTCTAATAAAGTACTGCTGTCAGTACTTTATGGTTATAAAAAAAAAAAAAAATTTTATTTTAAGTTAAATTCTTTCAAGCAAAACGATTTTTTTGTGGAAAACTATAAAAGACAGTGTCTATGTGATATATGTGCGGGAAGCAAAAACTTATGCACGGTTTAACATAAAAAAATATCAAAGAAGAATTTAGAAAAAAAAGAAGATTTAACGTACTGTGGCATTCTTTCAAATCTATTATTTTCTTGAACTTTAATAAAAGCAGGTACGAAATTCATTGAAGCCGCAAAACTAAACAGGTAGGACAGCAATGCTATTGTCAAAAATTAGATTTTTTGCATCTGTAAAGATTCAATTCTTGATACACCATTGTTGTAGGAGTCTTTCTATAAGACTTGATTTATACAGGGTGTATTGTCAAAAAGCAACATTCAGTTAGGCGAGAACTTTAAAATATACATAGGAAAATATTATTACACTAAGGATTTAGCTTCGTTTGAAAAAAATATAATCGCCAGTTAAAAATTTTATAAAATATTTTTACATATAACTAAATAATGCAAATATGAATTACTTTTTTAGAGTTATAAATTTTAAGCGGTATTCAATGGAGAAAAAATAATTGGAAGTAGTGGAAATTATAATTATATTTAAACGTGTGTAACACGTAGTGATCCTTCTGAACCTGGAAGAAATTATAAAATACTACATGATGCCCGCGACTTCGTCCGCGTGGATTTAGGTTTTAATATCCCAAGGGATCTCTTTGCTTTTCCGGGATGAAAAGTTGCGTATGTCAATTTTTGGGACGCGAGCTAACTCTATGCAAAATTTCATATAAATCGGCTAAACGGATGGGTTATTAAGAATTCCGTGGAAACTTTTTGATTTTCCGAGATAAAAAGTAGCCTATGTCCGTCTCCGGGATATCCCTAAGCTAACCCTGTACCAAATTTCGTCAGAATCGGTTATACAGTTGGGCCGTGAAAACGTAGCAGACATACAGACAAACAGACATGGATTAGGCTGCAGCGCTTTGACTGGTATTGTGCGGCAAGAAGACTCGCTATTTTATTCAAAAATTTGTGCGGCGTCATCCTTCTATACCTGGAAGGAACTATTAAATGTTCTGTGACAACTAACAACACCCTGTATATCCATTGACTATAATATAGTATTGTCGCCAAAACCAGTCTGATCTTCATCAATCACATTTTTTTGCGACGTCGTTATACCTAGTAGTTCTATTGACCGCTAGTTCGTATTATGACCGGAAGTCATAAATTATTTAATGATCTCATTTACGTAAGCACAAAACTGCCAACTGTCTGTCTGTCTATGTTATTGGATACCACATGGCGTAAAGATCTCATAAAAGATAAAAATAGAAAACGAGTTTTTAAAATCTTTTACGGATATTACGTTTTTAAGAGCTAGAAAATAAGCGTTTCTTAATAAAAACTCGAGGATGCCCGCGACTTCGTCCGCGTGGATTTCGGTTTTTAAAGATCCCGTGGGAACTGTTTGATTTTTGGTGATAAAATGCCTATGTCAATTACAGGGACGCAAGCTCCTCCTCAGTATCTCATACAAATCGGTTAAGCGGATGGGTTTTTAGGAATCCCGTAAGAACTCATTGATTTTCCGGGATAAAAAGTAGCCTATGTCCGTCCCCGGGATATAAGCTAAACCTTTTCGTCAGAATCGGTTAAACTGTTGGGCTGTGAAAAGGTAGCAGACAGACAGACAGACAGACACACTTTTGCATTTACAATATTAGTATGGATTGACGGTGTATATGTCACACTTAATCAAATTAAATACATGATGCTAGTTCTTCTCAAATCTGTCTGAGATCTAAGTATGCCTATTTGACTTAGCTCAATTGGAACAAGATACCTAGCTTTAAGTTTCTGGACTAAATCTGTCTTAATCTCAAAGTTGGTACTAAATACGTTCTCTCAGTCCAAAATACTCACTAACAAGTGTAAATTAAAAATTTATAACACCCCCGACAAGTGAAGGTACAGTAAGAACTAGAAAAGAGCTGATAACTTTCAAACGGCTGAACCTATTTTCTTGGATTATAGCTAAGAACACTCTCGATCAAGCCACCTTTCAAACAAAAAAAACTAAATTAAAATCGGTTCATTAGTTTAGGAGCTACGAGGCCACAGACAGATATACACGTTAAACTTATAACACCCCTCTTTTTGGGTCGGGGGTTAAAAAATACAAATCAAGCGTTTGATACTAATGCATGGGAGACAATTTAATCCGATTGACTGATTGACTTCAGTATATCTTGAGATGATGATGTAAACCTTATTCTCAGAGCAATAGAGTACAATTTTCACTGTTTTATTGAATGATGAGGGATCAGTTAAAAATAAGCTTAGGGGGCATGGGAGCTGAGTGCAATTTATTTTTATTTTCTATCGATCACAGATTTTTTCACTTCACTAAGATTTAGTTTAATTTGGTGTAAAATAAACACGTAGGTACTGACATACCAAGCAGCCATAAAAGCTAACTTAGATTCAAAAGGCGCCCACTTAAAAAACTACAAGTGTGAATTAAAAATTTATAACACCCCCGACAAGTGACGGTT
Source organism: Maniola jurtina (assembly GCF_905333055.1). NCBI lineage: Eukaryota > Metazoa > Arthropoda > Insecta > Lepidoptera > Nymphalidae > Maniola > Maniola jurtina. Next base: position 4,358,103 of record NC_060055.1, on the reverse strand, counting down.
ACATTAACTAGAAAAGAGCTGATAACTTTCAAACGGATTTTCTTGAATTATAGCTAAGAACACTCTCGATCAAGCCACCTTTCAAACAAATAAAACTAAATTAAAATCGGTTCATTAGTTTAGGAGCTACGATGCCACAGACAGATACACACGTCAAACTTATAACACCCCTCTTTTTAGGTCGGGGGTTAAAAATCCTGAAAAGTTCAAGGTGATAAATCACGTTTAAGCTACGAGCTACTACCTATGTGCAACATTGGACATCCGCTTCGTCAACCGATACATAACCAGGTCAGGAGGTAGCGTGCCGTGTTCCGGGTGCGCTTCTGAGACGGAGCTGGTAGCAGCCAGCCTAGCGATGGGACCCGTCCGCTTGGCGGCGGGTCAAGACCTGGCGGGAGTGCGGTGAATACTACCTTAGTGATACCCGCGCAACCGCCAGTCCGTTGAGGAACAAACACAGGTTTTAGTGGGTGCAAGCCCCACATAACCCCTCCGTTTCCCCTGACGGAAGGGTATGCGTTAGACATTTCCTGTGTATAAAAAAAAAGGGTAAAATGATGATAATGGACCTTACCATTGTTTCTTCTGTTAGTAGCAGCAAGCACGCTGGTTGGAGGTCGTGGTGGTAACGCAGGAGGGGTGTCGGTTTTAGCTGGTGGGGGAGGTCCAGGCTCCTCGGCGCATGCATACTGCGCTGATGCCGGCTTGCATGTGCATGCTACTTGATACTGAAACAGATAGAATTAAATAATTAACTCCGCCGATGGGAATTGATTCCACAGTTTGCATGTGCGTGGAAAAAAAAATCTGGCACAACGGGCGGTCGAAGTGCACCAGGCACCCAGGTGGTGAGGGTGGAATTGCTTGCGGTGGCGTGCGGTGCGGTTGTAGAAAAAGGAGGGTGGAATGAGGTCGAACAGCTCTTCAGAGCACTCCTTATTATAAGTCATTGAGATTCTTTCGCCTGTGGAGATGGCGCCTTACTCGGTCGGCAATTTATTTATTTCCGGCCTGGACAGTAATATAATTGTGGAATTATTGAACACTAGAGGATGGCCCGCGACTTCGTCCGAGTGGATTTAGATTTTTATAGATCCCGTGGGAACTGTTTGATTTTCCGGGATGAAAAGTTGCCTATTTCGATTACAGGGACGCAAGCTACTTCGGTACCAAGTTTCATACAAATCGGTTGAGCGGATGGGTCTTTAGGAATCCCGCGGGAACTCTTTGATTTTTCGGGATAAAAAGTAGCCTATGTCCGTCCCCGGGGTATAAGCTAAACCTGTACCAACGTTAGAATCGGTTACACTGTTGGGCCGTGAAAAGGTAACAGACAGACAGACAGACACACTTTCGCATTTATAATATTAGTATGGATTAGTATGGATGTGACTAACTTTATGTAAATCCGATGTAACTGAAGCACCGGTGTCACATTCGGGACACGCGTCGGGTGTGGGAGAGCTTCGCGCCGAACGCACGTCCGCTAGCGACATCTCTCGACTTCTGCAACAAACAACACATAGTATTTATTATACTGGATCTGACACAACCGATACCTGAGGCCCCATCCAAGAAGGCAGCCCTTAGCCGACAACGGCTTAAAGAACATTACCGGGGAAGTGTTCTTCCCCGCGTCACACCCGGGCAAGGAGGCCATGCCTCGAGGTGCTTACCCCCGTCTTGACCAAGGTCAAACGGAGAAGACCCCCTGCGAGTATTATAATATATCATCAAAATCACAGAATCATCAAAATCGGTGATTTCCACAACAGGCCAACTAGAAACCGTAAATGGCTCGCAAATCCTACTACGCTCTGCCTCAGGTAAGTGGGAAAGAGTGTAATATCCTACTAATAACTAATATTATAAAGTCAATTTTAGACTTGCCTTTACACAAGTTTAAAAATCTATTAAAAATATGCCCCTTCATACAATCGAAGATTATGTAAACAATAAAAAAGCATGGATTTTCGTTCCAGCAATGCGCGGGGTTGCAATTGCATTAAACTGAACACTTGAAAAGAGCAACCGCCGAGTTTCTTGCTGGTTCTTCTCGCAACAGCATTCCGAACCAGTTAAAATTATTTTGACGATTCAAAAGCACTTGTAAAAGTTTACTTGAATAAAATTATATTTTAAACAAGTGTAAATTAAAATTAAAATTAAAACACCCCCGACAAGTGAAGGTTACAGTAACTAGAAAAGAGCTGATAACTTTTAAACGGCTGAACCAATTTTCTTGGATTATAGCTAAGAACACTCTCGATCAAGCCACCTTTCAAACAAAAAAAAACTAAATTAAAATCGGTACATTAGTTTAGGCGCTACGGTGCCACAGACAGATACACAGATACACAGACACACAGATACACAGATACACACGTCAAACATATAACACCCCTCTTTTTGGGTCGGGGGTTAAAAACAGTACTAAGTACATCATTAGCTCTAGCTTTAATATTTACCTAGGTAAATATTTTTCGATATTGGTTTTAAAACAATTTCTTTGTTCTCGGTTAAGGCATTATTTCCTACCCTTTTTTTTTAAACTCTTGCAGCTTTATAAGCCTTTAGTTTTAGAAAAACAAAAGTAAACTCAGCTGACCGCCTGTTTCCGGTCAGCTGTCAACGCAAAATCTCAAAATGGCGACGCACGAGCCTGATCCGTTTTATTAACCCCCGACCCAAAAAGAGGGGTGTTATAAGTCTGAGGTGTGAGTCTGTGGCATCGTAGCCCCTAAACTAATGAACCGATTTTAATTTAGCTTTTTTTTGTTTGAAAGGTGACTTGATCGAGAGTGTTCTTAGCTATAGGTAATCCAAGAAAATCGGTTCAGCCGTTTGAAAGTTATCACCTGTTTTCTAGTTACTGTAACCTTCACTTGTTAGGGGTGTTATAAATTTTTAATTTACACTTGTTAACTATGCTCATTACACCCTTTTTAGGGTTCCGTACTACCCGAAGGGTGCCAACGGGAACCTATTACTAAGACTTCGCTGTCCGTTCGTCTGTCAGCAGGCTGTATTTCGTAAACCGTCATAGGTAAAGACCTGAAATTTTCACAGAATGTGTATTTCTATTGCCACTATACTGGTAAATATAATTTTTTTTAATCCACCATGGAAATTAAAAAAAAACTGGCCAAGTGCGAGTCAGACTCGCGCATTGAGGGTTCCGCACTCGGGTATTTTTTAAATTAAAAAAAAAACTACTTACTAGATCTCGTTCAAACCAATTTTCGGTGGAAGTTTGCATGGTAATGTATATCATACGGACATACGGACGGACAGACAGACAGACATGACGAATCCATAAGGGTTCCGTTTTTTGCCATTTGCTATTTCTTTCATAATAATATGATGGAACGGAAACCTTCCAGTGCGATCCCGATTTCAGACCTGCACTTGACCGTTTTTAAAGTTTCCGTACCTCAAAAAGAAAAACAAAACTCTTGTAGGATCACTTTGTTGTCTGTCTGTCTGTCGGTCTTAGACACGACAGACAAGAAAGTGATCCTACAAGGATTCCGTTTTTTTTTATAGTACGGAACCCTAAAAAATAAGAAAAAAACGTAGGGGTGTGTGGGGCATCCCCCCGTCTCATACTCCGATTGTCATCTCGACTTGTCGCGTACTATATGTACCTTCTTGATCTTGTTTTTGTGAGCACGCATCTTCCGTGGACCGTGATTGAATGATAGGTCACTGACCGAGAGTTGGTCTGTCAACGATTTATTACTTAGACTTTTTGTTTTCAACCGTGGGAGTTCTAATGTAGTTTTTTTTTCTCTCGTCTGGCTTTACACTGATTAGCCAATGTCAAGTTTGTAGTTATTTACAAGTTAGGGAATTCTACTTCCTACTTCCTACTAATATTATAAAGGCGAAAGTTTGTATGTGTGTGTGTGTGTGTGTGTGTGTGTGTGTGTGTATGTTTGTTACTCCTTCACGCAAAAACTACTGGACGGATTTGGATGAAATTTGGAATGGAAGTAGATATTATCCTGGATTAGCACATAGGCTACTTTTTATCCCGGAAAATCAAAGAGTTCCCGCAGGATTTTGGAAAACCTAAATACACGCGGACGAAGTCGCGGGCATCAGCTAGTTTATATGTATAAGTATGGACTTCGTCTCTGCCGGCGCCCGCCGACATACACGCGGCGCCCCTTCAGAGCGCTTCCCAGTCAGTTCCACCACCAATAAACACCAGCAGAACATAAGACCCGGCCACTTCTAACAAAAAAACATTCCAAAAAGTCACAACACGCGCGCCAGCAAACGCCACCACAGACGAAGTCCTGCTTGTAGTTACCTACTACGAAACTTCGCCACTTTTAGGGATCCGTACCCGAATATGGATACATGCTCATATGCCCGATGGGTGCAAATGACAATGAAAATAAATCATAGTATTTCTTGTACGATGGTACGGAACCTTTTGTCTGCGAGTCTGACTTGTACTTGACCGATATTTTAAAGCACATAGCTATCAAAAACTGTGTTAGCCCCGCCAATGTCTGTTTATACTTTACTAAAGGATGCCCGCGGCTTCGTCCGCGTGTATTTAGGTTTTTATAGATCCCGTGGGAACTGTTTGATTTTCCGGGAAAAAAGTTGCCTATGTCAATCACAGAGACGCAAGCTACCTCGGTATCAAACATACAAATCGGTTAAGCGGATGGTTTTTGGGAATCCCGTGGGAACTCTTTGATTTTCCGGTATAAAAAGTAGCCTGTGTCCGTCTCCGGTATATAAGCTAACCCTGTACCAAATTTCGTCAGAATCCGGTTAAACTGTTGGGCTGTGAAAAGATAGCAGACAGACAGACAGACACAATTTCCCATTTATAATATTAGTATGGATAGTATGGATATGGATTGCACCACAAAGCACATCTATGTATAATATATAATACATACCTACTAAAATATAGTCTATGTCGCTACGCTAAACTTAATATTAAGGCCATAATATCATTTCCTCACGATGCTTTCCTTCACCGAAGCAAGTGAACTCTGAAAGTTGAACGCACGCGGAATCGAACCTGGACCCTTTCGAATAGGAGACCAAAGGCTTAACCAAAACGCTATCACCACTTTTTCAAAGTTTGCCCTTAACTAATATAAATCCGGGACCTGCGCCTATCAATGCAACACGATTAAACGAATAACGGTAGATGAAATTAATGAATGCAATCGATTATGCGAACGAATACTGAATAGTCGATGGATTAGGTCATTGGTCATTGACTCCTATAAATATATACATCTCGAAAGTCACTACAACTTATATTACTAGATACTAACAGGGCTCTCTCCGTCACTCATCATCATCATCATCGCGTGCCTTCTTCGAAACGAAGTTTGGCGATCATCATCCGAAAAGCTTCTCTTCTCTTCTCCGTCACTCGTTTCATACAATCGGAATCCTAAAAATGAAATCATTCTTCGCTTTTCGATTTTTTCGTTATTTCGATTATTTTGTAGGTACTTTTTAATTTTATAAAATCGATTCGAAATGGATAACGAATAAGTAGTTTTTTCACAACTAATTTAAAGTGATAGAAATTATAAACAAGTCGTTAACTTCAATGTAATAGTGACGCGAAACTAATTGATAGTTTTATCGATAAAAGTTAATGGCGATAAATTGTATGAAAAAGAAAAGTTGCGGCAACTGTTTTATGTTTTAAAATTGCATTTAGGCAATTCAATTTGCTTAATTTGATACGCATCGCATATTATATGCGTATCAGATATCTATACCTAGTGATTTATTTACACTGTAATAAAGTTTTTAAATCGATTCAAAACAGTATTTGATTGCGTATAACGTCATTTTTAAAAAATTATAGTACTGTAAAACAAATTGAAATATTTATCGATAAAATATGCGTAGAAAGGAAAAGTTACTTTAGGTAATTTTGGTGTTTTATTCAATTTGTTTCATGTTTTTCTACGCAAGGCAATTATTGCTACATAATACCTATTTTGTAGATAATTTGAAGTCGAACGAAATGAACAAATCTTTTTTAAGCGGGAACTATGAGATTTTTAATGTAAGGGAGATGATACCTACTTATTTTTAACTTTATTATCATCGCCATCACTATCAACCGATAGACGTCCTCTGCTGGTCATTGACCTCTTGTAGGGACGTCTTACGCCCGTCTGAATCGAGTGGTTCCCTGCGACCATTTGATGTCGTCTGTCAACCTGCAGCACTCTGGTCCTCCTACGGGTCTCTTCATTTCTGATTTGATCACGTAGAGAAATTTCCAAGCCCTTTCCATCGCCCGCTGAGTGATCCTGAGCATTCTTATGACGCCCACAAAATTTTAAACAAAAGTAAATAAAAGGAAGCCGTGTACTTACTTACTAGCTAATTACTTATCTCATCTCATATGAGGCGTGTATGACCTTTTAAGCCGGGGTCAATTAAGCAAAGCGGCGTCAATTGGCGAAATTATGTCACAGACAATGTTCATTGCGTGTACAATTGAAGACCTAAAATTCCTGATAAACCGTTACAAAGGAAAAACTTGCGTACTGGATCTAGTTTTGATGCTTTTGACATCGTTATAATTCCTACAGAGGCATTACGGGTCCCACGCAATGAGGCCATGGGTCAATTTGGCGTAACTCCTGCTCGCTTCCACTCAACGGCCTTCTCTTACCAGACAATATCACTTCATCTGTGTATATTTCAAATTATATAGTTTTACAAACATATAGCATTAATGCAGCTCTTAATCGAGATTAGGGTATGTCTGATCTATGTTGGTCAATTTTTTTCATAGACTGGAGTAATCTATTCTATTTTTGCCTGCGTTTGACATCGGATCGGACAAAGGATTGTACTGCATCTAGTTTTGATGCTTTTGACATCGTTATAATTTGTACAGAGGCATTACGGGTCCCACGCAATGAGGCCATGGGTCAATTTGGCGTAACTCCTGCTCGCTTCTACTCAACGGCGCCCTTCTCTTACGAGACAATATCACTTCATCTGTGTACAGTTCAAATGATATAGTTATACATCCATATAGCATTAATGCAGCTCTTAATCGAGATTCGGGTATGTCTGATCTATGTTGGTCAATTTTTTTCATAGACTGGAGTAATCTTTTCTATTTTTGTCTGCGTTTGACATCGGATCGGACAAAGGATTGTACTGCATCTAGTTTTGATGCTTTTGACATCGTTATAGTTTCTACAGAGGCATTACGGGTCCCACGCAATGAGGCCATGGGTCAATTTGGCGTAACTCCTGCTCGCTTCCACTCAACGGCGCCCTTCTCTTAAAGACAATATCGCTTTGTCTGTTTACATTTCAAATGATATCCGGCTTAGCCGTGGTTTAACTCTTTAACGAATAGAACTTGATACTGTAGAATGTTTTTTTATTTCTTTTTTTGAGTTAGATTTCTGATAATGATGGTGGTTTAGATTTCTTATGGGGATAGAGGCTTCACTAAGTCGTGTGGATTGGATCATTCTTATTCTTCATTTGATAGTGATTGAGAATTTTCTTGCAACACTGATTTATGTAGAAAAAATTGTATGCGTTCGCGCTTGGTTTACTTGATCCAGCTGAAAAATTTGTACAGACAGCAGTTGTTGTTGACACTTGCGTGAAAGTTTCTAGCTTGTGTTAGAGTAGCGTCACCTTACAATAGGGGGCGAGCGAGTCGGTTAAATAAATCCCAAAAAAATATTAAAGAGGCATTCCAAGTTCCAACGCATGGGCATTATCTAAATAATAATAAAAAAACATTGAGGAAACCATTATCTGGGAGATAATGTGGTATGTGAACAAAAAGGTTGCATTAGAGACAAACATATGTACACAATCAGGTAATTAAGCCTAGTTAAAAATCATCCCAGAATTCTCTGGAGCAGTTTTTAAGCGACTTCAATAAGGATGTCCTCAATTCAACTATTGTTTATCTATGTTCTACTTCATTTTGGTGGGTCGAGGAGTTAAATGGAGATGCAGCCTTACGGCCGTATTCACAAACGCTACTATAAGGTCTCGCAGTGCGCTCGAACGCATAGTGTAGGTTCCACCAATCAGATCATTGTAAATTGACGTGATACAGTCATCTGATTGGTGGAACCGACACTGTGCGTTCGAGGGCGCCATGAGACCTCATAGTAACGTTTGTGAATACGGGTGTTAAGGTATTCGAAGAAGTGACAGATGTTGGAGACTCGAGTTGCTGGAATGGAGATATTGTATCGGAAATCCAACATTGGCAGGACGCTCACTAGATAAAATGAGACCTATCACTTAACCAAGTCGCAGGGAGCTGCTCTATTTAGCGGCGCAAGACTGTGGCGTGTGAGAATCTGTGCAGGAGACCTAATATCCCATGTCTAGCAGGCAGTCCCTGAAAGAAATCCGTAATAAGAAAATCAACATCAACAGGTTCTACTAACGAAGGTCGATGCCGAGATTTCAACGTTAGGGCCGCGAAAGTCGATGTCAAGGTTACGAAAGTCAATTTCGAAAAGCATTATGTACCTTCTCTCTTTCTGGTACAATCACACTTCACACTTAATATTATAAAGGCGAAAGTTTGTGTGTATGTTTGTTACTCTTTCACGCAAAAACTACAGAACGGATTTGGCTGAAGTTTGAAACAGAGATAGATAATATCCTGGATTAGCACATAGGCTACTTTTATCCCGGAAATTAAAGAGTTCCCACGGGATTTTTGAAAAACCTACATCCACGCGAACGAAGTCGCGGGCTTCAGCTATTCGGGTATAAACAAAAGGAAACACGAAGATAAACCGTCAATAATCATCACTTCAACACAAAAGCACAGCGTGTTTGCCGGCAACGACCGCGCAATTAGTTCCACGCTAACTAACAGAGCTTTGTGAGCTAACTGTGGGAGAAATTCCCGGCTAATCGTTGACGTTTATATTGTATCGATCATTTCACGTGACATGCCTTTGCGGTCGGGTTACAAGGTTCCCTTGCTATTCTAGCGGTCACACGTGGTTCCATAAAGGGATCAACACCGTTAAAAACTATACAAGAGTCGCCAATTTAAACGAATTCGAGGATAAACATCTTCTATATCTAAAGTGTCGATAATATTGAAGATACATTAATACTAATATTACATTATTGTCAATTGTAGTATGTAATATTATAAAGGAGAAAGTTTGTATGTGTGTGTGTGTGTATGTTACTCCTTCACGCAAAAACTACTGGACGGATTTGGCTGAAATTTGGAATGGAGATAGATAATATCCTGGATTAGCACATAGGCTACTTTTTATCCCGGAAAATCAAAAGAGTTCCCACGGGATTTCGAAAAACCTAAATCCGCGCGGGCGAAGTCGCGGGCATCGGCTAGTAATGTAATATTTTGTAACATTTCTAGTCCTAGGTCATATACAATGTACTAAGTGCGTTGTTGGACCTAGAAATGTTAGCAGAATCAGCTCCGTGCAGCCAGGGAATTATATAAAAAAAAAATTAAACCACGAGCACCATACAATATACTCGTAAGTTGTTTAATCCTGTATTTGTGAAGGTACAGTCTTGCTAAGATACTTTTATATAAACTCGACTAGCTAAAGTGAGTTACAATTTAATACAGTTATTAATTCGTTATAATAAGTTTTATTAACATCTGTTTTCCATAAAATGGATCAATAGGTATGATTTTTTTATCGATAAACTTACCAAAGTTGTTTTCCGTCACTATTACGTAAAGTAGTAGTAGGTACTTTATTGTTACTTAAACTTATATTTTATTACTTAGACTTGGTTATTAGTTACTAGCCGATGCCCGCGACTTCGCCCGCGTGGATTTAGGTTATTCGAAATCCCGTGGGAATTCTTTGATTTTTCGGGATAAAAAGTAGCCTATGTGCTAATCTAGGATATTATTTATCTCCATTCCAAATTTCAGCCAAATCCGTCAAGTAGTTTTTGCGTGAAGGAGTAACAAACACACACACACACACACACATACAAACTTTCGCCTTTATAATATTAGTGTGATTACCATCGATATTATTACTGTACCAGTGATAGTGGTATCAGTCAATCTAAGTAATATTAAGTAACTAGGTACATAAACATTTTTTAAAGAAACAATAAACTCAAGAATCTTTGCACTGTTGATTGTTGAATAAGCTATATGGTCATTGATCTTTGCCTATTTTAACCCCCGACTCATAAAGAGGGGTGTTATAAGTTTGACGTGTGTATCTGTCTGTGGCATCGTAGCTTCTAAACTAATGAACCGATTGTAATTAAGTTTTTTTTTGTTTGAAAGGTGGCTTAATCGAGAGTGTTCTTAGCTATAATCCAAGAAAATCGGTTCAGCCGTTTGAAAGGTATCAGCTCTTTTCTAGTTACTGTAACCTTCACTTGTCGGGGATGTTATAAATTTTTAATTTACTTGTGAAGGGGATTAATTGAAAAACGACAACACTCAGAGCCGAATTACAATCACACTTCACACTAATTATTAAGTTTGTGTGTATGTGTGTATGTTTGTTACTCTTTCACGCAAAAACTACTGGACGGATTTGGCTGGAATTTGGAATGGAGATAGATGGATTAACGCATAGGCTACTTTTTATCCCGGAAAAACAAAGAGTTCCCACGGGATTTCGAAAAACCTAAATCCACGCGGGCGAAGTCGCGGGCATCGGCTAGTATTACATAAAACAGAATGGCATGTTAGGTATGTATGACAATTTGTAGTATAAGCATATCACATAGCTAGTACAATATCAAGTATCGGCTGATGATATTTCATCGACGTAAACAAAACCCATTGTCTATTACAAGGACATCGAACAAGGCGAGGAATTACTGTTAAACTGATTATAATACAGTCAATGGTTAAATAATTCTTTATAGTAGGTATAGAATACAGTTAACAAGTGTAAATTAAAAATTTATAACACCCCCGACAAGTGAAGGTTACAGTAACTAGAAAAGAGCTGATAAATTTCAAACGGCTGAACCGATTTTCTTGGATTATAGCTAAGAACACTCTCGATCAAGCCACCTTTCAAACAAAAAAAACTAGATTAAAACCGTTTCATTAGTTTAGGAGCTACGATGCCACAGACAGATACACAGACACACAGATACACACGTCAAACTTATAACACCCCTCTTTTTGGGTCGGGGGTTAAAAAACAATGACTTTAAAACTCATTGTTTGGTTAACCAAAAGGAATAGGTAGGTCCCTACCTATCTAACCAGATTAACTTACCACTTTACCTTCACTTACCTTCACCATTAGATGTCCAGGGTAAATTTTCAGCTGTTTACCTGGCACTTTGCAGGTCTTAAAGAAAAAACCGGCTAAATGTGAGACAAACTAGCGCACCGAGGGTTCCGTACTCGGGTATTTTTTTCGACAGTTTGCACGATAATTTGATTTATCGTTCTAAAACAGATTCTTATTACCTAATTATTTTTATGCTTATTTAGTTTTTCGTACAAAATGTCGATTAAATCCGACTGTTTGCTGTAAGGATAGACCAGAACAAAGCTAATTCAGTAAGATATTATAAATTTCTAAATCGAATCGAATCCTGGAATTCCTAGACATTTACACCGCCAGGGATGTCGTTTAAGTCAGAGTATCTTGCTTCTCAAGCATGTATGTGTGGGACCCAGTTATACAGTTACCAACAGCTTGCCTCTGACGCTCCATAAACTGGATATAACTATCATAAATCAGGTTTTTTTTGCCATATGGTGAGCGTTATGGTTCTTTGAACGCATCAGTAAATTGTGTAGCGATAAGAGGTCGTAAACTTTAAATACACCTAAGTATAGGTTGTGATGGCCTAGTAAATACTTTAGAAAGTACAGAAAGCGTTATTCTATAACTACCATTAAATAAATAGTTAAATATATATATCTAAAAAAAACAATGGCGTGTCAGACTCGCGCATCGAGGGTTCCATACTCGGGTATTTTTTTTTTTCGAAATATATAAAAATCTGTTTTAAAATGTACAGGTAAAGCCCTTTCATGTGATACCCCACTTGGTATAGTTATCGTACTTTGAAAATTGAAACGCATTTTAATTTTTTTTAAATGATGTAACCACAAATTCACGGGTTTCGGATTTATTCCTTTACTTGTGCTATAAGACCTACTTACGTGCCAATCATGATCCTAGGTCAACGGGAAGTACCCTATAGGTTTTCTTGACAGAGACGATGGACAACACAGGGTTCCGTTTTTCCTTTTGAGGTACGGAACCCTAAAAAAGTGAGCATGTGGAGACAATAGAATGGTAAGTAGTTGCTTGAATTGGGCCAAAAACGCTCCAAAGGCCGAAGTGACCGAACTCATTCACGGAAGATTAGAAAGAGAGGTCGCAATACAAAACTTAACCTTTTTGTTTGATTCCTCGCCCCTTTGCATGGCATGTTGCAACAGCGGTTTGCGGCTGGCACAGATTACAATTACATAAGATTTTAAGGTCAAGAAATCTGAGGAGATCTGTTTTTAACCCTCGACCCAAAAAGAGGGGTGTTATAAGTTTGATGTGTGTATCTGTGTATCTGTCTGTGGCATCGTAGCTCCTAAACTACTCAACCGATTTTAATTTAGGTTTTTTTTGTTTGAAAGGTGGCTTGATCGAGAGTGTTCTTAGCTATGATCCAAGAAAATCGGTTCAGCCGTTTGAAAGTTATCAGCTCTTTTCTAGTTACTGTAACCTTCACTAACTGTCAGGGGTTTTATAAATTTTTAATTTAGATTTTTTGTTTGATTCCTCGCCGCTTTGCATGGCATGTTGCAACAGCGGTTTGCGGCTGGCACAGATTACAATTACATAAGATTTTAAGGTCAAGAAATCTGAGGAGACCTGTTTTCTTCCAAAACCTGTGATCCTGTGACAAGATCCCGTCCCTGTGTGTGTGTGCGGGTGTGTATGCGTGTGTCTGTGTGTGTGCGTGAGAGAGAGAAAGAGAGAGAGAGTTTCTTGTGACTTGGGGGCTTCTCAAACTACCTAAGTCTATTTGGAAGCTGTGCGTAGCTTTAGTGTCTAATTATTATCTACTAACTGACTGACGTTCTCGTAACTTGTGGCCTTTTTCTCGGAGCACAAGAGCGTTTGGACTATCTTAGAAGTTAGTTTAGAGACTATTTAGTCTAAGAAAAATATCTACCTATCGTAATTTTTTTACCATCTAAGCTAAAAGCATGATTTTAGAGTTTGCCAAATTCTTTTCAAAATTCAAAGAAAGATATTATACTAACTATGATACATATTTGATTTTGACTACTAGAATGATTTATATCCGTCACGAAATTTTAGAAACTATGTATTGCTCATAAGTAATAGAGGATTTTTCAAAAATATCCCCTAGAAGCGGAACGACTAAGTCAAAACGTGACTCGCGAAGTAGCTAACTAGGCAGGTTATTACTCAGTTATTAGTAAAAATAAATTAGTTACCGTGGTAAATACCCCAACTTACTTTACTAAACTAACTTACCCAAGGTAAAGTCTTCATGCCATAAAAACAATAGTTTCACTTTGGGCGCGCCACGAAAGGCTGATAACATTCAATGGCATTCAATTATGCAGTAAACACCCAGGTAAAGGTTATTGAATGGCACCTAACTGAATATTCCTACGTCTGAGACTATTTTTGAATCTTTAACACAATTAAAAAAAGTTGGATAAATAACATTAAATTAAAATACTTACCTACAGTTTCAATAATAACAATATCAATAAAAGCAGTAAAACAATAACAAAAAAATGCAATTTACAAAATTACAACAAAAAATTTGATCGTCGTAAATCATCGATAATTTTTCAATGTAACACGCCCCCATCACTATTTTTTGCCCGCCCTCGCAAACTTTTTTTTTTTAAATCCATTACCCATATTCGGCAAAAGCTTATCGTTAGAATGCCTAACATTTTTTTTGGCAGACAAGAAAAAAAAACATTTTTTTTTAAATTTCCAAACTTTTAAAGTTACAAGTGTAAATTAAAAATTTATAACACCCCCGACAAGTGAAGGTTACAGTAACTAGAAAAGAGCTGATAACTTTCAAACGGCTGAACCGATTTTCTTGGATTTTAGCTAAAAACACTCTCGATCAAGCCACCTTTCAAACAAACAAAACTAAATTAAAATCGGTTCATTAGTTTAGGAGCTACGATGCCAGATAGATACATAGATTATGTAAATGATAAAAAGCGTGGATTTGACCTGCAATTCGCTCCAGCAATGCGCAGGACTTCAATTGCTTTTATACATGGCATAATATTGTATATCAAATATTTGAAAAGAGCAACCGCCGAGTTTCTTGCTGGTTCTTCTCGGAGGCATTCCGAACCAGTGGTAGATGCTTTTGACGATTCAAAAGAACTTGTAAAAGTCTAATTGCATAAAAATATTTTGAATTTTGAATTTAGATACCTACTTATAACACCCCTCTTTTTGGGTCGGGGGGTTAAAAAATTACTAATTTGAGATAACATACCATAAAATTCGTCACATGAAATCCTGTTTTCGGAACATCCTTTCGAACTTTAATCTACTTCGCCACGAATTCTTCCAAGCTAAGTAAGTGAACTCACTTATTTGCACTAAACATTATAGTTTCATTCACTAAACACTAATAAACTAAACTTTATAACTTAGTTTATAGTTTTATTGAGTTTGTACAACGCGTTCGAGACGCGTTGGTGACCGCGTCGCGTTTTGACTGGCTATATTATGGAGTCAAGATATTTTTACCTGGAGAGAAAAAAGTTTTGTTCTCAAGCAACTTTATCTTCCAGCATTCAACTATCAACTCTATTTTTCATACATTTAGAGTCGATTTTCGTTTGCATATAAAAATGCACTAGTGTGGCCATTTTGAATTTACAGTACAATGCAATATAAGCCCTAATGGGTGGTAATAAAGTTGAAATTCGTATAGTGGTTGAGCTAAAAGCTCATTCTGCGTTAGTATGTATAGAATGGGCAGTTGTTCTGAGTCAATGCTCCTCAAAGTTTATTAAGACATTTATCGTTGGCCTATTTCAGTTTGACTTTGATGGATCGTAAAATAGGATGAGATTGATAGATATAAATACGGAAACTATGTAAACGATTTATGTACTTACAATTCGTTTTCGTTTTATGTGTCAGTTTTGTGCTTTTTTTAATTCAGATACTAGTTGGCTGTTGACTGCAATCTCACCTGGTGGTAAGTGATGATGTAGTCTAAGACGGAAGCGGGCTAATCTGGAAGGGATATGGCAGTTTTCATTACACCCTTATGTACTACTTTGGTTTCTACAGGGCATCGTACCGGAACGCTAAATCGCTAGGCGGTACGGCTTCGCCAGTAGGATGTTAACTAACCACGGCCGAAGCCTTCCACCAGACAATTGCTTAACTGTTATTTCTCCACTAAGACTCATTACACACTGCATCCATTCCGAATCCGGAAACTATCGATCCGTAGTAACCCTAATACCTACTATTTGTATGATTGACGATGATAAATGGTGACAGATAGGATTCGGAACAGATGCAGTGTGCAAAGAGACTTCGATATAGGTAGTAATAACCTCTTGAGTCCTGACCTTTTACCCTCTGTGACCGCCTACTATGATTGCTTCATTTAACGTGTTCTATTCTATGTTCTTAGTAGACGTTGGTGTCGTTACTAAAAAATAATTGTAAACAGCACCCCAGTGCAGTGGTGTCGTTGACAAGAAGTTGGCTTATCTAGTGGGAAACTTCGGCCGGGGCTAGTTACCATCGTACCTACCGGCAAGGCCGTGCTGCGAGGTGATTTAGCGTTGCGATACGATGCTCCGTAGAAACCAGTAAGAGTTTAATGAAACTGCTATACCCTTTCCAAGTTGGCCCGCTTCCATCTTAGACTGCACCATCAATTACCACCAGGTGAGATCGCTGTCAAGGGCTTACGAAGGGTTCCGTACCATCGTACAAGAAATAACACTTTTTAACGCGCGGAGAGTGCAGACCAATCCCGGACTGACAACATCGATATACACATCGATACACAAAGAAGCCCACTAGGGCCGTAAGCCAAGATGGCGGGCCCTAGCCGGTGAAAACCCGGCTAAAAGATCGCCACCAGGGTACAAAGTTGCCCTGCGCCTCACCCGGGTAAGGAGGCCATTTTGCTTTTACTTGTCCTATAAGACCTACCTACCAGCCAAATCCCATGATTCTAGGTCCTACCCTATAGGTTTCTTGACAGGCACGGTAGACAGACACAAAAGAAGTGATCCTTTATGGGTTCCTTTTTTCCTTTTGAGGTAGGGAACTTTAAAAAAAGACATGCTCACACTGGAGGAGAGGCTTTATTTTTATTTATTTATTCAGATACAGAGGCTGGAGTTAAAAAGTGAAACTTTGAGCACAACTGGTCAGGACCCGTAGCGCCAAACCTGTTTAGTGCGAGAAATAAAATAACAGGCCCCAATTTGATATGAATTAACTCATTCTGATTGTTATCTAGCTTTTCGCTTTTGGGTTGTGTGGGTCCCTCGTTGGAACTTGAAAAGTGCCCTAGAAAGTACCTACCACTGCCTGTTTTAACAGGGCTCTCTTCGTCACTCGCTTCATACAATCGTAGTTCCAATTTCATTTGAATATTAAGCAACCAAAGTCCATGAAATTTTGCAGACACATTCTAGAAACTAATATCTGTGTCTGTGGTGTTTTAGATTTTTCTAAAAATATGTAGTTTTAAAATTACAGGGGCTCAAAGATTTGTATGAAATTTTTTAAGACCGCGTAACTTTGAAACCGAATATTTTAACAGAAATCTTGAAAACCACAGGCACAGATATTAGTTTCTAGAATATGCCTGCAAAATTTCATGGACTTTGGTTGCTTAATATTCAAATGAAATTTGAACTACGATTGTATGAAGCCAGTGACGGAGAGGGCCCTCTTAATAGGCACCTGCCTACACCCTATTATCCATACTAATATAATAAACTAGCTGATACCCGCGACTTCGTTCGCGTGGATGTAGGTTTTTTAAAAATCCCGTGGGACTCTTTGATTTTCCGGGATAAAAAGTAGCCTATGTGCTAATCCAGGCTATAATCTATCTTCATTCTAAATTTCAGCCCAATCCGTCCAGTAGTTTTAGCGTGAAGGAGTAACAAATATACACACACACACACACACAAACTTTTTCCTTTATAATATTAGTATGATGCGAAAAAGTGTCTGTCTGGCCCAACAGTTTAACCGATTCTGACGAAATTTGGTACAGGATTAGCTTATATCCCGGGGACGTAGGCTACTTTTTATCCCGGAAGATCATAGAGTGGCCACGGGATTCACAAAAACCCATCCGCTTAACCGATTTTAATAAAGAAATTTTTTTTTTTTTTGAGGGGTTGCCTTATCATGCGATCAGTCGGTGGACTATGAGCAGATTGGTTGGAGGAAGTTGGCGTTCATTAGGAGACAACTTCCCCAGCGGGAAAACTCCATAAGTCTCAGCTAAATGTCTAGTATATGCTTTCTCTTTAGTCGACGGATTGCCTGTGGCATTGTCAGCTGCACTGCCAGGCGATTTGGGTGGTTAGTAAGCCTTGTTTTGTAGTTGCAACTATAAGTTAGAATTTCTTCCTTTACTGTGTTAATGTTTAAGTGCTCATGAATTTCCGATATTTGTAGGAACCATGGCGCGTTGGACAGTGATAATAAAGAAAAATTAACACTATTTTAATTAAAACCGAAATTAAAATCGGTACATTAGTTTAGGAGCTACGATGCCATAGACAGTTACACAGATACACACGTCAAACTTATAACACCCCTCTTCATGGGTCGGGGGTTAATAAAATAGGAAAACTTGAGAAGTGTGAAATAAAATCAACAAAAATAAATTAAAACAGATTTATTTCATTTTCTACTTACAGCTAAGCTATTTAACAAAATATTTTATACAAATAAAAAGTATTTTTTTTAATATCAAGACATTTTTTTGCGTATTATTTTTATTCTAAACTGTTATCAATCTGTATTGAATTAAGAAAAATCAAATTTGTCTATGGCTGTTTTATAAAAAACGAACGAATTCTTTTATCAAATAGGTATAGACAAGTTTTTTTTTTTAAAATTTAAGCACTTGTTCTTGGCTTCGGCACCCAGGGTTCTATTTTAGGGCGGGTGGTACTGTACGGTACGTATTGGCCAGTTGTACCAGACAGGTTTTCCGTGTGGTCCAACATCCATTTGTACTTGGGTCTGCTTGGGTCCTGAAATGTGAGAAATATTGATTGTTAATTGTGAAATAAATATTACTAGCCGATGCCCGCAACTTCGCCCGCGTGGATTTAGATTTCTCGAAATCACGTGGGAACTCTTTGATTTTCCGGGATAAAAAGTAGCCTATGTGCTAATCCAGAATATTATCTATCTCCATTCCAAACAGCCAAATCCGTCTAGTAGTTTTTGCGTGAAGGCGTAACAAACATACACACACTTACTGGCATCCAGAAGTTGGACTGCTAGGCTGTTTTTAGGACCCTCAAGTCTCTGTTTGTAGGCCTCAAGTGACCTGTCTATTTCCTCCTTTACTGTGGGAATTTCTGTGTATGCATGCACTTCACTGTTTTTGTGAACCATGGTGTGTTACATAAGACCATCAAAACATTGTTCTGGAAGCGCTGGAGTATCTCAATGTTTGAGTGGCTTGCTGAACCCCAGAGCTGAATGCCGTAAGTCCATACTGGTTTGACGATGCAAAGAAAACATAGCATGGAAAATTTTTAGGCGGTTACTTACTTGGTGGGGAAGAAGATCAGTTTTGTAATGCAACCATCCAAACCATTCGGCAGGGACCTGCAAAACACAAGAACATTTATTGTTACTAGCTGATACCCGCGACTTCGTTCGCGTGGATGTAGGTTTTTAAAATTCCCGTGGGAACTCTTTAATTTTCCGGGATAAGAAGTAGCCTATGTGCTAATCCAGGATATAATCTATCTTCATTCTAAATTTCAGCCCAATCCGTCCAGTAGTTTTTGCGTGAAGGAGTAACAAACATACACACACATACAAACTTTCTCCTTTATAATATTAAGTGTGATGTGATTGAATAACATATCATTTTAAGTTCTAACACCACAAAGTCATTTTTAGGGTTCTGTTCCTCAAAAGGAAATAAAAACCCCTTATAGGGTCACTTGTCTGTCTGTTGTCTGTCAAGAAATCTACAGGGTACTTCTTGTTGAACTAGAATCATGAACGGCAAGTAGGTAGGTCTTATAGCACAGGTAAAGGGGAAAATCCGAAAACCTTAAATTTGTATTTACGTCACACACAAAAAATTAAAATGTGTTTATGAACAAAAATAAATAATTAGTATTTTCAATTATCAAAGTAAGATAACTATACCAAGTGGGGTATTATTTGAAAGGGCTTTACCTTTATATTCTAAAACAGATTTTTATTTATTTTTATGTATAATAATTTTTGATTTATTGTGCAAAATGTTGGAAGAAATATCTGAGTATGGAACCCTCGGTGCGCGAGTCTGGCTCGCACTTGGCCGGTTTTTTGGATGCTACATCCATAAGGTTGTTTTTAGGGTTCCGTACCTCAAAAGGAAAAACGGAACCCTTATAGGATCACTTTGTTGTCTGTCTGTCTGTCCGGCGTCCGTCTGTCCGTCCGTCGTATCTGTCAAGAAACCTATAGGGTACTTCCTGTTGACCTAGATTCATGAAATTTGGCAGGTAGGTAGGTCTTATAGTACAAGTACAGGAATAAATCTGAAAACCGTGAATTTGTGGTCACATCATTAAAAAAAAATTAAAATGTGTTTCAATTGGATTTTTTGATGTAACATCCATCAGGTTGTTTTTTTTTTTTTCGTATAAAATGTAACCATCGTGTACAATGTACATCATGGACTTGAACAAAGTCATGTCTGCTTCGATCTAATATTCTCACCTGGCTAGCATCGTAGTTCATGTTAAACTTGTCCGAGTACTCAACCCATCGGTTTCTGCTGTAGAAGTATCTTGGATTCTCGTAATACTTATTGCCAAACTTATCCACACCAACTAGCCTACCATCTTTCAGCTCTTCTTGTCTGTAATATACATATAAGAGGAAAAGGTGACTGACAGATCTATAACACTACTGGGGGACTTAATCTGTGTTGGTGTTAGCTGGCGGGCGTGCTCTGCCTTTTTGGTGTGTTTTTTTTTGTTATAACTGTCTGGAAAGCGCTCTAAGGGGGTGCCGCGCGTGTGTCGGCGAGCGCCGGCACAGACGGGGTCCATACTTGTATAGTTTAATTGTTACAAATTACTACAAACTTGACATCGGCTAATCTTTGTAAAGCCAGACGAGAGAAAAAAAATAAACACTACTGGATAGATCGGGCTGACATTTGGCATGCAGATAGCTGTTATGACGTAGACATTTCTGTTAAGAAAGGATTTTAAAAAGTACAACCCTTAGGGGGCTAAAACAGGGGTTTCAAATTTGTTTAGTCCACGCTGACTAAGTCACGGGCAAAAGCTAGTCTGTAATATAAATGAATAGAAACTACATCATTCAAATAGTAAATAGAAGAATTAAAATAAAAGAAAAAGAGTCTACCTATACAGCGCACTTTGACTTTGCTCAGCCTTAAGACACTGTTAAAACGAGGCAGCGTTCTCTCTCTCGTCTGGCTTTACAAAGATTAGCCAATGTCAAGTTTGTAGTTACAAGTTAGTTAAACTATACAAGTATGGACCCTGTCTGTGCCGGCGCTCGCCGACACACGCACGGCGCCCCCTTAGAGCGCTTTCCAGTCAGTTTTAACAAAAAAAAAAAACACTCCAAATAGGCAAAGCATAAATCTGTCTCGTTTTAAAATCAAAGTGTGCTCTATGGCTTTCAACCTTAGTTACTAAACTATCACTACTAATCATAGGTAGGTAAAGGTAAGTTATGTTAGTGACAAAATTCTTTCTATGTGGAAGTCTCATTTCAAATAGCCTCCTGGTATTATCGCGGCGCATAGGCAATCAATAAACCTAAAGCAAATTCAAGTGATAAGAATCTGGATACAAACATACATACATACATAGACTGCTAAAATCATAGCCCTTCCTTTCGGCTTTGCCGTAGTCGGGTAAAAATATATAAGTAATGGTTTCCTACACAGTCATTATAGAAGTTATTATATAGTGATAGCAAGAATATACATACTTCTACTAATACTTCTACCAAATATTCGGGTCGAAGAGAAAGATGGGACGAGTAACAAGACTCTCCAGAATAGTTTATAGATTTTTTTAGAACATAACATAAGTTTATTTTTACGTTGATTCAATCAGAAACGAAATCAAAATATTACATAATAACAAACACTTTGAATTACCTGTAAAGTTTGTGCAGCGACCCTAAGATACCGCCGTTTTGACGTATAATATTAAACACCGTGGCTACTTTATCCAGAGCCAGTAATTTGATGATTGAATTCGACATTTTTACGAAAAACTTGCCTTCGTTTCGAAAATAATATTGATCATTGGCAACAAATAACCTAAAATTTTGCTTCGTGACATTGACAGTTCACAGATGATTTTTTTTTTCTCTCTCGTCTGGCTTTATAAAGATTAGCCAATGTCAAGTTTGTAATTATTTGTAACAAGTTAGTTAAACTATACAAGTATGGACCCCGTCTGTGCCGGCGCTCGCTGACATACGCACGGCACCCCCTTAGAGCGCTTTCCAGTCAGTTTTAACAAAAAAAACACTCCAAAAAGGCAGAGCACGCCCGCCAGCCAACACAGATGAAGTCTCACAGATGATTAATTTTATAGACGAATAACATATATACAAGAAAATACATAGACAAGTATATCTATCTAGCACTAAGTAAAAAGCTGTTCTATCTGTTTAAGATCTAGTGCAAATCTGAGACCTTCGTTTCAGACTTTTCAGAGTATCCTTGCGGAAATAGGAATCTTATTTTATAGAATGATAATCAAAGATTGCAATAAAAAATATTTTATTTACAAAAATACTAAACTTAACAATAACAATTAATAAAAGTTATCAATTCATTGCTTTTATCAATATTTTATATACTAATAAAAACCATTATGGTTAATATATTATAAAATACATAATGATTTTCTACTTTGTCAACCTTCCTCCATCAAGCTTAATTTAAATTCATCATTAGACACACTATCATCTGCTTTATTATAGCGTTTGCGTTTCTTTTTCTTGCTTTTTACTATTTCTTCATTTTCTGAATTTCCAATTTGAGTATTCATTTCAATAATTTTAGTTTTCGATTTAGCAGATTTTCTACCAATTGGTACTTCATTTCCATTTATTGTATTGTCAGTACCAAAGTTTTCAGCTTCAGTATTTTGAACTTCAGTACTATTGGAGCGCCTTTTCTTCTTCTTTTTCTTTTTAATGGTAACAACTTCTCCATCGCTGTGCAAATTGGTGTCTTCAACTTTTGAATCTGTGTCACTATTTTTTTTAATTTTCTCATGATGGGAATAGCCTTTATATTTTATCTGTTGTAAAAGAATTTGTTCTTGCTGTTCTATTCTTGCTAGCTTTCCTAATGCTCTTAGACCATGGCGGGCACCTCTGTAGAAAAAATATATTTTAAAAGTGCAGTAAACGAAAAACAACAATAACCGTGAATTTGTGATTAAATAAGTATCTTACTATGTATGTACTTAAATAAGTAGTATAAGTGTGTGAATAAAAAGTAACATTTTTTTTGTAATGTAATCACAAAATCACGGTTTTTGGTATAGTTATCTTACTTTGAAAATAGAAACATATTTTAATTTTTTTGTGATGTAACCACACATTCACGGTTTTCGGATTTCTTTCTTTACTTGTGCTATAAGACCTACTACCTGCCAAATTTGATTCTAGGTCAACGGGAAGTATAGGTTTTTTCGACATACACGGTCGATAGACGCACAGACGGACGTACAGACCGACAGGTGATCCTGTAAGGGTTCCCTTTTTTCATTTTGAGGTAAAGAACCCTAAAAATAATACATACTTATGCGCAGTCCTTCCTTGACAAGCTGCAAACAATTCTTCATCTGTCATCTTTACAGCATCTTTGGATTCACTCTCACTCTCTGACTGTGAATCAGAATCTCTTACTCTAGTGGTTTTATCGCCTCCTGAAATTATAAAACTTCATCTGTATTGCTCTGAACTCCTCTGAAAAACTCCTGCTTTCCATTCGAGAATCCCTCCATACTGATATTATAAATGCGAAAGTGTGTCTGTCTGTCTGTCTGCTACCTTTTCACAGCCCAACAGTGTAACCGATTTTGACGAAATTTAATTTGGTACAGGGTTAGCTTATATCCCGGGGATGGACATAGGATACTTTTATCCCGGAAAATCTAAGGGTTCCCACGGGATGCCTTAAGTCCCATCCACTTAACCAATTTGTATGAAAGGTACCAAAGTAGCTTACATCCCTGTAATCGAAATAGTCAACTTTTTATCCCGGAAAATCAAACAGTTCCCACAGGATCTTTAAAAACCTAAATCCATGTGGACGAAGTCGCGGACATCCTCTAGTATGTAATAGTTTTGAGCCTTGATAGCTCAACGGTTGAGGAGCGAACTGAATTCTGAAAGGTCAGCACTTCAAACCCTACCCGATGCACTATTGTCGTACCCACTACTGGCACAAGCTTTACGCTTAATTGGAGAGGAAAGGGGAGCATTAGTCATGATTAACATGGCTAATATTCTTTATTAATTTTTTTTTTTAATTCACCTTGCCCCATAACAGCAGTTTTGACAAAGAACTCTGAGTATTCTTCCTTCTCCTGCTGTTTTTCTTTCTTCTTCCTCTTCATTTTCCACGTGCTGTTTGTTATTTCAAACTCTTCATTGCTTTTCCGTCTTATCTTTTTAGTTTTGCCATTTTTATTTTCCACCTACAAAATAAAGTGTTGGTAAATCTTTAACACTGGAATGGAGTCAAGATAGGGGCTTCTGTCCCATCTTAGGCCACATCATCACTTTCCATTAGGTATGATTGTGGTCAAACATGTGCCTTTAGTAAATTAAAAAAAAAGAGCTACCTACCTGCCAAATTTCATAATTTTAGGTCATACCCTAAATACCCTATAGGTTTTCTTGACAGACGTGACAGACGGACAGAGACAGACAACAAAGTGATCCTATAAGGGTTCTGTTTTTACTTTTGAGGTACCAAACCGTAAAAAATGATTTTTAATTTTGTTGAATAGCCGTCAAACTTTGAAAATAAAGTTAAATATACTAACTTCCAGATTACTAGCAGCTTTATCATATAGAGCACTCCACCAATGCTCTGTGAAATCCGAGGCAGGATTGTACCCCACGCCTGTGTGACTATGCTTTATTTTAGCCTTCAATGGCTCTGATATGCCATTCTCATCCTTGCCGAGACCTTTGCCTGTGTTTATAAAAAAAGTTTCAATAATATGATGTGATATTCAATTTTAACAATATTAGCTAAATGTAAGGGAATCTAACAATTTACTTTAAGTATATCCACTTCTAAATTTAGTTTTAATGATAATAATACAATAGTATAGTACTATTGGGCTGGTATGACGATTGAGGTAGGATAGAGTTAGCACCATGATATGTGTTAGGACTTGTTGACTTCATAGTAAGTCCTTTTAGGTAACATAATTGTAGGTAAATATGTAAAAGAGTGTAATGATGGAGGGTGACGGTGGTCAAGTTAGTTATAAAAGCGTAGGTATTTTATTTATAAAACTTTAAATCATTATTGCTGACAGCGCTAGGTTAACAAATTAACATGGTAGTATATCATAACAAAATGGTTACCGTCAGTCCAGCCGTACTTTTCCAGTTGTTTTCTTGCGAATTCCATTTATTGAAGTAATTAAAAGAAACTAACTACACTTAAAAACAACAGTGAACAACTCTAAAATCCTAACCTAAAACCACAAAAGACAACAGATGCAACTTGTCAAAATCATTTTTTTTCTCTCTCTCTCGTCTGGCTTTACACTGATTAGCCAATGTCAAGTTTGTAGTTATTTACAAGTTAGGGAAACTATATGTTTAAGTATGGACCCCGTCTGTGCCGGCACCCGCCGACATACACGCGGCGCCCCTTTAGAGCGCTTCCCAGTCAGTTCCACCAGCAATAAATACCAGTAGAACACAAAAACCAGCCACTTCTAACAAAAAAACACTCCAAAAAGACACAACACGCGCGCCAGCAAACGCCACCACAGACGAAGTCGTCAAAATCATTGACATAATAGGTCATTCGTCTATGGCACTTAGTATATTATCTATGCATCGTTCTTTAAGGTGCACGAGACGGGTCTGCCCGCGAAATTTAAATTTAAGTTGATTTTTCGCAATTTGTAAACTAATACGACAAAATAGGCTTATGGCATTTTAATTGCACCAATGGCAGTATCATCCTTACAGCTTTATATACTTAAAAATCTTTACTTACTTGAAAGAATCCAGTCAAGAAATTAAGTAGGTAACAAAGTGGCTTATGGCCATTCTAATTCCGACAATGGCAGTATCATCTTCGCAGGATTACATAAAAATCTTTACTTCAAAGTATTTAAGTATGTACATGGTTAACTAAATAAGGATAGGACATCATGATCTATCTTCTTATATATAAAAATCAATGTTTGTATGTTTGTGTTCTATAGGCGGCTAAACCGCTGATCAGATTGTTATGAAACTTTGGTAGGGTGTCCTGAGGGCGCCCGAGATGGCTCCTGCATCAAAAAAACTATATATATAACGGAGGCCGAGGGTGTTATCAGGTTATCGTGGGCATATTTTTCACTTTTTTATTACTTTGTAGGCGCTTCTAATGATTATTAAGATTGAAGCATGATCTAACCACTAGTAAACCTGGATAATAACTAAGCGGATATGTCAGGATAGCAACCTTTAGATTAACCGAGCCTTCGTGGGCGCACTAACGATATTCTTGGACTATCAAATGATATTGAACTACCCGCAACTACAAACATGATAACTCTCACTTACTGCACGTGACAACTTCCAGCGTAACTAGGTAAACCTAACCTAACCTACCTAGACCGGCTCCTCCACCCCTACACCGGTCCCAAACCAACCATCTAACCTAATCACCACAATAACAACTCGTTCAACCACCAGCACCACTTTAGGTAACCACTACTCTAAAACCTACAGTATAACACTCACACACCGTATCTACTGAGAACCTACTCGGACCGAAGCCAGCACAAGAATGAATCGCCAATCGCTACGCTAATATTCTGATAATAAAATGCGAGAGTGAATTCTGAACACAGCAACGCGTGCCGATCAAAATCCAACTCTGACAGTGACAGCTAAACAAATATGGCTAAGTACCTTCACGTAACGTTACTTTTCACGGAGTCTATGACATTAAAACCTCTTTTTAATATTGACTCGACGACATATATATGAATAAAAAAATAAATCATGTTTGTTTACGGCATTGCAACGCATGCCGGGTACAGCTAGTTAGATATATGACTGTAGACTAGTTCACTATGTAATGGCCAATAACGATGACTAGGGCTAAATACAACCAAATTATATCGTATCTTCAATTCGGGAATGGAATAGAAATCAAAATAGATATTTAACATATAATAAAACTTTTTAATAACAATTTTTAATATAGATAACATCAATTGATTCAAAATCGAAGGCATAACAAATTAAAAATAATAATAAGCTATAATTAAATAAAGGAATGTTATTTTTAGCTAGCTACGTACTAGTATTTCTTTGTAGAAAAATATTGTATTTTACAATAAAGTTAATATGTATTAACAAAATTACAATAAATTTTATTTACGTAACATATCATCCAGGTCGTCAATGGTTGATTCATTGTTGCTGTAACAAAAAGTTAATAATTAAGTTTTTGTTCTGTTCTTATTTAGGGTTCCGTATTCCGTACCTCAAAAGGAAAAACGGAACCCTTATAGGATCCGATCACTCTGTGTGTGTCTGTCCGTCCGTCCGTCATTTATATTTATGAATGGCAATACACTATTTACCCTACATCTACTATGTTAAGCAGCTAGATGATCTTCATCCATGTAATTTTTTTTAAATCCTAGTTTTCCAGGATAAAAAGTAGCTTATGTTTGTCTTTAGGATGCAAGCTACATAAATATATCAAAAAAATCAAATCAAAATTCGTCAAAATCGATCAAGAGGATGGACCATGCAAGGGTAATAGGCAGACACACTTTCGCCTTTATAATAACACTAGAGGATGCCCGCGACTTCGTCCGCGTGGATTTAGGTTTTTATAGACCCTGTGGGAACTGTTTGATTTTCCGAGATAAAAAGTTGCCTATATCAATTACAGAGACGCAAGCTACCTCGGTGCCAGATTTCATACAAATCGGTTAAGCGGATGGGTTTTTGGGAATCCCGTGGCAACTGTTTGATTTTCCGTGACAAAAAGTAGCCTATCTCCGTCCCCGGGATATAAGCTAACCTTGTACCAAATTTCGTCAGAATCGGTTAAACTGTTGGACCGTGAAAAGGTAGCAGACACATAGACACACTTTCGCTTTTATAATATTAGTATAAACTAGTGTGGATATAAGGTCTATGATTTGGTTTTAGAGGACTTCGTCTGTGTTGGTGTTAGCTGGCGGGCGTGCTCTGCCTTTTTGGAGTGTTTTTTTTTTTGTTAAAACTGACTGGAAAGCGCTCTAAGGGGGTGCCGTGCGTGTGTCGGCGAGCGCCGGCACAGACGGGGTCCATACTTGTATAGTTTAACTAACTTGTTACAAATAACTGCAAACTTGACATTGGCTAATCTTTGTGAAGCCAGACGAGAGAAAAAAAAAATTGTGTTTCTCTAAAAAAAAAAATTTTCTTCCTCTTCTATTCATACTCAAGCACTACAAACTACCACACAACATACACAACAGCTTACAGATTTTGATGAAACTGTGTTCTCTATCGTTTAACTTCTGGATAGTAATTATCGTTTGGATCTCGTTTAGACCTTTCCAAGTAGCGCAGCCCGTGGGGTCCAGTGGAGGAATAGTTCTCTAACTGCGGTTTGGAGAGCAACTCAGGTCTAAAGTTCTTTAGGAAATACACCCAACACTTGACTGTTTCTTGGTCTGATGAATTTCTGTAATAAGTAAAATAAAAGTATGTAACTAAGTAATTAATAGGGACTTCGTCTGTGTTGGTGTTGCCTGGCGGGCGTGCTATGCCTTTTTGGAGTGTTTTTTTTTTGTTAAAACTGACTGGAAACCGCTCTAAGGGGGTGCCGTGCGTATGTCAGCGAGCGCCGGCACAGACGGGGACGATACTTTATAGTTTAACTAACTTGTTACAAATAATTACAAACTTGACATTGGCTTATCTTTGTAAAGCCAGACCAGAGAGAAAAAAAGTAATTAATAAGGTAACAGTACAATGTTATATATTTTAGTATCATTAGGGTTCTGTACTTCAAAAGGAAAAACAGAACCCTTATAGGATCACTTTGTTGTCTGTCTGTCTGTCGTGTCTGTCAAGAAAACCTATAGGGTACTTCCATTGACCTAGAGTCCTAGAATCATGTTTGGCGGGTAGGTAGGTGTTATAGTAAAAGTAAAGGAAAAATATGAAAATCGTGAATTTATGGTTGAATCACCAAAAAATTATAATGTGTTCATTAACAAATAATAATAAGTATTTTCAATTTTCAAGGTAAGGTAACTATACCAAGTGGGGTATCATATGAAAGAGCTTTACCTGTACATTCTAAAACAGATTTTTATTTATTTTTATGCATAATAGTTTTGATTTATCTTTAACCATTAAGTTACACTTTAATTGCTTAAACTGCACTTAACTCCGAAAAGTTAGAGGTGCACCCAGGATTGAAGCCTAAGCTAAGGCAGACGGCTACTAATAATAAACTTAATACTTACAACTTATTAACTAAGATATCATCCAATTCTCTAACATAGTAATTTGGGTGGTCTTCCAATATATCTAACTTGCCTAACATAATATCATCTACTTCATATACTTCACCTGAAATTACAAAATTTAAGATCACACTAATAATATTATAAAAGCGAAAGTTTGTATGTGTGTGTGTATATGTTTGTTACTCCTTCACGCAAAAACTACTGGACGGATTTGGCTGAAATTCGAAATGGAGATAGATAATATCCTGGATTAGCACATAGGCTACTTTTTATACTGGAAAACCAAAGAGTTCCCACAGGATTTCGGAAAACCTAAATCCACGCGGACGAAGTCGCGGGCGTCAGCTAGTTTATTTATAACACTGTGCATTTTTAGAATATCAAATAGCAAGTTTAATTTAATAAGCAGAAGTGAGTTAATAGCAATATTAATTTCTGAGAATTACATGCCTTCATCCCCATGGATTAAAGTATTTTAAAAATCTTATCGGAACTGTTTGATTTTTCTGGGATAAAAAGAAAGTTTAAAGTAACCTGTATCCGCTTTAGGATTTAAGCTGTACCAAAACTTATCTGAATTGGTTTCACTGGTGGGCTATGGTTATTTAATAAAATTGGGTACTATTGTACACTTTCTGATTGTCAAAAAATGATATAGTGGTGATAATAATTAATTAACTTAAAACTAAAGCTCCGAGGGTTCCAAACGCGCCCAAGTCTGAGAAGAGCCCACAATTAACTCAGCTAATATGGTGGAGGAATAGGTAACAGATGGGAACACTTATGCATTTATAATTTGGATATCTTATATCACTCTTTACAATTATTTAAATGCTTTTTAGTTCGTTTTGCATTATAAATACCCTTACCTTTTACATAATGCCCATCACCTGGGCTGTACAATAAAAAGGGAATATTATACTTTGTCCCAATAATCAATGGATATTTCGTCTTGGTTGTTCCCTCTGCTATGAATTTACTTACACCATGTTCAGGGTTTGTGAGCCAATGATGGTTTGGTTCGTTCCTTTTGAGTGTTCCATAGACAAACACTTTGTGGGTCATCTATGAACAAAAAACACTTATATAATAAGTAAAGAATTCTCACCTACAACTTGCATCATTATCTTAACCCATCCCCGGTCCACTACTGAGAAGGGGTGTTCTCTCAAAATGAGAAAGGTTTAGGTCATAATCCACCAAACCAAGTGTGTAGATTGGCAGACTTCACACACCACCAAGAAAATTATGGAGAATTCTCGGACTTGTAGGTTTCTTGATTATGTTTTCCTTCACCGTTAAAGCAAGATTTAGGTACCTAATTGTGTTTTACACATAGAGCTACGAAGTTAAAGGTGTCCAGAGTGGATAAAATTGGGCTTAAAATTACAATTAAAAATCTTTTATGGGACTTACGGTTCGGGCGAATTTAGTATGTACAATGATAGAACTTAGAATATAATATATCATCGAAACCGATGCTAAAACATAATGAAATCCATTTTAAAAAGCACTTGAATTACAATTTTTTGTTTGTAAACATAAAACTATAAAAAACTCATAAAATCATAAAATCTTTTTTTTTTTTTGCTCTCGTCTGGCTTTACAAAGATAAGCCAATGTCACGTTTGTAGTTATTTGTAACAAGTTAGGGAAACTATACAAGTATGGACCCCGTCTGTGCCGGCGCTCGCCGACACACGCGCGGCACCCCCTTAGAGCGCTTTCCAGTCAGTTTTAACAAAAAAAAAAACACTCCAAAAAGGCAGAGCACGCCCGCCACGGTAGAAAGGTGTCAATACCACAGAGAACATTACCCTAGGCGGGGTCAATCTGTCAGTTTGACAACAAAACAAAAACAGAAAAAAATTGGTTTGCCTTTGATTTTTGGGATATTTCATATTTTATTTCAGCACATTTTATTAAAAAGTAGATATAGTATATAAGAATATTATGAAGTGATAGTGAATTTATATATTATGATAACAAAATAAAGGAAATAGGAATAAAAAATGAGTAATATTTATATACAAGAACCGCCTGCTCTGGGCAAGGCAAGTAACCTGTTAATTAGTTATAAGTAATTTATTATTATAAGTATAGATTTATTGGCAGGTGCCCAGAACTTTGTCTGTATTGAATATACAAAGTCAGTCAGAAAGGGGCTCATTCGTAAGTACTATGTGATTCAAATGTGAAGACTCACTAGGTACATGCAGCCTCAAACTGAGGCTATATATACCTACCTCTGAATATTTTTGTATTAGGTAACATGCAAGCATATATATTTTTGACTAGCCGATGCCCGCGGCTTCGCCCGCGTGGATTTAGGTTTTTCGAAATCCCGTGGAAACTCTTTGATTTTCCGGGATAAAAAGTAGCCTATGTACTAATCCAGGATATTATCTATCTCCATTCTAAATTTGAGCCAAATCCGTCTGGTAGTTATTGCGTGAAGGAGTAACAAACATACACACACACACACACACAAACTTTCGGCTCTATAATATTAGTATGATAGTGTGATTCATGGAAGATCAGCGCCGTGTCTTAACAGATACAGCATACAAGCTGCGTGGAGACCATTTTGGGAATCAAATCTTAGGTTTCCTGTCCAATTCCAATATGAGTATCTTCAAGTGAACAGGCATTTTCTAGGCTGGCACACTCTATCTTAAGTTACATCATCACTTGCCAGCAAGTCTGATTGCAGCCAAGTGCTAGTCTGTTAATTTAAAAAAAATTGTCACTTAGATATATTTATATTTTATAGTTTGTGCCCTATATAAATATTTCTTTCACACAAACAAAATTGACAGTGGGACAGTCTTTGTAGTTTCGGCCAGTCTGTCTGTGTGTCACAATTGTGTGTGTGTGTGTGTGCTATAACATACTAAGTGAGAACATGGTTAATATTTCAGGTGCTTTTAAAAACTTCAGCAGGGGACATTGATATTGAATTATGGACAAAAGAAACTCCCAAGGCAAGCCGCAACTTCATACAGCTGTGCATGGAAGGGTATTACAATGGTAAGGTAAAAAATCATCATAACCTAAATCTAAGTAAAAAAATTGGTTGTCTGTAAAGTCGGTTCACTGACGATAGTTGAACGTGACAACAAAGGCCGATTGTGCGTCTTTGTCGCTCGTTCCGCGCTCTCGCTTGCACTTCAAGCCTTACATGGAACGCCTCAGAGCGAGGTAACGCCGCATGAGTCATGATTTTTCGCGCGTGCAGCCGGCTCTATCGAATTATAAGACGTTGTCACGTCAAAAAAAATCTGTTGGGAACTTTTTGATTTTCCGTGATAAACAGTAGTCTATGCCCATCTCTAATAACCCATCACTGTACCACAGAGTTACTTAATGAATTCTAAACAGAGCATCGTGTGATTAGTGTTTGATGACTGATGAAGGAGGGTACCAAATTGGAAAGTAAAAACCGGTCAAGTGCGAGTTAGACTCACACACTGAGGCTGAGATCTATAAACCGCACTTTGACTTTGCTCAGACTTAAAACACTGTTAAAATGAGACAGCGTTATACCGCTGGTATAGATCTGTCTCGTTTTAACTGAAACTTAAGTCTAAGCAAAGTCAAAGCGCGCTCTATAGATTTCAACCTGAGGGTTCTGTACTAGGGTATATTTCCGACATTTCGCACAATAAATCACAAACTGTTATGCTTAAAAATAAATAAAAATCTACTGTTAAATAGTAAATCTACTGCTAAATACATGCATGTGTGTACGTAACAGTGCTTGGGATTTAAAGCTAGTTACATTAGGGCGGCTGCAGGGAGTGCGAAAGGAAACACCAGTTCCTTATCCTAATTTTATTACTAAAAATTTACATGTTATAAACTAATTATTATATAAAATAATCCTAATTGCTCCGCCGATTTGTGGCGGAGGCTTCTAAAGCTAATTGTGATGTGTTCGTGCCCAGTCCTCGCGCATGGTGACCGTCATTTTTTTTTTTTTTAAAGAATATTAGCCATGTTAAATGACTAATATTCCCTTTCCTCTCCAATTGAGCGTCAGGCTTGTGCTAGGAGTAGGTACGACAATAGTGCAACGGGCGGGGTTTGAACCGTCGACCTTTCGGTTTTCAGTCCACTCCTTTACCGGTTGAGCTATTGAGGCTCTGCGCTTTCGCTGCGTCAGGCATCCGGTTACGCGGCGACTGTGGGAACGGTTTAAGCAGGCACGTCTAGCGTTGCGGCCTGACTATGCCTGCGTAACAAGCTCATAAATATAAACTTACCGTTTGTTGGTTTCAGGCACAATATTTCACAGAGTGGTGCCCGGGTTCATTGTGCAAGGAGGTGATCCCAGTGGGGATGGTACTGGAGGGGAGTCTGTATATGGAGCTCCTTTTAAAGTAAGTCATATAAATACTGAATAATACTTTACCCTTCAAATCAATAGTAAAAGGCATCTAGATCATAATATAGGCATTCTGTATTTTTTTTAACCCCCGACCCAAAAAGAGGGGTGTTATAAGTTTGACGTGTGTATCTGTGTGTCTGTGTATCTGTGTATCTGTTTTTCTGTCTGTGGCATCGTAGCACCTAAACGAATGAGCCGATTTTAATTTACTTTTTTTTGTTTGAAGCCACCTGCTTGATGGAGAGTGTTCTTAGCTATAGTCCAAGAAAATCGGTTCAGCCGTTTGAAAGTTATCAGCTTTTTTCTAGTTACTGTAACCTTCACTTGTTGGGGGTGTTGAAAATTTTTAATTTACACTTGTTGACATTTTGCATGGTAATTCAAAAACACTTCACATCACACTTCACACTAATATTATAAAGGCGAAAGTTTGTATGTGTGTGTGTGTGTGTGTGTGTATGTTTGTTACTCCTTCACGCAAAAACTACTAGACGGATTTGGCTGAAATTGAGAATGGAGATAGATAATATCCTGGATTAGCACATAGGTTACTTTTTATCCCGGAAAATCAAAGAGTTCCCGCGGGATTTCAAGAAACCTAAATCCACGCGGGCGAAGTCGCGGGCATCAGCTAGTTATGCATAAAAATAAATAACATCTTCTTTTAGAATGTACAGGTAAAGCCCTTTCATATGCTACCCTATTTTGTATAGTTATCAGCTTACTTTAAAAATTTAATATACTTATTATTTGTTCACAAACACATTTTAATTTTTTTTGTGATGTGACCACAAATTCACAGTTTTCAGATTTTTCCTTTACTTGTGCCATAAGACTTCCCTTCCCTTCATGATTCTAGGTCAACTTAAAGTACCCTATAGTTTTCCTTGACAGACATGACAGATGGACAGACGAAGAGACAGACAGACAATGAAGTGATCTTGTAACGGTGTCTTTTTCCTTTTGAGCCCTAACCCCTATCTTTGGAACCCTAAAAATTCTTCTGTTCTCTTCTTTACCAGGACACATTCCGAAGAGGTCTGGTGGCAATGGCTAATGCAGGCAAAGATGACAATGGGTCTAGCTACTTAGCTAATAAGCTATCGAAGTTGTACTGGTGGTGTCATCATCAGTCAAGCCACCAGTACAACTTTGATAGCTTATATCTTGGAAACGTTGACCATTTGGAAGATTTGGTCTCATAAAATAAATACCTGTTTGTATTGATGCCAGCTATTGATTAATACAGGTTTTTTGCGTGGTTCTGTTTTAAAAATAAAATAAAATGGCGGACTGTAGGTAGGTTACGCTCCATACTAAAATATTTGAACCTGGTTTTTAACCCCCGACCCAAAAAGAGGGGTGTTATAAGTTTGACGTGTGTGTCTGTGTATCTGTCTGTGGCATCGTAGTTCCTAAACAAATGAACCGATTTTAATTTAGTTTTTTTTGTTTGAAAGGTGGCTTGATCGAGAGTGTTCTTAGCTATAATCCAAGAAAATCGGTTCAGCCGTTTGAAAGTTATCAGCTTTCTTCTAGTTACTGTAACCTTCACTTGTCGGGGGTGTTATAAATTTTTAATTTACACTTGTTCCTTAATTTTTTCTTCTGTTCTCTTCTTTACCAGGATGAATTCCACTCTCGACTCCGGTTTAATAGAAGAGGTCTGGTGGCAATGGCCAATGCAGGCAAAGATGACAATGGGTCACAGTTTTTCTTTACGCTGGCTGCTACACCTGAACTTCAAAACAAACACACAATTTTTGGAAAAGTTACTGGTAAGTTGTGTGTTCTTTCCTTTTTTCCCCGACTGTGGCAAAGCCCAAAGGAAGGGTTATGATTTTAGCAGTCTATGTATGTATGTATGTTTGTATCCAGATTGTGTGTGTTCCAACGTAGCGCCTAAACTACTGGGCCGATTTTGATGAATGAGGTGTCAACCGATTCGTCGTAAGAGTCAGGGTGACATAGGCTACATTTTATACGAAAAAAATTGACCTAACGGATGTTATATGAAAAAAGTGGGGGGTCTTCAAAAATTTTCTTTTTTGCTATATCGAGTGGGATGTCAAATGGAGGAGAAAATTCTGAGCTCATGAATTTAAATGTACAACAACATTAAAGTATACCAAGCGACAGAAAAATAATTTTACACTATTATTTCAGAGTTTATTAAGACAATCGCAGTCGGGTTTTAGTTTTCAACTTTTTCTTGTTCTTTGGGCTATGCATGTTCTTGGATTCTCTGTATTACTGACCATCTCCGATCCATTATGATCTGTCTGGAGCTGAAATATCGATCTAGTAATAATAATTAGAGCCTCGATAGCTCAACGGTTGAGGAATTCCGAATTCCGAAATTCCGGAATTCGGAAATTTTGTTTTTCCGAAATTGAATTCCAAAATTGAAATTGAAATCCGGTTGAATTCCGAAAGGTCGGCAGTTCAAACCCCACCCGTTGCACTATTGTGGTACCCACTCTTGGCACAAGCTTTACGCTTAATTGGAGGGGAAAGGGGAGTATTAATCATGATTAGCATGGCTGATATTCTTTTAAAAAAAATATTAACAATACTTTTGTAAATTATAAATTCGTACAAAAAAAAATCGGCCAAGTGCGAGTCAGACTTGCACACTGAGGGTTCCGTACTCGGGTATTTTTTCCAACATTTTGCACGATAAATCAAAAGCTATTGTACATAAAAATCTGTTTTAGGATGTACAGGTAAAGCCCTTTCATAATATGATACCCCACTTGGTATAGTTGTCTTGTTTTGAAAATTGAAACACATTTTAATTTTTTTTTAATAATGTAACCACAAATTCGCGGTTTTCAGATTTATTCCTGTACTTGTGCTATAAGACCTACCTACCTACCAAATTTCATGATTTTAGGTCAACGGGAAGTACCCTATAGGTTTCTTGACAGACAGACAGACGTGAAAGACAATAAAGTGATCCTATAAGGGTTCCGTTTTTCCTTTTGAGGTACGGAACCCTAAAAATATATATTTTTCAGGCGACACAATATACAATGTGCTGAAGTTATCCGAGGGTCTAATAGGCCCTGATGATAGACCAGAGCATCCTCACAAGATCACCAGCACCGAAGTACTCATCAACCCGTTCGACGACATAGCTCCCAGAGTGCAAGAGAAGATAGAAGAAGACAGACCAAAGAAGAAGAAGAAGGAAAAACAGGGGGTTAAGTAAGATTTAACGTTTAGTTGGAAAAGTTTCACTATTGCATACCAAATGGCGTTGCATGCAGCTCAATCTCGCTTGATAAGATTTTATCGATGAATGGTGATTTTATTGATGCCCGCGACTTCGTTCGCGTGGATGTAGGTTTTTTAAAATTCCCGTGGGAACCCTTTGATTTTCCGGGATAAAAAGTAGCCTATGTGCTAATCCAGGGTATAATCTATCTCCATTCTAAATTTCAGCCCAATCCGTCCAGTAGTTTTTGCGTGAAGGAGTAACAAACATACACACACACACAAATACAAACTTTCTCCTTTATAATATTAGTGTGATACTTCTACAGGATGTTGGAAGAAGAAAGAAAGTTGAAAATTATAATTTTTGTTTAAAACATCCCGTTTGGCATATCCCAATGGCATATTTAAAATTGTGTTTTTTTAATTTTAAGCATATTTAAAACAATGCCATAGAACTGTGTACAACAGAATTACCTCCAGTATGCATTTATTTAAACACTAGCTGTGCCCGCGACTTCGTTCGCGTGGAATAGTGACTTTTCGGGCAGCATATACTCTGTATGTTAAAAATGTTCGCCGTGATTCTTTAAATTGACATAACTTTTTTATTTATGAACCGATTGACATGAAATAAACACTAAATCTTAAGTGAAGCTTACTACAATATATTAGTGAAAACCGTATCTAAATCGAATAAGCCGTTTCCGAAATTAGCGTGCACAAACACACAGACAAACAGACAAACAGACAAAAAAAAATAATTACAATTTCGGGTTCGGCATCGATATAATAACAACCCCTGCTACTTTTTTTTTATATATTTCCATTGTAGACACCACTTTTGTACAATTTTATTATTATATGTATAGATATGTAGGTCTTTTTAAATCCTTAAAGAAGTTCTTTCGATTGCTGCTATGATAAATCTTCTCTTTTTTTTTTAATTAGAAATTTCGGTCTTCTCTCCTTCGGCTTGGAGGCGGAGGAAGACGAAGGTGAGGCGCAGGAGTTCAGAGGGAAACCCAAGTCCACTCACGATCTTCTAGAAGATCCTAAGTTGAGCAAGAAGACTGCTGCTGGTAAGTATTTAATTGATTTTTAACCGACTTCGAAAAAAGGAGGAGGATCTCAATTCGTTGGAATCTATACTAATATTATAAAGAGGAAACCTTTGTATTTTTGTATGTTGTTCGGCGTATAGTTGCCAGTCTATCGGTATTCTACAGGATATATTTCGGAGAGTGTGCACAAGAACTCTTTGACCTGGTTCCTCCTTCACCTTTCTACCATCGTACTACCAAGCATCGTCAAGGTCTGCATCCGTACGTAGTCGAAATTCCTCGAACACGTACGAAGCGATTTGCTTCCTCTTTCCTAATTCCGCTAGGATATGGAACGCCCTTCCGGCGTCAGTTTTCCCTTCCACCTATAATATGGGTACCTTCAAGTCAAGAGTGAATAGGCAATTTCTAGGCAAGCGCGCTCCATCTTAGGCTGCATCATCACTTGCTAGCAGGTCTGATTGCAGCCAAGCGCTAGTCTATATAATTAAAAAAAAAAAAAATGTTTGTATTGAATAGGCTCAAAAACTACTGGACCGATTTCAAAATTTCTTTTACCATTACTTAGAGGAATTCTTCCGAATCCGTATAGGCTATATTTTATCCCGGAAAATAGATAGGATTTTTCGTGGTTAGTGTCCACCCGTGCGAAGCCGGGGCGGGTCGCTAGTCTTTTATAAGTTGTGGAATGCAAACTGTGGCAACACCAATCAGTGTTTCCACTAGATTACAACATGGGGTTATTTAAGGGGCGGATCAAGAAATTACTGAAAGGCCGGCAACGCATCGGCGGTTCCTTTTGCGCTGCCAGTGTTCATGGGCGGCGGTAATCACTTAACATCAGGTGACCCGATTGCTCGTTTGCTCTCTATTTTTATTTAAAAAAATTGTTATAAATGCTTAATTTTACAGAATTAGAGTTAGAGCAAGAGAAAATAGAAGAAGAATCATCAGTCCAAACAGAGGAAAAGAAGAAAGAAACGGAAGCGGCCGTCAGTAACATAAGAGATAAACTCAAAAAGAGAGAGAAATCTCCCGAAGAGAGTGCAGACAGGGATGATGACGATAGTAAGAGAAGAAAGGAGAGTGACTCAGAGGAAGAGTATTATTTAGGAAAAGAAAGGGATATGGAGAGGCAGAAAGAGAGGTTAGTTTTTATTTTTAGGGTTTGGTACCTCTAAAGGAAAAACGGAACCCTTATAGGATCACTTTGTTGTCTGTCTGTCTGTCTGTCTGTCCGTCCGTCCCGTCGTGTATGTCAAGAAAACCTATAGGGTAGGTACTTCCCGTTGACCTAGAATTATGAAATTTGGCAGGTAGGTAGGTCTTATAGCACAAGTAAAGAAATGAACTTTTACAAGTGCTTTTGAATCGTCAAATAATTTACCACTGGTTCGGAATGCCGCTCCTACCGAGAAGAACCAGCAAGAAACCCGGCGGTTACTCTTTTCCATTGTTCAATTTACAATAATATTCCATACTATACAAGCAATTGCAGCCCCGCGCATCGCTGGAGCGAGTCAAATCCATGCTTTTTTATCATTTACATAATCTTCGATTGTGTAATATGCTTTTGCCAGAAGCATACTTTTAATGGATTACTGGCTATGGATTACTATGGCATACTGTTCTCAGTGGCGTGTGGTTTGCTGGTCCGCAATTGGCCAGCGTAGTGGATTACGGCCTAAGGCCTTCTCATTCTGAACCGTAATATTTTTCTCACAGAGACCGAATAAGGCAAGAAATAAAACAGTTAAGAAAAGAGATGAAAGGCCCAAAACCCGAGGAGTTAAAGGAAGAAAACACAGAAGAGAAGAAAGTAAAGAGTTTGGAAGAAGAGAACGAAATGTACAAGCAGTTTGTAGAAGAGCAAGAGAAGTATAAAAAGATGAAAGAGAAAATACCTAAGAAAGGAGCTGCTAGGTATGTATCCTTTATTTTTTTGGTTTTGCTTTGTATGCGTTTTTTTATGTACTGATTTTGTGGCGTACAGTAAAAGTATATTCATTCATTCATTCATCCTTTTTAGGGGTCCGTACCTCAAAAGGAAAAACGGAACCCTTATAAGGATCACTTTGTTGCCTGTCTGTCTGTCAAGAAACCTATAGGGTACTTCCCGTTGACCTAGAATCATGTTTGGTAGGTAGGTAGGTCTTATAGCACAAGTAAAGGAATAAATCTGAAAACTGTGAATTTGTGGTTACATCACAGAAAAAAAATTAAAATGTGTTTTAATTTTCAAAGTAAGATAACTATACCAAGTGGGATATCCTAGGGCTTTACGTATACATTCTAAAACAGATTATTATTTATTTTTATGAATGATAGTTTTTGATTTATCGTGCAAAATGTTGGAAAAAATACCCGAGTACGGAACCCTCAGTGCGCGAGTCTGACTCTCACTTGGCTGGTTTTTAGGGATCCATACCCGATGGGTGCCATTTTTTATGCAGGATCTATCCCAAAACTAAACTACTAGTCAAAAATATGTCGCTATATTATTTACCATAGCGACCCGCCCCGGCTTCGCACGGGTGGACATTTCTATTTTCCGGGATAAAATATAGCCTATACAGATTCGGAAGAATCCCTCTAAGTAATGGTAAAAGAAATTTTGAAATCGGTCCAGTAGTTTTTGAGCCTATTCAATACAAACATACAAAAATACAAAGGTTTCCTCTTTATAATATTAGTATAGATAAGCTGTATTTAAACAACTAATACTGGAAACAGCAATCCATAAATTATATAGTTAGTAAGCTGTGACCAAAACAAAGGAACATTTTTTGGGTGTTTCTTTTTTTTAATGGTTTTTGCGATTTCCTGCGTTGTCTGGTTCGGAAATGAAATATTTCGTTTAACCAAAATATTTTGTTCATAATATTATGTACGTATCCCTAAAAGAATTGGAGGCATTGACGGTTCCTCTGGTGCTGCTGATGTTTATGGGCGGCGGTAATCACTTGACATCAGGTGACTCACATGCTCTTTTGCTCGCTATTTTTGTTTAAAAAAAAAACGAGGTCTGAATTTTGTGTAAAACTACGCTGGTTTCGAAATTTTATTTATTAATACGGATCTAATAATTTATTTTTATTTAATTTTTATTGTTCCCTAAATCTGAAACTATAGCCTTAAAAAAAGGTAAACTTTTAAAAGTGCAAAAAGTGATATAAAGTGAAAGAAAAAAATTCAAGATGGCGTCCTTTTCAGAAGCAGACGAACGAAATTCACGAAGAAACCGTTAAAAAAGAAAGCGTGGGCCAAGAATTTGTACGAAAATCGCGACTATCCAGACAATTACACCGATTCCAAATTCCTGGAAGACCTAAGAAAGAATTTATTCGTGGAAAAAGTTACCTTAAAACAAGCAGTGAAAGGATCATTTTACGTCGTCCTACGTCTGTGTATATGTGTTCTTTACGCCATCTTGTTTATTTATATGTACAATAAATGGATACACACTCACACAGTGATATATGCATCTATAGGTGTTGCGTGTGTGTGTTATCTTCTGTATTTTTACATCGAAGGGGGTGCTTTGTTAATGCATTTAAAAATAGTTCTTATTTACTTGGTGATAGGGTATATTTTGTCACCTGTACTACACACATTGACAGATACGGTTAGTACAGATACGATATACGCTTGGTCTGTAATAATGATGTTAGTGCATTTAATGTTTTTCGATTATAACGTACCAGCTGCGTTCGTATCGAAATCGTTATCGATAAACGCTGCGATATTTTCGTCTGTATGTCTAGTTTCTCGATTATCGACACCATTCGATGCTTTTGTATTGCTCACTATATCGGTAAAATTATTCGTATTAAGTCCACAGTTATTCAAATCGGTATCAAGCTCCGGTTTATTTGTAACGTTATTTAGCGTAACGTTATTGGTAACGGTATTTTCTTTGTATACAGTTTCGGGTGCTCTGTTGTCTTATTTTGTTATTCTTGTCTTATTTTTAAGTGGTTACTGCCCGGTAATGTTTGTGAGATGGCAGAAGTACAAAGATAATATCTATGGACCGTGGGATGAGGCGATAATTAACAATTCAGATGAATTCGACGATTTCCCATGATAAAGTATACGGCTTCTCTTAAGAGATAAACACAATTTAAAGCCGACTCACACCAATTGCGTACACGTAACACGTGCGTAGTGACGCGCGTAAACCCCTAACACACCGGGTTACGCATACGTCCAAGCTTTACGCAAGCGGTGTGCCATGTTTCATACAGTTCCATACATTACAACGCAATGGTACGCGCTACGTCTACGCTTACGCAGCCTGTGTGAACGAGCTTTTAGAATTTAGATTCAAAGCGTTTTCGGAGCTACACATTTTAACGTTACCATTAGGTAAAAAAATTAAAAATATACCGTTACTTAATAGTAACGGTATGTTTTTAATTTTTTATTATTTTTTATTTTATGTTATTCTTGAGCGGTTGTTGCCCCGAGATGCTTGTACAAATGCAAAGATAACATTAACAAACCGTGGGATAAAGTGATAACTAACAATTCAGACGAATCCGCCGATTTCCCATAATTATTGTTATTTTTAATTAGTTAAATGCTAATATTAATTTATTTTAAGCAATGATTGTACGTTCTGAGATGCACAGACTAATAGTAAACTACTAACGAATACTCTAAAATTTAGTTGCGTTCAGAAACATGATGGCAACTTAATTTGAGAACAATTATTCACATCTTTTTCTTACCAGTGTAATAAGAAAAGGACAGACAAACCTAATTTAATTTAGACTATTAAAGGTAGTAACTTTAGGTGCCAGTCGTGAGCCT
The DNA here is from genome assembly GCF_905333055.1 of Maniola jurtina. Lineage (NCBI taxonomy): Eukaryota > Metazoa > Arthropoda > Insecta > Lepidoptera > Nymphalidae > Maniola > Maniola jurtina. The sequence continues at coordinate 4,315,610 of NC_060055.1, read as the reverse complement.
ATTATTAAAATTTTAGAGTTGCACCTTTTAAATTTTAAAGTCTTTTTACCCGACTACGGCAAAGCCAAAAGGAAGGGTTATGATTATAGCAGTCTATGTATGTATGTATGTGGGTATATATGTATGTGGGTATGTATGTTTGTATCCAGATTCTGTGTGTTCCACCGTAGCGCCTAAATTACTGGGCCGATTTTGATGAATGAGGTGTCAATCGATTCGTCTTAAAAATCCGGGTGACATAGGCTACATTTGATACGAAAAAAATTGACCTAACGGATGTAATTTGAAAAAAGTGGGGGTCCCCAAAAAATTTTTGTTGCTATAAATATCGAGTGGAATGTCAAATGAAAGAGGAGAAAATTATGTGTTCATAAATATAAATCTACTACAACATTATAATATACCAAGCGACAGAAAAACAAATTTGCTATACCTAATATTTCAGCGTTTATTAAGACGATCGCAGTTGGGTTTTAGTTTTCAACTTTATCTTGTTAAAGTTCATTTTCCGTCCTTTTTTAGCAATATTTAAAAGAAAAAGATGTAGAATATATACCATACCTTATACCATACCATATATTTATACTATACTAGCCGATGCCCGCGACTTCGTCCGCGTGGATTTAGTTTTTTTGAAATCCCGTGGGAACTCTTTGATTTTCCGTGATAAAAAGTAGCCTATGTGCTAATCCAGGATATTATCCATCTCCATTCCAAATTTCAGCCAAATCCGTCTAGTAGTTTTTGCGTGAAGGAGTAACAAACATACACACACACACACACATACACACACATACAAACTTTCGCCTTTATAATATTAGTGTGATTATTTAACCCATTGTGATTCCTCATATAAATGAAACATTTTATGTTAAATATTTGTATGATGATAATTTTATAATAATGATGATTGTATTATAATTTTATGAATAATTTGGAATGTATTCTAAGAAAATGTATTCTGTCTTGAGGATTGAGAAGAATAAAAACACTATGAAATACCTATTTTGTTTTATTAAATCAGTAACTGAGTAATTACCTAATTAAGTCCTAATATTTTAAAGTGAAAACTTCTTTAGGCATGTTGTGCGTCTAAGTCAACGCAATAAAAACTGGCTAAGTGCGAGTCAGACCCGCGCACTGAGGGTTCCGTACTCCGCTATTTTTTCCGACATTTTGCACAATAAATCAAAAACTATCATGCATAAAGATAAATAAAAATCTGTTTTAGAATGTACAGATAAAGCTCTTTTATATGATACCCCACTTGGCATAATTATCTTACTTTGAAAATTTAAACACATTTTTTTTTCTGGGATGTAAACACAAAGTCTCGGTTTTCGGATTTATTCCTTTACTTGTGCTATAAGACCTATCTACCTGCCTTTCATAATTTTAGGTCAACGGGAAGTACCCTATACGTTTTCTCGACAGATACGACGGACGGACGGACGGACAGACAGGCCGACAGACAACAAAGTGATACTATAAGGGTTCCGTTTACCTTTCGAGGTACGGCCGATTTTCTTTTCTCTAAATTAATGAAGAAAATGGTTTGTTGTTGGTTTCAGGGAGGACTTTACATTGCAACTGCTGGCAAAGTTCAAGACGAAATTACACGCGATCAAAGAGAAGGCACAAGGAGAGACAGAGACGCCAGATGACGAAGACAACATCAATACTGACGAGTGGTGAGAAACTTTTAAACTTTAACGTCTTGCAGGGGTTTGCCACGGCACTAAGTGTCTGGCAACGCATTTTTAACACTATCTATCTATACAATAAAATTGTAGAAAAGTGGTGTCTGTACAATGGAAATATATAAAAAAAAAGTAGCAGGGGTTGTTATTATATCGATGCCGAACCCGAAATTGTAATTAATTTTTTTTTGTCTGTTTGTCTGTTTGTCTGTGTGTTTGTGCACGCTAATATCAGAAACGGCTTATTCGATTTAGATACGGTTTTCACTAATATATTGTAGTAAGCTTCACTTAACATTTAGTGTTTATTTCATGTCAATCGGTTTATAAATAAAAAAGTTATGTCAATTTAAAGAATCACGGCGAACATTTTTAAAGTACAGAGTATATGCTGCCCGAAAAGTCACTATTCCACGCGAACGAAGTTGCGGGCACAGCTAGTTCCGAATAAAATAGAAAAAAAAACTAGATGTTGCCCGCGACTTCGTCCGCGTGGATTGAGGCTTTTAAAAGTCCCGTGGGAACTCTTGATTTTCCGGGATAAAAAGTAGTCTATGTCCGTGCCCGGGATGTAAGCTAACTCTGTACCTTTCATCAAAATCGGTTAGATCAGTCAGTCAGTCAGCTTTTTCTTTTCTATGATTAAATAAAAACTTAAGTATTTCTTCATTTTTCAATACTATTATTTTTAACCCCCGACCCAAAAAGAGGGGTGTTATAGGTTTGACGTGTGTATCTGTGTATCTATCTGGCATCGTAGCTCCTAAACTAATGAACCGATTTTAATTTAGTTTTTTTTTTGTTTGAAAGGTGGCTTGATCGAGAGTGTTCTTAGCTATAATCCAAGAAAATCGGTTCAGCCGTTTGAAAGTTATCAGCTCTTTTCTGGTTACTGTAACCTTCACTTGCCGGGGGTGTAATAAATTTTTAATTTACACTTGTCAATACTATTATTTTAATACTGTGACACAATCTAAGAAATAAATGGTCTTCTTTCTTTTCATAGGATGGGTCACACGCTTCGGTTTGAAGACAAAGGTGCGGTGCTGGCCAAGGATGCTTCCACCAAAGGAGATGATTGGTTCGACATCTACGACCCACGGAACCCTATCAACAAGAGAAAGAGGGAGAAAACTGATCAAAAGACTAAGAAATAAATGTATATATCTGTCTCTTTCGCGTGTTTTGTTAAACCTTTGAAAACCTCTAGTTTTATAAGCAATTAAAACTTTTAATACCATGTCTTATGAATATAATTTGAAATATGGACGAACTTTCATACAAACTTTTCATCCCTTATTTAACTGTCTTAGGGGTGGAATTTCAAAAATCCTTTCTTAATAAGTGCCTACGACCTACTATCAGAATTTCAAGTTTTTTACCACAGCAGGTTGGGCTGTGCGTTGATAGATCAATGTGTCTTTTTAAGCCTTGACCCAAAAAGAGGGGTGTTATAAGTTTGACGTGTGTATCTGTGTATCTGTCTGTGGCATCGTAGCGCCTAAACGAATGAACCGATTTTAATTTTGTTACAAATATATATTCTATACTATACAAGCAATTGCAGCCCCGCGCATTGCTGGAGCGAGTCAAATCCATGCTTTTTTATCATTTACATAATCTTCGATTGTATAATAGGTATGCTTTTGCCAAGAGCATACTTTTAATGGATTTTTTAAACTTTTGTAAAGGCAAATCTAATATTAACTGTGGAATTGATTGAGCTACGGAACTCTACAAAGACGCATTTTCACACAAGCTTTCAGCCCCTGTTTGATTTTTGGGATTTTGGGTTATTTCCAATAATACGTTATAAAAGGAATAAAAGGGTAGGTTCCTTTTGACGTAAGATTTTTTTACACCTGTATTACCTGTAACGAGTATCTCTCACAGCCACCATGGTCCAAACTTCATAGTCGCTGATCGTTGCTCCCTGTGTTGGGGACAGTTTGCAGAGAAACTTTCAGCTTTTATAAAACAACAAAGGTCTGGCCCTCACGGGTTCTTAGTCTAAAAGTTGTAGTACTGTATTTCAACTTGTATAGACTACCTACTGTACACCTGAGTCACAGCTTTAAACAATAAGTTGTTAATGTTATCAGAGGTATCAAGCATCTGCGGTCAAAGTACACGGGTCAGTAATCGTAATTACATACCTACCTACCACCTTAAGTGCTGTTCAAATTATCGAGTTTTAAAGAGCTTTTTCCTGATAATAAAAAACTCATTCAGGATTACGCGTTTAGGCAAAGAGAAATAAAACATACTAGCCGATGCCCGCGACTTCGCCCGCGTGGATTTAGGTTTTTCGAAATCCCGTGGGAACTCTTTGATTTTCCGGGATAAAAAGTAGCCTATGTGCTAATCCAGGATATTATCTATCTCCAATCCAAATTTCAGCCAAATCCGTCCAGTAGTTTTTGCGTGAAGGAGTAACAAACATACACACACACACACACACATACAAACTTTCGCCTTTATAATATTAGTGTGATGAGGAAATGAATGTACGCACGGAAAAATAAGCGGAAAATCGAAGGTAGGTATCTAATTCAACGCGGACGAAATCGTGGGCCTCATCTATAGTAGGATCCTACCTATATATGAAGATTAAACAGGACTAAAACGTAATACTTAAAATTACTTTCTGTCGCTGTCAGGTAGGTTTAGTACACCGAGGAGGTGAGGTACCTTTTTTTTTTTTGTTGACGCTGGGGAATGCATTTACGCATCCCCCCGGAGGGAGGGTATGTGGGACTCGCCGGCCGAGGCGACCGGAATACCCACTAAACCCCAGCGGCGCTACTGCGCGTCGCCTGGCGACTGGGTCACGGGAACGGCCGAAGCAAACAACCGCAACCCAGCCAGCGACGTCTGCCGAGGCAGACCCTCCACTGGGGACCTGCACGGTCCCCACCACCGCACTTCCGGGACGCACCAACGAAGTGCGTCCCCCGACCCTGGGACGCGCACGTCGCCCGTGCCCTCTGCTAGTCAGAGGGACACGCGGAGAAACCTCCCCCCCCTGCCAGGTCATTAGCCATAGCCAACAATATCTCCGAAGAGAAATTATTAGCCATGTTACCGGGGCGCACCGGCTCGAACACTGCTCTTCCCCTCGGACGCATCCAAAAGGGACCAGCAGCATCCAGGCACACTGGGAGGTTACCTGGCTGATGGCGCCCCAAGGTGAGGTACCTACTATATTTATATTTATGAACTCAGAATTTTTTCCTCTTTCATTTGATATCCCACTCGATACAATAGTAAAAAATAATTTTTTGCGACCCTACTTTTTTAATGTAACATCCGAACTAGGCCAGTTTCTTTCGTATACAAGTGTATATTAAAAATTTAAAACACTCCCGACAAGTGAAGGTTACAGTAATAACTAGAAAAAAGCTGATAACTTTCAGACGGCTGAACCGATTTTCTTGGATTATAGCTAACAACACTCTCGATCAAATTTCAAACCAAAAAAAACTAAATTAAAATCGGTTCATTAGTTTAGGAGCTACGATGCCACAGACAGATACACAGATACACGCGTCAAACTTTTAAACCCCACTTTTTGGGTCGGGGGTCAAAAAATGTATTCTATTCTATTCCCACTGACTCATAAATACCCAGCAAAAACCCTTGGACATCTGGATTTTCGACTTTCGAGGTCACCGATTGCTCGTGAACCGTACTTAATGATATTCAAAAATATAATAAAATTTTAATGCAAACACATCGAGCAAAAAGTACAGAAGTGATAAAGTGTTCGGCGTAATTTTCTGATAACGATCTACAATCTTATAACATTTCGATAAAAAACCGGGCAAGTGCGAGTCGGACTGGCACGCGAAGGGATCCGTACCATCGAACAAGAAATCTCAAATCAGTATGATAAAAAATCGCTACAATAGATGTAAAGCACTGTAAGAGTTCGTTCACACAATGCGTAAGCGTAGACGTAGCGCGTAGCATTGCGTTGTAATGTCTGGATCTGTATGAGACATGGCATACCGCTTGCGTGGCGTGAACGTTCGCGTAGACGTAATGCGTGCAGTTACGTCTATTCACGCGCGTCACTACGCACGTATCGCATGTACGTGCTGCATACGCAATTGGTGTGAATCGGCCTTAAGTTATGACGGACAGCGCCATCTGAATGTGATTTAGTAAACTAATCATTTGGTTGTGTCATACTAATTTCAAGGTTTTCGGATTATTCCCTTTCCTTGTGCTATAAGATATTGTTACCTGCCTTTCACGATTCTAGGTCAACGGGAGGTCCGTATATGTATTGATAGCAAAAGTAAGGGAACTTGTAACAAAACATCAACGCGTCGACATAACTGGCAGGCGTCAAATGTAGGAACATTTGACGCCTGCCAGTTATGTCGACATTATGAATAGACCTTGAATAGACGACAGGTATCTGCCAGTTATGAATAGACGACAGACGCTAGGTAGTATATGAATCGCCCATTGTTTTTAACCCCCGACTCTAAAAGAGGGGTGTTATAAGTTTGACGTGTGTATCTGTGTATCTGTCTGTAGCATCGTAGCTCCTAAACTAATGAACCGATTTTAATTTAGTTTGTTTATGTGTGAAAGGTGGCTTGATCGAGAGGGTTCTTAGCTATAATCCAAGAAAATCGGTTCAGCCGTTTGAAAGTTATCAGCTCTTTTCTAGTTACTGTAACCTTCACTTGTCGGGGGTGTTATAAATTTTTAATTTACACTTGTTCACGTCACCCATAACCTAATAATCGACATTTCGTCAATCAAGGATCAAACCGAAAGTTCCCTCTTAGTTTACTTTGCTATAGGTTTTGATTCCCTTGACGGGTATTGACAGACACAACAGACAGACAGACAAACGAAAAAGCGACCCTATAAGGGTAGGAACCTTTCTCCTTTGGAGGAACGGAACCCTAAAAATGCAAAAGTAACCCAGAGGTCTTTCAACTTAGCGGTTTTGCTAATCTGAAATTAAAATTAATGAACGAAAAATTGTAATTTACGAGTTATTGTCTAGAAAGATTTTATTAGAATTTAGAAATGGCGGGGTTCTGTCTGTTATTAACTAGTTAAGGCTATCCTTGTCAACGATCCCCCGTCGATTTCCTACGTATGATATTATTGTTCTTATCTCTATCTGCCCTGGTTCGTGCATTCTCGGTTCCTAGATCGGTACATTTGTGATAACCAAATTTCAAATTGCTGTGATTGGCTGAATTTACCATGTTCTTGCTGCGACAGTGAGTTTTAGCCACTAGCGGAACAATGTTAGCCGGTCAGAAATGATTGCAATTAGTCAACCTGTTTGACGTCCGTGTTCTGTTTTCGATTACAAAAAAGAAAAATTGTTGTTGCAATCATCAATTTTAGCAAATAGTGAAAGAGAGTCGGCCAATCAGAGGTCACAACTACCGTCACACTTTCTGTCACACTATGGCAGTAGGCATACCGAGTAATGAAAACAATTTTTCATTCTGTCTAGGTCGAAGTAGGGTTGCCACCTGGCTCTTTTTGATTTACAGGCTACCACCATCAAAAATACGGGGTTTAGATTTGAAGAAATTTGAAAATTTGAAGTATTTGAAGAAATAGGCGGTGGTTCTCTCTGAAATGCATGGAAAGCCTATTTAGATATTTCAGTTTATTTGTAAGTTTTGTATTTTTTCTCTGTATGTTGCCGTGTCTTGATTGGTGAACTGTGTTTGCAATGTGGTTTTAAATAAAAGATTTATTTATTTAAATAGATTTTAAAAACTCTTAGTGTTGTAAAGCAAAATGTTATACATTTCATGCATACAATCTTTTCATTTCAACTTAAAATTACATTTAATTTGTAATTCCACCTTCACAGTATCAATACTATGGCCGTAGCCAGGAATCGATTGCGGGAGAGGTTTTATCAGGGCCGGAACTGAATCCTGTCATGAGGAAAAAAACATTCGCTCAACTTTATGGGCTAATTACCTGGTTAGTGGAATTTCGCCTTTCAATTTGACAGTGAGATAAAATACAACAATAAAAAAGCGCGAGCGCAGTGAGCGTAAGTGTTTTTGGTTCAATACAGAAAAAATTAAACTGAAAGGGAAACGAGTGTAGCCATAGCAAGATTTTATTTTTAAAGCTTCCTATCCATACTAATATTACGAATACGACAGTATATCTATTTGCCTATCTATTTGTTACCCTTTCACGGCCCATCTTCTTTACCAAAATTTTGGTACTTACTATTCAGAGGTAACTTGCATCCCAGACATTTTTTTTAGGCGGCTTTTTAGCCCGGAAAATCCCCCACGGAATTTTTAAAAATCTAAATTCATGCAAACGAAATGCGGGGTTTACACTAAGTAATAGAAATTCAAAGCGCGAGTGAAGTGAGCGCGAAATGTTTGATATATTTCCAAAAAAAAATTGGTAAGCAAATGCAAGAAATAGTGTAAGTATTAATTTAGGCTTAGGTTTTTGACGGCTTCCCAGGCGCAGTCGCCATTTCAAAAGTTCTGGTCTGGTGGGAGGCTTCGGTCATGGCTAGTTATATGGTTAGTATGGCCCTAACGGCCAAGAAATTAGACTGCATCATCACTTACCACTAGAAAAGATTAAAGTCACGGGCTAACTTGTATAAAAAAGGCTTACATCCTCAAACCAAGCCCCGCCGCCTTGGCTACCATGATCAGTATCGAGTGGGTTTCGGCTACGCATTGCCGCAAACGGAAAATATTCTTTCTACTGGACATAACGTCAGTGTTTGATTTCGCCAGCCAGCTCCTGCTGAATTTGTAAAAAAACCGGCCAAGTGCGAGTCAGACCTACGCACCGAGGGTTCCGTATTCGGGTATTTTTTCCGACATTTTACTCGAGAAATCAAAAACTGTTATGCATTAAAAAAATATGCATAAAAATAAATAAAAATCTGTTTTAGAATGAACAGGTAAAGCCCTTTCATATGATAACCCACTTGATATATGTAGTTATCTTACTTTGAAAATTGAAAATACTAATATTTGTTCATGAACACATGACAGACGGATAGAAGGACAGATGGACAGACGGACAGACGGAAAGACTGACAGACTGACAGACAACGAAGTGATCCTATAAGAGTTCTTTTTTGCTTTTGAGTTACGGAACCCTAAAAATATTTAGTTTTATTTGCCCCGTATTTTATTTTCATAATTACAGGTTTCTGTATCCTGAAATACGGGGTAACCAGTAAAATACGGAGCCTCTGGCAACCCTATTCGGAAAACACTGTCACATTCAAGTTAATGTCAAATATTTTGTTTTCAATTACAGAAAGCTGCATCAATCATTAATACAATATTTTCTTTGTTGTGATTGGCTGAATTTTTGAGTTTCAGCCAATAAACAGACTGTTTGCCAATTAAACGTCATAACAATATAAATGCCAGAAAGTTTAACCAAATAAAACAAACTTAATGAGAACCTAGTGAGAATGCAAACGGCACACAATTTATAATACATATTATGTTAGTCGTATATAATAGATATTATAGTAGTCGTTCACTTTGGTAATAGTCAGATTGTCATCAGTAAAATTGATATTGGTCGATGTATCGTAAATTATTGTTTCGGTGACAAATATTTTATTATCTATTTATCTTTGAACAGAATGGAATAGAATGAAATGGAATGGAATACAATGATAAATTTTTATTCCTGTAAACTTTTAGGTAAACTTCAAAGTGTTTTTGGATGGTCAGAAAAATTTACCACTGGTTCGGAATGCCGTTCCTACGTTTTCTAGGGTTTCGTACCTCAAAATGAAAAACGGAACTCTTATAGGATCACTTTGTTGTCTATCTCTCTGTCTGTCGTGTGTGTCAAGAAAACCTCTAGGGTACTTCCCGTTGACTCAAAACCATGAAATTTGTTGGCAGGTAACCTAACTGCGTAATTTTGGGTAGTTTTTTTAATCGATAAAGAAAGTTTGTGACATTGTTCAATAAAAAATTTGGATTTCAACTCCTCAATCTTGATGTTGCAGGGGACCTGACTACTAAAGCTAATGGGATTTAAAAATTATTAATTGATATTGAAGGTATCTATACCAAGTAAACACTTTGTCGTTGACCTCAACCCTGATGCTGTAAGAAATTGCACTCCTAAATCCTGGTGATCCCTCGGGATTTGAAAAGGATCATCCGTTTAAATATTCTTACGTGATACAGAAACAAGTTGCATCCCGGGGACGGGCTATTACGGAGAGGCAACTTTTGTTCTGGGAAATGAAAGGATCGGGATTTTTAAAAACCTAAATCCACGCGAGCGAAGCTGCGGGCATTAACTAGTTGTAAATATATTAAGAAGCTACTATAAGATAATAGATAAGGTACTTATTTCCTTATATTTTTATTGTATGGCAGCGCGCGGTTTTAAATTATAAATTGCACGTCCTGTTCTTTTCTGTAATACATTTTTTTCTCAATATCTACCGCTTTATCTCATAGCAAGAGTCCGTAAGACATAATACAGTGAAAATAGGCAAAATATACAATTTTTGCAGTTTCCACGTCAGTAGGTACCTGTCGAATTTTTCTAACAGTGTAAGCAGCAGAGCTGAGTTTACCATCAAGTGTTGATATGTGGGTGTTCCATAGAAGCTTTGCATCTAACATTATACCGAGAAACACGGGGTTCTCCTTTATTTTCAACATATGATTATTTATCAATGAATTTATGTCATTTAAGGTCCTGGTATTGGGGAGTGTGAACACACTTAGATTTCTTTGCATTTGGAAGTAAATTGTTAGCAATAAATCAGAGAGTGACCTGTGATATGGCATTACATATAGTATACATTGTCAAAAATTATAATATTAAAGCTGTGCGTATTGCGTGAGGAATAGGTTGCAAGAGAGTTGCAACTTGCAGGGTTTGATGCATGCGCTATTGCCAGCAAACATGAGATATATTTTTATCTACAGGCAACGTCTGAGTAGGTAACGCATACGTCTAACGCAAGTTGAAATGTACCAGTGTATTTAGTTAGACCTATCGACAAGTTTGGAGTTGGGTGCAGTCTAAATGTGGCCCGTGTGTTTAGACTGTCAGTTTCTGTCAGTTTCACGTGTCGTCCCCCGCACTTCACCACCCCGCTTGCACAAATCGAGACAGCACGAAATTTTCAAGATTTCTGGGTGTAATTTCTGGTTTTCGTAGTTCCCACATAATTATAACAATATAAAATATATAACGATAATTTTTTTACTACATAATATTCATTAAATTTTCTAGGTCTGTGGTTTTTCCAAATTTCATTAAATTGCTTCGTTGTCTAGAAAAACGAGCACAAAGTTGGGCCTTTTTTTGAAGAAAAATACAAATCTTTGAGCCCCTGTAATTTTAAAACTACATATTTTTAGAAAAATCTAAAACACCACAGACACAGATATTAGTTTCTAAACTATGTCTGCAAAATTTCATGGACTTTGGTTGCTTAATATTCAAATGAAATGGGAACTACGATTGTATGGAGTAAGTGACGGAGAGAGCTCTGTTAATAATCCTCCGGAATTTTGGCCACGGCGGTCAATTTCCATACAGATTAGCCAACTGCGCGGGTGCATGATATAGAGTACAAGTGTATGTACAAGCACAGGTGCACTCTCTATTCCCTCACTCTCATAGCCCGATAGGACGGAAATCCGACACGACCGGAGAGAAATCAGGCGCAGGACCGACGGCTTTACATGCTCTCTGTGGCATGAGGGTGCAATACCCTTACTTCCTAACGGTCTAGTAGGTATAGTATGCGACAGGTCGAGATGGCAATCGAGGTGGGGATGTGTTCGCCTGTCGGATGTGTTCAACCTGTCGCGTATTGGAGAAGGAATTTCTTATCAGTTTTTTTTTTTTAATTTTTTTTTTTTTAATTACTATTGTTTCCGGCGCCGCAGTGTGGATAAGGGCTGTATGCAGATAGCTATTATTACTTACTACTTAGACATCTATTAAGAATGGATGTTGGAAAGTTAGTCTACATAGACGAAGTCGTGGGCAAAAGGTGGTGTTATAATAATATTAATGAAACTATGACTATGAAAGTTTAGGTACATTACAAAATACCTACACCGGCCTTTCAGATTAACTAACAATACCTAAATCAGCTAACATTCACACTCTGAAAGGATCTTATACCGATTAATGACATCCTTAGCTAAAGTAGACGACATAAAAAAGACCCAACTTAATCGAGTGTACCTTATAAAATACCTACCCGTTGTTCCGATTAACCAACAAGATTCACATGCCAAGGAAGTTCTGTCCATCGCTCAACGAACCGAAACGTACGGACCCACCCAGCAAAATCTTACACCACATTATTTGCAAAACCAAAACCGAATGGACGTGTTTCCTTATCCTTGAAAAAAAAAAAGAAAAAAAAGTTCGTGAATCAAACGCGCGCCGGCGGGAAAGCTTGACGTTTGACGACGACTATAATCTGTGAAAAAAAGTCGTGTTTTTTTTTAATTGTTTGCGCAACGGTTTGCCAATGTAATGCCTAATTTTTTTTTTAGTCGAATTTAAATTGGACGGTAATTAATTATGGCGAAATAGTTGTGTTAAATAGATATGGCCAGAGTCTGCGTTAGGATGTTTTATATACTGGTTTTGTGCCCGGTTCTGCTCGCGTCGGCTGTTTTGACTTTGACCATAGATTCACAGCTTGGGACTTCCGTAGAAGGTAAGATACTCTTTTTTTACCCGACTGAACTTACAATATTTATAAAAACGTAGTACAGAACCCTCTCAGCTACAATCCTACTCGTAGTTGACCATCTTGTTTTCCATGGGCGTAACTGACGTCACAAATTGTAGTCCGCCATATTAGATTTTCCGACGGTATATTTTCTTAATGACGGATACCTTGGCGTGCTAGGAGGCTTCTCATGTTCACGCAATCTTCGCATTATTGCCTTTCTAGTTTAGGGCACATCGGTTGAACGGTTTCTAAGATCTATAACGGACATACAAACAATTTTTGTGTTTTATATTTTCTTATAATTATAAATTAATTAGATGCGATTTGTCTCATTTCATATTTTTTACTGACTTCCAAAAAGGAGGTGGTTTTCAATTCGGCCCGATTTTTTTAATGTATGTAAATCGATTTTTTTTTCGATCGATTAGATCGATATGCAATTTTTTTTTTTTGGGTAAATACTAAGTAATATACTAGGTACAGCGATGTAAATGTAAACTAGGTATTATGTATGGCATTCCTAGGTATCAAGAGGACATGAATAAACATTAGACACTTGCAAAAAATATATGTTATTTATACTATTAATAATTAAGCTGTGATAGCCTAGTGGTTAGAATGTCCGCCTCCTAATCGGAGGTCGGGGGTTCGATCCCGGAAACGCACCACTAACTTTTCAGTTATGTGCGTTTTAAGCAATTAAATATCACTTGCTTTAACGGTGAAGGAAAACATCGTGAGGAAACCTGCATGCCTGAGAGTTCTCCATGTTCTCAAAGGCGTGTGAAGTCTGCCAATCCGCACTGGGCCAGCGTGGCAGAATATGGCCTAAAGCCCTAAACCCTTCTCATTCTGAGAGGAGACCCGTACTCAATAATTATACTATTAAACACAATAAATAGTATGTCAGATAAAAATATGCAAACATTTGTCGTAATACGACCTCAACGCAAGCATTCCTTCATAAATATGCAATAGATAGAGTAGATACATTAAAACTAATTAAAGTAATAATAATTTGTCCATCTGTATGTATTATCTACATAATATAAAAGGATAAACTGACTAACTGACATTCAACGGGGTCTAGTTTGAGATTTTGCACGTAGAGTAAGTTATTAATAAATTGTTAGTTTATCTAATAACTCAAAATTCAAAAAAACCCCGACACAAAAACCTCTATAAGAAAACTAGTAAAGAGCTGATAACTTTCAAACGGCTGAACCGATTTTCTTCGATTTTAGCTAAGAACACTCTCGATCAAGCCACCTTTCAAACAAAAAAAAACTAAATTAAAATCGGTTCATTCGTTTAGGAGCTATGATGCCACAGACAGATACACACGTCAAACTTATAACACCCCTCTTTTTGGGTCGGGGGTTAAAAATAGAGCCTCGATAGCTCATGAATCATGAGCAAGGCGAGTGGACAAGGAAGACGGATGGATGAAGGAGGTGGAAGGTTGAGGAAGCTGTATTTTTGAAAATGGCTATGTCCAATAGTGTTTATATTTCGCCCACGCACGGTCAACGACCTGAGCTAAGACGCTAAAAAGTCCGCGAGCGAGAACACTCATATCACTGCATGATAGAAAGTGAAAACATCTAGTTAAATAGCTTCAATAGCTCAACGGTGACAAGGTCGGCCTGAATTCTGAAAGGTCGGCGGCAAACCCCACCCGTTGCACTATTATCGTACACACTCCTGACACAAGCTTTACGCTTAATTGGAGGGGAAAGGGGAGTATTAGTCATGATTAGCATAGCTAAAAAAATTGCCATTATTTACCCACTTTTACTGAGGTCCGGTATATAAGACTTACGACTTCCTTACGACACAGCACCGTAATTTTATAATCGGTACATTAAACAATTTACATAAATAGGTAGGTATAACTGTGAAAGGAGCTCAACGTTCACTTGATGTTAAGTGTTGACGTAATTCGATACCGCAAAACTAGATGAAAAAAACCGGCCAAGTGCGAGTAGAACTCGCGCAACGAGGGTTCCGTACTCGGGTATTTTTTTTGACATTTTGCATGATAAATCAAAAACTATTATGCATAAAGATAAATAAAAATCTGTTTTAGAATGTACAGGTAAAGCCCTTTCATATGATACCCCACTTGGTATAGTTATCTTACTTTGAAAATTTAAACACATTTTAATTTTTTTTTTAATGATGTAACCACAAATTCACGGTTTTCGGATTAATTCCTTTACTTGTGCTATAAGACCTACCTATCTGCCGAATTTCATGATTATAGGTCAACTGGAAGTACCCTATAGGTTTTCTTGACAGACACGACGGATGGACAGACAGACAGACAGACAAAAAAGTGATCCTATAAGGGTTCCGTTTTTCCTTTTGAGGTACGGAACCCTAAAAACTAAACCTGAATCTGCAAGATAGGTAGGTTACCTACCCTTGATGAAAAATCCCTACTTTACCCCCTTAGAGGTTGAATTTTGAAAAATCCTTAGCGGATGTCTACGCTATCTGTATGCCCAAAACACAGAAATACAAATCCCAAACCAATCAGTCCAGTAGTTTGAGCTGTGCGCGTTGATAGATCAGTCAGTCAGTCAGCTTTTTTAACCCTCGACCCAAAAAGAGGGGTGTTATAACTTTGACGTGTGACTCTGTGTATCTGTATATCTGTGTATCTGAGTATCTGTCTGTGGCATCGTAGCTCCTAAACTAATAAACCGATTTTAATTTAATTTTTTTTTTGTTTGAAAGCTGGCTAGATCGAGAATGTTCTTAGCTATCATCCAAGAAAATCGGTGCAGCCGTTTGAAAGTTATCAGCTCTTTTCTAGTTACTGTAACCTTCACTTGTCGGGGGTGTTATAAATTTTTAATTTACACTTGTATATTTAGATAAAACTTACAATTCACAAAGATAAGGGAAGATAAAATACCTTTAAGAGAGACAAATACACCAGCCATCCTTTAAAACAAAGAAAAATGAAAGTGTAGTTAGTATGCAAAAAAGGTCAAACTCCGTTTTTTTGGTGCCACCCAATCCGGTTTCAAAGGATCACAAATTGTGAGCAAGAAATGCATAATCCATACTTAATATTATTATAAATGCGAAAGTGTGTCTGTCTGTCTGTCTACTAGCTTTTCACGGTCTAACAGTTAAGCCAATTTTGATGCTTGGTACAGGGTTAGCTTAGGTACTATTAGATTGTAAAGTTCAGTGTTTATAAAAATACTTACTGAGTAAAATACGCATTTGAACAGTTTTTACCCGACTACGGCAAAGCCAAAAGGACTTAAGCTCTGGTTTCCTCCAAAAAAAAAAATTAAAAAAAAAGCGGTGCCATCATGTAGCGGCCGTAATACAGCGGTGAATGACGTCACTAGAACGTTGTCTATGTAAACAATATGGCGCGGTTTCCTAGATACGTAGACAGAATAACAGACAAATAACAACGTTGCTAAGTAACATATCGACAGATTACAGATAGATTAATTATTAATTTCAGCTGATTGTAGTCGGAATTTAGTGCGGTTCACTTCATCTTGTTATAATTAAAGTAAATTTTTTTTTTTTTTTTTTAATAATAGCATCGAAAATATTACAATAAATCTTAAAGCTAGCCTTATCTAATTACTATACAAATCATGCCCGCGTGGAATGGTGCCAAGAATACTGGCTGCATTTCCGCGTTGGACAGCCAGGCTGATCCGTTGCGCAAAAAATGAGCCAGCCCTTCTGTCACCCGATGAGGCTATTAAACGCGGTGAAATGTCTCGTAAAAATTTCTTTGCACTAAGACTAGTTAAACCTTTTAATTTCAGATTGTTTCGACCGCATCTCAATCGGCGAGCAGCTGCCACGCGACGCCATCTATCGAAATGTCACGGAACTAACCACCATAGAATGCGAGCAGATCTGCAAGCAAGACAAGCAGTGCCAGGCGTATGATTACGGGTACGTGGAACCACTCCTTTTGTCTCATCATCATCGTCATCATCATCAGGCTGTGGACGTCCGATGTTGGACATAGGCTTTCCCTATAGAGCGCCACCACACCCGGTCCTCAGCCTTCCTCATCCAGCCATTTCCCACCAGCCGCTTTCATCCGCCGTCATCGTCTTTTGTCTATGCTTCATTTTTTTTTTCAATTAAAAGATTCCCCTTTCCCCTCCAACTAAGCGTAAAGTTTGCGCTAGGAGTAAGTACGACAATAGTGAAACGGGTTGGGTTTGAACCGCTGACCTTTCAGAACTCAGTCCGACCCTATCGAGGCTTCAACTAAATATTTAACTAGGTACTTCCCGTTCTAACACGCAGTTATACGAGTGTTCTCGCTCGCGCGCTTTTTAGCGTCTTAGCTCAGGTCGACGACCGTGCGTGTGTGAATTTAAACACTATTGGACATAGCCATTTTTGAAAATACACCTTCCTCAATTCCCTCACCCACCCGTATTCCTCAATTCGGCTTCTTCACGTACCTGTCCTTCACAATCAGTCCTTACCTTGAGCTCATTGGCCATATTGTCATCAATGAGTTCACGCTTCGTCCATCCGAATGAGTTGAAACTTTGTACAGTTATTATTGCCACTTGCGTACATACAAGAAAAAGAAAGTTTCTAGCATAGTGGCATCAACGTACAATACAATAGATGGTGCGCGAGTCGTTCAAACATATTACAAAAAACATTTAAAGAGACATTGCAATATTTTGCAACATTGGTACTGATTCTGAGCATACCTAAATTTTAGAGTAATCGCATCCTCTTCTTACTAATGTAATCTGAAAAGGACAGACACAATTTGACAGTTTTAAATTTAATTTAGAGCTGTCAAACCTCGTGACTTTAGTTGCCAGTCCAGATTGTTTAAATTTGTAGCGTGTACTAAAATTTAGATTCTTTAAATGTAAAATTCATGTTCCGTCCTTTTTTAGCAATACTAAAAAGAAAAAGATGCAGATACTCTAATTTTAGTTTAAAGATAGACGACAGAATCTGCCCCATTAAAAAATAAATTTTATTTGAGTTCATATAAGTCTATTTTCTTTTACAGAGTTGGTGCGAAGGGCAATGCGACATGCGACCTCAGCAACATGAACGAAAAGCAAATAAAGGACAAGAATCTTTTCATACGGAACCCTGACTACGACGTGTACGTCCGAAGATTCCTATGCGAGCAATCCCCCCCTTTGCCGATGGGCCAGCAAAACGGTCCAGAGGGTGAGAACCAACACCGTCCTGTCTTCCGACCAGGTGAGGAAGACCCTAAAAGACCCATGTACGATGATTTAAACCCCTACGAAACCAGCAGACCGTCATACATCACTAGTGGACCCATCAGACCAAGTTACGGTGGGGACGAACGACCTGATGAATATAACACAGGGAGTCCCGAAAATGTTAGACCCCCGAGTTACGGCGCACATAAACCTCAAGAAATACCTTTTCGACCGCCGAGCTACGGGTCGCATAGACCTCAAGAAATACCCTACAGACCTGATGAAAGACCCCCAAGTTATGGCTCCCATAAACCTCAGGAAATCCCCTATAGACCTGACGAGAGACCCCCAAGTTACGGAGCTCATAAACCTCAAGAAATTCCCTATAGGCCAGAACAGAGACCACCGAGTTATGGAGTACATAGACCTCAGGAAATACCTTTTAGACCTGATAATGACAGACCCCCAAGTTACGGAGCCCACAAACCTCAAGAGATACCCTATAGACCTGAGGATAGACCCCCAATTTACGGAGCTCACAAACCCCAAGAAATTCCCTATAGGCCTGAACAGAGACCCCCGAGTTATGGAGTCCACAAACCTCAAGAAATACCTTTTAGACCTGATAATGACAGACCCCCAAGTTATGGGTTACATAAACCCCAAGAAATACCCTATAGACCTGAAGATAGACCCCCAAGCTACGGCATCCACAGACCTCAAGATATACCTTACAGACCTGTAAGACCTTCATCAAACAATTCAAGACCTGATTCTTACGACCAACTATATTTCCAAGATCCTTATGGTAAACCAAGACCAGAATATTGGAGACCTGATCCCTATCATCCACCCTTACCAGGAGACGAAATCGAGGATATCTATGGGCCTAAACCAATAAGACCACAATACGCACCAGAAAGGCCTCAATATCAATACATTATCAGACCTAATAGAAGACCTCCAAGGCCTCTATCAGAAGAACAAGGATACCAACAAGTAAAACCTCTTTATCCGTCCAGACCTGAATATGGAACTGGTCTCAATGATCCAGACAGGCCATACCAACCAACCAGACCTTATGTTAAACCAAGTTATACATACACTGGTCAGTACGCAAGCAACTATGGCACATCACAAGATAATTCTATTAAAGTGGAAATATATGATCCTCCTCGACCTTACAGACCAAGTGTTAGCCAAAGACCGTACCAAGATAGTCTTTCAAACGGAGAAATGTATGGACAAGGCTATGGATACAATAGCTATTCAAACCAACAATCCTTTTCTCAAAGTGCTTCTCAGTATGGATCATGGAATGAAAACTACCAAGGGTATAAACCTCAAAAACCAAGCTCTGGTGGTTATGGTGATAGTGAAAATGACGATATCGGTTATGGACCTAAACCACAAAAACCATCACTATCTTCAGGGTCATATGGCCAAAATGACCAAACTGGATACAATCAAGGAGTAGAAAGTTCTAGTGGCTATGGTCAAACTAGTTCGAATAATGCCTATGGAGGTCAAACAAGTTCAAATAGTCAAGGGTATGGAAGTGCATCAAGTACTAATAATGATGGGCAAAGTGGTTATGGAGGCCAAACTTCATCAAATGCTGAAGGGTATGGTCAAAGTGGTTATGGGGGGCAATCTAGTTCAAATAGTCAAGGATATGGAAGTGGTTCCAATAGTCAAGGGTATGGGCAAAGTGGTTATGGAGGCCAAACTTCATCAAATGCTGAAGGGTATGGCCAAAGTAGTTATGGAGGACAAACTAGTTCAAATAGTCAAGGGCATGGACAAAGTGGTTATGGAGACCAAACTTCATCAAATGCTGAAGGGTACGCTCAAAGTGGTTATGGTGGACAAACTAGTTCAAATAGTCAAGGTTATGGAGGTGGATCCAGTTCAACTAGTCAAGGATATGGCCAAGACAGTCAATCAAGTTCAAATAATGCAGCATATGGCCAGAATAGCTATGGTAGCCAAAGCTCCTATGGAAGTCAGACAAGTCAGCAAAGCAATCAGTATGGAAGCTCACAAAGTGGTTACGGTAATCAAATTTCTTATTCTCCGAATTATGGAAACCAAATTAGTAGTAGTCCAGTTAATGAATATGGTAGTCAACAAAGTTACTCTGACGATGAAACTGGTTACAGAAACCAAGCGTCAAACTCATATGGAGACAAACAATCTAATAAATACGGACCAGACTCTAAAAAGGATTATTATAATCAAATAGAACAAAATTATGGGAGTAAATACGGTGACAGATACGATTATAACCAAAACGGTTATTATGGTAGCCATCTTGGATACGGTATACATCATTTATACGGAATCAAACCTGGTAGTTACGGGAAGGATCCCAACCAAAATTATAGACCTATTATTACAAATAGAGGTCCATATGGGGAAAATAAGTTTAGCGATGGTTATGGGGGTGAGGATAAACGACCAAATAAAAGTGATTTAAATCCCACAGGTTACGATAATGATCGCAAACCTAATAAGGATCATGCGTCAAACAGGCTAGATGTAAAGCCGGTGTATGAAAATGAGCCGAAGAAATCGAATGGTGATTTGGTGACATCGAGACCGGTGGCAGTTGGCACTGATAGAAGAAATCCAAAACCTGATGAATCTTATGAAGGTAGGTGGTCTTATTCTTTAGTAGATTATGTCCGCGATTTCGTTCGCGAGCATTCAGGTTCAGGAAGACTTTTTTTTTCTCTCGTCTGGCTTTACAAAGATTAGCCAATGTCACGTTTGTAGTTATTTGTAACAAGTTAGTTAAACTATACAGGTATGGACCCCGTCTGTGCCGGCGCTCGCCGACACACGCACGGCACCCCTTTAGAGCGCTTTTCAGTCAGTTTTATTAAAAAAAAAAAAACACTCCAAAAAGGCAGAGCACGCCCGCCAGCTAACACCAACACAGATGAAGTCAGGAAGACTTTGATTCTCCACAATTTTAGGGTTCCGTACCTCAGAAGGAAAAACGGAACCCTTAAAGAATCACTTTATTGTCTGTTTGTCTCTCTGTCTGTCCGTCCGTCCGTCGTGTCTGACAAGAAACCTACAGGGTAGGTACTTCCCGTTGACCTAGAATCATGTTTGGCAGGAAGGTAGATCTTATAGCACAAGTAAAGGAATAAATCTGAAAACCGTGAATTTGTGGTTACATCATTAAAAAAAAAATGTGTTTCAATTTTCAAAGTAAGATAACTATACCAAGTGGGGTATCATATGAAAGGGCTTTACCTGTACATTCTAAACAGATTTTTATTTATTTTTCTGTTATGAAAAAGTGTTATTTCTTGTACGATGGTACGGAACCCTTCGTATGCGAATCCGACTCGCACTTGACCGGTACTATGTAAGTAGATATAGTACGCGACAGTTTGGGGTGTGAGGTGGGGGGATGACGTCACCCGCGCTATCCCGCACCGGATTAGCACGCGGGCTGTGCGGGTGTGATTGCCATCTCGGCTTGTCGCGTATTATATACAAGCTAAACATCAATAAAGTTTAATGTTCACACGATTTCTATATATTTTCGGCCGTTACAACAACCTCGGCCTTTGTTTTAGATCATAATTGCGTACGGACAGACATAATGACATTTGTATTATAATCAGAACCACCTGACCGGTAAGGGCATGACCTTACTTGGGTAATTAATTGACATCATGTAACATTGCATTTTTTAACTCCCGACCCAAAAAGAGGGGTGTTATAAGTTTGACGTGTGTATCTGTGTATCTGTCTGTGGTATCGTAGCGTCTAAACAAATAAACCGATTTTAATTTAGTTTTTGTACCTACGTTTGCTGTGGGTTAGTATTTTTGAAACCTTTTTACCCGACTACGGCAAATCAAAAGGAAGGGTTATGATTTTGGCTGTCTATGTAGGTTTGTGTTTGTGTGTTCCACCGTAGCGCCTAAACTACTGAGCCGGTTTTAATGAATGAGGTGTCAATCGGTTGGTTATTATGGTATGGGTACATAGTAAGTACATTTTATACGAAAAAAATCGACCTGATGGATGTTACATCCAAAAAAGTGGGGGTCTCCAAAATTTTTTTGCTATTGTATCGAGTGGGATATCTAATGAAAGAGGAAAAATATCTGAGTTCATAAATATAAATAACATAACATTAACATTCTTCTGTGCCCACACCATGTCAGCCAATTAACCCTCATCTTATCTACCACTGGCGCTACTTTCAAACTTCCCCTTATTAACCCCCGACCCAAAAAAAAGGGGTGTTATAAGTTTGATGTGTGTATCTGTGGCATCGTAGCTCCTACACTAATGAACTGATTTTCATTTAGTTTTTTTGTTTGAAAGGTGGCTTGATCGAGAGTGTTCTTAGCTATAATCCAAGAAAATCGGTTCAGCCGTTTGAAAGTTATCAGCTCTTTTCTAGTTACTGTAACCTTCACTTGTCGGGGGTGTTATAAATTTTTAATTTACACTTATTTATATGTTCAATAATATGTAAATTGGTATTTTTAACAACTGGCTTGCATTTAATTTTCATTTAAACCCGTTGAAATAAATTGAAGAGTTAGCGAATAAAGCGGTGTCATTTTAAAATAGTGCAATCGGTGCAAAATTAAATTAAGGAGGAGCAAAAACTGAATGAAAGCTATTGAAACTTTAGGGTTAGCATTTTGAGCGAAATCACGAATATTAGTTTACAAATTGCGAAAAACCAAATTAAATTTGAATTTCGCGGGCAGACCCGTCACATGCCCCTTAACTATGAGGCTAAATCTATCAATTTCTTGTTGATAATCGTCAGGGAAGCACAGAATATCCCATTATTGTGAACAGATCCGGTAGATTCAAAGGTTTTTGCTTAATAATAATGGCGCATAATGTTGAGGTCTTAGCAATTTAGCCCTAGCCTACCGCGTGCAATTTATTTTACGAGGTATGTGTGGGACAGGGCATGAGCTGAAGCGTCTTTAACCCCCGACTCAAAAAGAGGGGTGTTATAAGTTTGACGTGTGTATCGTAGCATCTAAACTAATGAACCGATTTTAATTTAGTTTTTTTTTGTTTGAAAGGTGACTTGATCGAGAGTATTGTTAGCTATAATCTAAGAAAATCGGTTCAGTCGTTTGAAAGTTATCAGCTCTGTTCTAGTTACTGTATGTAACCTTCACTTATCGGGGATGTTATAAATTTTTAATTTACACTTGTCATTATATTGTTACTCTTTAAAATAATGAAGGCGCATAGTGTTTTTTTAAATTCAGATACAATAACTTTTGACTGCAATCTCACCTGGTGATAAGTGATGATGCAGTCCAAGATGGAACCTGGATGGGGTATGGCAGTTTTTATTAGACCCGCACCCCTTTGGTTTCTACGCGGCATCTTACTGAAACGTTAAAATGCTAGGCGGCACTGCTTGCCAGTAGGGTGGTAACTAGCCACGACCGAAGCCACCCACCAGACAATGTAAGGTCTTAGCAATTTAGCCTGAGCCTACCGCGTGCAATTTATTTTCCGGGGTATGTGTGGGACAGGGTATGACCTGAAGCGTTTTATTGTTACTCTTTAATATAATGTAGACGCATAATGTGAGGTCTTAGCAATTGAGCTCGAGCCTACGAGTTCTTGTATGAATGAACCTTAAAAGTTTAGTAAACTGCCTGTAGCTAACTGCACTTAAGCTTTTAACTTGGACCAACCACTTAAGATAAAAATCTGATATCGGGGAATCTTTTTGTGTACGAAACTTATTGTTAACGTTATATCATATACTAGCTGAGTCTGTTTGTCTGTGCGTCCTTCGCCATTGTCCATTATTCTAAGTGCGATTTATGCGTTTTGACCATTATAATTATTTTTTTGTATTGTACTTGTCTAATGGCTTATTTTGGTATTGGTTTCCTGTTGTTTGCAAGAACTAAGATTAATGCAACAAAAATGTACAAGTTAAACGTTGACCCATGTCAGTAGACGATAGGATAGGCTAGGGGATAGCTTTAGCCTATCACCACTTCCAAACATAAGTAAATGGAATATTTTGAAAAACACACCGAAATGAGAGCCTCCTTTTTTTTGGAAGTTGGTTAAATAGAGCAACCGCCGAGTTTCTTCAGAGTTATTCTCTAGGAAGGGCAATCCGAACCAGTGAACAGTGGTAGATTCAGTAATTTCACTGACGATTCAAAAGCTCTTGAAAGAGTTTATTTAACAGGGCTCTCTCCGTCACTGGCTTCATACAATCGTAGTTCCAATTTCATTTGAATATTAAGCAACCAAAGTCCATGAAATTTTGCAGACATATTCTAGAAACTAATATCTGTGTCTGTGATGTTTTAGAAAGATTTGTATGTAAATTTTTAAGACCGCGTAACTTTGAAACCGAATATTTTAATAGAAATCTGGAAAACCTCAGGCATAGATATTAGTTTCTAAAATATGTCTGCAAAATTTCATGGACTTTGGTTGCTTAATATTCAAATGAAATTGGAACTACGTTTGTATGAAGCGAGTGACGGAAAGACCCCTCTTAAATAAAAAATCTTGCAAATTATTATTAGGGTTTCGTACCCCTAAAGGAAAAAGGAAAAAATAACCCTTATAGGATCACTTTGTTGTCTGTCTGTAAATCCAAAAACTGTGAATTAGTTATACATGACAAAAATAACTAAAATGTGTTCACGAAAAAAAAAATTACTTAATCACATTAACTTGCAATGCTCTATTACATAACAGTGCTAGGGTACGTTTATTTTGTAGTTTACCTTGGTAGGTACAGAACCCTTCGAGTGCGAGTCCAATTCGGACTTGACCGTTCTTTTCTTTTAAGCTCGCTTACATATTTTGTGAGGAAAGGGGTATAGGTACTTATTAAGTAGTTACGTTTAAGAATTCCATGATAAATGGGTCACAAACCAAAAATAGCTAGGAAAGAAGATATTTCCGGCAATCCTATTGTTTAGAATGACCAAGGTTGCTTGAAAACAATGGTTGATTTTTATAAATTTAAGTGCATGAACATGATATCATTTGGCAAAAAACTTTGATTTAAACTCTGTATTGTCACAATGGAGAAGTAATTTAAATGTAGTGGTATTTCATTGAATAATATGTAAATTAGTATTTTTAACAATTTGCTTGCATTTAATTTTCGTGGGCAAAATAAAGTGCCAACTGCAAATGTAATTGGGTAAATATCATGTCTCTAATGAAGTCTAATGCAACGAATGGCTTTCTATTGATGCGTATTAATAACAGAGAAACTATTGACTGAAAACGATAAGTGGCGCAAATATGCCTCTCTCATTTTTGATCCATTCGCCGTGAAGACCCTGGGGCCATGGAGTCTTAGTGCGAAAAAATTTTTGCTTCATCTAGTGACAGAAGGGCTGACTCATTTTTTGCGCCAAGGATCAGTCTGGCTGTGCAGCGCTGTTCAGCCAGTATTCCATTCCATTGACTAGTACAGCAATTTAGATAAGGCTAGATTCAAGTGTTATTGTAATATTTTCAATAAAAGAAATTACAGAGAAGTTTTTATGCAGCACTAGAGGATGCCCGCGACTTCGTCCGCGTGGGTCAAGGTTTTTAAAGATCCCGTGGGAACTGTTTGATTATCCGGGATAAAAAGTTGCCTATGTCAATAACAGGGACGCAAGCTACCTCGGTACCAAACAAACAAATCGATCAAGCGGATGAGTATTTAGGAATCCCGCGGGAACTGTTTGTTTATCCGGGATAAAAAGTAGCCTATGTCCTTCCCCGGAATGTATCCTAAGTCTGTACAAAATTTCATTAAAATCGGTTCAGCGGTTGAGCCGTGAAAGCGTAGCAGACAGACAGACAGACACACTTTCGCATTTATAATATTATATAATATATATGGATAATATATCACAACCTGTTGCACAGAACTATAATAAATATAAGGTCAGGTTCATGGACCTATAAATACTCGTCAGGTCATTATGGGACTACTATCTTAGTATGCCTAAGAGCAGTAATTACGTACTCAGCCGATGCAAGTCCGTGAAAAAATGGATATACAAAACTCGGACCGAAGTCGGATATTGCTTACGCACTAATCCGTTCTCTGATCCATATCCAAGCTAGTTCAGTGGACATATTTGACATATCTATATCATACATCCGATTTGAATCCGAGGCACATCCGAGATATTCTCACGGATGACGGAGAGAACTCGGATGACGGAAGTCGGATCTAGTACGTAAGCTACCATACAAATAGTTCTATGACTACTTCGGAACGTATTTTGACGGATTCGGATAAGATGCATTACAAGTTACAACCGTAGCATTCTATACAGCACACTTAGCGACTTGAATTTGGCTAAGTTTTTTTTAATAATAATAAAATAGCGAGCAAACGAGCAGGTGAGTCACCTGATGTTCAGTGATTACCGCCGGCCATGAACATTTGCAGCACCAGAGGCACCACCGATACGTTGCCGGTCTTTCAGGAATTTGTTGGTCCACCCCTTGAATAACCCCATGTTGTAATCTAGTGGAAAACCGCCTATGGGAGTTGATTCCAGTTGCATGTGCGTGGAAGAAAGGGTCGGGTCGAAGCCTGTTAGTTAATTCAAATTCAAAATATTTTTATTCAATTAGACTTTTACAAGTACTTTTGAAGCGTCAAGAGCATCTACCACTTGTTCGGAATGCCTTTTCTACCAAGAACCAGCAAGAAACTCGGCGGTTGCTCTTTTTAAAGATTTGATATACAATATTATGCCATGTATACAAGTCCCGCGCATTGGTACACCACCAAAAGGTACATAATTTGGTTTTGATATTATGCACAATAAGTGAGTAGGTGTGTACAATAGTCGGATATATTAGGTTTTTGCTTTATAAATTCTGTTTTTGAGACAATGGCACGAACGTTGAAGTTATCTGCGCCGATCTGTGGTGTGAGAATTGTGTGGATAAGCCACCTTTACCAAATAACCTACTGCGCGGAGACAAATGATGGGTAATGTGTTTGGCAGGATCTTAAAGTAACAAGTCGTAATGAAGTTCTGGACTGTAGTAATAAAATTATGTGGTGTTTTGTATATGGCTAGAATAAAGAAAAATCATGATTTTTATTTATTTTTAACATAGATAGATAGATAGAAAGACTTTATTGCACACAAAAAACATATGTAAAGGGACACAACACGGAAAGAAGAAAAACAGAAAAAACAATTGTGTGCAAAGGCGGCCTTATTGCTTAGAGCAATCTCTACCAGGCAACCTTTGCTGAAAGGAGAAGCTAGTGTTGCATAGTACCAAGTCGCAAAGAATTATTAAGGTCACGTTGTACGGAAAGCGTTTAATGACGCCAAAAGACGTAAACGACAAATAATTTTTTTATTTTTTTACATTTAAATTAAGTAATTTCTGCGGGAAAATATTTTTTGTGTTGTTATTTAGTATTTAGTAGTACCTACCATTGCAAGAACCTTATAGGGCGTTTTACTTATTTACGTTTGTTTGAATTATTTCGATTTTGCAGAACAAGCTTTAAGTTAAAGGTTTCATTGAGAGTTTTCATAAATAAAATAATTTATGAGATAATTCTATCATTTTTTCTTGACAGGTAAAAATTGTAAGTGCTCTAACAGCAACAGTTTTTCATAAAATACGCTTCGTCATTTTCAAAAACTAAAAATCAAAATTATTTTAATAATCCTAATCCTAATAAAGTGTAGATGTTTGGATGTTTGTTACTCAATCACGCAAAAATGGCTGAATGGATTTGGATGAAATTCGAAATGGAGATAGATTATACCCTGGATTAACACATAAGGTACTTTTTATCCCGGAAAATCAAAGAGTTCCCGCGGGATTTTGAAAAATGTAAATCCACTCGAAGTCGCGAGCATCAGCTGGTATAATATATGTGGGATAACTAATGTCTCTTATACTTCGTCTGAAATTCTACCACTGGTTCGGAAGGCAGATTTTGGTTTTATAACTTAGTCTTGCTTAGGTACGTCCATACTATTCTTTCAGGTATATTATGTTACTCGCATATAAGCCTATGTCCAACAATGCCACTGTTCAGTCGGTCTGATACACGCTGTGACCTATGACCTACATAACCCGTGCGCGATATGTATGCAAAAAACGAAAAAATTTAAAAAATGTAAAAAAATCTGTTTTTTGAAAAAAATTGTAGATTAATTTGGTGAAGTGTGAGTGTTTATGAAGAACTGTGACTCACTAGAAATGTGAAAAATCAAAAAAAAAAATTTGGTACTTAAACTGTGATTCATTAATTTCACTGTGAAAAAAATCTATTAATTTTTGTGCAATAATAGTGTAAATAGGATTTTGTGATAGAGCACTTTTAAATAACATTTTTATAATCAAACAAATTTTTTTTGATTTTTTTTTGGAATAACAATAATAAGAAATATTTCTGGACCTCCAATTGTTATAATTTTACTACTGTAAGCAAAACTTGCAAAAAAATACTGTATTGGATTTTAAAATGAATTATAGTAAATATATTAAATACAGAACATTTAATCAATATTTAAATTATAGTTTAAATCAAAACACGTATATAGTTTTATAGAGTTAAAAAAAATTGTAAAAAGTGGATTTTTGCATAGATAATGTCAGTGGTGCATAAAAATGAGGGTATGTGTAGTGTTTCTGTGTCTGTCTGTGTGTCAAACTGTGTTCGGTTCAAGAGTGATCTTAGTGGAGAATGCACCAAGTACGTACCTAATCTATATCTAAAAAAAACTTATTACCCATTGCCGGCCCACTACTGAGAAGTCTCTTCCCAGAGTGAGTAGGGTTTAGGCCATAGTCTGCCACGCTCGCCCAATGCGGATTCGCAGACTTCACACGCCTTTGAGAACATGGAGAACTCTCAGGCATGCAGGTTTCCTCACGATGTTTTCCTTCACCGTTAAAGCAAGTGATATTTAATTGCTTAAAACGCACATAACTGAAAAGTTAGTGGTGCGTGCCCGGGATCGAACCCCCGACCTCCGATTAGGAGCCGGACGTTCTAACCATTAAGCTATTACAGCTTGTATATCTATGCTTCTTCTGTATTATCTTAATATTATAAAGAGAAAAAACCGGTGAAATGCGAGAACTCGCACACGAAGGGTCCCGCATAAGAAATAACACTATTTAGGGTTCCGTACCTCAAAAGGAAAAACGGAACCCTTATAGGGTCACTTTGTTGTCTATATGTCTGTCCGTCTGTCGTGTCTGTCAGAGAACCTATAGGGTACTTCCCGTTGATCTAGAATTATGAAGTTTAGCAGGTAGGTAGCTCTTATAGCACAAGTACAGGAATAAATCTGAAACCCGTGTGGTTAGGTACATCATTAAAAAAATATTAAAACGTGTTTCTATTTTCAAAGTAAGATAACTATACCAAGTGGGGTATCATATAAAAGGGCTTTACCTGTACATCCTAAAACAGATTTTTATTGATTTTTATGTATAATAGTTTTTGATTTATCGTGCAAAATGTCGGAAAAATACCTGAGTACGGAACCCTCAGTGCGCGAGTCTAACTCGCACTAGGCCGGTTTTTTCGTAGAAGGCGAGGCATCGTCAAAGTCTGCATTCGTACTTGTTGAAATTCCTCGGGCACGTACGAAGAGATTTGCTTTCTCGTTTCTAATCCGAACCGCTAGGATATGGAACGCCCTTCCGGCATCAGTTTTCCCTTCCGCTTTTAATATGGGTACTTTCAAGTCAAGAGTGAATAGGCATCTTTTAAACAAGCGCGCTCCATCTTAGGATGCATCATCACTTGCTAGCAGGTCTGATTGCAGACAAGCGCTAGCTAGTCTATAAATTAATCTAAAAAAAAAATATCTAATTAGATCTTGATATCTAAAAATCAAAAAAAAAATTTTTTTTAGATATCTTAATATTAAAAAAAAACAACTGTCAGATGAGTTTGGTGGCTATCAATACAATGTTAGACACTAAGTTAGCGAATCAGTAGGCTCTTACAGAAGGTAATGTCACGGTACGCAAAAAATAATTCCCATACTTAGGCACATTTTTGTAAGAGCCATTTGCAAGATCATTATGTACCTACTATATCAACAATCTTCACTCATTATTCTAATAATATACACATGATAACGATAGGTGTCTGTCTGTCCGTCTGTTGTTTTTAGTGTTTCGTTTTCATTAGACCTACTAATTTCAACTGTAAATATAGTAAAGTTAATAAAGCTGAGTTTAAGATGGTATAAAAAAACCGGCCAAGTGCGAGTCGGACTCGCGCACTGAAGGTTCCGTACTCGGGTATTTTTTTCGACATTTTGCACGATAAATCAAAAAATATTATTCATAAGAATAAATAAAAATCTGTTTTAGAACGTACATGTAAAGCCCTTTCGTATGATACCTCACTTGGTATTAGTTATCTTACTTTGAAAATTTAAACACATTTAAATATATTTTTAATGACGTAACCACAAATTCACAGTTTTCAGATTTATTCCTTTACTTGTGCTATGAGACCTACCTACCCGCCAAATTCCATGATTCTAGGTCAACGGGAAGTAGCCTAGAGGTTTTCTTGACAGACACGACGGACAGACAGACAGACAGACAACAAATTGATCCTATAAGGGTTCCGTTTTTACTTTTGAGGTACGGAACCCTAAAAATCAAATTAAATTTGAATTTGGCGGGCAGACCCGTCTCATGCGTGCCTGGGATCGAACCGTCGACTACCCGAATGGAGGCGGCCGTTTTAACCACTAGGCTATTACGGTTATTTTTTTCTTTTTTTAAAAACACGTATAGTTGCGGAAAACAGCTAGTTTCGACTAGTTGCATAGTTAATTACTCCTCTACAATTAATAATTCTTGACTCACTGGGTCACAGTAATTCTGGTTATCGTTGTTAGATCTAAATTATACTTTTTTCACTATACAAATTACACTATAAACACCAAGGTTATGTTTTTGTGCGTTCGTGTATGAATAGGCATTGGATCATCTTTAATTTTAGTGCATTAGACTAGAAGATAGGTGAATCATTTTTGGCTTAATTTTGGAGTTTAGAAACATCATTTTATAAGCTTTTTATATAGGTAAATATAATATAAAGGGTGTTTGGTAATTAGACTAATTAGTATATAATGACGACACGTACCCATGCTACTCGTATTTTGATCAGATAAATACAATGCTGCAGTAAAATAACGAAATAAAATTATAAAAATTTCCATCCAAAATTTTAAGTTTTTTTTTTATGTCCAAGTTTTCATGGCCCTAACGTGCCCTAACTCACTGAGACCGTTGGCTTTGGCCTATCTAAAGATGGCCAACGATCTCAGTGAGTTAGGGCACGTTAGGGTCATGAAAACTTTGACATAATTTTTTTTAAAATTTTGCATGGAAATTTTTATAATTTTATTTCGTCATTATACTTCAGTATCAGTATAAGTGTAAATTAAAAATTTATAACACCCCCGACAAGTGAAGGTTACAGTAACTAGAAAAGAGCCAATAACTTTCAAACGGCTGAACCGATTTTCTTGGATTATAGCTAAGAACACTCTCGATCAAGCCACCTTTCAAACCAAAAAAAAACTAAATTAAAATCGGTTCACTAGTTTAGAGCTACGTTGCCACAGACAGATACACAGATACACACGTCAGACTTATAACACCCCTCTTTTTGGGTCGGGGGTTAAAAAGGAAAAGTTGACTGAAAATTGACTGACTGATCTATCAAACCCACAGCCCAAACTACTGGACGGATCGGGCTGTTTGGTTTGCAGATAGCTAACATAGATATCCGCTAAGAAAGGATTTTTGAAAATCAACCTCTAAGGCGATAAAGTAGGGGATCGAAGTGTGTAGTCCACGCGGACAAAGTCGCGGGCATAGGCTAGTTAAATAGATTTATAAGCTCGTATTTTGTCATTTGAGATTTTCCAATACAACTTCCAATTCCTATTATTCAAAGTCAAATTTATTGTTAACCCCCGACCCAAAAAGAGGGGTGTTATAAGTTTGAAGTGTGTATCTGTGTATCTGTCTGTGGCATCGTAGCTCCTAAACTAATGAACCGATTTTAATTTAGTTTTATTTGTTTGAAAGGTGGCTTCATCGAGAGTGTTCTTAGCTATAATCCGAGAAAATCGGTTCAGCCGTTTGCAAGGTATCAGCTCTTTTCTAGTTACTGTAACCTTCACTTGTCGGGGGTGTTATAAATTTTTAATTTACACTAGTTTTTAAAGTACTTTTACTAGCGTTCTAATAACACCCTGTATATTATCTTTTCCTTGTTCCAGCGTGCTTCAGGCGCGTGCTCGCCGGAAGACGTGCTCTGCGGAGTTACGTGAGGAAAGTAGTGAATTGCGAACGCTTGGAGGACTGTCGGAGGGAGTGTGCTGAAGAGAGGAGGTTTCACTGTGAGAGCTTTAATTATAGGTAAGTATTTTACATCTACAGGCATCACACTAATATTATAAAGGTGAAAGTTTGTGTGTATGTGTGTGTGTGTATGTTTGTTACTCCTTCACGCAAAAACTACTTGACGGATTTGGCTGAAATTCAGAATAGAGATAGATAATTTCCTGGATGAGCACATAGGCTACTTTTTGTCCCGGAAAAACAAAGAGGTTCCACGGGATTTCGAAAAACCTAAATCCACGCGGACGAAGTCGCGGGCATCGGCTAGTAACGCATAAAGCGGAATTTACATTACGAAATTAGTGGCAAGAAATTATTTTCACGTCATTAATTTCATTATTACCAATTGCACGTGCGAACGTCCAATTTCATGATGCATGCATTACGAAATGAGACGTTTACACGTGTCGTTTAAAAGTTGTTAATTAATTGCGTAAGCTATTTACGTGAGTTAAAATTAAAGGTTTCGCGGCCTAATATTATGAATGCGAATGTGTGTTTGTCTATCTGTCTGTCTGTTTGCTAGCTTTTCACGGCCCATCTGTCTAAGCGATTTTGACGAAATTATAAGGGATAGCTTACATCCCGAAGCCTAGGACAACTTTTTGTAAAGGAAAATCAAAGAATCCTTAGAAGATTTTTAAAAACCTACAACACCTGGAATAGGATAAGAATGTAATTAACTAGCTAATGACCGCGACTTCCACTATTTAGGTTTTTATACCTTAATGCTGGGATAAAATTAGCCTGGTCTTTACCTATTTATATCCATGCAAAAAATCTTGTCTATCTGTTCTTCCGTTGCGACATGATTGAAGGACTAACCAACAAACCAATAAGCAAACACGCTTACGCATTTACAATTTGGGTACTGAAATATTTGGTTAGGAATCACACTAATATTATAAAGGAGAAAGTTTGTATGTGTGTGTGTGTGTATGTTTGTTACTCCTTCACGCAAAAACTACTGGACGGATTGGGCTGAAATTTAGAATGGAGATAGATTATACCCTGGATTAGCACATAGGCTTTTATCCCGGAAAACCAAAGAGTTTCCACGGGAATTTAAAAAAAACCTACATCCACGCGAACGAAGTCGCGGGTATCAGCTAGTAATTAATAAATGAATAGACCCTGGTCAAATACTAGGATAATTCTAGGTCGTCATAGTAATCACTCAATTGGCTAAACAGCCTTGGGGGCTGGACCGATTATGATGACGTTTTGCACATATTGGGGCCACAATTACGTTACCTACTTAGTTCTTTTTATGTAAATTATTATTGTTCGTAGTGGTCAGGGACGGAGTGAGCGGAACAAGTAACAAGCAATAATTTTTAGTGTTTCATACCCATAGGGAAAAACGGAGCCTTTTAATGTCACTCTACTGTCTGTCTGTCCGTCTTTCTGTCTGTCTGTCTCTCTGTCTGTCAGTCCGTCTCTCTGTATGTCTGTCCGCGTGTCACAGGTCTCTAACTCGAAGACGAAATGAGCTACAATCCTGAAATTTTGGTTTTGGTGTAGAATGCTGACTAAAAACCGAAATTTTGAATTAGAAATTCAGTTAAATTATTTTTCAGCGGGCTCCCATACTTGAAAGAGGAGCCAAAATATTTTTTTCTACGAAAATAGAAGTGCGCGTTAAAAAGGCGTTGACGTGTGAACAGATACTCGGGAATGCATTTGTTCTATTTGAACGCTTTTTAACGGACGTTAAAAAAGCTCTCGTGCAAATGAGGCCTTACTGTCCACGCGAAAATTCACGGACCTCATCAAGTTTTAAATATTTTATTAAAGTATATTTAAAATGATTTATGAAGTATTTAGGTACTTGTAATAACTAAAAATAATTCACACAATAACTTAAGTTGTTTTATGTAAGAAACAAAGATAGACAATCTCGGACATAAAATCATAATAACAAATTGTGTTGCATTAACGAAAATTCCCATCTTATCTCATATATACAATATTATATTTCCGTTTCCGGAGTTGAGTCCGCCCCTGTGCTAGTGCAAGGTGATGTACTACAATAGTGATGGTTAGAGCTGATTGCGGCGAGGCCACTGTATTACACTTGAAGGGAATTTAGGTACACCACTATTAAAATTATTCTTTCCTGGTACATTGTCCACAAATAGTTTGCTGATGGATAGCAAAAAGAGCATCTTATACTTGCGCAGTAGGCGATTTATCGATCTGTTGCCGGAAATGTACCTGTGAAATCTAAGAATTTTGTTTATATAAATCCATACTTCCATACTAATATCATAAATGTGAAACTGGTACATTGTCAACCACTGGTTTGCTGATGGATAGCAAAAAGAGGATCTTATACTTGCGCAGTAGGCGATTTATTGATCTGTTGCCGGAAATGTACCGGAATTGAGTCCGCCCCTGTGCTAGTGCAAGGTGATGTACTACAATAGTGATGGTTAGAGCTGATTGCGGCGAGGCCACTGTATTACACTTGAAGGGAATTTAGGTACACCAATATTAACGTTATGCTTGCCTGGTACATTGTCCACCACTGGTTTGCTGATGGATAGCAAAAAGAGGATCTTATACTTGCGCAGTAGGCGATTTATCGATCTGTTGCCCGAAATGTACCTGTGAAATCTAAGACGTGCATATACAAATTTTAATTATTATGTAATGTGCGAGTATCTTTGTCACTTACGCAGAAAATGGCCGCCAAACAGATCAGCTGGTTTGAGACCGCCATTTTTTATCGAGGTGGTACCAAAGTGCCAAAGATTATAAAGCATGATAGGATAAAAAACACCTTTGCCGATTCTTTAAAAAAATATAAAATCCCGCGCGCGTTTTAAATTAACTTCAATTATTCAACTTAGGTATTTTTTAGCATTTAGTACTATTCGGGCTTACTTTGACTAATTACGCGAGTCCAGCCGGTTTTTTTAAATGTTTATAACTTAATTATTTTCTTATTTTCCTCAGATTAGACCCAACCTTCCGCGGCAAAGGCCTATGCGAGCTAATGACCAAACCAATCGAAGCCTTCGACCTCCAACAGGATTTCGTTGACGACAAAGAATACGATTTCTACGAACTCGACCGAAACAGCTTGGAACCTTATTGCCCAGAAACTCTTAGAGGTCCAGGTCTTTTACATTCTGGTTACTTATCCTCCAAACCAGGAAAAGTACCAATGCATGATGATCAATGGAGAGACCGCACGGACTGGTCTGTGAATGGGTTTAAGAGTTATAATAGATTCTTTGATGAGAAACAAACACAAACATACAACAGGCGGTATGAGGACGAATTGTATGTGCCTTATCAAATAGGTAAGTTGTATTTATGAATGGGTTTTGAAGCACTTTATACCATAGTTAAGTTACCATACAGTTGGGCAATGCAGCTAATTCACACACGATCTTTAAACTAATATTTTTTTTATATTATTTAGGACCTATTAGCTGGTATTAGAGTTAGGAAGCGTAAAAGCTTTGGCAAAGGTGAAACTAAGTTAAATTGGTCTAAATAGGCTATCCTTTCCCACAGGGATGCTATGAAAGAGATACCCAGTACCTACCTATTTTTAACCCCCGACCCAAAAAGAGGGGTGTTATAAGTTTGACGTTTGTATCTGTGTATCTGTCTGTGGCATCGTAGCTCCTAAACTAATGAGCCGATTTTAATTTAGTGTTTTTTGTTTGAAAGGTGGCTTGTTCGAGAGTGTTCTTAGCTATGATCCAAGAAAAGCGGTTCAGCCGTTTGAAAGTTATCAGCTCTTTTCAAATAAGCTAACACATTAACAGTTCCCGTTTTGACTTATGATTATCATTTGACAACTGGCTAGTGGCAAAGTGAAGAGTAAGGGAACTCTCGGTTTGATCTTGAATTGATGATATGTCAAACATGGGTGCTGTGAAATCGAAGAAAAATAGGCTTACGAGCGTCAAATGTCTTGACATTTGACGCCTGCCGTGACGTCGAAGTTTCCTACCTGTCGTAAAATGTGCTAGTGGTCAAAAAATTAACGGAATCAGGGTACTGCACGCTTGAAACAAAAAGAAATATGATGTGATAGTTATTCTTACAAGCACCTAGTTAAACTAGTTTGCCAACTGTATGATTGCTAAACTGTGTTGTACTATATTGTTACAAGACGAATGATATAGTTCATATGAATAAAAGGTACCCCCTGTCTAATAAATAATAATTTATTCAAAATTTTTTAAACGGGCAAAATTAAAAATAATAAATTTTAGGTAGGAATAAACTGATTTACATATTTTTTTATTATAATAATATGTATAATGTAGTTAAATATTACAGTAAAAATGTTTGAGAAATGTAAAATAGGTAGGTACAACACGATTTGAGTTTTAGTCTGAAATAAATTATTTTTTTATAGAAATCTTACGGTATTTTAATTTATTTACCCTTAATATTTCATAAGAATGGTAATTTCTGGCACTGAATACATACCTATTAATAATAATTTCTGTTACTATCTACCGAAAAAGTAGACAAGTTAATATGAATATTAATAAGTAGTGTTTACGAAATGGAATTACCTGTAGTTATTAAATAGCAATAACTAGGGTACAGTTAATTTGCTTCTGTATAATGGCAAAAATGCGATATATATATAGAACTAGCTGTGCCCGTGACTTCGTTCGCGTGGAATAGTGACTTTTCGGGCAGCATATTTTGAATTACAAATACCGTCGTTTGGTTTATATAGCCACGGACGCTCAGGCGCGAGGCGTGTAGTACGTACTCTGTACGTTAAAAATGTTCGCCGTGATTCTTTAAATTGACATAACTTTTTTATTTATGAGCCGATTGACATGAAATAAACACTATATGTTAAGGCTATCCTTGTCAACGATCCCCCGTCGATTTCCTACGTATGATATTATTGTTCTTATCTCTATCTGCCCTGGTTCGTGCATTCTCGGTTCCTAGATCGGTACATTTGTGATATCCAATTCAAATTGCTGTGATTGGCTGAATTTACCATGTTCTTGCTGCGACAGTGAGTTTGAGCCACTAGCGGAACAATGTTAGCCGGTCAGAAATGATTGCAATTAGTCAACCTGTTTGACGTCCGTGTTCTGTTTTCGATTACATAAAAGAAAATATTGTTGTTGCAATCATCAATTTTAGCAAATAGTGAAAGAGATTCGGCCAATCAGAGGTCACAACTACCGTCACACTTTCTGTCACACTATGGCAGTAGGCATACCGAGTAATGAAAACATTCTGTCATCATTCATTCATTCTGTCTAGGAAGTAGGGTTGCCACCTGCCTCTTTTTGATTTTAAGGCTACCACCATCAAAAATACGGGGTTTAGATTTGAAGAAATTTGAAAATTTGAAGTATTTGAAGAAATAGGCGGTGGTTCTCTCTGGAATGCATGGAAAGCCTATTTAGATATTTCAGTTTATTTGTAAGTTTTGTATATTTTCTCTGTATGTTGCCGTGTCTTGATTGGTGAACTGTGTTTGCAATGTGGTTTTAAATAAAAGATTTATTTATTTAAATAGCTTTTAAAAACTCTTAGTTTTGTAAAGCAAAATGTTATACATTTCATGCATACAATCTTTTCATTTAAACTTAAAATTACATTTAATTTGTAATTCCACCTTCACAGTATCAATACTATGGCCGTAGCCAGGAATCGATTGCGGGAGAGGTTTTATCAGGGCCGGAACTGAATCCTGTCACGAGGAAAAAAACATTCGCTCAACTTTATGGGCTAATTACCTGGTTAGTGGAATTTCGCCTTTCAATTTGACAGAGAGATAAAATACAACAATAAAAAAGCGCGAGCGCAGTGAGCGTAAGTGTTTTTGGTTCAATACAGAAAAAATTAAAGTGAAAGGAAAACGAGTTTAGCCATAGCAAGATTTTATTTTTAAAGCTTCCTATCTATACTAATATTACGAATACGACAGTATATCTATTTGCCTATCTATTTGTTACCCTTTCACGGCCCATCTTCTTTACCAAAATTTTGGTACTTACTATTCAGAGGTAACTTGCATCCCAGACATTTTTTTTTAGGCGGCTTTTTAGCCCGGAAAATCCCCCAAGGAAAAAATCTAAATTCATGCAAACAAAATTGCGGGGTTTACACCAAGTAATACAAATTCAAAGCGCGAGTGAAGTGAGCGCGAAATGTGTGATATATTTCCAAAAAAAAATTGGTAAGCAAATGCAAGAAATAGTGTAAGTATTATTTTAGGCTTAGGTTTTTGACGGCTTCCCAGGCGCAGTCGCCATTTCTAAATTTCTGGTCTGGTGGGAGGCTTCGGTCATGGCTAGTTATATGGTTAGTATGGCCCTAACGGCCAAGAAATTAGACGGCATCATCACTTACCACTAGAAAAGATTAAAGTCACGGGCTAACTTGTATAAAAAAAGGCTTACATCCTCAAACCAAGCCCCGCCACCTTGGCTACGACCATGATCAATATCGGGTGGGTTTCGGCTACGCATTGCCGCAAAAGGAAAATATTCTTTCTACTGGACATAACGTCAGTGTTTGATTTTGCCAGCCAGCTCCTGCTGCATTTGTAAAAAACCGGCCAAGTGCGAGTCAGATCCACGCACCGAGGGTATTTTTTCCGATATTTTACTCGAGAAATCAAAAACTGTTATGCATTAAAAAAATATGCATAAAAATAAATAAAAATCTGTTTTAGAATGAACAGGTAAAGCCCTTTCATATGATAACCCACTTGATATATGTAGTTATCTTACTTTGAAAATTGAATATACTAATATTTGTTCATGAACCCATGACAGATGGATAGAAGGACAGACGGACAGACGGACAGACGGAAAGACTGACAGACTGATAGACAACGAAGTGATCCTATAAGAGTTCTTTTTTGCTTTTGAGTTACGGAACCCTAAAAATATTTAGTTTTATTTGCCCCGTATTTAATTTTCATAATTACAGGTTTCTGTATCCTGAAATACGGGGTAACCAGTAAAATACGGGGCCTCTGGCAACCCTATTCGGAAAACATTGTCACATTCAAGTTAATGTCAGATATTTTGTTTTCAATTACAGAAAGCTGCATCAATCATTATTACAATATTTTATTTGTTGTGATTGGCTGAATTTTTGAGTTTCAGCCAATAAACAGACTGTTTGCCACTTGAACGTCATAACAATATAAATGCCAGAAAGTTTAACCAAATAAAACAAACTTAATGAGAACTTAGTGAGAATGCAAACGGCACACAATTTATAATACATATTATGTTAGTCGTATATAATAGATATTATAGTAGTCGTTCACTTTGGTAATAGTCAGATTGTCATCAGTAAAATTGATATTGGTTGATGTATCGTAAATTATTGTTTCGGTGACAAATATTTTTATAATCTATTTATCTTTGAACAGAATGGAATAGAATGAAATGGAATGGAATACAATGATAAATTTTTATTCCCGTAAACTTTTAGGTAAACTTCAAAGTGTTTTTGAATGGTCAGAAAAATTTACCACTGGTTCGGAATGCCGTTCCTACGTTTTCTAGGGTTTCGTACCTCAAAACGAAAAACGGAACTCTTATAGGATCACTTTGTTGTCTATCTCTCTGTCTGTCGTGTGTGTCAAGAAAACCTCTAGGGTACTTCCCGTTGACTCAAAACCATGAAATTTGGCAAGTAACCTAACTGCGTAATTTTGGCTAGTTTTTTTAAACGATAAAGAAAGTTTGCGACATTATTCAATAAAAAATTTGGATTCCAACTCCTCAATCCTCATGTTGCAGGGGACCTGACTACTAAAGCTAATGGGATTTGAAAAGTGTCGATTATTAATTGATATTGAAGGTATCTATACCAAGTAAACACTTTGTCGTTGACCTCAACCGTGATTCTGTAAGAAATTGCATTCCTAAATCCTGGTGATCCCTCGGGATTTGAAAAGGATCATCCATTTAAATGTTCTTACGTGATACAGAAACAAGTTGCATCCCGGGGACGGGCTATTACGGAGAGGCAACTTTTGTTCTGGGAAATGAAAGGATCGGGTTTTTTAAAAATCTAAATCCACGCGAGCGAAGCTGCGGGCATTAGCTAGTTGTAAATATATTTAGAAGCTACTATAAGAAAATAGATAAGGTACTTATTTCCTTATATTTTTATTGTATGGCAGCGCGCGGTTTTAAATTATAACGTCCTGTCCTTTTCTGTGATACATTTTTTTCTCAATGTCTATCGCTTTATCTCATAGCAAGAGTCCGTAAGACATAATACAGTGAATATAGGCAAAATATACAATTTTTGGAGTTTCCACGTCAGTACCTGTCGAATTTTTCTAACAGTGTAAGCAGCAGAGTTGAGTTTACCATCAAGTGTTGATATGTGGGTGTTCCATAGAAGCTTTGCATCTAACGTTATACCGAGAAACACGGGGTTCTCCTTTATTTTCAACATATGATTATTAATCAATGAATTTATGTCATTTAAGGTCCTGGTATTGGGCAGTGTGAATTGAACACACTTAGATTTCTTTGCATTTGGAATTGATATGGAAGTAAATTGTTAGCAATAAATCAGAGAGTGACCTGTGATATGGCATTACATATATAATACATTGTCAAAAATTATAATATTAAAGCTGTGCGTATTGCGTGAGGAATTGCGTATTGCGTGAGGAATAGGTGCAACTTGCAGGGTTTGATGCATGCGCTATTGCCAGCAAACATGAGACATATTTTTATCTACAGGCAACGTCTGAGTAGGTAACGCATACGCAAGTTGAAATGTACCAGTGTATTTAGTTAGACCTATCGACAAGTTTGGAGTCGGGTGTAGTCTAAATGTGGCCCGTGTGTTTAGACTGTCAGTTTCTGTCAGTTTCACGTGTCGTCCCCCGCACTTCACCACCCCGCTTGCACAAATCGAGACAGCACGAAATTTTCAAGATTTCTGGGTGTAATTTCTGGTTTTCGTAGTTCCAACATAATTATAACAATATAAAATATATAACAATAATTTTTTTACTGCATAATATTCATTAAATTTTCTAGGTCTGTGGTTTTTCCAAATTTCATTAAATTGCTTCGTTGTCTAGAAAAACGAGCACAAAGTTGGGCCTTTTTTTAAAGAAAAATACAAATCTTTGAGCCCCTGTAATTTTTAAACTAGATATTTTTAGAAAAATCTAAAACACCACAGACACAGATATTAGTTTCTAGACTATGTCTGCAAAATTTCATGGACTTTGGTTGCTTAATATTCAAATGAAATGGGAACTACGATTGTATGGAGTAAGTGACGGAGAGAGCTCTGTTAAGTGAAGCTTACTACAATATATTAGTGAAAACCGTATCTAAATCGAATAAGCCGTTTCTGATATTAGCGTGCACAAACACACAGACAAACATACAAACAAACAAACAGACAAAAAAAAAATTAATTACAATTTCGGGTTCGGCATCGATATAATAACAACCCCTGCTACTTTTTTTTTATATATTTCCATTGTACAGACACCACTTTTCTACAATTTTGTTATATGTATAGATTTTGGCACTAAATAGTAGCTAAATAGTACCTATTATCTAACTTAATCAGGGAAACGAGCTAATAGGAAGCAAGAAACCACATGTTATCGCTTGTAGATAACTGTGCATCAATTGTTTCACTTCAATGCAATGGCGCTCTGTGTTAGTTCAACTCCGAGAACAAATTATGAAGTTTATTAGTAAAACAAGTGTAAATTAAAAATTTATAACACCCCCGACAAGTGAAGGTTACAGTAACTAGAAAAGAGCTGATAACTTTCAAACGGTTGAACCGATTTTCTTGGACTATTCCGCGCCTACGATCCAAACTATCTGAGTTTTCCAAAACATCATTTTCAAATAAATAATTATGTATCTAGGCAACGTCCATCTTGACAGCTTGACATTTGTCAATTGACACTTGAATATTAAGGGTTATCTAACCTTCTTTTCTACAAGAAAACTAGAAAAGAGCTGATAACTTTTAAACGGCTGAACCAATTTTTTTGGATCATAGCTAAGAACACTCTCGATCAAGCCACCTTTCAAACAAAAAAAAGTAAATTAAAATCGGTTCATTCGTTTAGGCGCTACGATGCCACAGACAGATACACAGATACACAGACACACAGATACAAACGTCAAACTGATTACACCCTTCTTTTTGGGTCGGGGGTTAAAAACCAGTGGAGCTACTTGTTATTTCCGTTCCGATTTCCTCACGATATTTTCCGTTAAAGCGAGAGATATTTTTTTTAACGCACATAACTCCGAAAAGTTTGAGGGGCGTGCTCGGAATCGAACCCCCGACCTCACGGATAGGAGGCGGACCTCCTAACCACTAGGCTATCACGGGTTGGCATAGCATGGATGTCGCTTTACATCTATTTTTAACCCCCGAGCCAAAAAGAGCGGTGTTATAAGTTTGACGTGTGTATCTGTGTGTCTGTTTGTGGCATCGTAGCTCCTAAACTAATGAACCGATTTTTATTTAATTTTTTTTGTTTGAAAGGCGGGTTGATCGAGAGTGTTCTTAGCTATAATCCAAGAAAATCGGTTCAGCCGTTTGAAGTTAGCAGCTCTTTTCTAGTTACTGTAACTTTCACTTGTTAGGGGTGTTATAAATTTTTAATTTACACTTGTACTAACTCAATTCATTTCCACAGGAGTAATAAAAAATGACAACAGACGGACAGACGACAACTGGGGACAATATGGTGGAAGCTACGGAGGCACACACACTTACTACAAAGACAGAAATGACTACCATAAATCCAAAAACCATTGGGGTATCACAGAACCACCAGCATATTACCATGGTGTCAAACATTATGACGAAAAAGAAGATTTCAACTACCATAGCCTCCAGAAAAGTACTGGATGGGAAGATTATGGTTATGGCTATGGGTCCTGGAAGA
Organism: Maniola jurtina; assembly: GCF_905333055.1. NCBI lineage: Eukaryota > Metazoa > Arthropoda > Insecta > Lepidoptera > Nymphalidae > Maniola > Maniola jurtina. Next base: position 4,272,605 of record NC_060055.1, on the reverse strand, counting down.
GAGGTCGTTGGAATAGTTCTGGAAGTTTCTGGAAGGAGCATGGCGATGGTTTTAGTAAGAAAGTTGGTCATGCTTTTGAGGGGAGGAGTGAAGACGGTACTAAAGGTTGGGATAAACATTTGACTTGTAAAAGGCTATAAAAAATATTTACTATTATGTATTCTCTTTAATAATGAATTTCTAGCCCCATAAACTACCGCTATACAAAAAAAAAAAAATTGTTTCAGAATTTACAGGCAAAGCCTTTTCATATTATGATACCCTACTTGGTATAGTCATCTTTCTTTGAAAAATTAAACACAGTTTTTTTTTTATGTAAACACAAATTCACGGTTTTCGAATTTATTCCTTTAAATGTGCTATAAGACCTACCTGCCTGCCAAATTTCATGGTTCTAGGTCAACGGGAAGTATCCTATAGGTTTTCTTGATAGACACGAACGGACGGACAGACAGACAGATAACAAGTGATTCTATAAGGGTTCCGTTTTTACTTTTGAGGTACGGAACCCTAATCATGATTTTTATTCAATTATTTATTACTAGAGGATGCCCGCGGCTTCGCCCGCGTGGATTTCGGTTTCATTAAATCCCGTGGGAACTCTTTGATTTTCCGGGATAAAAAGTAGCCTATGTCCTTCCCCGGTGTGTATCCTAATTCTGTACCAAATTTTATTAAAATCGGTTCAGTGGTTGGGCCGTGAAAACGTAGCAGACAGACAGACAGACAGACACACTTTCGCATTTATAATATTAGTATGGATTATTCTCTTTAGTAATGAATTCTAGCCACATAAACAAAAACAACATTTTATTACTACAATCCAAGACCAAATTCGTGAATTCGCCATGAAAATCTCCTCGATAGAGCCTCGATAGCTCAACGGTTGAGGAGCGGACTAACTTCCGAAAGATCGGCGGTTCAAACCCCACCCGTTGCACTATAATTGTCGTACCCACTCCTGGCACAAGCTTTACGCTTAGTTGGAGGGAAAAGGGGAGTATTAGTCATAATTAGCATGGCTAATATTCTTTTTTTCTTTTTAATCTATATACTATCATTTATTTCAGACTGTTCCTCTCGCCGCCGACCTGGTATGTCTCTAGGGTCTGGCGCTATTAGACGATCATTACTAGCGCACACAGTTGTCGAGTGTGAGGCTGCCTGTTTTGGTGAAAGAGAATTCAAATGCGTTTCGTATAGCTACAGGTAAATATCGTTATTTTTAACCCCCGACCCAAAAGAGGGGTGTTATAAGTTTGACGTGTGTATCTGTCTGTGGAATAGAATAGAATAGAATAGAATAGATTTTTATTCAAATAAACTTTCACAAGTGCTTTTGAATCGTCAAATAATTTAATTCGGAATGCCGTTCCTACCGAGAAGAACCAGCAAGAAACTCGGCGGTTGCTCTTTTCAATTGTTCAATTTACAATAATATTCTATACTATAGGCATCGTATATATGGCATCGTAGCTCCTAAACGAATGGACCGATTTTAATTTAGTTTTTTTTAGAACTTGGAGCGTCGTGTTTTTGGATAGTTAGGAGGTTTGAAGTTCATCTGTTTCCAGGTATTCCAGCTCTCCGGGATCAGACAACTGCTTCCTCAGTGAGAGACCCTACAGAGGTCTGGAGATGTCTGCTGACAGTGGTTCTGACGTATACGCCATGCCTCTTCATCAGGGATGTCTGACTGTCAATACTAAACCTTGGGTTGAGAGTGGTAAGGACCTATTTCCTTTAAACTTTCTGGTGCAAGCATATTGCATTGCTAGTAGGACGTCCTCTAAAGAAAAGATTAATATTTTTCAAGTAGATAGATAGATAGATACATAGATAGAACACTTTATTGCACACAAAAACACATGTAAAGGATCACAACACAGAAAGAAGAAAAAAAAAAACAATTGTGTGCAAAGGCGGCCTTATTGCTTGGAGCAATCTCTATCAGGTAACCTTTGCTGAGAGGAGAAGTGCTAGTGTAGAGCAAGTAATGCCCTAATGCCCTTATTAGGAAAGGCCTATGCGCATGTGTATTCAAGAGGTGGGTCAACAAGTTCCTGAAACATTAATGCGTTGTCAGCTTTTCAGCCATTTGTCGCTAATGCGGTTCCTTTGGTCCTTGAAATGTTCATGGACGGTGATAATCACTTAACATTAGGTTTTTTTTCTCTCTCGTCTGGCTTTACACTGATTAGCCAATGTCAAGTTTATAGTTATTTACAAGTTAGGAAACTATAAATATAAGTATGGACTTATGGCGTCTGTGCCGGCGCCCGCCGACATACACGCGGCGCTCCTTACAGCGCTTCCCAGCCAGTTCCACCAGCAATAAACACCAGTAGAACACAAAAACCGGCCACTTCTAACAAAAAAAATTGGTTGTCTGTAAAGTCGGTTTACTGACGATAGTTGAACGTGACAACAAAGGCCGATTGTGCTTCTTTGTCGCTCGTTCCGCGCTCTCGCTTGCACTTCAAGCCTTACATGGAACGCCTCAGAGCGAGGTAACGCCGCATGAGTCATGTTTTTTCGTGCGTGCAGCCGGCTCTATCGAATTATAAGACGTTGTCACGTCAAAAACACTCCATAAAGTCACAACACGCGCGCCAGCAAACGCCACCACAGACGAAGTCCTAACATTAGGTTACCCATTTGCTCGTTTGCTTGCTATTAGATTAAAAAGTGTATGTTTCTTCCAGAATGCTTTTGGCACGTCCGTTCTGGGGCAGCAGTTAGTGGAAAAGCAGTGAGAGCAGCGTTAACTGTGACGGGCTTAGGTGCCTGTGAAGCTGAATGCATCAGAGCCCACAGCTTCTTCTGCAGGGGATTTAGTTTTAGGTAAGATAGTGTACATTAATCATTCAAGGAACTTGAAGGAACTTGAAGTAAAGAAATTAGGCTCGATTTATTGTGTACCTTACCCACTTATTTGAAATAGAAAATATTACATTAAAACTTAAAATTAGCCTTATCTAATTACTACACAAATCATGCCCGCGAGGAATGGTGCTAAGAATACAGACTGCATTTCCGCGTTGTACAGCCAGGCTGATCCTTTGCGCAAAAATTGAGCCAGCCCTTCTGTCACCGATCAGACTATTAACCGCGGTGAAATATCTCGCGCATTTTTTTAGCACATGGCACAGACCATGGTCTGAAATAATTTTCCCTTTATTTTGCTTGGTCATATTTTACGTTTGTTGTCTTAGATTTAAACTTTTTTTTAATGTTATACTTATAAAACTTATTTTTTTCGGCGTACTTATTGTTCGTTGTAATCATCCGACAATTTTTGTAACTTGTACCTACTCTTCAGTTATTTCATCCGTAAATCTCATAAATGATGGCTCCCATAACCTCTGTTTCCATTGGATATTTTTCTCTCTATCAGGATCTATTGGCATGATAACATAGTATACTTACATACTTGAGCCTCGATAGCTCAACGGTTGAGGAGCGGACTGAATTCCGAAAGGCCAGCGGTTCAAACCCCACCCGTTGCACTATTGTCGTACCCACTCCTGGCACAAGCTTTACGCTTAATTGGAGGGGAAAGGGGAGTATTAGTCATGATTAGCATGGCTAATGTTCTTAAAAAAAAAAACAAATACTAAGCAATTAGTTCTGGAGTAGTATTTTTAGAATTCTATCATAAATTTTTCATCCTCATAAGAGCAGGTATAATATATTTTTTTCCTTTACAATTTTTTTTACTAGGTTCGACCCACCAACCATTGGCGATGACCTTGAGAACTGCATCCTGACTTCATCACCACCAACATCCCTTGAGCTGAAACACGGTCTAACCCCCAACAAACACGAATTATACTCCAGAGGAAACTATGGCAGGGGGTGTGAACCTGCTTTGTATGATGATGTTCACCGGGAACCAGGTAATTATTTTTTTGACCTCTAAATGACCTCTATTCGGCCTCTTCATGACCTCCAATCGATCCAAAAAGAGGGGTGTTATAAGTTTGACGTGTGTGTCTGTGTTTGTCTGTGTCTGTCTGCGGCATCATAGCTCCTAAACTAATAAACCGATTTTAATTTAGTTTTTTTTTTGTTTGAAAGGTGGCTTGATCGAGAGTGTTCTTAACTATAATCTAAGAAAATCGGTTCAGCCGTTTGAAAGTTATCCGCTCTTTTCTAGTTACTGTAACCTTCACTTGTCAGGGGTGATATTTAATTTACACTTGTTTTGACGATTCAAAAGCACTTGCAAAAGTTGTGTTCTATTCTACTTTATTCTAACACTGGATTTGATCGTACTTCTCGCTAGTAGAAGTTAAAGGTATTTAATCAATGTTTATTTCCAGAATGCTACCTCCAGTATGAAAAGTCGGCGAAATTGACACCGATATCAATAAAGGGCCACGCCCACGCCAAAGACGAAAGAGCTTGTGGTCTTTTCTGCTCCGATGCACCGTTTACTTGCCTGAGCTTCTCCTTTAAGTATGCTTTAACTCCTATTGTTTATTACGTCCTGGTACTTTTCATAGTTCTTTTCTCCATCATGTCTGGTGGGAGGCTTCGGCCGTGGCTAGTTACCACCCTACTGGCAAAGCCGTGCCGCCAAGCGATTAAGCATTCCGGTACGATGCCGTGTAGAAATCAAAGGAGTATGGGTTTAATGAAAACTGCCATACCCTTTCCATGTTAGACCGCTTTCATCTTAGATTGCATCATCACTTACCACCAGGTGAGATTGCAGTCAAGGGCTAAGTATCTGAATAAAAAAAAAATCCCATCACCTGCTCACTACTGAGCACAGGTCTCCTTTTAGAATGAGAAGGGTTTAGATTATACTCTGCCATGTTGCTGGCCAAGTGCAGATTGGCAGACTTTCACACACCTTTGAGAACATTGACTCTCAGGCATGTAGGTTTGTTAGGACCTCACGATGTTTTCTTTCACCGTTAAAGCAAGTGATAATTTAGTACTGATGATTATTGATAAGGTACTACAAAAAAACGCGTTTTTTTTTAAATTCTGTATTTTTTTAAAGTTCACAATGTGTTGCAAATAAAACATCTGATTGATGCTAGGGGTCAACGAATGTTCCATAAATAGGTCAATCGAAGTCAATGCCACGTTGTAAATTGGGCATCGACCCGAGTTTAGTACGCTATACAATGCGGGTTTGAAAAATACTATAACTACAAGATGGCAAATGGTTCTTGGCATTGGATTTTGTAAAGGTAGTATAATAATAACGCTAAGTTTTTGTTAGAGTCAAGTTAGAGTCCTGGTTACACCTGTATTATGCTTTGCCTTTTGCTACCATCACACTAATATTATAAAGGCGAAAGTTTGTATGTGTGTGTGTGTGCGTGTGTGTGTGTGTGTGTGTGTGTGTGTGTGTGTGTGTGTGTGTGTGTGTGTGTTTGTTACTCCTTCACGCAATAACCACTGGTCGGATTTGGCTGAAATTCAGAATGGAGATAGATAATATCCTGGAATAGCACATAGGCTACTTTTTATCCCGGAAAATCAAAGAGTTCCCACGGGATTTAGAAAAACCTAAATCCACGCGGGCGAAGTCGCGGGCATCGGCTAGTAATGCATAAAAACTTCAAATAAAATTCTTTCAGAAATAACGCCCCTCCGGACACAGAAAACTGTCTCCTATCAGAGATCCGTCTGTTCGACCTACAACGAGGAGTTGATTATGAGCACTCCGTTGACGATCTGTTGTTCGCTTTCGATCTGTTCAACCAACAGTGCTGGCGGAAGGTGCATGGCAATGGAGAATATGAGTAAGTCGTAAAAAATAATCTTAAATTATATAATATGCTTTTCTCAGAAGCATAGTTTTAATAGATGAAAAAAAAACACAAAAACACGACTGAAAATGTAATTAAAGCTCTAAAAAAGTTGGATGTAACAAAGGGATCTGGGTTGGATGATATACCTCCAATTTTCTTCAAAGCCACTGCTACTACCATTTACAAACCACTGCACATTTTATACAGTATGTGTCTTAAACAAGGCATATTTCCGGCGAAATGGAAAATGGCTCGCATAGTACCTGTACATAAAGGGGGATCCAAAAAGAACGTAGAAAATTACCGACCGATATCTATTTTGCCTGTACTTTCTAAGGTCTTTGAGCGGCTTGTACACGATTCCATTTATCCACTGCTACATAAAATTATAATACCACAACAACATGGATTTGTGCAGAAACGCTCAACAGTAACTAATCTTCTTGTTTTTTCTTCCCACTTATTTGAAGATTTAGATAACAACAGACAAACAGACTGCATTTATACGGACTTTCAAAAAGCTTTTGATAGGGTAGATCAATAAACGCTTATTAGAAAAATTAGCTTATAACGGTATACGTGGTGATCTTTGGCGATGGTTTAAATCATACATATCAGGTCGTACTCAAAGAGTTATTATCAGTGGTCATGAATCTAAATTGGTTATGATTACTTCTGGAGTTCCTCAAGGATCAATTCTTGGACCTCTTTTATTTATTTTATTCATAAACGATATTCATGAATGCTTTAAGCATAGTAATTTCCTACTATATGCAGATGATCTTAAAATATTTAAAACAATTGAACTACGAGATAATCATGACCATCTTCAAGCTGATTTAAATAGATTTACTATATATTGTTCACAAAATAAACTTAATCTAAGCTTAAATAAATGTAAGCATATTACTTTTACAAAAAAGAAATCCGCTAGCTACTATACATATTCGCTCTGTGGAGAGGCTCTAGAGAAGGTTAGTGATATTAAAGATCTGGGAATAACATTGGATAGTAAGTTACATTTAGACACGCATGTACAAAATATTGTGAATAAAGCATATAAAATGTATGGGATTTATAATGCGGACCGGTACTAATTTCAAGAGAGTTGCTACCTATCTACATTTGTATAAATCGCTTGTTCGCGCTCAACTGGAATATGCTGTTTGTATTTGGAATCCCTATTACGATAAATATGTTAAGAGATTAGAAACTATACAAAAAATTTTTTTACGGAGGATGCACTATAAATGCACAAGAGGATACCTTCCCTATGACCAACTTCTTTTAAAATATAATATACTTGACTTACAGTCGAGGCGCAAACAACTGGAAGCTATGCTCTTATTTGATCTGTGTCATAATAAATACGATTGTATTCCCTTAACTCGTAAACTCTGTTATAAAATACCAGTTAGAAGTCATGTACGTAGTAATCAGACGCATAAACTTTTTGCTATTATAAAATGTCGTACAAATTCTGGCAAACGCTCACCACTATGGAGAATGACACAGTCATATAATGCATGCTTTGGTAATATTGATATTTTTTCGACTCGTGTGGGCTCTTTCAAGAAGCTGGTCATAGATTCTCTTAAAAAAAAAATACTATATTAAACTAAGGCTGTAGGGTAATTAGAATAAATTAACTAATATATTTTTAATTACAACACTAATATTAATTTATAGATGTAACTATGTAGTAAAGTATAATTAATAATATGTGGTTGACGTCGTGGGTAGCACGTATAGTATTACTATATTTATATTATTACTGTTTTTTTCCCAAGCACTGCGTGCTACCGTTTGTTGATCCAAAAAAATAAATAAATAAATAAATAAATAAATAGATTTTTTAAACTTGTGTAAAGGTTAGTCCAAAATTGATTGAGAAATTTTGTTATAAATAAAAGACAAATGACTTTTGGGCCTTTCTGAGGCGGAGCGTAGGAGTCACAAGCCTGAAAGTCGCAAGCAAATATTGAATCACTTTGTTGTCTGTCTGTCTGTCCGTCTGTCATATCTGTCAAGGAAATCTATATGGTAATTTCCGTTGACCTAGGATCATGAAATTGGTAGGTAGGTCTTATAGCACAAGTAAAGGGGAAATCAGAAAACCGTAGAATTTAGTGTTATTTCTTGCACGATGGTACAGAACCGGAAAGGGATGGTTCGTGAGTTGAGTAGCCTATAATAACCGTCCCTGGGGTACAGAGATAGCTTTTATCCTAGGGAAGAATATAGGTTACGTTCTATCCTGGAAAATCAAAGTTCAGAAATAAATCCACGCGCACAAAATCGCGGGCGGGCGTCGTAGTACTAAATAATAAGACTATCTTCAATAAATGATTTTCTGTCACTTAGGGTGCCATCGTTCGAAGTACCCCGTCCCTTATCATCGCCAACTATAGAAGAAACTTATCCTGGACCAGTCTCCGCACCAGATTTTCCACCGCCGCCACCAGGTTTGTCTAAATAAATCATAGTGAAGATGAGGTCGATCAAATATAATAGCCCTGCCAAATGACGTATATTGAACACCTCTTGCCGACCTCTTGATGGCCTCTTGCTGGCCTTTATTGATGATCACTTGACGTGAACCTCTTGATGATAATGCTATGAAGAGGTCATTAAGATGTCCTTAAGAAGTCATCAAGAGGTCGTCAAGAGGTCATCAAGAGGTCTCACGGAGAGTTCAACAGGGCTACACGAACACCTACCTAACTAAAAACAATGATTCCTTTACAGAAACGTACATCAGCAGTTCCGGTCCAACCGGACCGGTTTACCCTGGATCAGAACCTCCAAAACCTTATATAGTTGAAACCGGTTACAAACCGGGTTATGATTTAGGACCACCAATAAAACCTAGCTACTTACCAAGTGGTCCAGAAATCACAGGACCGAGCGGTCCACCCAGTTATCCACCCGGTTCGAGCTTTAAACCAAGCTATCCACCCGGAGATTTTGAACCAAGCAGACCAAGCTATGAACCATATCGCCCAGTACATAGACCAAGTTACAAACCCGATTATTTGCCATCGGGTCCAAGTGGACCTGGTTTTAAACCCGCTGAACCCTCATATCCGAGCGGTCCAAGTTATCCCTCATATAAACCGGCCTATCCTCCTTATTATCAGGACAGACCGGCCTATAAACCGTCATATAGTCCAAGTGGTTCCGGATATAAACCTCAAGGTTCTGGAAGTAGACCAGCTGGTCATCCAGGTCAAGATGTGGGATATAGGCCGCAAAGACCGCCGCCTGTTGATAGAATTGACGAATCCTGTAAGTACTCATCCATTTATCGAAAATCAGTTATTCTGTAAAACCTGCTAAGTATAACATCCCATAATACGAACGAGGAAACGAAAGTGGGTTTTTTCATGGTTCCGTACCTCAAAAGGAAAAACGGAACCCTTATAGGATCACTTTGTTGTCTGTCTGTCTGTCCGTCCGTCGTGTCTGTCAAGAAAACCTATAGGGTACTTCCCGTTGACCTAGAATCATAAAATTTGGCAGGTAGGGAGGTATTATAGCACAAGTACAGGAATAAATCTGAAAACCGCGAATTTGTGGTTACATCATTAAAAAAAAATTAAAATGTGTTTTAATTTTCAAAGTAAGATAACTATACCAAGTGGGGTATCATATAAAAGGGTTTTACCTGTACATCCTAGAACAGATTTTTATTTATTTTTATGTATGATGGTTTTTGATTTATCGTGCAAAATGTTGGAAAAAATACCCGAGTACGGAACCTTCAGTGCGCGAGACTGACTCGCATTTGGCCGGTCTTTTTCAGTATCGGTGTCATGGCGCCACTACACAGTGTCAGGGTTCCCCTGTAGGAAGGGAACAGTCTGTGAGCAGAACCTCATCGCTGGACATTGGGCTTGCGAGCCTGAGGGTGGAGAAATTGGTAATTATTATCATTGACACATTAAAAAAAAATTAGAATATCTTTTGTTCAATTAAACTTTTACTAAACTTCGTCTGTGTTGGCGTTTGCTGGTGCGCGTGCGGTGCTTTTTTGGAGTGTTTTTTTTTTTTTTGTTAAAAGTGGCCAGTTTTTGTGTTTTACTGGTGTTTTTTTGGTGTAGGAACTGACTGGGAAGCGTGAGTGACTAAAGTGACGCCACGCGTGTGTCGGCGAGCTCCGGCACAGACGAAGTCCATACTTATATAATTTCCCTAACTTTGTAAAGTTATTGTAAGTATTGGCTTATCTGTGTAAAGCCAGACGAGAGAGAAAAAAAAAACTTTTACTAGTTAGACATCTATTGGTTGATAATGACATAATTAACCGGGCTCTTTCCGTCACTCGTTTCATACAATCGTAGTTCAAATTTCATTTGAATATTAAGCAACCAAAGTCCATGAAATTTTGCAGACATATTCTAGAAACTAATATCTATGTCTGTGGTTTTCCAGATTTCTGTTAAAATATTCGGTTTCAAAATTACGCGGTCTTAAGAATTTTCATATAAATCTTTGAGCCCCTGTAATTTTAAAACTACATATTTTTAGAAAAATCTAAAACACCACTGACATAGATATTAGTTTCTAGAATATGTCTGCAAAATTTCATGGACTTTGGTTGCTTAATATTCAAATGAAATTGGAACTACGATTGTATGAAACGAGTGACGGAGAGAGCCCTGTTAAGACACAATGATCACATGGTCCTCATGAGTGATTTGTAATGTTTCAGGTTCTTGGGACTACTGTTGCGCTGCGACCCATAGATGTGGATACAGCGAAGGATTCCAAAAACCATGGTACTAACTTTTAGTACTTATAAACAATTAGAGCCTCGATAGCTCAACGGTTGAAGAGCGGACCGAATTCCGAAAGGTCGGCGGTTCAAACCCCACCCGTTGCACTATTGTCGTACCCACTCCTGGCACAAGCTTTACGCTTAATTGGAGGGGAAAGATGAGAGAGAGAGGGGAGGATAATTAGCATGGCTAATATTCTTTTTTTTTTTAATTAAACTTGCGCTCATAGACTTTGTAGATACGTACTTCAAAATTCAAGGCAGCCTTTTTGATTGAAAAAGTTATGTAAAATGTAAATATTTCCAAATATTGATATTTGTTTATGATAGCTGAAATTCTCAACAAAATATATTCTTATGAAATACTCGTACCTAACCAATTCCATAAAAGGTATGTTTGGACATATTTTTGTCTATCCCAGGTGTTATGTCGGTCCATCCCATGAGCAGTGGCGTCCGTGCAGCGAAAAATATTATCCGTACCATCAGCACAACGTACCTCATCCATCCCAGGGACACAGAGGTATATATAATACAGTAGATCCATACTAATATTATAAATGCGAAAGTGTGTCTGTCTGTCTGTCTGTCTGTCTGTCTGCTACGTTTTCACGGCCCAACCGCTGAACCGATTTTAATGAAATTTGGTACAGACTTGGGATACATCCCGGGGACGGACATAGGCTACTTTTTATCCCAGAAAATCAAAGAGTTCCTAGGGGATTTAAAAAAATCGAAATCCACGCGGGCGAAGCCGCGGGCATCCCCTAGTATATTATAACTGGGTTTAAAACACTCGGAAGCGACGATAGCCTAGGTACTTAGGTTGTTAATGACATTCCAAATCAGTGGTAGATTCTTTTGACGATTCAAAAGCACTATCCATATTTTTTTATATTTTAAACTAGAGGATTCCCGCGACTTCATCCGCGTGGATTTCGGTTTTTAAAGATCCCATGGGAACTATTTGATTTTTCAGGATAAAAAGCTGCTTATGTGAATTGCTGGGACGCATGCTGCTTCGATCCCAAATTTCATGCAAATCGGTTGAGCGGATGGGTACTTAAGAATCCCGTGGGAACTCTTTGATTTTCCGAGATAAATAGTAGCCTATGTCCATCCACGGGATGTAAGCTAACTCTGTACCTTTCGTCAAAATCAGTTAAACTGTTGGGCAGTGAAAAGGTAGCAGACAGACAGACAGACAGACAGACACACCTTATGTTTATTATATTAGTATGGATGTGAAAGTGTGTCTGTCTGTCTGCTAGCTTTTCACGGCCCAACAGTTAAAATATATTAATTGATGAGAGGTACAAACAGTGGCGTGCAGCTCATAGAGGTATAAAAGTACTGCCTACCCTAGTTGTAATAAATCAACACTTATTTTCCATTATGACCTGCTAGACAATAAGTTCGTACCTTAGTGCTTACCCTGGCTTTAAACCGTGTGCACACCACTGGGTAAAAAGATACCTGGCGCCCCGGAAAACAATTATAAGCAGCCATAGGCAACTTTTTATCCCGGAAAATGAATGAAACGAAGTTGCGGACATCATCGGACTCTATCTGCGGAAAGAAATGAGTATAGCGCTGTCTCTGTTACGTAATCCCATACAAATGATAGAGACGAAAATCTCAGTAAACGTTGACCATTTGGAGTCACCAACCAATCATCACACTAATATTATAAAGAAGAAAGTTTGTATGTGTGTGTGTGTGTGTGTGTGTGTGTGTATGTGTGTGTGTGTGTGTGTGTGTGTGTGTGTGTGTGTGTGTGTGTATGTTTGTTACTCCTTCACGCGAAAACTACTGGATAGATTGGGCTGAAATTTAGAATGTAGATTACATCCTGGATTAGCACATAGGCTACTTTTTATCCCGGAAAATCAAAGAATTCCCACGGGATTTTTAAATACCTACATCCACGCGAACGAAGTCGCGGGCATCAGCTAGTCACAAATATATTTTCAAAAATCATTTGAAATTCAATTCCGAAAATGTTTTCAGAAACATTCGAAATTCAATTAGAAAATATAGTTTCGTTTGTGATTGGTTGGTGACTCAAAATGGTCAGAATGGAGATTTTTGCGTCTGTTATTTGTATGGGATTACCTGACAGAAAGAGCCCTAAACTAATTTCTTTCCGTGGATTAAATCAGTGGTACATTCTTATGACGATTCAAAAACACTAGTGGTGATTCCATATTTTTTTTAAAATATCAAAAACTTTCAGAGGCAATCCGACCTAGACCAGACCAAACCAAGAAACCCATAGACAAACCAAGCTACGTGCCGGTAGAGAGAGACAAGTATACCGGAGGATACTTGCCAGAGGGAGACAGAAAATATTGGGATGATTTATACAAGAATGGTCCTCAAGCTTATTATGATAAGAATGGGAATCCTTTGCCAGGTAACTTTTACCACAGAATATTTAATAGTAACTTGCAGGTACAGAAGGATCAATCCGCAAGGACGTTTAAAAATAGATGACTCTTGTTTTCGACGATGTAAAGTGCAATTCAGTTCGCATAGTGCTGCGGTCGAAAATTTAATAAAAGCCTCTCGTTCTATCGTACAAATTCTTATATCTTGTCTCTCTTTCATAAGAGCTAAGCAAGTTCCGTCGAAGGAGTGTCATAGGTATTTTTCTCAGGTTACGTGATTAAGTAAGTTAGGTTCGAAATTTTAAATTATGAATCCAACGAGGTACCACTCAAATAGGAATGAAAAAAGTTTTTTCGACGTTCATATCTCATTTGCAAATTATTATTTGTCCATTGTACAACCAAGGCCTCATCTCATTTTTATTAAAATCAATCAACCATTTAAGACGACAGGCTGCCCCCAAAAATATACCTACGTACGGGTTTCGGTGGCTTGCGTCCACCAAGTTTTTTGACGCCACCTACCCAGTATCACTCTCACAACTAAGAAGAATCTAACAATACCTCATATTAAAACTACAACTTTTTTTCTATTGTCTATGCTTACTATTATGGTTGAAGTCATCATCATCATCATAAGCATGTGGACGTCCACTGTTGGACATAGGCCTTCCCTAAAGAGCGCCACCACACCCGGTCCTCAGCCTTCCTCATCCAGCCACTTCCCGCCAGCCGCTTTATATCGTCGGTCCATCGTGCTGGAGGGCGTCCCACACTACGCTCGCTTAAACGCGTTCTCCACTTAAGAACTTTCCGGCTCAACTCAACGGCCATCGCCTCTAGTACAGGCATGGCCTGCCCACTGCCACTTCAGCTTGCTAATAGTTTGGGCTATGCCAGTGACCTTGGTTCTCTTGCGGATCTCCTGTAACAATGGTTGAAGAAACAATTTATTTTTACAGGGTACACCAGAGTACCAATAGAAGATGGACCACATATAAAATATCAACGGAATCCTGCAAGACCAGGTTCAGGATACTGGATACCCGTGTCTTCACCTGATGATGATGCACCACCTGCAGCTGGTGGATTGGGAGTGCCAAGGTAAGAAGAATCCTCCCTTCCCTCCCATCGGTGGTGTTCCCACTAGACTACAACATGGGGTTATTCAAGGGGCGGACCAACAAATTCCTGAAAGGTCGGCAAAGCACCGGTGGTACCTTTGGTGCTGCATATGTTCATGCGCGGCGGTAATCACTTAACATCAGGTGACCCGCCTGCTCGTTTGCTCGCTATTTTTAGGGTTCCGTACCTCAAAAGGAAAAACGGAACCCTTTTAGGATCACTTTGTTGTCTGTCTGTCTGTCCGTCCGTCCGTCGTGTCTGTCAAGAAACCTATAGGGTACTTCCCGTTGACCTAGAATCATGTAATTTGGCAGGTAGGTAGGTCTTATAGCACAAGTAAAGAAATAAATCTGAAAACCGCGAACTTTTAGTTACATCAATAAAAAAAATTAAAACGTGTTTGAATTTTCATAGTAAGATAACTATACCAAGTGGGGTATCATATGAAAGGGCTTTACCTGTTCATTCTAAAACAGATTTTTAATAGTTTTTGATTTATCGTGCAAAATGTTGGAAAAAAAACCCGAGTACGGAACCCTCAGTGCGCGAGTCTGACTCGCACTTGGCCGGTTTTTTTTAATTTAATCTTTGTAATTTTTAGGTACTGGCCCGTAGCGTACCTACACAAAGAATCTCCACCAAACATGACGTACTTCAGGTATAACGACACTACAACAACTGAAAGATACAACACAAGACCACCAAACAACCAACCTGATACTAAACGCGTTAACTTAGACAAACCTATAGGAAACGATTTAGAAAGCAGATCTCTAGAAAATAGCCCCAGAGCAGAAAAAAGAATAAATATTACTGGTGACGAAAAAGACGTTTATGAACTTAAAATAATTAATCAAACAACTACAACTTTGAAACCAGAGATCAATGAAACTGTTACAGAAAATGTAACAGAGAAAGAGATATTAAAAGTGAATGATACGGAAACGCCGAGTAAACCTGTCATTGCTAATGTAGAAGAGGACGATATAATTAGCGGAATAGATGGAAAGTTACATGATTTCACGAAATCAATCGAAGTCTACGACATAGAAGATGTTAAAGATGATAAAATATCTGATTTCAAAACTTTGGAAGCTGAAGAGAGACAGATCGAGGCAATAGGCAGACTTTTAGCTTCAAGACGCGCTGGAAAACTTGTAATACGCAAACGATCACAAAAAGATTTAGAATCCAAAAGCATTTCTCTAGATAAAGATTTTGTAGATTTTAATTTTGGTAACAAATTCCCAACTTCAGAACGACGCGGTGTTATCCAAAAAGTTTCCAAAGAAGATATAGAGAAAAGTAAGTTTTTGAATGATAAGAGTTTAGAAGTAAGTGAAACAGCTTCGTTTGTGAGGCCTCCCAGGGTTTTGAGTACCACCGACAATGTAAGGAAAGCCGTTGTTAATGGGAAGGTATTTTATGATGCAACGATAAGAGATCAGAGAGAGTTATACGCAAATTCAACTCGACGAGCAAAAAACCTACGCCTTGAAGAGCATCGTGCGCCTTCTGTAATACCTACAGTGGGTATTAAAAAGAAAAATAATATTAGAACTCGGAACACCAATCCAGTAAGGCGTGTACGAAGGGTTTATAAAAAGAGATATAATCCAGAGGAACTGAGAAAGAGATTGTTGGAAAGAGAGAAGAATAAAAATGCAACCGAAGCTATTAGAAGTTAAATGAATTATGTTATCTCAATAGTTAAAATAAAAGCTGAAATAAATTATTTTTAACATTAACATGTTATGTGGCATTTTTATATATTTTTTGTTTTAGTAAAATGTAATATTTGACTTTTTTAATAAAAAAATATCCAATAAAAAAATTTTATAAAATAAAATAGCCTAAGATCCAAAAATAAGATTTTTTTACATATTTTTTAAGTCTTTAGTTAAAGGTGAAGTTTCACTGCCACTTTTTCAATAAGACTTTTTTTATTGATTTCTTTTGCTTAGTTTATTTATTGAATCATGTGATTGTAACAATTAATTAAAGTAATTTTTTTTCATTTATTCTGATTCATTCAGTAAATAAATAATTCGTTATTTTATGGATACTGATTTATAATTATATTTTAATTAACTGAAATTAGGTAGTTAATTGAATGGAATATCAATAAAATAATACGTAGGTAAGTTATATTTTTATACCAGCTTAAAACATTTTTAGGATATTGTGATAAGCCTAATATGTATAATATTATTTTTAGTTTTGGTTCTAGATATTATTGTCAGATTGACCTAAAACAGTTTTTTTTGGGTTGATTTGACGATACAATAACTTAGTATATTTCATATTTAAGAATAATTTTGGTGTATGTGTACCTATGTATTTATTGAATACAAATATTTTACCATAATATTAATGAAATAATGAATGGAACGAAAATTGATTTAAAAATATAAAGCTTTGTATTTCAAATTCAAATCTTATAATTGTTTAAAAAATGTTATTTTTCTACAACATTTCTTGTTTGAAATGAAAATACTTAATAATAAAGGTACTTAAATTTATACATTTATATAATAGACTACAGGCCCATGTTCAAAAATGGATGGGTCATATGAACCACCAGGTGACGTATACAGGACGATATAAGAGCATAAAATAATAAGATTCAGCACTATGCCGTCACTTGTAAGCTGTCCAACAGAGTGCTGGTGAGAATTGAAAAGTGCAGGTAGAGTGAGTACATTTTGGTCATATATTTTTGTACGGCATTTTTACCATCGATAGATCCATGAAAAATAATAAGAAAGCGCGCAGTGCCGTAAAAAAATGGTGCGCCACAAAGTCAGTAAATTTTTTGATTTTCTGATAATTTCCAGGATAAATTTGGTCATTTGATTCTGTACGGCATTAGTTTCATACTGTTTCAATACAGCCTCTAATCCATTATTCCGCAACGCCGTACAAAAATCATACGACAAGGGGAAAAAATTGAGGGTAGCAACCCCCTCTCTTTCCGTGGTCCGGGGGGTGATTTGAAAAAGTACGGCTTTGGTTCCAAAACATTATCTAGCACTCAAAAGTACTATTAAAAATAATGCCGTCAAAAAATTAGTGTTCATTTGAATGTGTATCAATAATTATCTTAATTTCATGGTATACTTGATTTTTAAAGCTGTAAAATCATTTGACTCTGTACGGCAACATTTTTTTTAACATGATAGTGTAAAATACTATTGTTATATAGTATTGCCGTTCAAAAGAAACTGTTCTAAAAAAAATTATAGAGAAATACAAAAACTGAAATTTTTCAAATTATTGCAAAAGTTTAAATATTCATAGATTAATAAAATATAGCAATTATCTACGCTTTTCCCTTGTTTTAAATAGTATTAAGATAAATAAATTAGGAAAAAATTATGCCGTACATTTTAATGCAGACCATATCTTTTAGGCTGATGAAAATGACGCTACCATTTTAAAGGTGTAGTACTTTATGGCCATCTGATACTGTACGGCATTAACATATTTTTGAAGAGAACAATTGATAATATGATAAAATCACTATGCCGTCTAACTGAAGTGAACGGGTGTGTATATAATATCCACATCCCCTACAAACCTTTGGACCTACGAAAATGTACGGCATGTAAAAAAATATTATCTATGCATAAAACACTTTCAAAATAAATTAATTTTATGTTGTTTCAAATCACCCCCCGGACCACGGAAAGAGAGGGGGTTGCTACCCTCAATTTTTTCCCCTTGTCGCATGATTTTTGTACGGCGTTGCGGAATAATGGATTAGAGGCTGTATTGAAACAGTATGAAACTAATGCCGTACAGAATTAAATGACCAAATTTATCCTGGAAATTGTCAGAAAATCAAAAAATTTACTGACTTTGTGGCGCACCATTTTTTTACGGCACTGCGCGCTTTCTTATTATTTTTCATGGATCTATCGATGGTAAAAATGCCGTACAAAAATATATGACCAAAATGTACTCACTCTACCTGCACTTTTCAATTCTCACCAGCACTCTGTTGGACAGCTTACAAGTGACGGCATAGTGCTGAATCTTATTATTTTATGCTCTTATATCGTCCTGTATACGTCACCTGGTGGTTCATATGACCCATCCATTTTTGAGTATGGGCCTGTAGTCTATAACTCATGTACACTTAATTTAGATTTACCATTAAGGATTCGATAATGAAGTATCAAATTGAAATAAAATAATATAACCATAATTTTCATAAACTATTTTAGTTACCAGTGAGTTACCATAAAGATATAATTGTGATCTTTTCATTTATTTAATAGTAAACATAAATTGGTAATAAATTTTGTAGCATGATTTTGTTTTTTATTTATTATTCTCTACCCTGAATTATATTAAAGCCTCAATAGCTCAACGGTTGAGGAGCGGACTAAATTCCAAAACGTCGCCGGTTCAAACCCCACCCGTTACACTATTGTCGTACTCCTGGCACGAGCTTTACGCTTAATTGGAGGGGAAAGGAGAATATTAGTCTTGTTTAACATGGCTAATATTCTTTTCAAAAAAAAAAAAAAATTACGTGACAATTTGTTTGTCTGTTATCTTTCACGGTCCGTCTGTTTAACCGATTTTGGTGGTGATTTTGGTTATATCTTGTACAGTGGTACGGAACCTTCGTTTGCGAGTCTGACTCGCACTTGCCGGGTTTTATTAGTCCTATTTATAACAATGATGTAAGAAAGTGAGTATTAGTAAAGTAGGTACTCCACTCTTATCGTGATTATGTTAAAGCGTTTATAGTGAGCCGTACTAAACGGTTACAGTGGAGGTAAACGAGGAAAGTAAACTGCTATGACTCAACTTGTTGACAGTAGGGTTGTCGACTGTTACATTTTTTAAGTGAAAACTTTCTTAACGAGGCTCTCTCCGTCACTTCACACTAATATTATAAAGGCAAAAGTTTGTGTGTATGTGTGTATATGTGTGTGTTTGTATGTTTGTTACTCCTTCACGCAAAAACTACTCGACGGATTTGGCTGAAATTTGGAATGGAGATAGATAATATCCTGGATTAGCACATAGGCTACTTTTTATCCCGGAAAATCAAAGAGTTCCCGCGGGATATCGAAAAACCTAAATCCACGCGGGTGAAGTCGCGGGCATCGGCTAGTACTCTATACAATCGTAGTCCCAATTCCATTTGAATATTAAGCAACCAATGTACATGAAATTTTGCAGACATATTCTAGAAACTAATATCTGTGCCTGTGGTGTTTTAGATTTTTCTAAAAATATGCAGTTTTAAAGTTACAGGGGCTCAAAGATTTGCATGTGAATTTTTAAGACCGCGTAACTTTGAAACCGAATATTTTAACGGAAATCTGGAAAACCACAGACATAGATATTAGTTTCTAGAATATGTCTGCAAAATTTCATGGACTTTGGTTGTTTAATATTCAAATGATTTTTCTACAAAATGCTATTGAGTATGATTGGTTAGTATTCCAATGAGAGACGAACTACGTTTGTATGGAGCGAGTGCGGAGAGACCCCTCTTAAGGCGAATTGGGTGATTTTGGGATAAACAAAAACTTCATTCCGCATTGCCGGTTCCTCTGGTACTGCAAGTGTTCATAGGCGGCGGTGATCACGTAACATCAGGTGACTCGCCTGCTCGTTTGCTCGTAAGCTTGGATAGCCTAGTGGTTAACACGTCCATCTCCTAATCGGAGACCGGGGGTTCAACCCCAGGCGCACTAACTTTTCGGGTGTTATTATCGGGTGGTAAGTGACAATGCAGTCTAACATGAAAGTAATAATATGAGAATCACGACAATCCGTTTGTTTTCTTTTTTTCTTTAAAAAAAAAGATTACTAGCCATGCTAATAATGAGTAATACTCCCCTTTCCCCTCCAATTAAGCGTAAAACTTGTGCCAGGAGTGGGTACGACAATAGTGCAACGGGTGGGGTTTGAACCGCCGACCTTTCGGAATTCAATCCGCTCCTCAGCCGTTGAGCTATCGAAGTTTACTCCGCTACGGCGTGATTGAAAGACAAACCATCAAACAAACGCAATTTCGCGTTAAAACGAGTAGTGAAAAGTAATGAAATAATTAATTTGAACCTCGATAGCTCAACGGTTGAGGAGCGGACTGAATTCCGAAAGGTCGGCGGTTCAAATCCCACCCGTTGCACTATTGTCGTAGCCACTCCTGGCACAAGCTTTACGCTTAATTGGAGGGGAAAGGGGAGTATTAGTCATGATTAGCGTGGCTAATATTCTTTAAAAAAATTGGTTGTCTGTAAAGTCGGTTTACTGACGATAGTTGAACGTGACAACAAAGGCCGATTGTGCTTCTTTGTCGCTCGTTCCGCGCTCTCGTTTGCACTTCAAGCCTTACATGGAACGCCTCAGAGCGAGGTAACGCCGCATGAGTCATGTTTTTTCGTGCGTGCAGCCGGCTCTATCGAATTATAAGACGTTGTCACGTCAAAAAATGGATCGTTGCCAACCCTAGAGCGGAGCGTGAGTTCGCGACTCCCCGTAGATTTGCATTATGCAGCAAACACTGCATTTCTCCTGAGAAAGTACACTACTTACTCGTAGAAAGCTGCAGAAACATGACTCAAGGACATTTTTTGTATGTTCTTTATACAGGGTGTTTGGTAATTAGTATATACAGACGACACGTACCCATGCTACTTTTGGTCTGATAAATACAATGCTGAAGTAAAATGATGAAATAAAATTATAAAAAATTCCATACAAATTTTTTTTTATGCTCAAGATTTCATGGCCCTAACGTGCCCTAACTCACTGAGATCGTTGGCCATCTTTAGATAGGCCAAGGCCAACGTTCTCAGTGAGTTAGGGCACATTAGGGCCATGAAAACTTGGGCATAAAAAAAAAATTAAAATTTTGTATGGAAATTTTTATAATTTTATTTCCTCAATATACTTCAGCATTGTATTTATCAGATCAAAGTAGCATGGGTACGTGTCGTCTGTATATACTAATTACCAAACACCCTGTAGAGTTGTACTCGATGGGTGGCAACGGGAGCCTATTACTAAACCTTCGCTGTCCATCCGTCTGTCCGTCCGTCTGTAAGCGGGCTGTATCTCATGAACCGTAATAGAATGTGTATTTCTATTGCTGCTAAGGGGGGTCTCTCCGTCAGTCGCTCCATACAAACGTAGTTCCAATTTCATTTGAATATTAAGCAACCAAAGTCCATGAAATTTTGCAGACATATTCTAGAAACTAATATCTATGCCTAGTGTATCTGTGTATCTGTCTGTGGCATCGTAACTCCTAAACTAATGAACCCATTTCTTTTTTAATTTTTTTCTTTTTTAGATTTTAGTTTTTTTTTGTTTGGAAGGTGGCTTGATCGAGAGTGTTCTTAGCTATAATCCAAGAAAATCGGTTCAGCCGTTTGAAAGTTATCAGCTCTTTTCTAGTTACTGTAACCTTCACTTGTCGGGGGTGATATAAATTTTTAATTTACACTTGTTACCTATGTCCCCATTAGTGTCAGTGAATCAATAAAGTCTTTTTACAAACACAGATAGGTATCATATCGTCGTCTTAGAGTGAAAACCTCGGGAATGCATTTTTGCTCAAATTTATTTTATTGCGTTTCTAGGAAGAAAACCTCGCAACGCACATCCTGATCTGACTAATTTGTTCATTCGATACTCGTAACGCCATCTATGACATTAAATGAGAAACTCGTAAATACTCGCTTCTGTTAGTTACAGCACGCAGTTTTTTCTTCCTCCTGAAAAGTTACTTCTTTTACACTTACGAGGTTTTCACTCTAAGCCGTCGATATCAAATGTCGCACAAACGAAAGCGAAGGCTAAGGTCTCTAGGGCCAGTTTCACTCGTGCTCTCCCGCGGCGTTGCTTTCACCGTATTTAGTTACGAGCCCTACATAGTCGACCACTAGTGAATGAGAAAACTCTGAGCTTGGGTTACTTAACTGTCGAAGGTCGGCACATTCATGGGAAAGTGTCATTCGTAAAAAAACATTAGCCTGGTTGAAGTAAAACTTAACAGGGCTCTCTCCGTCACTCGCTTCATACAATCGTAGTTCCAATTTCATTTGAATATTAAGCAACCAAAGTCCATGAAATTTTGCAGACATATTCTAGAAACTAATATCTGTCTGTGGTGTTTTAGATTTTTCTAAAAATATGTGGTTTTAAAATTACAGGGGCTCAAAGATTTGTATGTAAATAATTATTAATTCCGCGTAACTTTGAAACCGAATATTTTAACAGAAATCTGGAAAACCACAGACATAGATATTAGTTTCTAGAATATGTCTGCAAAATTTCATGGACTTTGGTTGCTTAATATTCAAATGAAATTGGAACACTACGATTATATGAAGCGAGTGACGGAGAGACCCCTCTTAAACGTGAACAGAACGATGGGGCAGATATTTAAATCTACATCTACACTAATAATAATAATTTATTTCCAAAATTATAAATTGTCCTTTGGATGGCGTGGCTTGGACACAAGCTTCATTCCCTGACGGACACGACATACGAACAGACAGACAGACAGACGGACCGAAAACGAAATCACACAAATTTTATAAAGGAGAAAGTTTGTATGTGTGTGTGTGTGTTTGTTACTCCTTCACGCAAAAACTACTGGACGGATTGGGCTGAAAAGAATGGAGATAGATTATACCCTGGATTAGCACATAGGCTACTTTTTATCCCGGAAAATCAAAGAGTTCCCACGGGAATTTTAAAAAACCTACATCCACGCGAACGAAGTCGCGGGCATCAGCTAGTGATAGGCTATAAACCTAAAATACTAGTATCTGTCACCATAATGCTGATTCTGATAGCAACTAAATTTTAGAGTATAGTATAATAGTAGAGAACGAAATCCCGAGCATCACCTACATATACCTATATAGTAATTTTTTGTAATCATATATGTAACGAGCCGATGCCCGCGACTTCGCCCGCGTGGATTTAAGTTTTTCGAAACCCCGTGGGATCTCTTCGATTTTCCGGGATAAAAAGTAGCCTATGTGCTAATCCAGGATATTATCTATCCAAATCCAACATCTAAATTTCAGCCAAATCCGTCCAGTGGTTTTTGCGTGAAGGAGTAACAAACATACACACACACATACAAACTTTCGCCTTTATAATATTAATGTGATCTTTTGTAACACATATTATGCAAACAAATAATTTCTATTCTATTCTATTCTATTCTATTCTATTCTATTCTATTCTATTCTATTCTATTCTATTCTATTCTATTCTATTCTATTCTATTCTATTCTATTCTATTCTATTCTATTCTATTCTATTCTATTCTATTCTATTCTATTCTATTCTATTCTATTCTATTCTATTCTATTCTATTCTATTCTATTCTATTCTATTCTATTCTATTCTATTCTATTCTATTCTATTCTATTCTATTCTATTCTATTCTATTCTATTCTATTCTATTCTATTCTATTCTATTCTATTCTATTCTATTCTATTCTATTCTATTCTATTCTATTCTATTCTATTCTATTCTATTCTATTCTATTCTATTCTATTCTATTCTATTCTATTCTATTCTATTCTATTCTATTCTATTCTATTCTATTCTATTCTATTCTATTCTATTCTATTCTATTCTATTCTATTCTATTCTATTCTATTCTATTCTATTCTATTCTATTCAAATTCAAATTCAAATTCAAAATGTTTTTATTCAATTAGACTTTTACAAGTTCTTTCGAATCGTCAAAAGCATCTACCACTGGTTCGGAATGCCTTTCCTACCGAGAAGAACCAGCAAGAAACTCGGCGGTTGCTCTTTTCAAAGATTTGATATACAATATTATGCCATGTATAAAAGCAATTGAAGTCCTGCGCATTGCTGGAGCGAATCGAAGTTCAAATCCACGCTTTTTTATCATTTACATAATCTTCGATAGTATAATATGCTTTTCTCAAGAGCATATTTTTAATAGATTTTTTGAACCTGTGTAAAGGCAAGTCCAAAATTGACTGAGGAATTTTGTTATAGAAGATTATACCCATTCCCACAAATGACTTTTGGACCTTCCTGAGACGGAGTGTAGGAGTCGCAAGCCTGTTACGGTGTCTAGTCAGCCTGTTGTGTAGATCGCCAACCTTCTTGTAACTAAGAATATTTTGTCTTACAAAAATTATGTTGTTGTAAATATATTGAGAGGCTACGGTAAGGATACCTGTTTCCTTAAATTTTTCTCGAAGTGAATCGCGTGGTTTTAAGTTATAAATTGCGCGTATTGCCCTTTTTTGTAATACAAAAATTCTCCCAATATCTGCCGCTCTACCCCATATTAAGATTCCATAAGACATAATACTATGAAAATAAGCAAAATATACTATCTTTGCGGTCTCCACGTCAGTTAATTGTCGAATCTTTCTAACCGCGTAAGCAGCAGAGCTTAGTTTGCCAGCAAGAGTTGATATATGGGTGCCCCATTGCAGCTTCGCATCTAAGGTTATCCCCAAAAATGTAGTAGTCTCTTCTATTTTCAAAATATTCTATTCTATTCTATTCTAAACCTTGATATTGATTAATTATGACATTTGTCGCTAGGTAAAATAAACACGTCATCCAACGTTCACACGTACATTTATTATTTTACTAGCTAACGCCCGCGACTTCGTCCGCGTGGATTTGGGTTTTTCGAAATCCCGTGGGAACTCTTTGGTTTTCCGGGATAAAAAGTAGCCTATGTGCTAATCCAGAGTATAATCTATCACCATTCTAAATTTCAACCCAATCCGTCCAGTAGTTTTTGCGTGAAGGAGTAACAAACATACACACACACACACACACACACTCACACACACACACACATACAAACTTTCGCCTTTATAATATTATAGTGTGACTAGCTGACGCCCGCGACTTCGTCCGCGTGGATCTCTTTGGTTTTCCGGGATAAAAAGTAGCCTATGTGCTAATCCAGGATATTATCTATCTCTACTCCGAATTTCAGCCAAATCCGTCCAGTAGTTTGTGCGTGAAGGAGTAACACACACACACACACACATACAATCTCTCGCCTTTATAATATTAGATAACTGGTAACTCAATCAATTAGGAACGGGTTGCTTGCACGAAAACCGTGATCCAATGCAGTTAATCAAGTGAAAACAGGAAGTTAGGTTGCGTCTAGACCGCTTACATCACACTTAGCACTGTCAAGGGAATTAAAGGAAAGTCTCGCGCACTGCTTTATAGCACTTTCGATTGTATTTTATTACTAGCTGATACCCGCAGCTTCGCCCGCGTGGATTGGTCAGATCCCCTGCAGCATCAGGATTGAGGAGTTGGAATCCAATTTTTTTATGAAACAATGTCGCAAAGTTCCTCTATCGATTAAAAAAGAAATGACGCAAATCGGTTCAGAAATCTCGGAGATTTCGGATGTAAACACATAGGTAGAAAAACACAACTCCCTTTTTGAAAGTCGGTTAAAAAAGTAGCCTATGTTACTCCCTGGTCAATTCTCTACTTGTCTGTGAAAATCCCGTCAAAATCCGTTCAGCCGTTCCGAAGATTAGCCTTTTCAAACAGACAGACAGACAGACAAAAATTTTAAAAACGTGTGATTCAGTTATAGTATCGTTCGTTATTTGAACTTAATATGCGGTAGTTATTTCGAAATTACAGACAGACACTCCAATTTTATTTATTAATTAAAGTATAGATTAGTATAGATAACTTACGAGTACCAACGCGTTACCTTAACAGGGCTCTCTCCGTCACTCGTTTCATACAATCGTAGTTCCAATTTCATTTGATGAAATTTTGCAGACATATTCTAGAAACTAATATCTGTGTCTGTGGTGTTTTAGATTTTTCTAAAAATATGTAGTTTTAAAATGACAGCGGCTCAAAGATTTGTATGAAATTTTTTAAGACCGCGTAACTTTGAAACCGAATATTTTAACAGAAATCTGGAAAACCACAGACACAGATATTAGTTTCTAGAATATGTCTGCAAAATTTCATGGACTTTGGTTGCTTAATTTTCAAATGAAATTGGAACTACGATTGCATGAAACGAGTACGTTAATATTGTCAACGAAAAAATATTTCGCGTTAAAGTAGTCAACCAAAAAAGTGCAAAGTTCATTGAACCCGAAAGTCTGTTGTAATATCAGCAGATTGTACAAATAACACTTTTACCGATGGATTTGCGGAGAAAGTGGACTTTCGCTTTTCGCGGCGGATTCGATACGCGTTTTTGCGGACGGTATTAAGTTTAAATTATCCGATATCAATTCGTTTTGGTAGGGTCGGCATGTTAAGGATTTTTGAAACGGGACACGAAACTGGATAGTTTAACAGACATTATATTACTAGCGATCCGTCCCGGCTTCGTACGGGTCCAATGTACATACTAATGTGGTTATTTTTAACCCCCGACCCAAAAAGAGGGGTGTTCTAAGTTTGACGTGTGTACCTGTGTATCTTTCTGTGGCATCGTAGCTCCTAAACTAATGAACCGATTTTAATTTCGTTTTTTTGTTGGAAAGGTGGCTTGATCGAGAGTGTTCTTAGCTATAATCCAAGAAAATCGGTTCAGCCGTTTGAAAGTTATTAGCTCTTTTCTAGTTACTGTAACCTTCACTTGCCGGGGGTGTTATAAAACTCTTGTATACTTCAAAAGAATAAGACAGAATTTTCGATGTAATTTCTCAGTCGGCTATGTCCTTTCTCGGGATGCAAGCTATCTCGATACTAATTTTTAACAAAATCCCTAGTCACTACTCATTTCATTGCCCATATTATAAATGCGAAAGTGTGTTTGTTTGTTGGTTGGTCCTTCAATCACGTAGCGATAGAGCAACGGAACGACGTGTTTTTTTTTATAGGTAACCCCCTGGAGAGTGACACAAGCTACTTTTTATCCAGGAAAATCAAAGAATTTCCGCGGGATTTCTTAAAACCTGAATCCACGCGGACTAAGTCGCAGGCATTTGCTAAGGATTTTTGAAAATTCAACCCCTAAGTGGGTAAAATAGCAGACAACGTGGGTATACGCTAGTAAGATATAATATTGGGACTATTCTAAAGAAAATTAAAACGTTGGTTACCCTACTTTACGGCTATTGTCGTATCAATCAGGTATTCGATTTTGTGATGTTTTTGTTTCCTATTTTCATGTTATTCCACTGCAGTACATTACACAATGCCTTATAGAATGTTATTATGCTGTGACATAATCTATGCATGCGGTTTGAAGACATAATATTATTTAGTTTATTATAGAACTAGAGGATGCCCGCGACTTCGTCCGCGTGGATTTAGGTTTTTAAAGATCCCGTGGGAACTGTTTGATTTTCCGGGATAAAATGCCTATGTTATTACAGGGACGCAAGCTACCTCGGTACCAAATTTCATACAAAGCAGTTAAGCGGATGGGTTTTTAGGAATCCCGTGGGAACTCTTTGTTTTTCCGGGATAAAAAGTAGCCTATGTCCGTCCCCGGGATAAAAGCTAACCCTGCACCAAATTTCGTCAGATTCGGTTAAATTGTTGGGCTTTGAAAAGGTAGCAGACAGACAGACAGACACACTTTCGCATTTATAATATTAGTATGGACTAGACTTCATCCGCGTGGATATAGGTTATTAAAATCCCGTGGGAACTCATTGACATTGCGGCATAAAAAGTAGCCTATGTGCTAATCCAGGGTATAATCTATCTCCATTCCGAATTTCAGCCAAATCCGTCCAGTAGTTTTTGCGTGAAGGAGTAACAAACATACACACACACACACACACACACACACACAGACACATACAAACTTTCGCCTTTATAATATTAGTGTGAAGTAAAAGTAAAAAGTAAAAGTAAAAAAGCCTTTATTATCTAATACGTTTCCTAATACATTTATAGCTATGTTGTGTTACAATAATTTATTTATTCATTTTGTTCATAAATTCATCATAATCAATATCAGAACTTATATCAATTCCCATTTCTCAGTATCAATTAATTTATCGTCACATAAAAATTAATGAAATAATGTCAAAAATTTATTGATAAAATAATTATAATATTAGTAGTATATAATATTATATTGACAACTAGCTGATGCCCGCAGCTTCGCCCGCGTGGATTGGTCAGATCCCCTGCAGCATCAGGATTGAGGAGTTGGACTCCAAATTTTTTATGAAACAATGTCACAAAGTTCCTCTATCGATTAAAAAAGAAATGACGCAAATCGGTTCAGAAATCTCGGAGATTTCGGTATACATAGGTAGAAAAACACAACTCCCTTTTTGAAAGTCGGTTAAAAAAGTAGCCTATTTTACTCCCTGGTCAATTCTCTACCTGTCTGTGAAAATCCCGTCAAAATCGGTTCAGCCGTTCCCAAGATTAGCCTTTTCAAACAGACAGACAGACAGACAGACAGACAGACAAAAATTTTAAAAACGTGTGATTCATTTATAGTATCGTTCAAATAACCATATGACCTTAATATGCGGTAGTTATTTCGAAATTACAGACAGACACTCCAATTTTATTTATTAGTATAGATGTAATCTCCTTAGCAAACTAGTACTTTACGTGAAGAGTCAGTCTCTACAGTCTTAACAAAATAAGTATTTCGTACAACTAAAGTAGGTTTATAGCAATATATTTAATTCTAGTCACACTACATGCCAACGAGAAACTTAGAGAAAATCGCAAGCGAGAATTGAACCCGTGACCCGTCCCGTATTCGCATACTGGTTGGGTACTTTCAAATGTGGTATTTAGGAGTTTTCCAAGCCCTTTGGCAGCCTTTTGGTCGGCCATGTGTGAGGCCTGCCCGCGAAATTCAAATTTAATTTGGTTTTTCGCAATTTGTAAACTAATACGACAACGTAGGCTTATGGAATTTTAATTGCGGCAATGGCAGTATCATCCTCACTCATCATCCCTCAAGGGTCCAGTTTAAGAAATTAGCTCTAGTATCGAGTATAACTCACAAATTAGTCGATACTAGAGCTAATTTCTTAAACTGGACCCTTTCAAGCAAAGACTTTTATATAAACATGTGAGGATGATACTGCCATTGCCGCAATTTAAATACCATAAGCCTACGTTGTCGTATTAGTTTACAAATTGCGAAAAACTAAATTAAATTTGAATTTCGCGGGCAGGCTCGTCGCTTCCACCTTAACCAATTTATACAGAGGTACCTTGCGTCCCTTGTCAAAAGCAACGTTTTATCCCGGAACACTCAGAGGGACGCGCACACCTCCTCCCTGCCAGGTCAATGAGCCAAGGCTAACAATATCCCATGAAAAGAAATCGCTAACCATGTTTTAGGGTACTACACCCAAGCGTAGAAACGGATTCAACTAAGATATGTTTTTTATATGGAAGGATGCGTGCTATGGATGCCAGCTATGGGCCGTCGCGAGTGGTGTAGCTATGTGCAGGCACGGCAGGACGCGTGAGCGCCTCTCTCCTCACCGCGTCGCTCTCACCGCTTCCCTACTATCGATACATCGCATAGCTCGAGCTGCGCATCTTCCTCGCGCAGCTACTTTGCGGCGGCGCATCCTCCTCGCACAGCTACATAGCTTAGTATTGGTGGAAACGGTCACATATTTTCGTAGCGTAGATTTCACATCTTCGTAGCATAGCTGCATAGCACATCTCTGGTGGAAAGGCACACTAAACTATCTCAAAGAAACGGTGTACCTACCTGTAGTTCTGATTCGCATCCAAACATTTGCGTTATATCCGTAACGTAACCTACGGCAGTACGTGCCTCGAATACCTAATCACTAATAGGAGGTCGTGATACTTCATGATTTCTCTTATATGTTATACAGGGGTTATGCCCACTAGGTGGACAGACGGTAGGTATCAAACGAGTCACAGACAGTTGCTGGATGGCGCGCCAGCGCACGAATAGATTAGAATAGACTAGATTTCTATTCAAATAAACTTTTACAAGTGCTTTTGAATCCCAACAAGTGTAAATTAATTTATAACACCCCCGACAAGTGAAGGTTACAGCAACTAGAAAAGAGCTGATAAATTTCAAACGGCTGAACCGATTTTGTTGGATTATAGCTAAGAGCACTCTCGATCAAGCCACCTTTCAAACTAAAAAACTAAATTAAAATCGGTTCATTCGTTTAGGAGCTATGATGCCACAGACAGATACACAGAGACGCACGTCAAACTTATAACACCCCTCTTTTTGGGTCGGGGGTTAAAAATAATCTATCACTGGTTTGGAATGCCGTTCCTACCGAGAAGAACCAGCAAGAAACTCGGCGGTTGCTCTTTTCAAGTGTTCAATTTACAATAATATGCCATACTATACTATACAAGCAATTGCAGCCCCGCATGAATACGTCATAATAGGTATCTAAATGCCGAATTTCAGCCCGATCCGTCTTATTTGAGCTGTGCATTGATAGATCAGTTCAATCAGTTTTTCCTTCATTTTCTTTTTAACCTCCGACCCAAAAAGAGGGGTGTTAAAAGTTTGACGTGTGTATCTGTATATCTATCTGTGGCATCGTAGCTCCTAAACTAATGAACCGATTTTAATTTAGTTTTTTTTTTAAAGGTGGCTTGATCGAGAGTGTTCTTAGCTATAATCCAAGAAAATCGGTTCAGCCGTTTGAAAGTTATCAGGTCTTTTCTAGTTACTGTAACTTTCTATAAATTTTTAATATACACTTGTTATATATTTAGATTCCCTCGTGTCTATTACAAGTTGTTAAGTATACTGATGCTTACCTAAAGGAAAAGACTTTCGCTTGAAGGTTACGATAGGTTGTAGTGATGGGACACTATCGACAGAGGTTTCGATAGTGATATTATATTTAAAGATATTTATCGACAGTTCTAGACAGGGAAGACGAATAACAAAATTAAACTACAAACACAAACATTATGACTGATTTTCTAATCATTTAAAGTTTTTTTATAAAAAAAAAGAATATTAGCCATGTTAAATGACTAATATTCCCCTTTCCTCTTCAACTAAGCGTCAGGCTTGTGCTAGGAGTAGGTACGACAATAGTGCAACGGGCGGGGTCTGAACCGTCGACCTTTCGGTTTTCAGTCCACTCCTTTACCGGTTGAGCTATTGAAGCAGAATTTAAAGATTCTGTACAATTTACAAGATAGGTAGATAGATAGATAGATGGACGGACGGACGGACAGACAGACAGACAGACAGATAGATAGATAGATAATCAAATATCTATCTGTCTATCTATCTATCTGTCTGACAGATAGATAATTAATCAAAGAAAGACAATCAAAGAGCAATCTCTACTAGGCAACCTTTGGTGAAAGGAAATACTAGGTGTATTGGATAGTACCTATTCCGGGAACGGAATAAAAATTGATTTATTTACGTCACACGTACGTTATTTATTTGTATCACAGTTACATGTGTATCTAATTTCAACTTAATTGCTTCCGTCTTTATTCAAACCTACGGAACCCCAGAAACCGTTTTAATTATACCTGCACCAACTTGAATATTAAACAAAGTAGTCCGGGACTTCGTCTGTGTTGGTGTTAGCTGGTGGGTGTGTTCTGCCTTTTTGGAGTGTTTTTTTTTTTGTTGAAACTGACTGGAAAGCGCTCTAAGGGGGTGCCGTGCGTATGTCGGCGAGCGCCAGCACAGACGGGGTCCATACTTGTATAGTTTAACTAACTTGTTACAAATAACTACAAACTTGACATTGGCTAATCTTTGTAAAAGCCAGACGAGAGAGAAAAAAAAAGTAGTCCGCCATATTAAGTGTATGCACAAATTGTGGCAAATAAAGTGTAGTAAACGTTCTTGGGAACCTGTTTTGAATTTAAAAAGAAAGCAACCTGCAGCTGCCTTCCTCGCCCGCATTTCACTTCCTCGTAATGTGCGATTATATACTCTTTTTAGAGTTCCGTACCTCAAAAGGAAAAACGGAACCCTTATAGGATCACTTTGTTGTCTGTCTGTCCGTCGTGTCTGTTAAGAAAACCTATAGAGTACTTCCCGTTGAACTAGAATCATGAAAGGCAGGTAGGTAGGTCTTATAGTACAAGTAAAGGAATAAATCCGAAAACCGTGAATTAGTGGTTACATCATTAAAAAAAAAAAAATTAAAATGTGTTTCAATTTTCAAAGTAAGATAACTATACTAAGTGGGGTATCATATGAAAGGTCTTTACCTATACATTCTAAAACAGATTTTCATTTATTTTTATGCATAATAGTGCAAAATGTCGGAAAAAATATCCGAGTACGGAACCCTCTGTGCGCGAGTCTGACTCGCATTTGGCCGCTTTTTATATTTCACAAAAATATTTGGGCTACTTTGAATAAAACTATTATACGGGTGTGAAACGTGGGAAGCAATCAATCAATCAGCCTGTTTGCGTCCACTGCTGGACATAGGCCTTCCCGAGAGCACGCCACCACACACGATCCTCCGCCTTCCTCATCCACCCACTTACCGCTATCCTCTTAAGGTCGTCAGTCCACCGATTCGGAGGTCGTCCCACACTGCGCTTGCTGATACGCGGTCTCCACTCCAGAACACGTCTACCCCAGCGGCCATCAGTTCTACGACAGACGTGGCCTGCCCACTGCCACATCAGCTGGATAATTCTCCTACGGGTTTCTCCTACGGGTGGTTGGTGGGAAGCAATTAAATTGGTAATCCATGAAATTCAAGGGTTTTCTTATCAAGCAACAATTTCTGTCTAGTTACTACTAGGTAGGTATACCTATTGTGCACTAGTTTTGTTTGTATGACGTTTACTGCTGTTATCAGCGCTAAAATGGTGAAAATCAAATTGCTTCAAAAACTTCGGCAATCGCAAGTCCAGCGTGTATGAAATATCAGTCACACTAACATTATAAAGGCGAACGTTTGTGTGCATGTGTGTATGTTTGTTACTCCTTCACGCAAAAATTACTGGACGGATTTGGCTGTAATTCGGAATGGAGATAGATAATATCCTGGATTAGCACATAGGCTACTTTATATCCCGGAAAATCAAAGAGTTCCCACGGGATTTCGAAAAACCTGAATCCACGCGGGCGAAGTCGCGGGCATCGGCTAGTTTAATATAAACATAACATATTATTTGTCGTAGCAGAACTCTAGACTCTCTGGAGATTGCTCCAAGCAATAAGGCCGCCTTTGCACACAATTGTTTTTTTCTGTTTTCTTCTTTCTGTGTTGTGTTCCTTTACATGTGTTTTGCAATAAAGTGTTCTATCTATCTATCTATCTATCTAGTTAACTAAACAGTCCAAGCAACAAGTTAATGGTTAATGGTTAACTATAAAATGAATTCGCATTTCTCTAAAACAAAAGCGTCGTTAATCATAATTTCACATCGACTGAAAATAATCGACTAATGCGCGTCACTAACGCATTATCGATAAAGCATTTTGACGTGCCTCGGCACAATAGAAAGTTTATTTGGTTGGCTCACCGTTAGCAAAAAAAAAAAATCGAGCCTTAATTTTCTGTCAAATAAATGTCAACTTTATTTATTTGTTAAATAAAGTCCTATATTTATTGCATCCGAAAGAATGTTCTTAACAGGACTCTCTCCGTCACTCGTTTCATACAATCGTAGTTCCAATTTCATTTGAATATTAAGCAACCAAAGTCCATGAAATTTTGCACACATATTCTAGAACTAATATCTGTGTCTGTGGTGTTTTAGATTTTTCTTAAAATATGTAGTTTTAAAATTACAGGGGCTCAAAGATTTGTATGAAAATTTTTAAGACCGCGTAACTTTGAAACCGAATATTTTAACAGAAATTTGGAAAACCACAGACATAGATATTAGTTTCTAGAATAAGTCTGCAAAATTTCATGGACTTTGGTTGCTTAACATTCAAATGAAATTGGAACTACGATTGTATGAAACGAGTGACGGAGAGAGCCCTCTTAATTGTAAGGAAGTGGTCAGAATGTAGAGTAGGAGCCCGCCAAATAATGTAAGGAAGTCATTTTTACCCGACTGCGGCAAAGCCAAACGGAAGGGTTATGATTTTAGCAGTCTTTGTATGTATCTCTTATATACTTTTATTTTTATATGATTAAATTAACATTTATGAGCTTAATAATAGGCAGTTCTTTAAAAATAACAGATTCAAATTAAAAAAAAAAAACTATTCTACTTACACCTAGGTACCCAAATTTCTGTGGACTCTTGCACTACTATTCCAACAATGTTCCATACGTCATTTTGACAGTTACAGAAATGTACGTAAGGATTTAGTATCTCATTAAAGTTGCCTTAAATTCTAAATGACTGTTAATAACGTCCTCTTTGGCGAATTTAAATTATGTAACACCAAAATTGAGGAGTTGGGAATCTTAACGAGAATTGATTTCCAATTTTACTGTCCTTAAAAATATGTAATAATTTGTTTTCAATACTTTATACGATAAAATCTAAAACTTGTTTAATTACTAGGTAATACCCGCGACTTCGTCTGCATGGATTTAGCTTTTTATTTAATTTTCTGGGATATAAAAACTATGTCACTACTGGTCACTACATAATGTCCATGCAAAAAAACCCACCAAGTGCTAGTCAGACTCGCGCACTGAGGGTTCCGTACTCGGGTATTTTTCCAACATTTTGCACAATAAATCAAAAATTATTATGCATAAAAATAAATAAATATCTGTTTAGAATATACAGAAGCCCTTTCATATGATAGCCCACTTGGTATAGTTATCTTACTTCGAAAATTGAAACACATTTTAATTTTTTTAAATGTGTAATTTTTTTACCCTAAAAATGACGTGACAAGTTGCTCAATTTTAGGACAAACCAAGAAACAAACACAATTTTTTATTTATAATATTAGTAGTATATCCATTTTTTACGTTTATTTTATGCATCTACTAGCTTATTCCCCCGACTTTATCCGCGTGGTCTTGCCTCGATTTTAAACTCCTATTTAACCCACTTAGGGGTTGAATTTTCAATAATCCTTTCTTTGCAGATGTCTATGTTATAATAGCTAACTGTAGGTATGTATATCAAATTTCAATCCAATCCGTCCAGTAGTTTGAGCTGTGCGTTGATAGGTCAGTTAGTCAGTCAGTCAGCTTCTCCTTTTATTTAATTAGATTTCCATGATCACATGTTATGTTTTATATTAGGTATCAGTTAAAAATTTGCTGAACTTTTTAAATTAAACTTTTTTTGTTGCTGACGCTACTTAACAAGAATGTAATCATCCGCTATCAGTGATTTGAAGATGAACACAATGCCAGGTGGGTCTGGTGTACAATGATTACTCATTCTTTTATTATGATAACTGATAAGACCCTCCATTTTTAGGTTTCCGTACCTCAAAAGGAAAAACGGAACCCTTATAGGATCACTTTGTTGTCTGTCTGTCTGTCTGTCCGTCGTATATGTCAAGAAAATTATAGGGTACTTCCCGTTGACCTATAATCATGAAATTTGGCAGGTAGGTAGGTCTTATAGCACAAGTACAGGAATAAATCTGAAAACCGCGAATTTGTGGTTCCATCATTTAAAAAAAAAGTGTTTCGATTTTCAAAATAAGATAACTATACCAAGTGGGGTATCATTTGAAAAAGTTTTGTCAGTACATCCTAACAATCCTATCCAACAGATTTTTATTTATTTTTATGTATGATAGTTTTTGATTTATCGTGCAAAATGTTGGAAAAATACCCGAGTACGGAACCCTCAGTGCGCGAGTCTGACTCGCACCTAATCGGTTTTTTTTTTTAATTTAGATGTAAGTTAACCCTTGACTGCAATCTCACCTGGTTATAATGCAGTCCAACATGGAAGCGGGCTAACCTGGACAGTTTTTATTAAACCCGTTTGGTTTCTATACGGCATCGTACTGGAACGTAAATCGTTTGGCGGCATGGCTTTGCCGGTATAGCGATTAGCGAGTTGAGCTGAAAACTAGAAACGAGTTGGCTAGCAACGAGAAGTAAGTGTGTAGTTGGGATAGTTTAGTGTGCAAGTGCGATAGATGAATAATCGCCCGTCATATATTAATTAATTCCTGCGCAAACTGCGCGAGTGTTTCGACCGCCAAAAGAGTATCGCTGAGCGAGTTTTTCTTTGATAGCTCTTGTCGCTGTGACAAATTAGTGGAGAGAGAGTTCTCCATAGTTATTAATACATTTATCTCTTTTACTGACACGAAATCATACATCGATTGTACGTTTCTTGACCGAGTCGATAGTTACTCGCTTCCTCGTCAGCGGTGGAGTAACTGCCACAGGCTGCATCATCACTTGCCAAAAGGTCTGATTGCAGCCAAGCCAACTTTTTTTTAATTTATAGACTATACGCTATAAATTAAAAAAAAGTTGATAACATGAAATCGAACCCGGATCCTCTACCGTCAAATATACGCTACACAAATATCGAATGTAGATAATAAATTAATTTACCGTTTCTGCATTATTGATTCTTGCCACCATATTTTCGCATGAGTTAATTTAACCTACTTCAAAGCGGTACCTCTTATCACTACATCCATCCTTTTCACACTCATAAATATGTTGTTAATTAGAAAGAGATAGGCGCAAAGTAATGAGATTTTTAAATAATTATGTCATCTTTCGGTTAGAAAAAGTGAGATGATTCCACCCGTTAAGTATGTTCGTAGTACTATTTATAAAGCGACTTATGAAACTGTGAACCTTTCGCGATTTTGCGGGCTTTTTCTTTTTTTCCTGAAGTTTTTTTTTCGCTTTTTTTGCTTGCACTTTATGAAAATTATATTTCAAGGAAAGCAATAGGCTAGAACACGCTTTTCCAGAAGATGAAGATTGAGAAAGCAAATCTAGGCTAGAACACGCTTTTCCAGAAGATGAAGATTGAGAAAGCAAATCTAGGCTAGAACACGCTTTTCCAGAAGATGAAGATTGAGAAAGCAAATCTAGGCTAGAACACGCTTTTCCAGAAGATGCGTAGGAAGTCACGCTTGCCTTGAAGGTAGGTACTCAAGCAGAATGAAGGAACTCTTGGTTTAATCCTGAATCGACAATATGTCAAATATTAGGTTATGGGTGAATAAATAATAATAAAAATATGTGGTTTGTAGGCTACCTAGCGTCAAATGTAGAGCAATGTAAACATTTGACGCCTGCCAGTGACGTCGTAGCCTCGGCGTTTTGTTACAGGTTCCCTACTGTCGTGAACTCTGACTCAAATTACACGTAATAGAAAACACAGACTCTGGAACGGAATTCCATACCTTATTCGTGAACCTCAAAGTTAAGTTATTAAAAAAAAAATTGTCATTGGAGTTTGCTATTGGAGTTGTTGACAATGGACTTTTAAGTTATTGAGAGGAAAATTTAAAATAGAGATTGTATTACAAATGGGCTGAAATAGTTAGATGCTCTACATTTTCCCATATTAATCGTTTTTCTCAGGAATTTTCCTTTCTTTTTTTTAGAAAGTTTGTCTCAAGTGATTTGAATACTTCATTGACAAATTACTATAATCTAAAAAATATACCCGAGCCTGTTCTTAATTTTATATTCAATATTTTATATACTAAACAGCTGTTTCCACGATAAGGTGGTTGTGTTGGATTTAATGAGATTTTAACGTAGACCGTATTGACAGAGTTTTAGAGTAAAAAGTTTTTTTTATTCATTTGAGAAATACTTCAAAACAAACTTTTTCTCGAAGAATTTTTTTCCTTCAGGATTTTTTTCTATTTTTTCTTCGTCGTCTAATTAGACAGTATTGAACTGTAACTCTATGCTCGTACTGAAAAAGTATAGGGTTTTAAGCTAAAAATTTAACTATCCTCCGCATTCCACAGTTTAAGTGATCGAATTAAAAAAAGAAATGTCTACCCATCCCTCTCTGTCATACGTTCTTCTCTTACAATTTCTCATTTCACCGTTCACTTGTTTAGCGACTCGCCACTAAGTGTGACCGAGTTCTTACTGCCACCAACCAAAAGCCAAGTAAAACTTAACTGTAATCAAAATAGAGTTCATTTTCCAATAAAAAGAAAGCTCTAATTAGGACTTTTTCATAGTCAACTGTCAAAGTAATATGTGTGTTTCTTATTTTACAGTGTTAAGTTGGTCACTCGGCTAGTGGGTTCTTCACAGTGACAACGAACGCACGTCTCTAAACGAAACGAATTAATTAAATTAAAATGACGATTATAGATCTGCCGATGAAAAGAACCTAATTTAAAAAATAAAATGTCAAACTCCACCTAAATTTGGTGTGATTAAAAAAAAACATAAATTGAGATTATAGACGATTTTAAATCAGTCGATGAAAAGGACCTAATTAAAAAAATAAAATGTCAAACTCGACTTGAGTTTGGCGCGCGTGTTTTTTTTTCGTGATTTGAATTCGCGCGGGATTTTGCACGTCAAAATGACAGTTCTGAAGTGTCAGTTCAAAAGGTACAATAGTGATGTGAAGCATATGTTTTTGTTGATAGTGCTACTTATGTTTTTGGACTATTTGCCACTGAGGTGTACGGCTGACGATTATGAGAGAGGTAACTATTTTTTTTATTCTAAGTATAATTTTTTTTAGGCATTTAAAGCGAATTTTATATTTTTTTATTATTATCTATGCTATAAGAGCAACCGTAGAAGTTACTATCTATGTATATAAAATGAAAAGCTTACATTATAATATAAACATAAAAGTAATATTGTAAATTCAACTCTTAGAGTGGTAAAATATTGGTTTTAAATTTGTTTAGTCTATGCGAAAGAAGTTGCGCACATAAAGCTAGTCTTTTATAAACTATTGATATACCCAAAATATACCCAAAAAAAAAAAAGCCAATATCTAACTAAATTAAGCAAAATAATTACTTATTGATGTTCCCAAGAATATACCCAAAAAAAAAAAAAAAACATTATCTGCATATTATAGGCAAAACAATTAGGTACATAAGTAGTTTTTTCGTAGGAAAAAATTAAAATTATTTTACTGCGGCGTTGTTATAAAACATAATCCCGTTTTAGTGACTTTTTTTTAAACAGGCAAAGATCTAAAACCAGTCAGCCCATCCAATCGTAGACCCTAATAAATTAAAGAAAGGGTCAATTTCTGAGCGGCCAATTATAAAATGTTTTTGATGAAAGCGCCCGAACATCTTTGTTCGTATACAAGGATGAGGCAAGGTATTATTATATACCCTTAGAGATATTATTCTTATTAGGTTTAGGCTAGTTCTAATTCTTATTGATATTCAACTTTCTTTCTTGTTCCTCGTCTTATTAGAGTACAGAATCTAGTCTTATAAGTCTGAGCTCTCGATTTTTTACCCCCGACCCAAAAAGAGGGGTGTTATAAGTTTGACGTGTGTATCTGTGTATCTGTCTGTGGCATCGTAGCTCCTAAACTAATGAACCGATTTTAATTTAGTTTTTTTTGTTTGAAAGGTGGCTTGATCGAGAGTGTTCTTAGCTATAATTCAAGAAAATTGGTTTAGCCGTTTGAAAGTTATCAGCTCTTTTCTAGTTACTGACCTTCACTTGTCGGGGGTGTTATAAATTTTTAATTTACACTTGTAATATTTTTAATTATAGTACGCGACATGTTGACATGGCCATCGGGGTATGAGGTGGTGAGACGGTCCGCATACCCGTACATGACCAACATTTGGTTGACTGAAAGCTATAGCCGTAAAACCTGATTTAAAAAACCAGGCCTTCATTCATTCATTTATTCATCCATACTAATATGTATTATAAATGCGAAAGTCTGTCTGTCTGCTACCTTTTCACGGCTCAACAGTTTAACCAATTCTGACTAAATTTGGTACAGGGTTAGCTTATATCTCGGGGACGGACATAGTCTATTTTTTATCCCGGAAAATTAAAGAGTTCCCACGGGATTCCCGAAAACCCATCCGCTTGACCGATTTGTATGAAAGGTACCAAAGTAGCTTACGTCCCTGTAATTGACATAGGCAATTTTTTATCCCGGAAAATCAAACAGTTCCCACGGGATCTTTAAGAACCTAAATCCACGCGGACGAAGTCGCGGGCATCCTCTAGTTTATCATATATTCATTCGTTGATCCATCGTTGCGGTTCCTAGTATGATCCCTGTTCAAAACACACTGCTTATAAAAAATCCACTGATAACCATAAAGATTGCAATCATACAGAGTTTGACTAATATATTAGACTTCAACGCGCGCAAGGCGCTCCGCTCTACAAGTTCTGGTAAAACGCTTAATTTTCCAAAATAAGAAATTTAAATAAAACTTATTTATACATTTAATATCTCCCTTTAACTTCCTTTAAATTCTGTATCTTCTACTATCTACTTATATATGAAACTAGCTGACGCCCGCGACTTCGTCCGCGTGGATTTAGGTTTTTCAAAATCCCGTGGGAACTCTTTGATTTTCCGGGATAAAAAGTAGCCTATGTGCTAATCCAGGATATTATCTATCTCCATTCTTAATTTCAGCCCAATCCGTCCAGTAGTTTTAGCGTGAAGGAGTAACAAACATACACACACACACACACACACACATACAAACCTTTGCCTTTATAATATTAGTGTGAAGAGAAGCTGCTAAGTTTATCCACGGAAAGAAGTTAGTAAAGCGCTCTGTTACGTAATCCCATACAAATGACAGAAACAAAAATCTGAGTTGGCGCTAACCATTTTGAGTCACCAACCAATCACAAACAAAACTATGTTTTCGAATTGAATTTCGAATGTTTCTTGAAAACATATTCGAATTGAATTTCGAATGTTTTTGAAAACATGTTTGTCATTGGTCGATGATTCAAAATTATTAACGCCCACTGATATTTTTGTCCCTGTCATTTGTATGGGATTACATAACAGAGAGAGCGCTCTACTATTTGATTTTCGTAGATAGAGAAGTATAGCTACATTATTGTTTGTCAACAAGTGTAAATTAAAAATTTATAACACCCCCGACAAGTGAAGGTTACAGTAACTAGAAAAGAGCCGATAACTTTCAAACGGCTGACCGATTTTCTTTGACTATTCCGCGCCTATACGATCCAAAGTATCTGAGTTTTCCAAAACATCATTTTCAAATAAATAATTATGTATATCTAGGCAACGTCCATCTTGACAGCTTGACATTTGTCAATTGACACTTGAATATTATGAACCTAAGGGTTATCTAACCTTCTTTTCTACAAGAAAACTAGAAAAGAGCTGATAACTTTTAAACAGCTGAACCAATTTTTTTGGATTATAGCTAAGAACACTCTCGATCAAGCCACCTTTCAAACAAAAAAAAACTAAATTAAAATCGGTTCATTCGTTTAGGCGCTACGATGCCACAGACAGATACACAGATACACAGACACACAGATACACACGTCAAACTTATAACACCCCTCTTTTTGGGTCGGGGGTTAAAAAATATGAAGATTACATAGGTACATAGGATGGATTTTATCAATTTCTTCTTCTTAATAACTTCAGAACAAGAAAAAAATCGGTTAAAATGAGTAAAGAATGTATCTCTTAACCTCAATGAGACCGGTTCGATTCCAGTTTGAGACAAGAATTGACCTAGATGTACGAGTTATCAAAATCATACCGAATTATCACTGCACTTAAACAATTTATCATTGATAACAGGCTGAGCTTTTACCTGCGGTTTTTGCTTATATATACAAATTATCATTTATCAACAAGATAAAGATGAAAACTTAACCCGACGATAAACGATGAAATATTATAGCGAAATTTTTTTTTTGTCGCTTGGTATATTTTAACGTTGTAGTACATTTATATTCATGAACTCTGAATTTTCTCCTCTTTCATTTGGTATCCCACTCGATACAATAGTAAAAAAAATTGGTTGTCTGTAAAGTCGGTTTACTGACGATAGTTGAACGTGACAACAAAGGCCGATTGTGCTTCTTTGTCGCTCGTTCCGCGCTCTCGCTTGCACTTCAAGCCTTACATGGAACGCCTCAGAGCGAGGTAACGCCGCATGAGTCATGTTTTTTCATGCGTGCAGCCGGCTCTATCGAATTATAAGACGTTGTCACGTCAAAAAAATTTTGGTGACCCCCCTTTTTTGGATGTAACACCCGTTAGGTCAATTTTTCGTATAAAATGTAGCCTATGTAGCATTAATTAAAATCGGCCCAGTAGTTTAGGCCCTACGGTGGGACACACGTAAATACAAACCTACATACTTAGACTGTAAATCATAACCCTTCCTTTTGGCTTTGCCGTAGGCGGGTAAAAACGATGGTGCTTTTGCTGGTCTTGTAAGTACGGG
Organism: Maniola jurtina; assembly: GCF_905333055.1. NCBI lineage: Eukaryota > Metazoa > Arthropoda > Insecta > Lepidoptera > Nymphalidae > Maniola > Maniola jurtina. The sequence goes on along the minus strand of NC_060055.1, from coordinate 4,230,244 downwards.
GGTCTTACGGGGGTATTAATTTTACAATTTAGAAACTATCGCTGACTTTTTAGTCTTTACCTGAGCAGTCTCTTTTCAGAATGACAAGGGTTTAGGCCATACTCTACCACGCTCGCACTGGCCAAGTGCTGATTGACAGACTTCACACACCTTTGAGAATATTATGGAGAGCTCTTAGGCATGCAGGTTTTCTCACGATGTTTTTCTTCACCGTTAAAGCAAGTGATGTTTAATTGCTTAAAAGCACATAACTCCGAAAAGGAAGAGCTGCATGAAATCGAACCCCCGACCTTTTGATTAGGAAGCCAATGTCTTTACCACTAGACGTAATGGCCTGATAAATTGCTAAGAAACTGATTAACCCTTGACCCAAAAAGAGGAGTGTTATAAGTTTGACGTGTGTATCTGTCTGTGGCTTCGTGGCTCCTAAACTAATGAACCGATTTTAATTTAGTTTCTTTTTGTTTGAAAGGTGGCTTGATCGAGAGTGTTCTTAGCTATATAATCTAAAAAAATCGGTTCAACCGTTTGAAAGTTATCAGCTCTTTTCTAGTTACTGTAACCTTCACTTGTCGGGGGTGTTATAAATTTTTAATTAACACTTGTTTTAATAGGTAGGGATATAATCATTTACTTACCACTTGATGAGATCAGAAGTTTATTTCTTGTCATCATTTTTTTTTTATAAAATTTAATTTTTTCAAGAATCTCAGTAAGGAATTTCCGAAAAGTACTTACTTGTAACTTGTTAAGACAATTTAAGAAAATTGCTTAAGCATCAGGTAAACATCTCCATACATTCAATTATTTAAGACAATTTAATCATGTCTGACATTCCTTGAGATGGTGGTAGACAGAAGACAAAGTTTAAATAAATTATACTAAAGTATGTACCTAGTATAAGAAAGCCGGCCAAAGGCGAGTCAGACTCGCGCACCGAGGGTTCCGTACTCGGGTATTTTTTCCGACATTTTGCACGATAAATCAAAATTTAGTATGCATAAAAATAAATAAAAATCAGTTTTAGAATATATAGGTAAAGCCCTTTCATATGATACCCCACTTGATATAGTTATCTTACTTTGAAAATTAAAACACATTTCAATTATTTTTTTAATGATGTAACCACAAATGCACGGTTTTTAGATTTATTCCTTTACTTGTGCTATAAGACCTACCTACCTACCTTTCATGATTTTAGGTCAACGGGAAGTACCCTATAGGTTTCCTTGACAGACACGACGGACGGACGGATGGACGGACAGACAGACAGACAGACAACAAAGTGATCCTGGGTTCCGTTTTTCCTTTTGAAGTACGGAACCCTAAAAATTCTAAAGAAACACACTTTTATGTCCGCTTATCTAGGCGAGCATGGTGGACTATGGCTTCAGGAGAGAACCGTTTTTTTTTTTTTTTTTTTTTTTTACGCTGGGGAATGCATTTACGCATCCCCCCCGGAGGGAGGGTATGTGGGACTCGCCAGCCGAGAGGCGACCGGAATACCCACTAAACCCCAGCGGCGCTACTGCGCGTCGCCTGGCGACTGGGTCACGGGAACGGCCGAAGCAAACAACCGCGACCCAGCCAGCGACGTCTGCCAAGGCAGACCCTCCACCGGGGACCTGCTCGGTCCCCATCGACGCACCTCCGGGACGCACCAACGAAGTGCGTCCCCCGACCTAGGGACGCGCACGTCGCCCGCGTCCCATCCTCCGCTTCATCCACTGTGCCCTCTGCTAGTCAGAGGGACACGCGGAGAAACCTCCCCCCCTGCCAGGTCATTAGCCATAGCCAACAATATCTCCGAAGAGAAATTATTAGCCATGTTACCGGGGCGCACCGGCCCGAACACTGCTCTTCCCCTCGGACGCATCCAAAAGGGACCAGCAGCATCCAGGCACACTGGGAGGTTACCTGGCTGGCGCCCCTTCAGGAGAGAACCGTGCTCAGTAGTGAGTCAGCGTTGAGTAGATGATGATAGACTACCAAACACAACTCTCTGTAATCGGGCATAAATATTATTAATCTCCGACCTAAAAGAGGGGTGTTATAAGTTTGACGTGTGTATCTGTGTATCTGTCTGTGGCATCGTAGCTCCTAAACTAATGAACCGATTTTAATTTAGTTTTTTTTTTGTTTGAAAGGTGGCTTGATCGAGAGTGTTCTTAGCTATAATCCAAGAAAATCGGTTCAGTCGTTTGAAAGTTATCAGCTCTTTTCTAGTTACTGTAACCTTCACTTGTCGGGGGTGTTATAAATTTTTAATTTACACTTGTCCAAAGTAAAGTAGGTAGGTACCTAACGCGGAATGCGAACCTGGGAACTCGCAAATGTAATTAAGTGATTAAGGTCCCCAAATAACCACTTGTTCTTTTAAACAACAAACGAAATCTCATAAACAAACACTTTATAGCTTGTAACACAAAACTCTTTTCTATTTTATTTAACACAATTTTCACTTTCAATGACCTCTTACTTTCTATATTATATCAAGACAAGTTCACACAAACTGGTTTTGTGTACACTGCTGAGTTCATTCACTTACCGTTTCTATATAATAGCACTTAAATGGCAATGTATTGCAAAATTAGAAAGATAAACAGTTATGGAATACGTATCTAAGTTCGTGATTGACATAATGAACTCGATTTTTGTAAGTTGTTTGTAATTCTTGTTTGACAGATCTCAAACCACAATCACACTTGATGGAAAGTAATGATTAGTACCTTTTATTTGACCGAATTCAAAAAAGGAAGGAAGCTATTACTTACAGAGTAATATTATAAATGCGGAAGATTATCTGTCTGTCTGTCGTATCTGTCATCGCCCATCCGTATAACCGTATTATTTACAAAGATAGCTTTTAGTTTCCTACATTATTTTTAGAGTTCCGTACCTCAAAAGGAAAAACGGAACCCTTATAGAATCACTTTGTTGTTTGTCTGTCTGTCTGTCCGTCCGTCCGTCCGTCCGTCCGTCGTGTATGTCAAGAAAACCTATAGGGTACTTCCCGTTGACCTAGAATTGTGAAATTTGGCAGGTAGGTAGATCTTATAGCACAAGTAATTAGTAATGGAATAAATCCGAAAACCGTGAATAAGTGATTATATCATTAAAAAAAATAATGTGTTTGACTTTTCAAAGTAAGATAACTGTACCAAGTGGGGCATTTTATGAAAGAGCTTGACCAGTACATTCTAAAAATGTTTTTGATTTATTTTTATGCATAAAAGTTTTTGATTTATCGAATAATATATCGGAAAAAATACGCGAGTAAGGAACCTTCGTGCGCGAGTCTGACTCGCACTTGGCCGGTTTTTTTAAACAGACAATCTGTATGGTGCAACATGCAGCATACAGATATTTTGTCTGGTTTAGCGGATTATAGCAAATTAAGCTTTTGGTTCCTTGTATATCATGGACTTCCGCAAATTAACGCCTGCTTCTATAGTACAACGGTAACCGTAAAGTAACTTTAACAGGGCTCTCTCCGTCACTCGCTTCATACAATCGTAGTTCCAATTTCATTTGAATATCAAGCAACCAAAGTCCATGAAATTTTGCAGACATATTCTAGGAACTAATATCTGTGCCTGTGGTGTTTTCGATTTTTCAAAAAATATGTAGTTTTAAAATTACAGGGGCTCAAAGATTTGTATGTAAATTTTTAAGACCGCGTAACTTTGAAACCGAATATTTTAACAGAAATCTGGAAAACCACAGACATAGATATTAGTTTCTAGAATATGTCTGCAAAATTTCATGGAATTTGGTAGCTTAATATTCAAATGAAATTGGAACTACGTTTGTATGAAGCGAGTGACGGAGAGACCCCTCTTAACCACCTGTCATGCTGGATCTAAATAGTTTTACGCTTAGTTCACGTTAACTTGAAAAATTACGCGTCTGATGTCTTTTTAACTTTCCTTTTGTACGCACACGTGATTCTGCATTTCTTTCTTCAAATATGAAATTGTTTGTAGAAATCGGTTTAACGACATGTTAGAACTTACGATTGTTTAATCTCAAATATTTTTTGGAACTTAACACTAACACTACAACACTAACCACACTAACACGAAGTAATTATAGGTTGTTGCGGCTATTCTCACGTATTTAGTCGATGTAAGTCCGACTAGTTTCGAACTCATCCGGGGTCCTTTTTTAACCCCCGACCCAAAAAGAGGGGTGTTATAAGTTTGACGTGTGTATCTATGTATCTGTCTGTGGCATCGTAGCTCCTAAACTAATGAACCGATTTTAATTTAGTTTTTCTTGTTTGAAAGGTGGCTTGGCTTGATCGAGAGTGCTCTTAGCTATAATCCAAGAAAATCGGTTCAGCCGTTTGAAAGTTATCAGCTCTTTTCTAGTAGTAATTTCAAACCTCGATTTGCAATTTTCACTTTTCCTTTCATATTGATAAAAAGCAAAGATTACTTTACATTAGTATGAAAATATATAAAACATTCACTTTGACATGGACACTGTTGCTAAACGTCGAAAATTGGGCGTTTAGAATTTAAACCGCGTTTAGCTTTAACTGTGGTTAATTGACGTCGGTGAAATGCAAACTATGGCCCTAAACTCAGTTATGTGCGTAAACTGAGTTTAGTTTGGTCGGTGAAATTGGCCCTAAAAATCTTGTAGGTAACTCAAGTAAAATTCATCTACCCGGCCCGACCTCACCCCGAGAGATCGGGGTGAGGTGGGGTTAGAGGGGGGGGGGGGGGGGGCACGCACAAATAACGTTGTTTTCGTCATCTGTGGAAACAGCACTATTTTTGGGTTCCAGCTACCAACGAGTTTGCACTTCAATGAAGTGGGCTCTTAATTTTTCACTTGTCGACAGTCCCGACTGACTGCCAATTTTTTTTGTTTTCGTCGAGGCCCACATTGTTTTATTGCAATTTCTTTCTGGTAATTGAAGAAGGTTGACTGGCGGAGTTTAAAAGAAAAAAGCGATCTCTACATGGTGTAAAACAAAGTCGCTTCCCGCCGTCTGTCTATTTGTACGCTTCGATCTTTCTAACTAACCGCCAGATTTTAATGCGGTTTTCATCAAAAGATGGAGTGATTCAAGAGGAATGAAGGAACACCCCCGACAAGTGAAGGTTACAGTAACTAGAAAAGAGTTGATAACTTTCAAACGGCTGAACCGATTTTCTTGGATTATAGCTAAGAACACTCTCGACCAAGCCACCTTTCAAACAAAAAAAAACTAAATTAAAATCGGTTCATTAGTTTAGGAGCTACGATGCCACAAACAGATACACAGATACACACGTCAAACTTATAACAACCCTCTTTTTGGGTTAGAGGTTAAAAATACTGTCTTATTCTTTTGAAATATAACAAAATAACCACACTGACACCACATTAGTATCTATTTTGCACCCGTGCGATGCCGGGGCAAACTGCTAGTCCATACTAATATTATAAATGCGAAAGTGTCTGTCTGCTAGCCTTTCACAGGCCAACAGTTTAAACGATTTTGATGAAAGGTACATAGTTAGCTTACATTCCGGGGAAGGGCATTAGGCTATTTTTTATCCCGGAAAATCAAAGAGTTCCCACGGGATTCCTAAAAGCCCATCCGTTTAACCGATTTATCTGTTTGATACAGAGGTAGCTTGCATCCCGGAAATTAACATAGGCAACTTTTTATCCCAGAAAAGCAAAGAGCTTAAGAGTAACCGATTTATTTAAACTTGGTATTGGTAGAGGGTTACCTTGCATTCCGGATATTGACACAGGCAACTTTTTATCTTATTTGGTTTTTTGAAAACCTAAATCCACGCCGACGAAGTCGCGGGCATTTTCTTGTATATTGTAAAGTTAATGTTTTTGCGTAACGGGAGGCGAATGCATGATCGCAAATACACGCGAGCCACTTAACGGTATGATCGGGTTTGTAATGAATTCCGTACGATCATGGTTCCCTGGTACCAATTTGAAAACGTTACAGGACTTTGTAAGCGATTCTCAATACTTGTAGTGCCTTTTTTGAAAACCGGCCAAGTGCGAGTCAGACTCACGCACTGAGGTTCCGTACTCGGGTATTTTTTCTAACATTTTGCACGATAAATATTAAAAACTATTATGCATAAAAATAAATAAAAATCTATTTTAGGATGTACAGGTAAAGCCCTTCATATGACACCCCACTTGGTATAGTTATCTTACTTTGAAAATTGAAACACATTTTAATTTTTTTAATGATGTAACCACAAATTTGCGGTTTTCAGATTTATTCCTACGGAAAGTATCCTATAGGTTTCTTGACAAACATGACGGATGGATGGACGGACAAACAGACAGACAGACAGACAACAAAGTGATCCTATAGGGGTTCCGTTTTTCCTTTTGAGGCATGGAACCCTAAAAATTTACATACTACTAGATGCTGTTGGATGTGGATTTAGGTTTTTTGAAATCCCGTGGGAGCTCTTTGATTTTCCGGGATAGAAAGTTGCCTGTTAGTTTCCGGGATGCAAAGTACTCTGCACATTTCATCGATCGATTAAATAGGTGGGACTTTAAGAATCCCGTGGGAACTCTTTGATTTTCCAGGATAAAAAGTAGCCTATTATCATTCCCCGGGAGGTAAGCTAACTCTCATCTTTCATCAAAGTCGGTCAGATATTTGGGCCGTGAAAAGCTAGCAGACAGACACTCTCGCATTTATAATATTAGTATGGATAGCGCTTGGTTGCAATCACACCTGCTGGCAAGTGATGATGCAGCCTATTAGGCTATTATATATATATCTATTATTAAGTATATATTATATTATATATCTTCTAAGATGCCTATTCACCTTTGACTTGGAGGTCTTTTATCTAAAAGGCGTTCCTTAAAGTGACCTTAAATAGCCTCATCTGGTGACAGACAGAAGGTCTAGTACATTTTTTGCGCAAAGGATCAGCCTGGCTGTCCAGCGCGGAAATGCAACCAGTGTTCTTGGCACCATTACCACGCGGGCATGATTTGTACAGTAATTTGATAAGGCTACTAACATTTTCATCGAAAAAGTTTTTTTTTTAAAGAATATTAGCCATGTGAATCATGAGTCATGACTAAACATTCCGCTTTCCCCTCCAACTAAGCGTAAAACTTGTGCTAGGAGTGGGTAGTGTTTGAACCGCCGACCTTTCGGATTTCAGTCCGTTCCTATAACTGTTGAGCTCTTGAGGCTAAAGTAAACAGTATAACATTTATAACTCCCATTAAAACCCGTGAGCGGGCCCCGCAAAAACAAAAGTGACTTTCACTTCCAAACTGACATCACACCTCCTAAAGTCTACATCCGTTTCGGAATTGCATCTTCACCGCAAATCTGTGAGAAAGTAAACGAGTTAAGTATTTGAGACTAGCTGATACCCGCGACTACGTTCGCGTGGATGTGGGTTTTTTAAATTCCCGTGGGAACTCTTTGATTTTCCGGGATAAAAAGTAGCCTATGTGCTAATCCAAGATATTATCTATCTCCATTCCGAATTTCAGCCAAATCCGTCACGTAGTTTTTGCGTGAAGGAGTAACAAACATACATACACACACACACACATACAAACTTTCGCCTTTATAATATTAGTATATGATTTACGGAAATGTTTACCATTTCTTTGAACACTGAAGTAGGTACCTATGCAACCGCAAAAATAAAAGATTTTAATCATGAGTCAATAATATAAAAACAGGTCAAGTGCAAGTTGGACTTGCACACGAAGATATAATGAATTTAAAAAAACGTACAAAATTTAAAAAACCCCCGACACAAAAACCTCTATAAGAAAACTAGAAAAGAGTTGATAAATTTCAAACAGCTGAACCGATTTTCTTGGATTATGGCTAAAAACACTCTCGATCAAGCCACTTTTCTAACACAAAAAACTAAATTAAAATCGGTTCATTCGTTTAGGAGCTACGATGCCACAGACAGATACACAGATACACACGTCAAACTTATAACACCCGTCTATTTGGGTTGGGGGTTAAAAATACTTTTTTAGTATAATCTCTAAACTAAACTCAATTGAAAATTGACATGCCTTCTTGAAAATTCCACTGGTTCGGAATGTATTCCCTGCCGAGAAGAACCAGCAAGAAACTCGGCGGTTGCTCTTTTACAGGCAGATGGACAGACTGACACGTTGACAGATTTTTTTTTTTATCGTAAAGTGCTGACAGCAGTACTTTACTAAAACTACAATCTAGCCTATGAGTGAAGCTAATAAGCAAAACTGATAAACGTTTTTACTGTCGAAGAATCGGTCCATTGACTAATTTTTAACCCCCGACCCAAAAAGAGGGATGTAAAAAGTTTAACGTGTGTATCTGTGTATCTGTGGCATCGTAGCTCCTAAACTAATGAACCGATTTTAATTTAGTTTTTTTGTTTGAAAGGTGGCTTGATCGAGAGTGTTCTTAGCTATAATCCAAGAAAATCGGTTCAGCCGTTTGAAAGTTATCAGCTCTTTTCTAGTTACTGTAACCTTCACTTGTCGGGGGTGTTATAAATTTTTAATTTTCACTTGTAGTTTAGTTTAGTTTAGAGTTTTTATAAGAAAAGATTCTTTGACAGGTTTTGGTGACAGAATTTCAGTTCCCATATTCTAATAACGAATCCCGTTAAACCTACAATTATAAAACCTACTAACCTACTTTTAAGAACAAAGCTATAAAAGCTAACAAAAAATGTATGGAAGTAATTGCATTGTACTTAATAACTACCTATTCTACCCATTGAAGGTGTAGATTCTCATAGAGAAATACGCATGTATTGTGTAGTAGAGAATATGAATATCTAGAAGTGCTAGTGAAGTTACTAGAAAGTTTATTGATGTTTTGTGAAAATTATCGATTTATTGATTGGTTGATGGAGAGTTTACTCAAACGATTTTATTATCCACTTAGTATATACTTTCATTGTATCTGAATGCAAAAAGCTAGTTTATAGTATGGGTACTGGGTAGTGATGATATTGGGTTTATTAATTATTAATTATTTATTTATTATTTAAGCAACAAAGGCCCACAATATTATGTTAGTAAACATCTTAACCTATGTTAGTAACTAAATTATAATGTAATGTATGTTAGTAAGAAACTTATTCTATGTTAGTTAATATAATTAATATACTTATTAACTAATGCAGACATCCAGTGCGCTTTGAGAGCGCTGTCCTGTCTGTCTGCTATCACCTTCAGGATAATGTTGGGACTTCTCTCCAGCCTGCTTTTAATTGAGGCGATCCGTTTCCGCATTATTGCGAAGAAACCGTCTACACGGTTCTCCGCAAACATACCGGACGCGCTACAGTATCGAGGCAGTCCCAACATTATTCTGAAGATGTTATTATACTGGACTCGGAGAGCCATTTATGTCCGTATTTTAGCGGTAACAAAAATAATAATACTCCAACGTTTACTATCAAACGGCGCCGTTCGGGCAATAACCTTAACCTTCCCCAACAAAGTGCAGCACACATTATGAAATGGCTGAATTGGATATAAACTGCAGTGTATATGCGGAAACGCCAGTTGGCAAGTAGAGCGTGACAGGAAAGTTACTCGCATACCACTCGACCGATGATCTCTGGCTAACTTCTATTGACAGTGTAACTCGATAGGAGAAACACTATCACTAAACACGCACGCAGTGTTTTGTTTGACAGATCGATTTTCGGACAGATGGGTTTTGACAGATCGAATTTCGGACAGATGGGTTTTGACAATGTAGTATAGAAGCAGGCGTTATTTTGCGGAAGTCCATGACATACAAGGAACCAAAAGCTTAATTTGCTATAATCCGCCAAACCAAAGAAATCTGTATGGTGCAACATGCAGCATGCGACATGCACCGCCCACCCTCCTACTGATAAACATGCAGAAAAAGCCAGCAACCAAGCAAACCACACGCACCACCAACCCGCAGCACCACACAAATCCCAACACCACTCGACGCGCGTTTCGCCCCGACACCGGAGTTTCAGGAGATGTAGATCTTACAATGCCTAATTGCAAAGAATTTTAAAATTTTACTTTGCTTTTATATATAAATAAATACACGCACACAGTGTTTTGTTTGACGGATCGAATTTCGGACAGATGGGTTTTGACAATGTAGTATAGAAGCAGGCGTTATTTTGCGGAAGTCCATGATATACAAGGAACCAATTTCTTAATTTGCTATAATCCGCCAACCAAAGAAATCTGTATGGTGCAACATGCAGCATGCGACAAGCACCGCCCACCCTCCCACTGATAAACATGCAGGAAAAGCCAGCCACCAAGAAAGCCAAATGCACCACCAGCACCACCACGCAGAACAGCAGCACGCATTGATGTGCTGCATGTTGCACCATATGACAGATCGAATTTCAGACAGATGGGTTTTGACAGATTGAATTTCGGACAGATGGGTTTTGACAGATCGGATGCCAGACAGATGGGTTTTGACAGATCGGTTTTTTGAACTATGGAGCTTGACGAAGACCAAAGCCTTCCTAACCGATAGATGTTGGGGTCCCAAGGTTCTGGAATTTCAAATTGAATTTAATTTCAAATGTTTATTTGAAAATTTAGGTTATTCAGTAGAGGTACGGAAAACATAGGTTCGTTTGTGATTGGTTGGTCTCTCGAAATGGTAAACAACCACTGACTTTTTTGTTTGTGTCATTTGTATGGGACTTATGCCCTCGACTTCATCCGCGTGGACTACACAAAATGTTAAACCCCTATTTCACCCCCTTAGGGGTTGAAATTTTCAAAAATCCTTTCTTAGCGGATGCCTAAGTATAATAGCTATCTGCATGCCAAATTTTAGTCCGATCCGTGCAAAAGTTTGAGCTGTGCGTTGATATATTTAAAAAAAAAGAATATTAGGCATGCTGATCACGACTAATACTCTACTTTCCCCTCCAATTAAGCGTAAAGCTTGTGCCAGGAGTGGGTACGACAATAGTGCAACGGGTGGGGTTTGAACCGCCGACCTTTCGGAATTCAGTCCGCTCCTCTACCGTTGAGCTATCGAGGTTTTATATCAGTCAGTCAGTCAGTTTTTCCTTTTGTATATTGGGATTTTGTAGATTGGGACTAACTTCTCTCCGTGTATATAGTATGGTATACACCAGAAAGATGGCTGTCAAATGCTAGCTAATTTGTTATCGAACAAGTGTAAATTGAAAATTTATAACACCCCCGACAAGTGAAGGTTACAGTAACTAGAAAAGAGCTGCACCGATTTTCTTGGATTATAGCTAAGAACACTCTCGATTAAGCCACCTTTCAAATAAAAAAAAAACGAAATTAAAATCGGTTCATTAGTTTAGGAGCTACGATGCCACAGACAGATACACAGATACACACGTCAAACTTATAACACCCCTCTTTTTGGGTCGGGGTTTAATGAACAAATCACTTTTACAAACGTTTATCTACATTCTACACGCTAATTTAATGACACCCATATTTGAACCGAAGCGCGTTGGAAAGTGATTCCAAAGTAGATCGGAATTCGGAATCCTGCATTTGCTATGCGGCTCGCGTTGCATCCTGGACTTGGCTTCCGAGGTTTTGGCACGAACTTTGTTTGGAATGTAATAAAGTTTTGGCCAAATTTCGGCCTTGGCAGCCAATCTTAATGGAAAGCGGCCAAGTATATAAAACAACGAATGATAACCCCACAATGAAGCTGAATGAAATGAAATTAAAATGAAACAACACTTTATTTCATACTAATTATACACGTATGTGAAATTTTATTCATAACAAGTGTAAATTAATTTATAACACCCCTGACAAGTGAAGGTTTACAGTAACTAGAAAAGAGCTGATAACTTTCAAACGGCTGAACCGATTTTCTTCAATTATAGCTTAAAACACTCTCGATGAAGCCACCTTTCAAACAAAAAAAAAATTAAAATCGGTTCATTCGTTTAGGAGCTCCGATGCCACAGACAGATACACACGTCAAACTTATAACACCCCTTTTTTTGGGTCAGGGGTTAAAAAGTACGCCTTGCATTGTTTGCATGGTTTACAAATTGAAACGCTTAGATAGAAACACAGATACACATGGATACACACGTCAAACTTATAACACCCCTCTTTTTGGGTCGGGGGTAAAAAAATCGCAAACTTCTCTTTACAATATTAGTATAAGTAGATAACATATTCAAGAAATTCATGATGTGGTTAATGGAAGGGGTCAAAGATCCCAAAAATGAGAGTACGATGCAGAGAGAGTTTATCAGCAAACTGATTAAATACCGGAAAAATGCAAAGAATAAAAAATTGGAATAATTTTGTTTTCTAATTTCATTTCCAATAAGTATTTCCAATTTCATTTTCATTGCAATCACGTACAAAACTTTCTAATGTCGTTAACTTATTTTCTCTCTGCGATTTGCTATAAAATAAAAATGATGAGCAATTCAGCAAATTGATTTTTACTGCCAAGCCTATGGGAAAAGTTATGACTTATAACTTATGAGTTACTAGAGGATGCCCGCGACTTCGTCCGCGTGGATTTAGATTTTTATAGATCCCGTGGGAACTCTTTGATTTCCCGGGATAAAAAGTAGCCTATGTCCGTCCCCGGGGTATAAGCTAAACCTGTACCAAATTTCGTCAGAATCGGTTTCACTGTTGGGCCGTGAAAAGGTAGCAGACAGACAGACAGACAGATAGACAGATAGATAGACAGATAGACACACTTTCGCATTTATAATATTAGTAAGGATGATGGAGTTATGATAATATTAGATGACGTGGATTTAGGTTTCTCCCGTGGGGCCTCTTTGATTTTCCGGGATAAAAAGTAGGCAGTAGCCTATGTGTTAATCCAGGGTATAGTCTATCTCCATTCCAAACTTCAGCGAAATTCGTCCAGTAGTAGTTTTTGCGTGAAAGAGTAACAAACATACACACATACTGTTGCATCGGGGAATACGAGTGATACACACGGTAGTTGTAGTCACACTGCTTTAATCAAACAAAAGACATTGGGATGACGTATACATGCAATCCTGAATAGACACATATACAACACTCCTTCCCCTAGATTGACAATCTCGTAAAATAGCTATATTAATCTAGTTATCGAGACGTTGACGTAACAACCTCCTTCGAGTTCGAGCAGAGGGCCTCCGAATATCACTCTCTATACACTCGAAGAACTCATCATCGGATGTCTGCGGTCGCCGTACTCCTCGGGTTCTTGTCACTCTGTCAGGCGAGTCGTCCGCTGGAGGTGACGGCACGGCGGCGGGTGCTTCGGGTGTAGCGGGCGTCTCGGCCGCGGTGCTCGTGACAGCCGAGCCAGACGTGCCGGGCGACACGGGTGCTAAGGGCGGATCCTCGTTTGTCTCGGCAGCAGCGCTCGCGACAGACGAGCCGGACGTGCCGGCCGACACGGGTGCTGATACCGGTTCCTCATTCCTCCCACCCTCAGGTTGTGTCGGTGATGATGATGACTGCTGTCCTATATTATCATCGTCCCAGAAGTCGAGGTTGTTACTTGTCTCTTTATTTAAAACAATTTGATTTTTATGTTTCTTAACAACTAACAACGTTTCACAATCCTTGACTAAATAAATTACTCTGCCGAGCTTCTTAACAATTAGTCCCTTACACCAACTGTACTTATTATTGTTACTATATTTTTTGTATAACACATTATCACCTAACGAAAACGTTTTTTGAAATTTTCCTCCACGACCTCTAACTTGTGTACACTGTCGATTTTTAACAAAATTAGCCAAGGCGGCAGACGAGGGCGGCGATGATATCGGATTTATCAAATCTAATCGCGTTCTTAATTTTCGACCATAAACTAACTGCGCCGGCGACGACCCCGTGGTGGAATGTAGCGAATTTCGATAGTCGAATAGATATTTTAACATTTTAACCTTGCATTCTTTTATATTGCGACTAGACATTAGACTCGATTTGATGCCCTTTTTTATTATTTTGACATAGCTTTCTGCCTGGCCGTTACTAGCCGGGTGATACGCCGGCGATGTCAAGTGCGTGATTCCGTTCACATCGCAAAATTTAATAAATTCCTGCGAACAAAAGGAGGCGAAATTGTCTGTTATAAGAAATTCCATTAACCCGAACCGTGACATGAACTCATACAACTTTTCGATGACCGCGGCCGATGTAGTAGTGGTGACCATATCGTATACTTCCACCCATTTGGTATACGCGTCTACTATAACTAAATAGGTACGACCGTTAATCGGACCGAGGAAATCCATGTGGACGCGTTGGAAAGGACGCGATGGAAACTCCCAAGGCGAAATTGGTACACGGGGTGCTGCAGGTCGTAGCTGTTGGCAGATGTTACAAGTACCTATTATATCTTCTACAGCGGCATCAATTCCAGGGAACCAGAACCGTGACCTACATTCTGCTTTAGTTTTTACCATGCCTAAGTGTGAAGAATGTAGTTCCGAAAGTACCTTCGCTCTCAACGCCCCTGGAATTACGACCTTATGACCCCTCATGAGGCAACCGTTTTCCAAGGAGAGTTGCATCCTACAAAAATAATATGGCTTAATCTCGATATCATTCACTTTGGGCGGCCAGCCTCGTAAAACATATCTCGCAACTCGCGACAGTATTACATCTTTCTCCGTTTCCTTACGTAACTCATCCAGCGATACCGGGAGCGACCCGTCGATTACGAAGCACACATAGGCCGCGCGATCATACAATGCCGCGGCTGCGTCTGCGCAACGCCCCGCGCTCCCCTCCGCCGCACCCGGCCCGCTTCCCCCGGACGCGGGGGCAGGGAGGCTCGCGCGAGACAAGTAATCCGCGCTATTATCTATACTTCGTACGTATTCTATCGTATAGTTATAGCCGCTTAAAAACATAGCATATCGCTGTAAACGGTTTGCCGATACTTCCGGAATACCTTTGTGCGGCCCGAATATTGATATGAGAGGCTTATGATCAGTGCGAAGTACGAAGGGATCGGCCCTACCATACAAATATTGATGGAAGCGTCGGACTCCGAATATTATAGCCGTGGCTTCTTTCTGAATCTGCGAGTAATGTTTCTCCGCAGCACTAAGCGTCCGCGAAGCGAAGGCTATCGGTTTCTCGGTTCCGTCGCTTTCGATTTGGGACAAAATTGCACCTAACCCGCTCGGGGATGCATCGACCGTTAAAATTAACTTTGCGTTAGGATTGAAATGAGTAAGCACTTGATCTGACGCTAACAGCCTTTTAATTGTATTAAATGCCTTACTATGATATTGATCCCAATTCCATTTAGCCCCCTTTTTTAACAACTCATATAAAGGGCTTAAGATAGTTGATGCGCTGGGCACGAAACTGCGATAGTAGTTAACTAGGCCTAAAAATGACTGTAACTGACTAACATTAGCGGGAACCGATGCCTCTAAAATAGCTTTGACCTTTGAGGATGATTTCTTTAACCCGTCTTTGTTTATAACATACCCTAAATAACTTACTTCATCCTTAAAAAATTCACACTTTTCCTTTTGTAACGTTAACCCTGCCTCTTGTAATCTTTGCAGTACCGCATGCAACCGATCCATATGCTCACCGTCGTTGGCCCCGGTTATTAAAACATCATCTAATAAACAAAGAACACCATTCATGCCTGACAACACATTCTCCATTGCGCGCTGAAAAATAGCCGGCGCAGACGCCAACCCAAACACTAACCTGGTGTACTTATACAATCCACGATGAGTGTTGATACAGGTAATTTTCTGTGATTCCTCATCTAATACAAATTGGTTATAAGCCATAGAGAGATCCAACTTTGTAAACTTTTGGCCCCCGTGAAGCCTTGAAAATAGCTCACTCACTGTAGGCAAGGGATATTTTTCAATAACTAATTGTTTATTTATACTGACCGAATAATCAGCACATAATCTTACTGAGCCATTTCGCTTGAGCACGGGTACGATCGGCGACGCATATTCAGAATGCTCCACGGGTTTCAGTACGCCTAACTCAAGTAATCTATCAATTTCCTTATTAACTTTATCTCGTAAGGCGAACGCGAGCGGCCTAGCTTTAAAAAAAACTGGTTTCGAATTGTCTTTTAAAGTCAATGACACTTTATATTTTTTAAAACATCCTAATTTGCCTGAAAATATGTGAGGATATTGTGTTTGAAGCCTTTTGACTTGATTTTCGGTTTGTTTACAATAATTAACCGAAGTTAGCTCCAATTTAAAAAGAGAAATAAAGTCCCTACCTAGTAACGGCGGGCCGCCGCCGCGTACGACAAAAATGTCGAGAGTATGCGATCGTCCATCGAATGACACCGGTACGCGAATCATACCTAAACATAAAATGCTGTCTCCCGTATAACTCACGAGTCTCTTATTACTTTTTGTCAACGGTATGTCGTTGAAATGTTTTGTGTAGGTATTCTCGGATATTACAGTAACTGATGAACCACTATCGATTTCAAATTTTATTTTTATTCCGCGGATATCCACTGATTCCACCATGGGTTCGCCCTTCACCGAACGTATATTATACAACTTACCGTCATCATCGTCGTCCTCGGCGGCTCCGCCTGTGGCTACGTACCCTATCTGGGGGCATGCCCTTCGAAGATGCCCCGCGACATGACACCGGTTACACACATGATTCCTATATTTACATATTTTTGATTTATGGAAAAATCCACAGACATGGCATTTAGATTTTGTCGCACTCACACCAGCACTTGCACTATTTTTGCTATCACTTTTTGTTCCTTCCATCTTGAACATGGCGCCGCGCTCCACCTCAACCGCGCTCGCAATGACACCTGCATTGGAACTGCTAGCAGCTCCAGCGTGCGCGCACCGGATACTCTCCGCCAGCTCCACCGCCTTCGTGAGAGTGAGCTCTGTGAGATCCTTAGCATACAGCTTCTCCTTCTCGAGCCCCGGCCGCATGCCTATTACAAAGCGATCCCGCAGTGCTTCTTCCACGTTGCTAAAATTACAATGAGCCGTCAGCCCCCGCAGTCTAGCCGCCCATTCTGTATGCGACTCTGACGGTTGCTGTGTTGCTGCATAAAATTTATGCCTCTCACCGATGCCCAACCTCTTCGGTGTGAAGTGTGCGTCCAAGATAGCTAGTATGTCCTCGAATGGAACGTCTTCTAGCGTTTTCGGCAAGGCCAAATCCACCGCAAGTTGGTATGATCCTTCCGCGAGTGCACTAAGTAAAATAGCCCGTCGTCTGATCCCCGTTGCATCTGTTGTCGCGTTTATATCGTTCGCGATATACCACTGTAGCAGTCGACCTTTATATGACTTCCAAGAGTCACCACGACCGTGGTCAAAAGTCGATAAAATCCCGACCGACAACGACACCCGATCGACCGACATTTTTTATTTCCCCGGCACGTGGGTAATTATTAGATGCGCGCTCGTCCCACTCCCATCCCATCCTCGTCGCCACTGTTGCATCGGGGAATACGAGTGATACACACGGTAGTTGTAGTCACACTGCTTTAATCAAACAAAAGACATTGGGATGACGTATACATGCAATCCTGAATAGACACATATACAACACATACATACACCCAAACTTACGCCTTTATGTGTAAAGTGTGATGACAGCGGTTATAGGCTTACGAGATGGAAAACTTTTTTCAATTTTTACCCCCGACCCAAAAAGATGGGTGTTTGAAGTTTGACGTGTGTATCAGTGTATCTGTGTATCTGTCTGTGGCATCGTAGCTCCTAAACTAATGAACCGATTTTTTGTTTGAAAGGTGGCTTGATCGAGAGTGTTCTTAGCTATAATCCAAGAAAACCTGTTCAGCCGTTTGAAAGTTATCAGCTCTTTTCTAGTTACTGTAACCTTCACTTGTCGGGGGTGTTATAAATTTTTAATTTACACTTGTATTACAAACAGATACGTTTTATATTAGGAATTATATTATTACTAGCTTATGTCCGCGACTTCGCCCGCTGGACTGACTATATTAATTGCAATCCCCTGTTTTACCTCTTAAAGCGGAATTTACATTACGAAGTTAGTGGCACGAAATTAGTTTCACGACATTAATTTCACTATAAATTGCACGTGTAAACGTATAATTTCATAATTTATGAAATAGGCCATCCAAAGGGGCAATGCTCTAAATTATAGTTTTATTTAAACTAACAATGCCAGTAACATACGATTTTTCACCTCACTAGCTCAAAAAGGGCACCTTTGCTGTTTAAAACCCTGTAGCGAGTGAGCAAAAACGACTTTTGCTCACTGGTTTTGGGCAGCAAAGACGCTTTTTTTGAACTAGAAAGATGAAAATAACTATCAAAATAAAATTAGTTTACAATAGATAGTTAAGTTAATTTCGTTCGGTATTCAAAACAAAATTAAAATTGGTAGTTTCACTTTTTATTACATTTTAAGGTTTAAAACAACTTTCTCCGGAAAGTGTTGTTAGTTTTGGTCGATAAAATACTCTTTTAAAATTAACGACCAATACTTACGTTTTTACTGTACTTTTTACATGTTACTGTAAAACCCTAATTAAATTGTTTACGCTGTAATAAAAGTTACTTAATATTCCACCTTTCTCTTTTTCTTATTGTGAAATAAGCATGTGCTTTTTGATAAGAGCAACTGATGAGCATCTTGCCGGCTCTCGGCAGAACTGCTTTCCGATCATAATTATTTCAAATATGTATGTCAAGACAAATCATATTTTTTTTTATTTTTTTTTATTCAGATACAAGTTAGCCCTTGACTTCAATCTCACCTGGTGGTAAGTGATGATGCAGTCTAAGATGGAAGTGGGCTAACCTGGAAGGGATATGGCAGTTTTTATTAAACCCATACCCCTTTGGTCATAAATGGCACAAGATGTCCTACGTGCACTGACCTCTACACAATTCAGTGCGCTGGACTTGCGATTGCCGATCAGTTTTTGAAGCAACTCGATTTTCACCATTTGGAACTGATAGCAGTAGCTGATAGTAGCGTAATCGGAACTAATTAATGTTAATGATGAGACATAATATGTCAACATAATGCGTTTCGTTTTTGCTAGCGTTCTGGTCACACCCTGTATATTTCCTTTTAGTGCCTACATGAAATAATTATTCATTTTCATTTCATTTCAGAAGCAAGAAAACTCTTCGGCGGCTACAAAATCACACCATCGTACTGCAAAGCAAGTAGAGCTGCCAAATATAATAGAGGAAACACAATATGCATGTTCAACCATGAATGCGTGCAGCGTGGAGGCGAAGTGGTGGGCGCTTGTATGGATGGATTCCTCTTTGGAGCCTGCTGTCAACTGCCATCCGACTCACAGTCACATATACCGAAAGGCCCAGGAGTTGTCATGACCAGCTACCTAGACTACCCTGATCCTGAGACAGAAACTGAAGATTATGATGGTGAACAGCTCAGCGCTTGGCATAACAGCTTCAAACCAGTCGTCACACCAGGTTACAGACCAACCCAAGCGTCTTCAGCAACAGTTAAAGCTGAACTGGATTTAAGTACAGAAAGCCAACACATAATAAACGAAGGACTCACTCAGATCACTAATACTTTATTAAACACTCCACCAAAAGATAATACATTTATTTACGCTAAACCAGAAGGTGCATATAACCATGTGGTTGCAGAAACTATATTATTCCATGAGAATGGATCAGAAGTTAATGATATAGCAAGACCTTCAGACTTCAATATACAGATATCATCTATGCAAACTAAACCTACCGTGCCGCCAACAACTACATCTGCTTCATCTCCTTCTATTATAGTGTCAACACACAGACCTATATACAAACCTGTATTCAAACCTAAACCTACAAAGCTAACAACTGAAAAACCAACAACAGAAAGCTATATACCAATTTCAACGGTAACAAAAGAAAAAATGCCTGAATTGACTTCTATAGATAGTATAATACAAATGCTAAATGAAAGCACTCCAAGTATGAAAGATGAAGTAACTCCACCTTCAATGGATATAATGGAGACTAAATCTTCACCAGGTCCTTCTACTGTTACACCAGTATCATATAGCAGTAGTTTCCCTAACTACTACCCCTCAACCGGACATTATGTTACCCTAAAACCTTCGACGTACCAAAGCACGCAATCAACAAAATACTCAACCAATAAAAAACCTTTGATAACTAAAAAACCTTACGGGAATACAACACCAAACAGTATACCTCAAGATTTAAGACCAGTAAAACCTTACTACTCATCCCCTAAACCTAGTCAATCAACTAGTCAAGAAATCCAAGCTTTTAACAGATATCCGACTAATCCAGAAGATTTTGATGACTCAGTTACAACGTTCAGTTATGTGAGTTCGACTACAACTATGAAACCAACTTCAACTAAGAGAAAACCACCTTCTACCAGCTATGTAACTGGATCCAAACCACTAAGACGACCAGTGACTCCTCCAAGCGATTTCATATCAACTTATGATGCTAACATAGACACATTTTCAAGCGTAACCCCAACAGTTATAGTACTAGGTGGACTAAGTACTAAACCTGAAACAGAAGAAACTCAATTCGTGGAAATTTCGCAAGAACCATTCAAGAAACCAGTCAGTCAAATTACAGTCAACAACCACATTGAATCAACAAACAACATTTTCGTCAACAAACCACCGAAAACAGAAAAACCAAAACCAGTGACATCATATGCAAGACCATCATCTCCAACAGTAGTTATAACACCCAAACCTACTCCCACTACTCCTTTCCCGAACAAAGTATTCACTCGACCAGTATCCAACTACCAGTCCAGTACAACTATCAGTACAATTTTCGAGTCATACACAGAGTATCCTTCGTCGACAGTTAAACCTGAAATGCAAACTTCTTTTGACGATCTAATTAACTTCCCACCAGTAAGAAATCCTATGCTAAATGCTACGGGTTCTAACCCAAGCGTTTACAATACAAGCGTAGCCATTGATAACGAATTCGACATACTACAAGATGTAGACTTCACAACACCTACGTGGCATGAAGATGTAAAATTGAATGAAAAAATGAATTTGTTTGTAAATAAAATCGTTGGTAGCTTACAAGGAACCTTCCAAGAGTTGCATGATATAGTTATTCTTGATAAAAAACCGAATGCGACTTTAACTAGATTGACTACTGCGAAGCCTCCGAAAAAGACTCTACCGACTAGAAAACCATTGACGACTACGAAAAAACCGATTAGACTTACTTCGAGAAAACCTCCTCCGAAGACAACAAAGAAACCTGTCAAATTGTCTACGTCTGCCAGAAAACCGACTACAACTACCCCCATTCCAACAACTACCCCGACTACGACTACGACTACCAAAAAGCCGGTAAGTTACACTTTCACTTTATTTATTAATTAACTTTGACATTATCAGTAGCTCAATTTTTCACTTTTATAATAATAGATAGCTGTAAAATTGCTTATTTTAAAATATTTCCCTTATTTTTTTCCTAAATTAATTATACAATTATATTTAATTTAACAGCAATAAAAATATATTTGATTCGATAATATTTACTAAAGAGCTATAAATTTATGCTTTAATTATATTTATTATCTAACTGCATTAGCTTACATAAATTGGATTTAATTTTTAACGAAATAGATGTTAACGCAAAACGTATTAGACCTAAAAAAATCTGATAACTCTTTGCCAAATAGTTTGCCAGGCATGGTCCTTGGCCTGTGATTGATATCTTTCCAGATCACGACTACAAAAAAAACCAAGCCTACAAGGAAAGTGACTACAACTACAATCACGACTACAATAACAGAATTAGCCGATGAAGTTACAACCGAAGCAACGGAAGGATACTCCGAACCTATTGATTATAATGATAAAAACTGTAAGTAAATTATGGAAAAGGTGTACTTACGCCTGACTAGCTAGCATATATCCGAATCCGAGGAGTTCTTATTAGTGGGAGGTCCCAGGTTCGATTCCCGGTAGGGTTTTGGAATTTATAATTTCTAAATTTCTGGTCTGGTCTGGTGGGAGGCTTCGGCTGAGGCTAATTACCACCCTACCGGCAAAGACGTGCCGCCAAGCGTTTTAGCGTTCCGATGCCGTGTGGAAACCAAAGGAGTATGGGTTTAATGCAAACTGCCATACCCTTTCTAGCTTAGCCCGCTTCCATCTTAGACTGCATCATCACTTACCACCAGGTGAGATTGCAGGAATAAAAAGAACTTCCGCAAAGTAACGTCTGCTTTTATTCAATACTTTATGCGTGCTCTAACACGCATTTGACTAGATGTTTCTCAAATTCCAGTATGCGGCGTCCGTCCATTAGTCAAGTCAGGGCGTATAGTGGGAGGCAAGAACGCCAGGTTCGGAGAGTGGCCCTGGCAAGTCTTGGTCAGGGAGTCGACGTGGCTTGGCCTGTTCACCAAGAACAAGTGCGGTGGTGTCCTCATCACTAACAGATACGTCACTACTGCTGCCCATTGTCAACCTGGGTAAGGTATCCTTTACCTTCATCATCAGCTCAACCTATACTCTTTCCACGGAAAGAAATTGGTATAGCGCTTTCTCTGTTACACAATCCCATACAAATGACAGAGACGAAAATCTCAGTGGTCGTTAACCATTTTGAAACACCAACCAATCGCAAAAAAAAACAAACACTCATAATTCAATTCTAAAATGTTTTCAAAATTCCACTCAAAAACGTTTGTGATTGGTTAGTGACTCAAAATGGTTAAAACCCTCTGCCCTCCTAATCATCATCAGCTCAACCCATCGTCTTTACTCTATCCACGGAAAGAAGTTAGTGATAGCACTCTCTCTCTGTTACGTAATTCCATACAAATGACAGAGACGAAAATCTCATTACGTATTAACCATTTGGAGTCACCAACCAATAACGAACGGAACTGTTTTTTAATTGAATTTTGAATGTCCCAATTTTATTAAATACGAGTATAAGTAATAAAACTTTATCAACTTTTTAGGGTTCTGTACCTCAAAAAAAAAACCTCGAAAAAATCAGTGCACTTAAATTAAAAAAAAAAACGGGCTGAATTGGAAACAACCCCCTTTTTGGAAGTCGGTTAAAAAAGGATATATCGAAGGTCGGTTATAGGATCACTTGGTTGTCTGACTGTCGTTCCTGTCAAGATCGTCAAGGGCATCAAAACCTAGGATGCTTAGTTAAAAAGTATCGCTGTATAATAATGAAGAAAATAATCCTTTCAGATTCCTAGCATCACTAGTAGCAGTATTCGGAGAGAATGACATATCCAGTGACGTGGAACCTCGACGGCCTGTATCCAAGAACGTGAGAAGAGTGATCGTGCATAGACAGTATGATGCTGCCACCTTCGAGAACGATTTAGCGTTGCTTGAACTGGATACGCCTGTACAATTTGATGCGCATATTGGTAAGATAGTAAAAAAATCGTAATACTCTATAAATTTGCTCTCATAGTCCGATAGGACGGCAATCAGAAAAGATAGGAGACAGATCAGGTGCAGGATCAAATGGCTTTATATATTCATTGAGGTAGGGGGTAGGTATTAGGAGAGAATGACATATTCAATGACGTGGAACCACGGCGACCTGTATCCAAGAATGTGAGAAGAGTGATCGTGCATAGAAAGTATGATGCTGCAACCTTCGAGAATGATCTAGCGTTGCTTGAACTGGATACGCCTGTACAATTTGATGCGCATATTGGTAAGATAGTAAACAAATCGTAATACTGTGAACTCTCTAATTATTCACTCTCACAGTCCGATGGGATGGCAATCCGACACGACAGGAGAGAGATCAGGTGTAAGACCGATAGCTTTACGGGCTCCCCGCAGCATGAGCATGTAAGTAGTAGTATAGTAGCAGTAAATATTAGGAGAAAATGACATATCGAGTGACGTGGAACCTCGACGACCTGTATCCAAGAACGTGAGAAGAGTGATCGTGCATAGACAATATGATGCTGCCACCTTCGAGAATGATTTAGCGTTGCTTGAACTGGATACGCCTGTACAATTTGATGCGCATATTGGTAAGACAGTAAACAAATCGTAATACTGTGCACTCTCTATTCATTCGCTCTTATAGTCCGATGGACGGCAATCAGACACGACAGGAGACAGATCAAGTGCTGATCCAATGGCTTTACATGCTCATTGGGGTAGGGTTGTAACTAGCCACAGCCGAAGCCTTCCACGATACAAAGTTTGATGAGTTTTATAACAAATCAGAAGCTTAATCAGAAAATCTCCCATCTTTCTTTCAGTGCCCATCTGCATGCCGCCCGATGAAGCTGACTTTACAGGCCGATTCGCCACAGTGACTGGATGGGGCCGTTTGAAATATGGAGGAGGAGTACCATCTGTACTTCAAGAGGTTCAAGTAAGAGCTTCCATCGCCTTTTTCTCTCTAAATTACAAGAGATTATAAAATCTCTATCATTATTTTTCATTTATTTGGAAAACTTTATTGCATACACAACATATATATGTAAGGTTATTTTTAAAAATTGATTTGAGTTGTCAAAAATAATATAAAATTATTAATTTATCCAATGCAGGTAGTTTAATAAAATCGATATTTGGCTCATTCGATGTCATACAATCTGTTGCTAGGAGGCCAACAAGATTGAACTTGCATAAATACGGGTGTTTCGAAGGTTTTAGTTTAGTCTCCATCTGAGATTCGGAGCGATATCGCATATTTTCGGTATTTCGATTGTGAACTGGATAATTAGATGTTGTGATAGCAATCACGCTCTAATTAAATTATTTATTTTGGCATTAGTTTTTTTAGATTAAAACTCTCGGATAACCTCTACACATTGAACCTGTCTTTTTTGTGTTGGTTTGAGAGGACATTCCAATAATTCGATAAAAATATTTAAATAATACCTGCTTTTCTGAGTGACGCCAATATATAATACAGAAAAAATACATACAGGAACATACATATAGAAGAAACTATACTAGATGGTGCAAAGGCGGCTTTATTGCTATAGCAATCTCTTACAGGCAACCTTTGGTGTGCGGATTTACTGACCAGAGCGCGGGATGGTTGCACAGAGTTAAATTACGTAATACGTAAAGCCTAGTTTACATTACTTTAGTGACATGAAATTAGTTTCACGATATTAATTTGATAAGCAATTTCACGTGTAAACGTTTAATTTCGTGCATATTGAAATTAGTTGCGTGACATTAATCTCAACATGCATGAAAGTAATTTCGTAATGTAAATTCCGCTTAATGGGTCTTAAAGCCACACATCTACGATAGACCAAGTCGAGTCCAAACAGTTGAGTTTTCTGTGTGGCGGGTTAAAACAGCCATTGTATCATCACGTTTGGTTTTCTTCAGGTACCAGTGATAGAAAACAGCGCTTGCCAGGAGATGTTCCACACTGCAGGCCACGCGAAGAAGATCCTCAATTCCTTCATCTGCGCTGGCTACGCGAACGGGCAGAAGGATTCGTGTGAAGTCAGTATATGACCAACCTTCTTATTTTGGGTTCCGTACCTCAAAAGGAAAAATGGAACCCTTATAGGATCACTTTTTTGTCTGTCCGTCGTGTCTGTCAAGGAAACCTATAGGGTACTTCCCGTTGACCTAGAATCATGAAATTTGGCAGTTATAGCACAAGTAAAGGCAACAATCCGAAAACCATGAATTTGTGGTTACATTAAAAAAAATTAAAATGTGTTCATGACAAATAATTAGTATTTTCAATTTTCAAAGAAAGATAACTATACCAAGTGGGATATCATATGAAAGGGCTTTACCTGCACATTCTAAAATAGATTTTTATGTATTTTTATGCATAATAGTTTTTGATTTCTCATGCAAAATGTCAGAAAACCTACCGGGTACGGAACCCCGGGTGCGCGAGTCTCACTCACACTTGGCCGGTTTTTTTTCGTTGCCTTGCTCTGTTGGACGAGAACGAGCAGCTTTGTTTTTTTAGCATTTTATTCATTAACACATTCATTAAAACATTATACAACTGATTATTATCAGTTGTATTATGTTTTATATGTACATATGTATATGTATATATTATCTTTTTAACCCCCGACCCAAAAAGAGGGGTGTAATAAGTTTGACG
Source organism: Maniola jurtina (assembly GCF_905333055.1). NCBI lineage: Eukaryota > Metazoa > Arthropoda > Insecta > Lepidoptera > Nymphalidae > Maniola > Maniola jurtina. The sequence goes on along the minus strand of NC_060055.1, from coordinate 4,204,139 downwards.
TGTGTATCTGTGTGTCTGTGTATCTGTCTGTGGCATCGTAGCTCCTAAACGAATGAACCAATTTTAATTTAGTTTTTTTTGTTTGAAAGGTGGCTTGATCGAGAGTGTTCTTAGCTATAATCCAAGAAAATCGGTTCAGCCGTTTGAAAGCTATCAGCTCTTTTCTAGTTATTACTGTAACCTTCACTTGTTGGGGGTTTTATAAATTTTTAATTTACACTTGTCCTTTTATATATTTAGATAACATTTTCGTTTAAGATCCTCTATGGTCTTGCCTGAGTCAGATACCATAAATGAGTGAAGTTAAATTAATCGATATTAAAAAAAATTACAGGGCGACAGTGGAGGACCTCTAGTTCTGCAACGTGATGACGGCAAATGGCAGCTGGTTGGTACTGTATCACATGGTATCAAATGCGCAGCACCTTACTTACCAGGCGTGTACATGAGGACCACGTTCTACAAACCTTGGCTGAAATCTATCACTGGTGTTCACTGAGTTTCATTTAGTTTCATGAAGATTCATCGAGTTTCACAAGATTCTTGTGATATAGAAATTTTCTAATATCTACCTGCAACTTTTTGTGAATGACGTTGAACGAAATGTTATCATGAAATTCTTGGTGATAATAAATACCTACATAGATAATTCAATCAAATCGTTTATGGTTCTTATAATGGTAGAGAATATCATACGATATTGCATAAATTCTTCAACTATAATCCATAAAGGTACATGAGGTGAGGGCTACGTACTGCCTAAAACTTGGCTGAGATCTATTGTTACTGTTCACTAAGTTTCATTTAGTTTTCATGAGGATTCATTGAGTTTCACAAGATTCTTGAGTTATGGAAATTTTCAAATAAAATCTTTTTAATTATATTGAACTTTCTATTAATTTTAGTTCCACAAAGTTCTATAAGATTTATCAAAATAAATTCTGTAAAATCGATTCATAAAAATATCTAATAACATTTGTAAAGTTCCAAAAGTTTCTTAAGTTTAATTTTCATTAAAAATTTTGATAAAGATTTGATTTTATTTATTAACGAATCGGTTTTATAAAATTTTCCTATGGATTGAGTTTCATAATTCGAGTATGGGATGTTAATAATAAAAGGTGTTCCTCAAAATAAATTCTTGTATTTTATTTTTCTATTAATTTGTAATTTCACTACGCAAATAGTTTTAATATAATTTATTTATGTTGAGAATATTAATTTATTGAGTAAATTAAATTAATCATTAAGTTCTACCGGTATCCCACCACCAGATTAAATTATTATAAATTTGAATTTGTAAACCTAATAATAAGGGACAGATTAATATACATTTTTGTAAAAATGGCAAAATAAGTGTTAAAAGATTTAATCAAAAAAATTCAAACATATTCTATAATAAATAGAAAACTAATGTAATATAAAGATATATTGAAATGCTTCCTGAGCTACAAAAATACAAGTAAAATAATGTGCTAAGCACAACAAAATTTTGACTTTAAAAGATCTGTAGACATAATATGAAAATATTATTGTGTAATGATATTATTATAAATATTAATATAAGATAAATGAGTAGCTAATTTTATAAATATTGTAAATTATTATTATAAATAGTGTACATTGGAATGCATTTATTTATTAAGAGTATTTAAATATAAGTAAAAAATATCGTTCTTAGTTATGATGAATTTGTTGATTATTTATATTTGTCCCAATTTAGGTTAATCATATGAGAATAATAAATTAATGTTTAGGTATTTTGGAAATTTAAACGAAGTTCTACAAAGGGGGTTGGCGAATTTGGACCCAGCATTTCTAAAAACCATTCAGATTCAGAAATCATTTAATTATAATAATATTTTTCAGAGTATTTTTCTGTGTAAGCCTGATACTTTTAGAAGATGGGGGTCAAAAACATAATTATTCACAAGTACACATTAGAAATAACCGTTACATGGCAATACAAGTAAATATCTTTCTTCTCCCAACTTTATTTGATAGACTTTGATGAAGTTTTTTATTAGACTGGTTTACTAGAACAAGCATGAAAAGTTTGATTCGTGAACGTGGGCTTGAGGCTCACGATTCTGTTAGTTTGGGTCTGAAACTCTATGGAATTCGCCAATCTCCTTTAGATGAGCAAAATAAAAATTTGCTCAACTTCTCAGATTTTACCAATATAATTTATTGCTTAGACAATACTATAAATAGGTAATATATTTTGCAATATTATATTACTATAATAATAAATAAGGCCGTGAAAAGCTCAATGTATAAGTAGGAAATGTTATTGTAAAAATAAATGACTGTTATGCATTTAATAAATATTTTAAAAAAGTTATATTTTGTTTCAATTTTATTTTAAGAATAGTAAAAAGACTTAACCAGTTGCTATTATGCCATTTCAAATTTTTGAACAGTGATATTATTTTTAAACAAAAATAATATTTTTATCAGAATGTAAGATTGAATGAAGAATAATATAGGACGAAAAATTAAAATCCCTTTTTGCACCAACAATTATTTTTAATTTTTTACATTTCACAATAAGAGTTTTTTTGTAATATTCCAATAATTTTCTAAATACGACAGATTACATTTATAAATATTATTAAATGATTATATTATATAATTATAATGATTGTATATTTATAATATTAAAATATTGATTCTCTACTTGCAATAATTATATTATTATTGTTCAAGCAATATACAATATTAAAAAGTTTATTGATGGGCACAGCAGTATCTAAATTACATTAAATATGAATAATTTTGTAACATTTTTATTAATATTTATTATAATATAACGCCTACATTAAAAAATTATCTACAAGCTTATTAATATAATACTAATTATAATAGTTTACAGCGAAAAATTAAGTAGGTACATGAAATTACTAATTTTAAGGTCAAAGTTAGAAAACACTTAAAAGTTACTTTGGTTCATTATAATATTTCTGTCTCATCAGAAAGGGTTTTATTATAGGTAGGGTAGGGTAGGGTATTTTTGATGTTTTTTTCGTTAAATTGGTGTTTTTATTAATATATTAACAAATAAAAACGTACACTGCTGTCAATAAAATACTTAAACTTAACAAAACTTAACGTTGTGCTTTAATCTTATAAACAAATTAATGACAACTTAAGAAATAAGTTTTTAGCTATTTTTTTATCTATTTTATTTTTCCATAATATTTTGATAGATAGTAATTAATATTAAAAAAAATACTAGAATAGAATAGATTTTTTATTCAATAAATCACTACTTAACTAACCAAAAGAATAGGTCCGGCCTAAAATTAACGCTTGAGTTTTTAAATGCTACGCTATCATGATATTGTAACACAACTTTAATCGAATTGAATAATTTTTTATTACACATTACATATCATTTCTAATTCAAAATACATCACTAATTAAAGATATGATTATTCATTTTAAATTTCAAAATGCGTAACATTACTTACGACTAATTTATTTTCACTTTTTATTTATTTGCTAATTCTGCCTTTATAATGAAAGCATTTTTTGCAAATCGCATCCGCCCTGTCTTTAATAGATTGAGTCGTTACTGCTTTTTCAGATTCAGTTTTAACATCCTCCGTTTCAAAAGGACCTTCGCTGAATTGCTGTATTAATTTCTTGATATAACTGCCAGGTCCTTTAATAGTAATCTTAGAATCGTCGTCCATTTTATCAACCTTATCTCCTACATCATTGCGATCACCTAAAATTCCACCTTGAAAACTATCGAACGCTTGCGAAATTTTATCACCAATATTCAATTTCCCTTCCACAGCATTGAAATGTACTTGATCATCGAATTTCTTGGAACCTGTCGGTGTTATTGTTATTTCATTGTTTCTCATGTCTATAGAAATAGTTGCGTCATCTAGCTTCAGATCTGAGAGGGATACGTCGAAAGATTTCGATCTGAATTGTCTAGATGGCGTAGAAGGGACATGCAATTGGCTCAAATCTGAGTTATCTTGTTTTATTGTTGTACTGGAAGTCACTGGTGAAGATGTTATTGATGAACGGTCACCAGGGCTAGATCCTGTAAGTAAAATAAATGCCCAATTTATAGCTTAGTAGACTATTGAAACTGTTACAAAAATTGTCAAGATATTACAAGAACATAAAAAAAGGCCATAGACACCTTAAGGGTGCAGTATAATAATGGTTTTAGGATGCTGTTGGGCTTGCCGCGGTTCTGTTCAGCCTCAGGCATGTTCGCAGACGAGCGGACTGATGACTTCTTTGCAATAATGCGGAAGCATTTATTAGTTTTATTATTGAGGAGATTATGAAGTATATTTCGGTTTGGTTTGGGGATAATGACATCTGCACATGGCTGCTTTCTAAATCAAATTATGGATAGTGAGAAAGACTTATTTTGTTAGATTAAGAATTTTGTTGTATTGTTGTATTTAATTAGATTATAATAGGGCTGACATGTACCTACTTCTAAATGTATCAAAGCCCTTAAATAAATAAAGAAAAAAAAAAAAAATGCGGAAGAAGTCAGCATCATCACTGCTGAAAAGACTGCGCTCAGGTTCCAACAGCATCCTGAACATGTTTGCGAGCAAGATGGACTCAACAATGCTTAAACACATTGTTAAAGTGTTGGTGAGGTCACCTTTGTAATTATTTCTGTGTTGCCACGAATATAGTTTAAGGTACTAACATTAGGTTTTTAAGTGTCTGTATACTAACAAATTGAGCCATAGTAGCTTTGAATAAAAGGATTATTATTATTATTATAAAATAAAGCCATGCGATTTTTCTCAATGTACTGCAAGCGGAAATTCCCGCCACCTTTGACAAAATTTAGTTACCTCAATGATTTGCTCCGATAGGTTCACTTTTCGGTCCTAAAATCAACCAAAAAATTAAACTAAACAACTCAAAGGTGTTCTATCAATATGACTAATTCTATAGAGAATGTCAAAAAAATAATTTTGAGAGCAAGTAATAATAATGGCGAAAAAAAAAACGATGAAGCAAATCTGATTGTATCGACCAAATATTAAAATTAATATATAACAAAGCTTAACAGGGCTCTCTCCGTCACTTACTCCATACAATCGTAGTTCCAATTTCATTTGAATATTAAACAACCAAAGTCCATGAAATTTTATAGACATATTCTAGAAACTAATATCTGTGCCTGCGGTGTTTCAGATTGTTCTAAAAATATGTAGTTTTGAAATTACAGGGGCTCAAAAATTTGTATGTGAATTTTTAAGACCGCGTAACTTTGAAACCGAATATTTTAACAGAAATCTGGAAAACCACAGGCATAGATATTAGTTTCTAGAGTATCTCTGCAAAATTTCATGGACTTTGGTTGCTTAATATTCAAATGAAATCGGAACTACGTTTCTATGGAACGAGTGACGGAGGGATCCCTCTTAAAGGTTTTCTAAATGCGAAGAGCTTGCTTAGTGCTAAATGCTTAAAACACCGAAATAATTTCAAAATTGCCTCAGACCTTTTAGTTTCAAAAATATCCATTTACCATTAGAAGCTTCTTCCCTTTCTTCCTCAGAACACTGAGGAAGGGACTGCTCCACCATCAAACCCTGCACCATATCCATGTAAGAGTCGAGAGAAAATTTCTTCCCGCACATGCGTATTCCGCGGATGCGCCTGCGCATCTCTACGAAAGATTTAGTAAAGCCAATGACAATGGTGGCGATTTGTCTTTCTCTAAACTAAATTTAGAGTATCTGCGTCCTCCTCCTTTTAATATTGCGAAAAAAGGACGGAACATGAATTTTACATTTAAAGACTCCAAATTTTAGTACACGCTAGTTTTGACAGCTCTAAATTAAATTTAAAACTGTCAAACTATGGCCGTCCTTTTCCTATTACATATTTAAGAAAAGGATACAAATGCTCTAAAATCAAGTTGCCAATAGAATCAGTACCATTGTGGCTAGTTTTAGTAGACAAATCTTTAAGCTAAACTAAATTAGCAGATCTAAATCGAGTGCCATCCTTTTCTTCAAGAGTATTATAAAAGGCATAGCATTAGATTTAGTTCTGTCATTAATTTTGTTTAGTTTAATGATTTTGAACACTAAAATTAGCCAAGATAAATGAGTTGATGGTTAGGATGAAAAACTTAACCTAAATAATCAAGTATGTGGTGAAAAAGATATAAAGCTTGAAATTATGTTAGCTGGCAATGATTGGGTGCACAAGTGTAACATCCCCGATGAAGGTTACAGTAACTTGAAAAGAGCTGATAACTTTCCAACGGCTGAACCGATTTTCTTGGATTATAACTAAGAACACTCTCGATCAAGCCACCTTTCAAACAGAAAAAACTAAATTAAAATCGGTTCATTAGTTTAGGAGCTACGATGCCACAGACAGATACACAGATACACACGTCAAATTTATAACACCCCTCTTTTTGGGTCGGGGTTCATCATTACATTTTATCTTAATAAGTACTAGTTTTTCCATCTTAAGTATATATTTAATACACAAACAAGACTTATACTCATACTAGCTGATGCCCGCAGCTTCGTCCGCGTGGATTTGTCAGATCCCCTGCAGCATCAGGATTGAGGAGTTGGACTCCAAATTTTTTATGAAACAATGTCGCAAAGTTCCTCTATCGATTAAAAAAGAAATGACGCAAATCGGTTCAGAAATCTCGGAGATTTCGGTGTACATAGGTAGAAAAACACAACTCCCTTTTTGAAAGTCGGTTAAAAAAGTAGCCTATGTTACTCCCTGGTCAATTCTCTACTTGTCTGTGAAAATCCCGTCAAAATCGGTTCAGCCGTTCCAAAGATTAGCCTTTTCAAACAGACAAACAGACAGACAGACAGACAAAAATTTTAAAAACGTGTGATTCAGTTATGGTATCGTTCAAATAACCATATGAGCTTAATATGAGGTAGTTATTTCGAAATTACAGACAGACACTTCAATTTTATTTATTAGTATAGATAATATAATAACATGCTAAATACTATTATATCTTACCAGGACTATCCTTCGGCTCCATCTTTAGCTGAGCAAATGTCTGAGCGCAGGATGAGAGGACTTGCTCGTAATCGCAGATGGCTACGTGCGTACCATTGACGATCTTCGGACTCATCGGACTGTTGGCTAGAAGAAGACTCGTGCCGAATGTTGCGTTTAGTTCACGAGTTTCTGCAAAATAAAAAGGTATTTATTACAAACTAGCTGATGCCCGCGACTTCGTTCGCGTGGATGTAGGTTTTTTAAAAATCCCGTGGGAACTCTTTGATTTTCCGGGATAAAAAGTAGCCTATGTGCTAATCCAGGGTATAATCTATCTCCATTCTAAATTTCAGCCCAATCCGTCCAGTAGTTTTAGCGTGAAGGAGTAACAAACATACACACACACACACACACACACACACACATACAAACTTTCGCCTTTATGATATTAAGTGTGATGCCAAAGCGTGTCTGTCTGTCTGTCTGTCTGCTAGCTTCTCACGGCCCTACAGATCAACCGATTTAGATGAAACTAGATGATGCCCGCTGCTTCGCCCGCGTGGATTGGTCAGATCCTCTGCAAATTCAAATTCAAATTATTTTTATTCGATTAAACTTTTACAAGTGCTTTTGAATCGTCATAATCTACCACTGGTTCGGAATGCCGTTCCTACTTAGAAGAACCAGCAAGAAACTCGGCAGTTGCTCTTTTCAAATGTATAGTTTACAATAATATGCCATACTGTATACAAGCAATTGCAGCGCCGTGTATTGCTGGAGCGAGTCAAATCCAAGCTTTTTAGTCATTTACATAATCTTCGATTGTATATTATAATAAGTTTTTTTTTCTAGCATGCTTTTAATAGATTTTTAAAACTTGTGTAAAGGCAAGTCTAAAATTGATTGGGGAATTTTATTATAAAATATTACACTCATTCCCACAAATGACTTTCCCACTTTCCTGAGGCGGAGCGTAGGATATGCGAGCCTATTACGGTTTTTAGTTTCCCTGTCGTGGAAATCACCGATTTTTTTGCAGCATCAGGATTGAGGAGTTGGAATCTAAATTTGTTATGGAGCAATGTCGCAAAGTTCCTTTAACGATTAAAAAAATTACGCAAATCGGTTCAGAAAGCTCGGAGATATCAGTGTATATACAGGATGTTTGGTAATTAGTATATAATGACGACACGTACCCATGCTACTTTGATCTGATAAGCACAATGCTGAAGTATAATGACAAAATAAAATTATAAAAATTTCCATACAAAATTAAAAAAACATTATGTCAAAGTTTTCATGACCCTACCGTGCCCTAACTCACTGAGATCGTTGGCCATCTTTAGATAGGTCGAGGCCAACGATCTCAGTGAGTTAGGGCACATTAGGGCCATGAAAACTTGGTCATAAAAAAATTAAAATTACTACTAATACTAATTACTAAACACAACATTATAGGTTTTAAGTTTTTTGTTACTAACACTATATGAATTTTTGTTGTCCGGTTAATAAATAAATTATTATTATTATTATTATTATAGGTAGAATCTAAATATGTAGTCATACCTTTCAATGAGATCCTTGGTTTCTTTGGCATAACAATGTTCCCGTTTTCAGATCCGAACGTGTCCACCAATATTTCTGATGCCACCTTCTTTATTTCACTCCAGTCATCTTTAAATAAGGATACATCATTAGCCTATTCACTCTTACTGAAAGTAAATTATTTATCATTAAATAACAGTATTTATAATATTTTATAGAATATACACATATTCAGGCAAGTCTAATGTTGCCTGAATATATATTATTCTATACAAGTGTACATTAAAAATTTATAACACCCCCTACAAGTAAAGGTTACAGTGACTAGAAAAGAGCTGATAACTCTCAAACGGCTGAACCGATTTTCTTGGATTACAGCTAAGAACACTCTCGATCAAGCCACGTTTCAAACAAAAAAAAAACTAAATTAAAATCGGTTCATTAGTTTAGGAGCTACGGTGCCACAGACAGATACATAGATACACAAATACCCAGATACACACGTAAAACTTATAACACCCCTCTTTTTGGGTAGGGGGTAAAAAATATTGCGTATTCAATCCAAGCAATTAAATATCACTTGCTTTAACGGCGAAGGCAAACATCGTGAGGAAACCTGCATGCCTGAGAGTTCTCCATGTTCTCAAAAGTGTGAAGTCTGCCAAACCGCATTGGGCCAGCGTGGCAGACTATGGCCTAAACCATTCTCATTCTGAGAGGAGACTCGTACTCAGTAGTGGGGCGGAAATGGGTTGATCATCAAAGACGCCAAAGATCAAATGGTTTACCAAGGATATCCTGGTTAGTTGTTCTCTGTGAGGTGACGGTAAATCTGATGACGTAGACACCTTTGAAGCAGGCAGACACGGCATGGATGTAGCCCCGTGCATTGAGACGCTTCAGCAAACGCTCAGTAAGGGTGTTGTCGCCTTTTAAGCAGTTTTGACTTTGACTTTGACTTACACAAATCATAAAAAGGCCAAAGAATAAATGACTTACCAAGGATATCCTGGTTAGTAGTTCTCTGTGAGGTGACGGTGAATCTGATGACGTAGACACCCTTGAAGCAGGCAGGCACGGCGTGGATGTAGCCCCGTGCATTGAGACGCTTCAGCAAACACTCAGTGAGGGTTTTGTCACTTTTTAAGTGGTTTTGACTTTGACTTTGACTTACACAAATCATAAAAAGGCCAAAGAATAAATGACTTACCAAGGATATCCTGGTTAGTAGTTCTCTGTGAGGTGACGGTGAATCTGATGACGTAGACACCCTTGAAGTAGGCAGGCACGGCGTGGATGTAGCCCCGTGCATTGAGACGCTTCAGCAAACGCTCAGTGAGGGTGTTGTCGCCTTTTAAGCGATTTTGACTTTGACTTTGACTTACACAAATCATAAAAAGGCCAAAGATCAAAAGACTTACCAAGGATGTCCTGGTTAGTAGTTCTCTGTGAGGTGACGGTGAATCTGATGACGTAGACACCCTTGAAGCAGGCAGGCACGGCGTGGATGTAGCCCCGTGCATTGAGACGCTTCAGCAAACGCTCAGTGAGGGTGTTGTCGCCTTTTAAGCGGAAAGCGACCATACCTGGAAAATAGAAGGAAAAACACATTAAAATCCATCCATACTTAATATTATAAATGCGAAAGTGTGTCTGTCTGTCTATCTGTCTGTCTGTCTATCTGACTGTCTGTCTGTCTGTCTGTCTGTCTGCCTGTCTGTCTGTCTGTCTGTCTGTCTGCCTGTCTGTCTATCTGTCTGCTACCTTTTCACGGCCCAACAGTGTAACCGATTCTGACGTTTGGTACAGGGTTAGCTTATATCCCGGGGACGGACATAGGCTACTTTTTATCCCATAAAATCAAAGAGCTCCCGCGGGCTTCCTAAAGACCCATCCACTTAACCGATTTGTATGAAATTTGGTACCGAAGTAGCTTGCGTCCCTGTAATTGAAGTAGGCAACTTTTTATCCCGGAAAATTAAACAGTCCCCACGGGATCAATAAAAATCTAAATCCACGCAGACGAAGTCGCGGGTATCCTCTAGTATTGAAATAAAAGATGAATAAAATTTAAATTATTCGCTTTTGTTAATAACTTAAAATTTAAAAAACACCCGACACAAAAACCTCTATAAGAAAACTAGAAAAGAGCTGATAACTCTCAAACGGCTGAACCGATTTTTTTCAATTTTAGCTAAGAACACTCTCGATGAAGCCGCCTTTCAAACAAAAAAACTAAATTAAAATCGGTCCATTCAAATATGTCAATTGTAAATACATAGCACAAATTCAAGCTCCTTTCATTCATATATAAAATCTGACTGTGATGACAAAATAAAAGTAAATTCAATTAAAAATTTCTTGACTCATGTAAAACTTACCAAGATTCCTTGGCTGTGGGATCTCAAATCTTTGATCAGCCAAAACCAGAGCTTCGAATTTTTGGGCTAGTCGAACACCCTGGCAACAACATAGAAATAAGTTTCAAATCAAATAATTTTAAGGTCCCATAGTAAATTTTTAAGAGGGGTCTCTCCGTCACTCGCTCCATACAAACGTAGTTCGTCTCTCATTGGAATACTAACCAATCATACTCAATGGATTTTTTTAGAAACGTTCCGAGAACTAATATCTATGCCTGTGGTTTTCCAGATTTTCGTTAAAATATGCGGTTTTAAAGTTACGCGGTCTAAAAAATTCACATACAAATCTTTGAGCCCCTGTAATTTTAAAACTACATATATTTAGAAAAATCTAAAATACCACAGGCACAGATATTAGTTTCTAGAATATGTCTGCAATATTTCATGGACTTTGGTTGCTTAATATTCAAATGAAATTGGGACTACGATTGTATGGAGTAAGTGACGGAGAGAGCCCCGTTAATGATGTGAATTACCTCTCGAATATGCTTCTGCAATCCAACAACACCATAGTTTCGAAGGACGAACCATAATTTAAGGGCTCTGAATCGGCGACTTAGAGGAATTTGCCAGTGCTAAAGAAATAAAAATAAATATTAAAAAAAATGTAGCCATACCATATTATATTGCCAGCTATATTGTTATGAGTTATAACCACCCTCCAAAATTAGTTTGTGCTGTTAGTGAAAAATGTAGTTCAGTTAAATATTAGTAAGAACGCTAGTCATGTCAGTAGATTGTTTTTCTGGCTTAATATTAGAAACGGTTAAACTTATAATGCCAAGCCCATCACAAGATATATTGTTATTTGTAATTTAGTCTAAAACAACAGAAGAACTAATTTCTATGTCTTCTGATGCTATACAAAATTATTATTTTCATTTTGGTCATGAACATTTCAACTTCATTGTAAGATCTAAGAACCTCATGAAATCTAAATTTTTAAAGATCCTATAAAATAAATGTTATATGGTCACAATAGGTTCCAAAGTTATAACAGTAACCATCACCATCTCAAATGTCTCGATAGCTCAACGGTTGAGGAGCGGACTGAATTCCGAAAGGTCGGCGGTTCGAACCCCATCCGTTGCACTATTGCCGTACCCACTCCTGGCAGAAGCTTTACGCTTATTTGGAGGGGAAAAGGGAGTATTAGTCATGATTAACATGGCTAATGTTCTTTAAAAAAAAATGCGTTGTTAATAATCCCATCACCTAATCCAAAATCAACATACAAGGAATTCCTTCTTATCAGGATTCTCTAGTTGTATTTCTGATTGACACCCAGAGGCCATTTTATTGTATCCATGTAAATTCGTGTCTTCATCACTCTCATAAAATTCTTCGCTTACTGGGTAACCTTCATCACTGTTCGTCACGCTACCATCACTTTTATCATTATCATGTTCTATGATAGTATCAGTATTGATCTTATCAGTGATATCAATTTTTTTCCTTGTATTCGCATCCTGAGTCCCAACCTTGTTCAAAACAGTTTGAAATATAGCTTTTATTTCTTCTTATTGATCAGATTTAAAAATAATTTATTAATCCTCACTAATATAAATCACACTAATATTATAAAGGAGAAAGTTTGTATGTGTGTGTGTGTGTGTGTGTGTGTGTGTGTGTGTGTGTGTGTGTGTGTGTGTGTGTGTGTGTGTGTGGGTGTGTATGTGTATGTTTGTTACTCCTTCACGCTAAAACTACTGGACGGATTGGGCTGAAATTTAGAATGGAGATAGATTATACTCTGGATTAGCACATAGGCTACTTTTTATCCCGGAAAATGAAAGAGTTCCCACGGGATTTTTTAAAAACTACATCCACGCGAACGAAGTCGCGGGCATCAGCTAGTTTTTGAATATTTTTGCGAGTAAATTTACCCAAAATTATAAAAAAATATAGAAAATTTTAAAAATGATAAATATTAAAATGGTATGAAACAAATCGAATCTTACCATGTAATCAATCGCTTTTCCTGTAAACAAAAAAAATCATAAGCAAGGAATATATTTTTGTAATAATATTATTAACACTATTGAAGAAATAACAAAGAAGAATTTAATTATTTTCATTTTTTTGCAGTTTTGATTTAGATGTAAGTTAATTTTATTTAAAAAAACTTACGTAAAAAATGTACTAGTTGTACTAGTTGTGATAGTAAATAAATAAGAAAATCAATTTTTTAATACATTTTTTAATAAAACAATTTCGGACAATAACAAAAAAACATTGAAATATTTATGATTACTTATTTAATATTATAATAATTGTTATCTATGGTTATTTGTATTTGTAAAAAAAACTTATTATATTTTAAACTTTCATACATATACTTATTCACTAAAATCTCAGTATGAAAATAAAACAATATTTTTTTACCTGAATTTTCGTGGCGCAAGTAAATAGGATTGACATTGAAGGTCCTGTGGAGTGCGGTGCTTTCTTTAACCCTAAAAATTTAAACCACAAATTAATCCTCAGGAGAAAGATATCTTCTGCGCGTTAAAAACTTCAAAGTCGCGTTAGCGACATACAAATTTTGCCTATGGAAAATAGTAATCTTAATCTCTAGGAAATAAAGTTTAAATTTAACTGCAGCAAAACTAAAAGAGTTTAAGTTCACATAAGACATGTAAAATAATTCCATGATTCGATATCTTGCCAATAAAAATTGAACTTTCAAAGAGTTCAACTCGCACGCCGACCACACAGGCCGCGTATGCGTCGCGTAAGCGTAGACGTAGCGCGTAGCATTGCGTTGTAATGTATGGAACTGTATAAGACATGGCATACCGCTTGCGTGGCGTGAACGTTCGCGTAGACGTAATGCGTGCAATTGTGTCTACGGATTCACGCGCGTCACTACGCACATGTCACGTGTACGTGCGCGCGCGTGAATCGGCTTTTATTCGGGTCTTTTTTTTAATTTGTCACTTACCACATAGCAGTGCAGTCGAAGTTGACCATCAACCATTTGGAAGGGTTAAAAGCGAAGGAATCTGCTAACTCCACGCCGTTTAGCCAATGTCTGAAAAATATGAAAATCTATCTGAACTCTAAAAAGCATAAGGATAAAAACATATTTTATTTGGTGCAAAAAAATATTCGTGATAATATATTTAATGGTCGAAAATGGAAACTCCAAGTTTCCTACCTAAAGAAAATTCTAATTACGAAAATCACAATAATGTTATATGGGCGAAAGTTTCTGTGTATGTGTATGTGTGTTACTCCTTAACGCAAATCCGTACGGATCTGGCTGAAATTTGAAATGGAGATAGATAATGTCCTGGATTAGCATATTATAGGCTACTTTTTATCTCAGAAAATCAAAGAGTTCCCACGGGATTTCGCGGACGTCAGCTACACGCAAATAATCCATACTAATATTATAAATGGGAAAGTGTGTCTGTTTGTCTGTCTGCTACCTTTTCACGGTATAATAGTTTACCGATTCCGATGTGGTACAGGGTTATCTTATATCCCGGGGACGGACATAGGCTATTTTTTATCCCGGAAAATCAAAGAGTTCCCACGGGATTCCCAAAACCCCATCCGCTTAAACGATTTGTACGAAATTTGGTACCGAGGTAGCTTGCGTCTCTATAATTGACATAGGCTATTTTTTACCCCGGAAAATCAAACAGTTCCCACGGGATCTTTAAAAATCTAAATCCACGCGGATGAAGTTGCGGGCATCCTCTAGTAGGTAAATAAAAAAATTACCTATACTCAGGGCATATAAATGCGCTCCCCGCATATGCAGCATCGACATGCAGCCATGCGGAGTGCTTCTCGCATACCTCGCCTATTTCACGAAGGTTGTCAAATGCCACGGAACCAGTCGTACCAAGGGTTGCACACACCTGCAAAGATAGTTAGAGATAATGTCCTCCCAACCGAATTCCAATCTTCACAGAAATGCCAATCGAAGGCCAACCCTCATAGATATGCGCGGAAGATTTTTAGGGAGATTTTTAGACAGACAGACAGACAGACAGCAAAGTGATCCTACAAGGGTTCCGTTTTTTCCTTTTGAGGTATGGTACCCTAAAAATACTTGTTTACCTCCTACCTACCACAAAATAAGGCATCAATTTAGTAAACAATTCGCTTTTATGCTGCGCAAAATTGTTAACTGAAGAGCAGCTATACTGAATACCTACATGAGTTGAGCATGTACGAGTAATTAGTAGGTAGTCGTTGCATCGTTCTAAAATGAGCTTATTAAGCCGATGCCTAACTATCACTTAAACTGTTTATCGGGAGCATCTTCTATACTTATACTATTAAAAACAAAATTGAAGTGTCTGTCTGTAATTTCGAAATAACTGCTTAACAACCTAAGCTCATATATGCTTATTTGAACTGTACCCTGAATCACATGTTTTTAAAACTTTTGTCTGTCTGTATGTCTGTCTGTTTGTCTGTTTGTTTGAACGAACCCTGAACGGTTGGAACGGCTGAATCTTTCACGGGACTTTACGCACAAAGTTGTCGCAATAGAGATGTTCCAAGAGCCATAACTTTCAAAATAAATATAATTTTTAACCCCCAACCCAAAAAGAGGGGTGTTATAAGTTTGACGTGTGTATCTGTGTATCGATGTATCTGTCTGTGGCATCGTAGCTCCTAAACTAATGAACCGATTTTAATTTAGTTTTTTTTTGTTTGAAAGGTGGCTTGATCGAGAGTGTTCTTAGCTATAATCCAAGAAAATCGGTTCAGCCGTTTGAAAGTTATCAGCTCTTTTCTAGTTACTGTAACCTTCACTTGTCGGGGGTGTTATAAATTTTTAATTTACACTTGTAGTATAAGGATTTATTGTTTTAGGGCTTAGATAATGAATCGATATCTTTCTTAGTTTTAGATCAAGAATAACAAATAATAGATTATTATAAAGGTGCCCACGCACTCGAACTGAACTGCAGCTGAACTGGGCGTCGCGCCCGCCCGATATTCTCTCCAGCGAATAGAGATTCTCTCCGAGAGAATATCGTTCGGGGCGCTGACGCGACACGCAGTTCAGCTGCAGTTCAGTTCAAGTGCGTGGGCACCTTTAGGCGTAATACCTTTGCACGGGCACATGAAACGCGTGACCTTAAAGTTAGAAATAGATTCAGAAATCCTAGAAGCAAGCAAAAAGCAAGTCTTAAAATAAATTGCTTATTATCCGACTGAGGCAAAGCCAAAAGGAAGGGTTATGATTTTAGCAGTCTATGTATGTATGTATGTGGGTATGTATGTGGGTATGTATGTGGGTATGTATGTGGGTATGTATGTGGGTATGTATGTTTGTATCCAGATTCTGTGTGTTCCACCGTAGCGCCTAAACTACAGGGCCGATTTTGATGAATGAGGTGTCAACAATCGATTCGTCGTAAGGGTCCGGGTGACATAGGCTACATTTTATACGAAAAAAATTGGTTGTCTGTAAAGTCGGTTTACTGACGATAGTTGAACGTGACAACAAAGGCCGATTGTGCTTCTTTGTCGCTCGTTCCGCGCTCTCGCTTGCACTTCAAGCCTTACATGGAACGACTCAGAGCGAGGTAACGCCGCATGAGTCATGTTTTTTCGTGCGTGCAGCCGGCTCTATCGAATTATAAGACGTTGTCACGTCAAAAATTGACCAAACGGATGTTACATGAAAAAAAGTGAGGGTCTCAAAATATTTTTTTTTGCTTTTGTATCGAATGGGGTGTCAAATGAAAGAGGAGAAAATTCTGAGTTCATAAATAGAAATGTACTACAACATTAAAATATACCAAGCGACAGAAAAACAATTTTACTATGATATTTCAGCGTTTATTAAGACGATCGCAGTCGGGTTTAAGTTTTCAACTTTATTTCAATATACAAATTAGCAATCGCTGTAAAGCAATGTCTTTAGTCAAGTCAACTGTGAGTCCCTTGTTAGCGGTCCATAATCCTACACAAATTGGTCCCAAAGCGGACCTCAGATGGTATTTAAAAATGGTAATAATTCTCTAGCTCCTTTATAATGATGCTCCGGAGATGTTTAAATTAAGTATTTACTTTGCACAATGATTACCTATATTGTTATTAGAATATCATACTAGGTACAAGTATAATTAGAAAGCAATATACCTACTTAGTTAATCAATATTTATTTTTCTATTTTGAATTTTAGAATTGCAATAATTGTATTGTTGTGTATTCTATTAAAATCTACATCTACATTTTTATTACACAAAATACATTTTTACTGTTGTTTAGAATAATTAACAGGGCTCTCTCCGTCACTTACTCCATACAATCGTAGTTCCAATTTCATTTCAATATTAAGCAACCAAAGTCCATGAAATTTTGCAGACATATTCTAGAAACTAATATCTGTGCCTGCGGTTTTTTAGATTTTTCTAAAAATATGTAGTTTTAAAATTACAGGGGCTTAAAGATTTGCATGTGAATTTTTAAGACCGCGTAACTTTGAAACGGAATATTTTAACAGAAATCTGGAAAACCACAGGCATATATATTAGTTTCTAGAATATGTCTGCAAAACATGGACTTTGGTTGCTTAATATTCAAATGAAATTGGAACTACGTTTGTATGGAGCGAGTGACGGAGAGACCCCTCTTAAAATTGATGTGAAAGTTTTGTTTAAAAACTATTTTCTATTTATTTTGCTAATTAAAAAAAATTAAACGATTAATTACTATGTAGTTATATTAGCGTTTTGGACTTTATATTCATTGCGTTATTGTTATTTTATTGTGTTTATACTATCCTTCACGTACAGTGAATATTCTTTAAATTAAAAAAAAAATTAATAAACTCTCAGAATTAGTATAAATTTTCGACTTTATCTTTGCCTGGATTTTGAAAACCTGTGACAGCAATAATCCAGCTTTTCAAGTCTTTCTTTCTTCAGAGGTTACCTTGACTTAGGCGATAAGGCGCCTATTATGCTTCCATTAAATATATGATTTGTTTTTTTACCACTTAATTAGTTTTATATAGTTTTCTTCTCCTTTTAGACAGGTGTAAGTAAAATATTATGGCTAAATGAAAATGAACCTTAATACACTTACCCAGAACGGCACAAGTCCTTTGTCCTTATCATTTAGTATAGCCTCCTCCAGCTTCGCGCCTCTCATGCATTGGTTCTCATCAGACTCTATGTAACGCATTCTGACCAGACCTGATACAATAATTTTTTTTTTTTTTTTTTATGGAGACACACAGTATTAACAATAAACAAAAGGTAACACAAATAATACCCTTAGTAATAATACCCTTATTATATTAATATATTTTTGTATATTAAATATTATTGTATCTAATATATTAAATGATAATTTGACTATATTATTAGGGTTCCGTACCTGAAAAGGAAAAAGGGAACCCTTTTAGGATCCAGGAGTTTGTTGTATGTCTGTCTGTCTGTCCGTCCGTCGTGTCTGTCAAGAAAACCTATAGGGTACTTCCCGTTGACCTAAAATCATGAAATTTGGCAGGTAGGTAGGTCTTATAGCACAAGTAAAGGAATAAATCCGAAAACCGTGAATTTGTGGTTACATTATTTAAAAAAAATTAAAATGTGTTTAAATTTAAGTATGTAAGATAACTATACCAAGTCGGGTATCATATGAACGGCCTTTACCAGTACATTCTACAACTTCATTCTTCAACAGATTTTTATTTATTTTTATGCATAATAGTTTTTGATTTATCGTGCAAAATGTTGGAAAAAATACCCGAGTACGGAACCCTCAGTGCGCGAGTCTGACTCGCACTTGGCCGGTTTTCTTGGTTTACCTTGAATGGCAAACAAAATTATAAAATACACCTTGTCGCCTAATACACCTAAATAACCATAAAGCCCTATAATAAATCTGATATTACTATTCCGATATACAATATCTGATATAATATATAACATCTGAATTTACCTATTAATCCAGCTTTTTCCACCGAAGAATGGGCCTGGTCAGAACAATAGCAGATCAAATGGCCCAGCAGTTCCGATGACTGCATGTCAGGGTTCAGGCTGGACAGCTCGATCAGAGCCCTGGTCCTTGCAGCCAGGAGACTAACCAGAGTTGCTTCACTGGCTGTTGTCTACAACAAGGCAAAAAAATTAATAGCTCGTTCACACAGGCTGCGTAAGCGTAGACGTAGCGCGTACCATTGCGTTGTAATGCATGGAACTGTATGAAACATTGCACACCACTTGCGTAAAACGTGGACGTATGCGTAACCCGGTGTGTTAGGGGTTTGCGCGCGTCACTACGTACGTGTCACGTGTATGCAATTAGTGTAAATCGGCCTTAAATCTAACATCACAAACATCACAAACATTATACTAGTGTGATGTGATGTGATGTGTATTAATATTATGAATATGAAAGTTTTTGTGTATGTGTGTATGTTTGTTACTCTTTCACGCAAAAACTACTGGACGGATTTGGCTGAAATTTGGAATGGTCCTCCTGAAAAATAATTTAATAAAATTTCTAATTCAAATGTTATTTTTGGGTCAACGTTCTACAGTAAATACCAAACAGGATTTTCAGGAATGAACAGAATTCAGGATTGTAGCTCATTTCGTCTACGAGCTAGAGGCCTGTGACATGCGGTCAAACAGACGGACAGACAGACAGACAACACAGTGATCCTGTAAGGGTTCCGTTTTTCCTTTTGAGGTACGGAACCCTAATCAAATGAAATAATACACATACCTGTATGACTCCACCTCCAGGGCTATCGTTCTTCTCATTGAGGAAGCAGTCGGGCAGGCCCAGCAGTTTACCCAGCCAGTTCATCGCTATCGTCTCCAGTTCGGTTCCAGCTGGTGATGACGCCTGGTTTTCATAAATAAAAGTATCTGTACTTATATATAAAAAGAAAAACTAACTGTCAGTCAGTCAGCTTTTCAACGCACAGCTCAAACTGCTGGAATTAAAAAATGAAGACAGGTGATACTACTGAGAAGATAACACAAAAAACGCGACAAAAATTAAAAAAGCCTGTGTTTTTTCAAAGTTCACAATGTATCGTAAACAAAACATCTGACCGACGCTAGAGTTTAACGAACGTTGCGTAGACAGGTGTTGCGGGGTCAATGCCGCGTCGTAGGTGGGGCATTGACCCGAGTTTTGCACGCCATACAATGCGGCTTTGAAAAGTACTAAATCACTAAACTACAAGCAAAGACAAATGGTTATTGGCATTGGATTGTGTTGAGGTACATTGTGGTTACATTCTGTATACTGGATGTAATGAGAACGCTAGCAAAAACAAAGACAGGTGATAGTACTGATTAATTACTAATAAGATAACACAAAAACGAGAAAAAAATTAAAAGTGCTGTATTTTTTTCAAAGTCCACAATATATTGCAAATGAAACATCTGACTGACCCTAGAGGTCAACAAACGTTGCGTAGATAGATGCGGGGTCAAAGGTGGGGTATTGACCCCAACAAATAAAGTGTCTGATTCATACAGATATGGCCCTACTCTAACTTTCCTCCGTCACTCGTTTCATACAATCGTAGTTCCAATTTTATTTGAATATTAAGCAACTAAAGTCCATGAAATTTTGCAGACACATTCTAGAAACTAATATCTGTGTCTGTGGTGTTTTAGATTTTTCTAAAAATATGTAGTTTTAAAATTACAGGGGCTCAAAGATTTGTATGAAAATTTTTAAGACCGCGTAACTTTGAAACCGAATATTTTAACAGAAATCTGGAAAACCACAGACATAGATATTAGTTTCTAGAATATGTCTGCAAAATTTCATGGACTTTCGTTGCTTAATATTCAAATGAAATTGGAACTACGATTGTATGAAACGAGTGACGGAGAGACCCCTCTTAATCGCAAGTTCCGTTAGGTTTGTTCCTAGCATCATAAAGACTGGACTTACCCAAGTAAAGCATAGAACATTCATCGCACTGGAGAGCATCTCCCCCATAATGGAGGGGTATGACGTGAGAGCTGGGAAGTAGGCGTGCATGTGTGGACTCTGCCAGTGGACGATCTAAGGAACAATGTTTATATTAGTTTTAGAAGAATATTGTTGTACCTACTCCTAATACAGCTTTGCGCTTAGTTGGAGGGGAAAGGGTAATATTAGTCACTAGCTGATAACCGCGACTTCGTTCACGCGCATGTAGGTTTTTTAAAAATCCCGTGGGAACTCTTTGATTTTCCGGGATAAAAAGTAGCCTATGTGCTAATCCAGGGTATAATCTATCTCCATCCTAAATTTCAACCCAATCCGTCCAGTACATTTGGCGTGAAGGAGTAACAAACATACGCACACACACACACACACACACACATACAAACTTTCTCCTTTATAATATCAGTGTGATGATTAACATGGCTAATTGTATTTTTTTTTAAAACCCCTTTTTTTTAAAAAACCGGTGGGTTATGAATTAAGCCATGAAAAATCTTCTGTAGACAGGTCTTGTTTTTTAGAGAAGTGTAAGCTGATGAAACCGTCTGGAGATGACCGGAGAAAAGTAAGGCTTCGTGAGCAGCCAGGGTTGAATATACAGCGTGTTTTTTTTTAACTGGGACAGTATGGGGAAATCCAAAACCATAGAAGATACAGGGAAACTGTCTTAGGAACCTTTAGGTAAATTTTTTGGTCAAGTGTGAGTTGTCCAGAAAATTCAATGACAATTTTTTTTTTTTAAAGCTAATCGATTCGAGGTTCCTAAGACAGTTTTTCTGTATCTACTATAGTTTTAGTTTTTTTTTTTAATTATATATACTAGCGCTTGGCTTCATCAGACCTGCTAACAAGTGATGATGCAGCCCAAGATGCAGCGCGCTTGCCTAGAAGTTGCCTATTCACTCTTGAATTGAAGGTACCCATATTACAGGTGGAAGGGAAAGGGTTCCATATCCTAGCGGTTCGGATAAGAAAAGAGGAAGCAAATCGCTTCGTACGTCTTTTACGTGGATTTACCCATACTGTCCCAGTCAAAAAAAAGAAGCACACTGTATAGTGAAATTCCAACTTACTCCGGGCATGATGTGGTCCTCTACATCCTTGAAGATGTCATCCCATTTCTCTGGGAGCTGAGGGGCTTCGTTGGGCAGCCGTTTGTGCAAGTACCCGGGTTGGACCCCGGGGTACACTCGGTGATCTCGAATGTTCTCCAGGTAGTCCGCTATGTAGTCCACCAGTTCTTTGGCTATTAAGAAATACCAACTTTAAAAAACCAGCCAAGTGCGAGTCAGACTCGCGCACCGAGGGTTCCGTGCTCGGGTATTTTTTCCAACATTTTTGCACGATAAATCAAAAACTATTATTTATAAAAAAAACTGTATTAGAGCACGTACCTACAGGTGAAAGTCCCTTTCATATTATGATACCCCACTTGGTAGATATAGGCATAAAAATAAATAAAAATCTGTTTTAGAATGTACAGGTAAAGCCCTTTCACACGATACCCCACTTGGTAGGTATAGTTACTTACTTTGAACATTGAAAATACTAATTATTCGTTCATGAACACATTATAATAATTTTTTTGATGTAAACACAAATTCATGGTTTTCGGATTTTTTTCTTATACTTTTGCTATAAGATCTACCTGCCTGTCAAGTTTTATGATTCTCGGTCAACGCGAAGTGACCTATAGGTTTTCTTGACAGACACGACAGACAGACATATAACAAAGTAATCCTACAAGGGTTCTGTTATTCCTTTTGAGGTGTGGAACCCTAAAAACTTAAATCCACCCCATATGGGGAAAACCCCTACTTAGTTATTCCAAAATGGTAAAAGAAGATCGATCTAACTTGTAAGTCATCAAGGGTTTAAAATCGTTTTTATAACCGTATCTAGATACGGTCCCTAGGGACTTCGTCTGTGTTGGTGTTAGCTGGCGGGCGTGCTCTGCCTTTTTGGAGTGTTTTTTTTTTTGTTAAAACTGACTGGAAAGCGCTCTAAGGGGGTGCCGTGCGTATGTCGGCGAGCGCCGGCACAGACGGGGTCCATACTTGTATAGTTTAACTAACTTGTTACAAATAACTGCAAACTTGACATTGGCTAATCTTTGTAAAGCCAGACGAGAGAAAAAAAACCGTATCTAGTAATAAAACCTACCTAAATTAAATCAAGTACTTAGTACTTGTCCACAAATCCAATTAATTGACACCAAAGACAAAGGAATAGGATTTCCTACAGCGTACTTCTTTTTTACACTTTCAAATAGTATTGTTTGTAACTTACAGTTAATTTATATGTAAATAAAGCACTCGCTCTTATAAGTATGTGTTTATTTATTTATTTATAATTCAATTATTTAATACTCTATAATTCAATTACAGAGGATGCCCACGACTTCGTCCGCGTGGAATTAGGTTTTTAAAGATCCCGTGGGAACTGTTTGATTTTCCGGGATAAAAAGTTGCCTATGTCAATTACAGGGACGCAAGCTACCTCGGTGCCAATTTTCATACAAATCGGTTAAGCGGTTGGGTTTTTGGGAATCCCTTGGAAACTCTTTGATTTTCCGGGATAAAAATAGCCTATGTCCGTCCTCGGGATATAAGCTAACCCTGTAGGTACCTCGTCAGAACCGGTTAAACTGTAAAGCCGTGAAAAGGTAGCAGACAGACAGACAGACAGACACACTTTCGCATTCATAATATTAGTATGGATATGGATTTTTATTTTGTAATTTTTAAATTTAAGTATTTATGACTTGTAAAAGTCTAATTGAATAAAAATATTTTGAATTTGAATATGAATATTGTCATTGAAATAAATTGGTCAAAACAAAGATCACTATTAATTATTTAATATTATACGATAATTTAATTGAATGGAATAGAGTTGCCACGGTAGGCTGAATACTAGTACTTTAGTACTAAGATTACTAACATAAGGAAAAATTCTTACAAACATTTTGTTTGTAACAATAAACGCGCAGAAAATATTACCTAATATTAGTTAGGTAATCGTTTATAAAAATATTTTCAGAATACGGAAACTATAAATCTTAATATTAATAAAGGTTTCTAAATATTTATAACGTGTATTATTCATTAGTAATTTTAAATTATTGTAACGGTTATTATTTTAATTTCGAAGAAATATTATAATATTACGTTATTTTATTATAAGTATACTTAATATATTTTGATAATAATGGTTTTTAGTTTTAGGTTCATTGTTTTAATAAAATTACATATCTATCAAAACAAAAAACGATTTTCTTTTGATAATTAATATTTTATAATTATTAGCATAATATCATTATTTTTGAGTGTATTCTAAAAATACAAAATCTGTTCTATCCAAAATCTAGTTAGTACTTAGTAGATACAATTTCTAGATCCTATAAAGTTCTATAAATGTCAAATAACTCTTTATTTTACATTCGCGACAATATTGTATGTTTTAGATGTTAGGTATTAGGTTCGATTTCCCATATTGAGTCGTTTACAACACCCCCCTAAGCCTTTTTATAGCGACAGATCTACGTTTAGCGTGGATTTGCAAACGATTGAATCTTTATTGACTTGATACAATATACCTACTTATTTTGTGCGATATTGTGTCGAAGAATCAGAATAATCACACTTAACCCATACTAATATTACAAATGCGAAAGTGTGACTGTCTGTCTGTCTGTCTGCTACCTTTTCACGGCCCAACAGTGTAACCGATTCTGAGGAAATTTGGTACAGGGTTATCTTATATCCCGGGGACGGACATAGGCTACTTTTTATGCCAGAAAATCAAAGAGTTCCCGCGGGATTCCTGAGGACCCATCAACTTAACCGATTTGTATGAAAGGTACCGAAGTAGCTTGCGTCCCTGTAATCGAAATAGGTAAATTTGTATCCCGGAAAATCAAACAGTCCCACGGGATCTATAAAAATCCACGCGGACGATGTCGTGGGCATCCTCTAGTATTATAAAGACGAAAGTTTTTGTGTATGTGTGTATGTTTGTTACTCTTTCACGCAAAAACTACTCGACGGATTTGGCTGAAATTTAGAATGGACATAGATTATACCCTGGATTAACACATAGGCTACTTTTATCTCGGAAAATTCTTTTAAAAATCCCGTTAGAAACGTTTTGATATTCCGGGATAAAAAGTTGCCTATGTAAATTTCCGGGATGCAAGCTACCTCTGTACCTTTCATAGAAATCAGTTAAGCGGATGGGTCTTTAAGAATCCCGTGGGAACTCTCTGATTTTCCGGGAGAAAAGTTGCCCATGTCCATTCCCGGGACATAAGCTAAGCTAGCTCTCTACCAAATTTCTTGAGAATCGGTTAAACTCTTGGGCCGTGAAAAGGTAACAGACAGACAGACACACTTTCGCATTTATGATATTAGTATGGATGGTGGCATGTTAATAACATGTCCGAGACCAATGTCATAGGAAATAAGGGTCCAGGATAATAAGTACGAGAAAATAATAATTAGGTATATAACACGGATAAGACATTGACAAATCAATTAAATAACTATACCTAATAGTTACAAATGCCTACTAATCTTAGGCTTAATCCAATTATAGGCAATTCTCCTTGCAGTACATTTAATTGTACGAGTTTTCATACGTTTTTTGAATATTAATATGAATAATTAGTTTAGTTACTATAGTTACTTTTGCATCTTAACAGTTTAAACGTAAGCATAAGGACGGATTGAAAGAAAAAAGTTGTTTACATACTACAATTAAGGATAATGTAACTATACTTAATTACTTTTGCACAAAGAGGTCTTAAACCTAATTTCGAGGTCCATTTTTATGGTTCCGTACCTCAAAAAGAAAAACGGAACCCTTATAGGATCACTTTGTTGTCTGTCTGTCTGTCTGTTTGTCAAGAAACCTATAGGGTACTTCCCGTTGACCTAGAATCATTAAATTTGGTAGGTAGGTAGGTCTTATAGCACAAGTACAAAGCTTGTACAGAGTAAATCTGAAAACCGCGAATTTGTGGTTACATCATTTAAAAAAAATTAAAATGTGTTTCAATTTTCAAAATAAGATAACTATACCAAGTTTGTGGGGTATCATATGAAAGGGATTTACCTGTACATCCTAAAACAGATTTTGATTTATTTTTATGTATAATAGTTTTTGATTTATCGTCCAAATTGTTGGAAAAAATACCCGACTACGGAGCCCTCAGTGCGCGAGTCTGACTCGCACTTGGCCGGTTTTCCTAGAATTCAAATGCAAATTCAAAATATTTTATTCAATTAGACTTTTACAAGTAGGGGGAGAGGGGGCACTTTGATACACAAAAATTAAATCTCTTTTCTGAGGACCATAAAGCATTATATTTAAATATTTGTTTTGATGTGTGCATTGGCTGATATGTCAGCTTACATTTTGGCTACGCAAAAACCGCAAAAATTGGCGACGTATAGAGATAATGTGATTTTAAGAAAATAAAATGTTTGTATCATTCTGCCCCACCAGTGGGGCACTTTGATACATGGGGTGGGGCAGTTTGATACGTATTTTAGATCCATATGAAATGCAAATTTAAACTGACTAAAAACCCAATATAAACTGTATTATTACTTAAAATTAAGAAATAAAACAATTTTATTGATTGAGATCGCAAAACACTTTTTATTAAGAGTGCACATTAGCCATAATCAGTCTCTTAAGTTACTTAAGAAATATAATCACAAAAAAAAACAATATTGTCATCATAGAACAAGACTAATTCTCTGTTATTTTCTTAATTATATAATCAGTTATATACTTACTAAGTAATCAGACTTTAACATTGAATATTGTTAATGAAAATATAATATTAGAACCTCCTATCAAATTGAACAATAGTTTTCTTAAAAAAATAAACAAACATCAAAAATTTAACAAAAATAATCATAAAAACTCTCATATAAATATAAAAATAATTTAGCAATTGATTATTATCAGAAAGTGTAAAAAAGTAGTCAATGAAAAAAAATAGGTCAACGTAAGGCCGTAGTGCATTTTACTGCAATTCAATAAATATTGAGTCAATGCCTTTTCTTGTTCGATTGAAAAAACTTGTGCAACGGTATATTTGGAACCATAGATGTTTGATGAAGTAGCTGTAGCAGTGTGTGATGATAAAGCTGCAGTAGTAGTGTGTGCTGAAGATGACGCTATTTGTGCCATCTCCATAGATGGTGCTATTTGTGGTGAAGATGGACCTGCTTGTGATAAAGAAGATTCTGCTTGTAATGAAGAGGATGCCTCATTTGTAGATAATATTCTGGTAGCTTCAAATGATTTTCTGGCTTTTTCTATGCGATGTTGTAGGGTCGCAGTTTTGATGCTATATTTGTCGGCTGCTTTGCGTATAGATAAAGTCTTTGACAATACTTCACGTATTGTCTTCAATGTTTTCTTCATTGATATTTTTTCTATCAGTTTTGGGTTTGTACGTGCGCACCATTTTCTGAAAAAAAGAAAATAAACAATAAAATAAACTATTATTTTTGACGGGGCACTTTAATACACTAGAGGGGCAGATTGATACGTATCATTGTACCCCGCACATTACCGTATCAAAGTGCCCCAACGGACTTTTTCCACAAACAATTAATTTTATCTAATATATAATAATAATGCAATCAAAAACATTTTAAAATACAATAATAACTATATTTACTTACCTGTAGTAACAAATAATAACAAAAACAACTAAAAGAATCCTCCTGAGACACAATTACATTTCACGTTTTTTTTTTGTAGGCAGCGGCGCACGCCACTTTCAACACGTTAGTGACCGTTGAGGTCCAATGGCAAACTGGCGGCGAACGGTGTCACAACTGTCATTCTTGTGAATGCCCTTGAGCATTCTAGTGATGTGCCGGACTGTGTAGCGTTTATCGGTTTTGAGATATAGATACTGTACCAATGTGCCCCGTGAATCAATGTGCCCCCCCTCCCCCTACTTTTGACGCGTCAAAAGCATCTACCACTGGTTCGGAATGCCTTTCCTACCGAGTAGATTTTTATCCTATACTAGCTGACGCCCGCGACTTCGTCCGCGTGGATTTCTGTTTTTTGAAATCCCGTGGGAACTCTTTAATTTTCCGGGATAAAAAGTAACCTATGTGCTAATCCAGGATATTATCTATCTCCATTCTGAATTTCGGCCAAATCCATCCAGTGGTTTTTGCGTGAAGGAGTAACAAACATACACATACACACACACACACACACATACATACAAACTTTCGCCTTTATAATATTAGTGTGATATTAAGTCAGCAGCGGCCCGCTGGACCGATGACCTGAAGAAGGTGGCGGGGAGCGGGTGGATGAGGAAGGCGGAGGACCGTGTTTGGTGGCGCGCTCTTGGAAAGGCCTATGTCCAGCAGTGGACGCATACAGGCTGATGGATGGATGGATGGAAGTCAGCGGCGCAGCAACATGGTATCCTTTTAAAGCTTTTCGTATCTTTTCAGAGACTTTTTCGTAAGAGATTTATCATCATCATCATCATCATCACCAACCGATGGACATCCATAGCTGGACATAGTTCTCTTGTAGGGACTTCCACAGTCTTACGCCACCAGAATCCAGTATTCCTCCAGATTGATAACTGATGTATTCACTTACCTTTCACACGAAACTCTTTGTGATCCATCCCGGTTTTTACTGCAACCAAAAAAATCCTATGTAAATTAAAAATTTATAACACCCCCGACAAGTGAAGGTTACAGTAACAAGAAAAGAGCTGATGACTTTCAAACGGCTGAACCGATTTTCTTGGATTATAGCTAAGAACACTTCCGAACAAGCCACCTTTCAAACAAAAAAACTAAATTAAAATCGGTTTAGGAGCTACGATGCCACAGACAGATACACTCGTCAAACTTATAATTCCCCTCTTTTTGGGTCGGGGGTTAAAAAATTATAACCACACAAACATGCACTGAGGTCTGCATATACCATCCTTAGACGCCATTGATCGGGCGAGTGTGATTTCCAAATTTCATGATTCTAGGCCTACGGATAGTACCCTGAAGGTTTTGGTTCCCTTGACGGGTCTTAACAGACATACACCTTCCTTTTTAGGGTTCCCTTATAAGATCACTTCGTTGTATGTCTGTCTGTTTGTCGTGTCTGTCAAGAAACCTATAGGGTACTTCCCGTTGACCTAGAAACATGAAATTTGGTAGATAGGTAGGTCGTATAGCACACATAAGGGGAAAAATCCGAAAACCGTGAATTGGTGGTACATTACAACTAATAATAGTAGGGGAGCCCAAGCGGGGATTTTTGAAGTGACTCGAGCGTGTCAGAAAATTATATAGGGAGAATCCTTGCACCCTTTAATGTACCAAGTATGAACGCTCCATATGGTGGGGTGTGTTGAGGGGAACCCGTCTGATTAGTAAAAAAAATCGATTCTTAGAAAAACTCGAGCGCGTCAGATTAAGAAAAAGTTGATTAATTACATTGAAAAGATTGTATACCTCAATAATCTGACAATTTGAGCGTGACATTAAGAAACACGCGAGTCTCGAAGTTGTAAAAAAAAACGTCACCTTGAAATACTCGAGCACGTTTCAATTTTTTTTATTTTGAAGGAAACACTATTAGAATTACAAAGAACTAATAATCTGACAGTTTTCATGGGGCGATGTTAGTAGAATCGTGGAGCAAAGGTGAAGCGTACAGCGGCTCAACACACCCCACCATATGCAGGGTTCATACTTGGTAGGGGTACTTTAAAGGGTGCAAGGATTCTCCTAATTTATAATTTTCTGACACGATCGAGTCACTTCAAAAATCCCCGCTTGGGCTCCCCTACTATAAAATGTGGTCATATGAACAAATAACAATAAGTATTTTCAACTTTCAAAGTAAGATTATTATACCAAATGGGGTATCATATGAAAGGGCTTTACCTGTATATTCTAAAACAGATTTCTATTTACTTTTTATGCATAACTAGCTGATGCCCGCGACTTCGTTCGCGTGGATGTAAGTTTTTTAAAAATCCCGTGGGAACTCTTTGATTTTCCGGGATGAAAAGTGGCCTATGTGCTAATCCAGGGTATAATGTAACTCCATTCTAAACTACAACCCAATCCGTGCAGTAGTTTTTGCGTGAAGGAGTAACAAACATACACACACACACACACATACTTCAAACTTTCGCCTTCATAATATTAGTGTGATAGTGCGAAGTGTGATAGTTTATGATTTATCGTACAAAATGTCGGAAAAATACAACTGTATTACGGAACCCTCGGTGCGCGAGTCTGACTTAGCCAGTTTTTATTTCTCAAAAATACGGAAACCTAAATATATAATCGGATTTAAAAATTAACATAACCTACTTATGTTAGCTTGTGATAGCCTAGTGGTTAGAACGTCTGCCTCCTAATTGGATGTCGGGGGTTCGATCCCGGGCACGCACCACTAACTTTTCAGTTATGTGCATTTTAAGCAATTGAATATCACTTGCGTTAACGGTGAAGGAAAACATCGTGAGGAAACCTGCATGCCTGAGAGTTCTCCATGTTCTCAAAGGCGTGTGAAATCTGCCAATCCGCATTGGGCCAGCGTGGCAGACTATGGCCTAAACCCTTCTTATTCTGAGAGGAGACCCGTACTCAGTAGTGGGGCGGAAATGGGTTGATCAGGTAGTTATGTTAAATTTCTTATAATGACCAATATTTTATCGGGCCCGTATGCTCAATCAATACTAATTTAGTACACGTACAGCCGGCATTCAGTTTCTAAGGCTTCATCGTAGAACAACAGATGCAAGCTGAACTAGGTATATAGTATATACCTACTCGATCGTGCCCTTGACTTGAAACTGTTATCTAAATATATAAAAGGACAAGTGTAAATTAAAAATTTATAACACCCCCGACAAGTGAAGGTTACAGTAACTAGAAAAGAGCTGATAACTTTTAAATGGCTGAACCGATTTTCTTGGATTATACCTAAGAACACTCTCGATCAAGCCACCTTTCAAACAAAAAAAACTGAATTAAAATCGGTTCATTAGTTTAGGAGATACGATGCCACAGACAGATACACAGATACACACGTCAAACTTATAACACCCCTCTTTTTGGGTTGGGGGTTAAAAAAACTGACTAATTGACTGATCTATAAACGCACAGCTCAAACCACTGGGTGGATTGGGCTATTTTGCATGCAGATAGAGTATTTTTTCATCCAAGGCAGATAGCTATTATGACGTACACAGCCGCTAAGAAAGCATTTTTGAAAATTCAATTCCTAAGGGGGGTTAATAGGGGTTTGAAATGTGTATAGTCCACGCAGATGAAGTCACGGGCATGAGCTAGTTAATATATAAAAGCAATAGTATACCATCGACTTTCAATGACTAGATAGAGAGAGTCAGTGAGGGCCAGAC
The DNA here is from genome assembly GCF_905333055.1 of Maniola jurtina. Lineage (NCBI taxonomy): Eukaryota > Metazoa > Arthropoda > Insecta > Lepidoptera > Nymphalidae > Maniola > Maniola jurtina. The sequence goes on along the minus strand of NC_060055.1, from coordinate 4,172,789 downwards.
CTTCGTTATTTTATAAAAGCTGAAAGCACCTGAAATTTTCTCTGCGTATTGTCCCCAACACAGGGAGGAACGATCAGCGACTATGAAGTTTGGATCATTGTGGCTTTGGGAGATAACAAAGATGTAAAAATTTTACGTCAAAGTATAATGTCTAATCCATACTAATATTATAATTATGCGAAAGTGTGTCTGTCTGTCTGTGTCTGTCTGTCTGTCTGCTACCTTTTCACGGCCCGACAGTTAATTCGATTCTGACGAAATTTGGTACACGGTTAGCTTATATCCCGGGGACGGACATAGGCTACTTTTTATCCCGGAAAATCAAAGAGTTCCCACGGGATTCCCAAAAACCCATCCGCTTAAGCGATTTGTATGAAATTTGGCACCTAGGTATTTAGCTTGAGTTGACTGACATAGGCAACTTTTTATCCCGGAAAATCAAACAGTTCCCACGGGATCTTTAAAACCTAAATCCACGCGGACGAAGTCGCGGGCATCCTCTAGTAATATAATAAGTATGGTCCAAGAGTATTGAAAGTAAATACAATAACCACTAGTTGACAGTTTGATGTATCATTATTTGTGTTAGCAACACCTTCATATTTGAACAGCATATACACGCTTGATAACGTCCTTTGATTGTAAAGTAGTTAAGATAGATTTTTAGGGCTCACATTTTCAAAGAACTAAGGCACCCTTATAGGATCAATTCGTTGGGTGTCTGTCTGTCTGTCAACAATCCTTTAGATAGATTTTTAGGGTTCCGGGTTTCCAGAGAAAGAAAGGCTTTATAAGATGCCTTCCTTGTGTGTCTGTCTGTCAGTCAAGATTCCTCAAGGGAATCCAAACTGATAGGGTACTCTCGTTAACCTACGAGTAGAATCATGAGCAGATAGCAACTACCAATGTCTTATTGAACAAGTAAAGGAAAAATCCGAAAACCATGAATTTGTGCTAACATCACCAAAAAATTAAAATGTGTTGTTTCTTGTATGATGGTATAAAATTCTTTTAAAATTTCAGAATAAAATAAAATATGCACTTTTGAAATTCTACTGTTAAATTGTATTTAATATATAATGAAATTCAAAATTATCAAAGTCACATTAAACTTCATTTTTAGGGTTCCGTACCGGAAAGGAAAAACGGTAGCTGTACCTTTATAGGATCACTTTGTTGTCTGTCTGCCTGTCCGTCTGTCCGTCTGTCCGTCTGTCGTGTCTGTCAAGAAAATTATAGGGTACTTCCCGTTGACCTATAATCATGAAATTTGGCAGGTAGGTAGGTCTTATAGTACAAGCAAAGAAATAGATCCGCATACCGTAAAGTGGTTAAATCACAGAAAAAAAATATATGTTTCAATTTTTAATTTTACATTGAAAAAAGTTATTTTTTTAACTTTAACTAATGTACAACACTAAACGATTGGCTGCTTGACCTGCTTTTATAATATCAATATATTAATTTAAAATAATTACATGGTAAAATGGTTAAATGAACCATATTATATAACCATATATTATGAACCATATTTATCATATTATATCATCATATATTTTTAGGTTTAACTTTATATAGGTTCCTCAACTCATACAACATAACATAAAACATAGGTCTTTCAAATTTAATTTATATATTCGATCCAACTCAAAACAGGCAATTGATTTATTTAAAAAAAAAGGTTATTAATTTTTTTAACTTCTTTACATTAATTTCATTTATTCATAAAAACTATCTTTAATTAACTAGCATTTTATAAATAAACACATCGATTAATCATGAAATATTATATCAAAACAGAAAAGGTCTCAATAATTTAATATTTTTTTATATTAAAAAAATGCACTCACCGCCCGAAACTCCTCAACAGGCAACGGGATCGACACAAAAAAAAATGTATGTAATTTTTTGAATGTAAATGATTTTTTTTTTTTATGTAAATATATAAGGGACGTCTATATGACACTGGCGGGTGGTGGCGCACTGTATTGCTTATATAGAGGGGTGAGAACACAACAAATAACTTGACTAGTCGCTGAACTGATTCGGCGGCGGTTCCATTAGTTGAGCGGAGCGGAAAAATGTAAAAAAGACTTAATAAAGTTGGAAAGTTAAATTTAAAAAACCTTTTTAAATTATAAACTTTTTAAAGTAAAAGCTGTTTTGCAGTGTACTCTTTAAATTTGGTAATCACCTGATATCATCTACAAGTGTAAATTAAAAATTTATAACACCCCCGACAAGTGAAGGTTACAGAAACTAGAAAAGAGCTGATAACTTTCAAACGGCTGAACCGATTTTCTTGGATTATAGCTAAGAACACTCTCGATTAAGCCACCTTTCAAACAAAAAAAAACTAGTTTTTTTTGTTTGAGCTACGATGCCACAGACAGATACACAGATACACACGTCAAACTTATAACACCCCTGTTGTTGGGTCGGGGGTTAAAACTGCATTTAACCAGACAATTTGAAGTAGCCGAAAAATCAGTTGCCAATTTCGACAAAACAACATACGGACAAGTCAAACTAATATAGGTAACAAGTGTAAATTAAAAATTTATAACACCCCCGACAAGTGAAGGTTACAGTAACTAGAAAAGAGCTGATAACTTTCAAACGGCTGAACCGATTTTCTTGAATTATAGCTAACAACACTCTCGATCAAGCCGCTTTTCAAACGAAAAAAAACTAAATTAAAATTGTTTAGGCGCTACGATGCCACAGACAGATACACAGATACACACGTCAAACTTATAACAGCCCTCTTTTTGGGTTGGGGGTTAGTAACACCCAATTATTGCCTACTTGTCATGGGTACCTACCTAGTATGAAAATAAAGGAATAAAATAGATTTTTTATGATTTCCAGTACCTAACAAAATGTGTAGTTAAATTAGAAAAATTTAAAACACCACAGGCATAGATATTAGTTTCAAGAATATGTCTGCAAAATTTCATGGACTTTGGTTGCTTAATGTTCAAATGAAGTTGGAACTACGTTTGTATGGAGCGAGTGACGGAGAGACCCCTCTATGATGAATTCAAAATGCGTCATTTATTGATTGACATACTTTATCATTATTACGTGTACATTTTTAATATGAAAAAAATAACATACAAGAAATAACACTTTAATTTTTTTTGTGATGTAACCACAAATTCTAGGGTTATCGGTGTTTTCCTTTATTTGTGCTATAAGACATAGCTTCCTGCTCTAGGTCGACGGGAAGGAAAGGAAAAGTTCCGTTTTCAGTAAAAAAAGGAACCCTTATAGGATCACTTTGTTGTCTGTCTATCTGTCTGTCCTATAGGATAAAACCTACAAGGTACTTCCCGTTCCCGTAGAATCATGAAAGCCAGGTAGGTAGGTCTTAAAGCACAAGTAAAGGAAAAAATCCGAAAACCGTAATTTTTGTGAAAACATCACAAAAAAAATGTGTTCACGAAAAACTCAATTTACTAAATCGCATTAACTTGCAGTGTTTCATATAAAAGAGCTAGGTACGTTTATCTTGTACGGAATATTTACAGAACCCTTTAGTGTGCTAGTCCGACTCGCACTAGACCGTTTTTTTCTCTATAGATACGGAACCCTAAAAAATTACGCGAATCGCTCCGCTTATGCACCGTATCCTCAACCACTGGATATAGTAAAGAAAATGTAAAATATTTACTTTTAATAAATTTTCCGGGTGGACTTCAAGTTAGATCGTTATCAGATGTGATCAGATCTGATATTAATATTTTTTATTGATCGCTATCAGAAACACAGTTCAGTAAATGTACAGTTGGAACACGAAAAAGTTTGCCGTGTGGCGTACTTTAGAACTAGGGGTGAGATCTATGAGCTCACTCTGACTTTGCTTAGACTTAAGGTGCATGAGACGGGTCTGCCCGCGAAATTCAAATTTAATTTGGTTTTTCGCAATTTGTAAATTAATACGACAAAATAGGCTTATGGCATTCTAATTCCGACCTTATGGCATTCTGTCATTGGCGCAATTAAAGTTCCATAAGCCTACTTTGTCGTATTAGTTTACAAATTTCGAAAAACCAAATTAAATTTGAATTTCGATCCATAAAAAAAATGTAATACTGAGAATTAACAGGGCTCTCTCCATCACTCGCTTTATTGTATAAAGAAGAAGAATATTCGTTTATATATTAGTTTCTAGAATATATGTCTGCAAAATTTCATGGACTTTGGTTGCTTAATATTCAAATGAAATCGGAACTACGTTTGTATGAAGCGAGTGACGGAGAGAGCCCTCTTAAAGATACACGAAAACAATGTATAGTGTAATAGTTCCTCTCATGTGCGAAACCGAGGTGGGTCGTTAGTTAACTATAAACGTTGAAAGCTTCTCTGCGTATTGTCCCCAATACAGGGACTACTGCGACTATGAAGTTTGCATCATGGTGGCTTTCGGCGGTAACAAAGGTGGTGTTCGAAACTGTACGATAGCTAAGCGACGACCAAAACCATAGACCATCCGATTTTTTTTTATTCATGACCTATATAACATTCCTTTATGGATTTTATAGTTATTTAATTGGGTATTTACTACGTCTTATTAAAAAAATTAATTAATAAATTTGATGTCATCATAATTATAGAATATTATTAAGACATTATGAATATATTTAATTCTATTAATAAAGCAGACATAATACCTTAATTTAGTTTCGATGACAGTTTGATAGCGATCTCTCCTAGACAACCTCTACCTCAGAAGCGTAGCTTATCAGCGGTATTTTTAACCCTCGACCCAAAAAGAGGGGTGTTATAAGTTTGACGTGTGTATCTGTGTATCTGTCTGTGGCATCGAAGCTTCTAAACTAATGAACCCATTATAATTTAGTTTTTTTTTGTTTGAAAGGTGGCTTGATCGAGAGTGTTCTTAGCTATAATCCAAGAAAATCGGTTGAGCCGTTTGAAAGTTATCAGCTCTTTTCTAGTCACTGTAATCTTCACTTGTCGGGGGTGTAATAAATTTTTAACTTACACTTGTATTACTGTTATTAGTAATCCTAAACAACAAAGTTTTGAACATCGGCGCAAAGTTACCAGTCTATCGGTATTCTACAGGATATATTCGGAGAGTGTGCACAAGAATTCTTTGACCTGGTTCCTCCCTCACCTTTCTACCATCGTACTACCAAGCATCGTCAAGGTCTGCAACCGTAGGTAGGTACGTATTGAAATTCCTCGGACACGTACGAAGCGGTTTTCTTCCTCGTTTCTAATCTGAACCGATAGGATGTGGAACGCCTTTAAATATGGATACCTTCAAGTCAAGAGTGAATAGGCAACTTCTAGGCAAGCGCGCTCCATCTAAAGCTGCATCATCACTTGCTAGCAGGTCTGATTGCAGCCAAACGTTAGTCTGTAAATTAAAAAAAAAAAAATTGGTTGTCTGTAAAGTCGGTTTACTGGCGATAGTTGAACGTGACAACAAAGGTCGATTGTGCTTCTTTGTCGCTCGTTCCGCGCTCTCGCTTGCACTTCAAGCCTTACATGGAACGCCTCAGAGCGAGGTAACGCCGCATGAGTCATGTTTTTTCGTGCGTGCAGCCGGCTCTATCGAATTATAAGACGTTGTCACGTCAAAAGCATGATTGGTGAATGTCGTCAAGCACAACCAAAAAAAAAAAATTACGTGAGGTCGACGCCAACGCCTATTTTTTTGGAATCACAGACAAAGACCTAATCACGTGCTAAAACACGCTGAGGCGACGCACGAAATTATATAAAAATATTAATAAAATTATTAATAATTAATAATAATCGCTTAATTAACGACTTGATCACAGATTTGGGGCTTGATAAGAGACAACCTTTAGAAGAAGAATATCCGTAAACATTGGATTCTTATGAAATATTATGAAAGATGCGCACTCTATATACCGGAAGTAAGTAAAGTATAACCCAAGTTTTACCATCTTCCAGGACTTCGTCTGCGATGGCGTTTGCTGGCGCGCGTGCTGTGCTTGTTTGGAGTGGTTTTTTTATTAAGAGTGGCTGGTTTTTGTGTTAGTTGGTGTTTTTTGGTGGTGGAACTGACTGGGAAGCGCTTTAAAGGGGCGCCGCGCGTATGTCGGCGGGCGCCGGCGCAGACGGAGTCCATACTTGTATAAATTCAATAACTTGAAAATATCACAAACTTGACATTGGCTAATCAGAGTAAAGCCAGATTTAAAGAACCATCCTCCATAGCAGAAAACATACTTACGCTGCGCTGCTCGAGTCGACGCTTTATTACAATTTGTGTAGGGATCTCTAATTTTTTGAAAATAAACATAGCCCTGGTCAGGAATAATATAGCTGTCTACTTAAAGAATTTCCAAAATCGGTTCAGTAGTTCCAGAGATTACTTGCAACAAACGAACTTACAAACTCTACAGATATGACTTTGTATGGAGCAAGACTCCCATGTGCCTGTGGTGTTTTAGATTTTTTTTTAAATATGTAGTTTTAAAATTACACGGGCTCAAAGATTTGTATTTAAATTAAGACCGCGTAACTTTGAACCCGTATATTTTAACAGAAATCTGGAAAACCACAGACATAGATATTAGTTTCTAGAATATGTCTGCAAAATTTCATGGACTTTGGTTGCTTAATATTCAAATGAAATTGGAACTACGATTGTATGAAGCGAGTGACGGAGAGACCCCTCTTAAGGTGCATGCGACGGGTCTGTCCGCGAAAGTCAAATTTAATTTGGTTTTTCGCAATTTGTAATACGACAAAGTAGGCTTATAGCATTCTAATAGCGCCACTTTTTTATTTAATTTTTATTTTTATTATTCAGATACAAGTTAGCCCTTAACAGCAATATCACCTAGTGGTAAGTGATAATGCAGTCTAAGACAGCGGTACAATCTGGAAAGGGTATGGCAGTGTTTATTAAACCTATTCACCTTTGGTTTCTACAATGCATCGTACCGGAACACTAAATCGCTTGGCGGCACGGTTTGCCGACTGGGTGGTAACTAGCCACGGCCGAAGCCTCCCGCGAGTCCAGACCAGTGGAAATTTATTTTCCAAATTTCCACTACCGAAAATCGAAGCCGAGACCTCTCACTTACCACTGTGCCAGGGACGTCAACGTAAAAAAATTAGACTCAGGAATTCTGGTTAGAGCATAGACATACAAATCTCGGCATATTTTATAGATGCATTCAATATAGTACCTGATTTGATAATAAATAATTAATTAATGTATGAGGATTAGATCAATGCATAGATAAAATATGATTTGTATAAATAAAGATCATAATGTCAAATGGATATTAGGTATTGTAGATTTTCTAATAAAAAAGACATAGACAGACATGACCTATGGTATTGAAATATAGTGTAGACCGTATTTCTTTGTCTATGGTCCAGAAATCCCATGGGAACTCTTTAATTTTCCGGGATAAAAAGTAGCCTATGTGCTAATCCAGGAAATTATCTATCTTCATTCCAAATTTCAACTAAATCCATCAAGTAGTTTTTGCGTGAAGGAGTAACAAACACACACACACACACACACACACACACATACACACACACACACATACACAGAAACTTTCGCCTTTATAATATTAGTGTGATTATTCTATTCTTTGTTGTTATATATCTATAACTAAGCCATATATCGATTTATCTCTTCATTATCTATGCCCTAAAACATTTAGCTTAGCAAAATTGTATTTATTCCTAACGTTACGGCCCTTGAAAAATCTCTCTTTGGCAAATTTTAAGGTAACTTCGTGCGAAACTAAACTACAAAATTGAAAAATTAACAACTTCATATAACGCTTTTCTTTATAATTATTTCAAATGTCTTTTGTTTGTGTAAAAAAAATTGGTTGTGTTTGTGGAAAAATTCGAAAACCATGAATTTATGGTTACATTACAAAAAAAAATTAAAATGTGTTCATGGACAAATAATATTAGTATAATTCAATTTTCAAATTAAGATAACTATACCAAGTGGGGTATCATATGAAAAGGCTTTACTTGTACATTCTAAAACAGATTTTTGTTTATTTTTATGCATAATAGTTTTTGATTTATAGTGCAAAAAGGCGGAAAAAATACCCCAGTATGGAACCCTCGGTGCGTGAGTCTGACTTGCACTTGGCTGGTTTTCAAAAACCAAAATCCAACGAAGTTGCGGCCATCGCATCGTGTGGTTGTTTATAAATAAAAACATAACAAGATGTAATTAATTATAATATTTTATTTAGCAATATTTAAATACAATATGTAAAATAAATAATTTAATACTATCAGTCTCATAATATAAACGAATTTTTCATTTAACATCAATGAATTTCTCAATCATAATATGAACAGATTCATTTTGCTAAATATTATCGATATAAGCCATCGCTTCCTTCACATGATCTTCAGAAATCCCTACAACTATTTCCAGCTGTGCATAAGTTTGCCAAATGCCCCGTATTTTACGGGTTATCCCGTATTGGTTACCCCGTATTTTAGGGTATGATGTTATAGAAACCTGTAATTGTGAAAATAAAATACGGGGTAAATAAATCTCCAGTATTTTAATGTTTTGTCCAGTAGATAGCAATATAATAATAGCCTTTAAAAGCTGTTTCTTCAAACAATAATTATTAAAACAAGTGTAAATTAAAAATTTATAACACCCCCGACAAGTGAAGGCATCTTGACATCTTGACATAAAGGAGATCGACCACTTTGGGCCCAATATGTTACACGGGAAATAAAAATTGGCAAAAATCATTTATTTTATGCTCAATCAAAATCACTAAAAATAATTTTAATTTACAGTTGCTAAATATAGAAAAATTTTTTTGGAAATGTTTGTGTTTTTTGTTGGGATCATGCATTCCGTAAAATGGAATGGCTTAGTCTATGGTAAAAATGTCAATGTGACAACTGTAAACGATTGTCAACTGCCATTCGCTCTGTGTTTACGCGCAAGGGAATGTGTTTTGGTGCGATATTCGTATTTTCGGTGATTTTTTCAACGACTTGGACTGTTTCACGGAACCTGACGAATCTTGCCTTCACGAACTACCTCGGATGAATGATTAATGTATGCATAATTACGAATCATTAAAAAGCGTGATTACATAAAAAACTGTTGTTTATTTTTAACTAACCTATTTTCTTTACCTTGGAACCATAAACCTACCTACTATTATTGGCTTGGAATAACTACCTATTACTTATTGGTTCTGTGCATGAATTATGTACTTAATTCAAACCTATCTATCTAAAGAGTTAACTATTAGTCATCTGATATTTATTTTATTAATAATTACAAAAAGTATTGTTCAAATAACACATTCTCTAACATAACCTCATCATAGATTCGAACCTATGTATCTTTAATATGCAATTGTCAATCAAACTGAAACAAATACAGTCTAAAGTTGATATTTTTATCTAACAAATAACATTAATTTGGAACTTGTAACGCTTCATCAAATCCTGGACCCAACAATGTATGGGAGATGGTCGGTCTCCTTTGTCAATTGACATAATATTAAGAACCTAACGGTTATCTAACCTTCTTTACTACAAGAAAACTAGAAAAGAGCTGATAACTCTTAAACGGCTGAACCAATTTTTTTGAATTATAGCTAAGAACACTCTCGATCGAGCCACCTTTCAAACAAAAAAAAGTAAATTAAAATCGGTTCATTCGTTTAGGCGCTACGATGCCACAGACAGATACACAGATACACAGATACACACGTCAAACTTATAACACCCCTCTTTTTGGGTCGGGGGTTAAAAATAAGTATGAGATAAATAAATCATTGTCGTACAAAAATTTACCCTGGGTTTTATACCTATAATTACGCTAATAACTTCCGAACTTCTTAATACATACATATAATTTTCTCCATCATTCAAGCAGTCTTTTATAGACACGCCGACATCTCAAAATTAGGTATTTGTTAACTTTTTAATCACATCAACAGTTTCAGATCTTCAGAAATCTCAACAGAAAATCCATGTCCAGCAATAAGCCTCTAGACGATGTTGCTTCAGGCAACGACAGGATTACATAACTGATTAAATGATTAAATGATTAAATTAATTATTATTTAAAACGTATTAATCAACTCCTTAAGAGGGACCTCTCCATACAAACATAGTTCCAATTTCATTTCTATATTAACCAACCAAAGTCCATGAAATTTTGCAGACATACTCTAGAAATTAATATCTATGTATGTGGTTTTCCAGATTTCTGTTAAAATATTCGGTTTCAAAGTTACGCGAACTTAAAAATTCACATACAAATCTTTGAGCCCCTGTAATTTTAAAACTACATATTTTTAGAAAAATCTAAAACACCAAAAGACACAGATACTAGTTTCTAGAATATGTCTGCAAAATTTTATGGACTTTTTGTGGATTGTATGGAGTACGTGACGGAGAGAGCCCTGTTAAACAGATTCACTCCAATGACCAACACCATCGACACAAGCTTTCTTCGCATGATGTTTATTGACCGGGGCATTTTAGATTACATAAGTAGTAAGTAAGTATATTAAAGATACACATATTTTATTATTATTAATTAAAACGTATTAATCAACTTCTTAATCATATCAACAGATTCATTCTGTCCAATATTATCGATATAAGCCATCGCTTTCTTCGCATGATCCTCGTATAACATCTTAGTTTTATCAACCGCATCCGTTTTCAGTATATTAAACTTAAGATCCTCATAATCCACGTCTTTAACGTCGTTTCTCGCTTGCTCTATAATTTTGTAAAGGTCTGGGTTTCCTTCTAATGCGTACAGAACTGGAGCGCTTGTTAGGCAAAATTGACCTTTATTGTCTGTCAGTTTTTGGAGTTCCGCCGCAGCTTGCCAAGCTAAGCCTACATGACATCCGAATTGGTAAGCAAAGTTTTGCGTTTCTCTGTTCTGTTTTCCTAACAGCATAGACGCTTGACAACCTCGTCCAAGCAAACTTACACCATTGAAGACAGTTCGTGCTGTCCATTCCTTTCTAGATTTACCCAATACATCATTTGCTTCTATACAGTTAGTTTCAAACGTAATATTATCATCGTTGACGACTTTAGGCTTGCCTGGTATAGGCATGTTTTGCTCGTCTCGCTCACCAAAGAATTCGCTTTCAGACAAATCCTTCAAAGCAGTAGACACTACGTATAGGACATCAGCATTTTTAAGGCCTGCAAGCATCGAATTTGCTGTTACTAGAAGATAGTCTCCAAGTAAAATTGCGATTTTGTTCCCAAATATATCTGATTCGGTACTTTTAGACCTCTTTGCAAACGGGACATTAACTATTCCTCTGTGTATTAAATGCCCTGTTCTCATCATTTCGGTAAGTTCCGCCAATTGTCTTTGTTGTTCATATATAGCTTTGGAGTTCAATGTGGGTGTTTTGACCGACTTGGAAAGGAGGAGTATTACTAATCCCCAGGGTTGAAGGTTTTTTGAGTCTCCGTACAGAACGTTTTTAGCTGTTTTCATTACTAGATGGTTACTGCCAACCTGGAACAGATAACAAGATAAAGTTGAAAACTAAAACCCGACTGCGATCGTCTTAATTGTAGTGATTCGTAAAAACTAATCGCTGAATAGAAATAAAAATTCAAAAATGTCCTATGGACGACACACGCTAAAATATTATAGTAAAATTGTTTTTCTGTCGCTTGGTATATTTTAATGTTTTAGTACATTTATATTTATAAACTCAGAATTTTCTCCTCTTTCATTTGACATCCAACTCGATACAATAGCAAAAAAAAATTTAGAGACCCCCACTTTTTTTCATGTAACATGCGTTAGGTCAAATTTTTTCGTATAAATGTAGCCTATGTCACCCGGACCTTTACGACGAATCGATTGACACCTTATTCATGAAAATCGGCCCAGTAGTTTAGGCGCTACGGTGGAACACACGGAATCTGGATATAAACATACACACACATACATACATAGACTGCTAAAATCATAACCCTTCCTTTTGAATTTGCCGCAGTCGGGTAAAAACTAAAAATAATAATTGGATCATCATCATCATCACAATCAACCCATCGCCGGCTCACTACAGAGCACAGTGTCTCCTCTCAGGGTGAGATCTATAGAGCGCGCTCTGCCTTTGCTTAGACTTAAGACAGAGTTAAAACGAGACAGAGCTATATCTTTCACATAAATCTGTCTCGTTTTAACTCAATCTTAAGTCATAGCAAAGTCGAAGTGCGCTTTATAGATTTCAGCCTCAGAGTGAGACGGTTTTTGGCCATAGTCTACCACGCTGGCTAAGTACGGATTAACAGACTTCACACACCTTTGAGAACTTATGGAGTACTCTCAGGCATGCAGGTTTCCTCACGATGTTTTTCTTCAACATTAAAGCAAGTGATATTTAAAGCCTCAATAGCTCAACGGTTATAGTAGCGGACTGAAATCCGAAAGGTCGGCGGTTCAAACCCCACCCGTTGCACTATTGTCGTACCCACTCCTAGCACAAGCTTAACGCTTAGTTGGCTGGGAAAGGGGAATGTTAGTCATGATTAAAAATGGCTAATATTCTTTTAAAAACAAAAAAAAATTACATAGGTACTTAAAACGCACATAACTCCGTAAAGTTAGTGGTGCGTACCCGGGATCGAACCCCCGACCACAGCTTTTTAAGCGAATGTTCTAACCTTAGGCTAACATAGCTTCTTGGTTAGTACCATAGAATTTAGAATGGGTTTAGATTTTAGAAGTGGGAAAGGACACTGCGTAGATGTTGATGTGGTATGCACATGTGGTGGTAGGTTTGATTTTACCCATTCTATACTTATTTTGAACTAAAGGATGCTCGCGACTTCGTCCGCGTGGATGTAGGTTTTGAAGATGCCGTGGGAACTGTTTGGTTTTCCGGGATAAAAAGTTGTCTATGTCAATAACATGGACGCAAACTACCTCGGTACCTTTCATACAAATCGGTGGAGCGGATGAGTCTTTAGGAATCCCGTGGGAACTCTTTGATTTTTTGGGATAAAATGTAGCCTATGGATGGATGGGAAGTCCCCGGGATATAAGCTAACTCTGTACCAAATTCCCTCAGAATCGGTTAACCTGTTGGGCCGTGAAAAGGTAGCAGATAGACAGACAGACACACAGACACACTTTCGCATTTATAATAATATATTAAGTATGGATTCTGTGGTAATAACTGTAGTATAAAATAGAAACGACAAGAAAGACTCATTACCTGCTTTCACGTTTAAGTAGACACGCAAACTAGCTGTATGTACAACAACTTACTGTACTATACAATAATATAAAATACAATAATACTCCCTGTAGGTTTTCTTGACAGACACGACTAACAGACAGACAGACAGACGGAAATACCGACAGACAGACAGACAACAAAGTGATCCTATAAGGGTTCCATATTTCTTTTTGAGGCAACGAACCCTAAAAAGAGGTAAAGTTTGTAAGTTTGGATGTAAGAGGTATCAGTTAATCTCCAAAACTACTCATCCGATTTCGAAAATTCTTTCACTCATAGATAACTACAATTCTTCAGTACTATCAGCTATAGGCACGTGGAAGATGTTGCGGGTAAATGGATAGAAGTCTTTATTGCACACAAAAACACATGTAAAGGAACACAACACAGAAAGAAGAAAACAGAAAAAACAATTGTGTGCAAAGGCGGCCTTATTGCTTGGAGCAATCTCTACCAGGCAACCTTTGCTGAAAGGATTAGCTAGTGTTGGATAGTACTAAGTCAAAAAAAGTAGTAAAAGCTAGTAATTAAATTTAAAAAAACTTACCAATTTCCTCAAATAAAGGGCCAAGTTCGCAAACTCATCACTCAAGAGACATCTCAAATTCATAAATGAAGTCGGATAGCCGACTACCTTTTCAGCCTCCCTTATGATATGACTCCAATTTGTATAAGGAGGTCGAAGCAAAATGAGTATTTCGTCCTTTGTCAAAGACGCCATCGTCGACTCCAGCCTTTTTTGAAAAAGGAACGGCGACGCGCGTCTCAATGCGCGGGAAACGTACGCCATTTTGAATATAAACTTTTTTTTTAATTTTTTTTTTTTTAATTTCAAACGGGTCTGATTAAGGCAAAGGCGTGCGCCTACTCAGCCATGGTGTAGTTAAGTGTATAAAATGCAGTTAAGTTAGTACATCTATTCAGTGTTGCTGTGTTATAGTTTTTGTTTAGCATGTTTTAATAGAGATACATAATATGTTTTAATTTTTATAGGTTATTTTAGTAACAGATAGGACAAAATCGGTGATTTAACTTAGAAATTACAAAGTATAGTTTCTTACTGTTTTTATAATAGGGAACGAATGGCCGTTTATTTTCGGATTATTGATAATTTTCTTATGCTCTGAGACCTTGTTTTTTGCCATCCGTGGTTTTATTTGTATACGTACCTATATATTATGTCAAAATATGCGCCTTATACAGCCGTATTATGATTGTGTTGACTTGCTTGCTAGTTGAAGGCTTGTTTTTTTAAAGCTGAAATGGATATTAGACTAATTAGACCTAAGTATTAGATAATAATATAATTAATCCCGAGAAAAAGGGCATAAACAGACCGACAGATTATAAATTAAAATATTTGAAATATTTGATAGTTAATTTCTTATCTGTGCAGCAAAAAGCAAATGATTTCAAATAAAAAATACCAGTTGCCTTTGTTAGGGATAATTTTTTTTTAATTGAAATTTCCGCTCTATCATTGGAATAAAGCTCTGTGACTAAATTATTGACTTTAAATTCGTGTGAAGGACATTTCAGTTATAGTCATTTATTATATCCTAATTGTTTAAAGTGTAGTCTAATTATTTATACACCTAAGGTTTTTATCACATTTTCATAGTTATATTAGAACTTGCGACCCGCCATGCCTCATAGTGCGTCATACCTTTTCCAGATTACTCGGTTTCCATCCAAGACTGCATTATCACTTACCAACAGGTGAGATTACGGTAAAAGGCAAACTTATCTTTGAATAAACCAACCGGCCAAGTGCGAGTCAGAGTCGAGGGTTACGTACTCGGGGATTTTTTCCAACATTTT
Source organism: Maniola jurtina (assembly GCF_905333055.1). Lineage (NCBI taxonomy): Eukaryota > Metazoa > Arthropoda > Insecta > Lepidoptera > Nymphalidae > Maniola > Maniola jurtina. Next base: position 4,157,697 of record NC_060055.1, on the reverse strand, counting down.
GCACGATAAATCAAAAACTATTATGCATAAAAATAAATAAAAATCTGTTTTAGAATGTACAGGCAAAGCCCTTTCATATAATACCCCACTTGGTATAATTATCTTACTTTGAAAATTAAAACACAATTTTTTTTTTTTTTAAATGGTGTAACCACAAATTCGCGGTTTTCAGATTTATTCCTGTATACTTGTGCTAAAGAACCTACCTAGCAAATTTAATGATTCTAGGTCAACGGGCAGTACCCTATAGGTTTCTTGACAGACACGACGGACAGACGGACAGACAGACAGACAGACAACAAAGTGATCCTATAAGGGTTCCGTTTTTCCTTTTGTGGTACGGAACCCTAAAAAAAGCTAAATAGGCATTAAATTCTTTGCGTGTTAGTACTATCCAACACTAGTTTCTCCTTTCACCAAAGGTTGCTTGGTGGAGATTGTTCTAAGCGATAAGGCCGCCTTTGCACACAATTGTTTTTTCTGTTTCTTCCTTTTGTGTTGTGTTCCTTTTCATATTTTGTGTGCAATAAAGATTTTATCTATCTATCTAAATTTTTAGCCTCGTAACTTTTAAAGTTTTCAAAAAACTCTACCACCTTAATTTCCCCATTTTTCGGGAAAATTTCGCACGCTGGCAACACAATCTAATGCGCTTGACCGTGAAAAGTGGAATGCAATCACGGTCTTAGAGTAAAACAAACAAAATTAGAAAGCCACTTTCTCTTAAGTAAACAAGCTAAACGGAACCCTAATGTCTTTAAAATAAGGGCGATAAATATTTTTTGGAAGTTTAAAGATAAAATTGTCAAATTATCTATCGTCAAACAAAGAAAGAGCTCTCTAAATAGTATAAAAAAGCTTTAGATATTAAGCTTAGTTCACACTAAGCAAAAATTATAGTTACTGGGTCAAGTTATTAGAAATCTCATTTGACGAAGTAAAGGTTTTCTAAACAGGCTACCTAGGTATGCTAAGCAAACACTAACAATTTTCTCCAACTTTTATTTGTTAGAGCTAAGCTAAAATTGAGTTGCTAAAAATGTATTCTTATAGTCTATTTTTAACCTCAGACCCAAAAAGAGGGGTTATGTTATAAGTTTGACGTGTGTATCTGTGTATCTGTCTGTGGCATCGTAGCCCCTAAACTAATGAACCGATTTTAATTTAGTTTTTTTTGTTTGAAAGTTGATCGAGAGTGCTCTTAGCTATAATCCAAGAAAATCGGTTCAGCCGTTTGAAAGTTATCAGCTCTTTTCTAGTTACTGTAACCTTCACTTGTCGGGGGTGTTATAAATTTTTAATTTACAGTCAAAATAATATGTGATTAGTGTTACTTTTTAATCTCGTAATTACGCATTTCGTATGTTCGTTTTACTCGTTTTGCACGAAGTATTATCCATACTAATATTATAAATGCGAAAGTGTGTCTGTCTGTCTGTCTGTCTGCTACGCTTTCACGGCTCAACCGCTGAATCGATTTTAATGAAATTTTGTATAGACTTAGGATACATTCCGGGGAAGGACATAGGCTACTTTTTATCTTGGAAAAACAAATAGTTCCCGCGGGATTCCTAAATACTCATCCGCTTGATCGATTTGTATGAAATTTGTTACCGAGGTAGCTTACGTCCCTGTAATTGACGTAGGCAACTTTTTATCCCGGAAAATCAAACACTTCCCACGGGATCTTTAAAAACCTAAATCCACGCGACGAAGTCGCGGACATCCTCTAGTTTTATATATTTGTATATTCAATATTCAACCTACACCGGGACCATAAGGACAACACATTTTTTTTGTGTGTATCATCACGAAACTCTATGTAAGTGATGGTAAGTGTGTATTAATATCATACCCCTACTATTTAAACTTATTTTTAGCCGGCCGAATTTGTTTCGGGCTTCTTCTCAGACGGGCGCGTTTGGAACCCTGATAGCTTTAAGTACTTAATTAATAATTATCACCAACGTCAGTTATATCTAACAAATTCAAAATTAATTGACTATCAAAAATTATACAATACCTGTTACCTCTACGGTTGAATTTGACTTTGCGCTCTTTCAAACAAGCGCTTGGTAGGTGTAAACTATCCCTTATATCTATTTTTGATAGGAGAGGCAGTAAAAGTAGGGATCAATTTATTTTGGAAAATATCGATTTTTTGGGATTCGAAAGTTACGTATAGCATTACTAAATCTCTCTTTTTGAGTTTTTTATCTTTTTAACCCCCCACCCAAAAAGAGGGGTGTTATAAGTTTGAAGTGTGTATCTGTGTATTTGTCTGTGGCATCGTAGCTCCTAAACTAATGAACCGATTTTAATTTAGTTTTTTTTTATTTGAAAGGTAGCTTGATCGAGAGTGTTCTTAGCTATAATCCAAGAAAATCGGTTCAGCCGTTTGAAAGTTATCAGCTCTTTTCTAGTTACTGTAACCTTCACTTGTCGGAGGTGTTATAAATTTTTAATTTACATTTGTGTAGAGGAGATTTTCAGTTTACTTTGTAATACTAGAATCTAGATATTGAAAAGCGCGTCGCTTCGCTTCAAATGTGCCCGGCATTGTGCATTTAGTCTAATGGTTGAAGATTCCTACTTGGGACTAAAATAAAATATCTAAAATTAATACCAAAACATTTATTTATCATCTAATCTTCTGAGATTTTCCTAAACTCGACCAAATATAATTGGACAGCTTCCATTGCATTGTATAGTAGGAATACGCCATAATTCCTATGGTAATAGGAATCAATGGGAAGTATATAGTACCGTAGAGTACTGCGAAGATGGGGTAGATCCATACATTACGTTCTATATACGTGTAAATCAACCTGAAACAGAAAAGCTTATTTTTAACCCCCGACCCAAAAAGAGGGGTGTTATAAGTTTGACGTGTGTATCTGTCTGTAGCATCGTAGCTCCTAAACTAATGAACCGATTTTAATTTAGTTTTTTTGTTTGAAAGTTGGCTTGATCGAGAGTGTTCTTAGCTATGATCCAAGAAAATCGGTTCAGCCGTTTGAAAGTTATCAGCTCTTTTCTAGTTACTGTAACCTTCACTTGTTATAAATTTTTAATTTACACTTGTTGTACACTACTAGATGATGCCCGCAACTTCGCCCGCGTAGATAAAATTTTCTTTTAATCCCGTGGGAATTCTTTAATTTTCCGGGATAAAAAGTGAATTATGTCATTTCCCAGGTCTTTAACTATACTCATTGCCCCGTTGCAAAGTGATTGAAGGACAAACCAGTTGAAAGGACTGAAAACAAAGAAACACTTTCTTATTTATGATATGGGTAAGATGGTAAGTTTTCTGAAACTTTTCACGGTTTTCGGATTTTTTACTTTACTTGTGCTATAAGACCTTCCTAGCTGTCAAATTTCATGATTCTATGTCAACGGAAAGTAGGTACCCTATAGGTTTTCTTGACAGACACGACAGATAGACAGACAGGGTTTTCTTTTTGAGGTACGGAACCCAAAAAACCGGCAGATAGGTATCATCTACTTATTAAATGGATTTTAACAGAGTTTATTCCATACAATCGTAGCCCCAATTTCATTTGAATACTAAGCAACCAAAGTCCATGAAATTTTGCAGACATATTCTAGAAACTAATATCTGTGCCTGTGGTGTTTTAGATTTTTCTAAAAATATGTAGGCTCAAAGATTTGTATGTGAATTTTTAAGACCGCGAAACTTTGAAACCGAATATTTTAACGGAAATCTGGAAAACCACAGGCATAGGTATAGTAGGATAGTTCCCGGAACGTTTCTACAAAATTCCATTGAGTATGATTGGTTAGTATTCCAATGAGAGACGAACTACGTTTGTATGGAGCGAGTGACGGAGAGACCCCTCTTAATACTTACACAGCAAAATATAGCAGAAAGTGGAACGTCAAATAAAAGACATTCCGCGTGTGGGACCTAGGTTCGATTCTCGGTTGGAAGCACACCTCCCACAGAACCACCAGCACTATCGCTGAATGCATGATGTGGTTGGAAGTACTTGTCAGTACTTTGTCCACAAAGTCTGGATAGATTAGACTCCGGTCGTACGTATACAGTGGCCAGAACACTGAGAATACTACCTGAAAAAAAAAAAACAATTTTGAAGTAAAATTTTTATGTGTTTACTAGATAGAGGATGCCCGCAACTTCATCCGCGTGGATTTAGGTTTTTAAAGATCCCGTGGGAACTGTTTGATTTTCCGGGATAAAAAGTTGCCTATGTCAATAACAGGGACGCAAGCTACCTCGGTACCTAATTTTATACAAATCGGTTAAGCGGATGGGTTTTTAGGAATCCCGTGAGAACTCTTTGATTTGCCGGGATAAAAAGTAGCCTATGTCCGTCCCTGGGATATAAGCTAACCCTGTACCAAATTTCGTCAGAACCGATTAAACTGCTGGGCCGTGAAAAGGTAGCAGACAGACACACTTCGCAATTATAATATTAAGTATGTATGACGGATATAGTTTTTCTAGGAATGGCGTGGGAACTCTTTGATTTTCCGGAATAAAATGTAGGCTTAAATGTGGTAATTCAGGGTAGGTATAAGCTATTTTCATTCCTTTTGGCTAAATCGCGGTCATTGTGGTGTTAAGGAGTGACAAACATCCAAACTTTCACATTCATAGTATTACTAGATGATGTCCGCGTGGATATAGGTTTTATACAAAATCCCGTGGAAACTCTTTGATTTGCCGGGATAAAAAGTAGCCTATGTCCGTCCCTGGGATATAAGCTAACCCTGTACCAAATTTCGTCAGAACCCGTTAAACTGTTGGGCCGTAAAAAGCTAGCTAGCTGAAGTGTAACTAAAAACACTATAATAAAAATTATAATTGTATAGGTAGGTAGGTAGGTACTACTTTTTGTTGTTTTTAGGTAGTAAAGTTATATAACTCAAAATTTAAAAAACCCCCGACACAAAACTCTTTATAAGAAAACTAGAAAAGAGCTGATAACTTTCAAACAAAAAACAAAAAAAAACTGAATTAAAATCGGTTCATTAGTTTAGGAGCTACGATGCCACAGACAGATACACAGATACACACGTCAAACTTAAACACCCCTCTTTTTGGGTCGGGGGTTAAAAATAGCTTACCCATGTAGAAGGCCATAATATCGCAGTAAACAAGGTATCTCTAAACCCTCTGAGGTGTTTAGGCAGTTTATACACCTTGTTGTTGGAGTTGGACAGTATCAAACCGTCGCATATCAGACCGACCCACGCGTGGACTATTTGGAGGAACTGAAAAATCCAGAAAAAAAGATTTAAACAAAAAAAATTGACTAAAGCCGCCATTTCAACTGGGTTTTTAAAAAATCCCGTGGGAACTCTTGCGATCAAGAGTAGAATATGGTACTCTCCAGGTGTTAAGTATATAAACAGGTTAAATATTATATAACCATGCAAAAAATCATGTCACTTTGCTTCGCTGCGCCGTGATTGAAAGACACACCAACAAACAAACACATTAATATCAACAACCCATCCCCGGCTCACAGAATGAGAAGGTATATGGCCATAGTCCATCACGCTGGCCAAGTGCGGATTACCAATGTTCACGCACCACGGTTAATAAGGTATGGTGTGTGTATAAGTATGGAGACGCAGGTTCGAATCCTGGCGGTTCCACAATTTTTGAAATTTATTTAAAACTAGAGGATGCCCGCGACTTCGTCCGCGTGGATGCAGGTTTTTGAAGATCCCGTGGGAACTGTTTGATTTTTTCGGGATAAAAAGTTGTCTATGTCAATAACATCGACGCAAACTACCTCGGTACCCATACAAATCAGTTGAGCGGATGGGTCTTTAGGAATCCCGTGAGAACTCTTTGATTTTCCGGGATAAAAAGTAGCCTATGTCCGTCGCGGGGATATAAGCTAACCCTGTACCAAATTTCGTCAGAATCGGTTAAACTGTTGGGCCGTGAATAGGTAGAAGACAGACAGACAGACACACTTTCATGGCATTTATAATACTAAGTATGGATGAATTATTTAAAAATTTCCTTATAGTGTTGTAAAAACACTATCATAAATAATGAATACCATTGAGAACATTATGGAGAACTCTCAAGCACGCAGGTTACATCACCATGTTTTCCTCCGCCATTAAAGCAAGGCAACCGCCAGTCCGTTGAGGAACAAACACAGGTTTTAGTGGGTGCAAGCCCCACATAACCTCTCCGTTTCCCTCATATCTATGGTTTCCCCTGTCAGAAAGGTATGCAAAGGTTAGGCATTTGGCATTTCCTGTGTATTAAAAAAAAGTGATTTTTAGTTGTTTAAAACGCACTTAGCTGTTATGCTATCAAGTTACATGTTTCAGACAATTTGCGTCTGCAGTCAACTATAAAATACATACATAACTAGTTGAGATCAAGGTTAAGAGCCAAGGATTTTTCCGAGACGTGCTGCTTTGTCATTTATTGTCATGATATGGAAAAACGCGGTGCTTAGTGGTTAGCTAAGGGTCATTACAGACGAGGTACCAGCCAAGTTTCCTTCCCGTGTGCCTGAGTGTTGCGGGTAACAGCAGCGCTTGGGCCGGTGTACCCTGGTAACATGGTTAACGACTTCTCTTCATGGGATATTGTCCGCCATGGTTAATTGACCTGGCAGGGAGGGGGTGTTGTCCGCGCGTCCCTCTGAGTATCCCTAGCAGAGGGCGCAGTAGACGCACCCATGGGGCATAGCCCCAGGAGCGGAGGGTGTGGCTGTGTTGGGTGGTTGAGGTTTCATCATTCATCCAGTCACTGGCTGCTCCACCGGTCTCTCGCCTGTCCAGTTTGGTGACGGGCGAGGGAGATTGAGGATGGGGCACGTGGAGAGGGAATTGCCCTCCCCGCGAACCCTAGCCCTCGGGAGGACCTATGGATGATGGACACGGGGTGGTCCGTCGTTCAAAGTGTGGTCCTCGGGTTGGTTGGCGTGCTGTGGTTCCGGCATGCCTCTAACGGTGTTTGGGGGTACGTAGTGTCCATGTGGTGGGTCTGCTGCGGCGGACATCCGCTGACAGAGTAACGAGGCGTTGCCGGTCCGTCGTCAGCGGTAGGATGGAACTTCTAATCTTTGTTTTTCCGAGATTGGTTTTTCTGATCGCCAAAGTGGATAAATTTCGAGAAAATTTTGATTTTTTTTTATGAATATCAGCCACGCTAATCAAGACTATACTCTCCTTTCCTCTCCAATTAAGCGTAAAGCTTGTGCAAAGATTTAACTATACAAGTGTAAATTAAAAATTTATAAAACCCCCGACAAGTGAAGGGTACAGTAACTAGAAAAGAGCTGATAACTTTCAAACGGCTGAACCGATTTTCTTGGATTATAGCTAAGAACACTCTCGATCATCGATCGATTTTAATTTAGTTTTTTTTTTGTTTGAACCTACCAAACAAAAAAAAAAAAAAAATTAAAATCGGTTCATTAGTAATTTAGGAGCTACGATGCCACAGACAGATACACAGATATACACGTCAAACTTATAACACCCCTCTTTTTGGGTCGGGGGTTAAAAAGATATATAAATATAGGTAGATACTTACAAAGGTCCAGCAAGTGAAATATCTAGGCTGCAATTTGCTGAAGCTCTTCAACTGGGGATCGTTCACCAGTTCAGGTTTGACGCCGGTGTTGATGTACGCCAGGTTACCGACATGCATCGCTATCGTCAGTACGTAGCCTACCATCCGTAGGTACGTTGTTGTGTTCGACATTTTCTCTGAAATGACAAAGAAAACCATACTAATGCATGCTTCTGAACTTACATCCATACTAATCCATACTAATATTATAAATGCGAAAGTGTGTTTGTCTGTCTGTCTGTCTGTCTTTCTGCTACGTTTTCACGGCCCAACCGCTGAACCGATTTTGATGAAATTTGGTACAGACATGGGCTACATCCCGGGGAAGGACATAGGCTACTTTTTATCCCGGAAAATCAAAGAGTTCCTGCGGGGTTTAAAAAACCGAAATCCAGGCGGGCGAAGCCGCGGGCATCCTCTAGTAATTAATAATTCCATTATAAATCCAAAAGTAAATAAAATAAAATAGATAAATAAAAAGTCTTCTTTCTTCCTTTCGAAAATGTGTCTGTCTGTCTATTAGGGCGTTTGTGCACAATTCGTTTCCATGATTCGTGAAAACATGATTCGAAATGGCGTACGTACGAACGAAAACGTACGTACACGTGTGTTCTCATTCATATTTTTGCGATTCGTATTTTGTCAAAATACGCACTTTTTGGCGGAAACTTTGAGTCGTATTTTTACAAAAACGAATAAAAAAATGAAAATGTTTTCACGAAAATTTTAATGTACTAGATCACATATAGATGGCGCCGTCCGTTATTAACTTGCAGTGTTCTATACATAAAAGTGCTACTGTTAGTTATACCTTATATATGGTACGGAACCCATCGAGTACGAGCCCGACTCGCACTTAGCCGTTTTTTTTATAACTATTAACTCGTTTAAAAGTAGCATAACAATTAAGTTTACAATTAATTACTAAGTTAGATAAGGACAATATTAATAATGCATCATAGCTTAAAATGCATTTATAATCTTAATCGGACACGTTTACTTAGTCAAAAGATAAAAGTAATTGACCCTATGACCTGTGATACCACCTTTAACAAATGTTTAAATATGATGATGAGTAATTTCTTTTGTTCATGAATATCTATGAAAAAAAATTCAAAAAATAAAATAAAACCGACTTCAAAAACCACAAAAACTAAAAAGTAGCTTCACTCTTGGATTTCTAATTTTGTTTTAATATGCTCGCTCGACTTCATACCTAGGTACATTACACGTGTAGCTAAACAAAAATTATTTATAACTTTTTAGTGTTTGTGGTTTTTGAAGTCGGTTTTATTATTCTTTTGAAAAATTTTTAGTGGCCCCACTTTACTATAATATGCTATGCCCAGTTAAAACCCTACTGTTTACTAAGCTATTCCACTGATCGCGAGCAATTTGCTCTTGTCCATTGAGGAGTTATGTTCTCCATCTCCGAAGATATTCATCAGATCTTCACCAAATTTATTTATATGGGGCCACCTGCACAGTACCTATACCCTTTCAAACAAAAAAAAAATTCCAAATCGGTCCAGGGGTCTTTGAGTAATCGGGGAACATACTTAAAAAAAAAAAGATTGAATTGAGAACCTCCTCCTTTTTTGGAAGTCGGTTAAAAAGGATCCTACCAGAAATGCCACAGTCGTATTTTTGTGAATATACGCATTTAATTGTTATTAAACTTCATCATCTCCCATCGACGGTGTTCCCACTAGATTACAACATGGGGGTTATTCAATGGGCGGACCCACAAATCCTGAAAAGCCGGCAACGTATCGGTAGTTCCTCTGGTGCTGCAAATGTTCTTGGGCGTAATCACTTCACATCGGGTGACCCGCCTGCTCGTTTGCTCGCGATTTTTATTATAACAAAGTCTTAACAATTCAGCACCGGCCTACTAATGAGTACGGATCGCCTCTCAGAGTGAGAAGGGTTTAGACCATAGTCTGCCATGCTGGCCTAATGCGGATTGGCAGACTTCACACACCTTTGAGAACACGGAGAAATCTTAGGCATGCAAGTTCCCTCACGATGTTTTCCAAGTGATATTTAGTTGTTTTAACAAGATAAAGTTAAAAACTTAAACCCGACTGCGATCACCAATACTCTATCAATTTTATCAAAGAGCGTTTATCGCTCAAATATTAGAGTAAAATTGTTTTTCTGTCGCTTGGTATATTTTAATGTTGGTTGTACCTAGTACATTTACATATTTATGAACTCAGAATTTTCTCCTCTTTCATTTGACACCCCACTCGATACAAAAAAAAATGTAGCATGTAACATCCGTTAGGTCAATTTTTTCGTATAAAATGTAGCCTATGTCACCCGGAACTTTACGACCAATCGATTGACACCTCATTCATCAAAATAGGCCCAGTAGTTTAGGCGCTACGGTGGAACACACAGAATCAGGATACAAACATACACACACATACACACATACATAGACTGCTAAAATCATAACCCTTCCTTTTGGCTTTGCCGCAGTCGGGTAAAAACACACATAATCCCGAAAAGTATGAGATTCGTGCCCGGGATCGAACCCCCGATCTTCCGAAAAGAAGGCGGACTTATTAACCACTAGGCTATTACTGATTAGACGTAGAGATTAAGAGATAGGTATAATAATTACCTTCTAAACACTTTCACTCAATATTTACTTTCACTATTTTCTTTTAACACCAAAGACGACTTCTTCATACATGAATATGTTCCTAACTGCCGTACATTATACTATAACAGGCTTTCCTATGTATACGACTTACCAACATAAGTTGGCCTAGCTTGTAATCAAAACTCAACTCTATCACCTAAACTTTAAAGTTGAGTATACCAATTCTATATATAACTTGTAAACTGGGCATAATGTAGACCGGCAATCAAAAATCATCTCTATAACATACGACTTAAAGATTATTTTACCAAATGATAGGTATACTATATAATGTGGTCAAATAATTATGTGAACCGTTAAAAGTAAAGTTATTTGTAAAAGCAACCATTTGTGTATATAAATAAAGTCGCTTATTACATAGAAAAATTATCCGATGCTTAAATAATTTTTGCATTTCTTTTTTAACCCCCGACCCAAAAAGAGGGGTGTTATAAGTTTGCAGTGTGTATGTGTGTATCTCTGTATCTGTGTGTCTGTCTGTGACATCGTAGCTCTTAAATTAATGAACTGATTTTAATTTAGTTTTTTTTTTGTTTGAAAGGTGGCTTGATCGAGAGTGTCCTTAGCTATAATCCAAGAAAATCGGTTCAGCCGTTTGATAGTTATCAGCTCTTTTCTAGTTACTGTAACCTTCACTTGTCGGGGGTGTTATAAATTTTTAATTTACACTCGTTATAATTAATACGTCTCTAGTTGCATCAGATTAAAGTCTTTGCTAAACTTTTTCGACAGGTGCAAAGTTATATTGCGTTTTGCTTGGCCATCTATTTTTAACCGACTTCCAAAAAAGGAGGAGGTTCTCAATTCGTCGGGATCTTTTTTTTTTTTTATGTATGTTCCCCGATTACTCAAAGACCCCTGGACCGATTTGGAAATATTTTTTTTTGTTTGAAAGGGTATACTGTGCAGGTGGTCCCATATAAATTTGGTGAAGATCTGATGAATATCTTCGGAGATGGAGAACAGAACTCCTCAATGGATAAGAGCAAATTGCTCGCGATCACTGTAATAGCTTAGTAAACAGTAGGGTTTTAACTGGGCATAGCATATTATAGTACAGTGGGGCCACTAAAAATTGTGAAATAATAAAAAATTTTCAAAAGAAAAATAAAACCGACTTCAAAAACCAAAAACACTAAAAAGTAGTCCTATAGTAGTCGGGCGAGCTTCACTCTTGGATTTCTAATTTTGTTTTAATATGCTCGCTCGACTTCATACCTAGGTACATTACATGTGTAGCTAAACAAAAATTATTTTCTACTTTTTTGTGTTTTTGGTTTTTGAAGTCGGTTTTATTTTTCTTTTGAAAATTTTTTTTGCTACATTAATTTACTGAGCGTAGCGAAAAATCGTAGGTCTATGAATTTACTAGGAAAAAATATTATTTATTTTTATTTATTAATTAAGTACCATGATTAGAAAAAAATCAAGATTTTTTTGCTAAAAAATATGTAAAGAGCACGCAAATCGGTCAAGAAATATCGGCGAAATTGGCGTCTTGGAAAATCATCCATATCCATACTAATTATAATAATGCGAAAATCTGTCTGTCTCCTAGATTTTCATTTGACGACATTCAGTACAGTTTGCATCCCGAGGAAGGACATAGGATAAAGTCGCAAACATTATATCCAGTTAAACATAATAATTTTGGGTAGGTACCCAGTCGCACTAGTCATTGTCTAAAATGCTAAGTATATGCAAGTACTATAGGTACTTACCTACTTTGAATAATTTTAGTAATCATAGTTGAACCTTAGTTCAAAAAGATCGTTGAATACAAATGTTTGTAGCATACTAATAAGCAATCATTTTAATAACTATTCTACTACCAACAATAGAAAGACAGCAAACAATAACTTAAAATTTAAAAACCCCCGACACAAAAACCTCTATAAGAAAACTAGAAAAGAGCTGATAAGTTTCAAACGGCTGAACCGATTTTCGTCGATTTTAGCGAAGAACACTCTCGATCAAGCCACCTTTCAAACAAAAAGAAACTAAATTAAAATCGGTTCATTCGTTTAGGAGCTACGATGCCACAGACAGATACACAGATACTTGACATACGTCAAACTTATAACACCCCTCTTTTTGGGTCGGGGGCTAAAAAACAGCTCAATAAATATTATTTGACAGTGGATTGACTTGATTTTTTGCATGGGTGTAGTTAAAAACCTGGAGAATGAGACAGGGTACTTTTTATACCAGAAAATCAAAGAGTTCGCACTATTGATTCACAATATAATACTTAAATAGATTACAGTAAAGTGGGATTTTTTTAATTTTGTAACTTTGTGTGATATTGCTTAGTGATTTTTCACAGGATAAGAAAGGTAGCAAGTGTTACAAATGAAATAGCTTTTCACATGATTTTTCACATGCTACCTGTGCAATGCTCCAAGGTACAAAGCAAGTGGCCCGTACTCGAACCACTATAGTTTGTATTCGCGACTTCATCCGCGTGGACTACACAAATTTCAACCCCCTATTTTAACCCCTTAGGGCTTGAATTTTTAAAATTCATTTCTTAGCGGATATCTAATAGCTAACCGCATGCCAAATATCCCGATCCGTCCAGTAGTTTGATAGATCAGTCAGTCAGTCAGCCAGTCAGCTTTTCCGTAAATATATTTCATCATCATCATCATCAACAGTTACTACACAGCACGGGTCTCCTCTCAAAGTGAGAAGTTTAGGACATAGTCTACCACGCTGGCCAAGTGCGGATTGGCAGACTTCACACACCTTTGAGATCATTATGGAGAACTGTAAGCCATGCAGGCGATCCTAATCCTAATTTTCCTTCACCGTTAAAGTAAGTGATATTTAATTGCTTAAGACGCACATAACTCCGAAGAGTGCGTGCTCTGTACCTTTCATTAAAGTCGGTTCAGCGGTTTGGCCGTGAAAACGTAGCAGATAGACTGACAGACAGACTTTCGCATTTATAATATTAGTATGGAGTATGGATTATGTTTAAATCGAAGTAATTACGTTCAGTAATTGAGAAGTTATAAGGTTCTGACAGACGGACAGACGGCCAAGTGCAATTTCGAGTGAAATTGCACTTATTTACTTGAGTAAGTAGACTCAGACACTTCGCTTCGCCCGGTCAATTACTTAAGTTAACACAAACTACCTTTAAACCGCAGTTAACCTTGATCAGACCAGTCAATTAAAACCACTTTATTAATGCTAGAGACACATTTTTTACACGCAACGTCGCGCGCGTTGATCCAATTCATATCGTAGCACTAGCTTATGCCCACGACTTTGTCCGTATGGACTACACAACTTTTAAACCTCTTTTTTACCCGTTTGAGGGTTGAATTTTCAAAAATCGTTACTTAGCGGATGTAGGTAAACGTCATCACATCACACTATTACACTAATATTATAAAGGCGAAAGTTTGTATGTGTGTGTGTGTGTGTGTGTATGTATGTTTGTTACTCCTTCACGCAAAAACTACTGGACGGATTGGGCTGAAATTTAGAATGGAGATAGATTATACTCTGGATTAGCACATAGGCTACTTTTTATCCCGGAAAATCAAAGAGTTCCCACGGGATTTTTAAAAAACTACATCCACGCGAACGAAGTCGCGGGCATCAGCTAGTAGTAACTATCTGCATACCCAGTCCGATCGGTATAGTAGTTTGAGCTGTGCTGATAGATCAGCCAGCCAGTCAGTCAGTCACCTTTTCCTTTTATATGTTTAGTTTTATTAATGTCAGCAAAAAAACGCGCGTTTTGGATTCAGTCTACTCTGCCGGTGTGCGCTGTACCCTAGCGTCTGTCACCGCATGTATGATTTCGCCCTTATAACAACGACTGCATTAAAATACAGGACAAAATCATTTCGTATTCATGGTAACTATAGCTTATTACGCAACCGTAGCAATTATAGTTCATCCTACTAATATTATAAACGCGAAAGTTTGTATGTATGGATGGATGGATGTATGGATGTCTGTTACTCTTTTACGCAAAAACTACTGGACAGATTTGGCTGAAATTTAGGATGAAGATAGATTATACCCTGGAATAACACATAGGTTACTTTTTATCACGGAAAATCAATGAGTGCCCACGGAATTTTTTAAAACTTAAATCCACGGGAACGAAGTCGCGGGCATCAGCTAATATAAAATCAGACTCTTGTGACAGATGTCATGCAAATGACGCCTATGAATGAAATGTCCGTCTGTCCGTCTGTCGTCTGTCTGTCGTCTGTCGGTACTTCTAATTATGAATAGATTTTGAAGATTCTTTTTTTGTTTGGTAGACCATACTTCAGAGGTGGTCCCATATAAATTCGGTGAAGATCTGATGGATACCTTCGAAGATAGAGAATGGAACTCCTCAAGGAACAAGCGTAAATTGATCGCGATCAATTTCTCAGCTTATTACCAGGCATAGCATAATATTTTTAACCCCCGACCCAAAAAGAGGGGTGTTATAAGTTTGACGTGTGTATCTGTGTATCTGTGTATCTGTCTGTGGCATCGTAGCGCCTAAAAGAATGAACCGATTTTAATTTACTTTTTTTTGTTTGAAAGGTGGCTTTGATCGAGAGTGTTCTTAGCTATAATCCAAAAAAATTGGTTCAGCCGTTTTAAAGTTATCAGCTATTTTCTAGTTTTCTTGTAGAAAAGAAGGTTAGATAACCCTTAGGTTCATAATATTCAAGTGTCAATTGACAAATGTCAAGCTGTCAAGATGGACGTTGCCTAGATATACATAATTATTTATTTGAAAATGATTTGTCGGGGGTGTTGAAAATTTTTAATTTACACTTGTAATACATGGATTGAGAAATATTTTTTTTTTTAAATATAACCAAATTTTTTTGTTCCGCGTAAATTAAGATTGTACGTGGCAATAATTTTAAGCAATAGAACAATGGTTCCTATTTTTTTTCTCTCAAAATATAAATTAACTGGTTAAGATTTCTATCTCTGGTAAAATAAGTCATTTGTATAAAGTATGAACAATAGAGATGTAATTAACCTTGAAGTAGGTACCTGCCTCATATTTTTATTTCATTTTCTGCTTTAAAGGAAATAACTCAAAATTTTAAAAAACCCCCGACACAAAAACCTCTATATAAGGAAACTAACAAAGAGCTGATAACTTTCAAACGGCTGAACCGATTTTCTTCGATTATAGCTAAGAACACTCTCGATCAAGCCACCTTTCAAACAAAAAAAAACTAAATTAAAATCGCTTCATTCGTTTAGGAGCTACGATGCCACAGACAGATACACAGATACACACGTCAAACTTATAACACCCCTCTTTTTGGGTCGGGGGTTAAAAAACTGACTTCTGCAAGAAATTGCGAAAGTTATTTGGAAGAATACACTTGGCCTTAGATTAAGCTCCTACCAGGTAAGATTACAGTCAAAGATTATCTGACTTCGTCTGTGTTGGTGTTAGCTGGCGGGCGTGCTCTGCCTTTTTGGAGTGTTTTTTTTGTTAAAACTGACTGGAAAGCGCTCCAAAGGGGTGCTGTGCGTGTGTCGGCGAGCGCCGGTACAGACGGGGTCCATACTTGTATAGTTTAACTAACTTGTTACAAATAACTACAAACTTGGCATTGGCTAATCTTTGTAAAGCCAGACGAGAGAGAAAAAAAAAAAAAGATTTTCTTGCTGATTTTCTTGTTGTTTCGTGCCTTTACGCTGTCTGTTTACTGAAGCCCTTATTTCAAGTTTTTATACAGAAATTACAATTTAAAATGATTGTATAACAGTTAGTGAGTAAACATAAGGACGGAAGGACGTGTAAGTACAAGTGGTTTTTTTTAAATATAATTTAAATAATCATTATCACGGGTCTCCTCTAAGACTGGAATCTATAGAGCGAACTTTGATTTTGCTCACACTTAAGACACTGTTGAAACGAGACAGCGTTATACCGCTGGCATAAATCTGTCTCGTTTTAACTGAAACTTAAGTCTAAGCAAAATTAAAGTGCACTCTATAGATTTCAACCTAAGAATTGTATAATCAGTGCGAATCAGGATACTTCACACACCTTTGAGAACATTTTGGAGAAATCTGAGGCATGCAGGTTTCTTCACAATGCACTGTGTGTTATGAAGCCCTCTTTTCGGACATCGGCTTTTTATTCCAAAAACGTGTAGATTTAATCATTTAAAACGATAGAGTAGAACCCTCGTGTGACAAATATGCTTAAGTTATGAGAGAAAAAAAAATTGAAATTCGATAAATTTTTGCCGGGTATAAGTGAAAAAAAATTCCTACACTTTAACAATATTAATAAATGACAAAAGTAGCTTAAAAGGTTATCTTAAGCTTCATATATCAAAACTTTTACGCACCTTGTAACTTTCTTAAAACTAGAAATACACTGATTTTTTGATTTTTCGTTTTGTAACACCGATTTCAGTACTCGACCCGATAACTAGATGGCGCTAGTTACCTGTTACTTCGCGTTACCGTAAACTGCGGGTCAGTTGTATATATCGGCTAGCATATGTTTGTAAAATCATTCTAATCCAATCAATTCAAAAGCAATTCTAATCAAATCATTCCAATCAATTCCTAATGAATTCCGAGTCAGTTCCGGATTCCTTCGCTCGGTACTCAAACGAGTTACGAACTCTGCATCCACACCTGCTGGGACAGAGTTAAACGCTAGTTTCAGTAGTACCAACGACATAGGTGGCACGAACCCCTGCATCCACATCTGCTGGGACGGGGCGTTCCGGAAACCTACCAACCTTCTTAGGTGGCACGAACTCCTGCATCCACATCTGCTGGAACAGAGCGTTCTGGAAGCCTACGAAGTGTCAAACTATAAGATTGTACCTAAACTAAGTGGTGAAGCAATATATATAGTTTCCGTCTAGTTCGACCTCGTGTTTTCTTCATCGCCTGCCTAACCTCCCCCACAAATTGGCGCTCCAACTGGTGGCCGATCCGACGCAACGGCCGACGCGACTACAAGCGACTTATGAAGGACGACGAGCAGGTCTTTGACGAAACGTGGATCTCCGTGGACGTGGATCCACACAACATCTTTGAACTCTGTGAAGAGAGTTTCTGAACTACTTTGATGTCACTGTTGTCACTGTGCGTTCTGTTAGATAGAATGGAACCAGTATCTTAGCTTCATGAAGACAGTCAGACAAATACGCTGTCAGACTAACCTTATAGTCCGCTAATCTCTTTGACACTCAGCCCACGGAAGAGGAAACATTTTGAACTTTTGATGATTATTATTATACTGTACTAGATGCTCTATATGAAGATGCTATGGAAAGCTGGAAAATTATGGCGACGCACCCAAATTTTTTCTTACCAAGAACGAAAACGTGTTCAATCCTAATGGGAAGCAAGCTACTTTGTCCTTGGAGCAGTTTCAGTGCAGGGGGAGGGTGGATAAGCACTTTGTTAACACAAAGCCTGAACGAAGATTTAAGAGATTGGATGGACGAGAATAATTTCTTACCAAGGCTAACAACGACAATTCCTCGATGCCATCGAGGAAGATCTCCAAAGAACGACTACAACTAACTTCCTGTCTCTCTCGTCGGGACGACTTCGCAGACAGAGGGGGAGACTGTAACACCGATTTCAGTACTCGACCCGATAACTAGATGGCGCTAGTTACCTGTTACTTCGCGTTACCGTAAACTGCGGGTCAGTTGTATATATCGGCTAGCATATGTTTGTAAAATCATTCTAATCCAATCAATTCAAAAGCAATTCTAATCAAATCATTCCAATCAATTCCTAATGAATTCCGAGTCAGTTCCGGATTCCTTCGCTCGGTACTCAAACGAGTTACGAACTCTGCATCCACACCTGCTGGGACAGAGTTAAACGCTAGTTTCAGTAGTACCAACGACATAGGTGGCACGAACCCCTGCATCCACATCTGCTGGGACGGGGCGTTCCGGAAACCTACCAACCTTCTTAGGTGGCACGAACTCCTGCATCCACATCTGCTGGAACAGAGCGTTCTGGAAGCCTACGAAGTGTCAAACTATAAGATTGTACCTAAACTAAGTGGTGAAGCAATATATATAGTTTCCGTCTAGTTCGACCTCGTGTTTTCTTCATCGCCTGCCTAACCTCCTCTACAAATTGGCGATCCAACGTGCGGCTGGTCCAATGCCTCTATAAATTGGCGATCCAACGTGCGGCTGGTTCAACGCCTCTACAGTTTTCATTTTTTTTCTCCGTTATTCCGCAGTATTAGGAAAAGTTATTTCTATGGAAACAAACGTTTTATTTGGATTTATTTTCTAATTCAATATTCGGTTTTGGGTAACGGTCCAAGGGTTTGAG
Source organism: Maniola jurtina (assembly GCF_905333055.1). Lineage (NCBI taxonomy): Eukaryota > Metazoa > Arthropoda > Insecta > Lepidoptera > Nymphalidae > Maniola > Maniola jurtina. The sequence goes on along the minus strand of NC_060055.1, from coordinate 4,139,098 downwards.
CTGCGCATTGACGAGTCAGTCAGTGAGTCAGGAAGTCAGTCAGTATCTTTTTATAAAATATACATATAATACTATCTGATGCCCGGGACTTCATCCGCGTGAATTAAGAGGGATCTCTCCGTCACTCGCTTCATACAAACGTAGTTCCAATTTCATTTGAATATTAAACAACCAAAGTCCATGAAATTTTGCAGACATATTCTAGAAACTAAGTGGTTTTCCAGATTTCTGTTAAAATATTCGGTTTCAAAGTTACGCGGTCTTAAAAATTTACATACAAATCTTTGAGCCCCTGTAATTTTAAAACTACATATTTAAAAAAAAAATCTAGAACACCACAGGCACAGATATTAGTTTCTAGAATATGTCTGCAAAATTTCATGGACTTTGGTTGCTTAATATTCAAATGAAATTGGAACTACGATTGTATGAAGCGAGTGACGGAGAGAGCTCTGTTAAGGTATTTAAAAATCCTGTGGGAAGTCTTTAATTTTCCGGGATAAAAAGTAGCCTATGTTTCTCTACCTACCCATGCAAAACATCACGTCTATTGGCTCCGATGCGGCGTGATAGAAGGACAAACTTATTAACAAAAACACTTTCGCATTAATAATATTATAAGTACAGTGGACCCCCGGTAATCCGGCCCCTGTCTAATCCGGCACCCCCTGTAATCCGACAAGTTTATTTTATTATTGAACTAGCTGATGCCCGCGACTCCGTTAGCGTGGATGTAGGTTTTTTAAAAATCCCGTGGGAACACTATAATTTTCCGGGATAAAAAGTAGCCTATGTGCTAATCCAGGGAATAATCTATCTTCATTCTTAATTTCAGCCCAATCCGTTCAGTAGTTTTTGCGTGAAGGAGTAACAAACATACACACACACATACATATACACATACACACAAACTTTACCCTTTATAATATTATTAGTGTGATATAGTGTGATGTGATGTGGTTTACTTTTGACATATAGAATATCATCGTTGGATCTTTAATTGTCGGATTACAAGGTACTCTTTAATAAAAAAAACCGGACTATAGGGGGTCTTGGGCAGTACCTACTCTATAATCCGACAAATTCGATAGTCCGACACTGCCCTGCAAAACGTTTGTCGGATTACCGGGGGTCCACTGTACTGATTGATATCGAGTTTCTTCTAACTCACGAGCTATAACAAAATTAGTAATCCATGCAAAACAGAATCTACGTGATACAAATTCTTTTTTTTTTAAATTAAAAATATTAGCCATGCTAATCATGATGAGTTCCCTTTTCCCCTCCTACTAAGCATAAAGCTAGTGCAAGGAGTAAGTACGACAAAAATGCAACGGTTGAGGTTTAAACCGCCGACCTTTCGGAGTTCTACGCTCTTCAACCGTTGAGCTATTGGGGCTATTAACTTAGAGAAATAAATCACCGGAAAAAAACAGCTTTGTTTTTGTGATAATAATTTTAGATTTTGATGAGGAAATTGTTTGCGGAACTCTGATTATGCAAGAACTTGTCCGGTTTTATCTCTCTTATAACTATTTAGAATTTGAAGATTAAGATTAAAGTTAACTTTTCATTTCAGGTTGGTTAGATTACATTTTAAGGTCACAGAAACCGGTTATAATTTCTCTTCTTAGTCCACAATCAACATCATGGGGTAAGTAAAATATAATCTTTACTAGCTGATACCCGCGACTTCGTTCGCGTGGATGTAGGTTTTTAAAAATCCCGTGGGAACTCTTTGATTTTCCGGGATAAAAAGTAGCCTATGTGCTAATCCATGGTATAATCTATCTCCATTCTAAACAGCCCAATCCGTCCAGTAGTTTTTGCGTGAAGGAGTAACAAACATACACACACACACACACACATACAAACTTTCTCCTTTATAATATTAGTGTGATTATTTTATCGACCTCTAGCTTAGTGTTGAGCGCTAATGGTCTTATAAGTTGGAGGTTACGGATTCGATTCCAAACTGGGGTAATTTGGGAATAAGGGGGCACGGCCGCCAGGACGAGCCAAACTAAAGGACGGGACACTACCTCTCTTCTTGTCTCAATTTATCACACTTCACACTAATATTATAAAGGCGAAAGTGTGTGTGTGTGTGTGTGTGTTTGTTACTCCTTCACGCAAAAACTACTGGACGGATTGGGCTGAAATTTAAAATGGAGATAGATTATACTCTGGATTAGCACATAGGCTACTTTTTATTCCGGAAAATCAAAGAGTTCCCACGGGATTTTGAAAAACCTAAATCCACGCGGACGAAATCGCGGGCATCAGCTAGTATCTTCATATTTGCGCCTTTTGGCCCTTTCCGCTTTAAGTGAGTAATAATTTAAAAATAAAACAGTCGAATATTTCGAAATCACAAAAAGTTCCGTTTTATTTATTTGTAGAATATGTAAATTAACATATCAAAATACTAATTAAATAGTTTATGTTTTACCTTGTGTGAAGGGCGAGTAGGTCGATTTCCCGATCTTTTAGATGTGGCTCATTTATAATTTACTAGTTGATGCCCGCGACTTCGCTCGCGTGGATATAGGTTTTTAAAAATCCCGTAAGAACTCTTTGATTTTCCGATATAAAAAGTAGCCTATATGCTAATCCAAGGTATAATCCATCTCCATTCCAAATTTTAGCCAAATTCATCGAGTTTTTGCGTGAATGAGTAACAAATGTGCACACATACACACATACCTACATGCTCGTTCGCGTTCCATGAAACCAGGAAGAAAATTGAAACAATTTATTCTGCATATATTTATTGGTTTTTTTTTTTTAGTGCAATAACATACCACGTCCACTGTCGAATATTAGGCAGTGTAATAGCCTTATTACTGCACTCTGGCAACAGTTTGGCAATGTTCCTCGCGATGAGAGGTGATATACTCAAAGATCCCGACATAGCTAACCTGCAGGCCACTCAATTCAAGTATATGACCATATGGAATGTGGTAAGAAATACTAAATTTATATCTCAGTTTAGGTAATTTAGATAATGTACATAAAAACGTAGAAAATTCAGTCGAACACCGCTGCCTACAAACTTTGTACCATTATCTTATATAAATCTGCATGGTATACCACACCAATTAGTGTTAAAAATCACTACCTATAATCTATTTTATAGAAGTATATTAAAGTATTTTATAATCACTACCTATAATATAAGTTTTTCCATTTTCTGACATAAATAAACGCGGTATACCACACCGATAAAAGTCAACTTATTCTATTGTCTGATATGGCATACCTTATTCACTGTAGTATAAAATTTCAAAAAAGTTTAAAATTCAAAATATTTTTATTCAATTAGACTTTTACAAGTTCTTTTGAATCGTCAAAAGCATCTACCATTGGTTCAGAATGCCTTTCATACCGAGAAGAACCAGTAAGAAACTCAGCGGTTGCTCTTTTCAAAGATCTGATATACAATATTGTAATAAGCACTAATGGTTCTATTTCTGCACTGCAGCGATAGTCTAGCAATATGTGCGATGAAAGGTGACATAAAAGACCCTGACATAACTAACCTGCAGGACACTCAGTTTATATATAGAAATATCACAAGCTTAGTTATTATCTGATATAAAGTTGAGTGGTATACCCAACCGACGAAATAACTTCATTATCAGACCTAAATTGTGTCGTACCACAATAGCCAAAGGCACTCACGAACTGGCATTATTTCAAATCCCATAACATATCCAGCTGTGGTAAAGAAAAGCAACAAACAAGGTTCTCTATATAACATTTACTTGAGAAGACTTCGTCCATCTTTTGAGTACTTATATTACCTGAAATTAATTTATTATCAACTTTACTTTCAGGCCTTCCAAATGATTTATTCAGTAATAAATTTAGTGTGTGATATACCTCTAGTACTGAAAGTCAAAGAAGAATCTTCAAGTATGGTGTATTATTTGAAATATCTAAGGAAATATAGAAAAATATTTTTCGGGGCAGTCATCTTTCCCACTGGTGTGGTAAGTTAAATATCTTTTTATTTCTCATATTCATCGTCGTCAACTGAGTGTTGATTTGTTTGTACGAGCGTTAAAGCTACTAAACCAATCAACACAAGAATTTAAGAGCCTCAAGTTAGGATTTAAGTGCATTTATCTCTAAGGAATTATTAACTCTCATGTATTATTTTTTTATTTCCAGGCGGTTTTTATAGTATTCTGGCCATTCTACCTCTACAACAGAGAGCTGATCTTCCCTGCATTCATAGATAAGGCTTTAAGCCATACATCTAATCAGATCATGCACACTGCTATCCTTCCTATTACGCTATGGGAACTACTTTTCCTGCCGAGAACCAAGCCTAGCTCTCACGTATTATATCTTGGTCATATGGCTGCGATATACATTTCTTACTTAATAGTGTAAGTATATTTCTACTATAAAAACACATTTTATAACTGTATCGAGCTTGAAACTTTAGTTATATCATTTTCATATAGTTTGAAGAGTAAAGGCTAATAAATCCACCCTGTATTGCACCAAATTTTCAGACAGAAACAGGATTGAAAGTGGTATTGTATTATAAATGCATGATCTCTCTTATATCTATATTTTTATGAGTGCTTGGCATCACGTATTTTATATTAGAAATCGTTATGTGATTTACTCTTTAGAGTTTAAGGAACATTGCGGTGTTACCTATAAAAGTTATTCGAGTGACATTACTAATCTGACTGGGATTGTTAATATTTATAATGTTTAAAGGTAATATGCCTACACTAAAACACAACTTAATGCTATGCTAACTCTATAAACAAGTCAGTAATTTACAAGCTATAAAATAACAAAGTCCATTTTAAAGATTTAGCATTTAATGGTGTAAATAAGATTGTAAGATTTAAGCCAATTAATATCTTAAGTAAATAATATAATAATAATTCAATTAACATAATATCCTTAAGTTTAAGGTGAGTAGGTATTAATGAGTTAGTTTTGATCATTATGAACTACTTTCATGATATTATTATCAAAATTGTTCAGTTGTTGATTGTTGAACTTTTTCTTTACTTAGTGAAGACTTTCACTTTAGCATTGGTATATAATTCAACTTCATTTTCTCGGCTTTCTTTCCAACCGACTTTGAGGAAGGTGATTTTTATGTTTGTTTTAATTATATTTTAATGTATGCTCATGATCATTATTTCCTTACAATCTACTTTTTGGAATTCTTTCATTGGTACTGTACCTTTTATCGGTTATCAAGGTGATGGTGTATGAGGAAGTACCACATTAAATTATGACCTTATATTAATATTATCAATATCAATTTTATTATATAACTAGTTAGTGAGACCCACCTCGCTTCCAGGCTTCGTTCGGTTGAGACTTTTAATGTTTTACGTATAATAAAGAAAACCTCTTTACAATGTGAACTTGGACTTTTGCACATTATCCGAAAATCTAGCCGTTGCTTGTCTTCAAGAATGTTCTAGGCGTTGAGATAGTAACTAACTCCTTTGCATATAGTTCAAAATTATTGTACAGTGGTAAACTTAACATTTAAAATCACTTTTTCAGTTTTCGCATCACATTTTTACATTCAATTTTGTAGTAAATTTAGGAGGTGGTGTACATTATTTTTATTTTTTATTCCAGATTATTCGCCAACTACGCCGAACGACGAACATGGCCATATCCCATATTCAGCCAAATCTATGGAACCATATACTTCCCTCTGATCATATTAGCGTTAGGTGTTTTATACATACTGCTATATTTAATACAATGGCCATTAACATCCTTGATATACAATACGAATTCTTGTGCAAAAACTAAAAAGATAAGATGAATCGTTTGTTTTACTTATAGCCATTACATCTCATTCACACACATACGCAAATTAATCATACTATCTTAGGAAAATAAGGGAAATGTAATAACTAACAGAACTGATGGCTGCTGGGGCAGACGCGTTCTGGAGTGGAGACCGCGTATCAGCAAGCGCAGTGTGGGACGACCGCCGACCCGCTGGACTGACGACCTTAAGAGGATAGCGGGAAGTGGGTGGATGAGGAAGGCGGAGGATCGTGTGTGGTGGCGCGCTCTTGGGAAGGCCTATGTCCAGCGGTGGACGCAAACAGACTGATTGATTATTAATGAATAACTAACAAAACTAGTCTACTGTCTAACTAATTAAGGAATGTGAGAATAAAAGGCGTTTTTATTTATTTTTCATTTACACTACGCAGTCTTGTTCAGATTGGACCAATCACGAACATGTCACTTAGCGATTACGCACTCATCCGATCTCCTCCTCCTCACTGTAAATCCTTTAAAAAATCTGCATGTGGACTTTATAGTTCCTTCATTCAGGTAGAGATTGAGAGAGTCCTACTGTCTTCTTTTCTAAGATGAGGCAAATTCAGCCGAAAAATCTACGGACCATTCAGGCACGTACATAACTGCATTAATATAAATATTATTGTAAGTTTAGGAAGGATGAATTTGTCAAATAAAACACAACCCCTTGCAAGTGATTCGAGAATAATAATAAAAACAATTAACATTTATTTTCTATTGTTCCTCAACTCCAGTCCCCTCTACTTAGGTACAATGTTTGTTATGAATCCACAAATCAACAAAGCTAACGTAAGCACACGTTGACCGAAAAACAGTTCAGTTACATCCAAACTTTTTTTTATAACAAAACTTTTTATTTTACACAAAAACTTTTTTCTGAAAAAAAACTTTTTTCATTAATAAAACACAAAAAATCGGGGAGTAATACATTTTCGATCAACATGCACGTACAAAATATCCACTTTTCTTTCAATATAATCTGTTATATTTTTACATAGATATATGATTTCTTTTTTATATTTTGTTACTCTTTTTTTTGTAATATGTTCAGTTAATGTGTAAAAATACTCAATATTTAATAACAAATGAATATTTTTTTCATTAAATATAAAATAATTATCTCATAGAAAACAAGAGGTACAAAATTTTACTATTTATTTATAATTGAGAACCCTTGTTTTTTTTGTGTTGTGGGCTCTTTTTGTATATAATAGAAGCTCTTTTTTAAATAATTATTGTGAAATAATATAATAATTGAACCAATGTAAAAAATCCGTTTCTGTACCGGGCTTTAGGTAAATCACTATAATCTAACTAATGTAAAAATTAATACTCTTATAATGAATGATAATAATAGAATGTTTGCAACTTTATCCAAAAGTATTGGTTATGTACTTAATTTCCAGACAAGAATTAAATAAAAAAATTTAAGCTAAAATGTCTCTTCCTCGGTAAAGTCACATTATTATGCCATCCAGTAAACTATTTCCAATATTTCAAAAATGGGTTTTCAAAAGTAAATTAAAGGCAACTTATAAAATATTTTAGGAAGATGAAGTAGAATAAATCGTATTTATTCTTATAAAATAAGTGAATTTTTGATTAGTGTTTTTTTTTTGTAGAAGTTGACATTGGAAGTTGGGAGAGCTTATCTCTAATAAAGATTTCTTCCAGCTCACCAAGACGGTGAGTAAAGTGTAGTGTATTACCTAAAACCCTGTACACAACCACGCAAACCTGTTGACCCATTATTCCCGCATGCATCAATCTTGCGCTTTTTCCAAAATATTTTTCCAAACATCATACGCTATAGTTTTGTGTCCAAATCTATAATAATATTGTTTTAGTGAAAATTTAGCAAAACATAGTACAAAAGTTTTAGAAATACCTACTAAACTACCCAGCAATTAAAACTTTACCCTAAATTCGCATAACCCGAGAGTTTTTCAAATACTTACATCCATTTCTTTATTAAATATTTATTTCTGATGTATACAGTTTTCAAAGATGTTACCAAAAATGGGTTAAAAACATTCAAAAAATTCCCGGCATATGAGAGCACTAATTCTATATATCTATCACGAAAACTCTTTCATGCGAAAGAGATAACCTGATATCCCTTATCCGTTTCTGCACCAATCACAAAGTCTACATTTTAAGAAGTATAGAATGGACACGATTTTAATTAGTAATTGGTTTTCATTTTTACTAAAAGAGGCATTCAATAGATTTTTGAAATTTCAAAATAAATTCGAGGTTTTAGCCTGCTCACAAATAATGCGATCTTGAATAATAAAATTAGGTGGGGTTTTGATTTTTGTAATAAATAAAAAATGTCAAAATGCTTTTGATTTAAAACAACACCTAAGTAATTTAGATTAGAAAGATTATTATAATTAATCATTAATTTAGTTATAATTATAATTAATTACATATTAACGAAAATCCAAATAATTCCTACTTAGTATCATTAAAGTGATTTACTAATTAAGGTACCTAAGATTTCGTACTTTCATTTGTTACAATTCAGTCGAATATTTGTAGCAGGCTTAAAATTAGACGGTTATATTTTTAAGTTTAGGCAAAAGCGGTTTCTTTACCGAATTCAGTCTTAGTGCTCTAAAACTTTGTCGTGCTTTGTACAAAGAGGAATGTCCTTTTTTATAATAATTAATAATAATAATGTTCATTTTCCCTGATATGCAAACATTTTAATTCGACAAAGTCGAAACATAATATATTCAAAAAAGAACACTTTTGTCTTAGATTAAAAAGGCTTAGATAGATATTTTAAGTAATTTTTTTGTCCAATCCTTTTTATATGGTAAGTACTAGGTATGTTAGTAGTTGTAGTAACCTGATGTTCAACTATCTGTCTCACAAATTGCTTTAAAATGGCGATATATTTTCTTAATTGCAAGCATTTTTTTTAAACTGGCAGCATTATTTATGCAAAGGTGGCATGATTACAGAACACTGCGAAGGCAAATTAGTTGGTATAATGTATCTATCTAAGCTCTATTAATTTATGACTCTATATTGAAAAGTACAGACATTTCTCATTTGTTAGCAACATATCAAATGACGTGCTTCTACTAAATATATTTGTGAAACGAAAATTGTTATGATTTTGTAACAATTCGATATTATTTTGTATTTTTAATAATAATTGTTGAAAGGAATTTTCTCAACAGTTTTAATCAAGAACAATATTTAAAAAAAACTGGAAACATCATTCATATAATATAACAGCATGTATTTTTTCAAATAATATTTTGAACCACCCGTATATTTTTATTATTCTCTATATATTCTCACTATGTATGCATGATTAATAACTATTTTATTTATTATCTTTAAACGGAAAGTGTGTGTGAATATTGTTTTTATGTAATATTTTAAAATTGAAATATAAATCATAAAAAAGAAATATATAATTAATAAATACTTAAAACTATGGAACCAAAAATAAAAAAATAAAACAAAAACAATAGACAATAACAGATTGCTTTATTTAACAAAAAATATATAATATATAGAAAGATAAAAAAACAACATTTTTCACATGACTTCTCAAGATCGTCGTCTATCGACCCATGATGGAAAATTTGTTTTCTTTTTATTTAATAGAATGTAAAATTAAAAATAACCCATCGAACCTTATGATATTTAATATAAAATACATACGATTAATAGCTATTTACAAAATACGAGTTAAGATTTATACGTTTTAACATTAATATAATCCAGTCTATAATAAAGGCTATCCGACGAAACTTAGCATATTGTTAGAAAAATTGATGTTTATTAATAAATCTAAGTAAAGTAGCAGGCAATTTAAATTTTTAGAAAAAAAAAGAACAAAGAATGTAAGAAATACGTATATCCGCGTAAAGCTATAAACAAATTATAAAATATACATTACGTATACTTAAAAAAAATGTACTTCGATACTTAAACAAAAAATATTATTATGCAATTTTATTATGTCACATATTCGCAAATAAATCCAAATAATGGCACTCAATTATAGAAGTGCAAAAAAAAATGAGATCAAATTTCAATTAAAGAAGAAAGTAAATTGCCTGCTATTGTAAACAGTTCAAAATGTACTTTGAAATTTTACTTTAATACAATCAAATCTCATTATTACGTTTTTTGTATAAAAATATTAAATAACTACAAATTCATAAACAGTTTCTATATTTAAATTAATCAGAATATTTCATTTTATAATAATAATTGATAAAAAGGTAAAAGTATAAAGTTATGTTTAAACATTAAAAATAAAATAAAAAGATGAACACAGGTAAAAAAGGTGTAAAAAATCTCATCATAAACTGAAGTTCCAAATCAAAACATTTGTTGTAAAGCTGTAATAAAATTAACAGTCAGTAATAACAAGATTTGATCATTAATACTAAAAATGTTCTTTCGCGAATTTGTTCAACAATTATAATAATTATTACGTTACAATGCAACTTATTATTATTTAAATTACGTTATTTACGTTTTGATGTTCGACTATTTTGTTTCATTAAAAAAGCTAACAAAATATTACAAAATAATGGGCAGTATCAAGTATCCTATATTACAACATAATCGACATCCTACATCGAAAAAAACATCAATATTAATAATCATTTGAAATAAATAACAAGTTACAATTCTCTTTAAAAAAAACTGTTAAAATAATTATAAAAAGACCTATTTTAATTAAATGTTTCGCTTACAAAACAAACTGTTGTGTGGTCACGCTACACCTTTATAACTTTTTTATTTATTTCTTAATAAAAACTCTATTTCTATTATTATATCTTTATATAATAATCATTATTATTTCTTCCTCAATGTTAGATACACTTTATGATAATTAATATTATTAAGATCATACAAATATTACACCGTAATAAATAATTAAGAAAGTATAATGATTACAATGTAATAATATGTATGAGAAAGTCGGTTTCACGCATTCCCATTACTCTACATTTAAATGTAAAGTGATCAATATACCGCCAACCGTTCTGACAATAAATGTAAAACTGAAGGCGCCTATCCGTACTTAGACTCGAATTAAATAAACATTTAAATATTAATATTGTACGTACGTACGAATACATAAATATCATTATAACAGTCTCAAAGTACATACATACAATTATAAATAGGTTAACAAACTGATAGACGTCTTCAGTGGTACAGACACGGGGGATACAGTATGAAATGTTTAGCTGTCTAGTCTTTAGAAGTAACACGGCCTCACTCGCCAACGTCCCGTTTTCATAGGCAAAAATGAGATCTAGTCGCAACGCAAAGAAATATATATCCGTCGGGGGAAATACAGTTCTCCGTTTATCCGTGTAATGTATAGTCCACACTGTCTAGAGAGAAGAGCTCCTTGTACAGCGCTGGGAATATGTGGTGGGGGTGGGCCGCTTTGAACCGGCACAGCGCCTCCAAATGCAGCAAAGACAGTTCTCTGCAAGCAAATAAATTATGTCAACTTCATTACCAGACTGCGGCAAACCCAAAAAGAAGGGTTATGATTTTAGCAGTCTATGTATGTATGTTTGTATCCAGATTCTGTGTGTTCCACCGTAGCGCCTAAACTACTGGGCCGATTTTGATGAATGAGGTGTGAATCAATTCGTCGTAAAGGTCTGGATGACATAGGCTACATTTTATACGAAAAAATTGACCTAACGGATGTTGTTACATGAAAAAAAGTAGGGGTCTCCAAATTTTTTTTTGTTATTGTATCGAGTGGGATGTCAAATGAAAGAGGAGAAAGTTCTGAGTTCATAAATATAAATGTACATTAAAATATACCAAGCGACCGAAAAACAATTTTAGTTATAGTATTACAGCGTTTATTAAGACGATCGCAGTTGGGTTTTAGTTTTCAACTTTATCTTGTTTATTAGAAATTAGCTCTAGTAAATTATTGTGTTTAGAAATTAGCTCTAGTATCGACTATTCTCACAAATTAGTCGATGAGCTAATTTCTTAAACTGGACCTTTTCAAGTAAAGATTTTTATATAAACCTGTGAGGATGATACTGCCATTGTCGCAATTAAAATACCATAAGCCTATATACGTTGTCGTATTCGTTTACAAATTGTGAAAACCAAATTAAATTTGAATTTCGCGGGCAGGCCCGTCTTATGCCCCTTAAGAGGCAAATATTGGCATTATAGTATCAACAGAAGGTGGTTTACCTGAAGGTGGGTATCTTAGCAAGCAGCGTATCTAGCACTGTGACGTCGCCTTTGAGCGGCGCGTGGTTGGTCTCGATCTCATGGCGCATCGCCGCCATGGACATGTTGAACAGGCACTGGATCTCGGGGTTGCCGCGGACGCCATGCCGTTCTGGGAATAAATGTAAAATATATGTAATTAAATGTAACTTTTTTAGTATTTGTTTTACTATTTTGATAAAAGTAACCTTTTATAAAAAAAAAGATGTTTTGGATGCGGATATAAATTATCCTACTCAAGTATTGACATTATAAGATAACTTGTTGTCTGTCTGTCTGTCTGTCCGTCTGTCCGCCTGTCGTGTCTGTCAAGAAAACCTATAGGGTACTTCTCGTTGACCTAGAATCATGAAATTTGGCAGGTAGATAGGTCTTATAGCACAATAATAATAGTAGGTAATAGGTCTTATAGGAATAAATCCGAAAACCGTGAATTTGTGGTTACATCACAGAAAAAAAATGTGTTTCAATTTTTAAAATAAGATAACTATACCAAGTGGGGTATCATATGAAAGGGCTTTACTTGTACATTCTAAAACAGATTTTTATTAATTTTTAAGTATAATAGTCTTTGATTTTTCGTGCAAAATGTCGGGAAAAATACCGGAGTACGGACCCTTCGGTGCGCGAGTCTGACTCGCACTAGAAAGAGTGTGTCGAAGAGTTTTAGACTTAAAACTGACCGACTGCCTCACGGATCTAGAAATTTCAGCTTTTGCGTATAGATTCTCTCTAGGACGTAAATCCCATAGACAACCACTTAGGTTTCTACATTAAACATCTAAGAAGAGGGCCAACAGGCCAGCGTTAAGCTACCCACCAGGCCACAACAACACGAGACTCTGATACAGCGCGAGCTCGGTCTCCGTTAGCTTCAGCCGCGCGATCGTCTTCGCCGCGTCGAAGATCCCTGTTACCAACGTTATGTCGCGCGGGTCACTGGAAATAAGAACAGAACAAATAAACTTTTTTTGCTCCTATAAGCTATTAATATGTGTTTATAATTTTTACTAAGCGAAGTTACCCTTAAACGCGGTCTCCACTCAAGGACTTTCCGGCTCCAACGGCCATCGCCTCTACGACAGGCATCGCCTGCCCACTGCCACTTCAGCTTGCTAATAGTTTGGGCTATGTCAGTGACCTTGGTTCTCCTGCGAATCTCATCCTTTCGGATCTTATCCCTCAGGGAAACTCCTAACATAGCCCTCTTCATAGCTCGCTGAGCAATTTTGCATTTGTGAACAAGGCCATTTGTCAGTGTCCACGTTTCAGCACCATAGGTGAGGACGGGAAGGACACACTGGTTGAACACTTCGGGTTTCAGGCATTGAAGAATTGACGATGAGAAGACTTGACTTAGACATTAGGAAAGTCCTTGAGTGGAGACCGCGTTTAAACAAGCGTAGTGTGGGATGCCCTCCAGCAGGATTGACCGACGATATAAAGCGGCTGGCGGGAAGTGGCTGGATGAGGAAGGCTGAGGACCGGGTGTGGTGGCGCTCTTTAGGGAAGGCCTATGTCCAACAGTGGACGTCCACAGGCTTATGACGATGATGATGAAATGTAACTCACCGCGCGTGGACGCACTCCCGTATTGGCAGGACGACGTCTCCGTATAGAACTTGTTCACGATTGACGTCGATCAGCCGTGATAGACGCACTATGGCTAGCTCAAATGAACCTGGTAAGAAAAATTTAAACTTTAATTAGAATATTAATTATATCGGAAACAGATCAAGGCACGATAAAATTACAGACACAACACTTGGAGTACCTAGTACTCTTTCAAATTGATTTGTCTAAAATCTGTAAATTTTGTTAATAGTTAATTAAATAGACCCTGGATATAGAGATATAGAGGATGCACGCGGCTTCGCCCGCGTGGATTTCGGTTTTTTCAATCCCGTAGGAACTCTGATTTTCCGGGATAAAAAGTAGCCTATGTCCTTCCCCGGGATGTATCCCAAGTCTGTACCAAACATTAAAATCGGTTCAGTGGTTGGGCCGTGAAAACGTAGCAGACAGACAGACATACTTTCAATATTAATATGAATGGTTAAAGACGTGAAGCCGGCCATTGGGGCAATGTGGTACGCTGAAGGTACTCACCAGATTTGAGCAGCAGGATCTGATCATCCTGGCTCAGCTTCATGAAGCCGGGGATGAGTTTGGCAAACTCTATGATATTCTGGATCATCGCAGTCAATTTGTCCGCGCAATCCAGCCACATCTCCTCATACGTCATTGAATTGTAGAACAGAAGCCTAGAATAGAAACATAATTGATTAGCCGATGCGTATGAACCCTGGTTTTATTAAAAAGCATACTTTAAAAAGTGTAAACTGTATCCATTTATATTACAAGCTAGAACTTACTGCAATCTCACCTGGTGGTAAGTGAAGAGTAAGATGGAATCGGGCTAACCTGGAAGGGGTGTGGCAGTTTTTATAAATCCCATACCCCTTTTGTTTCTACACGGCATCGTACCGGTACGCTTAATCGCTTGGCGGCACGGTTTTGCTGGTAGGGCAGTAACTAGCCATGGCCGAAGCCTCCCACCAGCCACAAAATAAAGTATTTTGTGGCTGGTGGGAGTTCGTGTATGGTGTATTCGTGAGTGTTACTTACTTAGGCAAATCCTGTGGTTTCCTGAACATCTCATGTATGTACTCCAGCTTAGGGTTTGTATTCGCGTGTGCTTCGGCAAGACTCTTCACCAGCACCTTACTGATGTCTCCCTCCGCTGCGAAAGATGATTATACCACATACAGTCAAATGCAAAAATAAAAGTTCTGCCATAAAATAAAAAAGTTGTACAGTAAAATAATAAAAAGTCGTACAATAAATAATAAAAAATGAACAATTTAAATCGTCGTTTATAAAAAGTTCTGCGATAAATAAATAAAGTCGTTGCATAAATAACAAAAAAGTCTTATAACGTAAGGCTTGATTTATAATAGGTACAAATTGTAGCATACACAAAAAGTAATTTTCTACTACTATCATTACAAAGGCTTAAAAAACAAAAATACCAAAAAAATGTCAAACTAACACAATAGGTACTATGTGAAAACCTTCGATCAATAAAATGTACAATTATTTTATCGATCCAAAGTGTAAATATTAAATATAAGACACATGCTTATCTAGCTTAACAAAATATACTTAACACAATCATAATAAAATGAAACAATTTAAAAAAAAACTTTAAACCTGACTTACTTAAACCCTAATTTTTTTTTTTTTTTTCATTAACGCTATAAATCCAAGATTTTATTTTTAACTTTCACAAAATAAAAAAACTTTTTACTAAACATAGGTATTCTAAGTAAGCTTGTCTTGGCTGTGGTTATAAAAAGTACAAAACTTTTAAATGATACGAAAGCTTGGGAATGAGTTGCCAATCAGCTTTGATAGTTCTAATAAAAAAAGAATACCCAGCTGAGTTTGTTGTGGGCTCTTCTCAGACTTGGGCGCGTTTGGAACCCTCGTAGCTTTAGTTCTCTACTATATCGTACAAATTTAACAATTTCGACCATCAAAAGGAGTACAATAGTACCTACTTTGAACAAATGATTTTGACTTTGACTTTGACTTTTTTGAAATGTCACATCAATATTCTGGCATTTCTGGCATTCCGCGGGCAAAATTTGTTTACGCTTAGTAAAAATGCGTACGAATACAATAACTTATACATTTGCAATATGGATCCATTAACTGTGTTATTATTTGGGACATGTATTGCAGCATGCTGGCGTGAGTTTCTATTGAACTAGCTGACTCTCCCTGGCTTTGCTCGGGTAGAAGTGAAAATGCTTTCTTAGTAGGGGGCTACCTTTAGGCTGTTTTTTCACCAGATATGTGCTATGCAGCTATGCCGTGAGGAGCTGAAAAAAGCATGGATTTGACTTGCTCCAGCCATAGATATGTGCTCCAGCAATGCGCGGCCAATTGCTTGTATGCTATGGCATATTATTGTAAATTGAACACTTCAAAAGAGCAACCGCCACGCACAACAGACGGAAACGTTTAAGTGCGGAAACCAGCCCAGAGAGAGAAGAGAGCAACCGCCGAGTTTCTAGCTGGTCCTCCTCAGTAGAAACGGCATTCCGAACCAGTGGAAAAGAATTTTATTTTGACGATTCAACAGCACTTATAAAAGTTTACTTGAATATGTCCCAAATATAATATTATATCCCTATAATATAAAAAAATAAACGGGTTCTATGCTTTACTTATTACTAGCTGATGCCCGCGACTTCGTTCGCGTGGATGTAGGTTTTTTAAAAATACCGTGGGAACTTTTTGATTTTCCGGAATAAAAAGTAGCCTATGTTCTAATCCAGGATATTATCTATCTCCATTCCGAATTTCAGCCAAATCCATCCAGTGGTTTTTGCGTGAAAGAGTAACAAACATACACACGCACATACACACAAACTGTCGCCTTTATAATATTAGTGTGATAGTGTGATATTTTCCTCTAATTTCTTAGGGAATTATTTGCCTTTGCCCAGTAGCCGTAGGGGGTAATACACGCTAATTTAGATTGAAGACTTGAAAACAGCTATAATTAATATTGGTTACGTTTTAGCCTGTTTTCTGCCCTGCTGCCTTGCCTTTCCGATTGTTCCATTTCCCTTAATTATTGTGGAATCTAGAAAATATCCGAGCAAAGGAAAGGATGAGCGAGATTGTAAAAATAGTGCCAACACACAAGATCAATATTCTGCTGCCAACATAAAAGTAAGTGTATGGGGCTCTCAAGCTGACCTTTTTTATACCGATACAAGTTAGCCCTTGTGACTGCAGTGTCATCTACTGGTAAGTGATGATGAAGTCTAAGATGAAAGCGGTCTAATAGAGCAGGCGCCCCGGGCGCTTCGATGGCGCGATGTAAAGACAAAAAGTATGGCGCTCTATAAAACGATATTTAAACAATATGAAAGGAAAAGATGACTGACTGACTGATTGATCTATCGACGCACTTTTGCTGTTTGGCATGCAGATAGCTATTATAAGTTAGACACCGAAAGGCACTCAATTCGTACGATCAGTATTCATAGGTTATGTCACCTGCTGGTAAGTGATGATGAAATCTAAGATGAAAGCGGTCTAATAAAACAAGCGCCCCGGGCGCTTCGATGGTGCGATGTAAAGACAAAAGGTATGGCGCTCTATAAAACGATATCTAAAAAAAATATGAAAGGAAAAGATGACTGACTGACTGACTATCGACGCACTTTTAGCTGTTTGGCATGCAGATAGCTATTATAAGGTAGACACTGAAAAAAGGCACTCAATTCGTACGACTAATATTCATAAGTACGATAAAAATTCGCATCGCATGCGCTTAACCTTGGAGATTTTTTTCCAAATTTGGTCAAAATATTGCATGTAAGTACCTATGATAGAATATATATATCCCTAGATATAATATATATAGATACTTAGATATAATTTTGTTTTCAGGTAGATCCCAAGCTTTACTATGTTTGTGTCACAAGAAGTGGTGTGGTTTTGAGAAAGAACTAATATTACCACCCCATAAAGTCTGGTGATATATAATTTTAATATTATGCAGCTGTGATGATCATTATGTTAATATATTTAATATAATAAAATTTTACAGTTATTCGACTGTATTTAAATACTAAAATATAATAATAAATAAACAAATTCTACATAAGAGAAATCAGATGGTCCATTGAAAAAATTAAAGAAAAGTTGTTGAACATTCATTAAAATAGTTGTTTTCAAGTTTTCCTCTTTACATGAACAGTCTAATTTCACCATGACAAAATAAAAAAACTTAACGCCAAAAAAAATTGATTAACGTGGTGGCTAATTAAAAAAAACCGATTTCAAAAAAAAGCAATTTAAGAAAAAACAAAATCTTCTTTTTCTTAATAATGAGCGAAGTTTATTAATAATAACTTGTATTTTTTTTTTTTAAGAAAACTGTATCCATATACATTTCAAGTTTGAAGAATATGACAAATTTTTCAAATTTTTTAAATCGTTTAAAGTTGCCTTCAAACTACGTAAATATAATATAATATATAAATATTGCTCACCCTACTTTGAAATGTCACTGTTCACACTGAGATATAATATAATATTATTAAATATTCATTACCTATCTTATAATATTAATATAATATTATATTATATTTCCGTAGTTTGAAGGCAACTTAAAGCAAAACAATAAAATTAAAATTTATAGCATTACTTAATGTACTCTCAACTATGTATGTGTTTTTTCTGTACTAATTTTAAAGTATATTCATTCATTCCTTCTTTATAAGAACTTCTTATCGTAAAACGTTGATTCTAATAGATTACAGCAAAATAAGGTGTTTCCATATGTAGGTATTATGGGCGTCCATAAAGTAATGCCTACTTCTATATAACTTCTGGTAAAAAGTTCTTATATTATAATAAATAGCCGTGATTCTATACAAATATTGGAATAGTAAAAATATAGCATCAACTACAACAATAACGTAATCAACTTTTATCAACTCAGCCTTTGTGTAACTTTTCAAGTTTACTTTTATTAGTAGTTACTTTACTTTTGATGGAGATAAATGATGTCGCTAACGATTTAGAGTATGTTTAACCGATGTTAAACACACTCTAAACAAAACTAAAATAGTTACTGGTCTAAGTGTATTGCTATCCCCTTCATAATGCTCGCTGAAGAAAAGGATAGCACTGAATTAAGACCTGTCAATTTAATTTAGAAATTGTGTACAAATTAGCCACATCGTCAATTCATACATATTTATTAACGTTAAAATAAGTTATTCCGCACCCATGCTTATTGATAGATTAACGTTTAAGCTTGAGCCTCTAAAAGTTGATAAAAGTTGATTAAATTCCAAATCAATCAACTTACACGGCAAATCGTCATTTGAACTGCTTGAACCTTGGTGTCTTCTATTGGAAACCGCATTAGGGTTGACCATACCCATTCCAGACATATTCATATTGAGAGGGTCCATCAACCTTCCATGCCCACTGCTGGACGTCAAATCATCAGGACTCAACTCCTCACTGGTTAGAGAAACTGAGCTTTGCCCACTTACAAGCACAGTGTTTTGTATATCCATCGGACTGTTCATGTTAGTTGGACTATGTAGAAAAGTTGTGGAGTCTACATAAGATGCAACAAGGTTATCAACTCCTATGGATGTTTCTGGTTTAATTTCCTGTTTTATGCTTATAACTGATGCGGGCGATTGGATTCTTTCCTCGTATCTGTCGAACTCTTGTGCCCTGGTGCGGTTGATTTCGTTGATGGTTGTTTGGCGCATGGTTGACGTTGATGTGGTCGCGGTTGAAGTTGATGTTGTCGCTCGGATGGTCTTTTGTTCGTCTATTGACAATGGTTTATAGGTAACAACTAGGTTAGGTTAGTCTTATAGATACATTTTTATGAAGAAATAATTTATGGCATAATAATGTTAAGAAGGTGAGATGAGAAGCTGGACTAAATAAATTCAATAAATTTTGCACGCCATGTTGCTTGGCAGACTATGCGATTTTACCTAATATTTAGGGCCAATGTAAATTATATACCATATTCTGGCAAATAAACATTTCTTATTCTTATGAATACCTAGTCCTTTAAATATTTTTTCTCCATTTGCTCAGAAAAACAGCATTTTTGTAGCAATTTCCAACACTAAAATAATAGAAATTGCTGGACAGTTTCATATTAATAACGAGGTCCTTTAAATGCATATACTAATAACAAAATTAGGTGTTTTTGTGTACACGATTTTATTATTTTTAATTATGAATGCGAATGAAATCTCGTTTGTGTCAAAGAAAACACTCTATTTGGGCTCGTAGAGTGCTATGCAGTCCATGTTGACTGCCGAACCAATGCGCGACCGCATCCGTCTTGAACGAAGTGGACTTCGTACGATAAATCACCCACTGCACATGTATAAGGTACTCACCACGTCCAATGAAGTCTGTGTCGAGGAAGGCGCCCTGTTTGGGCTCGTAGGGGGTTGTGGAGTCTGCATAGTCTGTGACGTCATACTGGGGCGGTTGCGGTTGTAGGCTCATTGTTGAGTTGAGAGGGGGGTTGTTGTAGCCGTACGAAGAGAGGGGTGAGCCGTAGCCGGGGTAGCTGGAAAAATGAGAAAAAAATCATTTTAATGCAATTGCAATCACACTAATATTATAAAGGCGAAAGTTTGTGTGTATGTGTGTGTGTGTGAGTGTGTGTGTGTATGTTTGTTACTCCTACTACTGGACGGATTGGGTTGAAATTTAGAATGGAGATAGATTATATCCTGGATTAGCACATAGGCTACTTTTTATCCCGGAAAACCAAAGAGTTCCCACGGGATTTTTGAATAACCTACATCCACGCGAACGAAGTCGCGGGCATCAGCTAGTTTTTTATATAGCAATTAAGACAAACGAAAGTAGCTTAAATTTAGCACAATAGTTTAATTCTTAACAGTCAAGAACGGTGGTCAAATACCTATCAAATAGTGGTTAAAAACAATAATATGCTTAACCTACTTAAGTGCATCCTTGTAGTCATCATTTCACGGAAGAGCAATCAATACGAATTAGAACAGCGCTCCTAAGCGTGTACTTATGCCATCTACCAAAACAGATATTAACTAAATAGTACTACTATTCAACACTAGATGGCGTTACTAGGTGCAGATTTCGACGATTATAATATTTGCAATTTGCTCATAGAAAGTAAATTATAATAAGTCCTTATCCCAGCATGTGATGTAACTCTACAGAGTTAGGTACCAGTCCGTAGTCTATACCCATCAAAATCGGTTAAACAGATGGGCCATGAACAGCTAGAAGACACACAGACACACTTTTGCATTTATCATTATTTAAATATCAATATTATGAAAAAATAACAAAAATTTTCACAAGCCATTTTTATCATGATATTCTGTAAAACCCCTTTAATATTTAAAAAAAATCCAAGCACTTCTAGGACACTTACCTAGAGCTCGTAGAACAAGTAACATTTTTTGAATAGGTTTACGCTGGAGACAGATGTAATTCTGTTTTGTATATGAAATTTAATAACTATTACAACTATTTTTTGAAATTTTCAATGTCGATAGCAATCTTTGAAAACAATGCAAAATAGAAAAAAATAATTTGCAAATAAAATGAAACAGCTGAGCGGTCAACCATGAATGAATGCCATCTATTAGCACACGCAAAAACTAAGTAGTACCGCTACTCGACGCTAGATGGCGTTATGAGTTATACAGTACACCGTTAGGCGTCATTGAAGTTTGTCGCGACGGGCCCGTTAGGTAATGACTGACATGAATGTCTGTTATGTATTACGGGAAAGGTCGGTAACGGTACGCTATGGCATGGATTATTCGACGGAGAGAACGTATTTTGTAACGGATTTGTCGCGTGTGTGTAAAAATGCATGGGAGTTATGCGGTTCTTGGAAATTGTGTAAATTAATTGTTATTTGATACGGTTCTATTACAGTTTGACATTCAAACTGTATAATAGATTTAAGAATATGAATTCAAACTTTGAATTCTTCACTTAGCACATTATTGTGTGGAAAAAATCGGGCCTGAGAAACCCATAATGTATTGGAGTTTGTTATTTTTAATTATTAAAAGAAAATTTATGGTTTAAGTAAAGCACTACTAAGGACCAAGTTTTTAGCAACTAGCATGGCTAACTCTATCTAACACTTGTATTAACTCACACTAGACCAGTTTTAACCCCCGACCCCAAAAAAAAGGGGAACAAAAACTATTATTTCCACAATGACTTAGATGACTTTCATAGCTGTTTCTGTTACCTTTACCTGACGCGACGAGTGCTTGGATAAAACTTTACTAAACTTTAAGAACCAATCTTTCTTTTCGGTTATATCGGTTTTTCAAATTTCGCGGGAAATCTTTGATTTTCCGGAACCAAGTAGACCAAGTATTAAGTAAGAGTACCTATAAGCTAAAATTTTAGCATATTTCATCCCGTGGAAACACATCCGTATCCACGTCTTCAGAATGCAAGCTATGTACCAAATAGGTGATGCCTGCAACTTCGTCCTGCGGATTTTTTTTTTATGGATTGAACACCGAGTCGGAGTGGCTGAATACGCGTCTGTGTTGTTAAATGACGTATACCTAGTCATTTATTGAAACCACCTAAACTCTTATCTAATGTCGTACCTGTTGTAGTGTCCGTGGAATTGGTCGCTGGAACTGGGCGTCTGTTGTTGAGTGTCGTATACTGAGTCGGGTGCTGAGTCCGCTTGGGCCCGAGTCTGTTGCGCTTGGAAGTATCTGACCTCGTCCTCGACCTTCTCTCGTTGCTTCTTTGACATGCGGCCGAATTTCACCGCTGGAATTAAGAAAATAAAGGTTTTGAGTAAAATTTAGCTTGGAAATTAAGGTTTTAAGTATTTAGCTTGTACTAATTTTACAGCTGGAAAAAACTCTTAGATATGGGAAAGAGGAAGAGAGAGGAGGAAATCATCATCATCATCATCATCATCAACTGATAGGCGTCCATTGCTGGATATAAGTCTCTTGTAGAGATTTCCACACGGCACGGTCTTGCCGCCTGAATCCATTTACGCATATCTTAATCTTTTTAGGCTACCGTACCTTAAAAGGAAAAACGGAACCCTCATAGGATCACTTTGTTGTCTGTTTGTCTGTCCGTCGTGTCTGTCAAGAAAACCTATAGGGTACTTCCCGTTGACCTAGAACCATGTTTAGCAGGTAGGTAGGTCTTATAGCACAAGTAAAGAAATAAATCTGAAAACCGTTAATTTGTAGTTGAATGATAACTATACCAAGTGGGGTATCATTTTATGAAAGGGCTTTACCTGTACATTCTAAAACAGATTTTTATTTATTTTTATGTATAATAGTTTTTGATTTATCGTGCAAAATGTCGAAAAAAATACCCGAGTACGGAACCCTCGGTGCGTTCGACTCGCACTTGGCCGCTTTTTTGATAAAAAATAGTACTTTCAAGTACGATATTTTTAATAATTAAAGTTCGGCTACTCCCCGCCACTAGCGCTACTATCGGTATGACATAACACAAAAATGATATCCATATCACAAATTCCCACGCGAAAAACCTCTTCACTATCAATAAAAACAATTAATAACATTAAAACGAATATAATACTGATTAACGCCTAATAATATTACTTAATAGGTAAAACAGCAGTATGAATGTGTGCGAATCGTGTGTGTACAGCAAGTAATCTTGTTTGTTATTGATGTGTGCGTGGATTAGCAATGTGTGCGTGCGGTACAGGCGGCCATTGGCATACTGCCTAGTGGAACAACGACCTCTAACGACGTCGGATGACGTTTCACGATACGTAGACGGTCCCGTTCTATAAACCGAACGAGTGCAAAACACGTTTAGAGCCTAACAAATTATTTAGTTATCGCCACCCCATTCAATTCGGTCGTGTTATCGACGCGGTTTTCGGTGGTACATAATATTTCTTTTGTTAAAACGTTCGATGACCCCGTCCAGTGATCTGACCCATGGCTACTTTATTAATGTATGAGCGTACAGGTCTTTGGTTCTGGTTATTTATGTTCGCGAGAAACCATTATAAGTTGAGCTTGATTTTCTAATGTTTCATAATAGATTGGGGGTCTTAATGTTTGGTAGGAATTTTTGGGACGGTTAATGTTCTATTTAATAGGTTTTTCGGACAAAGAGGCGTTGTAGGCACTATTTTTGTCTAGACTTTTTACAAAGGCTTTCTTGTTAGGTCGTTACACATAAACAGAGCGAGCGATTTCGGTTGTTTTTGATTTATGACTGCTTTTATTGCCTTTGGTATTAGAATAAATGTGAAAAGAGCGTTGAACTATGACCGGATTACAAAAAATGTTTGTTTAAAACAGCTCTAGGCACTATATGGCCCTAGAAATAAATAGGTACCCATCCGTGCAATAACTTTAATATGTAGTTAGGTACGAGTAAATCGCATACCTAGAGCAAAATTGTTTCAAAAAACACTTTTTTCAGAAAGATTTTCAGTTAAACGGTAACTTTTATCATAAAATAGGTTAGTCAAAAATCATAAAATTATTTACGAAAATTGTCTTATACCTTTTTTCTAAGAATCACCAGATTCCTGAGATATTGTGATTCTCAGAAATGGTAATTCTTAGGGAAATAAGTGTCAGAATAATTTTTGTAGATAATATATAATTATATGGTCTACAATTTTTGTCTGACATATTTTACGATAAAACTTACCGTTTAGCTGGAAAATCCATAAATCTCATTTTTGTGAACTTTTACCTTGGATTTTTGCAAATGTTATTATTATAATGATATTTTTTGCAAATGTGTGATCTATGGGGCTTTTCACAATTATTCATTTACATTGGTGTTCCCAATGTTTCTACCAATTTTTAGCTTAATGCGATTTATTGTAACCTTGAATGTCTATTTTGACCAGACTATAATATTATAATATATTGAAAAAACCCCGCTAAGTGCGAGTCAGACTCGCACACCGAGGGTTCCGTACTCGGGTATTTTTTTGACATTTAGCACCTTAAATCAAAAACTTTTATGCTTATTTATAAGTAAAAATCTATTTTAAAATGATATGTGTAGCCTTTCATATTATGAAAGGGCTTTTATTTATGATTTTTATGAACATTCTAAAACAGATTTTAATTATGGTACCCCACTTGGTATAGTCATCTTACTTTGAAAATTGAAAATACTAATTAATATTATTTGTTCATGAACACATTTTTTTTTTTGTGATGAGACCACCAATTTACGGTTTTTGGTTTTTTTCCTTTACTTGTGCTATAAGACTTACCTACCTGCAAAATTTCATGGTTCTAGATCAATGGGAAGTACCCTATAGGTTTTCTTGACAGACACGACAAACGGACAGACAGACAACAAAGTGACCTATAAGGCGGAACCCTTATGACCAGAAAATTCTTGTGAAACAGAAGTGATGCGTGAAGAAATTTTGCCGATCTTTTATTCATCAGTTATCCGTGTCTAGTGGTTAAAGAGTTCGGCCTCCTCTTCTGGAGAGTCCGGGGTTCGATTTCGGGCCTTCTAGCTATAATATTAGACTCGACAGACGGACAGACGGACAATAAAGTGATCCTATAAGGGTTCCGTTTTTCCTTTGAGGTACGGAACCCGTAGATTGTAGGTGTGGAAGATAGGTATGTGTGAATTTTATGTTATGACTAGCTGATGCCCGCAGCTTCGCCCGCGTGGATTGGTCAGATCCCCTGCACCATCAGGATTGAGGAGTTGGACTCCAAATTTTTTATGAAACAATGTCGCAAAGTTCCTCTATCGATTAAAAAAGAAATGACGCAAATCGGTTCAGAAATCTCGGAGATTTCGGTGTACATAGGTAGAAAAACACAACTCCCTTTTTGGAAGTCGGTTAAAAAAGTAGCCTATGTGTCGGCCCTGGTCAATCCTCTACTTGCCTGTGAAAGTCCCGTCAAAATCGGTTCAGCCGTTCCCAAGATTAGCCTTTTCAAACAGACAGACAGACAGACAGACAAAAATTTTAAAAACGTGTGATTCGGTGTTGGTATGGTTCAAATAACCATATGAGCTTAATATGAGGTAGTTATTTCGAAATTACAGACAGACACTCCAATTTTATTTATTAGTATAGATAATCTGTAATCGGGAACGTCAGTGCGCATAGCACGACGTAGCCGAAGCGAAAAGTGACGTGATGCGTTGCGCAATACGATAATGTAAATCACACTAATATTACAAAGACGAAAGTTTCCATGTGTGCAGTGTGTGTATGTGTGTGCAGTGTATGTATGTGTGTGCAGTGTGTGTATGTGTGTGTGTTTTTTTTTAAATTCAGATATAAGTTAGCCCTTGACTGCAATCTCTAAGATGGAAGTCACCTAACCTGCAAGGGGTATGGCAATTTTAATATGTGGACGAATTCGCGGGTCTAAGCTTGTGCTAGACCTCTACTAAGCTAAAAAGGATTTTGAAAAAGAACGGGACCTTCAAAAAAACCTAAATCCTAACGCGCAAAGCCGCGGGAGCAAGCAAGTATGTAGTTATATAACACCTAATCATAATAATTACTTCAGTTTGTAGAGTATAAATAAAAACACATAATCGCTTGATATAGTGTTCTGGCGCTCCTCATACAACGAGACCAGTGACGCATTGCGTCATACTCGCTAGTGATGTGCCTGTCACAGCTCCAAATAGATCGATAGTTATGTTAAGGTGACTCGGTATTTAATCGATACTAATTTATTTATTTTGAGAATTTATTTATTTTCTTAACTTGTCTTTTGCATTTTTTCTCTTCTCAAATGTATATATTTTTAATTTCTCTCTTCTCTTTTCTAATAATGAGTAATTTATCCATACTTCCATACTAATATTATAAATGCGAAAGTGTGTCTGTCTGTCTGTCTGTCTGTCTGTCTACTACCTTTTCACGGCCCAACAGTTTTACCGATTCTGACGAAATTTGGTACAGGGTTAGTTAATATCCCGGGGACGGACATAGGCTACTTTTTATCCCGGAAAATCAAAGAGTTCCCACGGAATTCTTAAAAACTCATCCGCTTAACCGATTTGTGGTACCGAAGTAGCTTGCGTCCCTGTAATTGACATAGGCAACTTTTTACCCCGGAAAATCAAATAGTTCCCACGAGATTAAAAAATCTTTATCCGTGCCAACGAAGTCGCATCAGCTAGTAAGATATAAATGCTATCGCAACTAAGTTGCATTACGAAATCTTACTCTTAGTCAAGTCACATGTAAATGGATTTACAGTAAGTACACTGCATGAATATTACCTCAACATTAGATATGTGATTAAAAGATGACGACCCTCAGCAATGAGTACTAGGACAATATTAAGTACATTCATTCAATTGCTTTTATACATAATTTTGTACCTAATATCAAATCTTTGAAAAGAGCAACCGCCGAGTTTCTTGCTGATTCTTCTCGGTAGGAAAGGCATTCCGAACCAGTGGTAGATGCTTTTGACGATTCAAAAGAACTTGTAAAAGTCTAATTGAATAAAAATATTTTGAATTTGAATTTGAAAAAGTTTTTAAATATGTGTTTTGTAACATCGAACCTTGGACTGTTTACAACTTACAAACCATAGGCGTTTTTACTATTTTAATTAGCATGAAACAATCCAATTATTATAATTACATTTCAGACTTGTTCATAAAATGTAGAGTAGTACTTATCGACATAAAAATATGGAATGAAAGAGTTAAAAAAGTCAGACTGTTTTAATGATATATTTAAATAATTTTAATTTAACTTTAAAAACAGATATTATTTTGTAGGACTTATCGATACACTAAAGTTTGCATTCTGCAGCATTCATTTTTTTTATTCGTTTTGCAAATTAATGATTCTCGGGTTTGATTCGATTTATCGCAATATAGACGTAATTTTTAGATAATAAATTTAGATAAGTCCAGTGACTTTGTTTCTTTTAGCACATATTATGTAAAATGTTTTGAAATTTTTCGATACAAGTAAAATCACGTTAAATTTTATCAAATATTTCATTATATTTTTAAAGTGAAAACTTGTATGGTGCATTGGGCGATTTTGGGAAAAAATTTCAAGGTCTCGTCACCCAAATGTGGGTAATTTTAATTATGTTCATGGAATGAAGTTCCTACCGAAAACCTATTTTATGTTATATAGTATGGAAGTATATAAAAATATAATTTTTTTTTTAATGTTAAAGCGCTTGGCTGCAATCAGACCTGCTAACAAAATAAATGATGACGCAGCTTAAAATCGAACGAGCTTGCCTAGAAAATAAATCTTTACTGACTTAAAACGTAGTGTTTACAAGCTTTTGAGTGAGGACCTGTCTATTTACTCTTGACTTAAACTTCATATTAAAAGTGTATGAGAAAGAAAAATAAAACAAAGATTTTTTATCGATATCCGCTACGGCCCCGTCCCTATGTATTGTGCAACGATGCAGGCGTGAAGCGGAACGCGCGTGTGTATGTACGTTTTTGTGTTCCACGTAACTCTGCAAATAGATCACTATTGCGAAACAGAAGTGAATTTAATTAACCGGCTCCGAAAACGAAGTTTATCATTGCTAGCCAGCTTTGTAGTTTCTTTTTAATCTTTGATGGTTATGTTTGATATGTTTTTAGGGTTCCTTGCCGGACTTCGTCTGTGGTGGTGTTTGCTGGCGCGCGTGTTGTGACTTTTTGGAGTGCTTTTTTGTTAAAACAGACTGGAAAGCGCTTTAAGGGGGTGCCGTGCGTATGTGGGCGAGCGCCGGCACAGACGGGGTCCATACTTGTATAGTTTAGCTAACTTGTTAGAAATAACTACAAACTTGACATTGGCTTATCATTGTAAAAGCCAGACGAGAGTGAAAAAAAAAAAGGGTTCCTTGCCTCAAAAGGAAAATAGGAACCCTTGTAGGATCACTTTGTTATCTGTCTGTCAAGAAACTATAGGGGACTTCCCGTTGACCTCCCGTAGAATCATGGGCAGGTAGTTAGGTCTTATAGCACAAGTAAAGGAATAAATCCGAAAACCGTGAATTTGAGGTTGCTTGACGAAAAAAAAATTGTTTCAATTTTCAAAGTAAGATAACTATACCAAGATAAGTATCATAATATGAAAGCGCTTTACCTGTACATTCTAAAACAGATTTTTATTTTATTTCTAAGCATGATATTTTTAGATTTATCGTGCAAAATGTCCGAAAAAAATACCCGAGTGCAAACCCTCGGCTTCGGTGCGCGAGTCTGACTCGCTCTTGGCCGGTTGTTTGGAATGTTTTTTGGTTACTGAGCGAAAAGGTGGTTAAGACATCCGCCTCGCATTTGGGAGTTTCGGGGGTTCGATCCCGGGCACGCACCTCTAACTTGTCAGTTATGTGCGTTTTAGCAATTAAATATCACTTGGTTTAACAGTGAAGGAAAACATCGTGAGGAAACCTGCATGCCTGAGATTTCTCCACAATGTTTTCAAAGGTACCTACTCGTATGTGAAGTTTATATATCTACGTGAAGTGTATGTATGTTTTTGTGTTACCACGTAACACTGCAAATAGATCACTATTTTTTTACACAGACAGACAGCAGAGTGACGTTAATAGGCCTTCGATTTTAACCTTTGGGTACGGAACCCTAATAAGGTTTTAAACAAGTGTAAATTAAAAATTTATAACACCCCCGACATGTGAAGGTTACAGTAACTAGAAAAGAGCTGATAACTTTCAAACGGCTGAACAGATTTTTTGGATTATAGCTAAGAACACTCTCGATCAAGCCACCTTTTAAACAAAAAAAAACTAAATTAGAATCGGTTCACTAGTTTAGGAGCTATGATGCCACAGACAGATACACAGGTACACACGACAAACTTATAACACCCCTCTTTTTGGGTGGGGGGTTAAAAAGTACGCCTTGTATGGTTTGCATGGTTTACAATTTGAAACGTTTAGTAGGTATACAGTATAATCTAAACTCATTGCAAACTAATTTCATATGCGTGTAAAGTACAACATCGTTTCCCCGTCGCAACAGCGGTATCGGCCGATTGTAGGAACAACACTGTTATCAGTGCTGATAACAGGTCATTCACACCGCGCTCACTTCCTTGTGCCACGTGGTGGGACAGTATAGTTTGTTGTGTGTGGAACTATTACAAGCAACAACTAAGCAATGGTACATACTTTGATTAAATAAATATATTATACTAGAGAATGCCCGCGGCTTCGCCCGCGTGGATATCGGTTTTTTATCCTAGGAACTCTTTGATTTTCCGGGATAAAAAGTAGCCTATGTCCTTCCCCGGGATGTCCCCCAAGTCTCTACCAAATTGCATTAAAATCCGTTCAGCGGTTGAGACGTGAAAACGTAGCAGACAGACAGACAGACAGACAGACACACTTTCGCATTTATAATATTAGTATGGATTTAAAAAACCGGCCAAGTGCGAGTCAGACTCGCTCACCGAGGGTTCCGCACTCGGGTAATTTTTCTGACATTTTGCACGATAAATCAAAAACTATTATGAATAAAAATATTTAAAAATCTGTTTTAGAATATACAGGTAAAGCACTTTCATATGATACCCCACTTGGTATAGTTATCTTACTTTGAAAATTGAAACACATTTTTTTTTGAGTGATGTAATTACAAATTCACGATTTTTGGATTTATTCCTTTACTTGTGCTTTAAGACCTACCTGCCTTTCATGATACTAGGTCAACGGGAAGTACCTTATAGGTTTTCTTGTCAGACACGACGGACGGACGACAGACAGACAACAAAGTGATCCTATAAGGGTTCCGCTTTTCCTTTTGAGGTACGGACCTCAAAAAAACTGTGAACTCAAGCTGGGGTACTCACCATCACGGCTCATGCCTAACTTCAAGCACTTCTGCAGCCGGCAGTACTGGCAACGGTTCCGGTTGACCCGGTCCACGACGCAGGCCTTGTTCCTCGGGCACTGGTAGTTGACCACTGAAACCATTTGCTGTGTTAATAATTACGCTTTACTTAGGTACATTGCTGAAAAATAATATTACAAAGGCGAAAGTTTGTGTGTATGTGTGTATGTTTGTTACTCTTTCACGCAAAAACTACAAGACGGATTTGACTGGAATGAACTGAATGATTAGAATGAAGATAGATTATACCTTGGATTAACACATAGGCTACTTTTTATCCCGGAAAATTAAAGAGATCCTACGGGATTTTTAAAAACCTATATCCACGCGAATGAAGTCGCGGGCATCAGCCAGTATTTCATATTATATGTATACTAGAGGATGCCCGCGACTTCGTGCGCGTATCTTTCGTCAGAATCGGTTACACTGTTGGGCCGTGAAAAGGTAGCAGACAGACAGACAGACACACTTTTGCATTTATAATATTAGTATAGTATGGATGCGAAGGAAGCTCGCTTTCTTTGGACATTTACAGAAAGGAGGACGATTCTCATTCCCTAGATTATTGTTGGAAGGGAGAATTGCAGGCAAAAGAGCTCAAGGTCTCTAAAGACGCAAATTGTTAGACGATATAAGGGGGTGGGCAGGGCTTAGTCACTCGAAGTTGAAAGAGGTGGCTTTAAATAGAGCAGCTTTTCGGATGATGTGTCGAAGAAGGCACGCGACGACGATGATGATGATGATTTCAAACATGGCAGAAGGGCCAGGCAACGCAATCTCTATTATTATAAATAGGTAAAGTTTATAAGTTTGTTTGTAGGAAGCAATCTCTGGAATTACTGAACTGATTTTGATAATTCTTACACCAATAGAAAGCTACATTCTTCCTGAGTGACATCCATACTAATATTATAGCTAAGAACACTCTCGATCAAGCCACCTTTCAAACAGAAAAACTAAATTAAACTCGGTTCATTAGTTTAGGAGCTACGATGCCACAGACAGATACACAGATACACACGTCAAACTTATAACACCCCTCTTTTTGGGTCGGGGGTTAATAAAACTTACCGTTTAGCTGGAAAATGCAAAGCACCCATTTTTGTGAACTTTGACCTTTAATTTTTTTTTTGCAAATGTGGGATCGATGGGGACTTTTCACAGTTCATTCATATTGATGTTCCCAACATTCATACCAACTTTTAGTTCGATGCGAATTACCCATGAATATCTATTTTGACCGGACTATAATATAGTTTATGTCCCATAGTGAAAAATGAACTTTATAGTGACGGTAGTTACATTGAATGGCATTCAAAACTGTCATATTCCTTCCAGTATCGCATTCCACGTATACTCTTTCCTTCCTTTCATTCCTTCCATCCGACCAGACCAATTCCAAAAGTATAAATTCCCAAACAGACCTTGCCAGGAATTGAATCTGAGACTTTCCACATAAAAGATCACTGTGCCAGGGGATGGTGAATGTTCAATTTAGTCATTTGAGGGTAGTTTAATAATAACCACTGTACCAGGAGATGGTGAATGGTCAATTTTAGCCATTTGAGGGTAGTTTAATAATAACCACTGTGCCAGGGGGTGGTGAATAGCCAATTTTAGTCATTTGAGGGTAGTTTAATAATAACCACTGTGCCAGGGGATGGTGAAGGGTCAATTTTAGCCACTTGAGGGTAGTTTAATAATAACCACTGTGCCAGAGGGTGGTGAAGGGTCAATTTTAGTCATTTGAAGGTAGTTTAATAATAACCACTGTGCCAGGGGGAGGTGAATGGTCAGATTTTAGCCATTTGAGAGTAGTTTAATAATAACCACTGTGCCAGGGGGTGGTGAATAGCCAATTTTAGTCATTTGAGGGTAGTTTAATAATAACCACTGTGCCAGGGGGTGGTGAATAGCCAATTTTAGTCATTTGAGGGTAGTTTAATAATAACCAACGGCCAGGGGGTGGTGAAGGGTCAATTTTAGTCATTTGAGGGTAATTTAGTAAGCAAAATAGATAATTGAAGCCGACCTGTGCTCTGTGACCGGCGGAAGAACCCCTTGCAGCCCTCGCAGGTGATGACGCCATAGTGGACCCCTGAAGACTTGTCGCCGCAGACCTTGCATGGTATTATCTCGATTTGTGCTATAACAATAGAAAAAAAAACATTAAAATCTTTTTTTAATATCCTTTATTTATAGCCTTTTCTAGCTGTTCAGTAAAAAAAAAGTATATACAGTAGAGCCTCGATAATCCGAACTACCAAAAAATATCTCTATTCGGACTCACGGAGCGTTCGGATTACAGTATGTTAAAAAAAATGCAAATATATTTGACAAAAAATATTTATTCAGGTACTATAAAACACATATTTAAACCAAAAAATACGTTACTTATTCATAAAGTCATCAATTTTAGTTTGGCGGGTTCTATTTATTGACCAAAAAAAGGCTTTGTCCCTCAAATTACGCAGCATCATCTTTTCGGATAAAGACAAGTCATTTTCATCAGCCCAATCTAAACAAGTATTCAGTGCTGAAATAGCTTGTGAATGAGGAATTTTCTTGACGTTTAAAGCTGAAGTATTGTCAACAAAAGACTCGTCATTCCCAGACTCGTCAGTCTCTTGCACGGAACAGAAAATCTGTTCCGTGGTCTCTTGCGTAACAAAATATAAGATCAGCGGTCACGGTAAGGGAGAGAGAGGGGCAGTCGCCAGTTCGGATTACAGCGGCGTTCGGATTATTCAGAGTACGGATTATCGAGGCTCTACTGTACATGGCAAAAATATAATGATAAGTAATTAAGAAAATAAGTGCCTACATTTATGTTAAAATATTAATTAAAAAATAATATTACAGTGTTATGATAATTTGTAAGTAGGTATTTAAAAAGAAAGCATTTCATTATAAAATAAAATATAAAATAAAATAAAAAGTTATTAAACAATGAACTAGTTAGATAATACCAAAGTACCTACTATAGTTGTATACAAAACTTCATGAAAACTCCATTTTGTTATTCAGTAAATAAAGCTGTATTATTATTTATAGGCTTTTACATTTCCCCTTACCCTACCCTATCTTATAATACAATTATATCTATATATAAAATTACATCTTATCCTACAAACCTATCCTATCATAGAGATTTCACAAGTTACTTAGGTACCTTGTAACCATCTTAACAGATTGCAAGCTCAGTCAGAATTTGGATTAGCTAATAATTCAGTAAATAAAGCTGTATTATTATTTATAGGCTTTTACATTTCCCCTTACCCTACCCTATCTTATAATACAATTATATCTATATATAAAATTACATCTTATCCTACAAACCTATCCTATCATAGAGATTTCACAAGTTACTTAGGTACCTTGTAACCATCTTAACAGATTGCAAGCTCCGTCAGAATTTGGATTAGCTAATAAGCTAAATAAAGACACCAACTTGCAATCTGTTCAAAAACAATAATTCAACCAGACGGTCTCTATCTTGTTCAAATGTTTATTGTGTTACGTAGAATCGATAATACATACATACATAGACTGCTAAAATCATAACCCTTTTTTTGGCTTTGCCGCAGTCGGGTAAAAAATATAAGCACACTGTAGGAACGACGAAGAACAAATCAAGCAGAAATATAAACCAAAAGCCATTTTAAGTGCATACCAATTCAGTATTATAATTTATAATTAAAGTAGCTACCCAAACATATTTTAGTATCGAAACAAAGTACTCCATTGTTATCGATTTCAACATCGATAACAATTAGTATCGATTACAAAATCGATTTGAATTACAAATGAAAATAGAGAGGGTTATACGATACCTACTTAAAGTTCGTGCGTAGAATCGATTCTATTAATAACCAAAGTTCTAAGGTTATTTTTAAGATATAAAACCTGAGGTACCTACTATAATATGACTGACTGACTATGCACAGCCTAAACTGGTGGAAATTTTGCATTCTCAATTTTTTGACCTTGACCATTAGGTAATACATACTTACAAATAAATACCCATAAATAAATAAATAAAATAAACAAATAAAGGATTTCATTAAAAAAAATTGTCGTAAGAACTCATAAATAATCCCTTTCATATCATTTTGTGTTTATATAAACTTTATATAAATATACAAAAAACATTTTGACCAGAAAAATTACCAAAGAAAACGATCGCCCACAAAATAATAAATAAATCGAAAATGCGGTTTGATTTACAAATTCAAAATACCTACAATAAATACCTACCTAACGCTATTTTGGCTAAGTTCCTTGACCGCCGATAAATTTTATTTATTAACCGAAATATCTTTTGTCATAACGAAAAACGCTTACAATAAAACACCCAAAAGTTTAAAAAAATATATCATAATAAAAATGTGTACGATAAAAAACCTAAAAATACGATTCGAAATTCAAAAAATTCATACTAACGCCATTTTTGGTTAGAGTTCGTCGACCCAAGAGGCAAGGTCGGAGCGCGGGCATCGACTCCTCTTTACATGTGTGGGTACTGAGCGAGTCTCTACACGTTGAATTTTATACTTTATTACTACGGATTAGGGTTCAAATTGGTTTGTCTTGTAGCGCCAGATGGTACGGTGATCCCGTCCTATGCAGCGGTAGCGGTGTCCATCTTTGGTAGTATACGGGATACAAGATGGGCGTATTTTTTTTAATTTACTACGTATGTGTTGCGTAATTTTTAACAGATGTTAATATTATACAGTTGACTAGTTATTTCCTGTGACTTTACGCGCTTTATAATGATGACAAAACATGAAAAGATAGATTTGAACTGTATGCTAGGTGCCTACTTTTAGTTTTTTTTTCTTGATAATAAAATAGCGAGCTAACGAGCAGGCGGGTCACCTGATGTTAAGTGATAACCACCGCCCATGAACATTTTGCAGCATCAGAGGCCGATGTATTGCCGGTCTTTCAGGTATTTGTTGGTCCGCCCCTTGAATAACCCCACGTTGTAATCTAGTGGGAACCACGCCGATGGAAGTTAAATACATACCTACCTACTTTATTAATATTATTTTGTCTTGGTGTTCATCATCATCATCATCATCGCCGGCTCACTACTGAGCACGCGTCTTCTCTTAGAATGACAAGGATTTGATCATAGTCTACCATACTGGCCAAGTATGGAATGGCAGACTTCACACACCTTTGAGAACATTATGGATTACCAAGTGTAAATTAAAAATTTATAACACCCCAGACAAGCGAAGGTTACAGTAACTAGAAAAGAGCTGATAACTTTCAAACGGCTGAACCGATTTTCTTGGATTATAGCTAAGAACACTCTCGATCTCTAAATTAAAATCGGTTCATTAGTATAGGAGCTACGATGCCACAGACAAATATACAGAAACACAAATACACACGTCAAACTTATAACACCCCTCTTTTTGGGTCGGGGGTTTAAAACTCTCATATTATATGCAGGTTTCCTCACGATGTTTTCCTTCACTGTTAAAGCAAGTGATATTGAAATGCTTAAAAAGCTCATAACTCTGAAAAGTTAGATATGCATGCCAGGGTTTGAACCTCCAACCTTCCGAAAAGAGACTCTACAATGTTTCAAAGATGTGTAAAGTCTGCCAATCCTCACTTGATCAGCATGGTGGACTATGATCAAGACCCTTCTCATTCTGAGTGGAGACCCGTACTCAGTAGTGGGCCGGCGATGGGCTTAGACTTCAGATGACAATGGTGATGAAAAACTTATATACATTGGAATCAGATATTGGATTGGATTGGATTGGAGTGTAGAAACCAAAGGGTTGATAAAAACTGCCAAACCCCTTCCAGGTTAGCACGCTTACATCTT
Source organism: Maniola jurtina (assembly GCF_905333055.1). Lineage (NCBI taxonomy): Eukaryota > Metazoa > Arthropoda > Insecta > Lepidoptera > Nymphalidae > Maniola > Maniola jurtina. Next base: position 4,102,680 of record NC_060055.1, on the reverse strand, counting down.
AGACTGTATCATCACTTACCACCAGGTGAGATTGCAGTCAAGGGCTAACTTGTATCTGAATAAAAAAAGATTAAGGGACCAATTTTCCACTATGTATCATCAGAAATACGTATTACATAAGGATAACTTAGTGGTTTTATTATGATACGAATTTAATCGGTTCTACAATTTCATTTTGATGTTTTTATCGATTTACTAATTAATCGATGACACGTGTAAGAACCTACCTACGAAATAAAAAAACTAAAATAATAGCCACTGAAAGAAAAAAATCAGGATTTGGAATCAACTGCGGTGTTCCCATTAGATCACAACATGGGGTTATTCATGGGGCGGACCAACAAATTCCTAAAAGGCCGGCAAGGCATCGGCGATTCCTCTGGTACTGCAAATGTCCGGTGGCGGTAATCACTTAACATCAGGTGACTTGGCTGCTCGTTTGCTCGCTATTTTTACTTAAAAAAAAATTTCAAGTTTCACTTTTAGATTAGCTGACATTTGGTCTATGATCTAAAATATACAATTATACAATGTCTAAAATATACAATTTTAATAAACCGTCAAAAATTTCAGCTATAAAAAATTGCAATCCCGTACTTTGAATTTATTTAATAAGAAATAGAAAGGGTTATCTCGTAGGATTTGGTTTTGGATTTTTTCCTTATAACACCTATCCACGTGCCAAACATGATTCTAGGTCAAAGGAAAGTACCCTATAGGTTTTCTTGACAAACACAACAGAAGGACAGACAGACAGACAGACAATGAAGTGATCCTATAAAGGTTCCTTTTTCCTTTTGAGGTACGGAACTCTAAAAATGAAATAAAATCAGGTCAAACCGCCAATTTTGAACTATCAGTCAAAATCTAACCGACACAGTTAAAAGAGGAAGCTGCTAGTTTCAAAACAAATAACAATGTTAATTAGAAAGGCGTGACAAATTAAATTTGCGTTTTTTATAGACCTACCCACAATCATTTGCCATTCACGGATAAAACAAAAGGGCCTTTGTTACCGTAAGGAATGGCGGGCGTAGAGGAAACTGTAAAATGTTGGGAAATAGACACAGAATTCTAGATCTATACAAATATAATATAATTATACACCAAGCGAGAAAAAAACTAAAAATGTTAACTTCAGTTTGTAAAATTGTATAATGACTTACAGAAACTACTATTAAACTAATTATTATTAAGTTATCGTGAAAAAAAAGATTCCGACCAATTGAAAACTTCCTCCTTTTTGGAAGTCGGTTAAAAAACTGTTTTTGGACGCCATTTTTCCAAGATGGCGGCGCGAGCGGCAAAGATACGAGGTGGCAAAATGAAAATTCGGAAAGAGCACGCCGAAATCTATAAAACCACTAATTTGCAAAACTCCCGGCAAACTTTCCAGATAAGCCCCTTATTGAGCACGAAATGACTGGACTACATATATGATAGTTATCCTTTGTAGAAAGAATAGTTTCTGTTATCTTTAGCAAAGAGCGTTTGGATAAAAACTTAACTATTTATATTAAACTTGAAGGGCCAATACACACTTACTTATTATTATTTTACTTTTTAGAGGTTTTTGTATCAAGGTTTTTTAAATTTTTATTTATTTTTACTAAACGCTTTTTAAACCATACTATAATATCTTGAATCACCTTATAAGAGCTTTGGCCTTATTAGAATTAGGCTAGATATTAATATGTATTGGTCGGATAGTAATAACCGGGCTTCTATTCTAATGCCGGGATGGTATTTCTAATAAGAAAACTAGAAAAAGCTAATAATCTTCAAACGGCTGAACCGATTTTCTTGGATTATAGCTAAGAACACTCGATCAAGCCACCTTTCTAACAAAAAAAAACCAAATCAAAATCGGTTCATTCGTTTAGGACCCACGATCCCACAGACAGATACACACGTCAAACTTATAACACTCCTCTTTTTGGGTTGTCGGTTAATAAGAGTCTTGTAAGTATCTTAAGGTTATTACTCTGCAATACATAACACCTTAGTCTTTAGTAGACATTGAAAACGTAATATGGACAATCCCAATCAGAAAGAGACGCAAGATATGCACCCGGTCAGCTGATCGTGACGTCACAGGTCAGCGACCCCGCCCGGAGTCGTAGCACGTTCGATGACGTCACCGGGGTTGGAATTCGGGCGTGGCTTACGGTTCCAATTTTAAATTATGCAACAGATAATTCCAAGTTAATATGTCAATGACAATGTGGCCAGCTTTTTTTACGGGCGAAGGTTGAAATTTATTCAGCCTATTGATTTTTTTTTCAAATGTAATAGAGAAGAGTAGCTAAGAAACTGACACAATGGTGAGCGCTGTGGTTTTATAAGCGGGAGGTCTCGGGTTCGATTTCTGGCAGAGGCAATGAGTAAAATCTTTGAATTTAATTTTGAATACCCGGCTGAGTTTGTTGTGGGCTCTTCTCAGACTTGGGCGCGTTTGGAACCCTCGTAACTTTAGTTTTAAGTTTACGTTATTAATTATCACCACTATATCGTCTTTCAAATCTAACAAATCGGACAATCAAAAGGTGTATAATAGTACCTATTTTTAACCCCCTACCCAAAAAGAGGGGTGTGATAAGTATGACGTGTGTATCTGTGTATCTGTCTGTGGCATCGTAGCTCTTAAACGAATGAACCGATTGTAATTTAGTTTTTTTTTTTGTTTGGAAGGTGGCTTGATCGAGTGTGTTCTTAGCTATCTATAATCGAAGAAAATCGGTTCAGCCGTTTGAAAGTTCTTTTCTACTTTTCTTACAGAGGTTTTTTGTGTCGGGGTTTTTTTTAATTTTGAGTTATCCTTTTATATATTTAATAGATTAGACTAATAAAGTTTCATTCATGAAAAATTTCATACATTCCATAATAACGTAATAGTAATACTAATCAATATAAACAGAGATAAAATACCTACTTTACTCCTTATCAGTACAATACACACCCACATGCCTACGTCACAGGTCACTGACCTTAGACCAAATCCGAGCGTCGAATTTGAATTTTAATCTAACGGACTTGTATATCCTAATGTTATCATGCGAGATTGAACCCTATTGTTAAGAAGATAGGAGCTAGGTTGTCTAACTGGTATGGGATTTGCTAGGGTTGGCAATTTTTTTGGCTAAATAAAGAACCTTTATGAAGGACCTTAATATAATAGGCAAACGCGTCCGATCTTAGACCACATCATCACTTTCCATCAGGTGTGATTGTGGTCGAGCGCTTGCCTACAGTGAATAAAAAAAATAAACCTAACTCCTTACATAACTCAACGGGTTGCGACTTGCAAAGCTGAAGTGGCAATACTTGGAAAAACCGGCCAAGTGCGAGCCAGACTAAAAGTATGACAGTACATTCGTATTTTTTCGAATTTTTTTTGTTTAAATCAAGAACTATTATGCATACAAATAAATAAAAATCTGTTTTAGAATGTGTAGGAAAGCCCTTTCATATGATAGATACCCTTCTTAGTATAGTAATCTTACTCTGAAAGTTCAAAATGCTAATTATTATTATTAGTTCATGAATACAATTCAATAATTTTTTGTGATGTAACCACAAATTCACGGTTTTTGTATTTTTCCTTTACTAGCATGCTATAAGACCTACCTACCTAGCAAATTATATGATTCTAGGGCAACTGAAAGTATCCCATAGGTTTCTTGACAAATACGACAAACAGACAGACAACAAAGTGATCCTATAAGGGTTCCTTTTTTCATTTTGAGTTACGGAACCCTACAAACCGATTGAAGTTGGGGTTGATATGAAGTAAAGATAACTAGTCGTTTCATAGCCTACCTAGCGTCAAATGTGGGTAGCATTTGACGCCTACCGTTATTTAGGTGAAGCCTCAAAGTTTTGCTAAAAGTTTTCTAACTGTCGTGGTGCCTTTCTAGTTCCAGATTTTGTCCTCCTAAAATAGCCCTCTTCATAGCCCAACTTGAATTTGTGGATCAGGCTGTATTTAAGTATCCACGTTTTAGATAAATCGATACCCCTCACGTAATCTGTTGCAAGCTACAAAAGTGCCGGACGTTTTTAAAATAGTAACGTCTATTTTATTTATTTTACGCTTTCAAAATAAAAAAATGCTTGTTGTATTTCTCAAAAGATGACGGAAGGCGTAAAACATCGTTTCTTCTTTACATCCAACTGCCGTGAAGCCCAAAAGGAGGGTTTTGTGTTTGCCCTGTATGTATGTGCGTATTTTCGTTCATATATCCGCTCGTAGCTACTCAAACGGTTCAACTGATTTTGATAAAATATGATACATCATCAGATTCGTCTTGATGGCGCGAGTGTGACTAGGTACAGATTAAAAAAAAATCAAAATGGCATTTGAATGTCTTGTTACGATACTATTGAAAAATGCTGTTTCGGGAATACAACAACTTAAGTACGTGATATCGGAATATTGGAGCATGAGGTCAATTTTTTTTTTCAAAATATCGCTCCCGCAATCGGCTCTAACCTTTTTAGACGTATTCTTTATCGACATCCCTGTAACAGTTTCACGGGTGAACGCCCTCGAATGTCCGAACTAAACGTATACCGAGCAACATCAACTTTGTCTATCCAATATTTATTGCATAGCTCCTATTCTTATATGATATAGAGGTCAAATTCCAAAAGCAATTAGATTTCGATTAGCCAGCAAAGCGGTGTCGTCCTTTGGCTTCGAAATTCGAATGAATAGTTCTCGCTTCTTACAATAGTTTTTTAGGATGCTTTTTAAAGTTTTACGATTGAAAGTTTTAAAAAAAAATTTAGATAATAAATCAATATAGGGATTGTTCTAATCTAGACCTAGACTAGACGATGCCCGAAACTTTATCCAGATAAGTATAATAGGTATAAAATGAAAAGGTGGCTGACGGATTGATCTGTCAACGCACAACTCAAACTACTGGACGGATCGCTATATGATAATAATATGACGTAGATTTTAAAAAATTAAACCCCTAAGGGGGTAAAATAGGGGTTTGAAACAGACCACGTGGACGAAGTCGCGGACATTCCTAAGAAATCTTCATAATCACACTATCACACTAATATTATAAAGGCGAAAATTTGTGTGTATGTGTGTGTATGTTTGTTACTCCTTCACGCAAAAACTGCTAAACGGATTTGGCTGAAATTTGGAATGGAGATAGATAATATCCCGGATTAGCACATGGGCTACTTTTTATCCCGAAAAATCAGAGTTCCCACGGGAATTCTAAAAACCCTTAATCCACGTGGGTGAAGTCGCGGGAATCGGCTGGTATGATAATATGACGTAGATTTTTAAAAAATTAAACCCCTGACGGGGTAAAATAGGGGTTTGAAACAGTCCAAGCGGACAAAGTCGCGAACATTTCTAACAGATCTTCATAATAATAGAAATGAAGTTAAAAAAAACGTAAAAAAAATATTTTTTAGTGTTTTATTGCTGTGTTTACAACGATCGTGTATGTATGTGTAGGTAGGTAGGTATTATATTTAGTTTTGGCTAAAGATCAGCTGTCGTGGACGTCTAGGTCATTGAACCTGAATTGATGGTGTTTACTGTCTCCCTTCCCTCAGAGAATCGAGTATCTATACTTCGCGATAGGTCAAGATGGCAATCGGAAATACTCGACGGATCGGGCAGAAAGGCATGAAGATAGCTATTATGACACGGATACCCACTAAGAAAGGATTTTTGAAAATTCAACCCCTAAGTGGGTAAAATAGGGGTTCGAAATTTGTATAGTTCTCGCGAACGAAGTCAGAGGCGTCAGGTAGTATCCAATCTGTAGACCACTTCTATCTGCCATTATTAATACCATAGATACTTAAAGAAGATAAATGACCATAGAATTGTATCATGCACAAATTAAAATTAAAACATGACAGCACAGAAAGATGCATAATTTAATTTTGGAACACCCATGCCTGATTTAAACTGGGTCTTTTTGATGTCGCAACGCAACACCGGTCAATGATGCGACGAGGCAAGGACGTTTGCGCTGTGTTGTAACATGAGGTGAACATACGATTACATTTAAACAACCCGATATATAAGGAAAAGACGATAATAATAATAATCCATACTAATCCATACAAATATTAGAAAACCGGCCAAGCGCGAGTCAGACTCACGCACCGAGAGTTCCGTACTCGGGTATTTTTTCCGACATTTTGCACGATAAAACAAAAACAAAAAAAAAAAAATTATGTATAAAAATAAACAAAAATCTGTTTTAGAATGTACAGGTAAAACCCTTTCGTATGATACCCCACTTCGTATAGTTATCTTACTTTGAAAATTGAAACACATTTTTTTATGTGATGTAACCACAAATTCACGGTTCAGATTTTTTCCTTTACTTGTGCCAAAAGACCTACCAGCCAAACTCGACTCTATATCAACGGGAAGTACCCTATAGGTTTTCTTGACAGACACGACGAACAACAAAGTGATCCTATAAGGTTTCCGTTTTTCCTTTAAAGTTACGGATCCCTAAAAAGGTATAAGTTAGAGGTTAGGTATGAAGACAAGACCTACATAGGGACTTCGTCTGTGTCGGTTAGCTGGCGGGCGTGCTCTGCCTTTTTGGAGTGTTTTTTTTGTTAAAACTGACTGGAAAGCGCTCTAAGGGGGTGCCGTGCGTATGTCGGCGAGCGCCGGTACAGACGGGGTCCATACTTGTATAGTTTAACTAACTTGTTACAAATAACTACAAACTTGACATTGGCTCATCTTTGTAAAGCCAGACGAGAGAGAGAAAAAAAAAGAGGACCTACATAGACGAGTATGTCCTACAAACGGTAGAGGGTATAGGTAGGTAGGTATGAGTGTTGCAACATACAATAACGACAATGACCCAATATCGTACAAGCGGCTATTGCGATCGAAAATGAACGTAACTTGCAGTGACGCGGCCGTGACGTCACGGGGTTAATGAACTTTGCATCATTTTTCATTTAATACCCCTGACCCAAAAAGAGGGGTCTTATAAGTTTGACGTGTGTATCTGTCTGTGGCATCGTAGCTCCTAAACTAATGAACCGATTTTAATTTAGTTTTTTTTTGTTTGAAAGGTGGCTTGATCGAGTGTTCTTAGCTATAACCCAAGAAAATCGGTTCAGCCGTTTGAAAGTTATCAGCTCTTTTCTAGTTACTGTAACCTTCACTTGTCGGGGGTGTTATAAATTTTTAATTTACACTTGTACCTAAGTGCCTATTGCCTACCATTAACCACCACTACCTTGAATGCAACAGTGTGTTTGTTTGTTTGTTGGTTGATTTGTCCTTCAATCACGTCGCAATGAATCGATGAGATTTTTTTCTATGGGTATAGTCAAAGACCTGGAGAGTGACACGCCGTAGATTCTGTCTACAAAAGGATTTCTAAACTTTACAACCATTTTCGCGATAATTTGGCGATTTTGGGCATTGACGTTAACCTTAATTACAGCTCGTTCACACAGGCTACGTAAGCGTAGCCGTAGCGCGTGCCATTGCGTTGTAATGTATGGAACTGTATGAGACATGGCATACCGCTTGCGTGGCTTGAAAGTTCGCGTAGACGTAATGCGTGCAGTTATGTCTACGGATTCACGCGCGTCACTACGCACGTGTCACGTGTACGTGCTTGGTGTGAATCGGCCTTAAATGTGGCCTGAACAGGAGATTCATCACATCACACTATCACATCACACTATCTCACTTCACACTATCACACGTCACATATTATAAAGGCGAAAGTTTGTGTGTATGTGTGTATGTTTGTTACTCCTTCTACCTACTACCCTGGATTAGCACATAGGCTACTTTTAATCTCGGAAAATCAAAGAGTTCCCACGGGATTTTTTAAAAACCTATTCCACGCGAACAAAGTCGCGGGCATCAGCTAGTTATATCTATAGGGAGACCCGAGCCCATAATACTGGTCACTTGTGTCAACGGTATTGACACAAATGACCGGTATGCTCGGTGATGGAGGAGCGCTTCGAATCGGCACAAAAAATAACTGTCGGTGGCATGGAGGTCGATGAAACGCACGTGCTCCTGGAGTGTACGAGCGTGGCAGAACATCGAGAACGCCATCTGGGATCCCCAGCCTCACTTCATGAAGCCTTCGGCAACCTGGACGGTCTACTCGGCTTCTGGAGCGAGCTTGGATGGCTGGAGTGAACACTTTGGCGGGGAGGGGCAACGCGCGCACAACAGACGGAAACGTTTAAGTGCGGAAACCAGCCCAGAGAGAAGAAGAAGAAGAAGAAGAACTGTCGATGGTTATCATTCAGTGTTAGACACTGAGGCTGAAATCTATAAAGCGCACTTCGAATTTGCTATGACTTAAGATTGAGTTAAAACGAGACAGATTTATGTGAGAGATATAGCTCTGTCTCGTTTTAACTCTGTCTTAAGTCTAAGCAAAGGCAGAGCGTGCTCTATAGATCTCACCCTGAGTTAGCGTATCACTCCTGAGATACGATGACAGAGAGAAATCCGTGTTCAAACTTTAACTATTCACCCGTTAAACAACGTTAAAGTAAGGCCGTATAGGTGTAGGTATTTGTGTCAGAGTAATTTGGAGCATGTCCCCAATAGTGGAGACAACTGTGACGTCACGTCACGGGTCAATGACCTGCAGTCAATGACTTGTTATCAGAATTTTTCGTTACTTCGTTAAATTAACTTTCTTTTGTACGAGTTGTTATACCTATTATTATTAATCACACTAATATTATAAAGGCGAAAGTTTGTATGTGTGTGTGTGTGTGTGTGTGTGTGTATGTTTGTTACTCATTCACGCAAAAACTACTGAACGGATTTGGCTGAAATTTGGAATGGAGATAGATAATATCCTGGATTAGCACATAGGCTACTTTTTATCCCGGAAAATCAAAGAGTTCCCACGGAATTTCAAAAAACCTAAATCCACGCGGGCGAAGTCGCGGGCATCGGCTAGTAATATGATAATCCTGCTAATATTATAAACACGAAAGTTTGTATGTATGGATGTTACTCTTTCACGCAAAACCTACTGGACGGATTTGGCTGAAATTTGGAATTAAGATAGATTATACGCTGGATTAACACATAGGCTACTTTTTATCCCGGAAAATCAATGAGTTCCCACGGGATTTTAAAAAACCTATAGGTCTCCACGCGAACTAAGTCGCGGGCATCAGCTAGTTTATTATAAACATATGATAATTATTCTCTTTTTGCAAAGTTTGAGTTTATTGTGTTGTGAATAACAACTAAACGTCATGCTGCCCACTGACCTCTACTAATACAAGTACACTAGACCTGCGATTGCCTGTTCCATAAACAACTTGATTTTCATCATTTCCAACTCGGAACGAAGAGACATCTTTCAGTAGTGTCAACAAAATAATTTGACACAAATCATCAATTCTAATTCCCGATACTCTCACGCACACTATCACACTACTCGCATCTTTTTCATATCAATGTAATTAGAAAAGGACAGACAAACATAAAACTGACAAACCTCGTGACTTTCTGTGCCAGTCTTGAGGCTATTGTGTTCAAATTTGTAGAGTAGCACTAAAATTTTAGAGGTTTTATTTTAAAACTAGCTATCACCCGCGGCTTCGCTCGCGTGACTCAAGCTTTAAATAATAATTGAGGTTTGTTACAATATTTTTGGTGCAATGCTTAAGTTATCATGTGTTGTAGCATGCTATCCTGCGGGAACTGTTTGTTTTTTTTGGAAGGAAAAGTAGCCTGTATCACTTTTTAAGCCCTCGACTATGTCTATGCAAAAAATGGCGCCAATAAGCAGCGCTATTTCTTGTGCGATTGGCTGTACGATTGATTGAGCGATTGGTAGTTCGGTTGGTAGTGCGATCACTTGTGCGATTGGTTGTGCGATGTTATACAACTTGTTGTGCGATTAGTTGTACGACTGGTTCTACGACTGGTTAGGCGTTTGGTTGTACGACTGGTTGTACGACTGGTTGGGCGATTAGTTATACGACTGGTTGTACGACTGGATGGGCGATTAGTTGTACGACCGGTTGAGCGATTAGTTGCCTGACTGGTTGTGTGATTTGTTGTGCGTATTGTGGTGCGATTAGTTGTACGATTGTTTTTAAGATTGGCTGTGCTATTGGATGTGCAATTTGTGCGATAGAAAGTAGCCTATGTTACTCCCTGGCCAATCCTCTACTTATCTGTGAAAATCCCGTCAAAATCGGTTCAGCCGTTCCGAATATTAGCCCGTTCAAACAGACAGACGGACAGACAGACAAAGAATTTTAAAATGTGTGATTCAGTTATGGTATCGTTCAAATAACCATATGACTTATGAGGTAGTTATTTCGAAATTACAGACAGACACTTCGATTTTATTTATTAGTATAGATTAATTTTAGAAACCTTTTTTAGCAATACTACAGAGAAAAAGATTCATATTAATATCCTTTAGATTTAGTTAAGAGAAAGACATCAAAAACAACTCCAAAAAGTACTAAAAACAAACAAAAGAAAATCATTAACATAATTTTATTTTCAATGGACCCACTGCAGCTACGGACGTTTGTAAAACGATTGAGTAACACCGCGAGTCAAAGTGCAAATTGTGTCAAGTGCGTTCACCCCACGAATCTCGCACGTGCATTACCACTTCTGAATTCGTAACGTCATAAACGCATCTTAATTTACTCGAAAGTGTATTTAACGGCACATTACTTTACGGTTTAATTTTGTATGGAAGAGTTTTGTGAAATATTTTAAGGAGGTCCTAAGGTAGTCATGAGCACATTTTTTAACCCCCGCCCCAAAAAGAGGGGTGTTATAAGTTTGACGTGTGTATCTGTGTATCTGTCTGTGGCATCGTAGCTCCTAAACTATGAACCAATTTTAAATTAGTTTTTTTTGTTTGAAAGGTAGCTTGATCGGGAGTTTTCTTAGCTATAATCCAAGAAAATCGGTTCAGCCGTTTGAAAGTTATCAGCTCTTTTCTAGTTACTGTAACCTTCACTTGTCGGGGGTGTTATAAATTTTTAATTTACACTTTTGTTCTAATAAAAGTCATTTCCTCACAGAGAGAGAGCCTGAAATGTAAGTCAGGTAACTCGTTCACTGAAATAAGTGTTATACTTAGCTATATAATATATAAGTTACAGAATATAATTGAGTTGCTGGAACACCGCAAGTCAAGTAAATGGGCTATTGCTGCCAATATTATAAAGGAGAAAGGTTGTATATGTGTGTGTGTGTGTGTGTGTGTGTGTGTGTGTGTATGTTTGTTACTCCTTCATGCAAAAACTACTGGACGGATTGGGCTGAGAATGGAGATAGATTATACCCTGGATTAGCACATAGGCTACTTTTTATCCCGGAAAATCAAAGAGTTCCCACGGGAATTTTAAAAAATCTACATCCACGCGAACGAAGTCGCGGGCATCAGCTAGTCATTTATAACTGTATATCATTTGCACCCGAATTTCCGATCATTGGTGTAGATATAACTGTAAGAATTCCATTTTGATCGCGCCTTCTAGAGGGCGCCAAGGTATTGATTGCACCCCGGCGCTACAAACGGGGACAACGGGATTTAATTTCCAATAATATTATTCACTAGCTGATGCCCGCGACTTCGTTCGCGTGGATGTAGGTTTTTAAAAATCCCGTGGGAACTTTTTGATTTTCCGGAATAAAAAGTAGCCTATGTGCTAATCCAGGGTATAATCTATCTCCATTCTAAATTTCAGCCCAATCCGTCCAGTAGTTTTTGCGTGAAGGAGTAACAAACATATACACACACACACACACACACACACACACACACACACACACATACAAACTTTCGCCTTTATAATATTATTGAAATACCGCTGTCCCCGTTAAACGGGGTCAGAGAAAGGGGACAACGGGATAAGTATTTAATAATTTTATTCAATTCCCGCTGTACCCGTTAACGGGGACGGGGACAGCGGGACTACACGGGCTGAGGTGAGCCGACCCTGGCTGTCAGCTTAAAAAAATATGATTCATGCCAAAAATTCCCTATAATCATGACGTAGTTAACATAAATTGTCATTTTAACCCAAATTTGCGTGCAATTAACCCGAATAGTGGACAAAGGAAAACTTGGTGGAAAAATCTGGGGCACATTAGCGATTTGAGAGCACCGATAATGAACTAATTGTCAATAGTTTTAGTTTTTGGGACAAACAATTTTGGAGGTAATTTGAGACCTACTTAACTATATAAGAGGATTTAAAAAGTTTAAACTGTCTAATTAGTTATAGTTTTTATGAAAAATTTCTTTTTTCAAAAAATATTGGCAACAGAATAGTTTTTTGGTGAATCAAAAATTAATTAAGATCTAATAGATAAGATTTGCTTTGGACTTCGTCTGTGTTGGTGTTGGCATGGCGGGCGTGCTCTGCCTTTTTGGAGTGTTATTTTTTTGTTAAAACTGACTGGAAAGCGTTCTAAGGGGGTGTCGTGCGTGTGTCGGCGAGCGCCGGCACAGACGGGATCCATACTTGTATAGTTTAACTAACTTCTTACAAATAACTACAAACTTGACATTGGCTAATCTTTGTAAAGCCAGACGAGAGAGAAAAAAAAAGATTTACTTTTTTTATGTTTTAAGTACTAGTACCAATATAGGATCATATTAAGCGAAGAAAACTAAAGCATATTTTGAAAAGTTTTTGGCAAATAAGCACCGACTTAAGAACATAATACATACTTCTTTTTGAAATTCGGTTAAAAAGCTCTTTACTAGTACACAAATGTTTTGTTTTTTATAAACCAGGTATTTTTACTTATATTTTTTATGCTTTCCAGTACTGGCATTAAGTTATGTACATAACAAGTGGTCTCTCACGATAATATTTTTTATTGCTTAACATAAATAAGTAGGTATAACTTACGCATATTATACTGTAATTAACGATAACAAAACAAACAAACTAATAAACAAATAGTATTGATATTGATAGGAAGAACTTTGGATTTATTAAATTGACGTTAAACCTAATCAGTGGTTTAACAGGGCTCTCTCCGTCACTTACTCCATACAATCGTAGTCCCAATTTCATTTGAATGTTAAGCAACCAAAGTCCATGAAAGCAGACATATTTTAGAAACTAATATCTATGCCCGTGGTTTTCCAGATTTCCGTTAAAATATTCGGTTTCAAAGTTATGCGGTCTTAAAAATTCACATACAAATCTTTGAGCCCCTGTAATTTTAAAACTACATTTTTAGAAAAGTCTAAAACACCACAAGCACAGATATTAGTTTCTAGAATATGTCTGCAAAATTTCCTGGACTTTGGTTGCTTAATATTCAAATGAAATTGGAACTACGTTTGTATGGAGCAAGTGACGGAAAGACCCCTCTTAACTCTACATCATATCATTTACTGTTGCATGTCCATAAATCTCATAATGATAGGGGTTTTTTTAATTCATTATAGGCAAGCGCTTGACCACAATCACACCTGATGGAAAGTGATGATGTGGCCTAAGATCCAACCCGATCCGTCCAATAGTTTGAGCTGTGCTTTGATAGATCAGTCAGTCAGTCAGTAATTCCTTTTATATATTAGTATTATAGACTAAGTAAGAAAGCTTTTATTGTGAAAAGCTAGACAAGTATAAATTAAAAATTTTCAACACCCCCGACAAATCATTTTCAAATAAATAATTATGTATATCTAGGCAACGTCCATCTTGACAGCTTGACATTTGTCAATTGACACTTGAATATTATGAACCTAAGGGTTATCTAACCTTCTTTTCTACAAGAAAACTAGAAAAGAGCTGATAACTTTTAAACGGCTGAACCGATTTTCTTGGATTATAGCTAAGAACACTCTCGATCAAGCCACCTTTCAAACAAAAAAAAGTAAATTAAAATCGGTTCATTCGTTTAGGCGCTACGATGCCACAGACAGATACACAGATACACAGATACATACGTCAAACTTATAACACCCCTCTTTTTGGGTCGGGGGTTAATAAAATAAAGAAGTCAAACTAGACTCAGACCTAAGCCTCTTATTTTTTGCGGTTAAAGTTAGCTAAGTGTTAAACCTCGTTTGAGTTATATAACTTTTAGTCTGGGGCGTTATTGATTTTATTCGACGGGCTAGGGTTGACACCATTTAGTTTTTCAAGTTTACTTACACTTTTTAACGGGACTTTTATAACACTTGCGTGATTAATTCTGTTATTATGATTAATGGAACAGGTCATGACCCTCATGCCATCAATAATAAGGATTAATTACCTTTTAGAAAGTGAAAGATAGAGTTATATAAGCTAAATAGGTAGAGAGACACTTAATTTTATAGAGCAAAGTTTTTTACGGTTAAAAAATTACATCAAAACTTTAGTTGAAAAAGTCTAAAATAAGGAATTTTAGCTTTAACCCATTACCTTTTTTATGCCATGGCCTATTCTAATTTATATATCGCTTTTGTTCAATAATGTTTAAAAACGAAAAAGTTTGCCCAAAACGACGTTTTAAAAAAAAAACTTAAATATCGTAGTTTTTAAGCCAGCCTATTTTTTGAGAGATATTTTTTTTTCCAATATCTCTATCTGCCATCAGCTTTCTAGCCAAAATCAGATTGTGGAATAATTTCAAAATAAGTTAAATTAAAAAAAAACACTGACATTTACCTCTAATAGAGTTGGCAGCTTTCTTATCCATGAACATCCCGGATATCGCTGAACTGAACATCCCCTCACTGCTTCCTGGGGGTGGAGACGTGCTGTCAGCCACCGATCCTGATATATCCATCCCCATCTGGTTATGCATCACCCCCTGGACGTCGTGGGGTTCCCGCTTCAGCTGCATCCCTTGGGGCATCCCCTGCCCCTGGTGCAGCATTGTAGAGGCCGAAGAATGACCTCCGTGCTGATCAGGGGGCCACTGGGACCCGAAGAGCTCGTGAAATTGATTATTATTCATCATCACTCCCTTTTTTTACTCCGAAAAACTTTTTAAGTCACCGAATGATTTAGAAGACGCTCGAATCGTATTCGCATTGCGGCTTCCACTAATAACTATTTGGTGTTCCTGCTTTTTTTTTTTAATTTGAAACGACTTGGTCGGCTAAGGCAACTTCTTTTTTAACCATAAGCAATTTTTCTTCGAAAAAAAAACCTTTATGGCACTCTACTTCGTATGTCTGTGTGTTTTTTTTCAACTATGTTGATGTTTAAAGCACCACTGTTGTTTTTTAACTGATATATATGTTCCGGCCAAGCGGCGAAGTAAGATTTCTTTTCGCAAAGTTCAGTTCTGGTATTAACTTTTTGAAAAGCAACAAGTTTTTTGGCATTTTGTCGACGCCGTATTTTCTTTTGTCCGCTCTCCTTTTATAGACCTCTTAAATAAACATTCTACTAAGGCACTATTTTTTTTTTTATTGTAATTTCTTTAATATTTTGTTATTTGTTCACTTGTTCCCGTATACTGTGGTTTTAGATATTCGAACACAGAAAAAGAAAACAAAATCTGTAAAAAGAAAACCGGAGCAGAGGCAGTTTAAAAGAATAACAACAGATACAAAATGACTAGCGAATAATTTTTTAATTTTCGAAAATCGAACACAGTTTTCCGCGTTCAACGATCTAAAATCACATGTTTTATTTCATTTATTAAACGGGTTACATCGCGGGCAGAAAATTCACTGACGCGACGTTCTATTAAATCAATCCTGGGTCACTTGCACTGTTTTCAAGGCACTGTCACTTTTTTCCTCAATCATAGAACATACAAAATGCGTTCACCTCACTTCTCTCTGTAAGAAAAATTTGTACGTTTGTTTGTACTATAGGTTGTTCACAACTCGACTTCGCGTTTGCGACTGGCAGGTCTTGGAGTTGTCGACGCCAGGGCGGTCGGTGAATGACTGACGCAGTGACGAATCTTCGGCCCGGGCACACGAAAAATTATATTTTTTTTTTCTGAGCCGAATAATCAACTTAGCTAGCGATACGTCGTAGTTCAATCAACCCCGACCGCTTGAGCGAAAATTTCTTCTCCAAAAAACGTTTTGGCGGAAAACTAGCTATACAATACTAAAGTTAAACTAATAAAGGTCCTAAATAATTGAGGTAAAGGAAATATTAGCAGGGTGGAGAGTAATTAAGATATAAAATAGCCTAGCCGGTCGCGGTGTCATGTACGCGGTATCGATGTGTGAGTGGCGTGCGGACGCGGCGCGCGCACACAGACGCGTCGGCGTCACAGCGAGTCGTTGACCCCGGGACCCAAACAAAGTAGATTTCGGTGAAATGCTATTGAACTCTATTTTGAATGTGGAATCTGAGGCTGCGTTTTTTTTTTTTGCCGATTCGAAATTTGAAAAAATTTCGGTTTTCAATCGACTTCAATAACTTCTTTAGGTTATTGTGATTTTGACGCGTACCAATTTTTTTCGCGATATTTTGGGATTTGAAAGAAAATAAAAATAATCTAGGCTTACAATACAATTTCACGGGTATTTTATAGAGTTCCGTACCTCAAAAGGAAAAGCGGAACCCTTATAGGATCACTTTGGTGTCTGTCTGTCTGTCCGTCTGTCGTGTCTGCCAGAAAACCTATAGGGTACTTCCTGTTGACCTAGGAACATGAAATTTGGCAGGTAGGTAGATCTTATAGCCAAAGTAAAGAAAAAAACCAAAAACCATGAATTTACAACACAAAAAAAATGTTCATGAAAAAATAATTTTAATTTTTTTCAAGTAAGACAACTACACCAAGTTGGGTATCATAAGAAAGGGCTTTACCTGTACATTCTAAAACAGATTTTCATTAATATTTGTGCACAATAGTTTTTGATTTATCATGCAAAATGTTGAAAAAAAAAATCCGACTACGGAACCCTCGGTGCGCGAGTCTGACTCGCACTTGGCCGATTTTTTATGCTGGTTAATCTTTTTTACTAACAACCTAAACATGTTTTTTTTAAAATAGCTTTTATATAGATCCTAATAATGCTAAGTCACGTTAGAGTACTCTGTTGTCCTACGCGGTCATTGACCCCGGAAAATTAGTCGTGATCTAGTTGTGTCAATTTTTAACCCCCGACCCAAAAAGAGGGGTGTTATAAGTTTGACGTGTGTATCTGTGTATCTGTGTGTCTGTGTGTCTGTGTATCTGTGTATCTGTGTATCTGTGTATCTGTCTGTGGCATCGTAGCGCCTAAACGAATGAACCGATTTTAATTTAGTTTTTTTTGTTTGAAAGGTGGCTTGATCGAGAGTGTTCTTAGCTATAATCCAAAAAAATTGGTTGAGCCGTTTAAAAATTATCAGCTATTTTCTAGTTTTCTTGTAGAAAAGAAGGTTAGATAACCGTTAGGTTCATAATATTCAAGTGTCAATTGACAAATGTCAAGCTGTCAAGATGGACGTTGCCTAGATATACATAATTATTTATTTGAAAATGATTTGTCGGGGGTGTTGAAAATTTTTAATTTACACTTGTTAATGAACTGCGTGTACATTGAAGAATTTCCATAGATATACGTATGAGCCTAAACCCTTCTCATTCTGAGAGGAGACCCGTACTCAGTAGTGGGGCGGAAATGGGTTGGTCATGATCATACTTATGAGTATGCGCAGTGTGGGACGACCTCCAATCCGTTGACTGACTGACTATAATAGTAGATTTTAAGAAATTGTAAAATAGTAATAAGTAAGTATATTTATTTAATTATATTTAACGTTACAGATTAGGCTTAGAGTAAAATTATTGAGCGCTAACTCGCCAACAAACTGCGACGCAGTTTGGCGAGATATATTTCATAAGATTTTTTTGTACTTTAAATAAATAAAGGCAATAAGGCCGCCTTTGCACACAATTGTTTTTTTCTGTTTTCTTCTTACTATGTTGTTATCCTTTACATGTGTTTTTGTGTGCAATAAAGTGTTTCTATCCATCTATCTAAATTTAAAAAAAAAAGAAAGAGGATAGCGAGAAGTGGGTGGATGAGGAAGGCGGAGGATCGTGTGTGGTGACGCGCTCTCGGGGAGGCCTATGTCCAGCAGTGGACGCAAACAGGCTGATTGATTGATTGATACCTAACGGAGTATGGACTAATAGCCAGCGCGTGCAAGACCATCATCACACTAATATTATAAAGGCGAAAGTTTGTATGTGTGTGTGTGTGTGTGTGTATTTTTGTTACTCCTTCACGCAAAAACTACTGGACGGATTTGGCTGAAATTTGGAATGGAGATAGATAATATCCTGGATTAGCACATAGGCTACTTTTTATCCCGGAAAACCAAAGAGTTCCCACGGGATTTCGAAAAACCTAAATCCACGCGGACGAAGTCGCGGGCGTCAGCTAGTTACTTTATGAAAGCTGAAAGTTTCTTAGCTAATCATTGTAAGGTCTCCACGATACATTCGCTAGTGTGGAGGTCAAAGGCAAAATGACTGTAAAACTTCCTTGTCAATAAAGATTTATTTTATTTTTATTTATTTTACTAGCTGACGCCCGCGACATCGACCGCGTGGATTTAGGTTTTTCGAAATCCCGTGGGAACTCTTTGATTTTCCGGGATAAAAATTAGCCTATGTGCTAATCCAGGATACTATCTATCTCCATTCCGAATTTCAGCCAAATCCGTCCAGTGGTTTTAGCGTGAAGGAGTAACAAACATACACACACACACACACACACACACACACACACACACATATACAAACTTTAGCTTTTATAATATTAGTGTGATGATTTTATTGTCCCCAACACAGGGAAGAATGATCAGCGACTATGAAGTTTGGATCATGGTGGCTTTGGCAGATACAACAAACAGAGACAACACCCTTTTGGCAACGAAGTCGCGGGCATCAGCTAGCTATATTAAATACTAGCTGATGCCCGCGACTTCGTTCCTGTGGATATAGGTTTTTTTAAATCCCAAGAAAACTCCTTGATTTTCCAGAATAAAAAGTAGTCTAATATTATTATAATCTATATTATTCAGCCACACCTGTCGACAAGTTTTTGAGTAACAAACATACACACATACACACAAACTTTCACCTTTATAATATTAGTGTGATATTTTATAATACAAGTATATTATACACTAGCTGTGCCCGCGACTTCGTTCGCGTGGAATAGTGACTTTTCGCGCTTTATATAGCCACGGACGCTCAGGCGCGAGGCGCCGTGATTCTTTAAATTGACATAACTTTTTTATTTATGAACCGATTGACATGAAATAAACACTAAATCCTAAGTGAAGCTTACTACAATATATTAGTGAAAACCGTATCTAAATCGAATAAGCCGTTTCTGAGATTAGTGTGCACAAACACACAGACAAACAGACAAAAAGACAAAAAAATAATTAATTACAATTTCGGGTTCGGCATCGATATAATAACAACCCCTGCTACTTTTTTTTTATATATTTCCATTGTACAGACACCACTTTTCTACAATTTTATTATAAGTATATGTATAGAAGATAAGTTATAATCTGTAAGGTTAGCTGGATGTGGATGAGTCACTGACAGGTCCCAGATAATATTCCCAATCCTGTTATGGGCTATGGCCATACTTGATTACAGATCCAATCTTTAGTAAACTCAAGAGATGTTAGAGATGGCAGTCAAGGGCTAACTTATATCTGAATTTTAAAAAAAACATCGTGGAAAGGCGTGTCATTAACTTCAGATTTGGGCATATGCGAGTAAATCAATAACCCGATGGCCAGAAGGGAAATGACGTCACAAGGTCGCCGCCATTGCTCGAGATCAATCGCCCCGCTACACTTCCGGAAATCTCAGAGAAAATATTCCATTTGAATTTATTTTGAAATGAAAATGAAATCAAGTTTCATTATTTCTAATCGATTTTTAAAGTTTTAAGTTTTTTAATCCTAGCGCAAAAAATAAAATAATAGTGAAAAATATTATAGAAATAATATTTAGGATTGGTTTTTGTGCTACAATAGTTTATGAACTTTGCTATTAAATCCATACATAATATTATTAATGCGAAAGTGTGTCTGTCTGTCTGTCTGCTAGCTTTTCACGGCCCAACAGTTCAACAGATTTAACAAAATTTTACAAATCATGCCCGCGTGGAATGGTGCCAAGAATACTGGCTGCATTTCCGCGCTGGACAGCCAGGCTGATCCGTTGCGCAAAAAATGAGCCAGCCCTCTTGTTTATTTAGAATTTTTCTTTAAAACTTACAAATATCGGATCTGACTGGGGCTTCGACCGCGGTTAGAACCGTTAAAGCAGTACCGCGTGGTACCGCTAAGCGATTTAGCGTTCCGGTACGACGCGGCGTAGCAACGTGATGTTATCTGTGGTGCTCGCTAGAGCGGAAATGACGTCACGCAAGGTCGCCACCATAAGAATTATCTAAGACGCGTATAAAAAAAAGTGAAATTGTCCTAAAAACATCATTTCATATGTATTCTTTAGAGATCATTTGAAAATATTCACACGGCAATAATAAATCCCTCCGAACAACTGTATTTTGGATCTCATTTGAATATTAACCAATCAAACTCAATTAAATTTAGTATATTATGGAACTATGGTATCTGTAGTTTTCCTGCTTTTCGTCAAAATATTTTGTTTTACTGTTTTTTATTATTTTAATTTATAGACTAGCGCTTGGCTGCAATCAGACCTGCTAGCAAGTGATGATGCAGCCTAAGATGGCGAGCGCGCTTGCTTACTAGATGTTACACAGACACTCTTTGATTTGATGTCAGTTAAAATGAACTTTAGACGAGGCTGAAGGTTGACTGACGAACTGATCGCGCGGCGGAACAAATGCTAGATTGCTTTCATTTAACCCTTTCGCTGTTAGATAGGTTTAAAGAGTTTATTTTTCTCAAAAAGAACAAATTCACTTGATGAGAAACAATTTAAATATAAATATTGTAGAACAATCATAATAAGTGTAAATTAAAAATTTATAACACCACCGACAAGTGAAGGTTACAGTAATTAGAAAAAAGCTGATAACTTTCAAACGGCTGAACCGATTTTCTTGGATGATAGCTAAGAACACTCTTGATCAAGCCACCTTTCAAACAAAAAAAACTAAATTAAAATCGGTTCATTCGTTTAGGCGCTACGATGCTACAGACAGATACACGTGTAGATACGTGTGTATCTACACGTCAAACTTATAACACCCCTCTTTTTGGATCGGGGGTTAAAAAGGTGACATTATACAATAATAAATAAGTCAACAACATTTTATCCTAAGTAAGTTATCATTTTATCCTGAACAAACTATTGTGATAGACAGTTCTTGTTTAATTTACTTTCCTTATTTTTTTTTTTAAATTGGATAAAAATACAAAATGGCGTCGTTTCGCAAACAGGGAATAAACAATAGAATGGATTCGGAAGTTCGAATTGGGTACATTCGAAATTCAAATCCGATCGGTCGCGGGTCGCGTCCATCGAACTATGAACCTACGTTTGAACCTCGAATGACCTATGACAGATAATGATTGGTCACTATTTTTTTAATTTTTACATTTACCTTTGCCACAGACCTTTGCCTTCTTAACTTCCGGTTAATATTTATAAACAAATACCATGTTTCAGACCCGTACCATGGGTCTAAAATATTAAGTACGGTGCAGTGCTTTTGGCACTTGAACGACATTGACAGGGGGCCGTAGTTGCAGAACAAATGCTGCAAGCAATTAGGATCTCCTGAATTTTAGGGAATATGTTGAAAATATCAATGTTTAAAATCGAGTAAATATTTAAATAATTTCGCCTGAATGAGAAATTGTGAAAGCCATCCCTATTTCCACATATAATAATAAAAACCATTAATAGGCCATGGACTAGCAACGTACCTACTTATCGTGCAAAATGTCGGAAAATTACTCGAGTACGGAACCCTCAGTGCGCGAGTCTGACTCGCACTTGGCCAGTATTTTTAATTAATTAATTTATTTGTGCCAGAAAGTTGTAACAATGAACAGAATAAGAAGAAAAAAAAGTGTACAGAGAAGCACTTATCTCTATAAGAAGTATAAGAGATCTCTACCAGTGACCCTTGGCAGTGCGAGAAGTTGTAAAAAAAATACCCGGCTGAGTTTGTTGTACTTGTGGGCTCTTCTCAGACTTGGGCACGTTTGGAACCCTCGTAGCTTTAGTCTTAAGTTACCTAATTAATTATCACTACTGTATCGTACAAATTCAATTTTGACCATCAAAAGGAGTACAATTGTACTTACTTTTAATGAATGATTTTGACTCTGACTTTGACTTTGTAAAGGGAATATGTCCCTTGGGTGTCTGACAGGGGGTTGCCAGGATAGCCATGGAAACGTGGTAGCAGGCAGAAGTTCGCGTATATCGCATCTGCCGGTGGACGTACGGCAAGCCAGAGGCGATGAACTCCAGTTTGGGGGTTGGCGACCGGCCGCCGAACCGCGATAACGATATTGATCGCCGATTGCTTTCCTTAGCGACAGTTATGCGTTTCCGACGCGTCACGATCACGCCTCCTTGTCTCCATTCAACACGTTCAAATTTGGAATTCGAAAAAATGCACCTTAAAAAACCAAAAATTCTCGTTTTAATAATAATTTTAATTTTCAAAGATAGAACTGTTTGTCAGTTATAAGTCATTGAGTGAACTAGAATCGGTTTGATCCTGAATCGAAGATTATGTCGAATATTATTAGGCTATGGGTCACGTGAAATCAAAAAATAAAACTGACCAAGTGTGAGTTAGACTCGCGCACCGAGGGTTCCGTACTCGGGTATTTTTTCTGACATTTTGCACGATAAATCAAAAACTATTATGCATTTAAATAAATAAAATCTGTTTTAGAATGTACAGGTAAAGCCCTTTCATATGGTACCCCACTTGGTGGACTTTGAAAATTGATAATACAAAATTATTTGTTCATGAACACATTTTAGTTTTTTTGTGATGTAACCACAAATTCTGGAAGTGGCGAATGCTCATGAGACGTATAACATCTGCCCCCAAAAACGTCCCTTCGTGATGACCACGACCGCTCTGCCAAGAGTGTAACGACAAAGAAGAAACCACAAATTCACTATAGGTTTTTGGATTTATTCCTTTACTAGCTGACGCCCGCGACTTCGTCCGCGTGGATTTAGGTTTTTCGAAATCCCGTGGGAACTCTTTGATTTTCCGGGATAAAAAGTAGCCTTTGTGCTAATCCAGGATATTATCTATCTCCATTCCGAATTTCAGCCAAATCCGTCCAGTAGTTTTAGCGTGAAGGAGTAACAAACGTACACACACACACACACACATACAAACTTTCGCCTTTATAATATTAGTGTGACTTGTGCTATAAGACCTACCTACCTGCCAAATTTCATGATTCTAGGTCAACGGGAAGTACCCTATAGCTTTTTTTGACAGACACGACAGACGGACAGGCAGTCAGACAGACAAAAAGTGATCCTAAGGGTCCTAAGGGTCCTATAAGGGTTCCGTTTTTCCGTTTCAACCCTAAAAAAGCCTCGATGGAGGAACTTTTGACGCCTGCCAGTGACGTCGAAGCCTCGATGTTTTGTTACAAGTTCCCTAACTGTCGTGCACTGTGACGTCACTTTGTTAAATTAATAACATTGACGGTGATGTCCCGTATCACGTTACCAAAATAGTGTTCTACATTTGAAAGTTTCGAATTCCATTTTCGAAACAAACGGAACTGGGCCACCGGATGTGTATTAGTTTATCATAAAATCTAATTTATCTTACAATCTGTTTGTGTAGACATCATTTTGTAAATGGAACTGCTTTCTATGTGTGACGTGTGACACAAATAGTTATTACCTACAAACAAGTGTAAATTAAAAATTTGTAACACCCCCGAAAAGGGAAGGTTACAGTAACTAGCCCTCCTACAGTAACCCCCGTCCCAAAAAGAGGGGTGTTATAAGTTTGACGTGTGTATCTCTCTGTGGCATCGTAGCTCCTAAACTAATGAACCGATTTTAATTTAGTTTTTTTTTGCAAGGTGGCTTGATTGAGAGTGTTCTTAGCTATAATCCAAGAAGATCGGTTCAGCTCCGTTTGAAAGTTATCAGCTCTTTTCTAGTTACTGTAAACCTTCACTTGTAGGGGGTGTTATAAATTTTTAATTTACACTTGTTTCCACTATAATTTCTAAAGCCCTTCTCATTCTAAGAGAAGAACCGTTCTCAGTAGTGAGCTGGCAATGGGTTAATGATAATGATGAAACGTGAAATTAATCTGTGTACAAAAAAAAACATTTCTCGCGTCTGTTAGTCTTAATCGTATTTATTAATCTGTAAATTCGAAAATCGAACACACAAAAATATTCGTATTGGCATTCAACTTATAAACTTTAAATGGGTTTTGAGGACGGTGCCAAGCCCAAGCCATATTATTTACGTTCTATTTTCTAGTTGGAATCTAATAGCATTTCAAACCGTCGTTCTGGAGTATTGTAATCGATCAACGAATTCTTTGATGAATTTTACAGAGAAAGCAAAGAACATACCGACAACCATAAAGTATAAGAACCGAGAAGAATTTTATGACTTTTGAAACAGAAATGTAATGTTGGGTCCAGGAAATCATGATAAAACTAAGTATGTATATTACAGTACTAGTAGGCAGGTACCTATTACTTTGACCAAAGGTTTGTTTTAATATAATATTTTAAATTAATGTTTCTTAAATGAAAAGTTCAAAAAAATAACAAAACAAATCCAAAGAAATAAAAAACATGGCGACACTCAATAAGAAGAATTTGAAAAAAGAATGGGCTTTTGCGCGCGAGTTTGAAACAGAAATGCTGCATGGACATTAATTATTAATAAGCATTTTACGAAAGGTTTTATAGCAACAATCAATAAGAAGAAGAATTTGAAAAAGGAACGCGCTTTTGCGCTGAAGCTCTACGAAACAAAAATGGCACTGGGAAGCCATGACTCATGTAGGTAAAATTATTAATATTTCTTTTAAATAAAAAAGCTATTGCGCGGAAGCTCTACCAAACAAAAATGGCACCGGGAAGCCATGACTCATGTAGGTAAAAATATTAATATTTCTTTAAAAAAAATCTTAAATTAAAAGAAATAAAAAGAAAACATGGCAACAATACCATAATTTACGACAAAACAAATAAGAAGAATTTGAAAAAGGAACGAGCTTTTGCGCGGGAGTTAGAAACAGAAATGGCACCGGGAAGCCATGATAAAGTACCACCTTACATTACTGCTGCATGGACATTTTATTAATGTTTATTTTACGAAAGGTTTCATAAAAAGAACGAAACAAATTAAAAGAAATAAAAAAACATAGCGACAGCCAATAAGAAGAAGAATTTGAAAAAGGAACGCGCATTTGCGCGGGAGTTATGAAACAGAAATGGCACCGGGAAGCCACGGTTCACGATAAGCGCTCCTACCCACGTGGTGGGTCAACGCCTGCCCCACTGCGCAACAGAGTTCGCTGAACGCGCGCCACGCACACACCCAGCGCGCAGGTGACTAATTGTTTTTTTAAAAGGTCTTTTACATGTCTGTCTCTTCGGTCATACTATGTATGTGCTTACATGAATTTTCAAAAGTTCTTTAGAGTAAGGGAGATTTATTATGTTTTTTTAAAGGTCATATTAGGTGACTAATTGTTTTTTTAAAAGGTCTTTTACATGTCTGCCTCTTCGGTCATACTATGTATGTGCTTACATGAATTTTCAAAAGTCTTTTAGAGTAAGGCGAATTTATTTTATTTATTTGTACGCCGCTACGGCTAATGTGTTTGAACTACGAGTATGTAATAATTACCAAAATCTTGTAACACACATTATGCAAATAAAGGATTATTATTATTATTTTTTTCTTTCTTTTCCAGACTTTTAGTTGTGCGAACATAATATTATAACTTATAACGAAAAATATTATGAATATTATGTCTGTCTTTTCGGCCATACCACTTATATGGTCCGTGTCAGAGTGAACTGATCTAGAGCATTTCTTTTTATAAGGCGACTTTAATTAAATATTTATTTATATATAGATGTTTAAATACAATTGGTTTAACAGAACTTTACAGTTTATCTTATTACAGAAAAGGAATGGAAAAAATATATCACTCTTATATACAATACAAAAATTTATAAGTAAAAATGTAGCGTCAGAATGTTTTTAGAAGGTTTTTTTATTAGGTCTTTTCGGCCTGTAGTATAGATTGATTTGAAGAGAATTATTTTATACGAAAAGATTTACCCACCAAAAGCATTTCATGTAAAGGTTGCCAAGACTCACAAGTTCATAATGCTTTCACTGTTAAAAAGTTATGAGATCTCTAGTAGAGCCAAGCCCCTGGCTGAGCTTCGATTTGTGCTGCCCATGGGACAGTAAATAACAAATAACTCTACTTAAAAGCTCTGACTCTACAAACCCTTCATCATGGTACTTAATAAAGTATGGTTTGGCCGTTTAATATTTATAAATTATATACATAATATTCAAAAGAACTTGTAAAAGTCTAATTGAGTAAAAATATTTTGAATTTTGAATTTTATGTATTAAAAAAAAACCTAAATGGAAATCACGTACATAAAGTCTTATTTTAACCAGTCATGGACTTTTCGCAATTTTGAATCACGTGTCGCAATATTACTTGTAATTCTGCGAACCGACCCTCATTTTAGGGGGTCATTAGACGACCTTAAGGCCGTTTCCCCCCTAGGGTCGGATGACGGATGAATAGACTGTAACGAGCTAGTCACTCAGTGACATTTGGTTTATTTAGAAATGCTTGAATGATATCAATAGATTATTTATTTTTCTATGCATATTTTTTTTCTATTATAATAGCAACACTAATAGCTTGTTCAAAAAGAATATACCATGGATGTACAATATAATACTTCTCAGTATTAATAATTAAAAATCCTTTGGCACATAGGTACCTAATATCGTCTAGTTTAATGCCAATTAACAAGTGTAAATTAAAAATTTATAACACCCCCGACAAGTGAAGGTTACAGTAATAACTACAAAAGAGCTGATAACTTTCAAACAGCTAAACCGATTTTCTTGGATTATAGCTAAGGACACTCTCGATCAAGCCACCTTTCAAACAACAAAAAACTAAATTAAAATCGGTTCAATAGTTTAGGAGCTACGATGTCACAGACAGATACACAGATACACACGTCAAACTTATAACACCCCACTTTTTGGGCTGTTTATTAAAATTGAAGTCTAACTTTTTGAGAAGTTATGCTTTCTGAAATAATAATAGACAAACTGACATTTTATCTTCAAAAGCATACTTTTTATTACACACACAAGATTTATGAAATAATTTAATATATTTTGATACTAGCTGTGCCCGCGACTTCGTTCGCGTGGAATAGTGACTTTTCGGGCAGCATATACTCTGTACGTTAAAAATGTTCGCCGTGATTCTTTAAATTTGCATAACTTTTTTATTTATGAACCGATTGACGTGAAATTAACACTAAATGTTAAGTGAAGCTTACTACATTATATTAGTGAAAACCGTATCTAAATCGAATAAGCCGTTTCTGATATTAGCGTGCACAAACACACAGACAAAAAAAAATTTAATTACAATTTCGGGTTCGGCATCGATATAATAACAACCCCTGCTACTTTTTTTTATATATTTCCATTGTACAGACACCACTTTTCTACAATTTTATTATATGTATAGATTATTTTTTGGAGACTTCTAAGGGAAGTCAATTTTATATGTTGATTGATAAAAAGCTCTACCCACTGGTTCGGAATGCAGATTCTACGAATGTCACCAATAATAAAATCGATAAGAATCTCAGTAGAGGCTTTGATTTTCAACCGACTTCAAAAAATGGAGGTTCTCAATTCGTCGAAATCTTTTTTTAGGCGTATTTTTGTACCACATAGTTACCAGGACAATATAACTGGAAGGAATTAATATGTTAACTTATATGTTAAATATTCAACATACAAATCACTTACAAGTATGCAAGAAGGCCGACGGCCGATTTCGAGTTGTTATAAAATCAACATATAATTAATTATGCATTGCACTATATGTATGATATAAAATCAGCTTAGCTACTGCATCTGTCTGTTTGTACATTGGAAGCATCTTCAAAAGTTTTGTACTTACTTTTATTAAAGTTTTCAATGATATCATATTTAATAGTTAAAAGTCTTGATATTGACGCTTTATTCTTATTTTTCCGTAGACAATTGACATCTCTCTCTCTTTGAACTCCTAATTTCTGAGGGTCGCGACATTTCCCATTAATAACATAATGAAATAATTAAAAAATTAACGTTTTAAATATTTTCTTCATAAACATTTTTTTGTACATTTTACAGGTATTATCTCCCGAAAAATTTCATCAAGATCGATTTAGGAGTTTAGCCAAGAGACAAAAAAGACAGACACAATGTCACAAAATTGTACATTGTATAATACTTAATTAATAACCTATGATATTGTGGATTTTTCTATTATTTTATTTTAATAATTTAAACTATTTTAAATATATTTAAATAATATTTTACAATATAGGCTTATTCCTACCAGGAAATTATGACTTTTAAGGAGCATTAGTATCTAAAGAAAAACTACTAGTAGGTATATAACATACTACATACCTATAAACAATGCATGTTGGCAAGTGCAAGATCTAGCCCGTTATGGAACATCTTCTTTCGTCAAGATCCGTGGTTTAGAGACTTAACCACGAGAAGACAATATACCGGTCAAGTGCGAGTCAAACTCGCACACAAAAGGGTTCCGTAGCCATCATACAAGAAATAAACTTTTTAATTTTTTGTAAATTTCCTAGCGGTCATTCCGAAATTTTTAGTATTTGTTGTCAAATAGAAATACATTTTCTGCGAAAATTTCAAGTCTCTACCTATTATGGTTGACTAGATACAGCCAGCTGACAGACAGACGGATGAACAGCGGAGTCTTAGTAATAGGGTACGGCTACGGTACCCTAAAAAGACGTATTGCAAAATTATACATAACTAGAGGATGCCCGCGGCTTCACCCGCGTGGATTTCGATTTTTTTAAATCCCACAGAAATTCTTTGATGTTCCGGGATAAAAAGCAGAATAGAATAGAATAGAATAGATTTTTATTCAAATAAACTTTTACAAGTGCTTTTGGATCGTCAAATAATTTACCACTGGTTTGGAATGCCGTTCCTACCGAGTACTCTATGTTCTTCCCCGGGATGTATCCCAAGTCTGTACCAAATTTCATTAAAATCAGTTCAGTGGTTGGGTCGTGAAAACGTAGCAGACAGACAGACAGACACACTTTTGCATTTATAATATTAGTATGGATGCATGTAATACTATTTAAGTGTGGAATTTTCTCTCATTTAATTAATTAATTCTTAGGAATTTATTAACTACATAGTTTAAATATATTAAAATAATGAATATTTTACAATATAGGCCTACTCTACCAGGCAATCATAACTTATAAAGAACATCAATAAACTAAAACCTTAGTAAAACCAAGGATGGTTTGTTACTACTACAAGTGTAAATTAAAAATTTATAACACCCCCGACAATTAGTGAAGGTGACAGTAACTAGAACAGAGCTGATAACTTTCAAACGGCTGAACCGATTTTCTTGGATTATAGCTAAGAACACTCGATCAAGCCACCTTTCAAACAAAAAAAAACTAAATTAAAATCGGTTCATTATATTATAATTTAGTTACTAACATAGGTTAATATGGTTATTAACATAATATTGGGCCTTTGTTGCTTGGGAAAATAAAGATATTATTATTATTATTATTAGTTTAGAAGCTACAATGCCACAGATACACACGTCAAACTTATAACACCCCTCTTTTTGGGTCGGGAGGTTAAAAACCATGTAATATACTAGTTACATACAAACATAATGCGGCCTAGAGGGTGAACGACCGTGTCAAAGACCCTGTCACAAAAACCGACTTTATTTATAGACTAGCTGATGCCCGCAGCTTCGCCCGCGTGGATTGGTCAGATCCCCTGCAGCATCAGGATTGAGGAGTTGGAATCCAAATTGTTTATGAAACAATGTCGCAAAGTTCCTCTATCGATTAAAAAAGAAATGACGCAAATCGGTTCAGAAATCTCGGAGATTTCGGTGTACATAGGTAGAAAAACACAACTCCCTTTTTAAAAGTCGGTTAAAAAAGTAGCCTATGTTACTCCCTGGTCAATTCTCTACTTGTCTGTGAAAATCCCGTCAAAATCGGTCCAGCCGTTCCGAAGATTAGCCTTTTCAAACAGACAGACAGACAGACAGACAGACAGACAGACAGACAAAAATTTTAAAAACGTGTGATTCAGTTATAGTATCGTTCAAATAACCATATGGCCTTAATATGCGGTAGTTATTTCGAAATTACAGACAGACACTCCAATTTTATTTATTATATTAGTATAGATCTACGTCACCATGACCTTGGCAGCGGGTTCGATTCCCGGCTGACGTCAAAAGTTACGACGCCTTAATGTGCCTTCATCGTGTAATTGTTATTAAGATGGACACTTCTTTGATGGTGTGCCAAATTGTCTCGATTTTCCGGAAAAATCACCGTTTCACTTTTTCTCTCAATTTCACACAATTCATAATAATCACTCGTGTTGAACAAGATAAAGTTGGAAACTAAAACCCTTCTGCGATCGTCTTAATAAACGCTGAAATATTATAGTAAAATTGTTTTTCTGTCGCTTGGTAGATATATTTTAAGGTTGTAGTACATTCATATTTATGAACTTAGAATTTTCTCCTCTTTCGTTTGTCACCCCACTCGATACAATAGCAAAAAAAAATTTTGGGGCCCCCCACTTTTTTCATCTAATATCCGTTAGGTCAATTTTTTTCGTATAAAATGTAGCCTATGTCACCCTATGGACACCTAATTCATCAAAATCGGCCTAGTAGTTTAAGCGCTACGGTGGTACACACAGAATCTGGATACAAACATACACACATACATACATACATAGAATGCTAGAATCATAACCCTTCCTTTTGGCTTTGCCGCAGTCGGGTAAAAAAGCAGACTGATATGAATAATTTCATTTAAATCCAATGAGTAGAGGTGAAAGTAGATTTGAATATTTAATAAATTTATTTTGGTAAGTAAGTATATAATAAACTAGACGATCCCCGCGAGTTCGTCCGCGTGGATTTAGGTTTTTAAAAATCCCGTGAGAAATCTTTGCTTTCTGGGATAAAAGTTGTCTATATCAGTTTCCGGGATGCAAGCTACCTCTGTACCAAATCTCATATAAATCGGTTACGCGGCCGTGGGAACTCTTTGATTTTCCGGGATAAAAGTAGCCTATGCCTGTCTCTGAGATGCAAGTTACCTACCTCTTGGTAGATTAATCTTACTTTGAAAGTTGAAAATACTCATTATTAAATTGTTCATTATTTTAATTTTTTTTTTGTGATGTAACCAGATATTAACGGTTTTCGGATTTTCCCCCTTACGTGTGCTATAAAACCTACCTACCTGCCAAATTTTATGATTCTAGGTCAACGGGAAGTACCATATAGGTTTTTTGACAGACACGACAGACAGACAGACAACGAAGTGATCCTATAAGGGTTCCCTTTTTTCCTTTTGAGTTACGGAACCCTAATAAAAGTAGAAAATATAGTGGACCCCCGGTAATCCGGCCCCTGTCTAATCCGGCACCCCTTGTAATCCGACAAGTCTATTTTATTATTGAACTAGCTGATGCCCGCGACTTCGTTCGCGTGGATGTAGGTTTTTTAAAAATCCCGTGGAAACACTTCCGGGATAAAAAGTAGCCTATGTGCTAATCCAGGGTATAATCTATCTCCATCCCTAATATTAACATAATCCGTTCAGTAGTTTTTGCGTGAAGGAGTAACAAACATACACACACACACATACACACAAACTTTCCCCTTACTAATATTAGTGTGATGTGATGTTATTTACTTTTGACATACATAGTGAAGTACCTACTTATGATGACTATAGAGGTTCTTACGCAGTACTCTATAATCCGACAAATTCGATAGTCCGACACTGCCCTGCAAAACGTTTGTCGGATTACCGGGGGTCCACTGTAGAATGATTTGTGTACGGGTAAGGTGAATACGAGTAGGTATGTCTACTATAGGTCAGTACTCACTAAGTCAGTGCACTTCGGTGAGTGACCGCGGGTTCAATGCCCGACGCCCCAAAACATGACACCCGACTCGCAATATTTTGTATATATATTTCGCCATCTCATTTCTTTCGTACTCATAGAGGCGGAAAAGGTATGTCCGCGTGCTAATTCATCGTCATCGTCAGTCCATCGCATCGCCGGCGCACTACTGAGGACGGGTCTCCTTTCAGAACATAATATAGTCCAGTCAAATTAGCGATCAACCTCGGAATGAGAGATAATAACCTGGGAAAATACCCATTGGCGGAGAGTTATAAAACTGCAGCCTACAGAGTTCCGTGGCTATACAGTCCCCTTAGACAAAATGGTCAATATTGTGAATAAAAAATCAGTAATTATATCAACCCTAAAATCATGTACTATGTATGTATGTTTGTATCCAGATTCTGTGTGTTCCACCATAGTGCCTAAACTACTGAGCCGATTTGGGTGAATGAAATGTCAATTGATTCGTTGTAAAGCTCTGGGTGACATGGGTTATATTTTTAACCCCCGACCCAAAAAAAACGGTGTTATAAGTTTGACGTGTGTATCTGTGTATCTGTCTACGACATGCTATTGCTTGGACATGGATTATAGCTAAGGACACTCTCGATCAAGCCAACTTTCAAACAAAAAAAAAAACGAAATTAAAATCGGTTCATTAGTTTAGAAACTACGATGCCACAGACAGATACACAGATACACACGTCAAACTTATAACATCCCTCTTTTTGGGTCGGGGGTCAAAAATAGCAATTAGTTGATTAATTAGGCATGCCCTCAGTATTATTAGCCCAGGGCCCACAAACTCAAGGTCCATCCCTGATCAGAGCTTATAGACAGCTCCACAGACACGCATTACTAATATCAGTTGGTCGCGATTGTGTAAAAAGGTTGTTGAACCCGGGTTGAACGTGCCAAAATATGACCAAAGTTGTTTGACCCCTGATCGGTATACTTATTTCCTTGGTTGTCGTAGGTCCGATGGTATTTGGTTGTTTGGTGCGATTTTTTCCCCATGAGATGTTTGTTTGTATGTATGTACATTCCTTGACGTGGTACCTCCAAAACTATTCATTTTTAATTTAAAAAGTTGAAAACTGAAAAGTTTGAGGTGCTTGCCAGGGATCGAACACCAGACCTCCCAAAAGAAGGCCAAAGTCCTAACCACTGAACCATCACCGTGTTTAATTCTTATGGATAGATATGAATATTTTGACCTTACCTATAATCAAACTTGCCACTTACTTATATATATCCAAAATTATTGAATCAACTGGAATAGGACCTATGACCTAAGAGGTCACAAATTCACAGATTCGATTTCGAAACGTTCTAACGTAACGATTTCGTTACATCATTGGAATGGCATTCCAACGGATTGTATTATGACGTCATAAATTTCATGCAAAAATTGTTAACTTGGAATCGAACCTGCTCTATTCCAACCCACGTGTTCAACTATCGTACCATCAGGGCTCTCTCCGTCACTTACTCCATACAATCGTAGTCCCAATTTAATTTGAATATTAAGCAACCAAAGTCTATGAAATTTTGCAGACATATTCTAGAAACTAATATCTGTGCCTGTGGTGTTTTAGATTTTTCTAAAAATATGTAGTTTCAAAATTACAGGGACTCAAAGATTTGTATGTGAATTTTTAAGACCGCGTAACTTTGAAATTGAATATTTTAACGGAAATCTGGAAAACCACAGGCATAGATATTAGTTTCTAAAATATGTCTGCATTTCATGGACTTTGGTTGTTTAATATTCAAATGAAATTGGAACTACGTTTGTATGGAGCGAATGACGGAAAGACCCCTCTAAATTAACGAGTACAAACAATCTTTACACTGTACAAAGTACGAAAACTCGAGTCACTTTCGTTCAATCAACTTTGTGGAGTCAATGGCCTACCAAAAATTTTGCCGACCCTGCGAACGGGCCTTTTGTTTTCCGTTTGCCACTCATTGCCTATCAAAGCAATTATAATGATCTATATACCAATTTAAAGGGTATTTCATGGTCTATTGAAGTATATAAATTATGTCAAAATAAGTTTGATGGTTTTTGAGTTATAGAAGGAAATGCGAAAAATAATATATGCAATATACGAAAATTGGCCGATCATTGAGAACGGGCGTTTTGTTTTCCGTTTGCTACTCTTTGCCTATCAAAGCAATTATAATGATCTATATACCAATTTAAAGGGTATTTCATGGTCTATTGAAGTATATAAATTATGTCAAAATAAGTTTGATGGTTTTTGAGTTATAGAAGGAAATGCGAAAAATAATATATGCAATATACGAAAATTGGCCGATCATTGAGAACGGGCGTTTTGTTTTCCGTTTGCTACTCTTTGCCCATCAAAGCAATTATAATGATCTATATACCAGTTTAAAGGGTATTTTATGATCAATTGATATATATTAACTTAATGAAAATCCATTTGATGTTTTTTGAATTCTAGAAGAAAATGTAAAATATTTAATGTTTCATAACATTCTTGCAAACAGAGCTTCTTGTTTACCATGTTTTACATTTTTTATCTTTAGGATAATCATTTATATATCATTTTAAAGAATATTTTATGATATATTTGAATTTATTCATTTTTATTAAATCACTAGTGTATTTTTTGAATTATATAAGAAAATGAAAGTAATTAAAATGTAAGAAACATGAATGAAAATTTGCATTCTTGCAAACAGAGTTCTGTTATCCATTTTCTTCTCATTATCTATCAAAGGTAATGACAAATATACCATAAATTTCATTAAAATTGTTCAACTAATTTTTGAATTATTTTAGAGCAAAAAGTAAACCACAAGTCATAAATTATTACCTTTAATTTCCCTGACTAAAATTACAGTTTAAAAAGCCAAAATTATTAAAATTCTCGTATAAGGAGTCGGGTGCGCAATTTTGATTTAGAATATCTTTATCTATTTAAAATCGATCTATCGATCTGAAAAAGCAAAGAAAAAAAGTGCAAAATAGCAAAATTCGTACACCCATGTAACAAGAGTACAATCAACTTTGCCGCGGTCGTTCGTTCAACTCAAACAATTTTCGGGGGTCAATGCCCTGGTCGCCGGCCATTTATTTATAGAGTGCGAGCGGGATGGCATCCCCTCGATTTCACGTACATTAGAGCGAGAGGGAAAGAACACGTGACGATCAGACAGGCTTAGATAAGACTGCTAGGTATTTTCATTGTCTATTTATTAATCAATTAGATTTTTACCGACTTGGTTTATAGGAAAGTGTTTTTTTCCGTTTGTAGTTTCGTTTAATGGTTTGACTATTTTTAACCCCCGACCTTAAAAGAGGGGTGTTATAAGTTTGACGTGTGTATCTGTGTATCTGTCTATGGCATCGTAGCTCCTAAATTGATGAACCGATTTTGATTTAGTTTTTTTTTGTTTGAAAGGTGGCTTGATCGAGAGTGTTCTTAGCTATCATCCAAGAAAATCGGTTCAGCCGTTTGAAAGTTATCAGCTCTTTTCTAGTTACTGTTACCTTCACTTGTCGGGGTGATAAATCATGTGGTTTTATGAGTGGGAGGTCCCGGGTTCGATTCCCTGCAGGAGTTCGGAATTTTATTAGTTCTATATCTCTGGTCTGGTCTGGTGGGAGGCTTCGGTCGTGGCTAGTTGCCACCCTACCGACTAAGCTATCGAGCCATTTCGGTGCGATGCCGTGTAGAAACCAAAGGGGTATGTATGGGTTTAATATAAACTGCTATACCTCTTCCAGGTTAGCCCGCTTCCATCTTAGAGTGCATCATCACTTACCACCAGGTGAGATTGCAGTCAAGGGCTAACTTGTTTAGGAATAAAAAAAGGTCTACTTTATGACGCTCATGGTTTAATGATGATTAATTATTATCAGATATAGCGGTGCTTAGTTCGTTATAATCCGTCCGGGATTCGATCCCAAGTATACGTAATTTTGATTTTTGACTTTTCATAGTTGTGTTTTATTTTATTTTTAACCCCCGACCCAAAAAGAGGGGTGTTATAAGTTTGACGTGTGTATCTGTGTGTCTGTGTATCTGTCTGTGGCATCGTAGCGCCTAAACGAATGAACCGATTTTAATTTAGTTTTTTTTGTTTGAAAGGTGGCTTGATCGAGAGTGTTCTTAGCTATAATCCAAGAAAATCGGTTCAGCCGTTTGAAAGTTATCAGCTCTTTTCTAGTTACTGTAACCTTCACTTGTCGGGGGTGTTATAAATTTTTAATTTACACTTGTTATTACGTGGGGAAACCTAAATGATTAATGAGAAAACAATGTTAGCCAAGTGCGGATTGGCACACTTTACCCATTCTGAGAAAATTATGGAGAACTCTCAGACATGCAGGTTTCCTGATGTTTTCCTTCACCGTTAAAGCAAGTGATGCTTAATTACATACAACTAATCATAAAATTAATATATTAGCTAAAGGAAAACTTGCCAGACGAAAGGAAACACCTATTTGTTTATTATTATAATCAATTAATTAATAATTACTTCGTCATTCTGGCATTATTTACACATAATTACTTATCAGCTGGGCCTAGATAGGGTCAATGACACGGGAAATGTTTCACCTATGTGTCTTATTGTTAAGCTCTGATAGCTTAGTGGTTAAGAGAGGTCTCTCCGTCACTCGCTTCATACAAACGTAGTTCCAATTTCATTTGAATATTAAGCAACCAAAGTCCATGAAATTTTGCAGACATATTCTAGTAACTAATATCTATGTCTGTGGTTTCCCAGATTTCTGTTAAAATATTCGGTTTCAAAGTTACGCGGTCTTAAAAATTTACATACAAATCTTTGAGCTCCTGATACTACATATTTTTAGAAAAACTACATATTTTTAGAAAAATCTAAAACACCACAGACACAGACTAGTTTCTAGAATATGTCTGCAAAATTTCATTGGCTTTGGTTGCTTAATATTCAAACGAAATTGGAACTACGATTGTATGAAGCGAGTGACGGAAAGAGCCCTATTAACACCTTAGCTTTCTATTCGAGGGGTCCAGGGTTCGATACTGGGCACGCACCTTCAACTTTTCGGAGTTAGTTGCGTTTTAAGCAATTAAGTATCACTTGGTTTAATGATTAAGGAAAACGTCGTGAGGAAACGTGCGTTTATATATCTCCGTTATGTTTTCAAATGTGTGTAAAGTCTGCCAATCTGCACTTGGCCAGCGTGGTGGACTGTACCCTAAAATTTTGCCACAAATCCTTCGGGTTGAAGATGATAAATAAATATATTATAATAAAATCCAAGTATTGTCAAAAGTAGTCTAATATCCTTACTAATATTATAAATGCGAAAGTGTGTCTGTCTGTCTGTCTGCTACCTTTTCACGGCCCAACAGTTTAACCGATTCTGACGTTTGGTACAGGGTTAGCTTATATCCCGGGGACGGACATAGGCTTTTTATATATAGGCGGCGGACTTTTTATCCCGTAAAATCAAATAGTTCCCACGGGATCATAAAAAACCTAAATCCACACGGACGAAGTCGCGGGCATCCTCTAGTAATATTTTATTTAAAAGGAAAAGTTGACTGACTGACTGATTTATCAACGCACAGCTCATATTATTGGACTGATCGGGCTGTTTGGCATGCAGATACGACGTAGACATTAGCTAAGAAAGATTTTTGAAAATTCAACTCCAGGGGGTAAGATAGCGGTTTGTTTTTTTTTTTAATAAATTGAAATTGAAATTGATATTTGTGTAATCCACGCGGACGAAGTCACGGGCTTAAGCTAGTATTATAATAAAATCCAAGTATCGTACAAGTAGTAGTTTATTAAGCAATTAAATTGAAATTACTGATAGTTAATTGGAAATAAATATTTTGTTAGACCCTTCTCGATAAGGGTTGAGGTCGTTGACCTGTCAAATGCTTGTGTTAAAGCTTCTTCAGACATGACAACTAAGTTTTACTTCCAAATTAATCCGCTATAGTATAGTTGATAGGTATAATGCAAAAACCTACTGTTTACTAAGATATTAGACTGAGCGCGAGCAATTTACTCTTATCCATTGAGGAGTTCTGTTCTCGATCTTCGAATATTCTTTAGATCTTCACCAAACTAAAATGAGACCAGCTCTGACCAGCTCTCTCAGTATGACCTACCAAACATAGAAAGAATTATCAAAATCGATTCATATTTGGCGGAGAAATCGCGTAACAAACATACAAAAAAATATACAGTCGAATTGAGAATCTCCGCCTGTTTTGAAGTCGGTTAAAAATACGATTTACTGTTAGATTAAGGACTAAAACCGTATTTTTGACATGACAGTTGAGACATAGAGTAAATATACCGCGTGCCTTCTCAAAATGTGATGCACAGATTGGGTCATTGTATATTGACAAATGTTTCTTATTTTCAGTACGTCTACTTTGTTTGTGACGTATGTTAAGATTTTTTAGCTTATAAAATTTTTCCTTTACTTTTTTACTTGCGTATGTATTTACATATATAATATATTTTTAATATTAAGTGTTGTGTTGAGTCTCCTTTTTCTTCTTGTTCTTTATCCCACACGATATGGGGTAGACACAACATGTATGTATGTATGTATGTATGTATGTATGTATGTATGTATGTATGTATGTATGTATGTATATACTTTATTGCACCACAAAACACAAATGACAAGGATGACAGGTTAGAAAAAAAAATAGCTTAAAATGTAGGTAAAAAACTAGTATTTTTCTTGCTCTTCTTACTACTTCTTCTTACTCTATTTTTTCTACTTGTTGGTACGTCTGTAGAGGGCTTTATTAAGGTAGGTATGACGCTATGATATATGTGTATATATTATGTCAAATTACTCACGAATCGGTGCAATGACCCAGAAAAATATTGTGAAACAAGAGTTATAAGTAATTATAACAATTATTTGTCTTTACTGGGAAATTGAGTCAGAGGTAAAGATTTGCATAAATGGTGGAGCTGATATTGGAAATATTTGAGCAACTAGTATTAAAAGATCCTCCTCATCTTCACACGGGCGCAATTTACTAATTAAGAATTTCCAAAAAAAAAATCTTAATCTTGCGGCTAAATTAAGGTTAAGGAACATCTCAGGTTTTTAGACCCACTGGCTTGAGCTGTACGTTGATAGGTATGTCAGTATCAATTTCTCCTTAAGGTTCCGTACCTTAAAGGGAAAAACGGAACCCTTATAGGATCACTATGTTGTCTGTCTGTATGTCTTTCTGTCTGTCTGTCTGTCTATCTGTCTGTCTGTCTGTCAAGATACCTATAGGGTACTTCCCGTTGACCTAGAATTAGAAATTTGGCAGGTAGGTAGGTCTTATAACAAGTACAGGAATAAATCTGAAAACCGCGAAATTGTGGTTACATCACCAAAAAGAAAAAATTAAAACGTTATTCAATTTTCAAAGTAAGATAACTATACCAAGTGGGATATCATATATGAAAGGGCTTTACCTGTACATTCTAAACAGAGTTTTATTTATTTTTATGTGTAATACTTTTTGACTTATCGTACAAAATGTTGGAATAATACCCGAATACGGAATCCTCAGTGCGCGAGTCTGACTCGCAACTGGCCGGTTTTTTATTGAGATACAAGTTAGCCCTTGACTGCAATCTCACCTGGTGGGAAGTGATAATGCAGTCTAAGATAGAAGCGGGCTAACTTGAAAGGGATATGACAGTTTTTATCAAACCCATAGGTATCACTTTGGTTTTTACAACGGTATCGTATCTGAAGGATGGACAATATTTTACAACTATGGGTTGAAATAGTCGTAGGTCAAAACGAAGTGATCCTATAAGTGTTCCTTTCTTCTCCTCTGGAGCTACGGAACCCTAAAAATCACACTCACATTCGACCCGGAAAACTTTCCACTTTCCATTCAATATTTTTTTCCAGGGACCAATAACCTATAAGCAATGCACCTAGCAAGGATCTTATGTTAACGTTCAACGCCATCTAGCGGTGAGGGGAGACTTGGTTAGAAAAGTGTTTTTCAGTTGATTCTGCTTCTGCGGTTCCAAGTATCTGACCCCAACGAAGGCATTAGTGGCACCGTACACGACAGAGGGAACTTCTAACAAAACGTCGAGGCTTTGACGTCACTGGCAGGCGTCAAATGTACATACTACATTTGACGCAAGTAACCCAAAAATAGCCCTAATTTTAACCCCCAACCCAAAAAGAGGGGTGTTATAAGTTTGACGTGTGTATCTGTGTATCTGTCTGTGGCATCGTAACTCCTAAACTAATTAACCGATTTTAATTTAGTTTTTTTTGTTTGAATGGTGGCTTGATCGAGAGTGTTCTTAGCTATAATCCAAGAAAATCGGTTCAGCCGTTCGAAAGTTATCAGCTCTTTTCTAGTTACTGTAACCTTCACTTGTCGGGGGTGTTATAAATTTTTAATTTACACTTGTTTTTAAATTTGGAACCCTCGTATATTTAGTTTTAAGTTTACGTACCTAATTAATTACCACCATGATATCATTATCTTACAAATCGGAAAATTTGAGAGGTCGTCAGTTCATGCGTTTGTTCCTACGTGTACCCAAGTCGGTAACCGGATGGGTTTTAACATAACTGGATAAAAATGTTATTAATACACCTAAGTGAAAAGAGAGCAAATGGTCAGGCGGGTCACCTAATTAATTCATCGTTATCATTATTCATCGCCGGCCCACTACTGAGAATGGGTGTTCTTTCAGTATGAGTAGGGCTTAAACCACAGTTCACCACGCTGGCTAAATTGACAAGACTTCACGCACCTTTCAGAACATTATGAAGAATTTCACGCATGCAGGTTTCCTCAAGTTTCCCTTCACCGTTAAAGCAAGTGATAATTTAATTACTTAAAACGCACATAATTCGAAAAGTTAGAAGTACGTGCCTGGGATCGAACCCTGGACCCCGGAATAGGAAACCGAAGTTTTTAACCAGTAGGCTATATTACCACTCTGAAACGCATCAGTTTTTTTCAATATTAGCCGTGATAATCATAATACTCCCCTTTCCCCTCCAATTAAGCGTAAAGCTTGTGCCAGGAGTGGGTACGACAATAGTGCAACGGGTGGGGTTTGAACCGCCAACCTTTCGGAATTCAGTCCGCTCCTCAACCGTTGAGCTATCGACGCTTTTAAACAAACAGTTAACACGAATACCTCGATATTATGAGCAGATGAATGAGTACCGGGAAAATGTTTGGCGAAAAACGTCATCTAGTGATGAAAAGCGGAACTAAAGGTCAATCGCAAGGTCAACGACCCGTATCCTGATTACGCACCTTGGCGAACTATTTTTAAACGAGCTCCATACAAAATGTTATTTTATTAGTAATTATTATTTGTTTAATTATAACAATAGGTATACAGTACGGTAATATTGTGGTTATTTTTCCATTGCTGGGTGTAATAAAGTTTCTCTATATGTCAATGACTTTTTAGGAGTCCCTAGTAATTAATATAAGGAGCCCTTATAGTTTCGTCCAGTCCGTCTGTCTGTCCGTCTAAAATTAAACTTTAAGAGTTCTCCATAATGATCTTGTCGGCGAGTGAAGTCTGCCTAACCACACTTAGCCTTATAGGGTGTAATATAGTAAAAGTAAACAAATAATAAAAGCAGCAAGTAAATTAAAAAAGCGAAAAAGGACTCTGACATAAATCAGAGGATGTCTTATCCATGCTAATATTATAAATGCGAAAGTGTGTCTGTCTGTGCGTCTGTCTGTCTGTCTAAAATCAAATAGTTCCCACGGGATTCCTAAAAACCCATCCGCCTAACCGATTTGTATATTTGGTGCCGATGTAGCTTGCGTCCCTGTAATTGACATAGGCATTTTATCCCGGAAAATCAAACAGTTCCCACGGGATCTTGAAAAACCTAAATCCACGCGGACGAAGTCGCGGGCATCCTCTAGTAAATATATATTTAAAAAAACACACACACACTAAGCCAGCGCGTGGACT
Source organism: Maniola jurtina (assembly GCF_905333055.1). Taxonomy (NCBI): domain Eukaryota; kingdom Metazoa; phylum Arthropoda; class Insecta; order Lepidoptera; family Nymphalidae; genus Maniola; species Maniola jurtina. Next base: position 4,060,469 of record NC_060055.1, on the reverse strand, counting down.
ATGACCTAAATTCTTCTCATTGTAAGAGGATACCCGTGTTCAGTAGTTGGACGGCGATGGGTTAAAATGAGGATGATACGAGTATATTTGGTCCAGGGTTCGATTCCCGGCAGGGGTTTAGAATTTTATGAATGAATTTCTGGTTTGGTGAGAGGCTTCGGCCGTGGCTAGTTACCACCCTACCGGCAAAGCCGTGCCGCCAAGCGATTTAGCGTTCCCGTACGATGCCGTGTAGAACCCAAAGGAGTATGGGGTTAATGAAAACTGCCTATCCTTCCAGGTTAGCTCGCTTCCATCTTATAACTGCATCATCACTTACTACCAGGTGAGATTGCAGTCAAGGGCTAACTTGTATCTGATTTTTAAAATAAAAAAATATAATGTGGGAGATCAGACGTCAGTTTAGGTCAGGATAAGGGGAAGGGTACCTATATTTCACCTAATTTTCATATTATTTGTTCATAAAAATTTGTGACATTATAGAGAACTCTCAAGCATGAGGCATGCGAATTTCCTCACGATGTTTTCCTTTACCGTTAAAGCAAGTGATATTTAATTGCTTAAAACGCACATAACTTCGAAATGCGTGCCAGGGATCGAACCCCGCACTCTACAAATAGGTGGTGGATGTTTTAACCACTCGGCTATGACGACTCTTAAAAATTGTTTTTCAGTATAGTTTTTTATTATTTTTTATTATATTTAAATAAACCGATAATCATTTATTTATATGTGGTATAAGTCTAATAGGTAACTACCTACCATAGACGTATAATAAATACTCTACCAATAAATAGTAATAATTGTTTAGTTATAGTAGTAATAGTAGTAATTGACGACTGCCACCTCAAATGAAATTCATATCAGGTGTCCTACCTATTAAATGAAAAAAATGAATAATTATCCGCATACTTATCAAATATACGCATAAAAGAAAGAAAAATATCCCAAAAAATATCTTCAAAATTTCCCGCAGAATACATAAACGCCATCTAGTATCGAGTAGCACGTACCAAAGTTCAAACAGTTGCCAAACTGAGGTGAACGAACCGCTCTTATCTTTCAAGCAGTATGACGAATCGATGACTTACATTTTTTTACAATACCTATTCCTTTATTGCTCACGTCATGTTAAATATTGCACACCTTTTATATTACATATTTTTACACAACAAAAGATTTATAGTAAGTGATAATACTTTATAGCACACTAGCTGATGCCCGCGACTTCGTCCGCGTGGATATAGGTTTGTTTTTAAATCCCGTAGGAACGCTTTGATTTTTAGGGATAAAAAGTAGCCTATGTGTTAATCCAGGGTATAATCTATCTCCATTCTAAATTTCAGCCAAATCTGTCCAGTAGTTTTGCGTGAAAGAGTAACAAACATACACACATACACATTAACTTTCACCTTTATAATATTAGTATGAAGTATGATAGAGATAGAGGCTTCGGCTTATTTTTTTTTAATCTCTTGGGAACTCTTTGATTTCCCGGGATAAAATGTAGCTATTGTCCGTTTCCGGGCTGCAAGCTGACTCTGTACCGAATTTCATCAAAATCGGTTAAGCAGATGGGCCGTAAAAATGTTATAGAAAGATTGACAGACACACTCCGCATTTTAAGTATTAGTACAGATTAATCAAGTATAGGTAATCAAGTATATGAGAGCCGTGTTAGGCCTAGTGGTTAAAACCTCTGCCTCTTAATCTGAGAGGTTGTGGGTTCGATTCCAGGCACGCACCTCATAACTTTTCAGAGCTAAATGCATTTTAAGCATTTTTTCATTCTAAGAGGAGACCCGCTCTAACTTTTTTTTAATTCATTAAGCAAGCGCTTGACCACAATCACACCTGATGGAAAGTGATGATGTGGCCTAAGATGGGACGCGTTTACCTAGAAGATGCCTATTCACTGGTTTTAAAGATACCCGGATTGTAATTGGAAGGAAACACATCGCGGAACAATATTCTAAACCTTAGCCATGCGTATGAGGATTTTGAGGAATGATGACTAGTAGGCAGATGATAGGTTAAGATGATGATAAATTGAAATCTATTGTGTAGTTTAGGAGATGCGATGGAACAGATAGACGTAGAGACAAACAATTTTATGAACTGCTAAATTCATGGATAAAAAGCAAACCCTTGACCTGTTCGATAGGCATTAAGCGTTATCGTTCAATGCCTAAAATCTAGGCCGACTCGTCTCGTATAGATAATACACAAATTATATCTAAAATCTAGATAGATAGCGCAATGATTCAGCGCTGTCGATTTCTCTAATCGTGGTCTAGACTTTAGGTTAACGACCTTTTTTGGAAGATATCCTTACTAGACGAAACTGTATCGGGCGGCTTTCTGTACATCACACTAATATTATAAAGGAGATAGTTTGTATGTGTGTATGTGTGTGTGTGTATGTTTGTTACTCCTTCACGCAAAAACTACTGGACGGATTGGGCTGAAATTTAGAATGGAGATAGATTATACCCTGGATTAGCACATAGGCTACTTTTTATCCCGGAAAATCAAAGAGTTCCCACGGGAATTTTAAGAACCTACATCTCTACGCGAACGAAGTCGCGGGTATCAGCTAGTTAAATATAATATTTTGAAATCGGAAGGAAATATTATTACCGATACAGAGCTCAAAACAGTTTTTTTTAAAGTACGGGAGCTTCATTTACCCTGTATTTTATTTTCGCAATAACGGCATACCGTGAAATACGGAGTAACCCGTAAAATACGGGGCATCTGGCAACAATCCTGCCTACGACTCAGACTCTACCAGACTGTGATTAGAATCTGATCGCCTCAGACGGCGAATATCAGGAAAATATACACAATTGAAGATAATTCACAGGTAATTGACACATATCCGATAAAACAGGAAAAACAATACAAAAACAGTCAGTGACCGATTATAGCGAGGCGTCAGAAAAAGGTGATAAAATGACATAATGCGTCACTCGCGGAAGAAGATGTCGACACAGCCATCTATTGACAAGGTATAACACTAGACAAAAATCTAACTACGCAAATTGTTCTAAAAATTATTTTTGCGCAACGGATCAGCCTGGCTGTCCAGCGCGGAAATGCAGCCAGTATTCTTGGCACCATTCCACGCGGGCATGATTTGTATAGTAATTAGATAAGGCTAGCTTTAAGTTTTATTGTAATATTTCAGCAAAATTATAATGGTACGTCCATGTTCCAATTATGTAAATATGTTAAAATATATGCCGTTTAACTATTTAAAAATTTAGAAAAAACTCGAATTTAAATCATATGACATGAGATGTTGGTTAGTTAAAATTACGCTTTTTATCTTATAAAAATTGCTTTATAAGCGTTATAATTTAGAAAAATATTAATCAATCTTGTATGGAATTAAAATCAAAAACTAAAAATAGACTGAAATATAGACATTTCTTGTAACTAACAACATTGTTTTAAAAACTACTGCTACTTTTATTTTGGGTTATTTTATTAAAAAAATCCTGTTTTTAGTGCAACCAATACTTTCTCCAGGTAGGTAATTTTCTCGCACGTAAACATTTTTCTTATTACAATAGTTCAGCTATTCCCCGCTAGATGGCAGCGTCATGCTTTTTTGTTCTCTAACTCTAAATAGCCTATGTACCTATTACTTACGCAATGACCTATAAAATTATATTATTAGTGACATAACATTTATCATTTTCATCTATAATATGATATTTTTATCTAATTACATTGTTGGTTTGTTTATATCATAGATCAAAAATGGATGCTTCAATAAATAGTGATGTTCTTTGGTAATAATAAAAATAATACCGATAAATAAGAATTTTTAGCGATAAATTTTTTCAGTTTTCCTTTTTTCTGCTTTCACGGCTCTGAGTTCTAGCCATTTTTAGGGTTCCGTACCTCAAAAGGAAAAACGGAACCCTTATAGTATCACTTTGTTGTCTGTCTGTCTGTCTGTCTGTCTGTCCGTCCGTCCGTCCTTCCGTCCGTCGTGTCTGTCAAGAAAACCTATAGGGTACTTCCCGTTGACCTACAAGCATGAATTAGCAAGTAAGTAGGTCTTATAGCACAAGTAAAGGAATAAATCTGAAAACCGCGAATTTGTGGTTACATCACTAAAAAAAAAATTAAAATGTGTTTCAATTTTCAAAGTAAACCATACCAAGAGGGGTATCATATGAAAAGGCTTTACCTGTACATTCTAAAACAGATTTTTATTTATTTTTATGCGTAATAGTTTTTGATTTATCGTGCAAAATTTTGGAAAAAATACCCGAGTACGAAACCCTCAGTGCGCGAGTCTGACTCGCACATGGCCGATTTTTAATTCGTCGTAGGAAAACCTCATGATATTTGAAATACGCGAGTTAGTATCTAAATTACGCACCTAATTTAAAAATATTTTGAATTCAAATCTTAGGTAGGGTCCTATATGGTTTATACGATATGATTACTGAAGTCATAATATTGGCATAAATAGCGTTTTTTTCATAACGCTGTTTCATTATTCTTACTTGAAAGCGCCCTCCCTACGGAGTACAGACCCCCAAGGTCGAGAGCGCACTCGAATAAGGACCCTTCATACCTATTTTATCTTTTTAAATTTCGTCTCTAAGCTGCGATCTTTACATAATAATTAATAAGGCGTCTATCACACTGTACTATGATTTATGTATTAAAAGGGGTTTATTAAAAAATGTAGCTTGACAAATCAATCAAACACAGTGAAACATAAATATATATGTTCTAAGAACTAATTTTACGAGTATGTCTGTGATTTTCCAGTTGAAATATTCAGTTTCAAAGTTAAACAGAGTTTACATACAAATCTTTAAACCCGTGTAACTTTATATCTATTTATTTTTATGTAAATCTGGAAAATCACAGACACAGGTAGTAGTTTTTTAAATGTGTCTGCAAAATTACATCGAGTTTGATTGGTTAGTATACAAATGAGAACCAAACTTAGAATTACTTCCCCGCGCTAAATTTTTTGGTAAGACAGTACGTCTTCATACCCACTCAAACATAATGTATTTAAATTCCTTTTACGTTTAACCAGTAATACAAGTGCATGAGCCAATATATTTTAATTGCGATTATCGCATGGATATTGCATCAAAGTTTCGTAATCTTTTCACAGCTCTACAAACACTTGCATTGCTTAGAATGCGATTGTAATTTGTTGACTAATTAATGGCTAAACAATATACTCGTACACTCTTCGTAAATTTTGTAGGCACGTTCTAGAAAGAAATATCTGACTGTGGTTTCTCGAATCACACTTTACACTTCACACTAATATTATAAGGGCGAAAGTTTGTGTGTATGTGTGTATGTATGTTTGTGTGTATGTATGTATGTTTGTTACTCCTTCACGCAAAAACTACTAGACGGATTTGGCTGAGATTTGGAATGGAGATAGATAATATACTGGATTAGCACATAGGCTACTTTTTATCCCGGAAAATCAAGGAGTTCCCACGGGATTTAAAAAACCTACATCCACGCGAACGAAGTCGCGGTCATCAGCTAGTGTTTGTAAAAATGTGTAGTTTCAAAGTTACACCTCATAACTACACATTTTTACAGAAATCTTGAAATTACAGACACATTCCTAGAACGTGTCGACTGAGGTTCATTTAGTTTTGAGAGTCAAACTACGTTTGTATGGTAATTGGTAAGCGCTGAGGAACGCGCTTAAACCGGTGTTAAACTATGTGATATATAGGTTTCTATTCCCAGCAGTTTGTATCAAGTGTATAATTAACTAGCCGATGCCCGCGACTTCGCCCGCGTGGATTTAGGTTTTCAAAATCCCGTGGGAACTCTTTGATTTTCCGGGATAAAAAGTAGACTATGTGCTAATCCAGGATATTATCTATCTCCACTCCAAATTTCAGCTAAATCCGTCTAGTAGTTTTTGCGTGAAGGAGTAACAAACATACACACACATACACACAAACTTTCGCCTTTATAAAATTAGTGTGAAGTGTGATAAGCTAGCAAGCTAGATGTACTGGTTGGGAATCCCTTTCCTACCGAAAAAGAACCAGCGAGAAACTCCGTTTGTATCGCTATAAGTAGATTAAGTACTGTAAGTATTGCACTCCCGATGTTTGTATTTTTTTTTTTAATTATTTTATTTGTTATTTTTTCGAATATTCATTTATATAAAATAATCAGTCAGTTTTCTTTTTAACCCCCGACCCAAAAAGAGGGGTGTTCTAAGTTTGACGTGTGTATCTGTGTATCTGTGTATCTGTCTGTGGCATCGTAGCTCCTAAACTAATGAACCGATTTTAATTTAGTTTTTTTTATTTGAAAGGTGGCTTAATCGGGAGTGTTCTTAGCTATACTCCAAGAAAATCGGTTCAGCCGTTTGAAAGTTATCAGCTCTTTTCTAGTCACTGTAACCTTCACTTGTCGGGGGTGTTATAAATTTTTAATTTACACTTGTTATTTATAAATAACAATGTTGTTACATTTCGGTGTGAAAGCGTCCGATTAAGCATTACATATGGCAGCTATATTGCGTAAGCAGTAACACAGCAATGCCTAGATGTGGCTGTATAATGTATAGTAAGAAACGAACTAATGAGGGCTCTCTCCGTCACTCGCTTCATACAAACGTAGTTCCAATTTCATTTGAATATTAAGCAACCAAAGTCCATGAAATTTTGCAGACATATTCTAGAAACTAATATCTATGTTTGTGATTTTCCATATTTCTGTTAAATATTCAATTTCAAAGTTACACGGTCTTAAAAATTCACATACAAATCTTTGAGCCCCTGTAATTTTAAAACTACATATTTTTAGAAAAATCTAAAACACCACAGACACAGATTAGTTTCTAGAATATGTCTGCAAAATTTCATGGACTTTCGTTGCTTAATATTCAAATAAAATTGGAACTACGATTGTATGAAGCGAGTGACGGAGAGAGCCCTGTTAATACCAGTTTATTTCATAATAGGTATATACAAGTTTTGTAGATAGTGGTAGAGTCGGCCCCCTATTTAGAGGTCTGGGGTTAGGTCCGTTTTAAGCAATTAAAGTTAAAGGTCACTTTGCAAAAGGTCTACATATCCTGAGGATGCTCCGGTGCATCGAGTGGGTTCTGGTGGATTTGTGTGGTGTGGCGTGGTGGTACTTTGGGCTTGCTTGGTGGCTGGCTTTTCCTGTATGTTTAGCAGTGGGAGGGCGGGTGGTGCGTCGTACCATACAGATTTGCCTTTTTTTTAGAGGATTATAGCAAATTAAGCTGTTGATTCTTTATAATTAAATATCACTTGTTATAACGATGTTATAAATAAAACGGTGTTATAAATTTTTGATTTACACTTGTTTATAGAATAACAAGTGTAAATTAAAAATTTATAACACCCCCGACAAGTGAAGGTTACAGTAACTAGATAAAAGCTGATAACTTTCAAACGGCTGAACCGATTTTCTTGGATTATAGCTAAGAACACTCTCGATCAAGCCACCTTTCAAACAAAAAAAACTAAATTAAAATCGTTTCATTCGTTTAGGCGCTACGATGCCACAGACAGATACACAGATACACACGTCAAACTTATAACACCCCTTTTTTTGGGTCGGGGGTTAAAAAGTACAAGACTACGTCAACATTTTGACTATCAAAGAATGCAAAATAGTACCTATAGGCATGTTGAAAATAGTGATGAGCGTAGTGATATGTGATTCCATATTACTTACTGTATAGTATGCAAAGAAAGCAATTTAAATATCATAGAAAATTGATATAGGTATACCTACCTCAAAGTATGCGATCATGGAATTTAATTGACTGAACTTTATACACGACTGAACAAAAAAAGGACTGTTATGTTTTCAGAGTTCATGTATGTGTGTATGTATCTAATATGTGAATTTCTTTATTCCACCATAACTCCTAAATGGTTTAAAGATTTGGATGTATGGTGTATCCTTAGAATGCTTACATCATTTTAAATAACACTGTATAATTATTTTGAAAAACGTAGTCGTGATTCGCTTTGAATCACTTGTTTATAACCCCCGACCCAAAAAGAGGGGTGTTATAAGTTTGACGTGTGTATCTGTCTGTGGTATCGTAGCTCCTAAACGAATGAAACGATTTTAATTTAGTTTTTTTTGTTTGAGTCTTGATCGAAAGTGTTCTTAGCTATAATCCAAGAAAATCGGTTCAGCCGTTTGAAAATTATTATGAGAGGTTTTGTGTCGGGGGTTTTTAAATTTTTCAATTGAAAAATATTCCCATCACCAGCCCCCTCTGAGCAAAAGCCTAGAGTTTTAAGCCATAGTCCACTTTCTTGGCTAAGTGCGGATTAGCAAACTTCACACATCTTTGAGAACATTATGGAGAACTTTCAGGCATGCAAGTGTCCTCTGGATGATTTCCATCACCTTTAAAGGAAGTGATATTTAATGATTTCAACCCTTAAAGGCCCGAAAAGATAGAGATGTGTGTCCAGGATCGAAACCCAGACTCCTAGAAAGGCCAAAGTCTTAGTCAAAAACTTTATCGTAGAGCTTGTCTATTTTGAAATGACGCGCCCCACCACCGCAATTTATAGCCTCAATAGCTCAACCGGTAAAGGAGTGGACTGAAAACCGAAAGGTCGACGGTTCAAACCCCGCCCGTTGCACTATTGTCGTACCTACTCCTAGCACAAGCCTGACGCTTAGTTGGAGAGGAAAGGGGAATATTAGTCATTTAACATGGCTAATATTCTTTTTAAAAAAAAAATTACACATCACTACTAAACAAAATTATGTAGTGGGTCGCGTCGTTTCAAAATAGACAAGCTCTACCAACTAGCAATGTCCATAGATAAAATATTTGAAGCCGTCTGTACCAACCAACGTGATTCATATGCGCAAAACTTTTGTATTGTGAAAGCCTGTCAATTCGTTTTATTAATCGGGTTTTTTTACAACTTCATCATGACTTCATCTAAGTCATGTTTGTGTAAGTAATATTATAAGTTTTAACAATAAATATTATAAAAGCACTAACAGTTTTATTGGCATTTTGGAAATATTTATAATTTTACTAGACGATGCCTGTAACCTGACCTGTGTGGATTTTATTTATTAAAAATCCCGTGGAGATTTTTTGATTTTCTGGGATAAAAATAATCCGTCTTCAGGATGCAAGCTATCTCTATACCATATAGATGATTCCCACGAATTCATCTACGTGGATTTAGGTTTTTTGAGAATCGAGTGGGAACTCCATGATTTTCCGGGACAAAAATAGGTCTCCCTGTGCCTAATTTCCTCAAAATCGACTAAACGTTTAGACCGCCAAACGGACACGCGGATTTTTTTATTGAAAAATAGATAAAATTTATAGATTTTAGTATAGAATCATAGATATTAGTTTAGTATAGATATTAGTATAGATTTATTTATCGAAACCTAGATAAAAATTATAAGCAATTCGAAATAAAAAGAATTAAATATGGCCGCGATTAACCAATTAATAGTATACAATAACATTGCGAGTGCACGCAAAAACGAAGTAGGTCAAAGACCGCGAAATTCATACGACCTCGAAAACCGGTGAACTTGGACCGCAAGGCTGAGGTCAGATTAGGGTCGATCGAGAGCTAGCCCAAAATGTGGAGCGAATTGTGTGCTTGTGACCTATTTCACTTTCGGGTCGAAGTTGTTAATTATTGACACTAGATGGCGCTGACCTGGCGATATTTTCATTAATATTACCGGTTATTGGATAACCGGTATTATGAAAGTATCGAAAATGGGTGACAAGTGACAACACTACTTGTTTAGTAAAATGAATATACCATTTTTAATAACTTGATGGTAAATTAGTCACTCTTCAGAAACTACAATAAAAGGTGAAATGTAATAAAAATGTATTGGATTAAAAATGATTATTTCGTAAAATGAATTTATTTTGATTTTTTAATCAATTTTATTTACATAGAATATTATGTGTGATTTTAATTGTTTTTAGTTTGACGCTGAATTTTTAGGAGAATATCGAAAATGGGAAATGCAGAAGAATTATTACAGAAGCCTTGACATAAGCTACATTTTATAGGAATAAAATCAATATGATGAATATTCCATCCAAAAAAGTGAAGGGTCTCTAATTTTTTTTTTATCGTGTCGGGTGGGATCTCAAATGAAAGAGGCAAAGTTACCGAGTTTTTAAATATAAATATAGTACAATTTATATTGAAAGTTACTTCAGTTTATTAAGAGGAGTAGTTGGGTTTTAGTCTTGATCTTTGTAGTTTAAGGGTTAACAAACCGTTAAAATTGGTATGCCGAAAACAAAAACGACTATTTTTTTTTTCAAATTAACTTTAAATTTTTTTCACGCTCAATCCCGTTGCAATTTCTGCAGCTCTATAGTAAATTTCACAGTTCGCAATTTGTTATATCCAAGCATTAAAGCCCGAACAAAAGCCTTTAGCAGAGTGATTAAACCCCAGCGAGCAAAGCAGCCAGCCAAAGCTAGTCCACAATAGCCCTCTGTAAGGGGGGTTTTCCACAGACCATTGTACGATACGACACAATGCGGTAACGAACGATTTTTCAACGGGACAACCCATCGCCGGCTTACTACAGAGCACAGGTTTCCTCTCTCAGAGTCGGGTTTAGGCCATAATCTATCACACTGGCCACGTGCGTATTAGGAGACTTCGTATACCTTTGAGAGCAATATGGAGAACTCTCAGGCATGCGGGTTTCCTCACGATATTTTCCTTCACTGTAAAGAAAAATGCTGTATAGAGACGCTTTTCTGCAGATTACCGTATGATAGGACAAAATGAGGTAGAAGGCGTTTTCGGCCGACCTCTGTACGTTAGCTTTCTTGTAAAATCGACAATTGTGTAGTCGGAGTTATGAACTAAGCCATCGGTATGGCACTCCTAGTTGTCGTATCGGACGGGGGTCCGTGGAACAACGCCCTTATCATGGCAAAATGATAAAAAAGCATACCCTCTTTCATTAAACAGTCCCCCAGTCCAAAGGAAATTACTAGACTTTTCAACACGTGGCCTGCGAAAATAGGCCAGCTTTTATGGTATTAACAATAAACTATCTCCATCTCTTTCCGACCATGCCTCCTATGATATATCCGAAAGGGACAGATAGCTTACCAGTTTCCCCTCGTAACGTGATATCGTCCATTTTTCAGTAACCCGTACAACGCCAAACTATTGTGTTTTTTGAATCCAGAATTGCTATTCTTAAACGTTTTTGAATGTAAACTTCAAGTTTTTTGTGACGTGAAATTTGTATTTTGTTACTTTCTGCGGTTGGCAACGAAAAATAAATAAAAGTTATATCTATTGTTAAAAGTGCACAGTGATCCGTCAAATATCTCCTTTTCTTTCCTATTATATAAACTTGCAATGGTTAGTATATGGTTTACTTTTTCTCACGAATCAGGCAAAAGTAACTAGATTGATTTGAAGTTTAAAGAAGTTTAAAAAAAATGATTCGAACATTTGAAGCCGATTTTTAAGGTACCTTCGGACTTCGTCTGTGTTGGTGTTAGCTGGCGGGCGTGCTCTGCCTTTTGGCAGTGTTTTTTTTGTTAAATCTGACTGGAAAGCGCTCTAAAGGGGTGCCGTGCGTATGTCGGCGAGCGCCGGCACAGTCGGGGTCCATACTTGTATAGTTTAACTAACTTGATACAAATAATTACAAACTTGACGTTGGCTAATCTTTGTAAAGCCAGACGAAAGAGAAAAAAGGTACCTTAAAAGGAAAAAAGGTACCCTTATATGATCACTCTGTAGTCTGTCTTGTCTCTCCATTATACCATTTTAGATATTTTTTATTTCGGATATTTTAGATAATGGTAACCGTGATCAAAATGACAATTATAAAATACGAGAAATAGACTAACGAATCGTATCGTCGTTAAATAGTAAAATCTATAAAATATATCGATACATAATATATCATCGATTCTATATCGAAACTTAATTCTTGTACTTTTCAATTTATTTCCAACAGAAGCTTCCTCTGGAAAAGTAATTAGTTTTTTTCTCATTTCAATGCTTTTTTTCGACCTATCATGAATATCAGAGCAGCTTTTCTACGAAATTTTATTGAATTATACCTATTCACTTTTTATTTATGATTTTTATTCAGTTAGGCTCCTTATAATGAAGACTTTCTTCTTATATAATCACACTAATATTATAAAAGCGAAAGTTTGTGTGTATGTGTGTTTTAACCCCCGACCTAAAAAGAGGGATTACAAGTTTGACTTGTCAAGATACACAGATAGTGTATCTGTCTGTGGTATCGTAGCTCCCAAACTAATAAACCGATTTTAATTTTTTTTTTTTTTTGTTTGAAAGGTGGCTTGATCGAGAGTGTTTTTAGCTATGATTCAAGAAAATCGGTTCAGCTGTTTGAAAGTTATCAGCTCATTTCTAGTTACTGTAACCTTCACTTGTCGGGAGTTTTATAAATTTTTAATTTACACTTGTTTCTAGTAAGACAAACAGATTTTCTGATCACACTTCTGGTGTTTATAATATATAGTATAATACAGGAGTTGTGACATTATTCCAACTTCCAAGTACTCGCTAAGTTTCGAAACCCATGCAAACAGTGTGTGTATGATAGTTTTTCTGTGATATTATACAAAAATAGCACTTATATGTTATACGTTAAGTAATAAAGTTATATACAGCACTTATCTATAATAGGAAAACCGAGATACGGTACCCTTATATCAATTTTTTTTGTTTGCTTTTGCCATTTTTCTTTTACATAATGAAGTTTTTATTGATAAAAATAAATCTATTGTATATAATTGTTTATTGGGTATATTTAAGTATATTATAATAATATGGTGTAGTATGTTTTGGATATCTTTTATGACCCATTTTTCTGAAAAGTTGATAAAAACTTTTGGAAAAAATAGTAATATAAAGATTAGGATTCTTTGAATTTCGATTGAACTAGAATAGATTTTTGTAGAGTTGGGAAATTGACAAAAATTCAAAATGGTATTCAGTTGAAAATTTTAAAATGTAAAATTTTGTAAGTCGAAAATTTGAAATAGTTTACAGTTTCGATTAAAAAAATTCACATGTGAATTTCGAGTTTCAAAAAGTTTCAAAACAGGCTTTTCGTCACATGTCCAATTTAATATTTGTAACGCAGCATCATCAAATTACCGGAAAGCATTGTATGTAATTGAACTTTTAAATAAGAACAGTTAAAGTTTATAACAATCCAACGGCATAACCACCGTTAATTAATACGCGAGAATTTCGCACGAAACTCATCTCTGCTAATTAAAGTATAATTAAACTTAATTATATTTGGAGATAAAGAAACTTTCGCATCACACATAATATTATACTTAAGTATAAGTAATAAGTACAATCGTAATAAGTCGTAACGGCGTTACATCACTATTACCGAGTCGAGTTGTGTAAAACCTCTTTTTAAAATCAAACCTTTGAGCTTCATTCCAAATTTAAATAACGTATTTCACAACACTAATAAACTGGTCACTACACTGCACGTCACAGACAACGAAAATTTTTTTTTAAATTTCGAATACACGCGCTGAATCCGTAAGGACCCGCTCACATAGATGTTGCAAGCGGGCCATCGGAGGAACAACTAGGAAATATTCAGGCGTGAGGCACACCACCGCATTCTCCCACACGCGGGCACGTTATGTTTGAATACGTACTCGCACATCTAATTGACGGTGCACCGTTTTGACAGGTATAATGCACACGTGTGTTCATACCCTTATACCATTATATTAAAAAATAAAAAAAAAATAAAAAAATTGACCTACTCTGTGAAAATTAAAATATAAAAAAGTTTTGTTTTTGCTGTCACAGATGAAAATAAAGGTTGAGATTAAAAAGTTAAGAGGTTTTTTGTAATGTAACGGCGATAATAATTAAAATTTTAATCGGAGTGCTCTGGGTGCTATCTTAAATTGCGGATGAAAAATCTTAGCATAGAAACAGGCATAGCGGTCCGTAGAGAAAAATGTTACGGCAAAATCACAACAACCGTTATTACATAACAGTACGGGGGAGCGAGAGGGGTGTAGTTTATTTGCGCGTTGGAAGGAGAGGTCCGAGGTTGTGTAACCCAACACAGGGAAAGCTCATACGTACTTTCTTTGTACATAACCACTACCTTCGCGTCTTTGATTCTTTAAAGTGTGAGCGTTGAGTTGTGTGCGTGCAACTCTAGCATTCTAGGTACGAAAGAGCTTAAGTGCGGTGCTGTATTTTTCAAAATGGTCTCTCTTTTTAAAATAGTGTAGGGAGAATTTTCAACGTTTTTCAGTACAGCTTTAAGTCCATATTCCGTTAGAGCTGAGCAAACCTGGCATCTTTTTGAGAGGGTTCAATGACACGCGGTTTGGCATGTATCTGGGCCTACTTATTTTTTCCACTACGTAGTCCACAAAAGAAGATATTTTCACGGAAAGGGAACTAGGGCATGCGTAGTGCGGTATTTTTTTTTTCGATCGATTTTCCGCAGAATTAGCGGACAAATGCTTACGATTTGTTTTATTGCGATGAGTGGGAATTCTCTTGCATTTATAATGAGTCGCAATTACGAGAACTGTCCCCTAAAATGAGGCCACGCGATAAAATTTAAAATCAATAGTTCGGCTATCCATCGATAGATGGCGTTGTCAATTTTTAATTAATATTTGCATTTATTTTCGTCTACATTTTTGAAATTTTTTAATTAATCCACTTAAAGGTGAATATAATAACTATAAGAAAACCGTTTTTTTTTAATTAAAAAAATATTCAAATATGTACCTAACCATAAATTAATGAAAACAAATTTTCGTGAAAATCTCCCGCTATAACTTATCTGAAAATATTATTGGCAACAACAATTAAGTACCTACTTTTAAAAATAGTGTGCGAGGTTAGGTTTCATTGGTTTTTTTATTATTATTCATTTACGTTACGGATGCACTCACTAGCGACAAGAGTAATTATAAAAGCCTAAAATATTAATTGAGCTTTGTCTCAAAATAGATGCTTATACTGTAAATTGCTATTGCATCACAGCAGAGGAAGTGAAATAACAGACATAATATTTATATAGCTGTCTCTTGCTACCGGCATAGCGCCGTTTCATTCACCCACATGCAACTTAGCATAAGCGCCAAGGAAACGAGTGACGTATGTTTACTCCCCTCTCTCGTACGTGCTACCGTGTACATCCATCTCGCTCGTGCAAGGCAACGGAGTGCGTTGACCTGTCCTTGTTGCGTTTGTGTGCAGCCTTGCGTTACAGTTATACGCAGTTCTTTGTATGTGGTGAACGTGCATCGTAAGGCTCGGTTCACACGACGTCATTTTTTGCAACGACTTTTCTTTTTTTCCAGAAAATTCATGAAGCTGATTCCTGAACCAGATACTTTTCTTAACTATTAATCATTAATCATAATATTTAGTAATTGTTTAAATACAAACCTAATGACTTTACTGTAACCGTGCTGCTCATATTTGTATTTGAATCGTCCTTACCTGAAAAAAGATTTAAATTTAAAAAATTAGCATAACATCAAAAATTCATGCTCTTAATCAGGTAAAAAGTAAAACTATATTATAGGAAAAAACAATCTTAAAAATAAAATTTCTTAATTAAAGTTCGATTATATAAACCTCATGAGGTAAAGCTTTTATTAAAGTTAAATTCATAGCATTTATTTAAATTAGGTTCCATTGTACACTGTTTGATTGTCAATTGTTTTTGAAGATAATGATGTATTAGTGGTAATAATTAATTAGGTAAACTTAAACTAAAGCTACGAGTGTTCCAAACGCGCCATGGTCTGAGAAGAAACCCTCAGCAAATTTAGCATTATTATTTATTACCTAAGCAATTGTCGTCAAGCACACGCCTATTTATTTGAATAAAGAATACACACAAGCGCGCCACTCGATGTTATCACATCAAAAACAATACATCGGACTACTTCAGAAACTGTTTATAAATAGCGTAATTGTGACACAGTGCTCGAAATAAGCACGACATATATTCTTAGCGACAAAAAGAAAATCGGAGAAAAGGCTGAATGACGCGACCTTTTGGATCTACGTATTCTACTCATGTGCTTTTAGTGACGATTCCTCTACGAGAGTTCTTCAAAAGCACTCGTGAAAAGTTAATTTGAATAAAATTTGAATAAAAATCTATTCTATTCTATTCTACTCTATGGTGCTGATCTCTACGCACACAAAAGTAGAGACCGCGATGGGCATACATCATAAATATATTATTATTTTGGTGTAATAAACAGTCTTTGATTATTCAATTTTGATAGCTACATAAATGCAAAACCCTTGAAGTTTAGACTGCTATTGTTAAAACTTATTATAGGTACTTACTATGGACATGATACTATATTAAAAAAAAAAAACAAATAAATAATGAATTAAAAAAAATTACAATCGATTACTTAGTTTTTCTGGTAACTTTTTTATATCATCAATCTTAAATTTTCTTTTTGAAATCAAACCATGATATTGGTTTCATTTATTTGGTTACACATTTATTCTACATATTATTTTTCTTTAGGTATTTCTATCATATTTGCCATATTAAATTATTCCTCACATCATAATAATATAGCCTATGACACGCGAAAAGCTTAGACAAAGCCATTGAATTCGACACTTTTTATTTATAAAAATCTAAACAGTATTTTTGAGTTCCGAGGCAACAAGCAAACAAACGAACAAAAAGTAAATCGGAGAAAGGGCGCGTTCAAATGAAGCGATCCTTACCACTACGGTAGTAAAAAGTTGCGTCAGATGCCATAAAAAATGTCTGCCTAGGCGTCAACTCGAACATTACATCACTGCAGCGCGCGTGTGTGCGTTCACACACACTAGCGCACGCCTGTCCGCACGTGCTAGCCACGTTCACGTGTCACGCACACATGCACACAGCCTAATCTTTTGTGGAATGTGGGTTTCATACCTTAATGAGTACTTTTTAAAATCGGCTGAAAAGGGAAAAGCCTTTGCCTCATGACTCGCTTTTAAAAAAATCTTTTACTCTATGACGTTTTTAAACTTTTTATATATTTTTTTTTACGTTGATTAGATTTGAAAGGGGCTAAATTATTTTTGACCTATATTACGCTTATTGCTCAGAGTTTTTTAATGTAAAGGTGCATTATCCTAGAATAAGTCATCTCTTTTTACCCGACTGCGGCAAAGCCAAAAGGAAGGGTTATGATTTTAGCAGTCTATGTATGTAATGTATGTGTGTATGTTTATTAGACTTGCAACGAATATTCGGTTACTATTCGGTATTCGGCCTATTCGGCTGCTTTTATTATATTCGGCCGAATACCGAATATCTAAATATTATTCGGTCGAATACCGAATACTTAAATAATATATTTTGTCATAGAGAAATAATTGGTAAAATGAAAAATTAAAATCGAATGATTACGTATGTATTCATTTCTGTTATAATCATTTAAGTAGTCATTGGTGCATAACATAGGTACATAATCATCTTCTGAATTGGAAAAATGGAGGATTCTATGTATTTGAATTATTATGGTAATCAAAATTTAGAAGGGTAAGGTTCTCATTTTTTTTATAATCATTTATTAAGTAGTCATTGGTACATAAAACAGGTACATAATTTAATCCAATTTAATAAAAAAAATCCAGCCGAATACTTTTGCCTAATATTCGGCTATTCGGCCAGGGGCATCGCCGAATATTCGGTATTCGGTATACTGCCGAATATACTATTCGTTGCAAGTCATTGTTTATATTTTATCTACATTTTACTAAACTTAGCTAAGGTTATTTAACCGTTAAAGGTAAATTGAGTAGGTAAATTAGATTCTTTTTCCAATAGGTCCCTATAAATCTCTACGGCTAAAAACGTATTCTTTTCGCCAAAATAGATACCTAACTCTCTTTTAAAAGTTCTTATTTTTTAACTTTTTTTTAAAGTTACGTTAGTTACTCATATTACTTTTGACCATTTGCTGGCTCGGAGTTTTTAATGTAAAGGATCTATTATTATTAGAATAATTTCATGTGTAAGTATCTATTTTATTATTACATAGTATATAGGGTACGTAAAAAATCTTTAACTCTATACAACTCTCAGAACAATGACAGAGAAAATTTTCACGTTTTTTTTATTTACCACTTTGGGGTAAGATCGATTGATTGTTTAAATGTTTATTCAATTTTAAATAGGTAAGCTTATAATTTATATTTTTTTTTTTAAAGTGGCTTGGTCGAGAGTGTTCTTAGCTATAATCCAAGAAAATCGGTTCAGCCGTTTGAAAGTTATCAGCTCTTTTCTAGTTACTGTAGCCTTCACTTGTCGGGGTGTTATAAATTTTTAACTTACACTTGTTATATGTATAGACTAAAGATAGATAATATAGATTCAATAGATGGATGAGTCAGTTAGAAGATAGTTATCCGCCATATTGCTGGTCCCATTAGCATACTAGACAATTAGAGTCAGCAATACTTTTGAAGATTGCTCTCAAACGGTCGTCAGCAACTCAAGTGCTCAATTCGAATGACTAATCGTCATAAAACGCGATCTATTATGTAAGACTATAAACACCAATAACATACTATTACCAGCCCAGTAGTTTAGGCGCTACGGTGGAACACACAGAATCTAGATACAAACATACATACATACATAGACTACTAAAATCATAACCCTTCCTTTTGGATTTGCCGCAGTCGCTAGTCGGGTAAAAAGGGAAAACTGACTGTCTGACTGATCTATCAACGCACAGCTCAAACTACTGGATCGGGTTGTTTGCATGTAGATTAGCTATTATGACGTAGACATCCGCTAAGAAAGGATTTTTGACAATTCAACCCCTAAGGGGTTAAAACAGGGGTTTGAAATTGCATAGTCCAACGCGGAATGAGCTAGTACCATAAATCGTAAACATGAGTCATCGAGCAGGAGTATAATATAATATAACATACTATTGTATATGTATATATTATCTTTTTTTTTCTCTCTCGTCTGGCTTTTACAATGACAAGCCAATGTTAAGTTTGTAGTTATTTGTAACAAGTTAGCTAAACTATACAAGTATGGACCCCGTCTGTGCCCGCGCTCGCCGACACACGCACGGCACCCCCTTAGAGCGCTTTCCAGTCAGTTTTAACAAAAAAAACGCTCCAAAAAGTCACAACACGCGCGCCAGCAAACGCCACCACAGACGAAGTCCATGTATTATCTGTATGTACGATGTATAAAGCATTTGCATGAAACACGTACATAATATCGCATTACCGTAGGTCAGTTATGTAAGTAGGTATTATTAGTATTAGTTCGGTGCGATAATATTATATTATTACACAGTTTATGCCCGCGACTTCGTCCGCGTGGATTACACAAACAAACCCCTGTTTTACCCCCTTAGGGATAAAATTACCAAAAATCTTTTCTTAGCAGAGTCTACGTCATAATAGCTACCTATCTGCATGCCAAATTTCAGCCCGATCCGTCCAGTAGCAAAGTCAATCCTTCCAGAACAATGTGCGTTTCAAATTATTGAATACTAGAGGATGCCCGCGACTTCGTCCGCGTGGATGTAGGTTTTTAAAAATCCCGTGGGAACTGTTTGATTTTCCGGGATAAAAAGTAGCATATGTCCGTCCCGGGGGTATAAGCTAACCCTGTACCAAATTTCGTTACAATCGGTTAAACTGTTGGGCCGTGAAAAGGTAGCGGACAGACAGACACACTTTCGCATTTATAATATTACTAGCTGACGCCCGCGACTTCGTCCGCGTGGATTTAGAATTTTCAAAATCCCGTAGGAACTCTTTGGTTTTCCGGGATAAAAAGTAGCCTATGTGCTAATCCAGGATATTATCTATCTCCATTCCGAATTTCAGCCAAATCCGTCCAGTAGTTTTTGCGTGAAGGAGTAACAAACATACACACACACACACACACACACACACACACACATACAAACTTTCGCCTTTATAATATTAGTGTGATATAATAAGTATGGATTTTGGAAACCTCCAAGCCTGAGAGTTTTCCATAATATTCTCAAAGGTGTATGAAGTCTGCCATTCCGAACTTGGCCTTGTCCTTTGGCTTAAATCCTTTTCACCCTGAGAACAAACTATGCTCAGTAGTAAGCCTATGTGAAGGCATCTCTAAGTCAAAATCAAAGTCAACCTTTTGATTAATTGATTTTGATTGATCTTTCATTGATGATGAGTGGAATAGACGTTCGGATGTGTAATTTTTTTTTTTGTTATTATGAGTGCCAATGAGCTACTCAATTTTACTACGATCTAGCCTAGTAACGAATAGCCTTGTATGCAAACATCAAGAGTATCGTCCCTATGTATGTATTTACACTGTGGTATTTCCCAAGTACATTATATTACTTACTCAATCCTTTGCAATTTTATAGCTTTTTCACTGAATGTCCAGTCAATAACAACTTTTATGCAGTATATAAATTGTGAAGATATTTTATGTTATGTAAGAAAAGTTTTGAAGGTTGTAGTTTATATCTAAAGGTTATTTAACAAAAGAAGTTCATACGTTTCTGCGATTAATGACCTCCGAATAATAATAATCCGCCGCAGTGGTCAGTACCCTGATTTCTCTCCGGTCGTGTCAGACTGCCGTCCCATTGGAATATGAGAGTGAGGATTAGTGCACGGTGCACTTGAAATTATAAACCGGGATCCAACTCTTCAATCCTGATGTTGCAGGGTTACTGCCCATCTAAGTTTTTTTTTTTAATTTATAGACTAGCGCTTGGCTGCCAATCAGACCTGCTAGAAAGTGATGATGCAGCCTAAGATGGAACGCGCTTGCCTAGTCCTTGTGTCGGTTAGACTGCCGTCCCATCGGAATATGAGAGTAAGGGAATAGAATGCACGGTGTCTCTAAAATTCCAGTCAGTGCGTCGGACCTGGCGGCTTGGACTTTGCACGGTCTAACATGAATAACCCCTAAGACTTGATGGCCAGGTAAACAGTTATGTGAAGTCACCACAACGTGGTATTTGTTGAAATTAACTATTCAATAGATCGACTGTTTGTGCGTAGAATATAAATTTTTACTGCGGCTATAACGTAGAAAAGGGTTGGGCACGATATCGATAAATAGTGACATCGATAGAAATAATAATGTTTATTTGGCTAGAATATGGTGCGTGCATATAATTTACATTGGTCTTAAAGATCAAGTAAAATCACATATCCTGCCAAGTACGGCGTGCGAAATTTATTGATTCTAGTCCAGCATTTCATCTCACCTTCTTAACAAAAAATTATAAATATAAAAAAATATTAATTTGTTATTCTATATTATTCTATGGTAGGTATAATCGATATCAGTTGTTGGCACTCTTTTTTCAATCGATTTAAAACTAACTTGCCGTTGAGCTAGAGGCTTGAAATTCTAATTGGTTGGAACTGGATGACAATACAACATTAACTTTTATGCTTGTAAAATTGTACTATTGATATCCAAAAAGTGTAGCTACTATGAAATTAATAAAGAATCAGAAATTAGTACATTAATTTGTAAATAAAATAAATAATAATTGTTACAAAATATAACCAATTTTTGTTAACATCTATTTTGTCCTAGATATTCCGTGTTATTTTATATTAATTTATTCAGGCATTTATTTATTTAGGCATCGGTTCTAGGGTTTATCAACGACATTCGATGAATATCTACGTGAACTAACTAGAAAGCAATCAGTACTCAAGAACTTCGATAACCAAATCAACATTTTTATCGACCGATGCACATCACTAGTCCCCGGCTAGAATCCTATCTGCATAATTAGGGTTTACGGTTACCTAGGTTAGGCTTAAGTCTAACGTTAGGTACTAAAATTGGTCAATGTCGTATTTTTAATCATTATGATATTGAGGACGATGTACTTATAAAAGTTTTTCTTCTATAAAACTGTCATGTGGCTTTTTTTTTTCTTTCTCGTCTGGCTGTACAAAGATTAGCCAATGTCAAGTTTGTAGTTATTTGTAACAAGTTAGTTAAACTATACAAGTATGGACCCCGTCTGTGCCGGCGCTCGCCGACATACGCACGGCACCCCCTTAGAGCGCTTTCCAGTCAGTTTTAACAAAAAAACACTCCAAAAAAGCAGAGCACGCCCGCCAGCTAACACCAACACAGACGAAGTCCCATGTGGCTTTTATTATCATCACTACTGAGCACGCGTCTCCTCTTGAATGAGATGAACTACCACGCTGGTCAAGTGCGGATTAACAGACTTCACACACCTTCGAGGACATTATGGAGAATTCTCAGGTTTCTTCATGATGTTTTCCTTAATCGCAAAAGCAAAGTGATATTTAGTCGCTTAAGAAGAGCAAAAAAATTACGTGGAAGCAACCGGCCAAGCTTTCAGTTGCCCACAAGATGGTCTAGTTACGTATATTGATTGTAACTTTGATGACTTGAAAAGAGCAACTGCCGAGTTTCTTGCCAGCTCTTCTTGGTAAAATCTGCATTCCGAATCGATGGTAGAATCACATACACAAGAGACACTAGCTATCCTAAATTGAGATCAAATTTTTGATTTGAATTGATACCTAAGTTTAGAATGTTCTGATTGGTGCAGTCAGTCTTTGACTTTGCTTAGACTTTGCTAGAATATGATATGCATATTATTTACATTGGTTTTAAATATTAGGTAGAATCGCATATTCTGCCAAGCAACATGGCGTGCTAAAATTGAATTCAGCTCACCTTCTTAACATACTTATTACTTAATAATATTGTCATCAGAAAGAAGAAAACAGTTAACAGGGCTCTCTCCGTCACTTACTTCATACAATCGTAGTTCCAATTTCATTTTAAAAACTGAGCAACCAAAGTCCATGAAATTTTGCAGACATATTCTAGAAACTAATATCTGTGTCTGTGGTGTTTTAGATTTTTCTAAAAATATGTGGTTTTAAAATTACAGGGGCTCAAAGATTTGCAGGAAAATTTTAAGACCGCGTAACTTTGAAAACGGATATTTTAACAGAAATCTGGAAAACCACAGACATAGATATTAGTTTCTAGAATACGAGTATGTCTGCAAAATTTCATGGACTTTGGTTGCTTAATATTTAAATGAAATTGGAACTACGATTGTATGAAACGAGTGACGGAGAGACCCCTCTTAAAGAGAAACATCGATGACTAGAATTAATTCTCAGTCTAGCTAGATAGATACCTACCTAAGCTACCATAGCACGTCCGCGTCATAATGATAACCTTAATGAAGTACCAGGTAAAGTATTACCGGCTAACCCTGTACCAAAACTTCTGGGAAAATACGCATCGCGCGAAAGCAAAACGCCATCTTTTTTTTCCATTTTCCCCCAACAGCGTGACTCCTGTTTGCATGTGTGCGTGCGACCTAGTTAGAATTCAGCTTTGTAAACACCAACCGAAAGTTCAAATTAAGAATGTTAATATTTTTAGGGTTCCGTACCTCAAAAGGAAAAACGGAACCCTTGTAGGATCACTTTGTTGTCTGTCTGTCTGTCCGTCCGTCCGTCGTGTCTGTCATGAAAACCTATAGGGTACTTTCTGTTGACCTAGAATCATGAAATTTGGCAGGTAGGTAGGTCTTATAAAACTAGTACAGCAATAAATCCGAAAACCGTGAATTTGTGGTTACATCATTTAAAACAATTAAAATGTGTTTCAATTTTCAAAGTTAGATAACTATACCAAGTGGGGTATCATATGAAAGGATTTTACCAGTACATTCTAAAACTGATTTCTATTTATTTTTATGCATAATAATTTTTGATTTATCGAGCAACATGTCGGAAAAATTCCCGAGTAGGGAACCCTCGGTGCGCGAGTCTGACTCCCACTTGGCCGGTTTTTATTCAATAAAATAACTGATAACATTATTTTTATCAATAAACTGTCAAGTAATAAACAATTTCGAGCGTTATTGCCATCTTTAGCTCGCAACATCGCAACGCAAAGAGCTGTGTTCGTGTGATGGTACGTCGCACCCGTTTGCATGTGTGCGTGTGACCTAGTTACGAGTGCGCTCGGAGGGCTTCGGCCGTTTCCGTCGCGTGAACATATGCGCCATCTTAGCGTAAGGGTTAGACTAGGCTGGGAACTTTTTTTTCATTTTCTTTTCTTTTTTTAGGGTTCCGTACCTCAAAAGGAAAAACGGAACCCTTGTAGGATCACTTTGTTGTTTGTCTGTCCGTCGTGTTTGTCAAGAAACCTATAGGGTACTTCCCGTTGACCTAGAATCATGAAATTATAATTTATTATTTGTTATTTATAATAATTATAAAATACGGAACCCTCGGTGTGCGATTCCGATTCGCACTTCGCCGGTTTTTTTTTAAGGTAAAACTTCTTATGGGACTTCGTCTGTGTTGGTGTTAGCTGGCGGGCGTGCTCTGTCTTTTTGGAGTGTTTTTTTGTTAAAACTGACTGGAAAGCGCTCTAAGGGCTTGTAGAAACATTAGTATTTTGTGTCACTTTATATTAGCATCGATGTTTCAATGACCGTATAGGTATGTTTAAAAACGGAATAATAATTGCCTTTCCCATTTCCCTTCCATCTAAGTGAGGTTTAAATGAACAAATTGAATTTCAGTCCACTGATAATATCATTGCGCTGTCAAAGCTTTGTAGAAAATAGCTGTCTGTACTTGAACTCTTTGAACTAGTAGCAAGCGTACAGGAAATGACTATTCTGTTTGTAGGATAAAATGTGAACTAAAGGTCTAGTGCCACAACGGTTTATTAATTATGTTAATAATTATTTTAACAATTTGGTAAATCGAACCCCACCTCCCATTCGGGAAATCGGGGTTCGATTCCGGACACGCATATTTTTCTTTTTGGATATTTAATTAATACCACTTGCTTTATCGGTGAAGGAAATCTGCATTCTTAATGTTCTCCAATGTGTAAGAGTTCTCCACTTAGCCATCGTGGTAGACTTTGACCAAACCTTTCGCTTTTCAAAGTCAAATTGGGTATCATTGTATACTTTTTAACTGTCAGTTGTTGAATTTGTAAGATGTAATAGTTAATTACGTAAACTTAAAACTAAAGCTAGGAGGGTTCCAAATGACGTGCCCAAGTCTGAGAAGAGCCCACAACAAACTCAGCAATCTGAGAGAAGATCTGTGCTCAATAGTGAGCCGGCGATGGGTTGTAGAGTGGAGGAAAATTTTAAGGAAAAAATGGTGGTGATAGCCTAGTGGCTAAGAGGTTGGCCTGTTTTTTGAGCGTCAGGGATCCAGAGACAAACCTCTAACTTCTCAGAGTTCTTATACTTACCTCGCTCACACAGGCTGCGTAAGCGTAGAAGTAGCGCGTACCATTGCGTTATAATGTATGGAACTGTTTGAAACATGGCACACCGCTTGCGTAAAGCGTGGACGTATGTGTGACCCGGTTTGTTAGGGGTTTACGCGCGTCACTACGCACGTGTCACGTGTACGCAATTGGTTTAAATCGGCCTTTAGAGTTTTTACCCAGGCAAAGCTCATACGATTGTACCTAAAAAGTGAAGACAAGTCATATACTTGTGTGTGTGACACATATGCTTAGCAACACAGACTACATATATATTAGCTTTATGCACTTTTTGACACCTACGAGCGTTCTTTAAAAAATGGCATCTCGTTACCAAGGTTGAGTTGTTCATACAAAATATCATATAAGAACTTTTAGTCGACAGCATATCGCTAGTGTGATCTAAGCTTAGCGTATTGCGCGTCAAACGTAACATGACCTATGCTAATACACAGATTATACAACGCTCCTTTACAAAAGAAGCTCTACATATTCTGGTTTATTTGTCACGCTTGTTTTGAAACTGTTATCACTTTGTCAATTGTGATTTATCTTGATTTACTTCCGAATAAGTATCTTTACCGTTGTCTCTGTTTATTATAACACGTATGCGTATATGTTATCTCTGTCTGTTTAAAAAAATGTAGGTAGTTAAGTATCAGCCTCCTTGCCGGTACAACTTTCAAAATAAGAATTACTTTCTCGATCCCTGAGTCATACTTTCGCTTTTATTTTCGTTCCCCGACTCAACGTGGTTTCAGTCAAAAGATTCCATTTTTAAATTTAATCACCCTGAACGTTAACTTTTTAAGAATATTATCTTTGAAATTACTTTACATTCGAATTTTTAATGTAATCGAAGTTTAAATCGATTTTTAATCGGAACTTTAACAAAAAAAAATCGAAATCACTAAAAGCAGACAGCAGTTTTATTTGGAATGGCAATTATCGATTTCTTACTGTTATTTTTTTAGGTATTTGATATTTATAATAATGATAGGTACTTTTTCGGATAATTAACTCTTTCCCTAGTAGATAGGCATTTATGTTATGTCCAAAGATATAAAGTACAACATGACATTATTATTAAACCAGGCAGGTTGACCTTGAAAATGGATTTCCTTATTATTTTATTTTAAAATGTGCCCATAAACCTTTTTAATACCTAGAAAAGACATTTAGCAAAAGTTGTATTTATTACATAAAATAAAATTATGACAGTATTGAGTTTATAATAATTTATTAGTTAATAGTTTAATACTTACATATTTACATATTATGACGAGTAGGACATAACTAGCTAATGCACGGCATTCGCAATTTTTTTTAATTTATTGACTAGCGCTTAGCTGCAATCAGACCTACTGGCAAGTGATGATGCAGCCTATGGAGCGCGCTAGAGATATGAGCTACTCATGTGGCGCGTTTATCTAGAAGACGCCTATTCACTCTTGACTTGAAGGTACCTACCTATATTAAAAATGGAGGGAAAAATTGAATGCTAGTAATGCTACCTACCTACATAGGTACTAGCACTAATAACATTAGCATGTCGGTGACGCAACGTCTCAAAATCGCCCAACGCACCTAAAGAAGCTTTTACTTCAATATCAGTTATATTTTTCTGAATAATTCTGACAATTTTAAAAATTCCTATTGTAAAAAGAATTATTTTGTTAAAAGGTACAACATTAGAGTCAATCAATAATTAATTCTAATCGATTAGAAAATAGAACAAAACATTAATCGATTATCGAATCGGTAATTGAATTTCGTACACGGCGCGTCACTTCCTAAGTTTCTGAACGGATACTTCCGCTGTCAAAAATGTTTTTCTCAAAACACGGCGCGGCGATTTGGCAACTTTCACCCGGCGGCGTTCGAAAGTTGAATTTTATGTTGCATGTGTGTGCATTGGTGTGCATTTTCGGATACTTGTATCATAGCATAGAAACTAAAATGTTACGTGGTATTTTATAATCTTTTGTAACATGGTTAATGGCTATTATTTATTTTTATTTTCAACTTGGTGATGCCCGCGACTTCATCCACATGGATTTAGGTTTTTAAAGATCCCGTGGGAACTCTTTGATTTTCCGACATAAAAAGTAGCCTATGTAGCAAATTTTATCGGAATCGGTTAAGTTGTTAGGCCGTGAAAAGGTAGCAATACAGCAATATTAGCACGGAAGTATGGATATGTCCGCGACTTCGTCCGTGTGGGTTTAAGTTTCTTAAAAATCCCGCGGGAACGCTTTGATTTCACGGGATAAAAGTAACCTATGTGTCTCCAAGACGAATTTTGCAAGCGCTGGGTCCGGCAGAGGAAATTTGGAATTTTATAATTTTTAAATTATCTCTGGTCGGTCTGGTGGGAGGCTTTGGCCGTGGGTAGTTACCACCCTATCGAGAGAACCGTGCTGCCAAGTGATTTAGCGTTCCGGTCTCCTCTCAGAATAAGAAGAGTTTAGGCCACAGTCCATCGCTGGCCAAGTGCGGATTGGCAGACTCCTCCGACCTCACGAACAGTTGGCGGACGTCTAAAAACCACTATTCTATCACGATATAGCCCCAATATTATAAAGAAATGTTAAGACTGTTGAACCGGTATGAGCTATTCTTAAGCCATTTTGCCCCCTATATTTTATTAAACACTGCATTTATGTAAAACATGTATATACTACTTTGTAGAATATTTCCTGTTTTATTAAATTGACAGACAACATTTTGCAATTTATTCATAGTTTATCTTTTATTGCCTAAAATACCAAAAGACTATTACTGAATTTTGGATTTTGTGTCATCTTTGACGGTTAGTGGTGCGTGCCCGGGATCAAACCCTGGCCCTCCCGAATTCCCGGGTACAAGTCTACCCACTAGACTATCACCGCTTCATTTACCGTTTTATTATGTTTTCGTAGATATATAATCCGATATGGCTAATTACAAGCAGCTGAGGGACTTGAAGCTAAATGTTATGTAAGTACGTATATATAATATCTAATACACCTGCCTACGACAGGTACCACCGCAGGTTTGATTTCCGGGATAGATAGACAGGGAAACCTTGGGAAAACTTATTAGAAAATAATGGTAGAACATGGAAAAAATATGTCTGTATTTTTTATTTACTTACTTATTTAACAAGTGTAAATTAAAAATTTATAACACCCCGGCAAGTGAGGGTTACAGTAACTAGAAAAGAGCTGATAACTTTCAAACAGCTGAACCGATTTTTTTGGATTATAGCTAAGAACACTCTCGATCAGGCCACCTTTCAAACAAAAAAAAAACTAAATTAAAATCGGTTCATTAGTTTAGGAGCTACGATACCACAGACAGATATACAGATACACAGATACACACGTCAAACTCCCCTCTTTTTGGGTCGGGGGTTAAAAATCTTTACTGAACCGCATCCTTACGCGAAAAAATATACAGAACGTTTTTTATTTTATTGCTAAACTAGCTAATGCTCGCGACATCGTCCGCGTGGACTACACAAATTTCAAACCCCTATTTTACCCCCTTAATAGATGAATTTTCAAAAATCCTTTCTTAGCGCAAATCTACGTCATACCTAATAGCTATTTGCAAGCCTTTCAGCCCGATCCGTCCATTAGTTTGAGCTGTGCGTTGATAGGTCAGTCAGTCAGTCAGTGAGTCAGTGTTTCCTTCTATATATTAAGACTAGCTTATTCCCGCGACTTCGTCCGCGTGGACTACAAGAATTTCAAACCCTTGTTTTACCCCTTTAGGAAAAAAAAATTCAAAAATCCTTTCTTAGCAAATGTCTACGTCATAATAGCTATTTGAAAGAAGAAAGCGAAATTTCAACCCGATTCGTCCATTAGTTTGAGCTGTGCGTAAATATCAGTCAGTCAGTCAGCTTTTCCTCTTATATATTTAGACTAGCGACTACCCGCGACTTCGCTCCCGGGGGAATTTCGAAAAACTCAGCCTTATTTCTTGCCTACTTTATAAGAACTCTCTCTACTTTGTGAAAAATTTCAGCTTTCTAAGTCCAAAGGTTTGGGCGTTGATGTGTCAGTGAGTCAGGACTTTCTTCACAATTAAAGTCCGCAGGTCAAAAGTTGAATGTAGTGTACACACAGCATATTAATGATGTTTGCCTAAAAAAAGAATGTTGTCTATGATCCACGGGTCAAAGGCTGAGTGCACACGGCATAACAATATGCGCGCAGTGTAACTGTCAGTTTTCACACAATGCGAAAGTGTGTCTTTGTTACCATTCACAGTCTTCACAGTTCAATCATTTATCCGATCCAGAAATTCGTCACAGAGATGGAGGAAATGGGGACCTTTAAAAAACCTTAATTTTCTCGGATCAGTCACAGGAATCAGCTAAATATGTCAAAACTAAATTAATTAACCTAACACTGATCTTTCTCTCGAAATAGGTGGGTCCAAGATCCAAAAACAAATTTTGAAAAAAAAAAAGAACAAAACATCCTTTTTAAAACAAAATTTAAAAAAAAATGAAGGGTTCCGTACCTATTCCGTACAAGAGATACGTAGCCTAACACTTATGTAACACACGGCAAGTTAATGTGATTTAGTAAATTAATTTTTTCGTGAGACATTTTTTTCTGCCGTTACAGCAAATTCATGATTTTCAGATTTTCCCTTTACTTGTGCTAAAAGACCTACCTACCTGCCAAATTTCATGATTCTAGGTCAACGGGAAGTACCCTATAGGCTTCTAGACAGACAGACAGACAACGAAGTGATCCTTTAAGGGTTCCTTTTTTCCTTATGAGGTATGGAACCCAAAAGTACATGTCTTTGATTTACGGGTCACAGGCTGAGTGCACATGGCATAACTTATACGCGGAGTTTAAAAGGACTAGAAGCTAGGACCCAGAGTTGTAAAACCAGTTGAAACAAGATGAAGTTAAAAATTAAAACCCGACTGCCATCGTCTTAATAAACGCTAAATATTATAGTAAAATTGTTTTTCTGTCGCTCGATATATTTTAATGTTGTAGTACATTTATATTTATGAACTCAGAATTTTCTCCTCTTTCATTTGACATCCCACTCGATACAATAGCAAAAAACAATTTTGGAGACCCCCACTTTTTTCATGTAACATCCGTTAGGTCAATTTTTTTGTATAAAATGTAGTCTATGTCACCCGGGCCTTTACGACGAATCGATTGACACCTCATCCATCAAAATCGGCCCAGAAGTTTAGGCGCTACGGTGGAACACAGAGAATCTGGATGCAAACATACACACATATCTTTGAAAAGAGCAACCGCCGAGTTTCTTGCTGGTTCTTCTCGGTAGGAAAGGCATTTCGAACCAGTGGTAGATGCTTTTGACGATTCAAAAGAACTTGTTAAAGTCTAATTGAATAAAAAAAATTTTTATAATAAAAATAATTTTGAATTTCATAATACAGACATACATAGACTGCTAAAATCATAACCCTTTCTTTTGGCTTTGCCGCAGTCGGGTAAAAAAAACAATATGCGTGGGTTTTTACGTAGTTTTGGCGCCGGTTTTCACACACGATGGCCGCATTATTTCGTCACATTTTCGAACGCAAGCAAAGCAAAGGTGATTCAAGACTTTCACTGTTAGATAATAAACTCGTTGATAAGTGAGGGCGTGGTGATAGTCCACTATTAACTGTGTTTAAATGCTTTGTTTATTAATAAATTATTATAGTTTACAATTGCTTTGTAATATAGCCTCAATAGCTCAACCGGTAAAGGAGTGGACTGAAAACCGAAAGGTCGACGGTTCAAACCCCGCCCGTTGCACTATTGTCGTACCTAATCCTAGCACAAGCCTGACGCTTAGTTGGAAGGAAAGGGGAATATTAGTCATTTAACATGGCTAATATTCTTTTAAAAAAAAAAACAATTCTTAGGTTACTTTTAGCTACTCATGTGGCGAGGATGAACTATGAAGTGTAACCTTAACAGGGCTCTCTCCGTCACTTACTCCATACAATCGTAGTCCCAATTTCATTTGAATATTAAGCAACCAAAGTCCATGAAATTTTGCAGACATATTCTAGAAACTAATATCTGTGCTTGTGGTGTTTTAGATTTTTCTTAAAATATGTAGTTTTAAAATTACAGGGGCTCAAAGATGTATGTGAATTTTTAAGACTGCGTAACTTTGCAACCGAATATTTTAACGGAAATCTGGAAAATCACAGGCAAAGATATTAGTTCCCGGAACGTTTCTACAAAATTCCATTGAGTATGATTGGTTAGTATTCCAATGAGAGACGAACTACGTTTGTATGGAGCGAGTGACGGAGAGACTCCTCCTAAGGTGGTGATGATGATGATAATTCCGATCCTTTAACCTATCACTCATTGTGATAGGTTATAGGATCTATAACCTATCACTCATCTACCAGCTACCTAGTATCACACTATCACACTAATATTATGAAGGCGAAAGTTTGTATGTGTGTGTGTGTGTGTGTATGTTTGTTACTCCTTCACGCAAAAACTACTGGACGGATTTGGCTGAAATTCGGAATGGAGATAGATAATATCCTGGATTAGCACATAGGCTACTTTTTATGCCGGAAAACTAAAGAGTTCCCACGGGAATTTTAAAAAACCTACATCCACGCGAACGAAGTCGCGGGTATCAGCTAGTTAATAATAAAATAAGCTACTTACTAATACTTTCCCTTTATGCTCAGTGAAAGTACGAGCCTTATTTTAACCTTTTGAGTTTCAGTTCCGGTTCTTAACCATAGTTGATGAATCGGTCACTCGTGCACTTATCATTTTATTGCCTTATTATACGAACAGGTTCGCACGTGATGGTGAGTGATTACCGGTAGCTTTTTTAATAATAATTGTCAGGTTCTGCAATCTCGCTTCATCGTAAGTAGATGTAATTTTAGGGCTCCGTGGCCGAAGGTGACTCTATAACTAAAAGTCTTCTGTCCGTCCATCTGTCTGTCTGTCAGCAGGCTGTATCTCGTGAACCGTAATAGGTAGAGAGTTGAAAATCACAGAATATGTATTTCTATTGCCGCTATAGCAACAAATACTAAAAAAAATTAAATGGGCGCCATAAAAATTGATAAAAATCAAAAAGTGTTATTTCTTGTGCGTACGGAACTCTTCGTGTGCTAGTTCGGTTTTGCCCATTTTACTAATTTTTAGGGTTCCGTACCTCAAAAGGAAAAACGGAACCCTTATAGGATCACTGTGTTGTCTGTCTGTCTGTCTGTCTAGGGTATTTCCTAGCATATACATATATTATAGCATACAGCATATACATACATTATGTATAGCACATACATTTCTCGGGCATCAGCTATAGTTTTTAACCCCCAACCCAAAAAGAGGGGTGTTATAAGTTTGACGTGTGTATCTGTGTACCTGTGTATCTGTCTGTGGCATCGTAGCTCCTAAACTAATGAACCTATTTTAATTTAGTTTTTTTTGTTTTAAAGGTGGCTTGATCGAAAGTGTTCTTAGCTATAATTCAAGAAAATCGGTTCAGCCATTTGATAGTTATCAGCTCTTTTCTAGTCACTGTAACCTTCACTTGTCGGGGGTGTTATAAATTTTTAATTTACACTTGTACCTGTGGTTTTACTATAAAAGATTACACTCGTAATGTATTTTTCAGCAGACAGCTGCAATTATATGAGGCAGGTAGGTATTGCTAATTCGTATAGTCCTTCACCGTGTTTCCCAGTCACGCGAATTTAATGAGCAAAATCTGTGGAGATGGCACACGGGGACAACTTTGGTGAGAAAACGACGCTTTTTCCGTACGTCAAAAGGAAAAATGGAACCCTCATAGGATTACTTTGTTGTCCATCTGTCGTGTCTGTCAATAAAACCTATAGGATACTTCCCGTTCTCCTAGAATCATGAAATTTGGCAGGTAGGTAGCCTTATAGTACAAGTAAAGTAAAGGGAAAAATCTGAAAACCGTGAATTTGTGGTTATATCACAAAAAAAATATTAAAATGTGTTCATGAACAAATAATAATAGTTAGTTTTTTCAAAGTAAGATAACTATACCAAATGGGGAGTCTGTACATTCTAAAACAGATTTTTATTTATTTTTATGCCAAACAGTTTTTGATTTGTTAAAATATCGGAAAAAACACCCGAATAAGGAACCTCCGTTACGCTTCGGTGATCCCGGGCACGCACCTCTAACTTTTCAGTTATGTGCGTTTTAAACAATTAAACTTGCTTTAACGGTGAAGGAAAACATCGTGAGGAAACCTGCATGCCTGAGAGTTCTCCATAATGTTCTCAAAATGTGTAAAGTCTACCAATCCGCGCTTGGCTAACAGGGTTTCCTCATTAATCATTTAGGTTTCCCCACGTAATAAAAATAAAATAAAACACAACTATGAAAAGGCAAAAATCATCTGTGAAGTCTGCCAATCCGCATAGGGCCAGTGTGGCAGACTATGGCTTAAACCCTTCTAACTCTGAGAAGAGACCCGTACTTAGTATTGGGCCGGCAATGGGTTGATCATGTCAAAGGTCTATTATTTTATCAAATTTTATAATCACTATACACACGCCGCGTCCCTGCTCACAATATTCCGCCGTGTGTTTCCATATTTCTATCGATACGAGATAGATGCATCTAAAATGCATTAAACGCAAGCATTATGTATTGTTTTTAAACATTGCATCCGCTTGTTTATGACGATACTGAGGTTACAAATGCTAATTATTACCACAGTAATTAAAAATATTAAAAACTAGCTGATGCCCGCGACTTCGTTCGCGTGGATGTAGGTTTTTTTTAAATCCCGTGGGAACTCTTTGATTTTCCGGGATAAAAAGTAGCCTATGTGCTAATCCAGGGTATAATCTATCTCCATTCTTAATTTCAGCCCAATCCGTCCTGTATTTTTTGCGTGAAGGAGTAACAAACACACACACACACACACACACACGCACATACAAACTGTCCGTCTGTCGTGTCTGTCAAGAAAACCTATAGGGTACTTCCCGTTGATCTAGAATCATGAAATTTGGCAGGTAGGTCTTATAGCACAATTAAAGGAAAAAATCCGAAACCCAAAAATTTGTGGTTACATCACAGAAAAAAAATTACAGTGTAGTCATGAACAAATCGATCAACATAAAACTAAAATAAAAAAAAATTGTATTTTCAACTATTAAAGTAAGATTAATATACCTAATGCGGTATCATTTGAAAGGGCTTTAAAACAGATTTTTTATTTATTTTTATGCACAACATTTTTCACCTCATCAGGAGGCAGGGCCTCACACTAAATATTCTAAACACTACGTTTTGTTAAGTTAACAAAGATTTATTTATTTATCGTGCAATACATACAACTGTACGGAACCCTCGACGTGGGAGTCTAACTCGCACTTGAACAGTTTTTTAACCGACTTCGAAAAAAGGAGGAGGTTCTCAATTCGTCGGAATCTTTTTTTTTTTAATGTATGTTACCCGATTGCTCTGAGACACCTGGACCGATTTGGATTTTTTTTTGTTTGAAAGGGTATACTTTGCAGGTGGTCCCATATAAATTTGGTGAAGATCTGATGAATATCTTCGGAGATGGAGAGCAGAACTCCTCAATGGATAACAGTAAATTGCT
This sequence comes from Maniola jurtina, assembly GCF_905333055.1. NCBI lineage: Eukaryota > Metazoa > Arthropoda > Insecta > Lepidoptera > Nymphalidae > Maniola > Maniola jurtina. The sequence continues at coordinate 4,025,452 of NC_060055.1, read as the reverse complement.
CTCGATCAGCTTAGTAAACAGTACAGACTTCAAAAACCACAAACACTAAAAAGTAAAAAATATTTTTTGTTTCTACACGTGTAATGTATGTGTAGTCGGGCGAGCTTCACACTTGAATTTCTAGTTTCTTTTATTATGCTCGCCCGACTTTATACATACATCACACGTGTAGAAACAAAAAATATTTTTACTTTTTTGTGTTTGTGGTTTTTGAAGTCGGTTTTATTTTTCTTTTAAAATTTTTAAATTAATGTAGTATTCTTCTACATCCAGACGAGAAGAAAAAAAAAATCTTCTACATGAGTAGAGAGTAGAGTAGAGTATCCTTGAGTTCCCATCGAAATTTATTATTCCACAAGGTTCCTCCAACACGCTAACGTAAATCAAACCATTATTTATTAATAAATTATTGTTTGATTAATCGAGCCGCGTCAAAATTAGTATGTATTTACTATTTACTTAATAAATTAATTATTGCACCTTGTCACGTGCTGGAAAAACGCAAGTCCTTACATTGTTTTTAACCCCCAACCCAAAAAGAAGGGGTGTTATAAGTTTGACGTGTGTATCTGTGTATCTATGTTTTTGTCTGTGGCATCGTAGCTCTTAAACTAATGAATCGATTTTAATTTAGTTCTTATTTGTTTGAAAGGTGGCTTGATCGAGAGTGTTCTTAGCTATACCTAATCGAAGAAAATCAGTTCAGCCGTTTGAAAGTTATCAGCTCTTTTCTAGTTTTCTTTGTGTCAGCTTTGAGTATTTGTGTCCGGGGGGTTTTTTTTTGAGTTATTTATCTTAAACAAGTGTAAATTAAAAATTTATAACACCCCCGACAAGTGAAGGTTACAGTAACTAGAAAAAAGCTGATAACTTTCAAACGGCTGAACCGATTTTCTTGGATTATAGCTAAGAACACTCTCGATCAAACCACCTTTCAAACAAAAAAACTAAATTCAAATCGGTTCATTAGTTTAGGAGCTACGATGCCACAGACAGATACACAGATACACACGTCAAACTTATAACATCCCTATTTTTGGATCGGGGGTTAAAAATAATGAAACGCGCCAAAAGAGCCTTGTCGGACTGTAATGGAATAAACTTCGAAGAAACTCAAAACCCAAATGCAGTGGATGGGCATTACAAGTATGATGTCATTGAAATCTGAATATTGAACAATACAGCCTTGAAAGTAATCTGTAGGGCGTAAGGATCAAAGATGTAATATCGATTTACCAATCGGATTTACGAAAAGGATTGGCAGACTTTACACACCTTTGAGAACATTATGGAGAACTCTCAGACATGTAGGTTTCCTTGCAATGTTTTCTTTCACCATTTTTTAGGGTTCCGTACCTCAAAAGTAAAAACGGAACCCTGCTAGGATCACTTTGTTGTCTGTCTGTCTAAAAAACTAAATTAAATTCGGTTCTTTCGTTTAGGAGCTACGATGCCACAGACAGATACAAAAAGGTTTAAAAAAAAATACATTCGAACCTACTCTACTCAAGAAAAAAATCCGTCTCCTTTTTCACGTATGGTAAACCGAGAATTTGTGGTTGCAATTATACTATATATAGCTCGATTACCACTGACTGACTGACTCATTGACATAATTGTTCTCCTAGAAAGAGAAGGAAAATGATATAGTGATGTAGAGGAGATGTGTTTGGATTCGGGAACCCTCTGGGGAAAAATTATGACTTTTCGGAAAAACAAGATGGCGGCCGACGTGATTTTTGCAGCTCCGTTGTTTTCCAACCGATTTCGTTGAATTTTGCAATCTTTGAAGAAAATAGTAAATGATTGATAAAAAAAGTAGAAAAAATTGGAAAAACAAGATGGCGGCCGAGCCGTAGCGTTTTCAAAATTTTGATTTTTCGACCCCGAACCGCGGCGCCACAGATCCGAAACGGGAAATCGATAATAATTATTTTTTTCTGGTTTCGTCTACGATTATCCTGAATTTTGACAGAACGGGAGTAGTTTTTAAAAATTCAAGATGGCGGCTGTCGTGGCGGCCATTATGTTAGAGACACGAAAAATCGCAATTTTAAAAGTTAAATATCTCAAAGTTGCCAACATCGGAGCGATTCGGCTTCTATGAAGCGGTTGTACGTATAGACTCGAGGTATAGATTGGTGGGGAAAAATTACCCCATTTTTCGGGAAATTTCAAGGTTTTTGGGAAAATGTAAAAAATCGAAATACGGACTTTTTGCAAAATCCGAGTATGAACGATTACGTGTTTTGCTCGTACAAATGACATTTGGGTATTTTTGTCACCGGAGACTGGCAACACTGGAATTTATCAAAGTAAAAGTGATTTTCGACACGGTCTTTTTCACGGTATCCCCTTTCGCGTGGGTGCGAGCGAGAGGAAAGATTGAAACGTCATCGGGCGCGGTATATCCTGTAGTTAATAGGAAAATTATGAAACCGTGTAAAATCTTTCTGTGAAACGAGTTGGCGGCCATTTTGTATTTTTTTTAATTTTTCGAAATTTTGATCACGTTTTTGAGGCAGTTGGCAACATTTTGGAAAGTCAGTATGTATGAATTGATTGTGTATCTCGGCTGGCAGTATGGAGATATGCAACCGGTGTTGCCAGTTTTGGGGAGATTTTCGAGATTTTCAACTAAGAAACTCCTGTAAAATTTTGTATGAAAAATTTTTTTTTCACTGATGGTGTTATATAGAAAACAAAAACTTAGTAAGCCAAAATTATGGAGAAAGCTGATGATTGAGGATATCGGAGACGGGTGAAGGGTCCGCTTAAGGTATTGAAGATAGGTGGGGGGTGCTCGAGCAAATGTCATTCATGACGTCATCCAATTGCCAAAAAGCTGAAAAAAAATTCAAAATGGCGAAGAAAAGATGGCCGCCATACAAATTTCACCGGTGTCCAGCTCGGAGGGTATAAAAGATGGAAGTGTGGTTTCTTGGCAAAAGAGAATCAAGATCCGAAGGTCTACTCGATGAATAGAAAAAAAATTCAAAATGGCGGAATTTATTTTTCCATACATTTTGTATGGCGATTATGAATGTCTCATTCTCCTAGAAAGAGACGGAAAACGATACATTGATGTTTGGGAGATATGTTCGGATGCGCGATATGAGTAGGGGAAAATTATGAAATTTCAGAAAAACAAGATGTCGACCGACGTGATTTTTGCAACTCTTTTGTTTTCCAACCGATTTCGTTGAAACTCGCAATCTTTGAAGAATGTACTAAACGATTAATAGAAAAAGTGGAAAATTTTGGAAAAACAAAATGGCCGCCGTACAAATTTCGTCGGTGTCTATCTCGGAGGCTATAAAAGATGGAAGAGTGGTTTCTTGGCAAAAGATGATCAGAGTCCGAAGGTCTACTCGGTGGAACAAACGCTGCATGCTCGCGGACCACTTTAGTGGTCCGCGCACCCACGCACCCTACTAACTTATTATCCTAATTTACAAAAAAATAATATGGATATCGTTTTCAGGGTTTTCCAGGGTGCTGATTTTGAAAATGACATTTATTTTCAAATCCAAGATGGCGGACTTACATTTTCTACAATAAATAGAAATGCCTGTCATTTTATGGGGTTTTTCGGGGTGAATTATGTATCTTAATAAATCAATTTGGTTTTATATAATAAAGTTAACCTTACCACGTCACGTGAGCTGCTTTAGCAGCTCGCGCACCGAGCAAAAACTAGTTAAAATATGTTCATGAACAATTAATTAGTATTTTTAATTTTCAAAGTAAGATAACTATACCAAGTCATATGAAAAGGCTTTACCTGTACATTCTGAAACAGATTTTTATTTATTTTTATGGATAATAGTTTTCGTTTTATCGTGCAAAATGACGAAAAATTACCTGAGTACGGAACCCTCAGTGCGCGAGTCTGGCTCGCACTTAGCCGGCGTTTTTTTAGATGCACAGAAACCTCTCCCTCTCAATTAAATATATTTACATAATGATCATTAATATTACATTGTGTCCAATCAAATAGTTACTGCAATTTTTTTTTTGCCACTAAGCCTTCTAAGGAATAGGCCTCAGCTACTATGCAAGGTCGATAGTGCACGCGATTGGATCATTCGCGCGTAGTTCGAACTTCGATTCTAAATTCGAATTGTTTGACGTTTCGATGTGGGGAGTAAAAGGTATGTTCGTTTTGGGTCCCTGTAGGAACACCAAATTAACACAGGAATAAAAAAAAACTCCAAAGGAATAGGCCTCAGCTATACTATGCAAGGTCGATAGTGCACGCGATTGGATCATTCGCGCGTAGTTCGAACTTCGATTCTAAATTCGAATAAGTCTGACGTTTTGATGTGGGGAGTAAAAGGTTTGTTCGTTTTGGGTCCCTGTAGTAACACCAAATTAACACAAGAATAAAAAAAAACTCCATTAAACCTTCTAAGGAATAGGCCTCAGCTACTATGCAAGGTCGATAGTGCACGCGATTGGATCATTCGCGCGTAGTTCGAACTTCGATTCTAAATTCGAATTAAGTTTGACGTTTCGATGTGGGGAGTAAAAGGTTTGTTCGTTTTGGGTCCCTGTAGTAACACCAAATTAATACAAGAATAAAAAATATAATACATCGTAAATGCATTTTTTTTTTCAAATATTGCAAAAAAAATATTCTAATCCTCTGTAATTTAAACGCGTTAAGTTGGCTTTAAACTACGGAAATATAATATAATATATAAATATCGATCACCCTACTTTGAAATGTCACTTTCACAATTAGATGTAATATTATATTTATATAATTTATATATTATATTGTATTTCCGTAGTTTGAAGGCAACTTTAGGATGTAGGGAAGTAAAAGGTTTGTTCAGTTTGGGTCACTGTAGTAACACCAAATTAATACACGAATAAAAAATTATGGTACATCTTAAATGCATTTATTTTTTGTTCAATAATGGCAAATAAAAATGATTCTAAAGATTCCTTTGTAGTTTAAACGTAGGGGTTTCCTTCTTGTGTTACTGTATAAATATAAATAAAACTCAAAAAGCATTTTTTTAAAGATAATGATAATTTATTTGTCTCAACATCAAATACAACATAAACAAACATAACAAAACATATTGACTTAAATTAGTTATAATAACAAACATTACTGTGTACCTGTTTCCCGAACTAGTAAAAACTACTCGTATGTCTCGAAAAACAGGGCGAATTATTATTTCCTTGACTCTTTATGGTCTCCTAATTATGAAGATTTTGTCATAAAAGTGTTAATTGTTGGCTTACTTGTTAAATCCTAATTTGTAATAAGTAAGTAGGTAAATCAAGTTGAACTTATTTTCAAAAACTGCATAAAACAAGTTTTTTTCCCAAATAAGTATACTTTTTATGCTGTGAACACTTCCGCAATACCTAGGTAAAAATCATATTCCTAGGTCAGTAAATTTTTCATAAAGTTCACTATGCCTATTCACTATTCAGTCCAAAAAAATCCTTCGTTTGGTCGATTTAAAATGAAACATTTTTTTTCGATTCCTGAAAAATTCTAATTAAGTGACTTTTTGTAATGGCCGATTCAAATAATTTTGATAGTAAAGTAATCGTTAACTATTAAAAATCCCAGGAAGAACTTAATTCAATTTTATTCAACAAATAAAAACATTTAACCTTGACCTCTTATTCATTTAACTTACATTTAATAAACTTTCATGAATTCATATAAAATAATATGTTTACAAATCGAAAGAATAAGATATCTATATCTCATTATATTACTATTGACCACAATGCAACTAAATTGTGGTCACGTACCTTGAAATAATACAATCATTATGAACCTTTTTACATGAGTTTCACTCTATTTGAAATAACGTGATAGAATTTTAGCCTAACTTTCCAAATTACTGAGAAAAGTTACAAGAACAACTATAGGTGCATTTTCAAAATAATACCCGTGACTTCATCCGCGTGGATTCAACTTTTGAAAATCTCGTGAGAACGGTTTGATTTCTCGGAACAAAATGTATCCTGTGTCCATTTCTGGGATGCAAGCTATAAAATCACACTATGTAACTAAATTCAATCTTAATTCTATTAAATAAAACTGATGACTGCGACTTCATCCGCGTGGATTTAAGTTTCCAAAAATCCCGCGGAAACTCTAATTTTCCGGAACAAAAAGTTCTGGGATGCAAGCCATCTCAACTGTGCCTTTCGTTAAAATCGCTTTAATGAATGAGCTGTGAAAAGCTAACAGATTGACAGACACACTTTCGCATTTATTAGTATGGAAGTATCACTACTTCGTATTATAAATACGTAAGTCTGTTTGTTTCTTGGGCCACGTCACAACGGAGCAACAGATCGACGTGATTTTTTACATGGATATATTATTGTTAAAGACCTGAGACTATCATAAGCTATTTTTATCCCGGAAAATCAAAAAGTTCCCACGGGATTTTATGAATATAAATCCTCGTGGACAAAGTTCCGGGTATCCGCTAATAGATTTGTATTTAGGAATGACTACTGACAAAAATTCATAAAAAAATTGAATCATAGTCTCCTCTTAATAAAGTGCCTCGTGTCCTTCACCGAAGATTTTTTGTATAAAACTAATTGAATAATTTATTACGGGGACAAAATAAATAAAATAGAAATTATCTTACAGACAATACCGATAAATATTCAAGGCAACGCGAAGAAATTGTGCAACCACGACGACATAATGAAACTAACTAAACATTATATAATACTAGTTACTACTAGTTTTAATACAAGTTTTACTACAAGTTTTACAACTAGGCAGTTATTGCAACCAAAAGCGGTGATAGCGTAGTGGTTAAAATGTCGATCTTCTGTCGGGGAGTCCAGGGGTGCGATCCCGGGCACGCACCTATAGTTTTTCGGAGTTATGTGCGTTTTAAGCAATTAAAACACTTTTAACGTAAATCATAACATTAAATGACCTGCAATTCGCTCCAGTAATGCGCAGGACTTCAATTGCTTAATAACACATAAACATGAAACATGGCATAATATTGTATATCAAATCTTTGAAAAGAGCAACCGCCGAGTTTCTTGCTGGTTCTTCTCGGTAGGAAAGGCATTCCGAAACAGTGGTAGATGCTTTTGACCGTTCAAAAGAACTTGTAAAAGTTTAATTGAATAAAAATATTTTGAATTTGAAATGTGCGACATTATTCTAAGTGACGACTGAAATTCGCTTTTAATAAAACTCCTACGTGGCGAATGTGAACATATACCTAAATGAACGCAAAAATGTAAATGACTTAGGTAATATTACTTAAATATCTACTGAGTTTGGTAGTCGGTACAAAATGAAAAGTTTCATTGTGTTGTGTGTGTGAAAAATATAAAAAAAAAGTTGGTGCCATTCCGTTGTCGGGATTAAGTTTATTGTTTCACAGAAAACAAAAAAATATTTTTGTTCAGGGTCGACAAAAAAGTTGCAAAATGAACCAACCTACTCATTGTCTGTGGTACTATAGTTCGAAATTCAAAAATTTCTCCTGCAACGTCATTTTGATTTTCATTGTTATTTTAAACATGGAACACGCGTAGAACGATTTAAATAAATGATAGAGAAGCAAGGGTCGTGTACATCCGTACTTCGCGCGTTCATAGATAGACCGGCCTTGCGGTGCTGTTCAACTCTGTGACACACTTTTGAGTTGGCTTCAAGCCGTCGTGTGGTTTAATCTGAAAACACAACCTTACTACTTTCACTTTAGAGCTATTTTTAGAACGTCGTGACAGTAAAGTATAGTTTTAATTGAGACGGGCGCAGCTATCCTGTCGCGAATTTCGAAATTTGAATTTCGAATGCGTAGACATATGATGGGATTTGCGAATCGCGTCATTTCCAGTTGTAGAAAGAGAAATGGAGAAGAGAAAAGGTTTTGTCTCTTTTTAACTTGTTATAATGATGCGTTTTATAACTGACTGACTGACTCATAATAATATGACGTGTCGATTAACAATTTTTTTTTTCGACAGCCAACCTGGCGCAGTGGTAAGCGCTGTGGTCTTATTAGTGGGAGGTCCCGGGTTCGATTCCCGGCAGGGCTTTGGAATTTTATAATTTCTAAATTTCTGGTTTGGTCTGATGAGAGGCTTCGGCCGTGGCTAATTTGAATTACCATCCTACCACCAAAGCCGTCCCGTCAAGCGATTTAGCCATCGATGATTTAGCGCTCCGGTACAATGCCGTGTACAAACTAAAGGAGTATGGGTTTAACTGTCATAAACTGGGCCTATGTGTCAACTGTCATGTTAAAATCAAGGATTACAAGTGTAAATTAAAAATTTATAACACCCCCGACTAGTGAAGGTTACTGTAACTAGAAAAGAGCTGATAACTTTCAAACGGCTGGACCGATTTTCTTGGATTATAGCTAAGAACACTCTCGATCAAGCCACCTTTCAAACAAAAAAAAACTAAATTAAAATCGGTTCATTAGTTTAGATGCCACAGACAGATACACAGATACGCACGTCAAACTTATAACAACCCTCTTTTTGGGTTGGGAGTTAAAAATAGTACTGTTGACGTCATGACAGTTGACACACGGAGCTTAGGGGTTAGGCCGCTAAACAAACACCTTTTCGTTCTAGGTGTCACCGACAGTCCTCTGTGCAGGGCCTGCATGGAGGTCGATGAAACACCGACGCGCGTGCTTCTGGAGTACACGGGCGTGGCAAAACAACCAGAACGCTATCTGGGATCCCCAACCTCACTCCATGAAGCCCTCGGCAAGCTGGGCGGTTCACTCGGCTTCTGGAGTGAGCTTGGATGGCTGGAGTGAAGACTTCGGCGGGGAGGGACAACGCACTCACAACAGACGGAAACGGAAATCAACCCAGAGAGAAAGAAAGAAACAAGATAAAGTTGAAAACTAAAACCCGACTGCGATCGTCTTAATAAACGCTGAAATATAAGAGTAAAATTGTTTTTCTGTCGCTTGGTATATGTTAATGTTGTAGTACATTTATATTTATGAACTCAAAATTTTCTCCTCTTTCATCAAAATCGGCCCAGTAGTTTAGGCGCTACGGTGGACCACACAGAATCTGGACACAAATATACATACATACATAGACTGCTAAAATCATAACCCTTCCGTTTGGCTTTGCCGCAGTTAGTCGGGTAAAAAGACACATAGAGCTAAAATGGCGAATGAGATCTCAAAATGTACCTATGCATAATAATTAGACCAGCTGACCGCCCGCGACTTCGTCCGCGTGTATTTAGGTTTTTCGAAATCCCGTGGGAACTCTTTCATTTTCCGGAATAAAAAGTAGCCTATATGCTAATCCAGGATATTATCTATCTGCATTCTGAATTTCAGCCAAATCTGTCCAGTGGTTTTTGCGTGCAGGAGTAACAAACATACACACACACATACACACAAACTTTCGCCTATATAATATTAGTGTGATTTGTTTATCGTAGTCGTCTAAAAGGCTAAAACGCACTTCCCTAGCAAAACAATTAGTATTTGTCAGCGGAGTGAAATCAGACCTTCCGTTCGGTTGCGACAGGCGTTTTAGTAATTTTGCAACGTCCCCCCAAGGCGACCGACGGCGCTTTTTGTATTGATAAGCGAAACCGGGTCGCAAGGCTTGTCCTTGGCTAGTATCTTAGATACTTGGAAAGCTGATTAGTGTACTTATGTTGTCCTGGTACTGAAAGTGTATTCGAAAAAAGGAGAGAGCCTAGGTTAAGGCTCCAGCCTCCTTTTTGGGGGAGTCCTTTTTGGGGGAGGCTTTTTAACCCCCGACCCAAAAAGAGGGGTTGTTATAAGTTTGACGTGTGTATCTGTGTGTCTGTGTATCTGTGTATCTGTGTATCTGTCTGTGGCATCGTAGCGCCTAAACGAATGAACCGATTTTAATTTACTTTTTTTGTTTGAAAGGTGGCTTGATCGAGAGTGTTCTTAGCTATAATCCAAAAAAATTGGTTCAGCCGTTTAAAAGTTATCAGCTATTTTCTAGTTTTCTTGTAGAAAAGAAGGTTAGATAACCCTTAGGTTCATAATATTCAAGTGTCAATTGACAAATGTCAGCTGTCAAGATGGACGTTGCCTAGATATACATAATTATTTATTTGAAAATTATTTGTCGGGGGTGTTGAAAATTTTTAATTTACACTTGTTACATTTATAAGCGAAACCGGGTCGCAAGGCTTGTCCTTGGCTAGTATCTTAGATACTTGGAAAGCTGATTAGTGTACTTATGTAGAGTAGGGACCGATTCTAGGGTCTGAAAGTGTTTTTGGAAATACGAGATAGCCTAGGCTAGGTTAAGGCTCCGGCTTCCTTTTTGGGGGGTCCTTTTTACATTGATAAGCGAAGTCGGGTCGCAAGGCTTGTCCTTGGCTAGTATCTTAGATACTTGGAAAGCTGATTAGTGTACTTATGTAGAGTAGGGACCGATTCTAGGGTCTGAAAGTGTTTTTGGAAAAAGGAGACAGCCTAGGTTAAGGCTCCAGCCTCATTTTTGGGGGAGTCCTTTTACATTAATAAGCGAAACCGGGTCGCAAGGCTTGTCCTTGGCTAGTATCTTAGATACTTGGAAAGCTGATTAGTGTACTTATGTAGAGTAGGGACCGATTCTAGGGTCTGAAAGTGTTTTTGGAAACACGAGATAGCCTATGTTAAGGCTCCGGCCTCCTGTTTGGGAGGGTCCTTTTTACATTGATAAGCGAAACCGGGTCGCAAGGCTTGTCCTTGGCTAGTATCTTAGATACTTGGAAAGCTGATTAGTGTACTTATGTAGAGTACCAACTCTGGGTTCTGAAAGTGTTTTTGGAAAACTCTTTGATTTGCCGGGGTAAAAAGTAGTTTAAGTCCTTGCCTGGGATATAAGCTAACCTTGTACCAAATTTCGTCAGAATCGGTTAAACTGTTGGGCCGTGAAAAGGTAGCAAACAGACAGACAGACTTTCGCATCACATCACACTATCACATCACAATAATATCATACTATAATATAATATTATAAAGGCGTAAGTTTGTCTGTATGTGTGTGTGTGTGTGTGTGTGTATGTTTGTTACTCCTTTACGCAAAAACTACTGGACGGATTTGCCTGAAATTTAGAATGGAGATAGATTATACCCTGGATTAGCACATAGGCTACTTTTTATCCCGGAAAACCATAGAGTTCACACGGGATTTTTAAAAAACTTACATCCACGCGAACGAAGTCGCGGGTATCAGCTAGTTTATAATATGAAAGTATGGATTTAGTACGTTAATCTATCAAATTATTGTATACTAGCCGATGCCCACGACTTCGCCCGCGTGGATTTAGGTTTTTCGAAATCCCGTGGGAACTCTTTGATTTTCCGGAATAAAAAGTAGCATATGTGCTAATCCAGAATATTATCTATCTCCATTCCAAATTTCAGCCAAATCCGTCCAGTAGTTTTTGCGTGAAGGAGTAACAAACATACACACACACACACACACATACAAACTTTCTCCTTTATAATATTACTGTGATTGTTTACTTTCATTGTATTACTTCTAGAATCAAGTAGAATATTCGCCATAGGTACAAACCGGGCTTACTCGTAGACTCCTATACATTTGACTACAAAATCGTGATGACGTCACACTTGGAAACGCAACAGCACGCATGTGCACTACACGTATGTTTAGTGCTGCGTTTGAACTCGACTGGTACTCGCGCGAGTTGTTATCTCATAGGAGGCATAGACAAGTGGGTACTTTGTGTGTGCCACGTTTGAATTGGGCTGGAACTTGCGCGAGTTGTTAAAATCCTAAAAAGAGACATACTCAAAGCACAATGTAATGAACTATCGATCGTAGTTTGATGGCTTCGGTGTGACGATCACAATTAACCTTTGTTTGACTGACACTCTTTCGCTATCGGCTAAAATGCACTGTTACAGCAAAAATGCCATTAATTCAGTCAATCACAACAGTTGAGACTATAGCGATGCAACAACACAAAACTATTCGACTTAATGAAACAATTTTTTTTTTCAGAGTTAAACTATACTTATTATAGTGATTTAGATATAATTTCATGATATGGATCCTATACATTCGGTACGGGCTTCATAAGAATTCAACGTGTGATAGAGACTCTATGCTCGGATGTTCTCTACGTAATCAAATCAGATAAGGAGGTCCGTAGGAAAATCAAAGTAACTGACATAACTAAAGTGGCAATACTTCAAAGAACCAATAGATGTTGGGGTTCCAAAGTGCTGATAGAATGGCGACCTCGTACCAGGAACCGCAGCATTAACAGACCCCTACTAAGTGGACAGATGACATGCCTCAACACAAGAACAAATCACAAGAACTTGCTAGTGCAAAACCAGTGCAAGTCCCTACAAGATACCTATGTTCAGCAGTGGACGTCTATTGGTTGATATGACTATTTAATTTTAATGTTATTGAAATACAATTTCACCTGGTGGTAAGTGATGATGCAATCTAAGATGGAAGCCGGCTAACATAGAAGGGTTTTGACAGTTCTTATTAACCCCTTTGGTTTCTACACGGCATCGTACCGGAACGCTAAATCGCTTGGCAGCATGGCTTTGCCGGTAGGGTGGTGACTAGCCGCGGCCGAAGCCTCCCACCAGACTATATGACCTTGCAAATATTACAACTGTTTGTCTCGGCAAGTAAATTGGCAAGATACGAACGCAGCACAGTACTCACACACGCTTACATTATCATATCAGTCAGTAGTACCTGAGCGCATGTTCCACGCATGTGCATACATAAATATGTGAACTGCGACCGGTGGTTTTGATACTTGCTGTTAAAGTTGCAACAATCAATATTGTTTTTTTTATCAATTGACCTATTTCTTATATAGAATTTGATCGCCATTATTAGTTTAAATTCAGTATTTATTTTCAACCTCGATAGCTCAACGATTGAGGAGCGGACTGAATTCCGAAAGGTCGGCGGTTCAAACCCCACCCGTTGCACTATTGTCGTACCCACTCCTGACACAAGCTTTACGCTTAATTGGAGGGGAAAGGAGATAGATAGATAGATAGATAGAAACTCTTTATTGCACACAAAAACACATGTAAAGGATAACAACGGACTTCGTCTGTGGTGGCGTTTGCTGGCGCGCGTGTTGTGACTTTTTGGAGTGTTTTTTTTTGTTAAAACTGACTGGAAAGCGCTTTAAGGGGGTGCCATCCGTATGTCGGCGAGCGCCAGCACAGACGGGGTCCATACTTGTATAGTTTAGCTAACTTGTTACAAATAACTACAAACTTGATTCTGTTGTCTTTCTCTAAACTAAAGGAGTATCTGCCTCTTTTCCTTTTTAATATTGCTAAAAAAGGACGGAACATAAATACATTTAAAGACTTTAAATTTTAATGCACGCTACAAAAAACGAAATCGAATCTTTGATTTGATTTAACTTATTTAATATTAAGCATTATTTTATTATTGTGATGTTATCATTGTCTCAAAAAACTACGGTATCTACGGTATTCCGAACCAGTAGTAAATTATTTGATGATTCAAAAGCACTTGAAACGAAATGAAATGAAATTTATACTTGTACAAGTTTATTTGAATAAAAACATATTCTATTCTATTCTATTCTACGAATTTAAACGTTTTACATCCAAATCATAGCATCTAAAGTCTAAAGTCCTAATAAAAAACATGTAAGTAAATATTTGAAAAAAGAACAATAAAAATGGCCTCCAGCAAACAGATGTCAATAAACCGCGAAGGCTAGTATCAAGACGAGTCGCACGAATACGGCTGCGGGTATAAATGGGTCTTGGCCAGGCAACTTTTTCTCGCTAGTACTAAACTAACGTTGGCCTGTCACATGCTTATGCGATCCTGGTAGCTGTTCGATTGTGCGGCCGAATTTTAGTTACTTACTAATTTTAGTTAGTTACTTCCAATTTTAGTCATTTTTGACAGTTAGTTCTATCGCTATCTATTCTTTTCCGCAAGGAGCATTAAGAAAGGGATAGCAACAGATTTAATACCTAGTTTAGTTTAGTTTAGATATTGAGTAAATAGGTACTTCTAATTTTACTTAATTTTGACAGTTAGTTCTAGCGCTATTCTTTTCCGCAAGGAGCATTAAGAAAGGGATAGCAACAGATTTAATACCTAGTTTAGTTTAGTTTAGATATTGAGTAAATAGGTACTTCTATTTTAGTTAATTTTGACGGTTAGTTCTAACGCTATTCTTTTCCGCAAGGAGCATTAAGAAAGGGATAGCAACAGATTTAATACCTAGTTTAGTTTAGGTATTGAGTAAATATGTACTTCTAATTTTAGTCATTTTTGACAGTGTTATAACGCTATTCTTTTCCGCAAGGAGCATTAAGAAAGGGATAGCAACAGATTTAATACCTAGTTTAGTTTAGTTTAGATATTGAGTAAATAGGTACTTCTATTTTAGTTAATTTTGACGGTTAGTTCTAACGCTATTCTTTTCCGCAAGGAGCATTAAGAAAGGGATAGCAACAGATTTAATACCTAGTTTAGTTTAGGTATTGAGTAAATATGTACTTCTAATTTTAGTCATTTTTGACAGTGTTATAACGCTATTCTTTTCCGCAAGGAGCATTAAGAAAGGGATAGCAACAGATTTAATACCTAGTTTAGTTTAGGTATTGAGTAAATATGTACTTCTAATTTTAGTCATTTTTGACAGTGTTATAACGCTATTCTTTTCCGCAAGAAGCATTAAGAAAGGGATAGCAACAGATTTAATACCTAGTTTAGTTTAGATATTGAGTAAACCAAAATATGCTACATTTTGGCTGCATACAAATCTCTAACTTGACAAGCCTAAATAGTGCTTTTCTTTTTTTACAAGAATAAGGAGATTTTTGTAAATTATGCCACTATGATTAATTATAAGTATTTTGAAATTATTGAGATTGTGGAGTGTATTTATAATTAATAATTGCATTTAACCAAACCACCCAAAACCCAAATCACACTGTGATGTGTGTGTGTGTGTGTGTGTGTGTGTGTGTGTGTGTTTTGTGCGTGTGTGTGTGTGTGTGTGTGTGTATGTGTGTGTGTGTGTGTGTATGTTTGTTACTCCTTCACGCAAAAACTACTCGACGGATTTGGCTGAAATTTGGAATGAAGATAGATAATATCCTGGATTAGCACATAGGCTACTTTTTATCCCGGAAAATCAAAGAGTTCCCACGGGATTTCAAAAAACCTAAATCCACGCGGGCGAAGTCGCGGGCATCGGCTAGTTAAATCTATGTCAAAGTTTCAAAATCATTATCATTATCAAGCGATAGACATCCGAACTGTATTCCTTTCCCATTGTCACTTGTATAACTTAACTTGACGAGTCTAAATTAGTTCTATTGTTTTCAGCAGGGAACAATTATTTAGTTATTTAAAGAGATTTTTGATTAGGCTTATAATAATCAACAGATTATGCTATAAATTTTGATATGAACTGTCTAAAGTCTAACCCGAGGGCATTCTACAGGGTGGATTAAAATGACTAAATACTATGTTAAAACTCGTACATTAAAATTGAAAACCACTCAAATAAAAATAAATGTCCTTGATCAATTAAACTTAGGTATTGTTAAACGTTTATTACGCAAAATTATACAATAGCAATTATTTCAGTTGATTCTAAGTTTTTTCCGAAGTGACTAACTATATAGGTCTTGGTCAGGCATCAGGCAACTTTTCTCTTATCATGTGACGTTCTCAATCACACTAATATTATAAAGGCGAAAGTTTGTATGTGTGTGTGTGTGTGTGTGTGTGTATGTTTGTTACTCCTTCACGCAAAAACTACTGGACGGATTTGGCTGAAATTTAGAATGGAGATAGATAACATCCTGGATTAGCACATAGGCTACTTTTTATCCCGGAAAATCAAAGAGTTCCCACGGGATTTAAAAAACCTAAATCCACGCGGGCGAAGTCGCGGGCATCGGCTAGTAATAATATGTATGCGATCCGTTTAGTCATTCTAGCCTTTATAGCCCAGTCATTTGGCAATTTGAGATGGAAAGTTTTCCGGGAGTTATGCAAATTGGTGGTTTTATAGATCTCGATGTGCTCTTTCCGAATTTCCATTTTGCCACCTCGTATCTTTGCCGCTCGCGCCGCCATCTTGGAAAAATGGCGTCCAAAAACTGTTTTTTGACGATAACTTTTTTCCGACTCATTTTCGGATGAAAATAGCTATGTAACAATAAAACTAGAGACAATGTCCTACAATTTATGTAGTCAACTTTTTTTGTAGACTCAATAGTTTTAGCGTACAAACGCCACAAAGTCCACTCCAACACTCGTTTTGGCCAAATAACTCATTTCCACACCACGATGTGGTAGAGTGACTGGTGCGGTTTTTTTTAATGGTATCTCCAGGCTGAGCCGGTAGTCACCTTCAATTTTAGCCATCACTTCGTCCAGAGAAAACTAACACTCTTCAGAATTCTGCTCGAGATAAAAGTAAATATACTGCATCGCAGTTTCGATCTCATGTGAATATGAATCTTTTTTTTGGGTTTCGAACCCAAAGGATGCCAACGGGACCTTATTACTAAGCCTCTGCTGTCATCTGTTTTTTTGTCCGTCTGTGCGTCTGTCTGTCAGTGGGCTCTATCTCTTGAACCGTAATAGGTAGAGAGTTGAAGTTTTCACAGAATGTGTATTTCTATTGTCGTTTTAATAACAAATAATAAAAATTTTTTTTTGCCGTAAATCTGTTGTACAAAATTAATAAATGCATAAATTTTAAGGTCACACCATATTTGCTCTATGTGTCAATTTATTATTGTCACGTCAAAAGTCCAATTTTAATCCTAAATTTAAGGGGTCTACTTAGTTTTGGACTGAAATTTACTTAATGAACTTACTTTTAACATGAAAATTATTGACACAGAGCAGAAATATACTTCTTAAGATATAACCGTACTTTCTTAAAATGTGTGCATTATAAGCACTCTCTAAAATAGCTCTAAACTAACTCAAAATGACAGGTAATAAGGATGTATAATAAGATCTTTGTTTATATGTATATCTATTATCAAAATAGATTAAACTATGATTAAACTAATGCATATTTAACAATGCGTTAAATACGTAATGTATGTCATAATAATCATAACAGAATTGAGGTTAGTTAAGGCGAATAAATCAAGCAATAATTACTTAACGTAATTTTTACGAAGCAATGTTAGTCAGACCTAAGAACAGGTAAAATACTCTTTCTAAATAAACAAACTGATTTTCCTTATACACTAAGCTAAGGCCTAAGACCGATGTGAAATCTACTATTGCTGCATAACTTTTTTAACCATCGACCCAAAAAGAGGGGTGTTAGAAGTTTGACGTGTGTATCTGTGTATCTGTGTTCGGCGTCTCTTTTTTCTTTCCACATGCATATTATACCAAATTAATATTATATTATAATTTTAAATTAATATTACGTTATTGTATATTATATCAAAAATAATATTATTTTGTATTTTAATTTTTAATCATATAATTCTCGTAGGTACTAAGCGGCAAAGCATTAAATGTTGAATTAATCAAAATGTTTTAAAACCGCTTATATTAAGTAGGTATTAATCATATTATTCTCGTAAATACTAAGCGGCAAAGCACTAAATATTGTTAATTAATCAAAATGTTATAATATCGTCTACGTATACAAAATATTGTCTATTCAGCTAAATAATAGGTATCAAGTTACGTCCAGACATTATTCTGTTACAAAAACATTATGAATTATTTGTGTAGATTATCAAAATCAGCATATTTATTTCAAGAACGCATATTTCAGCCAAAAACAACATATTGAAAATTTGAATTTTGGTTCTCTTATATCATAGGCTTTCAGACGTCTTCAATCAGCCTGTTTGCGTCCACTGCTGGACATAGGCCATCCCGAGAGCGCGCCACCACACACGATCCTCCGCCTTCCTCATCCACCCACTTCCCGCTACCTTCGTCGGTCATCAGTCCGGCAGGTCAGAGGTCCAACACTGCGCTTGCTGATACGCGGTCTCCACTCCAGAACACGTCTGCCCCAGCGGCCATCAGTTCTGAGGCAGACGTGGCCTGCCCACTGCCACTTCAGCTGGCTAATTCTTTGAGTTATGTCGGTCACTCTGGTTCTCTTGCGGATTTCCTCATTACGAATTTTCAGACCTTTGCTAATTAAAAGTAGAATTAATAAAAACTAGTGTTCCATTGAGAAAGAACTCGCTGTGTGTTAACTGTCATATCATAATAAGTATGGTTTGTCATGCGGCTCAATTGCGTTAGAATGCCAGCTACATTGTCACGATCGCAATCACCTCTGATTGGTTGACGCTCGCTCACTATTGGCTACAATGCATTGTTGCAACGAGAATAGCATAAATTTAGCCAATGACAACGATTGCGATTGTAATAATGATTGATGCAGGTTTTGACGGAATCGAGCTAAAGGTTACCGTAACTGTACTTATAACATGACAGTTGATACATAGAGCAAATATGGTGACTCCTGTATAAGATTGTGTGCGTAATAAACGCAAGTACCTACTATCTCTCTTCTCTTCTCGGTAGGAACGGCATTCCGAACCAGTGGTAAATTATTTGACGATTTAAAAGCACTTGTAAAAGTTTATTTGAATAAAAATCTATTCTATTCTATTCTATCTCAAAACTCTAAGCAGTCAGCAATGGTATTCACGCCTACTACAACTGGTTAATATTAATCAATCAAAGCAAGCAACGCACAAAACAAAATGGCGGTCCCGTTATAGATGACAGAAGAACGTTGCAACTTTTTTAATTAAAAGGGGCAAATACTAGTCCAATTTCGACTCACGAACAAAACCGAACGTACAACTGTTAAGAACTGGTTGCGTTCAGTTATTCCACTCCACCTTATAACGTTACGCAATGGAACGTGTTATAAAAAAGAAACCAGATTTTGTAGCGGTGCTTTCTTGACGTGTTTAAATGCCAAATGAATTATCCTTTATTATGTTTTATTTTTAAATTTCGAATCGCAATTGAAAGTGCGTAAACACGGGGCTTATTACTCTGTGGGCTGTGGATGACATTTATGAAATTGGATCGATTAATTTTGATAGTTAATGTTTTTATAATTTATGAGGTTTTTTAAAATTTGTAAACACAAATTAGTAAATACTAGTATTTCATTAGTAAACAATAATGTAAAAGGTAATGTAAAAGAAAATATTAAGGAGATATAAATTGTTCATAAGTAAAAGGCGTTTTTCAGTAATTCATCGATTTATTTGCCAGTTGCAACTTGTTATGTTGCTTGTAAAATGCACATTTTTTAACCCCCGACCCAAAAAGAGGGGTGTTATAAGTTTGACGTGTGTATCTGTGTGTCTGTGTATCTGTGTATCTGTCTGTGGCATCGTAGCGCCTAAATGAATGAAAGGTGGCTTGATCGAGAGTGTTCTTAGCTATAATCCAAAAAAATTGGTTCAGCCGTTTAAAAGTTATCAGCTATTTTCTAGTTTTCTTGTAGAAAAGAAGGTTAGATAACCCTTAGGTTCATAATATTCAAGTGTCAATTGACAAATGTCAAGCTGTCAAGATGGACGTTGCCTAGATATACATAATTATTTATTTGAAAATGATTTGTCGGGGGTGTTGAAATTTTTTAATTTACACTTGTATATACACTTGTTGTACATAAAATAAAATAAAAGATTGAGATGCTTGCCCAGATTCGAACTCGAACCTCTGGTCTCCTGAATATAAAGCTGACGTTTTAACCACTAGACTATCACCGCTCCACTTATATAATAAGAATTGATTAAGTGTTTGATTAACTTAAGATAAATAATTTAGATTGTGAATTAGAAATTATATAAATTAAGTATTTCTTTGTAAAGTGTTATGTCACGCATTTTTCTTGTATTAGACATGTATTATTCATATTATATGTTATAACGTGAATAAGTTGACGAACAAGACGAAAGAACCATGCTCGGAGTACCTCTACGTAATCAACTCAATCAAACAAGTGTAAATTAAAAATTTATAACACCCCCAACAAGTGAAGGTTACAGTAACTAGAAAAGAGCTGATAACTTTCAAACGGCTGAACCGATTTTCTTGGATAATAGCTGAGAACACTCTCGATCAAGCCACCTTTCAAACAAAAAAAACTAAATTAAAATCGGTTCATTAGTATAGGAGCTACGATGCCACAGACAGATACACAGATATACACGTCAAACTTATAACACCCCTTTTTTGGGTCGGGGGTTAATGGAAATGAGGGGCTCCATAGTAAAACCAGAGTAGACATAGTTCTAAGGTAATTAAATGTCAGTTGATTTAACGGTGAAGGGAAAGATCGTGAGGAAACCTGCCTGCCTGAGAATTCTCCATAGTGTTGTCAAAGGTATACGAAGTCTACTAATTCGCACTTGGCCAAACCCTTCTCATTCTGATGGGAAATCCGTGCTCTTAGTGAGTTGGCCATGGGTTTTATTTTATTTTATTTATTACTAGCTGACGCCCGCGACTTCGTCCGCGTGGATTTAGGTTTTTAAAGATCCCGTGGGAACTGATTGGTTTTCCGGGATAAAAAGTTGTCTATGTCAATAACATGGATGCAGCAAGCTACCTCGGTACCAAATTTCATACAAATCGGTTGAGCGGATGGGTCTTTAGGAATCCCGTGAGAACTCTTTGATTTTCGGGGATAAAAAGTAGCCTATGTCCGTCTCCGGGATATAAGCTGACTCTGTACCAAATTTCGTCAGAATCGGTTACACTGTTGGGCCGTGAAACGGTAACAGACAGACAGACAGACAGACACACTTTCGCATTTATAATATTAGTATGGATTGGAAAATCTACAGCGAAATATTACATTAAGTTTCCTTAACGCTTATTACAGATATATGACCAATTCTAGATTTTCTCGGGTGGTTCGAGAGAGGTTGATCATGATGATGGGGTTTGAACCGCCGACCTTTCGGAATTCAGTCCGCTCCTCAACCGTTGAGCTATCGAGGCTATATAATATAAAAGTTATCCTTTGATTACTCGCTATTTATTCAATAGCATTTGCAGCATTAGAGAAACCGCCAAATGCATTATCGGCTTTCAGTTTGTTCATCAAATTCAAATTCAAATTCAAATTATTTTTATTCAATTAAACTTTTACAAGTGCTTTTGAATCGTCAAAATAATCTACCACTGGTTCGGAATGCTGTTCCTACCGAGAAGAACCAGCAAGAAACTCGGCGGTTGCTCTTTTCAAATGTACAATTTACAATAATATGCCGCCCCATCCGCCCCTTGAATTCGTATGTTAAAATTTTTAACCGACTTCCAAAAAAGGAGGAGGTTCTCAATTCGTCGGGATCTTTTTTTTTTTATTTTTTATGTATGTTCCCCGATTACTCAAAGACCCCTGGACCGATTTGGAAATATTTTTTTTGTTTGAAAGGGTATACTGTGCAGGTGGTCCCATATAAATTTGGTGAAGATCTGATGAATATCTTCGGAGATGGAGAACAGAACTCCTCAATGGATAGGAGCAAATTGCTCGCGATCAGTGTAATAGCTTAGTAAACAGTAGGGTTTTAACTGGGCACAGCATATTATATAGTACAGTGGGGCCACTAAAAATTGTGAAATAAAAAATTTTCAAAAGAAAAATAAAACCGACTTCAAAAACGACAAACACTAAAAAGTAAAAAATAACTTTTGTTTAGCTACACGTGTAATGCACCTAGGTATGAAGTCGGGCGAGCTTCACTCTTGGATTTCTAATTTTGTTTTAATATGCTCGCTCGACTTCATACCTAGGTGCATTACACGTGTAGCTAAACAAAAGTTATTTTTTACTTTTTAGTGTTTGTCGTTTTTGAAGTCGGTTTTATTTTTATCGTACAGCCGTGGCAGTTCTATCGGTTAAGACGACGATTAAACTGACGATAGCCCACGGTTATAAATACATTAAAGTTGTAATAAATAATATTATAATTGCGTTTGTTTTTTTTAACGATGCGATTATATAATGAAAGAGATGGAGCTAACGGCCCGGCGGTAACTGTTACCGAATTTTAATTGGCCAACTTTCTTTGGGCGTGCAGCTTTCAATTGCGTAACTATGAAATGAGAAACAATTATGTATGTATTAATATACCGGAAAGGAAGTATTTTTGGGCGGAACTTTCTACAAGTGATATTTATGTGAGATCGTTCACGCAATTATAACTATAGGTATGGGTGGACTCACCATTTTTCGTTTACATTTTTGCTGTACTCAGCGAAAAATTGCAAAAATACCTACTTAGTGGATTTCTGTATATTTTCGCCATTTACTAATCCCTAATCACAGTAATATTATAAAGGAGAAAGTTTGTATGTGTGTGTGTGTGTGTGTGTGTGTGTGTGTATGTTTGTTACTCCTTCACGCAAAAACTACTGGACAGATTGGGCTGAAATTTAGAATGGAGATAGATTATACCCTGGATTAGCACATATGCTACTTTATATCCCGGAAAATCAAAGAGTTCCCACGGGAATTTTAAAAAACCTACATCCACGCGAACGAAGTCGCGGGCATCAGCTAGTACTTAATAATATAAAAGCGAAAATGTGTCTATCTTTCGTCTGTCTGTCTATCAAGGTCCATCGTTACACTGATCTTTTTAAGTTTATAACAAAGACAGCTTGCATCCCGGGCTACTTTTTGTCCCACATAATCACAGTTACCACGGGTTACTGTGAAATGAGAAACAATTATGTATATATTTAATATACCAGAAAGGAACTTCTTTTCAGTGGAGCTTTCTAAAAGTGATATGTATGAGATATTCAGGCAATTATTACTATAGGTATAGGTGGACTCTAAACGAAAAGTTTACATTTTTGCTTTTCTCAGCCTTTGAGATATAAAGAAAAGTTGCAAAAATACTAGCAGAGATTATGATAATTTAGATTGTTATATATTTTCACCATTTATTTAAGCCTGTTTTCTGTCTGTCTGTCACAGCACATCCATTTAACAAATTTCAACGAGGTACGGAGCTAGTTT
The DNA here is from genome assembly GCF_905333055.1 of Maniola jurtina. Lineage (NCBI taxonomy): Eukaryota > Metazoa > Arthropoda > Insecta > Lepidoptera > Nymphalidae > Maniola > Maniola jurtina. The sequence goes on along the minus strand of NC_060055.1, from coordinate 4,002,390 downwards.
TCATATCGGCAAGGGATATAGGCTTCTTTTTGTCCTGGATAATCTGAGTTCTCAAGGGGTTCTTAGAAATCTAAATTCACTTGGATGAGATTGTGGGCATCTACTTGCTACTAAGATAGCTTGGATCTTGAAAACGGATATAAGCTACTTTTTATCCCGATAAATCGAAAAGTTCCCACGGGATCTTTATATACCTCAATTAAAACAGACAAAGTCGAGGGCATCATCTAGTAAATGAATAAATTATTTTAAGTCGTATTATTAAGACTGAGTTTAGTACATAATATATTATAATTTTCTATCCGTAAGTTTATTTAGAAAATTAATTAAGTATGTATTTGAAGGCGTAATTTTTATATAACTTAGAATATATTATTTACATTTATGTTTAAAATGTTTTATGACTGGATTTTCGTCATATGTTTGATGGGTATAGATATAGTGTGTATGTATAGATATATAGTATGCGTATCAATGGAATGCTCATAACTTTTTGTACATTATATTACATGAAAATGGGTGCTGTATTAATACTACAATGAAGAGGGTCGGTCACTGGTCATTTACTAAAATTTCAATAATTAAATTACAATAGGGATGTTGCCACTTAATCAAATCAGCAACTTTTTGTCAAACGTCAAAACGCGCGTTCATTATAGAAGCTTGTATGAAATAATGAAATATGACGAACATTTGACGTACTTTTTTAATTAAATTGATAATTTATAAAAATAGTTATTAAAGAAACTAACCGAAGGCGTGAGTTTTACGTATTTTTGAATCCCTCCATTAGACAAATACTAAAAAATGATTTATATTTGACATAGGCAACATTCCTATTTCTTCTACTCTACATTCTCTCATACTCTACATTCTATTTATTTTACTACTACCGTCAAAAATTCAGTGACGAAACTACGAGTAACCGAGGGCGTGAGTTTTACGTGTTTTGGAATCCCTTCATTAGATAAATACTAAAAAATAATTTATATTTGACATAGGCAACATTCCTATTTCTTCTACTCTACATTCTCTCATACTCTACATTCGATTTATTTCACTACTACCGTCAAAAATAACCGAGGGCGTGAGTTTTACGTATTTTGGCACCCCTTCATTAAATAAACACTAAAAATAAATTATATTTGACATAGACAACATTCCTATTTCTTCTACTCTACATTCTCTCATACTATACATTCGATTTATTTTACTACTACCGTCAAAAATTCAGTGACGAAACTACGAGTAACCGAGGGCGTGAGTTTTACGTATTTTGGAACCCGTTCATTAAATAAACACTAAAAAATAATTTATATTTGATATAGGCAACATTCCTATTTCTTCTACTCTACATTATGGCATTCGTTTCATTTCACTATTTCACTACTATCGTCAAAAACGAAGTGACTAACCCGTAATTTAAGTGGAAATTACCTTTAATGCTCCCACCTGAAGTGTGTGGCTGTTGGCTTTGCTGCACATTGCTCTGGGCCTCCAGCTTGGTGCTTACAGAGTTCCACATATCAAACATGTTCAACATAATGGCCCTAAAGGACCTCGGAGCACGATCACATAAACTTATCCATAACACACTAGGTTAATAATAAATCACAAAGTCGCCGTAGCGCTCACCCATTTTTCTTCCATTAAATTTATTTAACACACTGCAAAAATTCTCAAGTCTCAAAATTGTTCGTCCGTCGTAAAAAAAACTTAAGGCTATGTCTGATCCCAGGTTAATTTGTATCTTCAATATATTGCGTTTGATATCACTATGTGTTTTTTTTTTAATTACTTTAATTAAGTAAGTAATTCAATTTAATAAATACGCTTCTATAATATTTATATATTATAAACTTTCTCAAATGGTCAACTAATGTAAATACGCTATAATTTTTTTTTTGTTTGTTTAATTTTATTATTCTCTACGTTTATTCGGATTTAAATATCAGTCTAAAATTTTCGTTCGTAAGGTTTTGGGTTATGATTGGGGGAAGTTATATATTTATTGGTGGGTTTTTTTTATTAATTTTAATAAACTAATTTATTATTTTGTGAATTATCAACTATTTTGTTTGTGATTAAATATTGCAGTATAAATTCTTAATAAACCGTGATTATTATTTTGAGATTTTTTTTTTAAATCGTGTCTCATATATTGTCGAGGTGCGGTCTTAAAAATAAAAGTTGGCTGCAAGAGTCTACGTCCCGTTTTTTTCTCTTCATAGTTTGTATAAGCATCGATTTAATGCGTCCTTTTTGCGTTTCACAGTTTCGACGAATAGGCCTCCGCGCACATTTTAATTATTGAAAAAAAAAAAACTATTTTGACAGGTGACAGCGCGGTTTAAATTTAGAATCGGTATTGCGTTTTATTCTTGGGAGTTTTTTTAGCCGCGTTCTTGGATGCACTGGAGTGCAGTTGCAGAGGGGGTTTCAGCTTCAGGCAAACGGGGGGGGGGGGGGGGGGGGGGGAGGGTCGGAAGCGTTGTTTTCAACTGCGCATGCCCGAAATCGATCCCGCATGGCCAGTGAGGTGTTCAAAACTAAGGGATGCTATACACATAGTCGGATCGGTGCATTCGTCAATTTTTATTGACAACGAAACTGATCCGATGTATCCTCTACAATGTCGGACATTTATTCGGCTTGCATAGTCCGCAAAACGCCTCGGATTTATTAGTAAACTAGCTTTTATTTACAAGCCAAAACTGATTAGAATTTATAGACATTATTAAAGCTATTCAATCAAAATTCATTTAATGCAGTGCAAAGTTAGCGGTTTCCGGAATTCCACTTCTATTAATTTCTTTATTTGATTGAAATAAGCCTAATTAAATTGATATCAGACACGATGTATCCCGATTTTATTTAAATTATTCTGTTTTCGGACATGTACCCCGATTTTCTTTAATTTATTCTGGTTGTTTTAGCTTTATTATTTTAGTTTTATACTCACTTGCACATGAAGGATACCCATCGTACAAGATTATGAAGAAATTTTTTATATTTTTTATTTTCATGGCAGCCATTTTCTTAATTTTTTTTTGTTGTGTATGGCGGCAATAGAAATACGCATTCTATGAAAATTTCAACTCTCTACCTATCATGGTTCATGAGATTCAGTTCGCTGACAGACAGACATATGGACGGACAGCGGAAGCTTAGTAATAAGGTAACGTTGGCACCCTAAGTATACGGAGCTCTAAACATTACTTATATAATGCCGGCTTCTGAAATGATGTATTAAATAAAAGCAGATATTTCAACAGTACTTTTTGCTGAAAATTCATCCACATCTATACAAGGAACCAAAAGCTTATTTTGCTATAATCCGCCAAACCAAAGAAATCTGTATGGTGCAACATGCAGCATGCGACATGGACCGCCCGCCCTCCCACTGAAAAACATGCAGAAAACGCCAGCCACCAAGTAAGACACACGAACCACCACCACGCAGCACCACAACAAATCCCAACACCACTCGACGCACGTTTCGCCCCGACACCCGTCGCATGCTGCATGTTGCACCATACAGATTTCTTTGGTTTGGGGGATTATAGCAAAATAAGCTTTTGGTTCCTTGTATATCATGGACTTCCGCAAAAATATAACGCCTGCTTCTGTACTACATTTTTCATCCACATCGATTTTATCGCCCGACTGTGTGTATAGCAAGCCTACACAAAACTAAAACACTACTTGCATCGCTATGTGTGGGGCATGGTAACGCGGTCTATAGTGCTCCACTCTACAGTCTATGGTAGGTTAGTATATAGAGCGCCGTCAGTCGCCTATTATGTCATTTTACTTTGATGTTCGTCGAGTACTTTACTGTTGTTACTGTATGGGTGAATGTAGGTGTTTTTGTGGAACGATCTCCCTTTGTTAGCGCGATTATTGAATCTTGTATTGTATGTGTGCGTGTATATATTAATAATAGGTATTGTTCTTTATATAAACGGTATGGAAGCCTGGAAAAAATATTTTTAGTGGTAGGTAGCAGGTACCCATTGGCTGACTAGACATTCACACAGAAACAATATTGTAACATAAAGGATGGATATCCGCATGCATTTATTTAATTAATAAAAAAAGACTTAGTATATAAGTATAATATAATGTAATAAAAAAAATATGATTAGTAATTGATTTCTCGATTGAGATTTTGTAAATATCCCGTAGGAACCCATTGATTTTCCGGGATAAAAAATAGTCCATATCAATTTCCAGGTTTTTTTAATATCCATGTCAAAATTCAGGTTGATTCGTTGCTCCGTTGAGTCGTGATTATAGGAAGAATGAAGCAAACAAACACAATTTTAATATGAAGTAGGATGAGAATGGCGTGATTTTTTTTTTTAAATCATGGGAGTTCTTCCGGGATGAAAATACTCTGTGTCTCTAGGATGCAAGCTACCTTTGTACCTTTCATTGAAGTCGGTTCAGGGAGCCGTGAAAATATAACAGAGAGACAAACTTTCGCAGTTAAGTGATAAGTATGACATAAATGAATTTTCCAATTTTCTTTGGTAAATAAAACACTCAAATAGGTAATTGTTTTTACTAAAAATATGGCATTGTGTTTGTCTGTCTATCAGTTAATAATAATTGATCACCTAACTGCTGAATCCATCTTCACGAAATTCGATACAGACCATGCATTCCCTAGACGGAAACATAGGATACTTTTAATCCCAGAAATCATCTAAAAACAGATGAGGATTACTTATTATATCAAAAAAATATATCTTTGTCCCACGGGAACATAGTTAAAAACAGAATTCAAGCAGACAAAGTTGCAGGTATCTACTAGATATGAATAATAAAGGTTTTAACACTAAAACAATTCTATAAATGTGACTTTATAAAGGTCAAAGTTCACAGAAGATACTCCCACTGCATTCCGATCAATATCCTTCACTAGCTCTCACCCCTGACTTCGTCCGCGTAGGCTAAACATCCTTTTTTAAACCCTTGTATAATATGTATGTATGTATGTATGTATGCTTTATTGCACCACAAAGCACAAGTGACAGGTTACAAGAAACAAGAGATCGAATCTTAGAGGTATTGTTTAAAAAAAAACTTAAAACTGCGATTTTTTAAACTAAGTATATTTAAATGATTTTCGTGACTTCGTCCGCATGAATTTAGGTTTTTAAAAATGAATTTAAATTTTTTTTCCGAGAAGTTTTCCGATTTTCTGGGATAAAAAGTAGCCTATTTTCATACCTGGGATGCAAGTTACTCTGTACCATACAAATTATGATCATCAACCCGTTACCAGTCCACTACTGAGTACTGTCTGTGAGTGGGTCTGTGAGTGTCCTCTCAGAATGAGAAGGGCCTTAGGCTTTAGTCTGTGGCTATAGTCCACCACGCTAGCCAGTTTAAAGACTTCACATTTTTTTTTAATGAATATTAGCCATGCTAATCATGACTAATATTCCCCTTTCCCCTCCAATTAAGCGTAAAGCTTGTGCCAGGAGGGGGTACGACAATAGTGCAACGGGTGAGGTTTGAACCGCGGACCTTTCGGAATTCAGTCCGCTCCTCAACCGTTGAGCTATCGAGGCTCTTAAGTTTGAAAGCATTATGGAAAATTCTCAGGCAAGCAGGTTTCCTTGCATTGTTTTCCTCCACCGTTAAAACAAGTGATATTTAGTTGCTTAAACGCACATAACTCCAAAAAGTAAGTGGTCCGGACCCTCCAAATAGATCCACGTCTTAACCACTGAGTTATCAACGCTTCTCTTCGATTAAATTTTTTAAATTAATATTTTTTTTGTCTGGTCTGTCATAACTCCTTGAAATTATAGTTGATTTATAGAATGATAAATCTCAAATACAATGTCGAAGCTAAGACGGTGCGTAGTCAAAGTTGCGCAATGTGTTACGACACGCAACTCAGCGTGTGGCGTGTGCCACAAACTGATGCAAGTTGCAATAAGTGTTTTATGTTGCATTTAAGTGCAACTAATGCAGTGCAAGTTGCAAGTTTTAAGTTACACTAGTTGTCAATACGACACGCGTGCACGCAACATAGATCTACGTTAAAAGTTATAAGTTATATAATGTGTGTGCACCACAAATTGATGCAAGTTGCAATAAGTGTTTTTTGTTGCATTTAAACGTAAATAATGCAAATTGCAAAATTATTTTTGTTGAAAAAAAGGGGAAAAAGAATGTTTATATTTCTTTGAATTTAGAGTTGATTTATAGATGATAAATCTCAAATACAATGTCGAAGCTAAGACGGTGCGTAGTCAAAGTTGCGCAATGTGTTACGACACGCAACTCAGCGTGTGGCGTGTGCCACAAACTGATGCAAGTTGCAATAAGTGTTTTATGTTGCATTTAAGTGCAACTAATGCAATGCAAGTTGCATGTTTTAAGTTACACTAGTTGTCAATACGACACGCGCCCTCGTAACAGATCTATGTTAAAAGTTATATAATTTGTGTGCACTACAAATTGATGCAAGTTGCAATAAGTGTTTTATGTTGCATTTAAACGCAAATAATGCAAATTGCAAAATTATTTTTGTTGAAAAAAAAGGGAAAAGAATGTTTATATTTCCTTGAATTTAGAGTTGATTTAAAGAATGATAAATCTCAAATACAATGTCGAAGCTAAGACGGTGCGTAGTCAAAGTTGCGCAATGTGTTACGACACGCAACTCAGCGTGTGGCGTGTGCCACAAACTGATGCAAGTTGCAGTTAGGGTTTTATATTGCATTTAAGTGCAACTAATGCAATGCAAGTTGCATGTTTTAAGTTACACTAGTTGTCAATACGACACGCGCGCTGGTAACATAGATCTATGTTAAAAATTATAAGTTATATAATGTGTGTGCACTACAAATTGATGCAAGTTGCAATAAGTGTTTTATGTTGCATTTAAACGCAAATAATGCAAATTGCAAAATTATTTTTGTTGACAAAAAAGGGAAAAGAATGTTTATATTTCCTTGAATTTAGAGTTGATTTATAGAATGATAAATCTCAAATACAATGTCGAAGCTAAGACGGTGCGTAGTCAAAGTTGCGCAATGTGTTACGACACGCAACTCAGCGTGTGGCGTGTGCCACAAACTGATGCAAGTTGCAATAAGTGTTTTATGTTGCATTTAAGTGCAAATAATGCTTGTTACATATTGCATGTTGCACTAGTTTTCAATACAACACACTCACGGCATAGATTATGATGTGTGCCGCAAACGGATGCAAGTTGCAACAAGTGTTTTATGTTGCATTTAAGTGCAAATAATGCTTGTTGCATATTTCAAGTTGCACTTATTGTCAATACACACTCATGTGGTGTGTGCCGCAAACGGATGCAAGTTGCAACAAGTGTTTTATGTTGCATTTAAGTGCAACTAACTCAAGTTGCAAAGTGTTTATGTCGCAGTAGTTAACAACTCTGTTGCGAAGTTGAACGTAAACTGTGAAAAGGGCTGTCTGATATTATGTCAAACGAGGTTCTAAAGCAAAGTTTAAGGAACTGACTATATTTGATCTGGTTCTAAAACTAATGAAGTTGAAAACTAAAACCCAACTGCGATCGTCTTAATAAACGCTAAATATTATAGCAAAATTGTTTTTCTGTCGCTTGGTATATTTTAATGTTGTAGTACATTTATATATTTATGAACTCAAAATTTTCTCCTCTTTCATTTGACACCCCACTCGATACAATAGTAAAAAAAAAAAAATTTGGAGACTCCACTATTTGTCATGTAACATCCGTTAGGTCAATTTTCTTGGAATAAAATGTAGCCTATGTCACCCGGATCTTTACGACCAATCGATTGACACCTCATTCATCAAAATCGGCCCAGTAGTTTAGGCGCTACGCTGGAACACACAGAATCTGGATACAAATATACACACATACATACATAGACTGCTAAAATCATAACCCTTCCTTTTCGCTTTGCCGCAGTCGGGTAAAAAACAGCAAAAGTTTTTTTGTAAAAGTCTTTAAAAGTTAGAACTTATAACAATCAGGCAAGCAAAGCAAGCGTTAATTTTCGTAACATTAAGAAAATCAAGAGACTTATTATAAAGATATCATAATTGGCGGGTAGCTTCATCTGTTTAGTAACATCCTGTTGTAAAATCTGAGAAGCGCTGAAGCGGTTATTTACATATTGCACTATAATACATTGTAGCAATTCATACATCATTCGTTCAACCTCGCCTGCATGTTTATGAATCAATGAAACCAAATCTAGTGCTATCCCTTTCCGGAGAGAGCATTATGAAAGGGATGGCAATACATTTAGATCTGTAATTTTAGTTAAGAAATCGTGTGCAACAGAATTAACTACATTGGCAGAGTGAATTTCACATTGACGAGAGAATCTTTATCTCAATTATTATTAAAAGTCACGCATGCGAAGCCGCGGTTGATAGCTAGTATGCTATAATCCGCTAAACCAAACAATTCTGTATGGTGCAACATGCAGCATGCGACATTGCTTGCTTGGTGGCTGGCTTTTCCTGCATGTTTATCAGTGGGAGGGCGGGCGGTGCAAGTCGCATGCTGTGCACCATACAGATTTGTTTGATTTAGCGGATTGTAGCAAACTAGGGGATGCCCGCCGACTTCGTCCGCGTGGATTTAGGTTTTTTAAGATCCCGTGGAAACTGTTTGAAGCTACCTCGGTACAAAATTTCATACAAATCGGTTAAGCGGATGGGTTTTTGGGAATCCCGTGAGAACTCTTTGATATTTCAGAATAAAAAGTAGCCTATGTCCGTCCCCGGGATATAAGCTAACCCTGTACCAAACGTCAGAATCGGAAAAGGTAGCAGACAGACAGACAGACAGACACACTTTCGCATTTATAATATTAGTATGGATTAAGCTTTTGGTTCCTTGTAAAGCCTAGCAGTCAGCCTAGTAGTATAAAATAAAAAGCGATTAAAAACTGCCCCGCTGTCGCGTATGGCTCGCGCCGAATGTGAAAGTTGCCAAAATCTTTTGTGAAAGCTGGCGAGAGTGGATCGATGCCATAATTATTATTACATATTACAACAGATACGCTAAAAGCAAACCCGGATGCGGGATAAAGGAGGCTCTTTTGTGGGTTTTCAATTTATTTTTTTAATGCGTGTTCGTTTTTTCGGTAAATGCCTAAAATGCAGTTAGCTTTCATCTCACTGAATCGACATTCTGAAAAATTAACCCCCGACCCAAAAAGAGGGGTGTTATAAGTTTGACGTGTGTATCTGTGTATCTGCGTATCTGTGTATCTGTATGTGGCATCGTAGCTCCTAAACTAATGAACCGATTTTAATTTAGTTTTTTTTGTTTGAAAGGTGGCTTGATCGGGCGTGTTCTTAGCTATAATCCAAGAAAATCGGTTCAGCCGTTTGAAAGTTATCAGCTCTTTTCTAGTTACTGTAACCTTCACTTGTCGGGGGTGTTATAAATTTTTAATTTACACTTGTTGATCTAAACAAAAAGCCACGCAACTTTGTCACTAAGGAATTCATCAATTTTATAATAGCCTCAACTTAATATCATAACGTTTTTAAAAACACGCAAACGAACGGGGCAACGGTATTTTTAACCCCCGATCCAAAAAGGTGGGTGTTATAAGTTTGACGTGTGTATCTGTGTATCTGTCTGTGGCATCGTAACTCCTAAACTAATGAACCGATTTTAATTAAGTTTTTTTTGTTTGAAAGGTGGCTTGATCGAGAGTGTTCTTAGCTACAATCCAAGAAAATCGGTTCAGCCGTTTGAAAGTCATCAGCTCTTTTCTAGTTACTGTAACCTTCACTTGTCGGGGGTGTTATAAATTTTTAATTTACACTTGTATACTAGAGTCATCGTCAATGAGTATGCCAGTACAAAGTACCAGTATATCTACGCGTTTACATCGCGCTAGGTCTAAAATAATTGATAACTCCTAACATTCAAGAACCTACGTTCGCTGAGTAACTTAGTGCTAGTACCTAAGTAGTAAGTACCTAAAATACTGGTTTTAGTTAGCGTGCGGCGAGGACACAGTCCTAACTTGGCCGTTTTGTTGCTGTGGAAATGTTTTTGTTAACTTATATGACTGACTAGCTCATGCCCGCGACTGGGTCCGCTTGCGTTTAGGGTTTTCGAAATCCCGGGGGAACTCTTTGATTTTCCAGCATAAAAAGTAGCCTATGTGCTAATCCAGGATATTATCTATCTCCATGCCAAATCCGTCGAGTAATTTTTGCGTGAAGGAGTAACAAACATACACACAAACTTTTGCCTTTATAATATTTGTGTGATAGTGCGACTAGTTAAGCCCGCGACTTCGTCCGCGTGGACTACACAAATTTCGAACCCCTATTTTAACCCCTTAGTTTCTAGAATATGTGTGCAAAATTTCATGGACTTTGGTTGCTTAATATTCAAATGAAATTGGAACTACGTTTGTATGAAGCGAGTGACGGAGAGACCCCTCTTAAAGGTCAAATCTGTCTTTTTACTACAGGCAATCAGTTTAATACTAGGATCAAACTTTCACTGGCTTTCTTTTTTATAAGCCAGGCTTATTTTTTTATCTGTTTTATATTATAATATTCAAATTAACACTACGTAAGAGAAACCATACTTAATACAAGTTTTTTAGGGTTCCGTGCGTCAAAAGTAAATAAGGAACCCTTATAGGATCACTTCGTTGTCTGTCTGTCCGTCTGTCTGTCTTGGCAGTCAAGAAAACCTATAGGCTACTTCCGGTTGACCTAGAAACCGTGAATTTGTGGTTACATCACAAAAAATGTGTTCATAAACAATTTTCAAAATTAAATAAGTCTTATACCAAGTGGGTTATTGGTGAAAGGGCTTTTACCTGTAGGTACAACTAAAACAGATTTTTGTTTAAGTTTTTGATTTATCGTGCAAAATGTCGAAAAAAATACCCGAGTACGGAACCCTAGGTGCGCGAGTTTAACTCGCACTTGGCCGGTTTTTTATTTGAATAAAATGCTAATTATTTTTATTATACTTAATACCTAAGTACATTTATTTCAGAAATGTAATTGCGAAATATATTTAGAAAGTAGGTAAATATTTTATGTTATAGCTTTGAATTCTTATTATGAAAGCTTTGTAAAATGGTAAGGGCTTTACTAAAATAAATAAAAAATATACTTATCATGATCATCAAAAATATCTCCTCTCAGAATGAGAAAGTTTAAGGCTCTAGTCCACTAGGCTGACCGCGTTCAGATTGGCAGACTCTACACACCTTTGAGAACATTATGTAGAACTCTCAGGCATGCAGGTTTCCTCACGATATTTTTACAAGTGATTCGAGAGATATATAAAGAGTAAAGACCTCTTTTTATTAAAATAAAATTTTAGAATATACATCAGTAGATTAACAATTCGTGTAAATTAAAAATTTATAACACCCCCGACAAGTAAAGGTTACAATAACTAGAAAAGAGCTGATATCTCTCAAGCAACTGAACCGATTTTCTTGGATTATAGCTAAGAACACTCTCGATCAAGCAACCTTTCAAACAAAAAAATTAAAATCAGTTCATTAGTTTAGGAGCTACGATGCCATAGACAGATACACAGATACACACCTCAAAATTATAACACCCCTCTTTTTGGGTCGGGGGTTAAAAATATACATTCACTGCCCATATCATCACAAGCTATAATAATATTATAAATGCGAAAATAGGCATTGTTTTTAACCCCCGACCCAAAAAGAGGGGTGTTATAAGTTTGACGTGTGTATCTGTGTATCTGTGTGTCTGTGTATCTGTGTATCTGTGTATCTGTGTATCTGTGTATCTGTGTATCTGTGTATCTGTCTGTGGCATCGTAGCGCCTAAACGAATGAACCGATTTTAATTTAGTTTTTTTTGTTTAAAAGGTGGCTTGATCGAGAGTGTTCTTAGCTATAATCTAAAAAAATTGGTTCAGCCGTTTAAGAGTTATCAGCTCTTTTCTAGTTTTCTTGTAGAAAAGAAGGTTACATAACCGTTAGGTTCATAATATTATGTCAATAGACAAATGTCAAGCTGTCAAGATGGACGTTGCCTAAATACATAATTATTTATTTGAAAATGATGTTTTGGAAAACTCAAATACTTTGGATCGTCGGGGGTGTTATAAATTTTTAATTTACACTTGTTTAGTTTATTGGTTGGTCCTTCAATAGGCGTAATTTTTTGCATGGATAATATACGAATAGTTAAGAACCTGGAAAGTGACATAGGTAAACTTTATCCCAGAAAATCAAAGAGTTCCCACGGGATTTTTTATAATAAAATAGCAGGCATATGAGCAGGCGGGTCACCTGGTGATAAGTGATTACCTAAACTGATCAAAGAAAATACAGCTATTTTGGACCGCTTTTTCGACGCAAGAGCCCTAAAGTAGAGTGCACTATCTAAAGACTTTAGAATGACGGGACTTTCCTGTTTTAAAAATTTGCAAATCTTATCTATAACCTACATTCATAGATATCTGATTCAAAGTAGATCGCACACACCAAACGCCTTTAAATGGCGCAAGAGCCGTAAAAGCCGCAAGAAGTACATTTTCAGAATGGCTAGTGACGCAAGCAGCAGTGGGAGTGGGGTGAAAATTCATAAATAGAAGTTACTGTTTCGGGTTACCAGATCAAAAACTAATATTTATTAAAAAAATCCCTATTTATTTTTGAGTAAGCAACATTCCTTTATTGTAATAATATTCAAGAGGCGCGTTTAACCATATTCTGACTTTCTTTTGTTGCAAAAATAATTGTCCGTTTCTTCCTATCGTTCTCCTTCAAAATTCAATAAGTTTTCCTGATTCCTCGATGAATTCCTTACATAACAGGAATATTTTTGTCATCTAATAATCACCACTTGTCTATGAACTAAGATAATTAAATAGGCCAATTCTAGGTATAAGAACGTTTACATGTTTAGGTTAGTATAACATTGCTTATTAGCTTCACTCATAGGCAAGGTTAGAATGTTAGTAAAGTACTGCTGACAGCACTTTACGAAAAAAAAAAATCGAATAATCCAGCCTTGTGTCGATGCGCTCAATTCCACAATTAAATGAATAAAATTTCAGTATTCATTCGCGTCTTTTGCGCTTTTGCGGTAGTATGCGGTCACCTTAAGGCGCAACGCACATTGGCAGTGCCGAGGTGGTGTCTTTCTTGATAACAACCCAAACTAGCTTATCATCGCTTTGGTTCTAACTGTCAAGTGTAAAAAGTCAAAATCAGTGCCTTTATTTTAGAGAGCGAAAAACTGACTGTTTCCAGAGGTTTGGGTTGTTTGATGGACACTAGCAATAGCAGTTACTTTTTATTTCTATAGATCGACTTCTTTATGCCCAAGACTTCGTCCGCGTGGATTACACAAATTTCAAACCCCTATTTTTACCCCCTTAGGGGTTGAATTTTCAAAATTGGTTCTTAGCGAATGTCTACGTCATAAAGCTACCTGCATTCGGCATACCCAGCCCGATCCGTCGAGTAGTTTGAGCTGTACGTTGATAAATCAGTCAGTCAGTCAGTCACCTTTTCCTTTTACATATAAATTACATATTAAACCTTTTCTCATCAAAATACATAGTTAGATACCTTTAGATTATACATTTAAATTTTTTTTTTAATTATTTTCTAATAAACAAGCAAAGACACGGGAGTATGTTAGTTTGAATCGTAAACGCAGTCACATGCTAAGATGGTGCCTACTTAAATTGTAATAATAATAAACCGTTAAGGTCAACACTAACATAAGCATTTTCGAGTTTCGAAGGTATTTAAGGTTAAAACTCAAGAATATACAGATTACAAAATCTAGCGATTTAATTTTTTTTTTAACGTAATTATTACGTAAAAATTAAATATTGAGTTCAAATTGTTTATTGAACTGGAATTCAAAAACTGGAAAGATCAAAACTCAAAGTCTTAAAAAGTTTTAAAAAATTGTTAAAAATTTAAAAAATAATTTTCTTTGTTTTATATACAATAATACGAGTGTTGTTTTCAGACAATAAAAAAAGTACTCAATGATTAATGAACTAAAAAATTCTCATTTACCAATTGACCTAGAAAAGTACAAACAAAAATGTTACAGAGATAAATTTTATCTTAAAAAGCAAATAGTTAAAAAATGCCCTTCGGTCCCGAAAGAGAAAAATAATATTTCCCAAGAGTTTCCCAACATCGGTGCTCTCTTTCTAACGCAAGGTTACGTTCGCTCTCTCTCGCTCGCACAGTATGCAATACATCTCTGCAACTAGAGACCTTGATAACCGCATTTCGTGATAGATAATAATAATTTGTATGCGGGTAATTATACAGGTCTTTTCAATTAAAAAAAATTATTAATACCTAAGCAGTAAGCACACGATCTTATTTAAAAAAAAAAAAAAACTAAAAAAAAAGTTTGTTGGTACATCTATATGTTTAATACAGACTTTACAGGTCTTAAAGGTCTCATTTTATGAAATTACGAAATTTTAGTACGACGGACGAACAATCTTAAAATTATTATTATATATTTTGGTCTAATGTACTCACATCCAAAGCAAACACAATCCAAAAAAAAGTCACACACAAAAAGTATGGTATCACAATAATAAGGGAACTCTTTGGTCCTCGAACATCAAATTCGAAATTGGAAGTGTCAGTTTGCGAATTTAAATTTCGGGTTCGAAATTTGAAAGTTTCGGCGCGTAGAACGGCCGCGCGCGCGCCTTCTGCAACACTAACTGAATTTTGTTTGGCGAAGGCGAATGGTTACGCCAATGCAGGACTGTGAAGGTGCTGGGCACAGGCAATTCGAATTTCGAACATGAATTCATTCAAATTTCTATTATTGTTTCTTTTTTTTAATATTTCGAAAGCTACGCCCGAAGTTTTATTCATAAAAATAGCTGAAATTCTCTGTAAGGTCTGTATAGTAGCTAAATTTTGCCCTAGATATACTAAAAAGATACCAGATGTTGTACGAGTAGCTACTATATAAGTGAGAGGTATATCCTCTCCTTCACCGGTTCCTTCGGTGAAGGAAAACATCGTGAGGAAACCTGCATGCCTGAGAGTTCTCCATGTACTCAAAGGTGTGTGAAGTCTGCCAATCCGCATTGGGCCAGCGTGGCAGACTATGGCCTAAACCCTTCTCATTCTGAGAGGAGACCCGTACTCAGTAGTGGGCTGGCAATGGGTTAATCATATCCTTTCTGTCTGCCAATCCGCAGTTTGGCAGCGTAATGGACTATGTCTAAGCCCTTCTCATTCTGAGAGGAGACTGTGCTCAGTAGTGAACCGGCAAAGGGTTGTTATTGATGATGATGATAATGACATCCCTTCTGTTTCATTTTAGGGTTCCAACGGGACCCCATATTACTAAGCCTCCGCTGTCCGTCCGTCCGTCTGTCTGTCAACGGGCTGTATCTCAAACGGAACCCTTCGTGTGAGAATTCGACTCGCACTTAGCCGGTTTTTTTTAATATTTCGAAAGCTACATTAAAAGTTTAATACATCAATAGTTGAAATTCTCTCTAAGACCTGTATAGGGTCAAAAAAAAAACCATATTTCGATTGATTTTCCTTTCTCTATCAAACGAGAACCAAACCCACGACCTTTTTCGTCCTGTAGAGGTAGCCAAAGCTTTCAGGTTGAAAAAAAATCTATATTTAAATGTTAACCCTCCAGTGCTTTTCGTTTGCTTTAACCCTTTGTCCGTCACCCTTTAAAAATGACAGGACATGTAAAGTCCATTGAACAGAACCGGCCCTAGTCCGACCGGTCAGAGGATTACTTAAAAAATTAAAACTGGCTAAGCGCGAGCGTGGTTATCTCCAAAAAGGTTTATTTTTTATATACCACTAGCTGATGCCCGCGACTTCGTCCGCGTAGATTTAAGTTTTTCGAAATCCCACGGGAACTCTTTGATTTTCCGGGATAAAAAGCAGCCTATGTGCTAATCCAAGATATTATCTCTCTCCATTCCACATTTCAGCCAAATCTGTTATATACATATAATGGTTATACGACGGCAATATAATTTCTAAAATTGAACACTTTCAAGTAAAGATTTTTATATATAAACCTGTGGAGATGATCCTGCCATTGGCGCTATTAAAATGCCACAAGCCTACTTTGTCGTATTAGTTTACAAATTGCGAAAAACCAAATAAAATTGAATTTCGCGGGCAGACCTGTCGCTTCCACCTTAACGCGTGGATTTGTGAAATGCAACGATAGAGGATAAAGAGCTGGGAACTTAAAAAAAAAATAGGTTTAAGTTTAGATTAAGTATATTACAATATTAATATTATAAGTGATAGTTGTTAAGGTTGTTGCACTGTAAATAGCAACAGATAAAACAGTTATATATAAAAATAAAAAAATAAACGCGTGGATTACAAAAAATTTAATCCCCTATTTTTACCCCTTAGGGGATGAATTTTCTAAAATTCTTTCTTAGCGGATCTCTATTCTCTAGGTCATAATAGCTATCTGCTCACCAAGTTTCAGCCCGATCCGTCCAGTAGTTTGAGCTGTGCGTTGGTAGATCAATCAGGCAGCTTTTCCTTTTTTAACCCCCGACCCAAAAAGAGGGGTGTTATAAGTTTGACGTGTGTATCTGTGTATCTGTTTGTCTGTGTATCTGTGTATCTGTGTATCTGTCTGTGGCATCGTAGCGCCTAAACGAATGAACCGATTTTAATTTACTTTTTTTTGTTTGAAAGGTGGCTTGATCGAGAGTGTTCTTAGCTATAATCCAAAAAAATTGGTTCAGCCGTTTAAGAGTTATCAGCTCTTTTCTAGTTTCTTGTAGAAAACAAGGTTAGATAACCGTTAGGTTCATAATATTATGTCAATTGACAAATGTCAAGCTGTCAAGATGGTCGTTGCCTAGATACATAATTATTTATTTGAAAATGATGTTTTGGAAAACTCAGATACTTTAGATCGTAGGTGCGGAATAGTCCAAGAAAATCGGTTCAGCCGTTTGAAAGTTATCAGCTCTTTTCTAGTTACTGTAACCTTCACTTGTCGGGGGTGTTGAAATTTTTTAATTTACACTTGTTACGTTTAGTAATAATACCCGGGAACGGTAGCTTTACCTGGTCTCTGATGCTCGGAGGTACGGTAAAAGCTAGGATCTCAAGAGTTGGTTATCCATCCATGCAGTTATCAAGCTGGGTCAACGCTGCTTAACCAACAAGTGTAAATTAAAAATTTATAACACCCCCGACAAGTGAAGGTTACAATAACTAGAAAAGAGCTGATAGCTTTCAAACGGTTGAACCGATTTTCTTGGATTATAACTAAGAACACTCTCGATCAAGCCACCTTTCAAACAAAAAAAAAAAAAAACAAAATTAAAATCGGTTCATTAGCTTAGGAACTAACGATGCCACATACAGATACACTGATACACACGTCAAACTTATAACACCCCTCTTTTTGGGTCGGGGCCCGGGGGTTAATGAAATCAATAGATGTGGTCTATCACAATAAAATTACAGCGAAATTGCTTAGTGTAAAAAAATATCTAAGTCCAGTGTTTATTCAAATGGTTTACACATTTCCTGCGGATCCCTAAAACCCTAGGGGCCAAGATCAATAGAAGCTAGGGAGATGAGACCATAATACAATAATTAGGAAACCTGCTTAGCGCTTTGTGAGAAATTACATACAATTGAACTTGTAAAGTTTCGCAAACTTCCCAGGATGAAATAAAATTGAATATTTTTGCAACATGGCCTTTGTGTTTACCTCGGCTATCGAATTAATATTTTTTAGGGTTTCGTACCTCAAAAGGAAAAACGGAACCCTTATAGGATCACTTTGTTGTCTGTCTGTCTGTCCGCCCGTCCGTCACGAAAACCTATAGGGTACTTCCCGTTGACCTAGAATCATGAAATTTGGCAGGTAGGTAAGTCTTATAGCACAAGTAAAGGAATAAATCCGAAAACCGTGAATTTGTAGAAACATCATTAAAAAAAAATTAAATCTGTTTCAATTTTCAATGTAAGTATATGTAAGCATTATAACTGTTAATTGTAGAATCTACGGGGGTGACATAGTCTTCTTAGACTAAACCCCCACCAAAAAAAAAAAAGAGAAAAAAAAAATGTAAGTCTCCACTCCAGAACACGTCTGCTCCAGCGGCCATCAGTTCTGCGACAGACGAGGCCTGCCCACTGCCACTTCAGCTGGCTAATTCGCTGAGCTATGTCGGTCACTCTGGTTCTCCTACGGATTTCTTCGTTACGGATTTTATCCCTTAGAGAGATCCCCAACATAGCCCGCTCCATAGCTCGCTGAGCGATTTTGAACCGGATATATTTCATACTAGAGGATGCCCGCGACTTCGACCGCGTGGATTTAGGTTTTTAAAGATCCCGTGGGAACTGTTTGATTTTCCGGGATAAAATGCCTATGTCAATTACAGGACGCAAGCTACCTCGGCACCAAATTTTATAGTAAATCGGTTAGGCGGATGGGTTTTTAGGAATCCCGTGCGAACTCTTTGATTTCCCGGGATAAAATGTAGCCTATGCCCGTCCCCGGGATATAAGCTAACCCTGTACCCGTCAGAATCGGTTAAACTGTTGGGCCGTGAAAAGGTAGCAGACAGACAGACAGACTATGGATTAATTTCATTGGGCCAACGTGAACTGAGGGCTTTACGAATGTCATACTTATAACGAAAACAATAGTTTACCCATCACATTAATATACTTCACACTGATATAGACAAGACGGTCTGGCAAAGTGACCTAATTTTCAGTGATACGCGCTGATAAGGTATCGGCTCATATCTCGGTCAATGGACGATAGTGGCGGAAAAAATTACGACGTTTGGCGAAATTTTTGTTTATTGCTTAAGAGGGCTCTCTCCGTCACTCGTTTCATACAATCATAGTTCCAATTTCATTTGAATATTAAGCAACCAAAGTCCATGAAATTTTGCAGACATATTCTAGAAACTAATATCTATGTCTGTGGTTTTCCAGATTTCTGTTAAAATATTCGGTTTCAAAGTTACGCGGTCTTAAAATTTTCATACAAATCTTTGAGCCCCTGTAATTTTAAAACTACATATTTTTAGAAAAATCTAAAACACCACAGACACAGATATTGGTTTCTAGAATATGTCTGCAAAATTACATGGACTTTGGTTGCTTAATATTCAAATGAAATTGGAACTACGATTGTATGAAACGAGTGACGGAGAGAGCCCTGTTAGCCTAGGCCTTTTGTGGACCTGTCTGACTCAGTGGTAAGCACTGTTGTCTTATTAGTGGGAGGTCCCGGGGTCGATTCCCGACTTTTTAACCCCCGACCCAAAAAGAGGGGTGTTATAAGTTTGACGTGTGTATCTGTCTGTGGCATCGTAGCTCCTAAACTAATGAACCGATTTCAATTTAGTTTTTTTGTTTGAAAGGTGGCTTGATCGAGAGTGTTCTTAGCTATAATCCAAGAAAATCGGTTCAGCCGTTTGAAAGTTATCAGGTTTTTTCTAGTTACTGTAACCTTCACTTGTCGGGGGTGTTATAAATTTTTAATTTACACTTGTCAGAATTCAGTCCGCTCCTGTCTCTCCGCTGAGCTATTGTCATTATCATCATGATTAACCCATTGCCGGCCCACTACTGAGTACAGGTCTCCTCTCAGAATGAGAAGGGTTTAGGCCATAGTCTGCCACGCTGGCCCAATGCGAATTGGCAGACTTCACACACCTTTGAGAACATGGGGAACTCTCAGGCATGCAGGTTTCCTCACGATGTTTTCCTTCACCGTTAAAGCAAGTGATATTTAATTGCTTTACGCACATAACTGAAAAGTTAATGGTGCGTGTCCGGGATCGAACCCCCGACCTCCGATTAGGGGGCGGACGTTCTAACCACTAGGCTATCACAGCTATTAGAGCTATTAGGGTTGAGCTATTGAGGGTATTTAATGAACTTCCTTGAATTTCCCAATGCTATCTTCTCAAGCTTGAAGTCTTGGATAGAAGCAGGCATTCATTATCAAATGTCCATCGCCTCGACGACGCCTTATTAGTGGGAGGTCCCAGGTTCGATTCCCGACTGGGGTTTGGAGTTTTATACTTTCTAAAGAGCCTCAATAGCTCAACGGTTGAGGAGCGGACTGAATTCCGAAAGGTCCGCGGTTCAAACCTCACCCGTTGCACTATTGTCGTACCCCCTCCTGGCACAAGCTTTACGCTTAATTGGAGGGAAAAGGGGAGTATTAGTCATGAATAGCATGGATAATACTCTTTAATACAAAATTTAAAAAAACTCTGGTCTTGTCTTGGCCGTGGCTAGTTACCACCCTACAGACAGTTTATGCAGGACGCGAACGAAGTCGCGTGATGCAGCTAGTATAAGTATGAAATATAGATTTTCACATAAATATAAATAACCGTATAAGTACTTACAGCTCGGATTTCATTTGCATTCGCAATTATATTAAAAATATTGCAGACTACGCTTTTAGTTATTATTGCTTTTAGCATATTATAGTAATCAAATTAAAACTTAAGCACCGACTCAGCGATTAAGAGGTCGGCTTCCTATTTAGCGGGTTCGGCGTTCAATCTCGAATACATATAACTTACTAGAGAATGCCCGCGGCTTCGTCCGCGTGGATATCGGTTTTTTAAAATCCTGTAGGAACTCTTCGATTCCCCGGTATGTACCCCAAGTCTGTACCAAATTTCATTAAAATGGGTTCAGCGGTTGGGCCGTGAAAACGTAGCAGACAGACAGACAGACACACTTTCGCATTTATAATATTTAGTATGGATTTGAGTCATGCTATGCCCATGTCAAAAATAACGCCAATCGTTGCTCCGTTGCGACGTGATTGAAGAACAAACTAATAAACCAACAAACAAACACACTTTCGTTTTTATAATATGGGTAGTGATACACTTACCAAATGATGTGATTGCTGACGAACTGCTGGCATCGATTTAAAGAGATTTTTTTTTTTCAAATCAATTTTACCTTTCAATGTTTCCCACCGATTGAATCAGCAGCAAGACTTACCTGAGAAAGAAAAGTCTTATTAAGTACTTAATATTTTTCTAAATATATAAAAGGAAAAGGTGGCTCTGACTGACTGACTGATCTATATCTAATATCTATCATTACACATATTATATAACTTAGGAAGGTGGTGGGACTCATATCTTCATAAGCAGAGCATAGCCCACTAAACAAACACCTTTTCGTTCTAGGTGTCACCGACAGTCCTCTGTGCAGGGCCTGCATGGAGGTCGGTGAAACAGCGACGCACGTGCTCCTAGAGTGCACGGGCGTGGCAGAACAACGAGAGCGCTATCTGGGATCCCCAACCTCACTTCATGAAGCCCTCGGCGACCTGGGCGGTCCACTCGGCTTTTGGAGCGAGCTTGGATGACTGAAGTGAAGACTTCGGCGGGGAGGGGCAACGCACGTACAACAGACGTCAACGTCCAGAGAGACGAAAGAAAGAAGCTATTATAATATAAACATCCGCTAGGAAAGGATTTTTGAAAATTAAAGCTCTAAGAGGGTAAAATAAGGGTTTGAAATTTGTGTGATCCAAACAGACGTAGTCGCGGACTTAAGCCAGTACCTATTTATCAGACTAGATGACACCCTTCTGATTCTGAGAGGAGTACTCGTGCTCAGTAGTGAGCCAGCGACAGGTTGAAACTAAGGGTTGAAAATTATATTTACATGCATAGTTGGTTCTGCATAATATAATAGTAATTATTATTAAGTTTCTGAGGATTTTGAAATGGTCTCTACTAGTCTCTACTAGTCTCCACAGTCTAGTGTCCACACTTGTTATGATAACTGTACTCGGACTAGATAATTATAAACATAATATTTTTAATGTTAATATAGTGTATATATGGTGTTTCATAATATGAAAGTAAATAAAATAAATGAATGAATGAATGATTTATTTATTCAATAAAATGTAGACATGTTGGAATAATGTCTGATGAGTCTTATACATTTTACCACTGTAACTGGTGTTTTAGGCTGACATGCATAAATGTAAAAGCCTATAAATAAAGGAATAAAAAAAAACTGGTGTTTGAATATTACCTTAAATTAATGAATAAATGATGATACTAGGTGAGATCCGCTGGATCGTCGCGTGGATTTAGGTTTCTTTAATCCCGTGGGATTTTTTTCATTTTCCGGGGTAAGAAGTAGCCCCAGGATGCCAAATTTTGTCAGACATATTGAATAGATTTGAATTATCTACTATCAGGCAAACAGACACAGTTTCGCATGACCAGCCCGCCCCCGGCTTCATCTTCATCACAATACATTGTCGGCCCACTACTGAGTACCTACGAGTCCCATCCATAATGAACAGTCAGAACTCATAATATCCTACAGAGACAAGTTATAGGTGCCTACCAGCTTCGTTAATCTTTAAGCCGTTAGTAAATCTAAAAGTCATCTTTAACCATCCAAGCTTTAACCATGTAGGTCCTATAAAGTACCTGTCAACTAAACCAACATCAAATAAATGTGCCCCCAACAGGTCTAACCATCTAACGGTTGCATCCCGGATCTGAGTACCTACAGACATAAAAATACTCTACAGATTACGTATAAACAGCTGTGCGAAACTGTGTCAATAGCGGTCTTCCAACGGTACAAAAAGAAAAAAAAACTGTTGCCGCCACTCGACAACAGATGGCGTTGGTTTACCGTAATGAGAAAAGTGTTTTTCATATTTTCTCGGAAACTATAATAAGTAGTAATATATAGGTTTGTGTGTCTTATTTTTTCTGTACTATTTCAAAGAGGTATTTTTTTTTAGTCTGGATTTAGGAGGTAAGTTCCGGAACTAATCATCCAATTCTGAAAATTCTTCTCTTAGAGCTTATATACCATAAATGTATTATGCGGGAAAAAGCTAGTAAGGTACCCCATTTATAAATAAAGTAGTTTTAAATTTTATATAACAATACACAATAATGTAACAGGTACCTAGATTACGAATTGCTAACCATAATATGTGTGTTATCTAGTTTTTTTTTCAATGAGCAATATAGGTCACAAAGATAAGAATACTTCAATTGAAGAGTAATTATTATTGTTGTTTTATCTGAAACACTGTAAGAAAAAATGTCGCTGCCGCTCGACAATAGATGGCGCTAGTTTATATTATAATGAGAAAACTGTTTTTTCTTATAATTTTCTTAGAAATTAACACTACGTCTGCTAGGTAAATATAGAATAGACAGGTACTTATAGTTTGTGTGTAATATTATGTTTTCAATGTGTCTCATAATATAGGTCAAAGATAACGACACTTCAGCTTTGTGAGTAATTTATGTTTTATCAATTATTTACAAAAACAAATTACGTATGCTATTACCCACTAGAGTGGAATACCTATTACTAACTTACCTACCTATGCTTGATTCGTGTTACGTGATTACTGATTAGTATAAGTAGGTATATGTTAGATGAAACTAATAAATAATTGTGATAGGTTATGATAAAAGGTTTGAATCGAAGTGTGTACTGTTAAAATGGTTCTTACATTACATGCATTACGTAGAGTTGTTATGCTATTACATAATAGATGGCGGTGTCTTAGAAATGGCGGAAGAAAATTTAATTTTCCTTAAGGTAGGTACAGAATGGTAGGACAGTACGGTACGAGCTAATTAAATATCATTGACAAAACATTATTTATTTTCTTTATTTTCAGAAGCGATTTTTCCCTAGTCCCTTAGCTTTGCTATACAGTGTATTTTTTTTCTAAATGAGACACTATGGGGAAATCCAAAACGATGGAAGATACAGGGAAAATGTCGGAACCATTGGGTCATAACAATAACAATTGGTCATTTGTGAAAACAATTTTGGCATAGTTAATTTTTAGGGTACCACCGTACCTCAAAAGGAAAAAAGGAACCCTTATAGGATCACTTTGTAGTCTGTCTGTCCGTCGTGTCTGTCAAGAAACCTATAGGGTACTTCCCGGTGACCTAAAATCATGAAACTTGGCAGGTAGGTAGGTCTTATAGCAAAAGTAGGATCACTTAGTTGTCTGTCCGTCGGTCGTGTCTGTCAAGAAAAAATCCGAAAGCCGTGAATTAGTGGTTACCATCACAAAAAAAAAATTCAGAATCATAATATAATAATAAACAGATTAGTGTTTTCAATTTTCAAAGTAACATAACTATACCAAGTGGGGTATCATATGAAAGGGCTTTATCTGTCCATTCTAAAACAGATTTTTTATTCATTTTTATGCATAACAGTTTTTGATTTATCGTGCAGAATGTCGGAAAAAATACCCGAGTACGGATGCTCTTTCCTACCGAGAAGAACCAGCAAGTTATAATTATTATTAACTAGATGATGCCCGCGACTCCGTCCGCTTGGATTAGGGTTTATTTAAAATCCCGTGGGAACTCTTTGCTTTTCCGAGATAAAAATTTGCCGAAGTTAAGATTTCATATAAATCGGTTTAACGGATAGATTCTGAAGAGTCACGTAGGAACTCTTTGATTTTCCGGGATAAAAAGTAGCCTATGTCCGTCCCCGGGATGTAAGCTAACTCTGTACCAAATTTCATTAAAATCGGTTCAACGGTTGAGCCGTGAAAACGGACAGACAGACAGACACACTTTCGCATTTATAATATTAGTATGGATTAATGTTTTGCGCAGTAAACCAAAATCCGTAAAAGATGAGCGCGCATTGTTTATTTATAAATCGTCAAAGGAGCCATCAGGGTACGGGTATCGATCGCTCGATGTCTCACTACCCTATAAATGGAGGTGTATTTATAGCGGGAAACTGAAATACGGACGCCTGGGGTGTGCTCCCTAAAGACGTAAAGCCTTTGCCTACCCCTGTAGATCCTGAAAAAAAAGTCTATTGGCAACCCAATACGAAAATCATTGAATTAGCTGAAACATGAACTACGCTGATTTTAAAAGCTTCATGGCATAATATTGTATACTAGATGATGCCCGCGACTTCGTCCGCGTGGATTTAGGTTTTTTCAAAATTCCGTGGGAACATTTTGATCTTCCGGGTTTAAAAGTTGCCTATGTCACTTTCCAGGATGCAAGCTACCTCTGTACCAAATATCATATAAGTCGGTTAAACGGATGGGCTTTTAAAAATCCCGTGGGAACTCTTTGATTTTCCTAGATAACAAGTGTAAATTAAAATTTATAACACCCCCGACAAATGAAGGTTACAGTAACTAAAAAAGAGCTGATAACTTTCAAACGGCTGAACCGATTTTCTTGGATAATAGCTAAGAACACTCTCGATCAAGCCACCTTTCAAAGAAAAAACACCCCTCTTTTTGGGTTGGGGGTTAAAAAGTAGCCTATATCCTTCCCCGGGATGTAAGCTAACACCGTACACAATTTCGTGAAAATCGGTTAAACTGTTGGGCTGTGAAAAGCTAACAGGCAGACAGATAGACACATTTTCGCATTTGTAATATTTATAGTATGGCGTATGGCTTGTAGAGCCTCAATAGCTTAACAGTTGAGGAGCAAATTGAATTCCGAAAGGTCGGCGGACCCCACCCGTTGCACTATTGTCGTACCCACTCCTGGCACAAGCTTTACGCTTAGTTGGAGGGAAAATGGGAGTATTAGTCATGATAGGCATGGCTGTCTTTTGATTTTTTTTTAACTGAAAATCGAATATTTAAAAAGAGCATCCGTCGAGTTTCTCAAAGATAAATAAAGCTTTCGTAGAGATTTCAATTTTTTTTTGAAAATAATATATTGCCTACGAGTATGTTACTGGCTGAATGATTAGCTTTGATATCTTTTGAAAAAAATAATTGAAAATCGAATATTTAAAAAGAGCATCTGTCGAGTTTCTAAAAGATAAATAAAGCTTTCGTAGAGATTTAAATATTTTTTTTTGAAAATAATATATTGCCTACGAGTATGTTACTGGCTGAATGATTAGCTTTGCTATCTTTTGAAAAAAAAAATTGAAAATCAAATATTTAAAAAGAGCATCCGTCGAGTTTCTAAAAGATAAATAAAGTTTTCGTATCAATTTCTAATTTTTTTTAACCCCCGACCCAAAAAGAGGGGTGTTATAAGTTTGACGTGTGTATCTGTGTATCTGTGTGTCTGTGTATCTGTGTGTCTGTGTATCTGTGTATCTGTGTATCTGTGTATCTGTCTGTGGCATCGTAGCGCCTAAACGAATGAACCGATTTTAATTTACTTTTTTTTGTTTGAAAGGTGGCTTGATCGAGAGTGTTCTTAGCTATAATCCAAAAAAATTGGTTCAGCCGTTTAAGAGTTATCAGCTCATTTCTAGTTTTCTTGTTGAAAAGAAGGTTAGATAACCGTTAGGTTCTTAATATTATGTCAATTGACAAATGTCAAGCTGTCAAGATGGACGTTGCCTAAATACATAATTATTTATTTGAAAATGATGTTTTGGAAAACTCAAATACTTTGGATCGTCGGGGGTGTTATAAATTTTTAATTTACACTTGTTGAAAATGAAATATAGCCTACGTTGCTTGCTGAATGTAGCCTATCTACAGGTGAAAGAATTTTTTAAATCGGTTCATTAGTTTTTGAGTCTACCCATTACAAAAAAACAAACAATGAATGAATGAATGAATGAATGATTATTCAATAAAATGTAGTTACAATAATAATATGTTGAATTAATGTCTGATGAGCCTTATTCATTTTACCTATACATCGATGATTTTACCACTCTTACTGGTGTTTGAATATTATTACCTTAAATTAAATTAAATCATAATTAAATCCTAATAAAAGTCAAGAATAAAATATTAAGTTACGAAATACATACATAGACTTTACACAAGCAAAGTATAAAATAATAGTTAAATAAAGATTTAAAATGTCGACATTATAAAAACCATATAAGAACTCAAATCAGTTATTGGTAGCAAATCAAAATATCCAAACTACTCTTTAACAAATCTTTCCTCTCTATAATATTAGTTTAGATTTAGATTAGATACGAAAGTGTGTTTTGCTGGTCGACTTGTCCTTCAATCACGCAGCAATGTAGCAACGGATTGACATAATTTTTCCATCCATATTACTGAAGACCTGTAGAGTTACATTATAAGGCTACTTTTTATCCCAGAAAAGCCATAAAAGTAGGATTTTCCTAGTAAAAAAGATAGTATATAATAGATTTTTATTCAAATAAACTTTTACAAGCGCTTTTGAATCGTCAAATTAATCTACCACTGGTTCGGAATGCCGTTCCTACCGAGAAGAATCAGCAAGAAACTCGGCGGTTGATAAAATCCACATAGACAAATTCGCGGGCATATCTCCTTGAATGAGAAGAGTTGATGCCGTAGTCCAACACGCGGTCAAAGTGCAATTGGCAGATTTCACAGACCTCTGAGCAGATTGTAAGCATATTTTCCTCGTGATGTCTTTCTTCACCGTTAAAACAAGTGTTAATCGCTTAAAACTCACAAAACCCCAAAAAGTTCAAACCCGGTTTCGAATTTCGGACCTCTCAATTAAAAGGTCGACGTCTTTTCTTCTTTCTAAGCAGGTTTCCGCAATTAAACACTTCCCACCTTACCGCTTACACTATATATACCAAATGTAAATCAAAAATTTATAACACCCCCGACAAGTGATGGTTACAATAACTAGAAAAGAGTAGATAACTTTCAAACGGTTGAACCTATTATCTTGGATTATAACACTCTCCATCAAGCCACCTTTCAAACGAAAAAAACTAAATTAAAATCGGTTAATTAATTTAGGAGCTACGACGCCACAGACAGATACACAGATACACACGTCAAACTTATAACACCCCTCTTTTTGGGTCGGGGGTTAGTAAATACTGTAGTGAATGTACCTAAAAGATTACGAAACTTCATATACGAATACCCAAAAATACAACAATAGAACTGCACCAAAAATAGCTCACCTGACGCAGTAGTGGTGGCGACTGTAGTTATCGATAAAGTGGTGGCCGTCGATGTCGATGTTTCATTCGATGTATTCGATGTGTTCGCCGCGTTAGTCATTTCCACGATCCTATCCACTGCTATTCGATTCCCGGGCAATATCCCCGTGTTTTCCGTTGTCGTCTCTTCGATGACTTCGGTCTCTTCCACCTGAGGGCTCGGCGCTGCTTGGCTCAAATCGTTGGCGACGATGACATTGACAGTTGTCAAAGACTCCATATCCGAATTTTCCCCTTGAACGTGCGAGTTATCGATGTAAACTGCAGCCGAACGCGCGCCGAGCGTCTCCATAACACTCTCGGCCAACGACCGAGTCGATAACTCGTCGATATCGATATCCTGTTTGATATCGATTATGATTTGATGTCGTTTCCCTGAACCGGACGGGCTTTGTACTTGGTGGACGCTTACTTGCGCTTCTGTGCCGGGTTGTGACATGTGATGTTGTATGACATGAGTCAACTGTCCTTCCAGGGTGTTATCTCGATTGCCCGCCATTTTTGTTTTGTGTTTCAATCAGAATCGATAATTCACTAAATTTCCAATATTTTTAGTAGCCAAAACTTGTGAATTATTCAAAAAATCATCGATTGCTCACTCTATCTTGTATTATATTTATCGATTAATTGATAAATCAATTACAGTGTTTACTTTTTCAAATATCGATAACTCACTCTCAGCATTCAAATTCGAACACACTATTCAGCGATCAGACTTTTGAATTATTACTCTCTTTATTTATGTTTTTCAGTCGTTTTTTACACCCTTTTTTTTGAATAATTATTACTCTGTTATTTTCAGCCGTTGACACACGCTTTTTTTTAATAAATACGCGCGTATTCCTTATAATAATGAACACAACTATCACACATGAATAATTTCCTTCACTAGGCTGGGGAGCGTCCTTGATACATGTCCTACTGCACTGCAGGGCGCAGATGCATTGGAACTAGGTCAGGGGTCGTCATCCTAATTTTTTTTTT
The DNA here is from genome assembly GCF_905333055.1 of Maniola jurtina. Classification (NCBI taxonomy): domain Eukaryota; kingdom Metazoa; phylum Arthropoda; class Insecta; order Lepidoptera; family Nymphalidae; genus Maniola; species Maniola jurtina. The sequence continues at coordinate 3,973,408 of NC_060055.1, read as the reverse complement.
TGATATACTCTTGAAGTCTTTGTGCGTTTGTATTGGCAGTGTTGGTTGGTGAGGCACAGTGGTTCACATGGTTACATCTGTGTCCTGTGCGTCGCTGGTGTGCTGGGGCACAGTGACACAGTGTCCTTATTTCGGAACGCGGTCCGCGATCGCGGCCGTGTCGTAGCCACTGTGAGGCCTACGAGGCGTAGCGCTACGCCGCGCAGCGTAGCGCCCACGTAGCTCACTTCCGTAAACCGATCCGGGGATGTATCGTGAGAATTTTTCAGGATTCACAAATTTTTATTTCGTATTTCTACTAAGTATGAATTTAGTATTATTCGGAACACATTTTTATAACTTAAATCTTAAATGAATGAAAATATTTGAACTTTTACTTTAAACAGCTAATAGGTGTTATAACAGTGGGTATTTACAGGTAATTATGACGATTTAATTTTCAGTTTTATACGTATTCTCAAAATTAATATTTCATGATTTTATTATATTATGATTTATTATTCATTAAACATTACAACCAACTTTTTAACAAAATAAATTAACAACTTTATTTTTAAAAATTTGTTTCGTAGTCAAAACAGTCAAAACTAAATTAAAACACTTTCAGCTACTCAGTAATTCACAAAATTTATATTACTCATAATTTTTTTAATGTGATTTTTTTTACTGTTTAACCACTCTACACATTTTAATCACAGAAAAAATAAAGAAAAATAATTTCCATTTCGCCAAGATAAACCCACTATTTCCTATCTCCAAACACTCCCTGAAATATCTTCAGATTCACTCACGATCTATCCCTACAAGCTTTCCTCCTCTACAGCAGTGCACATTTACCGACACGTGCCTACGCATGCGTAGACCTACCCCATCCCTCCTCTCCCTCGCACCACATGTCTGTCTCTCTCTGTCCTTCGATCGTTCGGGAATGACGAAAAAGGCACATAATCGAATTTATGTCGGTCCCGGCGAGTATGTATCTAATGTACTGATTACAGAAAAAATACTTGTTTTGTCAATTTTTTTCGATCCCGTGGGAATTTCGGAAAATCTGGCCTTATTCCTTGTCAACATTATAAAAGGAACCTTATTGCAAAATTTCAACTTTCTGAATTTCAAAAGGTTCAAACGGTTTCGGCCGGGTGTTAGAAACTCAGTCATTGAGTCAGGACTTTTCTTTTAATATATAACGTAATTTCATACAAATCGGTTAAGCGGATGGGTTTTTGGGAATCCCGTGGGAACTCTTTGAATTTCCCGGGATAAAAAGTAGCCTATGTCCGTCCCCGGGATATAAGCTACCCCTGTACCAAATTTCGTCAGAATCGGTTGAACTGTTGGGCCGTGAAAAGGTAGCAGACAGACAGACACACTTTCGCATTTATAATATTAGTATGGATGAATTAATGTATGTTTTACTGCTGCCTTTGCTTAAAATAAAAAGGAAATAAATAAAAACAAAACTCTGTTAAAAAAATGTAATTTTCCTCGGTTTTTCTGCTGTCGCTACTCGGTTTTCATTACGTAACCGGGTATGATCTAACAGGCCAAAACAAGGAAGCCCGAAGTAAACACGGCCTATTTCTATACCTTTCCCTTTTGCTCTTATTGTAATATCTGGTTTTGACAACAATCTATCCAAACCGCAGATTACACAGATGTGTGATCATCATCATCATTAACAAATAATAATAACTAGCTGATGCCCGCGACTTCGTTCGCGTGGATGTAGGTTTTTAAAATTCCCGTGGAAACTCTTTGATTTTCCGAGATAAAATTAGCCTATGTGCTAATCCAGGGTATAATCTATATCCATTCTAAATTTCAGCCCAATCCGTCCAGTACTTTTTGCGTGAAGGAGTAACAAACATACACACACACACACACACACACATACACAAACTTTCTCCTTTATAATATTAGTGTGATATGCCCACTGCTGGACATAGAGTAGAATAGATGTATGTTTAATCTAGTAAACTTAGTTTAAAACAAATTTAAGAATTTTGGTGAGGAAAGCGCGTAGCTCACGCCAAAGTTCAGGTCCTCCCATATCTTCTTTATTCTACTCTATCGTTTACCCGACTGCGGCAAAGCCAAAAGGAAGGGTTATTATTTTAGCAGTCTAAGTATGTATGTATGTGTGTATGTTTGTATAGATTCTGTGAGTTCCCCCGTAGCGCCTAAACTACTGGGCCGATTTTGATGAACGGGGTGTCAATCGATTCGTCGTAAAGGTCCGGGTGACATAGACTACATTTTACACGAAAAAATTGACTCGACTTTATACATTATGTTATCTTATTTTTGTGGCGCCAAATAAACAGTATTTCTTTCTTCTTTCTTTCTTTCTAAACATTTAAAAATGGTTTTAAGTCGTCAAAATAATTTACCACTCATTCAAAATGCCGTTTCTACCGAGAAGAACCAAGTAAGAAACTCGGCGGTTGCTCTTGCACGATCTTGCGCCGCCATCCATCGGCACCCTGCGATTCGTTTGATGTCGTCTATCCACCTAGAGAGGGTCTTCCAACGCTGCGTATTCCGAAAACACAGCGTCAGTTAAAACGAGACAGATTTATGTTAGTGATATAGCGCTGTCTCGTTTTAACAGTGTCTTAAGTCTGAGCAAAGTCAAAGTGCGCTCTATAGATCTCAGCCTGAGAGGTGACCCGTACTCATTAGTGAGTCGGCGTTGGATTGGTGGCGATAATGCATACCTCCATACTATAATAACATAAATGCGAAAGTGTGTCTGTCTGTCTGCTGCTTTTCTCGGCCCAACAGTAAAACCGATTCTGACAAAATTTGGTACAGAGTTAGCTTATATCCCGGGGACGGACATAGGCTACTTTTTACCCCGGAAAATCAAAGAGTTCCCACGGGATTTCCAAAACCCCATCCATCCATGTAACCGATGTACCGAGGTAGCTTGCGTCTTGCTTGCGTCCCTGTAATTGACATAGGCAATTTTTTATCCCGGAAAATCCAACAGTTCCCACGGGATCTTCAAAAACCTACATCCACGCGGACGAAGTCGCGGGCATCCTCTAGTGATGTCATATATAGGTACTATCATTGATTTTCAAAGAGCCGGGGTACTATTCTATATCATGACAAATCTGATATAGCGTACATAAACAAAAATACGCAAAGACTTATATAAAATTGGGACAAATGTATCAAATTCGCTATCAATTGAAAGGTTTCAAAGTATGTGAAGATTCCATTATTATTATATTAGAGCGATTACGCACTCATCCGATCCGAATCCGTGAAAATACGGATATAAAAAACTCGGACCGAATTCGGATATTGCTTACGCACTAATCCGATCTCCCCAAATCCAAGCTATTCAGTGAACATCTTTGACAAATCTACGTTATATGTCCGATTTGAATCCGAGGAACATCCGAGATATTCTCAGGGATGAATGACGGATGACGGAAATCGGATGTACCTAGTGCATAAGCTACCACACAAATAATTCTATGACTACTTCGGTACGTATTTTTCAAAAAAAATCAAATTTCAAAATATTTTTATCCAATTAGAATTTTACAAGTACTTTTGAATCGTCAAGAGCATCTACCACTAGTTCGGAATGCCTTTCCTAACGAGAAGAACCAGCAAGAAACTCAGCGGTTGCTCTTCAAAGATTTGATATACAACATCACAATCAAAACCGCAAAAGAAAATATAAAAAAGAACGGAGGTCTCATTCAGTGATGTGACATTAGGCTTCTGATGGGCTTAGTCCGTCACTAGCCTATATACCTAGCTAGGATATCTAAGTATCTGACGCTCACATAGCTTTCCAAGGTCGCCCTTATACAACAATGTTCTACATCAAACATTTAGGTATTAATGTAGGTATAGCTTCAGCCCTGTCTAAAGAGACATTTACTACTATAAACTCAAAAAATTTCTAGACATGGATAGGTATGTAGTCGGCCTCCTATTCGGAAGAGTCCGGGGTTGTTTCTTTCTTTCTTTTCGGAATTGCATGCAAACAATTCCGAAAAGAAAGAAATGCACGCCTGAATCCTGAAGAAACCGAGTTTCTGGCTGGTTCTTCTCGGTAGGAAAGGTATTCCGAACCAGTTACCACTGGTTCGGAATGCCGTACTTGACGATTCAAAAGTACTTGTATTGTCCAGTCTATGTATTGTTGATTGCGTTAGTGAAAGTCAACAAGATAAAGTTAAAAATTAAAACCCGACGCTGAAATATTATAGTAAAATTGTTTTTCTGTCGCTTGGTATATTTTAATGTTGTAGTACACTTATATTTATGAACTCAGAATTTTCTCCTCCAAAAGCAAAAAAAAATTTGGAGACTCCCACCTTTTTTCATGTAACGTCCGTTAGGTCACTTTTTTCGTAAAAAATGTAGCCTATGTCACCCGGACCTTTACAACGAATCGATTGACACCTCATTCATCATAATCGGCCCAGTAGTTTAGGCGCTACGGTGGAACACACAGAATTTGGATACAAACATACACACACATACATACATAGACTGCTAAAATCATAACCCTTTCTTTTGGCTTTGCCGCAGTCGGGTAAAAAGACAGACAGACACAATTTCGTATAAGTATGGATACGCGCCAAGGAAATCATCAAAATCGTCGTCACGCCGTGGCCAAAATTCGTTCAGGAGGACAATATTATTCCCTAAAGGTGTATATATAACTAATGCCAGACGCTCACAAAGCCTTCCAAGGCCGCGCTCACACAATAATGTTCTACATCAAACATTTAGGTAGGGATAGGGATTATAGCTTCAAGGCCGTCTCAAGAAACAATTTCTACTATCTAAGTATACTAATCCATATCCATACTTATTCATACTAATCGGTTTTTATGGCACTGACTAACAAAAATAAATAAGATTAGCTACACAATCCTTATCCATACTATCCATACTTAATATTATAAATGCGAAAGTGTGTCTGTCTGTCTATCTGTCTGTCTGTCTCTCTGTCTGCTACCTTTTCACGGCCCAACAGTTTAACCGATTCTGACGAAATTTGGTACTAAGTTAGCTTATATAGCTAATATGCCAATATCAATTCGCACCTGGGCCTAAACTCTTCTCATTCTGAGAGTAAACCCGTGCTCAGTAGTGAGCTGGCGATATCCTATGATGTTGATCATCATCATACAATTTTAACCCCCGACCCAAAAAGACGGGTGTTATAAGTTTGACGTGTGTATCTGTGTATCTGTCTGTGGCTTCTAAACTTATGAACCGATTTTAATTTAGTTTTTTTTGTTTGAAAGGTGGCTTGATCGAGAGCGTTCTTAGCTATAATCCAAGAAAATCGGTTTAGCCGTTTGAAAGTTGTCAGCTCTTTTCTAGTTACTGTAACCTTCACTTGTCAGGGATGTTATACATTTTTAATTTACACTTGTATTAGAGGCAGACCTTACATTTTTCATCAAGAGGTCAAATCATTGTAAAGTCAAAGCACGATAATCTAGCGTGCAGCAACACGCAGCACCATCTATTATCGGGTAGCGGTACTAAATTGCGAATTTAAAAGTAAAACCGCATGCAGTCACGTGCGCCGTCTAACGGGTGATAGCCGAATTGCGTTCGTTGAACTCGCTGACTTATCATCTGTGTTTATTTTCAACGATTACGATACGACACATCGTTAATGGGAAATCGTAAAAAATACGATTTTATTAAACCAGCTACTACAAAGGTTGGCTGGTGGAGATTGCTCTAAGCAATAAGGCCGCCTTCGCATACAATTGTTTTTGCGTTTTCGTTTCTTCCTTTTGTGTTAATTAATTATTTCATTTTTGTGTGCAATAAAGTTTTTATTTATCTATCTAAAGGTGCCCACGCACTTGAACTGAACTGCAACTGAACTGCGCGTCGCGGCAGCGCCCCGCACGATATTCTCTCCAGCCACGACGCGCGGCAGTGACGCGCTACGCGGTACGTGCGTTGCGGCTGGAGCGACGCGCAGTTCAACTGCAGTTCAGTTCGAGTGCGTGGGCTCCTTAAATCACCCATCTTCATACGGGTGCGAGTAACCTCACTTATTGTCATTGAAAAAATTAACGAAAACCTACTTAGTAAGTACTAAAGTAGATCTTTAAGAGATTAATGGTTTAAAGCATACAGACGCAGCAGACTGACTTTGTAATAGACTATAGAAGGGAATATATTATACTAGACAGCATTAATTGTGAAATTTGTATGATAGGATAGGTTTGCAGGATACGATGGAATTGTATATATCGATAGAATTGTAGGATGAGATAGGGTACAATGAGGCTGACATGCATAAATGTAAAAGCCTATAAATAAAGGATTGAAAAAAAAGACAGCAATATTAATTTATTAAATAACTGTATTTGACTGCTATTTGGTAAATTATAAATCGGCCCTAGAAGAATAAGAATAAGAAGTGTTTATTTGCTAGAATATGGTATAATATACATTGGTTGTAATTAATATTAGTTATAATCGCATATCCTACCAAGCATAGCGTGCATTTATTGAATTTATTTAGTGTATTATGTCATCATGCAAAAAATATTAATTATTATTATTCTAGGCAATCATTTACCTAGAAGGAAATGTAATCAACGCTACTCTACCTATAACGATCCGTACACGATATACTAAATTCTGAAGAATTATAATCCATGCTTATATTATAAATGTGAAGGTGTGTCTGTCTGTCTATCTGTCTGTCTGTCAGCTACCTTTTCACGGCCCAACAGTGTAACCGATTCTGACGAAATTTGGTACAAAAGAAAAGTAGCTTTTATCCTGGGGACGGACATAGGCTACTTTTTATCCCGGAAAATCAGAGTTCCCGCGGGATTCCTAAAGACCCATCTACTTAACCGATTTGTATGAAATTTGGTACCGAAGTAGCTTGCGTCCCTGTTATCGAAATAGGCAGGCTTTTTATCCCGGAAAATCAAACAGTTCCCACGGGATAGATACATCTGAATCCACGCGGACGAAGTCGCGGGCATGCTCTAGTTACAAATAAGATTAAGAAAATATTCTCAAAGTAAAATGCTATCAAAATCGATTCAGCAGAAATCGCATTTTTATCGTAAAATCTAAATGTCCCTAAAGCTCCATTGCGCAATAATATTCAAGTTCTGTCACATTACGGTATTTCCCGAATTGACACTGACAGCTGACGCGCCGCGAATTTAAAAAGAGAACTGTATTTTTTTTTCGTTCGTAAATAGGTCACGATTTGTATGCAGGTTGTATACGTGTACAGTTAGCTGCTAGGCTGGTCTAGGTCAGGCTAGATCCTAGGCGTTAAATAGTAGGTCGTGGAAGCGTGAAGGACGTAGGTATGATAATTTTGTTTTGATTGGTAGCCTGTTAGAAGCCCACTTTTCAGAAGGAGTTCGATTGTTTACAAATTACTTTCCTACTTATTAATTTACAAATTTTATGATTTCCAAATGGACGCAATCGGCAAATATGGGGACCTCCGCTATTATTTTTTTTGAGATCGGCTTAGCTCAGTCGGTCATAAGCCTAGCAGTGTTAAAACGAGACAGATTTATGTAGAGATATAAAACTGTCTCGTTTACTCTGTTTTTAACCCCCGACCCAAAAAGAGGGGTGTTACAAGTTTTGTGTATCTGTGTATTTGTCTGTGGCATCGTAGCTCCTAAACTAATGAACCGATTTTAATTTAGTTTTTTTTTGTTTGAAAGGTGGGTTGATCAAGTGTTTTTAGGTATAATCCAAGAAAATCGGTTCAGACGTTTGAAAGTTATCAACTATTTTCTATGTAACCTTCACTTGTCGGGGGTGTTATAAATTTTTGATTTACACTTGTATTATTTTTTAATTAAACTAGCTTCGTCTGCGTGGACTACATAAATAAATCTATATTATAGCCCCTTAGGGGTTGAATTTTCAAAAATCCCTTCTTAGCGGATTCCAGGTAAGTCTTAATAGCCCAACCCGTACCTATAGTTTGAGCTGTGCTTTGATCGATCAGTCAGTCAGTCACCTTTTCTTCCTTGGACACGAAAACTCTCCTACTTTTATACGAAGCTCTCCACATGTTTAGCATTTTCTCCATAAAATCATACAAAAATTCAGCCGCAGACCGGGCATTTAGGTTTCAATGGGTTATCTTAATATTATCAGGTGTTTCAAAGGCCCCTAAACTTTGCTCGGTATTACATAATATCACTAGATTTGTTCAGTGAAATAGTCTAATTGAGTTGTCGTTTTAACATCTCCCGGGAGTTAGCCCATAAGTTAGCCATATCCCTAAGTGATATGGTCAACTCTCGACTTATGCCATTTCGCTGCGACACATTATATGTGTCATCCACAATCATAATCCATACTAATATTGTAAATGCGAAAGTGTGTCTGTCTGTCTGTCTGCCACCTTTTCACGGCCCAACAATTTTACCGATTTTGACGAAAGGTACAGAGTTAGCTTATATCCCGGGGACGGACATAGGCTCCTTTTTATCCCGGAAAATCAAGGAGTTCCCGCGGGATTCCTAAAGACCCATTCACTTAACCGATTTGTATGAAATTTGGTACCGAAGTACCTTGCGTCCCTATAATCAAAATAGGCAACTTTTTATCCCGAAAAATCAAATAATTCCCATCGGTACCTATTTTAAAAACCGAAATACACGCAGACGAAGTCGCGGGCATCCTCTAGTAAAGTAATAAATCATTTTAAAGTAATAAAGATGCGTAACTACTTAGTCTATGTATTTTAAAAAACCCTACTGATTTTTTTATTATTATTTAAAGGTGCTTAATCATGAAGGTATCGTCAAAAAAGTTCATTCACCTCGACCAGTCGAAACCAGAGACACGAGTTTTTTAAGCACGCACTTTATGCCGTTAAGTTTGTAGAATATTATGTTTTACAGCTATTTATATAGCCGTTGTGTTGCGAGAAAGTTGTTTCTGGTTTCGACGAAATAAGAAAAAAAGCTTTTGAAGGCACGTGCTGCGTTTCACAAATTTTTTGAATTTTTCGTGCAAACTGCTTTTTAAATTGGTGTTTAAGTAAAAATTCTGTAGGTTTAGTTCGATAGCGAGAAATGAATTGAGCTAACATACTGTAAATATTTTTTAATTTTGTTTTATACATCGATGGTTTTTTTACTCCAATATACAAGTTAGTTCTTGACTGCGATGTCACCTGGTGGTAAGTAAAGATGCAGTCTAAGATGGAAGCGGGCTAACCTAAAGAATCATGAAATTCGGCAGGTAGGTAAGTGTTATAGCACAAGTAAAGGAAAAAATCCGAAAACCGTGAATCCATCTCAAAAAAAAAATGTGTTCATGAACAAATAAATTAATTAGTAGGTAGAGCCTAAGGAATGAAAAAAGATATTCGGCAGGTAGGTAGGTGTTATAGCACAAGTAAAGGAAAAAACCAAAAACCGTGAATTTCTGAATACATCACAAAAAAAAATGTATTCATGAACAAATAATTAGCATTTTCAATTTTCAAAGTAAGATAACTATACTAAGTGGGGCATCTTATGAAAGGGCTTTACCTGTACATTCTAAAACAGATTTTTACTTAGTTTTACACATAATAGTTTTTGATTTATCGTGCAAAATGTCGAAAAAAATATCCGAGTACAAAACTCTCGGTGCGCGAGTCTGACTCGCACTTGGCCGGTATTTATTTCTAGTATTCATAAGCATTTGGAAAACCTTATTTCAATAAAAATCTTTCTATACATAACTATGTATTAAGTAGCGGTTTTGTCGCATGGATAGAATTTTCGCGCGAAAAGCCTCTTTTTTTTTTAATCTAACGCCGAGACTCGGCAACGGCACAACGACATACAGCCACACCTGTCACAAGCCTTTTTTCCAGTCCCACGGATCTCGTCCGTGTAACGGCGCGTACAGTTACATAGTATGTGGGTGAGGCTGCACCGTTAGCGACGTCATGTCGCAGCGTAGGGACGTGCGGTGCATACGTATCGATGTTTTTGTTTGTGCCTTTTTTTTATCGTCATACGGCTGTTGGGGATTGCGAATTTTATGTATATGTAAAAGATTGGCATGGTATAGGCATGTAATGCGGGGGGAAGAAAATCATGTCACTAGAAGTATGTTAAATATGTATGTGGAGGGAAAAAGGGGAGAGGAAGGCCAAAAAAGGTGGGTGTATTGCGTGGAAGAGGATATTTGTGTGTAAAAGGGATGGAAAATGCGATGACGTATGAGAGAAGTGAGTAAAAGAAAAATATATGTTATACTGACTCCACATAGCTTGGGATAAAGGATCAGAAGAAGAAGAAAGAAGAAGGTGGCGATAGTGATGGTATTTTTTCTATTTCTTATTTACTGCGATCTCACCTGATGGTAAGTGATGAAGCAGTCTAAGTTGGAAGCAGGCTAACTTGGAAGGGATTTACAGTTTCATAACTAAACTTAAAACTTACAATATCTTACTTTTTCCAATTATTGTTACTGTAACAACAAAATATTAATATGTTTTTTATATGCTGATAAGTTAGCCGTCAATTGTGATCAGATTATTGACAGTAAATGACAATGTGGTCTTGGGAGGGGTATGGGGTATATTACCCTTATCGAATAAAGTTTTCTATCTATCTATATGTCTATAAGAGACAGTAGCTGTCACCACCGCGTCAGAGAGGTTATTCATATTTCATCGTAGCAATAGTAGTAGCGTAGCAAATTTCAGTTATCAAAAAGCTCTACGCTGGATATCAGTCATATGAAAGCACTAACTGGGATAGCCTAGCGGCTAGCGGCCAAAATTAAAATCAAACTATCTGTAATCTGTCGATAAGTTACTTAGTAATGTCGTCAAAAGTCTTTTTGACAAATAACAGCGTTGCTAAGTAACTTATCGACAAGTTAAAGATAGATTGATCGTTAATTTTGGCCGTAAGACATCCTAATCGGAGATCGGGGGTTTGATCCCGGACACGCACCTCTACTTATTTGCAGTTATGTGCGTTTTAAGCAATTAAATATCACTTGCTTGAACGGGAAACATCGTGAGGAAACCTGCATGATTGAGAGTTCTCTAGAATGTTATCAAAAGAGTGTGAAGTCTGCCAATCCACACTAGTCAAGCATGGCAGGCTATGGCCAAGCATTTCTCACTCTGAAGTGAGACCCGTTCTAGTGAGTGATTGATGATGATGATGAGTCACTATTGTATCTAGGTCACATCGTCCTCAGAGTTCACAAAAGTGTGTCACCATGGTGTCATATATCGATGATTATAAATTCCGATCACATATCGATATGAACGCGGACAGCACTATCGGAGTACCGTACGCTACGTCACGAAGAAAGGGACGTGGCAACGGTACTGAGGGCCGTATCGCAAAACTATCGCTTTTCCTACACCGCTGGACAGAGCGCCGTGTTTCAAACTTCGAACGGCGCTTTGGATTTGAAAATGGAATGCGATGCGGCAGAGACGATTTATTTTTTATTTTTAATATCTGCTTAGCGTAAAGGCAAAGGCATTTGGTCAAATCTGACAAACAAAAAGTGTACAATTATAGTACCTACCTATTTTGAATAAATGATTTTGATTTTGATTTTACCAAAAAAAGACTTTTTTTCATTCTAGTTAAATATTGAGCTGTTGGAATGAAGATTTGATGCATATAAAAAGTTTTTCATGACAAACGATGACTAAGAAATCATTTTTTTTAGTTCTAACTAGAGGATGCCTGCTACTTCGTCCGCGTGGATTTAGGTTTTTAAAGATCCCGTGGGAACTGTTTGATTTTCTGGGATAAAAAGTTGCCTATGTCAGTTACAGGGACGCAAGCTACCTCGGTAGCAAATTTCATACAAATTGGCCTTTCGGAAAATCGTGGGAACTCCTTAATTTTCCGGGATAAAAAGTAGCCTATGTCCATCCCGGGGATCTAAGCTAACTCTATACTGAATTTCGTCAGAATTGGTTAAACTGTTGGGCCGTGAAAAGGTAGCAGACAGACAGGCACACTTTCGCAATTATAATATTAAATACTAGAGGATGTCCGCGACTTCGTCCGCGTGGATTTAGGTTTTAAAAGATCCCGTAGGAACTGTTTGATTTTCTGGGATGAAAAGTTGCTAATGTTAATTACAGGGACGCAAGCTACCTCGGTACCTTTCATACGAATCGATCAAGCGGATGAGTAAATACTTTAATTTAGGAATCCCGCGGGAACTGTTTGTTTTTCCGGGATAAAAAGTAGCCTATGTCCTTTCCGGGAATGTATCCTGTTTGAGCCGTGAAAGCGTAGAAGACAGACAGACAGACAGACACACTTTCGCATTTATAATATTAGTATGGATGGATTGTACTAGGCAGCAAAAAACTAACGTTCTAAAGAGCACCTAACAAGCTGTACAAAGTTTTTAAGTGGAATACAGTGTAGGTACTCTTGTCGAACGATGAATGAAAGGTGCGGAAAGTCATTCACGGTTTTGGAACGTTATTCAGTTCAATGACCTTGCAGATTACGGTTATATTAATCGTTTGAAATAGACATTCTTTGGACATTTACAGAGAGGCACAATTCTCGTTCACAAGATTAGTGTTGGAAGGGAGAATTGCAGGCAAAAGAGCTCCTGGTCGCCAAAGATGCCAATGGTTGGACGATATAAGGGGTTGGACAGGGCTTAGTTACCCGAAGTTAAAAGAGGCGGCTTTGGGTAGAGAAGCTTTTCGGATGATGATCGCCAAACTTTATTTAGGTCCATAGCATGGACTGGGACCGCGCGAAGCGGAAAGATCTGGGAACTCACCATGATAACTCAGTACCACAAGTACGAAGTACCTAATTTAAAAAGTTTTCAAAAACCCGAACAGCGCAAAAATCCACCATTTTGATTTTTTAATAATTATATGGAATTACCCAGTGACGCTCGTACCATCAAGACGAATCTAAAATCACACTAATATTATAAAGGCAAAAGTTTGTGTGTATGTTTGTCACTCTTTCACGCAAAAACTACTGAACAGATTTGGCTGAAATTTGAAGTGGTGATAGATTATACCCTGGATTAACACATAGGCTACTTTTTATTCCAGAAAATCAAAGAATTCTTAAAACTAACTTAATTATCTATTTTGACTGAACGGGCCAAAATAATATCATTAATAATGACAATATTACTTGTCAATATCCGTTAAATAGTTACGAGCGGACATAGGAACGTACATACATAAATATAGGTCAAACACGAGTTTAGTCGCAATCGGGTAAATACCGCAGTTGCGTATTAAGGTACATAGTATCAGCTACTGGTTGAAGCGGAAGGATCTTGGAACTCACGGCATTATTATCCTCTTAAAACTCCTACTATTATAACGAAATATACAAGTGTAAATTAAAAATTTATAACACCCCCACAAGTGAAGGCATCTTGACAGCTTGACATAAATTTGTCAATTGACATAATATTAAGAACCTAACGGTTATCTAACCTTCTTTTCTACAAGAAAACTAGAAAAGAGCTGATAACTCTTAAAGGGCTGAACCAATTTTTTTGGATTATAGCTAAGAACACTCTCGATCGGCTCGATCGAGAGTGTTCTTAGCTATAATCCAACTATTTCCAACAAAACTATTTTTTTTGTTGGAAAGGTGAGCCAAGGTGGCTCACCTTTCAAACAAAAAAAAGTAAATTAAAATCGGTTCATTCGTTTAGGCGCTACGATGCCACAGACAGATACACAGATACACAGATACACACGTCAAACTTATAACACCCCTCTTTTTGGGTCGGGGGTTAATAAAAGGAAAAGCTGACTGACTGACTGACTGATCGTACATCACAGCTCAAACTATACTGGACGGGTCGGGCTGAAAGGCATGCAAGTAGTTACATAGACCTACATCAGGTAGGAAAGGATTTTTGGAAATTCAACCCCTAAGGGGTTAAAATAGGGGTCTGAAATTTGTGTAGTCCACGCGGACGAAGTCACGGGCATAAGCTAGTGTAAGAATAAAAGGAAATGCTGACTGACTGACTGACTGTTCTATCAACGCACAGCTCAAAGTAGAACGGTTCGGGCTGAAATTTGGCATGCAGATAGCTATTATGACGTATACATCTGCTAAGAAAGGATTTTTGAAAATTCAATCCCCTAATGAAAATAGGGGTTTGAAACTTGTCAACGAAAAACGAACGAAGTCACGTGCATAAGCTAGTTATGAATAATAGAAAGAAGTCACGACCTTCAAAATAAGATGTAGAGAGAGCAACCGATGGCTTTGCTTGGTGAAAATACCTATACATCTTCTTTGTTCCCTATTCCGTGGGAATTTCGGAAAATCCGGTCTCTTTCCTTGACTATATTATAAAAGGAACTTGAGTGCACAATTTCAACTTTCTAGTCCAAGGGCTGGGCGTTGAGTCAGTCAGTGAGTAATGAGTTTTCTTTTTCTATTAGTTCGCGACAGGTCGATGTGGCAATCGGTGTATGAGCCGGGGGGGCGCCCCGCAGACCCGCACGTCATCTGCGCTTGCCCGCACTGGATAATAGCGGGGGCGTTCCCACCCCAATTGCCATCTGAAACTGTCATGACGAATAGGTAACGTTATGTAGAGAAGTATTAATTTAGAATTACTTGTAATTTTTTTTTTCATTAATGAAAAACAGTACACAATAATTTTGTAAACGTTATATTAACTAAACTAATTATTTAATGAAATAGAACATATCCCATTTTCCATAGACTGCAACGAACTCTATGCCTGATAGGTCTATGACCTGTTCATAATAATAATACGCACTAGACGGGTCATTACTAACAAAAAAATTTGCGGGCTGCAACTCTATATTTTACAACTTGATATAAGTATAGGTAGTAAACACAGGTACAGGAAAAACTGACTGACTGACTGATCTTACAACGCACAGCTCAAATACTGGACGGATCGGCCTGAAAGGCATGCAGATAGAAATTATGACGCAGATATCTGCTAACAAAGATATAAGGAAAGGAAAAATTCAACCCCTAAGGGGGTAAAACAAGGATTGTGTAGTCCACAAACTACTTGCTTCAGCAGCATAAGTAGGGGTAATAGGAACTTTTATTGAGAGATTCTCTGTCGATAAATTGATAATTGTTACTTGAATAACGTTCTTTTCGTATTAAATTTGCCCCATTCTTTAATCGATTAAAGTTGCGGATTTTCCGGTATCTAGCTGAGGCCGAAGCCTCCCAGCAAACCGCAGAGAGTATCTTGAGTTTGCCTCCGTAGAGTTCTAGTAGGTCTTTTAAGTAAACATGCTATTTGGAATTGTCAAACCATATTTGGTAGTCAATACAAAAAGTTTAAAGCAGAATAACATAATTTTCATTGCCTAGTGTTTTGTGTAAAAAAATAAAACCAAACTGTCAAATGGCCCTCCCAAATTCAAATTTCGAATGGCGCCATCCGTAAATAAATCTTCAATAGGGAAGAAAGTGATAAATGTCTGAAAATTTGAATTTACAATCGACATCTGCCGAATGAAATTCAAATTTTAATCGATTTTAAGTCAAATACGTACTGGTTTGTTGACGGAAACAATGGCAAGTACGTTCACCTCGGCAAAGAAATAATACCGGTGGATCCAGCGGATGGAATGCTAATTCTTTGTTATAGATGATTAATTATTTACAAAAAAAACCTTACAACCTCTTCTTTACTCGTTTTATTAATCGAGTTTATAGTGATTTAATGCAAATCGATTTATTTTTTTATGCAAACTGTATTCTTTTTTGCAAGTATTGTAGTATACACACTAAGTAGTAAGTTCTATAATATGTTAGGTGTGTCCAAAAAGTTCAGTAAAAAATGCTGATTAATGGAGTTATTGGTAAGTTAGACGAAATTTTTTCTCTAACTCTACTTATGACTCTATCACATATCTATTTTATCACCTAAGACTAAAAAAACTCTTTAATACAATCTTCTCTTTTGCGAGAAACTGAATTAGGCATTTTCAAAAAAAACCCCTCACTATTACGCATACACATACGCACATTTTTTTTTTTAGTAGTCGTTTTCACCCCTTTCGGGATAGGCAAAGATCGCAGACCAGCAATTTTTTGATTAATCAAATTATCATCCCTGTAATTTGCAACTTTGTCGATTTCTATTAAAATACTTACAATGATTCAAGATAAAAATCGCGAATGCAAAATATATTTTACTAATTTATTCCTAAAAAATTCATTTTACATCAAAAATAAAAGTATATGTAATTTTAAAGAAACGTACCTCGTATAGTGCTAGGCATTGTGCCAAAAATCCGTTCTCCTCCGTTCAGAAAAAATTAATATCACAAACAACTCCAAAGTAATCCATCCATATTCCGAAAATTCAAATTCTCAAAACCACAGACAATAACACTCAGTTATATTACAAGTTATTGACACTTACGAGTTGCGAAAAAAGTTTTAATGAAAAAAAAAAAAATATGGCGCGCGCTGTCAACGTCAAATTCGCGCGGGAATAAAGCTGCGTGCACACGTCCTAGTGACGTGCCGCAGCGAATGCTTGTGCACTAAGCGAGATGGTGGTTTTTTCGTTCGGCACGGGCAGTCAGCTAACTGTAATTTTTTTCGTGATGCCGGTAACGGTGTACACTGTAGCCGGTTTGAATCCACGGATTCTAGATAGGCGTTCAATGTTCATGTTCAATCAATTCTGATTTGGACGCGTGTCTTATATCGGACCTGGTTTTGCGGGACTTTTCTGTAGCTGTCTAATAACATGTCTGTAACTAAATGCATAGAGTTTTGAAGCTGACCACTTCATGCTGAAAATCCATAAAAGGGTTGCGATTCACAACCATCTAGTTATGTACTTTTTTATATTTTTTTTTATTCAAGCAAGTTAACACGTAACTGCAATCTCACCTGGTGGTAAGTCATGATGCAGTCTAAGATGGAAACGGGTTAACCTGGACGGGGTATGGCAGGTTGATTAAAACCATACCTTTGACCAGAGCTTTGACACCTATGAAATATAGCGTAGAGCTTTTACACCACTGAAATATAGCGTAGAGCTTTGACCATCACTGAAATAAAGCTTAGAGCTTTTACACCACTGAAACATAGCGTAGAGCTTTGACCATCACTGAAATATAGCGTAGAGCTTTGACCATCACTGAAATAAAGCGTAGAGCTTTTACACCACTGAAATATAGCGTAGAGCTTTGACCATCACTGATATATAGCGTAGAGCTTTAACACCACTGAAATATAGCGTAGAGCTTTGACCATCACTGAAATAAAGCTTAGAGCTTTTACACCACTAAATTATAGCGTAGAGCTTTGACGCAACTGAAATATAGCGTAGAGCTTTGACACAATTAAATATAACTTAGAGTTTGCCATCACTGAAACATAGCGTAGAGCTTTTACACCACTGAAATATAGTGTAGAGCTTTTACACCACTGAAATATAGTGTAGAGCTTTTACACCACTGAAATATAGTGTAGAGCTTTTACAGCACTGAAATATAGCGTAGAGCTTTGATGCAAACGAAATATAGCGTAGAGCTTTGATGCAAATGAAATATAGCGTAGAGCTTTTACACCACTGAAATATACCACTGAACCACAAATTCATGGTTTTCAGATAAATTCCTTTTTTTGTGCTAGACCACCTACCTGCCAAATATCATGGTTCTAGGTCAACGGGAAGACAGACAGACAACAAAGTACTCGTATGAGGGTTCCGTTTTTCCTTTTGAGGTACGAAACCCTAAAACACCTGACCATATGGAGGATAGAGACAGACAATGTTTTATCAAGGAGCGAATTGTGAAAGCGGACGGTATTTTAAAATGCTATTGAACCCTATAGGTTTTGTTGATTGGCAGGCAGACAGACAGACAG
Source organism: Maniola jurtina (assembly GCF_905333055.1). Taxonomy (NCBI): domain Eukaryota; kingdom Metazoa; phylum Arthropoda; class Insecta; order Lepidoptera; family Nymphalidae; genus Maniola; species Maniola jurtina. Next base: position 3,955,517 of record NC_060055.1, on the reverse strand, counting down.
ACGTGTAACAAGTGTAAATTAAAAATTTATAACACCCCCGACAAGTGAAGGTTACAGTAACTAGAAAAGAGCTAATAACTTTGAAACGGCTGAACCGATTTTCTTGGATTATAGCTAAGAACACTCTCGATCAAGCCACATTTCAAACAAAAAAAACTAAATTAAAATCGGTTCATTAGTTTAGGAGCTACGATGCCACAGACAGATACACAGATACACACGTCAAACCTATAACACCCCTCTTTTTGGGTCAGGGGTTAAAAAAGAAAAGCCTTGACTCACTGACTTCAGCGCCCACCCTTTGACCCAGAAAGTTAAAATTTTGTACAGAGGATAAGGGGAAAAAGAATCTATATTTTCGTCGAACGGTGCGTGGTGAGTATTCGCTTTTCCATATTATTAATATTATAAATGCGAAAGTGTGTCTGTCTGTCTGACTGTCTGCTGCGTTTTCACGGCACGGATTTAAATGATATTTGGTACAGAATTAGCTTACATCCTGGAGACGGACATAGGCTAATTTTTATCCCGCAAAATCAGAGTTCTCACGGGATTGTTAAAGCCTCATCCGTTTATCCTATATGAAATTTGGTACGGAGGTAGTTTGCGTTCCGGAAATTGACTCGGAAACTTTTTATTCCGGAAAATCAAAGAGTTTCCACGGTATTTTAAAACACCTAAATCCACACGGACGAAGTCGCGGTCATCGTCTAGTTTTAAATTATTATTATTATAAGCCTACCTCTAAAACTTTTTTTTTAATTTTTCCTTTTCATTTTAAAAAAAAACCGGCCAACTCGTGTTCCATACTTGGGTATTTTTTCCAACATTTTGCACGATAAATATTATATCTATTATGCATAAAAATAAATAAAATACAGTTTTAGAATGTACAAGTAAAGCCCTTTCATATGATACCCCACTAGGTATAGTTATCTTATTTTAAAAATTGAAACACATTTTAATTTTTGGTTTTCCGATTTATTCCTGTACTTGTGCTATAAGACCTACTTACCTACCAAATTTCATGATTCTAGGTCAACGGGAAGTACCCTATAGGTTTCTTGACAGACAGACAGACAACAAAGTGATCCTATAAGAGTTCCGTTTTTCCTTTTCCTTAATAAAAAGAATATTCATTGACGTGAGCAAAGTCGCGAATCACAAGCTCGCTTACAATTCAGATGGTTAACCGTTTCCCGCGTAAACAAATGCGCGAGGTCGTTCAACCCAACGGTACTGAGGCTCGACCCACTGCCTCGTGACGTCACATGACGCTTTGCCATCTCTGCACACTGCATACTGTAGACTGCCCCGAGATTGTATGACATGGATTTACGGAATTCTGTTATGTAGCTACTGATACTTAAAATCGTAGGTTTTTTTAGAGAATACTAGAGGATGCTCGCGACTTCGTCCGCGTGGATTTAGCTTTTTAAAGATTCCTTGGGAACTTGATTTTCCGGAATAAAAAGTTGCCAATGTCAATTACAGGGACGCAAGCTACCTGGTACCAAATATCATACAAATCGGTTAAGCGGATGGGTCTTTAACAATCCCGCGGGAACTGTTTGATTTTCCGGGATAAAAAGTAGCCTATGCCCGTCCTCGGGATGTAGCCCATGTCTGTACCAAATTTCATCAAAATCGGTTCAGCGGTTGGGCCGTGAAAACGTAGCAGACAGACACACAGGCAGACAGACACACTTTCGCATTTATAATATTAGTAATAAGTATGGATTAGCCATGCTTATCACGACTAATATTCCCCTTTCCCCTCCAACTAAGCGCAAAGCTGTGTTAGGAGTAGGTACGACAATAGTGCAACGGGTGGGGTTTGAACCGCCGACCTTTCGGAATTCAGTCCGGTCCTCAACCGTTGAGCTATTGAGGCTCTTTTTGACGTTTGAAGATTGAGGTTTGACGTGTGTATCTGTGTATCTGTCTGTAGCATCGTGGCGCCTAAACGAATGAACCGATTTTAATTTAGTTTTTTTTGTTTGAAAGGTGGCTTGATCGACAGTGTTCTTTCTAAGCTATAATCCAAAAAAATCGGTTCAGCCGTTTAAAATTTATCAGCTATTTTCTAGTTTTCTTATTACTTTTAGAGTAATAAAATCACAACTACATCATGTAACTTTGAAACACAAGATAAAGTTGAAAACTAAAAGCCGACTACAATCGTCGCTGAAATATTATAGTAAAAGTGTTTTTCTGTTCCTTGGTATATTTTGATGAATTCATGAAAATTCCAAGTTGACTCGGTGTTTTTCTGTTCCTTGGTATATTTTGATGAATTCATGAATCTTCATGAAAATTCCAAGTCGATTTGATATCTTATTATTATTATGGAATCAAGGGAATAAATATTTTGTCTCTGTATGGAATTAGTATACTGAGGTCCCTACACCAGCCAATGAAGTCTGCTGAAAATCTGATAATCCTCAACGGTTGCATAGATATGTTTTTTGGCAAGTTATTTATTAGTAGTACTTAAAATTCCCATCTGTTATTGAGTAGTTACACCATTTTTTGTTTTTTTTTTTTTTTATGACTCCGTTTTATTTTAACATCATTAAATTATATTGAGTAGCTTACAAAATGTTTAATAATTTATCGAAACAATTACACCATAATTAAATTTACAGAAAAAAATAAAAAAATTGCAGCGCCATCTAGTGACGAGTAGTGTTAAAAAGTTACGCCATCTATTCTCAGTAAAGTTACACAATACAAAATAGTTACAGTAACAACCAGCAGTTACATTCCTTACCTTTAAATCGACGCTAGATGGCGTTAGTGGTCACTACTTCAATCAGTTGCCATAATAAGTCGTTCACTCGTGTCAATTTTATTCGTGTTTCGTGTAGAATGAGATAATTATTTTGTTTACATTACAATAAGTAGTGATTTCAAGAATTTATTATTACCTGGTAAGTGTTTTAACACTTTTTATACGTAACTGGTTTAATAAAACCCGAAGAGTTAGTTTTGTATTCGTGTTTTGCACCTTGCGATTGCTTGGTTAGTGATCTAGTTTGGCATCGTTGAATCGTTCTTTGGATATCGCAATAAAACTTGGGCGAGTAATAAAATGAAGATTGTTGCATTTTTTTCTTTAATTCTCGTTTTAGGAACAATCTTAGGTAGGTAACAATATAGTTAAGTACCTATGTACCTACCTAATTAATTATATGGGATCTAATCACACATTTCTTAGTAGTTAGGTACGTATCTATAATACATTGGTACTCTACACGTAATAATTGCCTACCTCGTGTAATATTAAGTAGATAGGTAGGTAATTGCTATTTATATCATTTATATGCGATATAGGTAAGTATAGGGCTAGGCACTTAAAAATACCATACTTACCTACTTATTAATTATTTATACCTACTTACCATACCAACCAAAGATCCTACCACAGCATGTGGTATGTGGTCCTATCTTGACCTACCTACAGGTAGGTAGGTATCGTAATACGTAGGCAGGTATAATATAAGTAATCCCTACCTACCTATGCAAATTCCAAAAGTAAATCTTCCACACACTTTTGACTTGAGCTTTGACAGATTTTTAATCAATTTCAGGTGTTAGGTATGCCTATACCAAATACCTACCTACCTAGGTACCTACCTAGTAATCTCTTTCGATCTTTGACGTGTTCCAAACTACTTAAGCTTTCTTTTAAGGAAAAGAAAAGTGGAGCCTACCTAGTAGCTAGTAGGTACCTACCTACTAATATTGTAGAGTATACACTCTATGAAAAAGCCGTGATAGCCTAGTGGTTAGAACGTCCGCCTCTTAATCGAAGGTCGGGGGTTCGATCCCGGGCATGCACCACTAACTTTTCAGTTATGTGCGTTTTAAGCAATTAAATATCACTTGCTTTAACGGTGAAGGAAAACATCGTGAGGAAACCTGCATGCCTGAGAGTTCATGTTCTCAAAGGTGTGTGAAGTCTGCCAATCCGCATTGGGCCAGCGTGGCAGACTATGGCCTAAGCCCTTCTCATTCTGAGAGGAGACCCGTACTCAGTAGTGGGGCGGAAATGGGTTGATGATTGATACACTCTATGGGACCATTCACTACAATCAATCGATGCCAATTTGCCAATCGCCACACTCATTAGTTATACTACATTACATACTCAGGTAGTTACTAGTTACATTTTGTCTCGATTTATTTAATAATATTATGGAATACTAGAAGATGCCCGCGGCTTCGCCCGCGTGGATTTCGGTTTTTTAAAATCCCGTAGGAACTCTTTGATTTTCCGGGATAAAAAGTAGCCTATGTGCTAATCCAGGGTATAATCTATCTCCATTCTAAATTTCAGAAAAATCCATTCAGTAGTTATTGCGTGAAAGAGTAACAAACATACACACACACACACACACACACATACAAACTTTCGCCTTTATAATATTAGTGTGATCTGCCTATCCGCCTATAATAAGTTTTTTCGACGGAACAGTCAAACAAACAAACACTTGGTTCTGTAGTTTTTCTTACGGATCCCTAAAAAAGTGGTTATATTAAGTAAGTAGTGACCCTATCAAAAAAATCTGAAAGGTCCGTACATACTTATCGACATGATTAAACAGAAATAAAAGGAATACGAAATCAATCGACGATACATACATTTTAATGGAAAGCCGAAATCCAAATACACAGAATAGGTGAAAACAATAGACGGAGCCAGCTTGTTTATGATGCCAGTTGTATGCGTGTCACGCACTTATGTTGTATGATGTAACTACTAACCGCAGAATACCTACTGACTGTACCAAAACATGCGTAAGGCCCGGTTTCCACCTAAGCGAAGCGGAAAGGAGATGTGTTCAGTCGACCAATCAGATTTTTCAAAGATGTGATATTTTTCTACTTCATTTATCAAGATCTGATTGGGTCGACTGAACATATCCTCTCCGCTCCGCTTAGGTGGAACCCGGGCTTAAGCTCCGCTCTAATATGTATGTAGTCTGTATCGTTACGCGTATTGGCCACACGCACAAGCGTTAGAATTTGTCTTCACTTTTTAAAATACAATTGTATGAACTAAGGCTATCTAGAGTATTATTAATCTTTGATTCATTCTTCCAATTAGAATCTTCCAGTGCACGAGCGTACGAATTTGTCTTCACTTTTTAAAATACTATTGTATGAACTTTGGCTGAAACTGAACTTTTGATCTTTGATTCATTCTTGCAATGACAATTTTCCAGTATTATAGCTGGTGGGGAAAAAGGAAGGCGCCTCTTTGCAGTTAACTCATTATTTGTATTTCTGGGCTTTCTATCTTTACCTGACGTCTATGTCGAAGAAATGAAATGTATCGGAGATACAAGGATCCGCGGATGGAACTATGTCAAGTATTGTTGTCCCACTCTGGCCGATGTCCCGCGGGATTGGTTGTTTCTTTCTTACATCTCACTGCCCCTCAACTCAACTCAACGTGTAACATCCCGCGGGCCTAACTTTGCGGTTTAGGGCTGCCAAAAACAATTAAATTTTTACCCGACTACGGCAAAGTGAAAAGGAGGGGTTATGATTTTAGCAGTCTATGTATGTATGTATGTTTGTATCTAGATTATCTGTGTTCCACTGTAGCGCCTAAACTACTAGGCCGATTTTAATGAATGAAGTGTCAATTGATTCGTTGTAAAGGTGCGGGTGACATAGACTATATTTTATTCGAAAAAATTGACCTAACGGATGTTACATCAAAAAGTGGAGGTCTCCAAAAAAATTTGTTTGTTATTGTATCGAGTGGGATATGTCAAATGAAAGACGGAGAAAGTTCTGAGTTCATGAACATAAATGTACTACAACATTAAACATTTATGAAACATTAAAACGTTTGCTTAGTATGTAATACACAGATGTGACGTCATACACATTTGACGTAATTAGACGTACTTTTTTAGTTAAATCGATAATTTAAAATGCAAATTATTTAGCAAACTTAAAACTAGCAGCGAAAATTGATTTTATAAATTTTGGAAGACCCCCTATTTAATTATTACTTAGAATTAAGAAATAATTAACATTTAATTAAATAATTATTTTTGACATAGGCATCATCCCCATTTTTTTTAAAGAATATTAGCCATGCTAATCATGACTAATACTCCCCATTCCCCTCCAATTAAGCGTAAAGCTTGTGCCAGGAGCGGGTACGACAATAGTGCAACGGGTGGCGTCTGAACCGCGGACCTTTCGGAATTCAGCCCGCTCCTCAACCGTTGAGCTATCGAGGCTCATTATACCCCTCTATTGGGGTAAAGGTGGTCACCACGGCACAGCCCTGGCCGCCGCCCCGCTCAGTTCACATAAAATCAATATTTATGGACACGAATGTGTTCACCTCTGCATACTGTCTCCACTCCGATACCACTATGCTGTGTATTTATAGCACTACTCACTTGCCGTGTGTATACTGAGCTCTCTACACTGTGGTTCTATTGATTACCTACGATTAGATACAATAAGAAGTTGTTATCAAAAAGACCAAGATCTTGACTTAGCTCAGACTTTTTAGGGTTCCGTACCCAAAGGCTGCCTTATTATTAGTAAGACTCCGCTGTCCGTCTGTCTGTCTGTCTGGCTGTCTGTCAGCAGTAGGCCGGGCCTTATTCATGAATCGTAATAGGTAGAGAGTTGAAATATTGACATGGTCTGTTTTTAGAGTTCCGTATCTCTAAAGGAAAAAAGTGACCGCTATAGGATCACTTTGCTGTCTGTCTGTCTGTCGTATCTGTCAAGAAACCACTATACTGTGTATTTATAGCACTACTCACTTGCCGTGCGTACACTGAGCTCTCTACACTGTGGTTCTATTGATTGACCTACGATTAGATACAATCACACTAATATTATAAAGGCGAAAGTTTTTGTGTATGTGTGTGTGTATGTTTGTTACTCCTTCACGCAAAAACTACTGGACGGATTTGGCTGAGGAATGGAGATAGATAATATCCTGGCTTAGCACATAGTTCTTAGATTTCGTTCGCGTTGATATAGGTTTTTTAAATCCCGTGGGAACTCTATGATTTTTCCGGTATAAAAAGTAGCTTATGTGCTAATCCAGTGTATAATCTATCTCCATTCCAAATTTCAGGTAAATCCGTCCAGTAGTTTTTGCGTGAAGGAGTAACAAACACACAAACTTTCGCCTTTATAATATTAGTGTGATTTGTTCATCTTTTTTGTGCTGTTACTACAACGGTTTTCGAGGGTTTTCCTTTACTTGTGCTATAAGACAAGCCAACTACTTACCTGCCTTTCATGATTCTAGGTCAACGGAAAGTACCCTATAGGTTTTCTAGACAGAACTACGAACGGACAGACAACAAAGTAATATTATAAGGGTTCCATTTTTGAGGTACGGAAACCTAAAAAATGTTAGTTTACTATTCAAGGGGAGATGGAGGGAGAAATCATTTGACTATATCAAGTATCAACCCCTTTCAAGGTGTTGTACAAGGTAAAGGATACATACTTGTAGGTGTAACATCTGCTATTATTAACCCCCGACCCAAAAAGAGGGGTGTTATAAGTTTGACGTGTGTATCTGTATATCTGTCTGTGGCATCGTAGCTCCTAAACTAATGAACCGATTTTAATTTAGTTTGTTTTGTTTGAAAGGTGGCTTGATCGAGAGTGTTCTTATCTATAATCCAAGAAAATCGGTTCAGCCGTTTGAAAGTTATTAGCTCTTTTCTAGTTATTACTGTAACCTTCACTTGTCGGGGGAGTTATAAATTTTTAATTTACACTTGTTTTATGTCTGTAATCACCTTAATAAGTTAAAATTGCCTTGACGATGACATGCTTTATAATATGACCCTTTATAGCGACTTGAAAACGTGTGGACCACGGACTTCGAATAACTAGATACCGTATGCCCATTAAATAGTACTAACCGCGACTTCGCCCGCGTGGATTTAGGTTTTTCGAAATCCCGTGGGAACTATTTGATTTTCCGGGATAAAAAGTAGCCTTTGTGCTAATCCAGGATATTATCTATCTCTATTCCAAATTTCAGCCAAATCCGTCGAGTAGTTTTTGCGTGAAGGAGTAACAACCATACATACAACTTTTTACCCCGGAATATCAAAGAGTAGAGTATCCACGGGATTTTTAAAAACTAATACCCCGCGTCGCGGACATCATCTAGTTTGCTGTAATCCGCTGAAAAAGGCAAATCTTTTTGGTACAAGATGCAGTAGCGACATGCACCGCCTGCCCTCCCCCTGCTAAGCATCCAGGAAAAGCCAGCCACCAAGCAAGCCCCAAGTACCACCACGCAACACCATCAAATGCAATGGTGTTACGTTATGGCACTAAAAAAGACCCAAAATATTTCAGCATGGACCTCTGGCGGTATCTAGCTAGGTATTCGAAATCCATGGTTTGTGGACCGTCCACTTTGTGAGACGTAAGTGATAAAATTACGACCATCCCTTTCTACAGGTTCTCACGGTCGCAAATTGTGGCTGATTCAGTTAGGCCGCGTGTACATGAGACCGTAAAAACCCCTATGGAAACGTTGTAGTACACAATCTATGCAAACTAGCCCTTTTGTTCACATGGGTGCAAAAATGTATAATTATACAGAGAATTTATTCCATACCTAGAAATGTTTCTGTTCTAAAAAGTTTCCACGGGGTTTTAAAAAATCTAAATCCATGCCAAAGAAATCGCGGGTAACATAGCTGCTTAGCACTGAGATAACTTACAACATGTAAGTTGGCATCCCGGGGACGGACATAGGCTACTTCTTATCCCGGAAAAGCAAAGAGTTCCCACGGGATTTTAAAACCTAAATCCCGTTATCATCATTTAGTTCGTCATAAAATACAAACATGATTGGAAACTATTTCAAAATGTCTTGATAAGTATTTGGAAAAGTTGTCAGATGAAAAAGTGCGAGTCAGACTCGCGCACCGAGGGTTCCGTACTCGGGTGTTTTCCGATAGATCAAACCCTTACATGCATACAAAAAAACTGTTTTAGAATGTACAGGTAAAGCCCTTTTATATGATACCCCACTTGGTATCTTACTTTGAAAACTGAAAATACTAATTATTATTTGTTCATGAACACATTTTTTTTTTTAGATGTTACCAAAAACCCACGGTTTTCGGATTTCATCCTTTACTTGTGCTATGAGACCTACCTACCTGCTTTTCATGATTCTAGGTCAACGGGAAGTACCCTATAGGTTTTCTTGACAGACACAACAGACGGACAGACCGACAACAAAGTGATCCTATAAGGGTTCCGTTTTCCTTTTGAGGTATGGAACCCTAAAAACCGATCAAGTGCGAATCGGACTCGCACACACTAACCTTATATTACAAATTCATGGTTATCGGATTTTTTCCCTCACTTGTGATATAATACTATGATTCTAGATCTGGATTCTGGACAGACAGACAACGAAGTGATATAAGGCTTAATATCTAGGTTCTCTAGGTCTTTGTACCTATAAAACATTTTTTGTGTCCAAAATAGTTGCTTATTTATCCTTAACGCGTAATAAAAGATCAATAAAACAGTCCTCTTCCGACCCTTTACCTGTCAACTTCAAACGATGACGAAACCAAGTCTAACGACCTCCCACGCGAGCCAACCTCCCAAGCAGAACAGGTCATGTAAAGTGGTCGAGAACAAGGATCAACGACCTGAGCCGTTACCAACAAGCAATGGCGAATCTTCAGGTTTATATAGAACATGGCTGTGTGATTTGTGAGTGTATGAGTACAAAACTTGTGTAAAGATGCTACCTAGTGTGGCGATGGGCATGATAGCTGCTACTAATAACTAAATCATTTTCATTTGGTGAAATTATTATTTTTACCCGACTGCGGCAAAGCCAAAAGGAAGGGTTATGATTTTAGCAGTCTATGTATGTATGTATGTGGGTATGTATGTTTGTATCCAGATTCTGTGTGTTCCACCGTAGCGCCTAAACTACTGGGCCGATTTTGATGAATGAGGTGTCAATCGATTCTTTGTAATGGCCCGGGTGACATAGGCTATACTTTATACGAAAAAATGGCCTGTCGGATGTTACATCAAAAAAAGTGAGGGTCTCTAATTTTTTTTCACAGACGATTGTTCACGGGAAAGTGATTTTCAATTTTCGCACTTACATTCGTTGGCTACATTAATTTAACATGAGATTATGATCAAGAATAATTATTTTATTTTATTTTTATTCATTTTACTTCTAATTTGAACGGCAGTGCCACTTACACTAACTAGATGATTAATAATGAATTATTATACAAACACAAAAGAGACAAAATACGTAAAGATAGAACTAATGACACAATAAAAGATTTTAAATTTTGGATGTATGTACGCTAAGAGCACTGAATGATCGTGTTCATTCAATGCTCTCCGCGTACCTCAGTAACTCCTGAACCAACGATGTCCACCCGTCATTGAGTGGGCTGATATCTCACAGATTGTAAAGGGAAATTTCGGTAAGTGCGAAAATTCGATTTTCGTGAAGCGTAGCAAACGAATGCGAGTGTTCTCGCCCGCGCGCTGTATAGTTCAGGTCGATGACCACACACGCGCGAAAAACAATAAAACGGGACTAATTAATGTAATAATTTTCAAACTTCAATAATAATAATAATAATCTTAATAATTTTCAAACTTTGTGAGATTTTTCTCCGTAAATAATTCACAGGTTACTTACTCGATCATTTGATGTGATTTTTCACATGCTACATAATTGAAATGATTCATCTCTAGTAAAGATGGCGCCTAACCTAGCTGCGTTTGAACATATTACCGGCGCTTATTGAATCTAGGTTTAAATTGCTTGCATTCGGAGCCACAGAGTCAGACTGTCACGTTTTTATGTTATCAAGTTTAAAAAACCGGCCAAGTGCGAGACAGACTCGCGCAATGAGGGTTCCGTATTCGGGTATTTTTTCCAACATTTTGCACGATAAATCAAAAACTATTATACATAAAAATAAATAAAAATCTGTTTTAGAATGTACAAAAATGCCCTAAATGTAAATAAAAAAAATGTATGTAAAGCCCTTTCATATAATAGCTTTTGATTTATCTTGCAAAATATTGGAATAAATATCCGAGTACAGAACCCTCAGTGCGCGAGTCTGACTCGCACTTGGCCGGTTTTTTAAATGATGTAACCACAAATTCGCGGATTTCAGATTTATTCCTGTACTTGTGCTATAAGACCTACCTACCTGCCAAACATGATTCTAGGTCAACAGGAAGTACCCTATAGATTTTCTTAACAGACACGACAGCCGGATAGACAGACACACAACAAAGTGATCCTATACAGGTTCCTTTTTCCTTTTGAAGTATAGGTTATTTTTGATATCCTAAAATTTTCCCATAAGAATTCCGTTGGATGTGGAATGCACATTTAACACAAAACTACAAGTTAAACATGTAATCAACATACCAGCTTGCGTAGAACCTACTCTGACATTTAATAAGTTGATGTGAAATTTTTTAACTGATCAGAACACATTTTACTCGTGAGCCAAACATCTGCTTGGCAATAATTGACATCCGACTTACAACATAACAACTAGTTTATGCCCGCGGCTTTATCCGCGTGGACTGTACAAATTTCAAACCCCTATTTTTCCCCGAAGTTGAATTTTCAAAAATTATTTCTTAGGGAATGTCACACTATCACACTAATATTATAAAGGCGAAAGTTTGTATGTGTGTGTGTGTGTGTGTGTGTGTGTGTGTGTGTGTGTGTGTGTATGTTTGTTACTCCTTCACGCAAAAACTACTGGGCGGATTTGGCTGAAAATCGAAATGGGGATAGATAATATCCTGGATTAGCACATAGGCTACTTTTTATCCCGGAAAACCAAAGAGTTCCCACGGGATTTCGAAAAACCTAAATCCACGCGGACGAAGTCGCGGGCGTGAGCTAGTATATCACACTAATATTATAAAGGAGAAAGTTTGTATGTGTGTGTGTGTATGTTTGTTACTCCTTCACGCGAAAACCACTGGACGGATTCGGCTGAAATTCAGAATGGAGATAGATAATATCCTGGATTAACACATAGGCTACTTTTTATCCCGGAAAATCAAAGAGTTCCCACGGGAGTTCGAAAAACCTAAATCCACGCGGACGAAGTCGCGGGCGTCAGCTAGTCTACAATATGATGTAGAGTCTACATCGTAATAGCTATCTGCATGCCAGATTTCAGCCCGATCCGTCCAATATAGTTTGAGCTGTGCGTTGACAGATTAATTAGTCAGTCATTTTTTCCTTTAATACTAGATTTACTAGCTTTTGCTCGCAACTTCGTCTGCGTGAACTTCACATATTGCAAACCCCTATTTTTTCTCCCTTAGGGGTTGAATTTTTTCGAAAATCCTTTTTAAGTGTATGTATACGTCATAATAGCTATCTGCTTGCCAGATTTCAGCCCGATCGGTCTAGTATAGTTTGAGCTGTGCGTTGACAAATTATAGTTAGTCAGTCACCTTTTCCTTTAATACTAGATTTACTAGCTTATGCTCGCAACTTCGTCTGCGTGAACTTCACATATTGCCAACTCCTATTTTGCTCCCTTAGGGGTTGAATTTTTAAAAATCGTTAATGGATGTCTACGTCATAATAGTTATCTGCATGCCAGATTTCAGCCCGATCCGTCCAGTAGTTTTATTTTTATTTTTACAAAAGAATATTAGCCATTCTAATCATGACTAAAACTCCCCTTTCCCCTGCAATTAAGTGTAAAGCTTGTGCCAGGAGTGGGTACGATAATAGTGCAACGGGTGGAGTTTGAACCGCCGACCTTTCGGAATTCAGTCCGCTCGTCCACCGTTGAGCTACCGAGGCTTTTAACTATGTAAAACCCACATAACTCCGAATAGTTATAGAGGTGCGTGCCCGGATCGAACCCCCGAGTTCCCGACCTCCCAAATAGGAGGCCGCCTACTTTTTTTTTTTTTTTTCTCTCGTCTGGCTTTTACGATGATTAGCCAATGTCAAGTTTGTAGTTATTTGTATCAAGTTAGTTAAACTATACAAGTATGGACCCCGTCTGTGCCGGCGCTCGCCGACATACGCACGGCACCCCCTTAGAGCGCTTTCCAGTCAGTTTTAACAAAAAAAACACTCCAAAAAGTCACAACACGCGCGCCAGCAAACGCCACCACAGACGAAGTACCGGCCGCCTACTTAACCACTGGGTAATCTTTGTTAGAGTTCCGTAACCAAAGGGTAAAACGGAGCCCTATTAATGTCACTCTGCTGTCTGTCTGTCCATCACGTCACAGGTCACATTTTGGTATTTGGTGTAAAACTTTGACTCGAATCCAAATATTGAATTAGAAATCCAATTAAATTATTTTTAACCCCCGACCCGAATAGAGGGGTGTTATAAGTTTGACGTGTGTATCTGTCTGTAGCATCGTAGCTCCTAAACCAATGAACCGATTTCAATTTAGTTTTTTTTGTTTAAAAGGGTGGCTTGATCGAGAGTGTTCTTAGCTATAATCCAAGAAAATCGGTTCAGCCGTTTGAAAGTTAACAGCTCTTTTCTAGTTACTGTAACCTTCACTTGTCGGGGGTGTTATAAATTAATTTACACTTGTTGGAATTGAATTGGAATAGGTAAGCCTGACCGTGGGATGTCTGGGCGAGCCTGCATTCAGCTAAAGGTACCTAGAGGTTACAGACAGGAACAGTCGATATAGGCGGGGCTGTTTTTTAAAAAAAAAACTCCCAAAAGTTGAGGTGCGTGCCCGGATCGAACCCCCGAGTCCCCAACCTCCCAAATAGGAGGCTGCTTAACCACTGGGTTATAATCTTTTTTAGGGTTCCGTAACCAAAGAGTAAAAACGGAGCCCTATTAACTTCACTCTGCTGTCTGTCTGTCCATCACGTCACAGGTCTCTAGCTCGTGACGAAATGAGTTACAAACCTGACATTTTGGTATTTGGTGTCAAACCTTTACCCGAACCCAAATATTGAATTATAAATCTAATTAAGTAAATTATTTTTGGAATTGAATTGGAATTGGTAAGCCTGTAGTGATAGCCTAGTGGTTAGAACGTCCGCCTCCTAATCGGAGGTTGGGGGTTCGATCCCGGGCACGCACCACTAACTTTTCAGTTATGTGCGTTTTAAGTAATTAAATATCACTTGCTTTAACGGATGTCTGGGCGAGCCTGCATTCAGCTAAAGGCAGCTAGAGGTTACAGATAGGAACAGTCGATATAGCCGGGGCTGTTTTATAAAATGTCCCGATGTTTTGTCTCTCTCGCCGTTTGAGTCCTACCTGCGACACAAGTAATAAAACAAGTACCTCGCTAGCCGGCAGTCCAATCTCTCGGAATGGGTGAACCCACAGAGGCAATGTATGTGTGTGTAGCCTAACGTTTACCTCGGTTTTATCGATATCATTATTAAACGGGCCTGTTAGGTTATGTCGCTTTGACTTTTGAATATTACGTTGCCTCATTTCTTTTAAATACAAGTGTAAATTAGATAAATAAGAGAAATTAGAGAAAAAAGAAGATTTTTACTATTAAATGGCACAGATATCATCTCTGTACATTCTGGGGCACACGTCCATTACAATTTTTGTTCATCTTCTTTATAACACTCTCGACAAGTGAAGGTTACGGTAGGTAACTAGAAAAGAGCTGATAACTTTCAAATGGGCGAACCGATTTTCTTCGATTATAGCTAAGAACACTCTCGATCAAGCCACCTTTCAAACAAGAAAAAACTAAATTAAAATCGATTCATTAGTTTAGGAGCTACGATGCCACAGACAGATACACATGTCAAACTTATAACACCCCTCTTTTTGGGGTTAAAAAAATAGCGAGCAAACGAGCAGGCGGGTCACCTGATGGTAAGTGATTACCGCCGCCCATGAACATCAGCACCAGAGGAACCGCCGCGTTGATTCCGCAGTTTGCATGTGCGTGGAAAAATAATCGTTATACCTAAATCACTAGTTATATCCCGCGATTTCATACGCGTGATGTAATCTGTAGTCTACTTGATGAAGCAGCAACCAATGACTGTGGAACCAACTCCCACCAAGGAAACTCATTATGACGTGAATAATGGAAAAGGATTTCGATTTATGATCCTTAGCAATGAAGAGTGAGTATGAGTTTACCCTAAACCCCACGGACTTTAGCCAGTTTTAACTTTTGAGTTTAATTGACCATAGCAAAAAAATAAAGTTGTATTCTGTTATCTGTACTTTAAAGGTTAAAATCATATAAACAAGGTTTATTTCAGAGTGATATTCCGAAGATAATTAGTACTTTAACAGATAGGTAATTATTCTAGAATGTAGAGCATAACCTTTCTTTGTGCCTGTCAGCATTGAAATAGTTATTAATTACTAGGTATTAATAACCTACCTACTTACGTAATTATTTTTATATGTAACTAGGTACACATAAAATGATTACTTTGCCGTTGACTAAAAATTAAGTTAAAACTCAAAGGAACTTACCTACTTTGAATACAAGTGTAAATAAAGGCACACGTCCATTCAATTTTTGTTCATCTTCCTTATAACACCCCCGACAAGTGAAGGTTACAGTAGCTAGAAAAGAGCTGATAACTTTCAAACGGCTGAACCGATTTTCTTGGATTATAGCTAAGAACACTCTCGATCAAGCCACCTTTTAAACAAAGAAACTAAATTAAAATCGGTTTATTAATTTAGGAGCTACGATGCTACAGACAGATACACACGTCAAACTTCTAACATCCCTCTTTTTGGGTCGGGGGTGAAAAAGGTAGAAAAGGCTTGAAATATAGCAGAAATCGTGCTAAACAACGCCACCGGCGCGGGCGTGTAGAACGGAAAAAATTAGCCTAAAATCATGTGCCGTATGTTTATATAGACATCATAAACTTACAATCGCGATGTTATTTAGGATTTGAAGGTTATAGCTGAAATACCGACTGACAATAGTTACCAATCGATTCATTCGGCAACCAGTCACTAATTTTAGCTAAAGAGTTTACTGGGGTATACTAACCTTCTTTGTAACATGTTCAGTTGTACTAGGAGTAGGTACATAGCTTCAAGGGAGAGCAATAATTAATGTTTTGGGAAGAGGTTATTCTATAAAGATAAAGAGAGCGTTATTGTATAGAGATAAAAGCTAGAAAACAGGTGAAATACAGCAGAAATCGTGCTAAACAACGTCACCGGCGTGCAGAACGGAAAAAATTAGCCTAAAATCATGTGCCGCATGTTTATATAGAAAGCATAAACGTGCAGTCGCGATACCGTTTAGGCTTTGAACCTTTGAACAGCGAGGCGAGGGACGCTACGACCGTAATCTGCCATCAAAATGGAAGCCGTCCGCCATCTTAGGTTCGCCACGAGCGAGAGAGTGCTCGGTCCGCTCGGGAATTTGGGAAATTGGTGTTTTTTTTTGTTGTAAAGAGAGCAGTATATAAGAGGCAGCGGGGCGGGGGCGATCTCTACACGGCTCGGTGTGAAGGGAAAGATGTGGCGCACAAGATAATAGCATCGCGAGACTAATCTCGAGATATGTTTTCGTAACTCATTTTTATTAACCCCCGACCCAAAAAGAGGGGTGTTACATAACTTATTTATATAGTTTTAACTCTTATTTTATGCTTTTTAACCCTCGACCCAAAAAGAGGGGTGTTATAAGTTTGACGTGTGTATCTGGTATCTGTGTATCCGTTTGTGGCATTGTAGCTCCTAAACTAATGAACCGATTTTAATTAAGTTTTTTTTTTTTTGTTTGAAAGGTCGCTTGATCGATAGTGTTCTTAGGTTTAATCCAAGGAAATCGGTTCAGCCGTTTGAAAGTTATCAGTTCTTTTCTAGTTACTGTAACCTTCACTTTTCGGGGGTGTTATAAATTTTTAATTTACACTTGTTATAGTTTTGACTCTTATTTTATGGTTTTTATTAGTGATGTTTACAAAAGGATTAGTGTAATTTTAATTTTATTGATTAATATTTTGTAGGATAGGCCGCCATATTTTGTGGTAGTCAATATTTGTACATACTTACCTATTTATATTGGATGCAATATGTGAAGGGATAGAAGTGGTTCACAAGGTAGTAGCGTCGCGTGATGCATCTCGAGATATCGTTTTTTAATATTTTTGAGGCTCAATTATTAGTTTTTGATATTTTTATTATGAAGTTGTTTGATTTTATGTGGTGTGAAGGGAGTAAGAGAGAGTAATGGTTCACAAGGTAGCAGCATCACTAGATTCATCTGGATATATTTTTATACTTAGTTTTTTTTTGCACTCTATGTATGTAGCTAATAATAATTATTGTGTATTTTAACCATGTTTTGTACACCACGCCTCAGAAGAATTAAAGAAAGCTTAATCTAGGAGTGTTATAGTAAACGTATTTTTTTAGGATTTATTAAAAATAGTGTACCTACTTAATATTATTATAACTCTATCAACAACTCTATCACTTAATTTTCACTTCTGATTATTACTTAATTTGCATAATTATTATTATCATTTACCTATCACTAACATAGACGTCATTGTGATATTTTGATAAGGATAATAACTAAGAAGTAAGAATTGATTAGAATCCATACTAATCTAAATATATAAAAGGAAAAGCTGACTGACTGAGTGCTCTAACATCGAACAGCTCAAACTACTTGGACGGATCGGGCTGTTTGGCATGCAGATTACTATTATGACGTAGACACCCGCTAAAAAGGATTCCGCTAAACCCCTAATGGGGTAAAATAGGGGTTTGAAATCTGTGTAATCCACGCGAATGAGGTCATAAGCCACATAAAACTTAAGTGACAGGTGATGGAGATGTGGGGCATATTCATTCTTCATAGACTTACGACTTGGCGGTGTCCGTATAGCATTTCCCATACTTGGTATATGGAAGAGAGATACTTGCGCCACGACTCTGACTCTATTATACTTACGTTATTTTATTTCTCAATTAACAGTGACTTACATTAATATATCATGTCTGTTTACGGATACAAGTATTGTGCTAGCCTCCTAATGATCGGTCCATGGAGCGGTGATAGCCTAGCCCTAGTGGTTAAGAAGACGTCGTTTTTTGACGGACGTTTTAAAAGCTCTCGTGTAAATGAGCCCTAAAGGGTTTCGGGCACAAAACATTATTATACTAGGCTGGTTTTGGAGCGCGTTGATGTAGGTACATATCTCGGCTACCTGACGTCCGAGTGTTTGTCTTTTCAAATCCTTTATCTATAGACTAGTTTATTCTCGCGACTTTGTCTTTGAGTGTCTGGCAATGAATGACGTGATTTCTAATATACTACTTCGAAGGAAATTAAAAAAAAAATCCGGCCAAGTGCGAGTCGGACTCGTTTTGTGGGATCTCAGGATCGCCGTATCCCCGGACGCGTCGCGGCTCTGTCGCGGCGCGTGTAGCGGACACCTATCTTTCATTGCACGTACGCGCGACGCGCGGGGAGCCGCTCGCCGCGCGGCATACGCGGAGCCATCTTGCTAGCGGTCGTCGAAACGCTCGCGTCTCCGCGCCTCAAATCGCTCTTAATTCGCACTAATTAACCATTAACAATAATAAAAACAATCAATTCAGTGCCCTAATAAAGACAAAAGTGTTGAAAACAGTGATTAGTACTAGTTTGACGTAAACTGTGTGTGTTGTGTTGTTTTAGGTGTGTGCATATCGTCCGTCTAGGTGAGTAGTCACCAGTCTTTGTGCGCGACAATTATCATTCTGATCGATTCGGTCCGCGCGGGGGTGAGCCGGCCCGTTTTATATCTTTTGTTGTTTTGTAACGCTGCTAAATCAATAATTTTAGTGGCGGCTACTCCGCTAGCGGCCATCGCGTTCTTAATTCAAACTTTGACGTTTCGAATGCTCCGCAAGCTTCGAGGTGTTTTATCGTGTGCAGTACAGTTACTTTAACGAGGTTCTTTGTATGTAACGTCTTTGAATCGCAAATAGGCGTGCGAAAGTCATTTCGCGGAGTGTATTTTGTCTGCAATCGAAATTCTACAGATAAAGTTCGCGATAAGTGTGTCCATTTGGCTAACTAACAATCTAAAGGTAACTAATCTGTATTTTATTTACCTTGCATGAATGCTTGATTCGTTTGTACCTACTTTGTGTATGGAAGGAGCGATTCGCTTTCCCCATACCTAAAAATAGAATGGCCAGGTGCTAAACACGTATGTAATGTAACATTAAGCGCGTAATGCAGTTATCATTAAAGTTATTATAATGCAGTTTGCATTATGTCACACATTAGGGTGATTCAAAGAACCTATTGTTTATTTATGTCTGCATGCACCTACCTATTTACTTTTTATTTACTTATTAATGATAAGATAGTGCATAAGTATGTTTAATCCGTATCTAGTATACATTCACTTGTCACTTACGGTGATTGACCTTGTTAATGTGACGTATAAATTTTATTATTAATCTGTATTCTCTTTACTTCGGTTTTTAGGGTTCCGTACTCGAAAGGGACCATATTACTAAGCCTCCGCTGTCCGTCAGTCCGCTCGTCTGTCTGTCTGTCAGTCAGCGGGCTTTATCTCATGAACGTAATAGGTAGAGTTGAAATTTTCACAGTATAGGCATTCCTATTGCCGCTACAACAAATAATAAAATTCCAAAATGGCCGCCATGTAAATTAAACATAATTATAAAGCCTTATAACCTTGTACGATTATCTACGGAACCCTTTATGCGCGAGTGCGACTCGCACTTGCCCGTTTTTTATGTTTATAAACTGAAACTTAAGATCTACCGAAAAAACGAGTTTAGTTTGCCCTCGAAAACATGTTTACTGGTAACTATAAATTAGTTATGTTACAAACCTGCCTACTAAGTACTAAACAACCAACTAATATGTAATGTACAGTACCTACCCACTATAAGTATCTAAGTAGGTACGTATTTAGTGGTTCAATTTTACTGTTGGAAACTAACCAAAAATGTTTAAAATATTTATCAGTTGGTACTTGGTAGGTATTTAATTTAAAAAAAAAACTCGCTGAAGTGTGAGTCGAATGCGCACACCAAGGATTCCGTAGCATCGTGCAATTTTTTTTTGTCCATTCCGAAAACCGTGAATTTGTTGGTATTTTCGGATTTCCTCTTTACTTATGCTGACATTGCTAACTGCCAAATTTCATGGTCCCTAGGTCAACGGGCAGTAGATAGAGTTAGCGACAAAGTTAGGTTTGCAGTTTGCACCCGTCCATAGTCGCTTGCACTAGCGGTGACAAACCTAGCTTTGTCACTGTTTGTACCTGGTAGGTACCTAACGACCTTATAGGTTTTGATTCCTTAGACGAGTCTTAACAGATGGACTAAGATAATTTTATACCAAGTGGGGTGCCAATGCAAAATATCGAAAAAAATAGCCGAGTACGGAACCCCTCGGTGCGTGAGTCTGACTCGCACGTGGCCGGGTTTTTCCTTTTGATGTACGGAACCCTGGAAAAACGGCAATAATTCATATTTTTCGTTGACTGTCCAAAGTTGCACTACAAACAAATATTGAAAGGCAAAAGTTACTTCGACTCACGAAGTTACACAAATCACAAATGAGGTTACGAAAGTCGGTAGGTACATAAAACGATTATGCATAATAATAATATTATACACCTAAGTAAAGATTTGTACCCGATGACATAACCAATTCGTTTTACGTAGGTATTAAAGTAACCGATTTAACGAACAATACCTTATTTATATAAGTACCTAGGGGGTTTCACCTTTGCGATGTACCTAATTTAAAAAAAGGTTAAAAAACGGTCAAGTGCGAGTTGGGTTTGCGCACGAAGGGTGCCGTACCATGCATTTTTCAAGATTTTTTTTTTATACATGAGGGCCGGGCCATATTGATTTTTTTTTTATAGCTGCAATAGAAAGGCACGTTCTGTGAAAATTTCAACTCTTTACCTATTATGGTTCACGATATACAATTTACATACTGACGGACGGACTGAAATATAGCGTAGTTAGTAATATTGCCGTTGGCACCCTTCGGGTACGGATCCCTAAAAAAGTGTTGAAAAATTTACATTAAAAGAACCTTGTTAAAGATTAAAAATGCTAAACCTACTTAGTAATATGGCCATTGGCACTCTTCGGGTACGGATCCCTAAAAAAGTGTTGAAAAATTTACATTAAAAGAACCTTGTTAAAGATTAAAAATGCTAAACCTTTCCTTGCCTTTGAAACAAAAAAAAAGCAAACGCGGCATCTATCATGGCGGATACGCAAGCACATCGAGCATGAAATAATTGCATTCGCGACCGCGCCTTGTGAACGGCCTCTTGGTTCTTCAGCTATACCAATACCTAGGTATACTTAACAAGCCTATAGTTATTACCCGATCACATAAAACCGTCCAAACGCCACCTCTCTACCGGTGTAATTCAGCGACCTTTTGAAATGTGTCGCGTTAACCCAGACGAGTTGGGTTCATCATTTTTTACTACTTTCCGACATTGGCTAAGGTGCTATTATCCGACCGGTGTGGAATGTTGTACGCCATGTTCCATGCAAGTTGATATCTGATGCCTCCATAAATAATGCGGGTTGTCGCTTAAATGCTGATTCATCGGTAGTTATAAGTAAGAGGATGGTAATTGGCGTTCTTTTTTTGGACAAACGATTCGAACATTTTGTTTACCGGATTAAGTATTCGAATTTTGAAAATGTAAATTAGATACCTACGCTCGGCCAATAAGATCGGTTTGAGGAAAAGAAAGCTGTTTATTACATCTAACGAACTTGTGAGTTGTGCCCACACATTAGTTCTACTTATATTCATAGGGTCCATTCTAATCGCTTCAAGAGATAAGGCAGCCTTTGCGCAATTTATGTTATGTTTTGCCAAAGACATTTGGAGACCTCCCTGGCGCAGTGGTGAGCGCTGTGGTCTTATAAGTGGGAGGCCCCGGGTTCGATTCTCGGCTGGGGCAATTTGGAATTTTATAATTTCTAGATTTTCTCTGGTCTGGTCTGGTGGGAGGCCGTGGCTAGTTACCACCCTACAGGCTAGGCCGTGCCGCCAAGCGATTTAGCGTTCCGGTACGAAGCCGTGTAGAAACCAAAGGGGTATGGGTTTAATAAGAACTGCCCCTAAAAAGCCCACTTCCATCTTGGACTGCATCATCACTTATCATGCATACCATGCTTCTTGACAGACACGACCGACGCGCGTCGGACAGACAGACAGATAACAAAGTGATCCTATAAGGATTCCGTTTTTAGAACCCTATAGAACCCTAGTGAGACCGGTCAAGCAAACCCATACAAAAAATATTTTAAAAAGTGAAGACAAATTCGTACCTCTACCTACGCTTGTGATGATACCACATAGCGATACAGACCATAAACGACACAACAGACAGACATGAAAATATTGTCTTCCAGTTCCAATTTGTTTAAAATTTCAAACTCATCGGGAAGCTAGTTGTTATGTGTAGAATTGCATTTATTAATCGCGCATCTATATCTATACTAATACATAAAATTGGAGTGTCTGTCTGTAATTTCGAAATAACTACCGCATATTAAGGTCATATGATTATTTGAACGATACCTTAACTGAATCACACGTTTTTAACATTTTTGTCTGTCTGTCTGTCTGTCTGTCTGTCTGTCTGTTTGAAAAGGCTAACCGATTTTGACGGGATTTTCACAGACAAGTAGAGGATTGACCAGGAAGTAACATAGGCTACTTTTTTAACCAACTTTCAAAAAGGGAGTTGTGTTTTTCTACCTACGTACACCGAAATCTCCGAGATTTCTGAACCGATTTGCGTCATTTCTTTTTTAATCGATAGAGGAACTTTGCGACATTATTTCGACGGGCTATTACGGATAGGCTACTTTTGTCCTAGGAAATCAAGTTCCCACAGGATTTTCAGAAACCTAAATCCACGCGGGCGAAGCTGCGGGCATCAGCTAGTGTAAAATAAAGAGTCAGTAGCCAATAAACCATGAGTTAAAGTAGACGTGTTTCCTTTTCTCTGAAAACCAATTCAAGTGAACCTTATTACAATCAACACTAGTTAAAAATTGATTGCAATATTGTATCGAACAGACAAACAGACAAACAAGCAGACCGACAAGAAAGCGAGTTAATAAAAACGTGTTATTTTCTAGAATGATTAAACTATGCCACCTAAATACTTACCTTAGTTGAAAGACTAACTATTCACAACCGTTCTTTGAACAATTTAAATTAGATATGCAGTGTAGGTGCGTAAGCGCAATTACCGTATTTCCTTATACATACATACATGTCATTCACAATCTAAGATGCTAATAACGGCAGTTTATTATGCATACTTAGTTACCCGTTGGCTTTCTGGCAAACTTTACTTAATACCTAGATTGGTCCCGTGGATTGGTCAGATCCTCTGCAGCATCAGGATTGAGGAGTTGGAATTCAAATTTTTTATGGAACAATGTCGCAAAATTCCTCTATCGATAAAAAAATACGCAAATCGGTTCAGAAATCTCGGAGATATCAGTGTTCATAGGTAGAAAACACAACTTCTCGATTTTTTATAGTCGGTTAAAAAAGTAGCCAAGTAGTTACTCCTTGGTTAATCCTGTACTTGTCTGTGAAAGTCTAGTCAAAATAGGTTCAGCCATTCCGAAGATTAGCCCGTTCAAACAGACAGTCACTCCAATTTTATTTATTAGTATAGATATATAAATAATTTCAAATGTCTTAAGTTTGTTGAAAAAATTGAATTAATTTGCAAAAAAACTAACAATACCAAACGCTGATTCGTGTTATTCTTCACATATCACGCATCTCGCTCTTGCATATGTCCCCCGTCCGTAAATGTTGATTGCAATAGCATGCTCACACGTTTAACTTGAAGCGACCATGGAAAACACTCTTTAATCACTAGAATAGACTATACCTGAACAGTTTTAAATAGGGAGGTATTTCTGAACCGTTTTTTGAACAATTTAAATTAGATAATATGCGGTATAGGTGCGTAAGCGCAATTATCGTCTTTCCTTGTGCATACAACGTGTCATTCACGATCCGAGATGCAAAATATAACGGCAGTTTATTATGTATACCTACTTAGTTACCCATTATTAGGGTTCCGTACCTCAAAAGGAAAAACGAAACCCTTATAGGATCACTTTGTTGTCTGTCTGTCCGTCCGTCTACGCTACTTACAGGCTAACTACTTATAAGCTATTTTTTATCCCGAAGCTCATCCATGAAGTTCCCGCGGCATTTTTAAAAACCTTAATCCACGCGGACGAAGTAGCGGGCATCAGTTAGTATTTACATATTTTGATTCTCTTGTCCCAAGTCATGTTTGTCTTCACGTCACAGACCTATTGCGTAATTGAGTTATTTGTATGCTGCACATGTAAATAGGCACATTTTATCCTGTCCACTAAATAAACCAATAAATGGTTAATTCTTATTTCTATAGCCATAGAGTTTATTTTGCTAGTGAATAAAAAATGTTTTTTTTTTTTAGTTCAAACGGACAAGCCTTCGCATCATCTAATTGCAACACTGACAATTCTGTATTACAATCTCGAAGGTCTAAATCCTAGTGCTATCCTTTTCCGCATGGAGCATTATGAAGAGGATAGTAATACAATTGTGTAGGTACAACACCAATAGGATTGGCCATAATAGCAAGGTTTTAGTCATAGAATTCAAAATCGGTTCAGAAGTGGTATCTTGTTTCTCGAGAGATGATAAGTAAAGCATCAGGGGCCAGGGCGCGTTATTGTAAAAAACCGGCCAAGTGCGAGTCAGACTCGTGCACTGAGGGTTCCGTAGGTACTCGGGTGTTTTTCCAACATTTTGCACGATAAATCAAAAACTATTATACATAAAAATAAATAAATAAGTAATTCTGTTTTAGGATGTACAGGTAAAGCACTTTCATATGATACCCCACTTGGTATAGTTATCTTATTTTGAAAATTGGAACACATTTTTTTTTAATGATGTAACCACAAATTCACGGTTTTTGGATTTTTTCCTTTACTGCTATAAGTGCTATAAGAGCTATAAGACCAAATAACGTGCCAAATTTCGTGATTCTAGGTCAATGGGAAGTACCCTATAGGTTTTCTTGATAGACACGACAGACGGACAGACAGACAGACAACAAAGTGATCCTATAAGGGTTCCGTTTTTCCTATTTTGAGATACGGTTAGCGACCATGTCTAATAATGTCATCACTCATCACTGAAAATACACACTGTTCAAAGACTTTGGTCTTCAAGCACTGAGTTTAGACGAGAAATCATCTCGAAGCTTCCCGAACATTGCCCAGTTTTACCTATTATAGGTAGATAATAATTATATAACATGAATAACCGAAAATTATTATAATACAAACTAATAAACTATCGCGCTGGCGTAGTTGAAATCATTCAGCCTTGTCCTACATTACAGTTAATGCTTATGTTTAAACTTTAATCTAAGTGAGTCGTTGGTTGGCGCATTCTTACTTTGCAGTTTTATGTCCGTTTTATATATATTCAACTAGCTGATGCCCGCGACTTCGTTTCCGTGGATATTGGCTTTTAAAAATCCCGTGGGAACTCATTCTTTTTCCGGGATAAAAGGTAGCCTATGTGTGGATCCAGGTTATAATTTTTTCCATTCCATTCTTTTCAGCCAAATTCTTCCAGTAGTTTTTGCGCGAAAGAGCAACGAACGTTCATCCATCCATCCATACAAACTTGCGCAATTGTAATATTAGTAGGATCTATCTGTAATTAGTAGATTTATTAGCAACGTTGATATTTATCAAAACAAGTGTAAATTAAAAATTTATAAAACCCCCGACAAGTGAAGGTTACAGTAACTAGAAAAGAGCTGATAACTTTCAAACGGCTGAACCGATTTTCTTGGATTATAGCTAAGAACACTCTCGATCAAGCCACCTTTCAAAAAAAACTAAATTAAATCGGTTCATTAGTTTAGGAGCTACGATGCCACAGACAGATACACACGTCAAACTTATTACACCCCTCTTTTTGGGTCGTAGCAATCGCAAAAGTTTGTATGGATGGATGGATGGACGTTGCTCTTTCACGCAAAAACTACTGGAAGGATTTGGCTAATGGAGATAGATTATACCCTGGATTAACACATAGGCTACTTTTTATCCCGGAATATCAATGAGTTCTTACGATATTTTTTAAAACCTATATATGCACAGACAGATACACTGATACACACGTCAAACTTTAACACCCCTCTTTTTGGGTCGGGGGTTAAAGACCAGCCAAGTTACGACAGTTAGGGAGGCTCCGACGTCACTGACAGGTTAGAACATTTGACGCAGATAGCCCTAAAATAGTCCTACTTTTTTTAATCTTACGTCACCTTAGCCTAATATTTGACATTATCGTCGATTCAGGGTCAAACCGAGAGCTCCCTCACTCTAGTTCACTTTGGTACTTAGTGATGATATTAATTTGGACACCAGACAATCTGCTTAGACAGTCGAATAGGCAACTTCTAGGCAAGCGCGCTCCATCTTAGGCTGTATCATCACTTGCTAGCAGGTCTGATTGCAGCCAAGCGCTAGTCTATATAATTAAAAAAAAAGACAATAGTCTGTGATAAAGGACGAATTCCATCGCCAAACCATATAAGAAGCCCTAAACTCCAAAGTATTGAACTGAACCGCTGAAGTTTTTATGAGCCACATTATAGTAAACCCACAAACCGAAGAATGTACATCAACGTAGGGTTGGCACTTGCTAGCCGTGGAGAAAAGAAATATTAATTTCACTAAGGCGCCATCTCCACGGGCGAGAGTATTGCGGCGGTAGAAACTCTATGGGCCTATCTGCACAGGGCGATACTATCGCGGCGATACGACGAGTGGCTCTGAACGAGTAGTATAATGTCGCGGACTCGTCGAGGCTGCCAAGTTACGCCACAGTTGAGAGGCTCAACGAAGCGTTGCGTTCACGTCACACGGCGCTCCGTTGCGGTCTCGTGGCGTATCGTTGCGAGTCGCGACGCCACGCGAGCAGAATTATCGTTATAGTATGGCATATTATTGTAAATTGAATACTCGAAAAGAGCAACCGCCGAGTTTCTTGCTGGTTCTTCTCAGTAGGAACGGCGTTCCGAACCAGTGGTAGATTTTTTGACGATTCAAAAACACTTGTAATAGTTTCATTCAATAAAAATATTTTGAATTTTTTTTTTGAATACCGTGGAGATTATTCGACGATAGAGTAGGACGGACCACGGATGCCGTCTAAGTAATAATGGTGAGACACCATCCATACGCGTTTGGGTAGAAATTATTGCAGGTATCTTTAGGTTAATATTTTGTTCACCACTTTCCCTACAAAAACTATACCGATTTACTAGTATTGCATGATTAGATAAACCCTCAGAGTAGACCTATTTTTACGGTCATTATTATAGACTATCTAATATGTTACGGTTATTAATTTTATTATAGAAGAATAGGTATGTACATATTTCACCGAGAAGGATCTTTTTAAGAAATATTTTTACGTTTAATACACATCGCATCCAGAATAACACTCTTTCGCGTTGCGAAGTCGTGTAAAAATAGAGATCTATTTAAAAAGTAAGTACTTATTTCTTTACTAGTAAATTCTACTCAGAAAGTGGTTACTTTTAATAAGAATTTTATTTATAATATTAGAATGTCGGCTATACTTTTAATTAGAATTTTATTTTTGTTCGATTCAGTTTCGCATAAACTACAAAATGAAAAGGCGTAAATATTTTAAGGCTCTTTAGAATATGGAGAACCTAAAATACAACATGGAAGTAAATTCTACTCAGAAAGTGGTTACTTTCTGAGTAGAAAGAGGGAATAAAATTCTAATTAAAAGTATAGCCGACAACCCTAACGAATATACACAGCAGCCACAAGCAAATTCAATACACACAATTTTCACCTTTATATGTATCCACATTCGGCACAAAACTGCGTGAAATATTTTTGCGATTTGACATCTTCGTCTCAAAAATCTTTTGTGACACTGTTTCTTCGGAACTGGCAGAATTAGTTTTTGTTCTGAAACGCATAACTTGGGAGGGATGTTCCTTGTAAGGAGCTCTTAACTTTTAAGAGATGCTTAGGGCTTGTTCAGACAACATGTGCAAGCAGTATAGTAGGATATCATAATGAAAGTGTGACCAACGAAGCGTTGCGGCAGTACCTACCTAGTTGTCTATCTATAGGTACTTTGTTTATTTTTAGGGTTCCGTACCTCAAAAGGAAAAACGGAACCCTTAGAGGATCACTTTGTTATGTGTCTGTATTATATGAGCTAAATATGGGGTAGTTATGTGAATTGTACCATAACTGAATCATACGTTTTTAAAATTTTTGTTTGTCTGCCTGTCTGTTTGAACGGTTTGAACGGGTTAATCTTCGGAATGGCTGGAACTATTTTGATTGGATTTTCACAGACAAGTAGAGGATTACCTAAATAAGACACACACACTTGTCTCTACAAGGAGTAACATAGGCTACGTTTTTAACCGACTTTCAAAAATGCAGAAGTTGTGTTTCTCTACCTATGTACACCGATACCTCCGAGATTTCTAAACCGATTTGCGTAATATTTTTTTTAATCAATAGAGAAACTTTGCGACATTGTTCCATAAAAAAAATTGGATTCCAACTCCTCAATCCTGATGCTGCAGGGGACCTGACTACAAAAGCTGATGGGATTTAGAAACTCAACTGTCGGTTATAAATTGATATTGAAGGTATCTATACCAAGTAAAGACTTTGTCGTTGACCTCGAGGACCCGACTCCTCAACCCTGACGCTGTAAGGAATTGCATTCCTTAATCCTGGTGATCCCACGGGATATTTAAAGGATCATCCGTATATTGGAGGATTCAACACATATTGGAGGAAAAATCTTTTCCAAAATTTAAAGCCGAGTTAAAAAAGTACTGTCAGACATGATAGATAGATAGATATATATTATAGTTTGTTAACTTAGGATATAGCATGTTTTGAAATATTATTATTGTATTAAGTCACCGTACCTTTAAAAATTATGTTTTATCTATATTTATATTTAGAATTATTCTCATATAAGTGAACATTGTTCTTCTGAGAAATAAACTCTTTAAACCTAAACCTATCCGTGCTTAAATGTTTTTACGAAATTTGGTACTGATGTACCTTGCATCATATCATAAGCATTTCGAACTTCGATCAAACAAATACAGTAAGAGACCTAAACCTAAGTCTAGTCTATTCAACAGACCGTAAAAGATTCTACGTCAAAAAACTAGAAACTAGACTAGAAGAGGTACTCAGAAAATGCAAATTAGGTCAGAACTCTAGAGTGTAGCTTCGGGATAATACGTCTGTAGAGTGTAGACGTACCTACTCTCCAGCGATCTTTACTCTACGTAACTTGACTCTCGAGCTATCTTTTTTAGGGTTTCGTACCCAAGGGATAACAAGTGTAAATTAAAAATTTATAACACCCCCGACAAGTGAAGGTTACAGTAACTAGAAAAGAGCTGATAACTTTCAAACGGCTGAACCAATTTTCTTGGATTATAGCTAAGAACACTCTCGATCAAGCTACCTTTCAAACAAAAAAAAACTAATTTAAAATCGGTTCATTAGTTTAGGAGCTACGATGCCACAGACAGATACACACGTCAAACTTATAACACCCCTCTTTTTGGGTCGGGGGTTAAAAACGGAGCCCTATTAATGTCACTCTGCTGTCTGTATGTCTGTCTGTCTCTCTGTCACAGGTCTTTAGCTCGTAGACGAAATGAGTTACAAACCTGTTGGTATCTAGTGTGAAACATTGATCCAAAACCAAATATTGTATTAGAAATTCACACACACAAACACACTGCATATCACCACCAATATTATATATGCGAAAGACTGTTTGTTTGTTTGTTTGTCGATTCGTTGGTTTGTCCTTCAACCACGTCACAACGCATCGACGTGATTTTTTGCATGTTTAGGTATAGTTAAAGATCTGGAGAGTGACAAGGACTACTTTTTATCCCGGAAAATAAAAGAGTTCCCAAGGGATTTCAAGAAACCCAAATCCACGCGGACGAAGTCGCGGGCATCGACTAGTTTATAATATTGATAACAGATGGATAATGGTTTAGCCATATATAAGATAAACTACCAAATATGGACAAATCTATCAAGATTTACAATTTATTATTGCATTACAACAGTTTCTCGGTTCTCAGACAGAGGTAGGCACTCAAGAAAGCTGATCCATGATTCATAATGCCAAATGACTCATACAAATTATGCATAAGATATTTTTTGTGATGTATTCGAAATCCTTGTACACATTAATTGGACCGTGACAATTGGATTATACCTTTGATGGAATTCTGTACTGACTGACTGGCATGCCAATGTGCAGCTCTAACCACCTGGGGCTAGAAGCTACACTTTTTTTTTTTATTCACTATAGGTAAGCGCTTGACCACAATCACACCTGATGGAAAGTGATGATGTGATCTAAGATGGGACGCGTTTACCTACAAGTTGCCTATTCACTCTTGTTTTAAAGATACCCGGATTGTAATTGGTAGGAAACACAGATCGCGGAAGAGTATTCCAAACCTTAGCCATGCGTATGAGGAATGAAGACATACATTACAACGCAATGGTACGCCCTACGTCTACGCTTACGCAGCCTGTGTGAGCGAGCTATAATAGGCGTAATACGTTTGTATGGAGAAGCGCGTAAGAAGTGTACCCTTAACCACTAGGTTATCACCGCTTTATACTTTATAGAAGGCTGGTTAAAAGTTTTTAACTTTTTATTCAATACAGGCTTTATGTGGTAGGTATGGTTACAAACTATTCAAACGTCATGTATAAAAAAAACCAGTTATAGTTGAGTTAAATATATTTAATTCAGTGTAAATCAGTCTAAAAACTGACTTTCCTAAGAAGTGAAACGGCTAACTGAAATGTAGATCACAAGTTGAATACTAGATCTAGGCTCGCATTGTGTCACTGCCATTTGTGCGATGCTGGTACCTATAATTTATGTAGGTAGTAGGTATAATATTTATTACTAACTAGATGATGCAGGCTACTTCGTTTGCGTGGATTTAGATTTTTAAATAATTCCTAGGGGGCAAAGAATAGTCTATATCCTTCCCCGAGATGAAAGCTATCTCTGTACACAATTTCGTCAAAAACGATTAAACGGATAAGCAATAAGCGAAATATCGGCAATTATTATCGATATAAATTGTAATTCCAAATGTCGATTTGCAATTTTCACTTTGCCGTTTTTGACTAAAAAGCCGGCCAAGTGCGAGTCAGACTCGCGCACCGAGGGTTCCGTAGTCGGGTATTTTTTCGACATTTTGCACGATAAATTAAAAACTTAACTTAAAATAAAAAAAAACACCCTTTGGTTTCTAGAATAGAATAGAATAGAAAAGATTTTTATTCAAATAAACTTTTACAAGTGCTTTTGAATCGTCAAATAATAATTTACCACTGGTTCGGAATGCCGTTTCTACCGAGAAGAACCAGCAAGAAACTCGGCGGTTGCTCTTTTCAAGTGTTCAATTTACAATAATATTCCATACTATACAAGCAATTGCAGCCGCGCGCATTGCTGGAGCGAGTCAAATCCATGCTTTTTTATCATTTACATAATCTTCGATTGTGTAATAAGCTTTTGCCAGCTACTATCTAATACGACGTCGTACCAGAACGCTAAATCACTTGGCGGCACAGCTTTGCCAGTGCCCAGTAGGATAGTAACTAGCCACGACCGAAGTCTCCTACCAGTCCATCGCCTACGCATTCCTTTAGGGATTTTAAATGAAGCGTTAAGTTTAGATTGAAAGTGTTTATGAACGCATTCAGTAAGTGGGTTAGTTCACCGCATCGCAGATGCATTGTTGCGCCATGTTGTCAGAAGCCGGCATTGTTGTGAGCGAATCTGATCCTATGTTAAACACTACTATACCTACCATTTATACATTTTATACGGTCTAAAAACCGGACAAGTGCGAGTCAGACTCGCGCACCGAGGGTTCCGTACTCGGGCATTTTTCCGACATTTTGCACGATAAATCAAAAACTATTGAGCATAAAAAAAATTCAAAAGAAAAATAAAACCGACTTCAAAAACCACCACCAAGCAACCAAAGTCCATGAAATTTTCCAGACATATTCTAGAAACTAATATCTGTGCCTGTGGTGTTTTAGATTTTTCTAAAAATATGTAGTTTTAAAATTACAGGGGCTCAAAGATTTGTATGTGAATTTTTAATACCGCGTAACTTTGAAACCGAATATTTTAACGGAAATCTGGAAAACCACAGCCATAGATATTAGTTTCTAGAATATGTCTGCAAAATTTCATGGTCTTTGGTTGCTTAATATTCAAATGCAATTGGGGCTACGATTGTATGGAGTAAGTGACGGAGAGAGCCCTGTTAAGATGATAACGAGACGGCGTTATACCTCTGGCATAAATCTGTCTCGTTTTAACTGAAACTTATTCAAATTCAAATTTAAAATATTTTTATTCAATTACACTTTTACAAGTACTTTTGAATCGTCAAGAGCTACCACTGGTTCGGAATGCCTAGTGAGAAGAACTAAGCAAAGCTAGACTTAAGTCTAAGCAAAGTCAAAGTGTACTCTATAGATTTCAACCTGAGTGAGCGAATACGAAGAAAAGCGTTTAGGAAAATACACTTTTAGAAATTGTATAAGTGTAGTGCGGAGTCAGATAGCGGCAATATCCTGCGCATTGTCGCAAGGAATAGTGAAATATCGCATCACCCGAACTTGGCGTGTCTCCAACCAGCCTCCCAAGCCAAATCTTCATGGCTTAGGTGAGCCAAATGCGGGTTACCCACTTTTGTCATTTTGTATCTTATTGTTAACCCCCGACCCAAAAAGAGGGGTGTTATAAGCTTGATGTGTGTATCTGTGTATGTCTGTGGCACCGTAGCGATAAACTAATGAACCGATTTTAATTTAGTTTTTTTTTTGTTTGAAAGGTGGCTTGATCGAGAGTGTTCTGAGCTATAATCCAAGAAAATCGGTTCAGCCGTTTGATAGTAATGAAAATAAACAAAATCTGAGTCTTCTATGGTCGTCTCCTGCCAATATGGTGCCAATGACTTAGACAGACAGGGGAGCCAACATAACGCAATAGGAACTATTCGTTGAAAGTTGAAACGATCTATATAACTATAGTTTGTAAAACCGCTTTTGCATACATGGGACAAAGGATTTTTTGCTTCTGTCCATCTCTTTCTAACTAGCATGCACATAAGGGACAGCTGATCGCACGCTTGGAGACAATGAGGGTATTTTTTTTATTTCTAATCTCACAGATTATGAACCCTATTTGACGTTTTATTGTTATTGTGGTCGTTCGTAAACATGGGATTTTATTGTTATTGAAATAAGGTTTATAATCGATTATACGTTAATGTGAATAGGGGACTTTGGTGATAGTCTATCACTACCCATATTACAAACTAGCTGATGCCCGCAGCTTCGCCCGCGTGGATTGGTCAGATCCCCTGCAGCATCAGGATTGAGGAGTTGGACTCCAAATTTTTTATGAAACAATGTCGCAAAGTTCCTCAATCGATTAAAAAAGAAATGACGCAAATCGGTTCAGAAATCTCGGAGATTTCGGTGTACATAGGTAGAAAAACACAACTCCCTTTTTGAAAGTCGGTTAAAAAGTAGCCTATGTTACTCCCTGGTCAATTCTCTACTTGTCTGTGAAAATCCCGTCAAAATCGGTTCAGCGGTTCCCAAGATTAGCCTTTTCAAACAAACAGACAGACAGACAGACAGACAAATATTTTAAAAACGTGTGATTCAGTTATAGTATCGTTCAAATAACCATATGACTTTAATATGCGGTAGTTATTTCGAAATTACAGACAGACACTCCAATTTTATTTATTAGTATAGATGCGAATATTCGGTGGTTTGTTCTTCAATCACGCCGCAACGGAGCAACGAGCATCGACGTGATATTTTGAATGGATATTGGATATATTTAAAGACCTGGAGAGTGACATAGGTTACTTTCTATTCTGGGAAACACGGGATTTTTAATATTCACGCAGACGAAGATCACGGGCATCAGCTAGATTCTAGTATAATAGAGCGTACGAAATATTTCTATGCTTTGTCGTTCGCTGGATTTAACCCTAACCGTTAAGTTACGTCATTTAAGCAAAAAAATAGGTCAAGTCCGAGTCGCACTCGCACGCGAAGGGTTCCGTCCGACGTACAAGAAATAACATTTTTTAAAGTTTTCATGGCGGCCATTTTAAATTTTTTACTAAGTAGCTGTTTGTTATGGCCTCTATAGAAATACACAACTATGTAAAAATTTCAACTCTACCTATTACGGTTCACGAGATACATGCACTCAGACGGACGGACAGTAGTCTTAGTATAATAGTGCTCCGTTAGCACCCTTCGGATACGGAATTCCCTACGAGAGAAATTTAAGGAAATAGGTATTCTTACAGTAACTTCTCAATATTATTAACTACACTAATATAATTACTTACACTAATATAATTTTTGTACGACAAACCATTTTTAGTTACAAAAAATTGGTGATTTACACGACATACAGGCAAACTAGAAACCGTAATAGGCTCGCATATCCTACGCTCCACCTCAGGAAAGTGGGAAAGTAATTTGTGGGAATGAGTGTAATATTTTATAATAAAATTCCACAGTCAATTTTAGACTTGCCTTTACACAAGTTTAAAAAATCTATTAAAAGTATGCTCATGAAAAAAGCTTATTATACAATCGAAGATTATCTAAATGACAAAAAAATCATAACCCTTCCTTTCGGCTTTGCCGTAGTCGGGTAAAAAGCTTGGATTTGACTCGCTCCAGCAATACACGGCGCTGCATTTGCTTGTATACAGTATGGCATATTATTGTAAATTGCATATGTACTTGAAAAGAGCAACCGCCGAGTTTCTTGCTGGTTCTTCTCGGTAGGAACGGCATTCTGATCCAGTGGTAGATTATTTTGACGATTCAAAAGCACTTATAAAAGTTTAATTGAATAAATACATTTTGAACTAGCTGTGCCCGCGACTTCGTTCGCGTGGAATCAGCGCGCTTTATATAGCCACGGACGCTCAGGCGCGAGGCGTGTAGTACGTACTCTGTACGTTAAAAATGTTCGCCGTGATTCTTTAAATTGACATAACTTTTTTATTTATGAACCGATTGACATGAAATAAACACTAAATGTTAAGTGAAGCTTACTACAATATATTAGTGAAAACCGTATCTAAATCGAATAAGCCGTTTCTGATATTAGCGTGCACAAACACACAGACAAACAGACAAAAAAAAATTAATTACAATTTCGGGTTCGGCATCGATATAATAACAACCCCTGCTACTTTTTTTCTACAATTTTATTATATGTATAGATTTGAATCCTAAAAAGGGCTAGAATGTTGCTGTGCAGTGTAGTCTATACCTATTTGATCCCCTTAGTGATTGAAACGTGACAAAAACAAGTATCCCCCGCGCGAGGGGACCCCTCACAATGCTGATCAATCAGGCTGCACAATGCCGCGATGAATAACGACCCCCGGCGCCATTTTGAATGACCACAAGTCACAACTCGCTCACAAACGCTCACCTCATAGTTTACGTTCGAGTTTATATTTCTACGTCATAATACTGCCGTCCTAACGAAGAGAGCAATAACTAGGTTTCGACTACTTTCGAGATATTCGCGGTTATGATTAGCTACTTACAAATCGTAATATTACATATTGCAGTTTTGATAACTAACAGAACCGAAACTACTGAAGATACAAAAAAGACGTCTAAGGCGAAAATATATAGCTCATTTTCCTGATTACAGATATGGTCTTAAGTCAATTTGCCCAAAAACTCGACTTATTGCACTCTTTGTTAGGACGGCAGAATAGCTATCTGCATGTCATTCAGCCTGACCAGTCCAGTAGTTTGAGCTGTGCGTTGATATATCAGTCAGTTTCCGTTTTCAGCTTTTCCGTTTTAACCCCCGACCCAAAAAGAGGGGTGTTATAAGTTTGACGTGTGTATCTATGTATCTGTCTGTGGCATCGTAGCTCCTAAACTAATGAACCAATTTTAATTTTTTTTTGTTTGAAAGGTAGCTTGATCGAGAATGTTCTTAGCTATAGTCCAAAAAAATTGGCTCAGCCATTTAAAAGTTATCAGCTCTTTTCTAGTTACTGTAACCTTCATTTGTCGGGGGTGTTATAAATTTTTAGTTTACACTTGTAAATATAAATCATTGATTTTATAAGCGCCAGATACAAATGATGCCTTACAAGTGAGTTCTTACAAGGTCAGAAATAAACAGACAGATAAAGACGTCGATTCTGATGTTTTTCTCTTAATTAATTTAAGAGTATCTGCATCTTTTTCTTTTTAAGATTGCTAAAAAAGGACGGAAAATGATTTTTAAATTTAGAGTCTTTTTAGCGCACTTTTCAAGTTAATTTAACAGGGCAATTCACTCTGCCTAAAGTCACGAGGTTTGATAGTTCTGAATTAAATTAAGCTTCTCTGTTCTTTTCTTATTGGGTACTAGCCGATGCCCGCGACTTCGCCCGCGTAGATTTAGGTTATCTGAAATCCCGTGGGAACTCTTCGATTTTCCGGGATAAAAAGTAGCCTATGTGCTAATCCAGGATATTATCTATCTCCATTCCGAATTTCAGCCAAATCCGTCCAGTAGTTTTGCGTGATGGAGTAACAAACATACACACACACACAAACTTTCGCCTTTTATAATATTAGTGTGAAGTGTGACATTGAACAGATGCGAATATTCTAAAATTGAGTTGCGCCCAAATTCAGTACCTTTAGGTTTGCACTTGATTAGGGACTCTCTATGTGTGTCCAGGCCTTAAATCAATTATTACCCATAAGCGCAGGGCGTATTAATACAATATACACACATGTAAACACTAAATCAAACGCGCCAAGACGTCGGATCGGTCCTCTCCCTCGCACCCACACACCTGGAAAACGAGGGAGAGGGACAGGTGACGGGAATCAATACATGATGGCGGCCCGTTTTATTTTGCGGGACATCTCGGGGTGATTCAAAACCGGACCGGGGTTGAATTGTGCTACATTTATTTTTGAGTGTTCTACTTTGTTTTATGGTTGTGTTTAATTTAATTTTATTGATGTTACTTCCTATTAATTTATTATACGTATAAACATCAATAATTATCTGCTACTAGCTGATGCTGTAAATAACTACAAACTTGACATTGGCTAATCAGTGTAAAGCCAGCCAGACGAGAGCGAAAACAAGTGTAAATTAAAAATTTATAACACCCCCGACAAGTGAAGGTTACAGTAACTAGACCTGATAATTTTCAAACGGCTGAACCGATTTTCTTGGACTATTCCGCGCCTACGATCCAAAGTATCTGAGTTTTCCAAAACATCATTTTCAAATAAATAATTATGTATTTAGGCAACGTCTATCTTGACAGCTTGACATTTGTCAATTGACATAATATTATGAACCTAACGGTTATCTAACCTTCTTTTCTACAAGAAAACTAGAAAAGAGCTGATAACTCTTAAACGGCTGAACCAATTTTTTTGGATTATAGCTAAGAACACTCTCGATCAAGTCACCTTTCAAACAAAAAAAAAAAAATTAAAATCGGTTCATTCGTTTAGGCGCTACGATGCCACAGACAGATACACAGATACACACGTCAAACTTATAACACCCCTCTGTTTGTGTCGGGGGTTAGAAAAAAGGTCTGGCACGCGCTGGCTGGCTCTAATAGAGATCTCAACATCTAATCTGAAATCGAAAACTTACACTTCTAAAGGCGGTTAAAATTAACATTTAATCCATACTAAACATTATAAATGCGAAAGTGTGCCTGTCTGTCTGGTAGCTTTTCACGCCCAACACTTTAACCGATTTTGATGAAGGCCCAGAGGTAGCTTGCATCCCGAAAAATGACATAGGGAACTTTTTATCCCGGAAAATCAAAAAGAAAACCGAAACTTGCGGACGAAGTCTCGGACGTCATCTAATAAATAATTCGATGTTTGAGTTAAGGGGATAAATATCGCGAATTACTCCAAAGTTTAGAACATCGGCGTAAAGTTGCCAGTGTATCGGTATTCTACAGGATATATTTCGGAGAGTGTGCACAAGAACTCTTCGACCTGGTTCCTCCTTCACCTTTCTACCATCGTACTACCAAGCATCGTCAAGGTCTGCATCCGTCGTCGAAATAGTCGAAATTCCCCGAACACGTACGAAACGATTTGCTTCCTCTTTCCTAATTCGAACAGCTAGGTTAAGGAATGCCCTTCAGGCGTAAGTTTTCCCTTCCACCTATATATGGGTACCTTCAAGTCAAGAGTGAATAGGCAACTTCTAGGCAAGCGCGCTCCATCTTAGGCTGCATCATCACTTGCTTGCAGGTCTGATTGCAGCCAAGCGCTAGTCTATCTAATTAAAAAAAAAAAAGACTTAGACGATTTCACCTTCAAACTAGCATTTGGTTTTGGCGCCCTCTATTGACATTTAATCAGGTACAGATTACAGGGAAATCAAAGAGTTCCCACGGGATTTAAAAAAAAGCTAAATCCAAAGGGACGAAGTCGCGGGCATCATCTAGTATGGTATGATAAGACAAACATACAATCACTACCGAACTCAAGCACCCTTCGTAACTCAAAACTATTGAGTAATAAAACAGCGCTTGCAGGAACAAAACCGTTTCCCACCCCAGAACCGGAAATTTGGGACTCCGGGATTTTGTAGGGGAAAGGGCAAATTATAGCAAATGT
This sequence comes from Maniola jurtina, assembly GCF_905333055.1. Taxonomy (NCBI): domain Eukaryota; kingdom Metazoa; phylum Arthropoda; class Insecta; order Lepidoptera; family Nymphalidae; genus Maniola; species Maniola jurtina. Next base: position 3,916,584 of record NC_060055.1, on the reverse strand, counting down.
GTCCCTTGAATGGTAAATTACGTGATTTCACATTAACAGGGCTCTCTCCGTCACTCGTTTCATACAATCGTAGTTCCAATTTCATTTGAATATTAAGCAACCAAAGTCCATGAAATTTTGCAGACATATTTTAGAAACTAATATCTGTGTCTGTGGTGTTTTAGATTTTTCTAAAAATATGTAGTTTTAAAATTACAGGGGCTCAAAGATTTGTATGAAATTTTTTAAGACCGCGTAACTTTGAAACAGAATATTTTAACAGAAATCTGGAAAACCACGGACATAGATATTAGTTGCTAAAATATGTCTGCAAAATTTCATGAACATTGGTTGCTTAATATTCAAATGAAATTGGAACTACGATTGTATGAAACGACTGACGGAGAGAGCCCTCTCGATGTGTCTACTCCCTACATATTTTAAAGACTAGCTATCACTCGCGGCTTCGCTTGCGTGACTCAAGGTTTTAATAATAATTGAGGTTTGTTACAATATTTTTGGTGCAATGCTTAATTTTTCATGTGTTATAGCGTGCTATCCTGCGGGAACTGTTTGTTTTTTGGAAGGAAAAGTAGCCTGTATCACTTTTTAAGCCCTCGACTATGTCTATGCAAAAAATGGCGCCAATAAGCAACGCTATTTCTTGTGCGATTGGCTGTTCGATTGATTTTATTTATTTGTATAGATTATTAATTTTTCATGAACAAACACATTTCATTTTTTTTTTTTTTGTGATTTTCGGATTTTTTCCTTTACTTGTGCTATAAGACATACCTACCTGACAAATTTCATGATTCTAGTTCAACAGAAAGTACCCTACAGGTTTTCTTGACAGACAGGTTCGGTTTTTTCTTTTTGAGGTACGGAACCCTAAAAACGATGGATTTTCTGAAAATCATATTAATTTATTTTTTCTATTGTTGCAGCTTCCGTCGGATAAGTGACTGCCAGTGTGAGGGAGATGTGGGCGAAGTGACGATGTGTAGTGTGTTAAGTGTAGTGCAGTGAAGTGAAGTGACATGAAGTGCAGTGATCAGCATGGCAGCATCCGAGACTGGGGGACCGGGTTCTGAATGATAGCTGCCACTGAAGGTGAGGAAAATGTTACTATTACCGGACGACCTCCCTGGCGCAGTGGTAAGCGCTGTGTCTTATTAATGTATTGGGTTCGATTCCCGGCAAGGGTTTGGAACTTGATTTCTAGAGCCTTAATAGCGCAACGGTTGAGAAGCGGACTGAATTCCGAAAAATCCGCGGTTCAAACGCCACCCGTTGCACTGTTGTCGTAACCACTCCTGGCACATGTTATACGCTTCATTGGAGGGGAATGGGGAGTATTAGGATTAGTATGGCTAGTATTCTTTATAAAAAAAAACTTTGGTCTGGTCTGGTGTCAGGCTTCCGCCGTTGCTAGTTACTACCCTACTGGCAAAGCCGTGCCGCCGAACGATTACCATTCCGGTACGATGCCGTGTAGAAACCGAAGGGGTATGGGTTTAATGAAAACTGTCATGCTCTTTCCAGGTTAGCCCGCTTCCGTCTTAGACTGCATCATCACTTACCACCAGGTGAGATTGCAGTCAAGGGCTAACTTGCATCTGACTACAAATAAAAATACCTGAATATACGAGGATATGATGTACGTAGCTACATTGCTACTCGAATTCTGAGGTATTCAGAATTCGAGTAGCAATTCCACCAAACTATTGCATCAAAAACCTGTCGCACTTATGACTTTTTAAAACACTCAATACACAACTAATGCACGTGCTGCGTGCATAACCGTGCCACGCGCATTTGATCATTAAGAGGGGTCTCTCCGTCACTCGCTTCATACAAACGTAGTTCCAATTTCATTTGAATATTAAGCAACCAAAGTCCATGAAATTTTGCAGACATATTCTAGAAACTAATTTTTTTAATTAATTAATTTATTAATTAATTTTAAAACTACATAATATTTTTAGAAAAATCTAAAACACCACAGGCACAGATATTAGTTTCTAGAATATGTCTGCAAAATTTCATGGACTTTGGTTGCTTAATATTCAAATGAAATTGGGACTACGATTGTATGGAGTAAGTGACGGAGAGAGCCCTGTTAAAGGAAACGCCATTGAACATCGCGTTGTTGGCCATTAATGTGGCCGGGATATCAGAGTACCCAAAGAATACCTGACCATGTAAAGTATTGTAGAGAATAAAGACAGACAATGTTTTATCAAAGAGCGAACTGTGAAAGCGGATGGTATTATAGCCAGCATTAGAATGCTATTAAAGATAACACGCCGTACATACAAGCGGAAGTTGCTCAAGTCAACAACAAACAAGTGTTCTTTAATAATACGTAGATATAGAATAGCCTACCTACTACCTAGTTAGGTGAATATAGATATTACTAAGCGTCCGTTGTCCGTCCGTTTGTCTGTCAGTCAGTGGGCTGTAAATCCTGAACCGTATAGCTAGGTAGAGAGTATAGAGACCAAAGAGTTGAAAGGTTGAAAGGAGGAGACTAGAGACAATATATAGAGAGTTAATATTTTCACAGTGTGTATTTCTATTGCCGCTATAACAACAAATAACAAAAATATCAAAATGGCCGCCATGCAAATAGAAAAAAAAATTAGAAGTGGTATTTCTTGTCAGAGGTACGGAACCCTTCGTGTGCACGACACGCACTTGAACTCCTGAAAATATATTATAATAATTAACTAGCTTATGCCCGCGACTTCGTCCGCGAATTTCAAACCCCCATTTTAACCCCATTGAATTTTCAAAAATCCCTTTTTTAATTTGTTAACTGATATCAGCCAAAGCCACAATGATCCAAACTTCATAGTCGCTGATCGTTCCTTCCTATATTGGAAACAATACGACGATAAACTTTCAGTTTTTATAAAATAACGAAGGTCTGGCACTCTGGCCCTCACAAGCTCTTTCTCTATGAGCTGTGCGTTGATAAATCAGTCAGTCAGTCAGTCTAGTCTTTTTCTTTTGTATATTTATAGAAGAAAACATATTGTGTCCACTGTCCATATTGTATTAAATGGTAATAATAACAGTAGGTAGGTAATACCTATTATGGTTGTGTAAGATGGTTACTTTGTTGCATTTAGCTCGAAAACCTTCCATCCGTGTAATTACTAATTACATTAATTGGTAACTACTTTGCACTTACCTAGTTGAAATGAAGGTACTCACTTATTAATTTTTTAGCCCGCTTTATCGAAGCGATAACTCTTTGGTGGGTGGAACCTAAAATAGTGCTGTTTCCACAGATGACGGAAACAACGTTATTTGTGCATGTCATCCTTTCCCTCTAACTGCACCTCACCCCGAGAGAGGCCATGTGAATGAACTTTGCTTGAGATTCAAAAATTTTTAGTGAAAAACGGCAGTAGATAAGATCATAAGAGCCTGCTTCATCGAAGCGATAACTCTTTGGTGGGTGGAACCTAAAATAGTGCTGTTTCCACAGATGACGGAAACAACGTTATTTGTGCGTGCCACCCTTTCCCTCTAACTGCATCTCACCCCAAGAGAGGTCGGGTGAATGAATTTTGCTTGAGATTCAAGATTTTTTAGTCAAAAACGGCAGTAGATAAGATCATAAGAGCCTGCTTCATCGAAGCGATAACTCTTTGGTGGGTGGAACCTAAAATAGTGCTGTTTCCACAGATGACGGAAACAACGTTATTTGTGCGTCACCCTTTCCCTCTAACTGCACCTCACCCCGAGAGAGGCTGAGTGAATGAATTTTGCTTGAGATTCAAGATTTTTGAGTGAAAAACGGCAGTAGATAAGATCATAAGAGCCTGCTTCATCGAAGCGATAACTCGTTGGTGGGTGGAACCTAAAATAGTGCTGTTTCCACAGATGACGGAAACAACGTTATTTGTGCGTCACCCTTTCCCTCTAACTGCACCTCATCCCGAGAGAAGCCGGGTGAATGAATTTTGCTTGAGATTCAAGATTTTTTAGTGAAAAACGGCAAAGTGAAAATTGCAAGTCGACACGTTTTGAATTACGCCTTTTTTTGGGCGAAAGAAAACATTTCTATACACAAACTAAAGACCTTTGAAATTTTTAAAGTAAAGCGTGACATGAAGTTGTTAATTTTTCAATTTTCTTGTATTTTTAACCGACTTCAAAAAAGGAGGAGGTTCTCAATTCGTTGAAATGTTTTTATATAGTTTATATTTTAAGGGTTAATCTATCCCCATTCCAAATTTTAGCCCAATCCGTTCCGTAGTTTTTGCGTGAAGGAGTAAGAAACATTTTTGCGTGAAGGAATAATAAACATACATACACACATACACATAAGACATACACACATACATACACACAAACTTTCGCCTTTATAATATTAGTGTGATTAATTTGGCGTTTGTACAAGTGTAAATTAAAAATTTATAGATATACCCCCGACAAGTGAAGGTTACAGTAACTAAAAAAGAGCTGATAACTTTCAAACGGCTGAACCGATTTTTTTAGATTATAGCTAAGAATACTCGATCAAGCCACCAAAACTAAATTAAAATCAGTTCATTAGTTTAGGAGCTACGATGCCACAGACAGATACACAGATACAGAAATCAACCTTATAACACCCCTCTTTTTGGGTCTGGGGTTAAAACGGTTCGGTGGTCGAGTTAGGTATAGTTTTCGTAGCTATTTAGGTAAATCAACGGCAGTTCTCACGGTGGGCCGCGTATCAGCTCGATTTCTCCGGCAAGCTGTAGACAATGTGAGGTCAACGACCCCGCGCCGGTCACCGCTGTGCGACTGGTGGAAACGACTATTTGCGTTTAAGTTATTACCTTTTTTATTGGAGACATGCTTTCCGTTTGACGGCCTGAGCGCGATCGGCGATCATTTATTACGAGCAAATAAGTACCCTACCTAGTTACCACTTACGATCCATCGAAGATATAGAATCCCAGATAGGCAAATGTATTTTTACCCGACTGCGGCTAAGCCAAAAGGAAGGGTTATGATTTTAGCAATCTATCTATATATTATGTATGTATGTATGCATGTGTGTGTGTGTATGTTTGTATCCAGATTCTGTGTGTTCCACCGTAGCGCCTAAACTGCTGGGCCGATTTTGGTGAATGAGGTGTCAATTGATTCGTCGTAAAGATCCGGGTGACATAGGCTACATTTTATAGGAAAAAATTGACCTAACAGATGTTACTAATGTTAGGGCGGTTACGCACTCATCCGATCCAAGTCCGTGAAAATATGGGTATAAAAAAGTCGGACCGAACTCGGATATTGCTTACGCACTAATCCGATCTCTGATCCAAATTCAAATTATTCATCTTTGACACATCTACATCCGATTTGAATCCGAGGCACATCCGAGAAATTCTTAGGGATGACCGAGAGAACTCGGATGACGGAAGTCGGATATACTGCGTAAGCTACCATACGCTTTAAAAAAACCGGCTAAGTGCAAGTCAGACTCGCGCACCGAAGGTTCCGTACTACTGATGTATGTTTGGATATTACTTAGTTAAATAAAATATATCCGCTTTTAAGGCATGGTAACCCTACGTGTATTACACCGAGTAATGACGTCATACTGAACCCATGACCTACACCAACTCAGTTAATATAACATCCCACGCACGCCCAAGCTAATAAATCTATATAAAAATATTCTAGTAAGAAACATGAAACGTTCAGCTATAATTGGAGACTATAAAGTAATACACATTAGGTATATATTTCGCAGGTATATTGTCAAAGCCGTGATATTACAATCACACTAGTGATATTATAATTAAACGGTAGATTGACAATCGACTTCATTTCTTACAATTCAATGGCAGGGGGTTGCCACGACAAGTGTTTGGCAATGCATGATGTGATGTCTAATACTTTTCCGAAGAAAATATAAAACAAGTGTAAATTAAAAATTTATAACACCCCCGACGATCCAAAGTATTTGAGTTTTTCAAAACATCATTTTCAAATAAATAATAATTATGTATTTAGGCAACGTCCATCTTGACAGCTTGACATTTGTCTATTGACATAATATTATGAACCTAACGGTTATCTAACCTTCTTTTCTACAAGAAAACTAGAAAAGAGCTGATAACTCTTAAACGGCTGAACCAATTTTTTTAGATTTAGTTGTGAAGGACAGAACGGGGGACGTTACAGATATCAAAAACTATAGACCGATTTCATTAGCTACCATAACAGCCAAGGTACTTGACGGCCTCCTGGATAGACAACTGGATCAATACCTAGACCTGCATGATGCACAGTTTGGGTTTAGGGCGGGGCTCTCCACCGAGAGTGCCGTGTTGACCCTAAAGGAGACCGTCAAGTATTATACGAGCAGGAAAACACCAGTGTACGCCTGCTTCTTGGATCTCTCAAAAGCGTTTGATCTGGTGTCTTACCCAATACTCTGGGACAAGCTCAGACGCACTGGCATGCCGCAGGAACTCATCAGCATCTTTAGGCACTGGTATGCAAGGCAGGCTAACCAGGTAAGGTGGGCGGGGGTATACTCGGACACGTATAGGCTGGAATGCGGAGTCAGGCAAGGTGGACGGAGCTCACCGAAGCTTTTCAGCCTGTACATGAACGAGCTGATCGAGGGGCTCAGCAGCATGCATGCGGGATGTTCGATTGATAATCAGATGATTAATAACATCAGTTACGCGGATGATATGGTGCTGCTGAGCCCATCGGTCTGTGCGCTGAGAGATTTGCTGAGGGTGTGCGAAGACTATGCTGAAAAGCATGGACTTAAATATAATGTAAAAAAAAGCATGCTAATGGTCTTTGCGGCGGGTAGCATTTCTCCCAGCTATGTACCTCCAGTGAGACTGTACGGTGCAGAGCTGGTTAGGGTGCCCAAATTCACATACCTGGGTCATGTGGTTACAGCAGACATGAAAGATAACTGTGACATAGATAGGGAACGGAGGGCGTTGGCGGTTAGAGGGAATATGATAGCTCGCAGATTCGCACGTTGCACAAAAGAAGTTAAGGTCACTTTGTTCAAGTCCTTTTGTCAGAGCTTCTACACGTGCAGTCTGTGGGTTGACTATACCCAAAAATCTATAAACGCTCTCCGAGTCCAGTATAATAACATCTTCAGAATAATGTTGGGACTGCCTCGATACTGTAGCGCGTCCGGTATGTTTGCGGAGAACCGTGTAGACGGTTTCTTCGCAATAATGCGGAAACGGATCGCCTCAATTAAAAGCAGGCTGGAGAGAAGTCCCAACATTATCCTGAAGGTGATAGCGGACAGACAGGACAGCGCTCTCAAAGCGCACTGGATGTCTGCATTAGTTAATAAGTATATTAATTATATTAACTAACATAGAATAAGTTTCTTACTAACATACATTACATTATAATTTAGTTACTAACATAGGTTAAGATGTTTACTAACATAATATTGTGGGCCTTTGTAGCTTAAATAAATAAAGATTATTATTATTATTATTATTATAGCTAAGAACACTCACGATCAAGCCACCTTTCAAACAAAAAAAACTAAATTAAAATCGGTTCATTCGTTTAGGCGCTACGATGCCACAGACAGATACACAGATACACAGACACACAGATACACAGATACACACGTCAAACTTATAACACCCCTCTTTTTGGGTCGGGGGTTAAAAATAAGGCTTTATACTTTGACGTAATTTTTTTACTTTATTACCTGTTGTCTCTCAAATGGTCTAAAGTCACCATGATCGAAACTTTATAGTCGCTCATCGTTCCTTTCTGTGTTGGGGACATTGCACAGATAAACTTTCAGCTTTTATAAAATAACGAAGGTCTGGCACGCGCTGGCTCTTAGTCTATTTGTTTGTAGCCAGCTACGAATAAACCCCAACTTAAGGTTGAAGCGGCGGGCCTGCCGCGAAATTCAAATTTAATTTGTTTTTTCCCAATTTGTAAACTAATACAAAGTAGGCTTATGGCATTCTAGTTGCCACAATGGCAGTATCATCTCCACCTGTTTATGTAAAAATCTTTACTTGAAAGGGTCCAGTTTAAGAAATTAGCTCTAGTATCGACTGTAACTCACAAATTAGTCGATACTAGAGCTAATTTCTTAAATCGGACCTCATCAAGTAAAGGTTTTTATATAAACCTGTGAGGATGATTGATTGATTATTGTCGCAATTAAAATGCCATAAGCCTACTTTATCGTATTAGTTAACAAATTGCGAAAAACCAAATTAAATTTGAATTTCGCGGGCAGACCCGTTGCTTGCCTCTTAAGATAGGTAGTACTTAAATGTAAGTACTAATCTGTAACCTGCAATGCGCTTCCTGGAAGTTGTAACAAAAGTGATTTCTCTCTCGACAGCTCTTTTCATAGCTGAGCTCTTTTCATAGCTGACTTAAATGATAAACAAGTGGCTCCTTTGAACATGAAAATGGACACGTACCTGTACAAATACGCTGGAAAAGGTGTGCCATACAACATACCATTGTGCCGATTCGCGGCGCTCCACGGAGCTTACCGGGTATTAAAATTGACACTGTGTCAAATGTACAATCAAAGGCCGTAAGTCGTTTAGCACCTTAATGAGCATATTCGCGTGGCACGGTTACGCACATGCGTTAGGTGTGTGTGACATGTTTATAGACAAGTGTAAATTAAAAATTTATAACACACCCGACAAGTGAAGAGAACAGTAATAACTAGAAAAGAGCTGATAACTTTCAAACGGCTGAACCGATTTTCTTAGATTATAGCTAAGAACACTCTCGATCAAGTTACATTTCAAACAAAAAAAAACTAAATTAAAATCGGTTCATTAGTTTAGGAGCTACGATGCTACAGACAGATACACATATACACACGTCAAAGTTACAACACCCCTATTATTGGGTCGAGGGTTAAAAAAGGTCATAAGTGTGGCAGGTTTTTGATGCAGTTTCACGGGATTGCTACTCAAATTCTGAGGCCGACCGTACTTCGTGTTACACTATGTTTATAGATGATATGATCATGATGACGATTGTTAGTTAACTTGGATTGTTTTGTGTTCCAGGCGTGGTATGGACAAGGAGAACGGAGAGGGCGACGCCGCATCCAAGCAGCCGCCCGATGGACTGCTCGACCCGGCTGGATTGTTCGGAGGTGGGTGTTATATGTGGATAGCCTTTTTTTTTTTCTTTTCTCGTGAGGAAAATCCGTCATGGATACCACCGACCACGGGGAGCACGGTGGTTATGTCGGACTCCTACCGACTAAAAACCTCACGAAGTTCCACCGCTAATGACGGAGCACAAGGGACCGGAAACACCTCGTTACTCCGCCAGCGGATGTCCGCCGTAGCAGACCCACCACTGGGACACTACGTGCCCCCAAACACCTAGTTAGAGGCATGTCGGAACCACAGCACGCCAACCAACCCGAGGACCACACTGTGAGCGACGGACCATCCCGTGTCCATCACCCACAGGTCCTCTCGAGGGCTAGGGTTCGCGGGAAGGGCGATCCCCTTTCCACGTTCCCTATCCTCAACATCTCCCTCGCCCGTCACCAAACCGGACAGGCGAGAGACCGGTGGGGCAGCTAGTGACTGGATGGGTGATGAAGCCCCATCACCAACCGCCCAACACAGCCACACCCTCCGCTCCTGGGGCTATGCCCCATGGGTGCGTCTACTGCGCCCTCTGCTAGGGACACCCAGAGGGACGCGCGGACAACACCCCCTCCCCGCCAGGTCAATTAGCCATGGCCAACAATATCCCATGAAGAGAAATCGTTAACCATGTTACCAGGGTACACCGGCTCAAGCGCTGCTGCTACCTGCACCACTCGGGCACACGAGGAGGTTACCTGGCTGGTACCCCATATGTGGATAGCCTAGTAGTTTGAGCTCTGCGTTGATAGATCAATCAGTCAGCTTTTCCATTTATATATGTCGCAGTGAAATGGCATAAGCCGGGAGTTCGCCAACTCCCTTAGGAATATGACTAATGCCCGGGAGATGTTAAAACGACAACTCAATTACACCCGTATTCACAAACGATACTATGAGGTCTCATAGTGTGCTCGAACGCACAGTGTAGGTTCCACCAATAAGAAGACTGTATCACGTCAGTTTACAATGATCTGATTGGTGGAACCTGCACTATGCGTTCTAGCGCACTGTGAGACCTCATAGTAATTAATGATTGTGAATACGGATTGACTATTTCAATAAACAAATCTAGTGATATCATAGAATACTGAGCATCTGATAATATTAAGATAATATTACCCAATAGAAATAGAATGCACATGAATTTTTATGCCCAAACTTTAGGTTTTGGCGCCCTTCTTCCTCTGGGATTTTTCAATTACATCGAATGTGGTTCAAAACGAAATCTGAGTACCAAAGTCTAAAGTAAGGTTAAATTAGATTAGAACATAAATGTTCATGTGCCCGGCCGCAGTCGTTTTAACATCTCCCGGGCGTTAGCCCTATCACTAAGGGATTTGGCTAAATCCCGGCTTATGCCATTTCGCTGTGACATATACATATATACAGATCACTTGCTCGTGGCGTGTTGACTAGGGCTTTGCATAGGGTTTCCTGTGCTTCCAAGTTCCAATACACTGATGGATCGATCTAGGATCGATGTTTTATCGATGCGTTCTAACCACACTAGGCCATCACGGTTCCTTAAAAACGTAATTATCGTAATATCAACTTTAATCCAAGCAGATAAGGTGCAAGTTTACAAGATAATATGGGTTACACCATGAAACTCGAGGTTATTGGCCTCGCGTCGTCGTATCGCGAACGAATTAATATTTGCGTTACATAAGATCCTTATTACGTAAGTGTTATGGTTGATTATTGTTTAACTTAGCTCAGGAGAGATATTGTAAACTAATACTTGAATTATTAGGGAATCTATTAATAAGGAGTTGGGACTTAGGTATAAACATATTATTACTGTTTAAGATGTTTTACGTTTTAGTTCGGAAATAGATCGACTTAACCGCGTACTAGATGTTATAAGTCCAGCCAAGACAGAGATCTTGCGTTAAGTATAAACCATAAGAGCGGTTACGCACTCATCTGATCCAAATTCGTGAAAATATGGATAAAAAAACTCGTACCGAACTCGGATATTGCTTACGCACTTATCCGACTTCTGATCTAAATTAAAATCGGTTCATTAGTTTAGGAGCTACGATGCCACAGACAGATACACAAATACACATGTCAAACTTATAACACCCCTCTTTTTGGCTTAAACATAAACCGGCCAAGTGCGAGTCAGACTCGCTCACTGAGGGTTCCGTACTCGGGTATTTTTTCCAACATTTTGCACGATAAATCAAAAACTATCATACATAAAAGTAAATAAAAATCTAGAATTTAGAATGTATACGTAAAGCCCTTTCATATGATACCCCACTTGGTATAGTTATCTAAAAATATGAAAATGAAAACTTCGGTTACGTTCACAAGAACTCCGGTTTTACAAACGAATCGAAGCTCTGAAGTCTCTTTCGAAGCTCTGGAGTTACGCCAAAACCAGAATTCCGGAATTCAAGCCCTAATTGGTAGGTTTCAAGGAACGGGGTAGGAACCTACGTCCTACTGGACTTTATTCCACCAAGCTTAGGGGCATAAAACCGGTCTAGTCCGAGTATATTACGGTAACCCAGTTATAGTTAACGTTCGTGCCCCGGTTCCATTTTGGTTTCGGTCTGGGTCAATATCTAGGTCAAGTTTATTGGGGGACGAGTACTACGGGCAAGGTCTGGGGTTATTGTGACGTCACGTTTTCAAACTAGTTTTTTTTTTATATTACTGGTGAATTTATTTTTGTTTGCGCGCTGCTTTGATTGGTCGCCGTCAGCTCATGATGCAGACGTTATAAATATGAGGTTTATTAAGATTACTCATCTCATAAATGGGTTTTTTTTATTCGAGTTTGTCGATATGAATTATTATTATACTATAACTAGCTACTATTATAACTAGCTATTAGAGAAACAAAAACTGGTGAAATGCGAGTCAGACTCGCGCACCGAGGGTTCCGTACTCGGGTATTTTAACGACATCTTGCACGATAAATCAATACTATCATGCATAAATATAAAAATCTGTTTTAGAATGTACAGGTAAATCCCTTTCATATGATACCCCACTTGGTATAGTTAGTAATTAATTATTATTTGTTCATGAACACATTTAAATTGTTTTTGTGATATAAGCACAAATTCACAGTTTTCGGATTTTCCCCCTTATGTGTGCTATAAGACCTACCTTCTTGTCAAATTTCCTGATTCCCACAGAAAGTACGTCAAATTACGTCAAATGTTTATGACGTCACAACTGTGTATTTCATACAAGCTTCCATACTAAGCGAGCGTTATGAGTTTGATAAGTCGCTGATTTGACTAGTAATCATTATCCCTATTATCCGATTAAGTTGGGGTATATAGGAGTGGTTTGGATTAAGTCTGAATTTGACGTATAATTTCCAGCGTACTGGGGGCGCGATGGCGCCGGCGGCGGCGCGGCAGCTCAGGCGCAAGCGCAGGCGCAGGCGGCGCTGTTCGGCTTCGGCTCGCGCTACCCGCCGCCCACCACGCTCGGCGTGGCCGCCAACCAGGCCGCCTCGCTCGGTCTCCACCCCGCCGCGAGTAAGTATTTCTATATGTCGCAGTGAACATTCGTTCCCTATTTAATCCCTTAGGGATGAAATTTAAAGAACCGGTCAAGTGCGAGTCAGACTCACGCACTGAGGGTTCCGTACTCGGGTATTTTTCCAACATTTTGCACGATAAATTTAAAAACTGTTATGCATAAAAATAAATAAAAATCTGTTTTAGAATGTACAGGTAAAGCCCTTTCATATGATACCCCACTTGGTATAGTTATCTTACTTTGAAAATTGTAACACATTTTAATTTTTTTTTAAATGATGTAACCACAAATTCGCGGTGTCAGTTTTGACAGACAGACATACAACAAAGTGATCCTATAAGGGTTCTGTTTTTCCTTTTGAGATACGGAACCCTAAAAAGTTAAATAAAATTAAAGTTAAAACCTCATAAAACTTTTTGTCCAACCTTCAGGTGCAGCTTGGTGGTCCATGGCATCCCATCTGGCGGCTCAGGACTACCTCGCGCGGCTGCAGGCTTCGGGTCTCAACTTCCCTCATCTGGGAGACCCCTATGCGGCCCTTTCAGCACTGTCTGGGTCCAGCATGAAGCAACCCTCCAAGCCTGTCAAGCAGTCCAGTAGAAATGACAGGTACTAGTAAAGTAGTATTATGTAATGACAGCCTCAACTTCCATCACCTGGGGGACCCCTATGCAACCCTTTCAGCTCTGTCGGGGTCCAGCATGAAGCAACCCTCCAAGCCTGTCAAGCAGTCCAGTAGAAATGACAGGTACTAGTACAGTAGTATTATGTAATGACAGCCTCAACTTCCATCACCTGGGGGACCCCTATGCGGCCCTTTCAGCTCTGTCGGGGTCCAGCATGAAGCAACCTTCCAAGCCTGTCAAGCAGTCCAGTAGCAATGACAGTAGTATTATGTAATGACAGCCTCAACTTCCAGCTGCTGGGGGACCACTATGCGGCCCTTTCTCCAGGCTCCAGCATGAAGCAACCCTCCAAGCCTGTCAAATAGTATGGATCACTTCCTGCCATCAATTTTGTACTATTATAGGTCGTAAATAGGGCACCCACATACGCTTTGCGAATTTGAACGACTACTTATCATAAAATGTGTTTTCCAGCAGGTCGAGTCGCAGTAGTAACTCGAGCGTGTCCGCGAAGGAGAAGAGCCCGTCCACCAGCACGTCCAGTTCACAACCCAACATGGCTGACTGGGGTAAGAGTGAGTTCACGGCTTAACAATACCCAGCTGAGTTTGTTGCGGGCCTCTTAGGCCACTGTTAAAACGAGACAGCGTTATACCGCTGGCATAAATCTGTCTCGTTTTAACTGGAACTTAAGTCTAAGCAAAGTCACTCACTGTCTAACTGCTCAATGCTTTTAGATTTCAACCTTGATCAGAATGTGTTTGTGTGAACCTTAATAGCTTTAGTGCAAAGAGCAGATGAGCCGGCAGATGTTAAGGGGCATGAGACGGGCCTGCCTGCGAAATTCAATTTTAATTTGGTTTTTCGCAATTTGTAAACTAATACGACAACGTAGGCTTATGGTATTTTAATTGCGACAATGGCAGTATCATCCTCACAGGTTTATATAAAAATCTTTACTTGAAAGGGTCCAGTTTAAGAAATTAATTCTAGTATCGACTAATTTGTGAGAATAGTCGGTACTAGAATGACCCGTAGTTGGCATGTACATGCCACTACAGGTCAAAGTATAGCAGGCACCTAGATGGTGAGAGTGAAGTTGGTTTCAGTGAAAAGTAATATCGTTACAAAAGAGTGGGGAAAAGAAGTTTTTAGGTCGCATAAATAAAAATAGTCACTATCACTTCAATATAATTTTTTTATTATTATCATTGCTACAGTTTCGTATATTACAAAGTACCAGCTACTGCCCTCCCGCGTCATATCTTATCAATGCAGGGTTCAAATTCACCACCTACCATTTGACATAACCTCAACCATAAGACAACTTTCTCTTCGTTTCCAGGATCCACATATGGGTTTCCAAAAACCTCTTCTCCATCAACGATGCCCTCGCAGTCAATGTCAAGCTTGGCGTCCTTGAACAACCTCGCTCAACAGCCTCTGCACTCCAAATCCAGCAAGCAGCCGCAACCTCCCCCACCGAGTAAGTTATAAAAACTTCTCTAGCGTGACAGAACTACGGTCAGCGCCATCTAGTGTCTAATGCAAACGATTTCTCCTCCAACAATATGTCAAGATTAGCGCCTTTAAACAACATAATTATCTTTAGGTGATAATGATAAAGCATAAAAATATGATCCTATTTAAGTTCTAATAGGATATGGCTTTGCACTAATATGGCAAGTCCTTCCTAAACATTTTTGCGTCAACTGTCATGTCAAAAGTACGATTTTGGTTCTTAATCTAAGGGCAAACAGTAGTTTTGAGTTTTGCCTTGCCAGTTGACAGATAGAGCAAATACTAGCTGATGTCCGCGACTTCGTTCGTGTGGATTTAGGTTTTTCGAAATCGCATGGGAACTCTTTGATTTTCCGGGATAAAAAGTAGCCTATGTGCTAATCCAGGTTATTATCTATCTCCATTCCCAGCCAAATCCGTCCAGTAGTTTTTCAGCAACAAACATACACACAAACAAAAAAAAAATTAGTGTGATAGAAGTTTGTTAATGTGTTCTGTGAGGTATGGAATGGCAGTGAGTCCCAGTGTTCTGTTACAGGAAAGAGTTCGTCTATATCGAAGGAGAAGGAGAGGGATGTGTCGCGGGGTGACCTCATGCTGCACGCGGCTCATTCCGCGTACCACGCCGCGTTAGCTGCTGCTAAGGGGAAGGTATTCCTCTTTTTTTTTTTAATCAGATACAAGTTAGCTCTTGACTGTAATCTCACCTGGTGGCAAGTGATGATGCAGTCTAAGATGGAAGCGGGCTAACCTGGAAGGGGTATGGCAGTTTTTATCAAACCCATACCCCTTTGGTTTCTACACGGCGTCGTACGGGAACTCTAAATCGCTTGGCAGCACGGCTTTGCCGGTAGTGTGGTAAATAGCCACTGCCAAAGCCTGGCTTGTGTTTGTGATGTTGTGATGGCGTGTGCCAATTGTTGATTTAATTTGTGATAATTGTTCAATTAGTGATGTTAGCAAATCACCTGCCAAGGCTTTGGCCGGTGATTTGCTAACATTACTAATTGAAAGTTTGCAAGCTCATTTGACATTTATTTTTAACCCCAACTCAAAATAGAGGGGTTTTATAAGTTTGACGTGCACATTTAAGTGCGGAAACCAGCCCAGAAAGGAGAAGAAGAAGAAGTTTGACGTGTGTATCTGTCTGTGGCATCGTAGCTCCTAAACTAATGAATGGATTTTAATTTAGTTTGTTTTTGTTTGAAAGGTGGCTTGATCGAGAGTGTTTTTAGCTATAATCAAAGAAAATCAGTTCAGCCGTTTAAAAGTTAGCAGCACTTTTCTAGTTACTGTAACCTTCACTTGTCAGGGGTGTTATAAATTTTTAATTAGACTTGTCAATCCATTGAAGGTTTGCTACGAAAAATTAGTTTTGTATCGCTCAGTGATATAGCAAGGAAGAACAAACCGATGTCAAATGAGTTATTTATTTATTAATTATTTATTTATGATAAGGGTGGATTTGATTAAAGGCAGTTTGTTAACTGAATTATAAACATTTTGTTCCAGAACATGTCATCCTTGTACCCTTTTGGCATGGGAGGTTCGGAGAAGGACAGGCGGAGTGGGATAGACTCGCTTACAGGGTTGCCGCACACTATACTTAGGTATATTATAAACCTAAATCTAAATATATATAAAAGGACTAGCTCACAGACTGAATGACTGACTGATTTAGGATATGGAACACCCTTCCAGCATCAGTTTTCCCTTCCACCTATAATATGGGTACCTTCAAGTCAAGAGTGAATAGGCAACTTCAAGGCAAGCGCGCTCCATCTTAGGCTGCATCATCACTTGCTAGCAGGTCTGATTGCAGCCAAGCGCTAGTCTATAAAAAAAAAAAAAAATTATCAACGCACAGCTCAAACTACTTGATGATGAGACTGGATATGCAAATAGCTATTATGATGTAGACATTTGCTAAAAAAGGATTTTTGAAAATTCAACCCCTAAGGGGGTCAAATAGACTTGTAACTTTTTAAATTAATAGTCTTTAATTTAAAATTCATCTTCCATCCTTTTTTAGCAATATTAATAAGAAAAAGATGCAGATACTCATTTAGTTCAGAGATGGATATCAGAATCGACGCCATCTATTTAGTTATAATAATGTTATTATTTTCATTTAGTGTACTAACTGTACAATTTCATTTTGTTTGTTAGTGCTGCATTGGAAGGAGGGTATGTTAAAATTAATTAATCGCTTTAACTGATTATTTATTATTATAAGTATAGAATGTAATGGCTTTAAATATGTGAATATTAAATCGATGTAAGCTCCACTAGTTTCGAACCTATCCACTTTCCTTTTTCATAGGGACTCAGCTCTGGGAGCTTTAAGATCCCAGATGGGTTCGATGAATAGGCATCTTTTAATTAAACGTGTCCCATCTTAGACCACATCATCACTTTCCATCAGGTGTGATTATGGTCAAGCGGTTGCCTATAATTACATTGTTTAAATACGTGAGTATAGCCGTAGTTTATTACACTCTATACCTATAATGGAAATCACTCATAATTGATTAATTATTCTTGAAGTAATCAATATAAGTAGTAATTTATGTGTTCCTTTTACAGTGATCCAGCGTCAGTATTGGGAGGGGTTAGACTGCCTCCAGATACTGAGATCATCAAGTATACCTCCTCGTTAGCCGGGCCTAAGGTAATTTTATACATTACTAGCTGATGCCCGCGACTTCGTCCGCGTGGATTTAAGTTTTTTGACATCCCGTCGGAACTCTTTGATTTTCCGGGGTGAAAAGTAGCCTATGTGTTGATCCAGGGTATAATCTATCTCCATTCCAAATTTCAGCCACATCCGTCCAGTAGTTTTTGCGTGATTGAGTAACAAACATCCAAACATCCACACTTTCACATTTATAATATTAGTAGGATAGCCTAGTCGTTAAGACTTCAGCCTCCCGAGAGTCCGGGGTCCTGGGTTCAATCCCGGGCTCAATCTCGGCTGATCAAAGAGATCTTTTGTATTTAAAAAAAAACGGGCCAAGTGCGAGTCAGACTCGCGCACTGAGGGTTCCCTACTCGGGTATTTTTTCCGACATTTTGCACGATAAATCAAAAACTATTATGCATAAAAATAAATAAAAATCTGTTTTAGAATATACAGGTAAAGCCCTTTCATATGATACCCCACTTGGTATAGTTATCTTACTTTGAAAATTGAAACACATTTTAATTTCTTTTCCTGTGATGTAACCACAAATTCTCGGTTTTTGGATTTATTCCTTTACTTGTGCTATAAGACTTACCTATCTGCTGAATTTCATGATTCTAGGTCAACGGGATGTACCCTACAGGTTTTCTTGACAGACGGACGGACGGACAGACAGACAGACAAGAAAGTGATCCTATAAGGGTTCCGTTTTTCTTTTGAGGTACGGATCATTTTATCTTATCTTTTCTCAAGTCACAATATTTTTTTGTTTCAGTCTGCGCCCGGGACCACGAATCGCGGTCGCAAAAAGACGATATCCCTAGACCCTCCGCACGTCTCCGTGCATCCGCCCGCGCCCACCAAAAGGCAAAAAGTAGTAAGTAATCATTAAAATCCTTCAGGCTCAAAATTTTGAATCCCAAAAAGTTGAATTTGAATTCTCCAAAATGTTGAATCCCAAAATGTTGAATCTTAAAAGTAAGCTTTTAATTCACATATGCTTAAACGTACTTATCAGAAAAAAACGGCCAAGTGCGTGTTGGACTCGCGCACCGAGGGTTCTGTACTAAGTTGTAGGTATGTGAATAGCTCTCTAACGAAAAGAAAAACTGGATTCAGGGACAAACTTAACTTTTGAGATAGCCCCGTCACAAAAATGGTCAAAAACTGACAACTTTGACGATAAGTGATTGATTCCTTTTTTTTTTAAGATTCAACATTTTGCAATTCCAAAATATTCCAAAATTCAACATTTTGGACCTGAAAGACTAAAATCAATTCAATCAATTTAATCAATCAACCTGTTTGCGTCCATTACTGGACATACGCCTTCACAAGAGCGCGCCACCATACACGATCCCCCATTTTCCTCATCCACCCACTTCCCACTACTTTCTTAAGGTCGTCGGTCCCGCGGGTCAGACCCTATTGGTTTTCTTGACAGACACGACGGACGGACGGACAGACAGACAAGTGATCCTCAATCCTTTTGAGGTATGAAACCCTAAAAATAAGCAATACAATATTGACAATGTTATAATTGTTACAGGACGAGTACGGCAACTCGCGGTCGTCAGTCGAAGTGATCCGATTGCCCAACAAGCCGGAGCGGGGCGCCAACTCCGTCTCTGGTACACCTCCACCCAACCTCTCCGATTACGCGGGTAAATTTTTGTGCTCTCATCATCTCTTCTTCTCTTTTTTTCTCTTTCTCTCTTCTCTTTTTCATACATACACAATGACTAGAAGAGGAGCTCAACCACTGGTTGTGGTCGCGCATCATCATTTCCTCACAATTGAGGTGAAAAGCAGAGTGTATATATAACTCGTGTCACAAACCCCATTTTACCCTCGATAGGCGCTGTGATGTTATTAGTGGGAGGTCCCAGGTTCGATTTCCGGCAGGGGTTTTAACTTTTATAATTTCTTAATCTCTGGTTT
Source organism: Maniola jurtina (assembly GCF_905333055.1). NCBI lineage: Eukaryota > Metazoa > Arthropoda > Insecta > Lepidoptera > Nymphalidae > Maniola > Maniola jurtina. The sequence continues at coordinate 3,897,154 of NC_060055.1, read as the reverse complement.
GGTCTGGGGAGGCTTTGGCCGTGGCTAGTTACCACCCTACCGGCAAAGCCGTGCCACCAAGCAATTTAATAGCAATCTATGCCTTCCAGGTTAGCCCGTTTCCATCTTTTATTTACGAAAAAGATTGCCTGGTGGAGATTGCTCTGAGCAATAAGACCGCCTTTGCATAAATTGTTTTTAGCTTCTTTGTTTTAGCTTGCTTATTTCATGTTTTGTGTGCAATAAGGTTTTCTATCTATCCAAAAACAGACTGCATGATGACTAACCATTAGGTGAGATAGCAGTCAACAGCTAACCTGTATCGGAATTAAAAAAAAAAAATTCTATCTACTATTGTTGCAGGTATATCGCGGGAGTTGTTGCAAACAATCGCCAGTCAGAGTGGAGTCAGTTTGGCGGCGCTGGAACGACAACTGGCTGGCTCCACCGCGGCGGCGGGTAATTTATTAACCCCCGACCAAAAAAAAGGGGTGTTATACGTTTGACGTGTGTATCTGTGTATTGGTGTATCTGTGTGTCTGTGGCAATGCAGCTCCTAAACTAATGAACCAATTTTAATTTAGTTTTTTTTTGTTTGAAAGGTGGCTTGATCGAGAGTGTTCTTAGCTATAATCCAAGAAATTCGGTTTAGCCGTTTGAAAGTTATCAGCTTTTTTCTAGTTACTATAATCTTCACTTGTCGGGGGTGTTATAAATTTTTAATTTACACTCGTCTTATCTTCTATTCTGACTTTGGCTAGATAAGCTATTAATGAAAATAACCCTTTTTGACGACCTCCCTTGTGCAATAGTAAGCGCTGTGGTCTTATTAGTGGGAGGTCCCGGGTTCGATTCCTGGCAGGGGTTTAGAATTTTATAATTTCTAAACTGGTCTGGTCTGGTAAAAGGCTTTGAACGTGGCGCGTGGCTAGTTACCACCCTACCGGCAAAGCCGTACCGCCAAGTGATAGCGTTCTGGTACGATGCCGTGTAGAAACCAAAGGGGTATGAGTTTAATAAAAAAAAAACCGGCCAAGTGCGAGTCAGATTCGCGAATCGAGGGTTCCGTATTCGGGTATTTTTTCCGACATTTTGCACAAATTCACAGTTTCAGATTTATTCCTTTACTTGTGTTATAAGACCTACGTATCCGCCAAATTTCAAGATTCTTGGTCAACGGGAAGTACGCTATAGGTTTTCTTGACAGACATGATAGACGTACAAACAGACAGACAACAAAGTGATCCTATAAGGTTCCGTTTTTCTTTTTGAGGTACGGAACCCTAAAAAAGCGATAATTTGTATTTTATTGGTTACAGATTCAGGTCTAAACCTGAGCACAAAGTCCAACAATAGTTCTGAAGATACTGCAATGGATCTCGGGTTGAAGGACGACGATGCGCCTCTCAACCTCTCCTTAAAACCCACGCCACGTAAGTACAGCCAATGAAATGCCAATGTGGAGTCAAACAATATGAAGAGTAGACGGTTCGTGCGGCTAATAGGGTATTTTACTCCAATTTTTTTTTACTACTTTATTATAAACTAGCGACCCGCCCCGGCTTCGCACGGGTGGACATTTATTTTTTCTATTTTCCGGGATAAAATATAGCCTATACGGATTCGGAAGAATCCCTCTAAGTAATGGTAAAAGAAATTTTGAAATCGGTCCAGTAGTTTTTGAGCCTATTCAATACAAACATACAAAAATACAAAAATACAAAGGTTTCCTCTTTATAATATTAGTATAGATTAGGATAAAAATAATGAAGTAAACTGAAAAAAACTAATTGAATCGATCAAATAACAAAAAAGTTATAAGCATTAAAATATTTCAGATTAGACAGAGATAGCGATAATAGCATTTTGACGTCACTCCGTGCTAATGCCATACTAGCTTCCTGCGGTCTCATACAAATTTTCGTTTTGCGAGAAAGGGATAGAAGACCCTCCCACTCCAAAATTAAAATGCCTGTAACTTTGTAAATCTTTGTTGGATTTTAATATTTTTTCAGCGTACGTCATTATTTTTATCCTAGTTTATAATAAAGTAATAATATTTATCAAATTCAAAAGTAGGAAACCCAATTGGCACCGGCTCCAAAATATGTTATTGTAGAACTACATATACATATAATACAGGGTCTAACCAGAACGCTAGCAAAAACTTAGCGTTATTACTATACTACTTTAACACAATCCAATGCCTATAACCATTTGCCTTAACTTGTAGTTTTAGTGCTTTAGTATTTTTCAAACCCTCGTACAGCGTGCAAAACTCGGGGTCAATGCTCCACCTACGATACGGCATTGACTTCAAGTGACCTATTTACGGAATATTCGTTTGGCCTCTAGCGCCAGTCAGGTGTTTTATTTGCAATATATTGTGAACTTTTAAAAAATACAGGATTTTTTCAAAAAATTTTTTCGTAGTTTTTTTTTAATGGTATCTTATCAGTAATCATCAGTATTCTCACCTGTTTTAGTTTTTGCTAGCATTCTGGTTACACCCTGTATTGGTATTGGTAATGAATAAAATTATTTTTTACTTTTCTAGTGTTTGTGGTTATTGAAATCGGTTTTTTTTTTTAATTTTTTCTATATTTGGATAATGCATATATTAAGCATGGTTTTGCATTTGTTGCAGCGAGCACGCAAGCGTCTGACGCGTTGTCGCGTCTCACGTCGCTTAGCAGTTCTCTCAGCGCCTCCAATGATAGGATATGTGAGTATTTATAGCATTTAGTTGTATTGTAGCAAGTATAAAAAGTTGCCAGTGTCAATTACAGGGACGCAAGCTACCTCAGTACCAAATATCATACAAATCGGTTAAGCGGATGAGTCTAAGAATCCAACGGGAACTGTTTGATTTTCCAGGATAAAAAGTAGCCTATGTCCGTCCCCGGGATATATGCTAACTCTGTACTAAATTTCGTTAGAATCGGTTAAACTGGCCGTGAAAAGGTAGCCTACAGACAGACAGACACACTTTCGCATTTATAATATTAGTATGGATTAAGATAGATAGATAGATAGAAACTCTTTATTGCACACAAAAACACATATAAGGATAACAACACAGTAAGAAGAAAACAGAAAAAAAAAACAATTGTGTGCAAAGGCGGCCTTATTGCTTGGAGCAATCTCTACCAGGCAACCTTTGCTGAAAGGAGAAGGTCTAGGAAGGAGGTTGGATAGTACCAAGTCGCAAGGAATTAAGCTTTTGGTTCCTTATATTGACTATTGTTGTTTCTGTTGCAGCTCGACGCAAGCCGGGCGCGAAGCCCCGTCGCGTGGCGCCGGAGATGAACACTCAAGTGGCGGACTCCCCGCGACCCAAGTCCAGTGGCAGCGAGGACAGTGAATGTAAGTAACTAAGCCAAAAACTGGCATCTCCATGTAATACTAGATTGTGATACGAGGGCGATAATGGGTTATTATAAACGTGCTAACGTTTGTACGCCCGAGCCGCAGGCAAGGGTTTACCTAGGTCACATTTTTTTTTAAATTCATAATAGGCAAGCGCTTGACAATAATTCTACCTAATGGAAAGTGATCATGTGGCCTAAAATGGGACGCGAGAGTTTGTGATATGATAACTTTAACGCCGTCGTATCATACGACGTTTTTCAATACAGTTGTGAGAAAACAGGTAAATAAATTAAAAAAAAAACAACTGTCCAATTTCCACTTTATTCAAAATTATGAAACAATGTCGCAAAGTTCCTCTATCGATTAAAAAAGAAATGACGCAAATCGGTTCAGAAATCTCGGAGATTTCGGTGTACATAGGTAGAAAAACACAACTCCCTTTTTAAAAGTCGGTTAAAAAAGTAGCCTATTTTACGCCCTGGTCAATCCTCTACTTGCATGTGAAAGTCCCGTCAAAATCGGTTCAGCCGTTCCAAAGATTAGCCTTTTCAAACAGACAGACAGACAGACAGACAGACAGACAGACAGACAGACAGACAGACAGACAGACAGACAGACAGACAGACAAAAATTTTAAAAACGTGTGATTCAGTTATGGTATCGTTCAAATAACCATATGAGCTTAATATGAGGTAGTTATTTCGAAATTACAGACAGACACTCCAATTTTATTTATTAGTATAGAGTATAGATATCGGGTTAATTCCATTTTATTTTCTACCTCATTATTTGAAGTTGTACTTGTAGTTTGAATCACATTAAAAGAGAAAAACTACAAACTACTACTTCCTAAATAGCTCCATTTTGAAATTGCTTGCTTTTTTTATCGCAAAGTGCTGACAGCAATTCTTTGCTAACATAACAATCTAGCCTAGGAGTGAAGCTAATAAGCAATTTTATAATGACCTAAATATTATAGAGGCGAAAGTTTGTGTGTATGTGTGTGTGTGTGTGTATGTTTGTTACTCCTTCACGCAAAAACTACTGGACGGATTTGGCTGATATTTAGAATAAAGATAGATAATATCCTGGATTAGCACATAGGCTACTTTTCATCCCGGAAAATCAAAGAGTTCCCACGGGATTTCGAAAAACCTAAATCCACGCGGGCAAAGTCGCGGCCATCGGCTAGTGATGACCTAATCTTATATAATCGTTCTCATACCTAAGAATCGGACCATTGATTTGCTTTTGAGATGCTAGCTTGAAATGCTTTGATGTTTTAAAATTGCTTGCTGAGATGTAAAATCTAGTAACTACAGCCATATACAGCTGTCAAAAAAGTTACTGAGTAACTGTACAGGAACTGACTTTCAAAGAGAGTTTGTTGTACAAGCTATGCCACTGTGATTCAATTAATTAGTAAAAATCTTAGCGTGTGATTCAGACTTGACAGATATATTTTAACAGCAGTTTCCACCTGGCCCTCGAGAGAAGGCCGACCTCGCAACTTGGGACGGGGTGTCAGCAAACCTAAGAAGAATACAGTAGCATCGCTGCTAGCGCAGAGCAGAGCCCTAGGCCTCCGCCCCGCGCTGGCTCAGCAGCTACTCGCTGAGACTGACCTGGTGAGTCTCGTCAAGTCGCTGGATTACTTCAGATCATCTCCCGATAGTTCCTGTCCCACAGATAATGGTGTTGTCTATAGGCCGGACCGCACTACGCTGTCAAATAGTAGATTATTCAACATGGGGGTAATGTAATGTCTTACGTCACGGACCCTGGGGTACATCTCAAGCGTAACGAGGGATTTTAGATTGACTTCCGAGCGTAGCGAGGGTGTTGCATCTAGAAAACTGAGTGAAGCGCGGGGTTTAGGGGTGTCAAGACAAAGACAGCGTTACCCCCGCGTTCAATACTCTAATTCTCACACCTCGCGAGACAGTAAAATCAAAATCTTTGTATGCTTAAATAAGTACCTACTTATCCGTTTTTAGAAGTTTCTGGGAGCAAATCGTTTAGAACATTTTGAGGATTAATAGTTTCCGTAGTTAAGTTACTGCTGCCATCATCGTCGTCACTCGAAATTTTAATTTCAAGTTAACAATTCAAATCAATTTTCAATAACACCGCAATATAACGTTTTGCGGATAAGTTTCGCGGGGAATTTTCAGTACTCTCTACAGATTAGTCCATAGAGTCAAGAGTAATCTTTACTCTATGGGATTTCTAATCTAACCTAACTTCCTTATCCGATACTAAATATATTCTTTACTTTATTTCTCTCGTACAGGACAAACTACGCGCGCTACTCGGCGAGAGCGCGAGTACGGACTCGGAATGTCCCTCCGACAGCAACCCCTCAGACTCCGACGCCAGCGATGGCGGCAGGCGGCACAACGACTCGCAGCTACGGTTGCCGCTAGCGCTGGGTAAATATACAGGGTGTAACCAGAACGTTATCAAAAACGAAGACCGGTGAGAGTACTGATGATTACTGATAAGGTACCACAAAAAAAAAACGCGAAAATAAAAAAATAAAAAAAATTAGTTGTCTGTAAAGTCGGTTTACTGACGATAGTTGAACGTGACAACAAAGGCCGATTGTGCTTCTTTGTCGCTCGTTCCGCGCTCTCGCTTGCACTTCAAGCCTTACATGGAACGCCTCAGAGCGAGGTAACGCCGCATGAGTCATGTTTTTTCGTGCGTGTAGCCAGCCGGCTCTATCGAATTATAAGACGTCACGTCAAAAAGCCTGTAGTTTTGTTACGCAGGCATAGTCAGGCCGCAACGCTAGACGTGCCTGCTAACCGTTCCCACAGTCGTCGCGGAACCTGACACCAGCTGACGTGGCGACATTCACGATCACCGTGCGAGGACTGGGCCCGACACATCACAATTAGCTTTAGAAGCCTCCGCCACAAATCGGCGGATCAATTAGGATTATTTTATGTAATAGTTAGTTCAAAATAGTTTAAATTTTTAGTAATAAAATTAGGATAAGGAACTGGTGTTTCCTTTCGCACCCCCTGCAGCCGCCCTAATGTAACTGTTTTAAAAGTTCACATTGCAAACAAAACATCTGACTGACGCTAGAGGTCAACAGTTTGTAAGTAGGCCACTCGCAGTCAATGCCGCGTCGTAGGTGGGGCATGGGCTCGAATTTTGCACGCTATACATTGCGGGTTTGAAAAATACTAAATCACTAAATCTACAAAATAAGGCAATCTAATTATTAAAGTTATTGGTATTAGATTGTGTTTAGGTTGTATAATAATAGCGCTAAGTTTTTGCTAGCGTTCTGGTTGTTCCGCTAAACAATGAAATATAATAAAATATCGTCGTTGTGAAAGAATGACTGATCTATCAACGCCGAGCGCAAACTACTGAATGGATTGGGGAATAGAAATTAATAAAAGTATCGACTAATTTGTGAGAATAGTCGATACTTTAATTTATTTCTTAAACTGAACCTTTTCAAGTAAAGATTTTTATATAAACCTGTGAGGATGATACTGCCACTGTCGGAATCAGAACGCCATAAGCCTACGTTGTCGTATTAGTTTAAAAATTGCGAAAAACCAAATTAAATTTGAATTTCGCGGGCAAGCCGGTCTCATGCCCCTTAAATGAAAACTGCCATACCCCTTTCAGGTTAACCAATCTTAGACTCCATCATCACTTACCATTAGCTGAGATTGCAGTCAAGGGCTACCATGTATTTGAATGAAAAAATAAAAAAAAACTATTATGACGTATGACGTATGTCTACTAAGGATTTTTGAAATTATGCAACCCCTTAGGGGGTAAAATCAGTTTTTCCTTTTATATATGAGCTAAGTAAAGAATATTTGTCGCAGGTTGGAAACGGGTGACAGTCATCAAAGGGCTGTCGCGGAACTGCAATATCAAGGGCGACGTGACGTATACGCCGCCCGAGCCCCATGCCACCGTGCAGATCAAATCTGCGCACGAGTTGCATAAAGTAAGTCGCATAAAACGCGTCCAAACTAAGAAAAGGTATTCGATCGATGCCAGATCCTTTTTTCCACGCACATGCAAACTGTGGAATCAACTCCCATCGGCGGTGTTCCCACTAGATTACAACATGGGGTTATTCAAGGCGCAGACCAACGAATTCCATAAAGGCCGGCAACGCATCGGCGGTACCTCTGGTGCTGAAAATGTTCTTGGGCGGCGGTAATCACTTAACATCACGTGATCCGCCTGCTCGTTTGCTCGCTATTTTATTATCTATACTATAATATTATAAAGAGGAAACCTTTGTATTTTTGTATGTTTGTATTGAATAGGCTCAAAAACTACTGGGCCGATTTCAAAATTTCTTTTACCATTACTTGAGGGATTCTTCCGAATCCGTATAGGCTATATTTTATCCCGGAAAATAGAAAAAATAAATGTCCACCCGTGCGAAGCCGGGGCGGGTCGCTAGTTAAAAATATATTGTGACGTGTTACCTAAAAATAATATATTTTCAATATATTTTCAACATTGTTGTAGAACTAAAACCATTTATACACTACACTTTATCTCTCTACCTAAAGTTAGTGGGATATTGGATACAGTCACTGACAGACAGATAAACGGATGGACAGCGGAAGCTTAGTAATACGGTCCTGTTGGCATGCTCCGGGTACGGAACCCTGAAAATCTGTTCCTGGACCCTGGATGTTATGGGTATCTTTGATAGTTGCATGTGAATAGGTCTTTAGGGCCCCTTGAACCCAGGTATCATAATCACATTAACCGTCTCTGATCCATTCTGATCATATGAGTAGTAACAGAATCTTCTATCTCTTTTCTTGCAGTTGTTATAATATTGTTCTCTCTTTCAGTTCCTAGAAGCGAACCCCAGTCCGCCCTTATGCCGGGATAACTTCAGTTTGAGTGCGCGTACGCTCCTGGGAGAGTACATACAGCCGTCCCCGGACAACACGGAACCACTCGTGTTCAACGAGGCTGAGATCACCAAACGGTAAGTAATAGAAAAAACCGGCCAAGTGCGAGTCAGACTCGCGCACTGAGGGTTCCGTGCTCGGGTATTTTTTCCAACATTTTGCACGATAAATCAAAAACTATTATACATAAAAACAAATAAAAATCTGTTTTAGAATGTACAAGTAAAGCCCTTTCATATGATACCCCACTTGGTATAGTTATCTTACTTTGAAAATTGAAACACACTTTAATTTTTCATGTTAAAAGTACCTTTAATATGAGGACTAAAATCGTACTTTTGACATGACAGCTGACACATAAAATTAAAATGGCGAGTGAGAACTTAAAATTTATGCAGTACTATAGGATGTCCGCAACTTCGTCCGCGTGAATTTAGATTTTAAAAGATCCCGTGGGAACTGTTTGATTTTACGGTATCAAAAGTTGCCTCGGTAACAATTTTCATACTAATCGGTTAAGCTGATGGGTCTTTAGGAATCCCATGGGAAGTCTTTGATTTTCCGGGATAAAAAGTAGCCTATTTCCGTCCCCGGGATATAAGCTGACTCCGTACCAAATTTCGTCAGAATCGGTTAAACTGTTGGGCCGTGAAAAGGTAGCAGGCAGATAGACACTTTCGCATTTATAATATTATTAGTATGGATATGGATATTGGCAATTGTTTAAAAGATGTTTTGTTTCTTTAGGTTAGAAGAAGCTAGAGCGTTAGCGGCCCTAAGCGGTCGACCAACGCCACCCCCTTTAGAACATCGCATGGAGTTAGCGAGAAGACAACAAGCGGCCAGAGACGCTAGAAAAGACTCCGGAGTTCGGGGGAGAGACCAGGTAAATATTATAGTGAAAAAACAAATCCTACTCCTAATAAAACCACTTTTTGTAGGCCGCGTGATTAGATACCACAAGAAAAGACGAAGAAAAAAAATATAAAAAGAACTATATTCTAAAAGATCGCAATGTATTGCAAATAAAACATCTGACTGACACTAGAGGTCAACGAACGTTGCGTTGAAAGTGCCGAGGGGTCAATACCGCGTTGTAGGCGGGGCATTATCCCAATTTTGCACGCTATACATTGCGAATTTTAAACATACTAAATCACAAAAACTACAAGTAAAGGCAAATGGTTATTAGTATTGTTTGGTATATATTTAGGTAATATATTAATAGCGTTAAGTTTTCCTAGGCATTTTAATTACATTATGTATATATTTATTCATTTTTCTAGGCGTTCTGATTACATCCTGTATATATTTATTCAGTTTTTCTAGGTGTTCCAATTACACCTGTATATATATTTTAATATATAAATACTTGTATATTATATATTATAACATAATATCTACTAAGCTTTTTTCAAAATTACTGTCTATCTTTGCTGTACTTATTCTACTCCCTTTACAACCTCTCGCACTGCCAAGGGTCACTGGTAGAGATCTCTTACAGAGATAAGTGCTTCCCTGTACACTTTTTCTTTATTTTTATTTTTATTGTTACAACTTTCTGGTACAAATAATCTATACATATAATAAAATTGTAGAAAAGTGGTGTCTGTACAATGGAAATATATAAAAAAAAAGTAGCAGGGGTTGTTATTATATTGATGCCGAACCGGAAATTGTAATTAATTTTTTTTTTGTCTGTTTGTTTGTGCACGCTAATATCAGAAACGGCTTATTCGATTTAGATACGGTTTTCACTAATATATTGTAGTAAGCTTCACTTAACATTTAGTGTTTATTTCATGTCAATCGGTTCATAAATAAAAAGTTATGTCAATTTATAGAATCACGGCGAACATTTTTACGTACAGAGTACGTACTACATGCCTCGCGCCTGAGCGTCCGTGGCTATCTATATAAAGCGCGCTGAGAGCTATTCCACGCGAACGAAGTCGCGGGCACAGCTAGTATAAAATAAAATATTTAGTAATTTTTTCCTAATTACATTCTGTGTATATTTGTTCACCTTTTTCTCATTTGTTTCAAGGCTCGACTAGTCCGCGATCTAGAAAGATCCGAAAAGGCCGAATACGTCAAACGCGAAAAGGAGGCGAGGAGCCAACAGTTGCTAGAGGTACGTTTAGTGGTATTGTAGGGGTTGTTACTTATTAATACCTTAGTTGTTTGCCCGTTGTATACTGTACCCATATTATAGGATACCAGAAAATAATAGACAGATAGATAGATAGATGAAAACTTTATTATACACCAAACATGAAATTATCAACACAAAAGGAAGAAACAAAAAACCGGCCAAGTGCGAGTCAGACTCGCGCAGCGAAGGTTCCGTACTCGGATATTTTTTCCAACATTTTGCGCGATAAATCAAAAACTATTATGCATAAAAATCCCGCACCGCTCTACTACCGCAGAAACCTATTCAGTTATGCGTTATGCCCATACATTATATTTTTAAATGGACTATAAAGCTCCAAGCACATTGGGGCTAAAGCGAAGCGACGCGTCTGTTCTTGAAAGTTACAAAGTAAACTCAACTCTATCTCCACCATGTAGTGTACTAGAAAAGAAAAGCCCAATCTGTTTTCGTCTAATATTTTCTGGTGTCTCGGTTGAAGGTTTAAAATATAAATACGATTCAATATAATTTATTTGTGTATTCTATTGTCTTTCTAAAATGTCATGATTTTTTTTTAAATATTTTTCTTACCAAGGGGATGGGAAAGATTTCTAAAGTCTATGGTCAGATTTAAGGATCCACAGATCGGAGTGGCGGCAAAGTACTTAAATAGATATCATTTATGAGGAATACATTTTTGAGGGAATTCATTTTCGTCAAAAATTCATGAATACAAGTCATAAAAATACTCCGTCGCCGCTCCGCCAATCTGTGTTGAACCTAAGATGAGATGGATTTTACTGTACATGCTATAATATGCATGTTTAAACATTGTTATTATTATATTTTCAGTAAAACTTATAGTAAACTTAACTTCGTTTTATCAATATAATCGTATCTTTGACCTAACATTTTTTCTTATACTCAATGTTTTACAACTATAAATATATTTGTCTATAATATGGGAACTAAACTATTTGTTTTTATATTTATGTGTTTTTTTTCCTCCATACATGTGCTTGTGTTTGTTTTATTTTATTATCAATTTGATTCGCTTGGCAACATTGTGCTCATAAGTAGAAAATCTTCAAAAGCAAAAACAGACTCTATAGGTTTGGTGATAGAGTTACAAATTGAATGGTCACTTTTTGCTTTTACGTAGATAGTACAGCATTCGAACTCTTAGCTTTTTTCCTAGTAGTTTTGTGTGTTATGACTTATAAAGTAGATGCCAAAATATAGCTATCGTATATATGTAAATTTATTATACTACTGTCTGGGGGATATTTTATGTTCTAACTCAAAAAAAAAACTTGACAATGTTGTCAAAAATCCAATTGATAATAAAACAAGTGACATACGAAAACTAACAAGAGAAAATTCGACACAGCAAATCAACAAAAGCCGGTCGCAGCTCACGATCGAGGCGTTGCCTACCCCGAAAGGTTGTGACGAATGGAAAATGCCCGAAATAGTTATGGGACCAGCCACTAAACCGAACAAAGACCGGACAATGCCACAAATCAGTCTATCCCTCATCCCAGTCAGTGGTCTTAAAGAGAACACCCCAATAAAGACAATGAATCTAGACCAAAACTGGAAAGAAACAGAAGAATACAACGCATTAGACAAAATGAAAGACTTCGCCGAAAAGGCTGCCTTCGACCTTCCTAAACGACAAAGCGAAAAATACTTCGACTTCTCATTAATAAAAACGCCGGATAAAAGAAAACCAGAAAAAGAAAACAACCTAGAAAAACTAATAGAATCATACTCTAGGATATCCGAATTTATAAACGGCTGCAATTGGTCAAAAAGTGAAGACGCCAAAAAAGACGACCCAAAAAGCTTGGAACAGAAGTATTTGGATGCAAAAAATGAATTTATGACCCAAAATTTAATGTTGCTACCCAAAGATACCCAGAAATCTGTCTTAAAAGATGTCATAGATTTGAGCGGGGATGATGATATACTAACTGATATAATAGCAAAAAAGATTAGTAAAGGGACCTTTAATGTTGGAAAGGACGGGGCTTTGTCAATATCCGTCCAACCGATGGGAAAGGACGTAAGCCCGGTACGTTTTGGAGTTAAGACTAACTTTTCGGGTTGAACTAACACATTCTTGCCTATGTCTATGGGGTTTTAACTAACAATACTGTACTATATTTGTGTTATATGTTGCAGATTAACACTTTTAACACAACATATAATTTTTAAATCTCTGACCTGGTGGAAGGCTTCGGCCGTGGCTAGTTACCACCCTAACGGTGCCACCAAGCGATTTAGCGTTCCGGCACGATGCCGTGTAGAAACCAAAGGGGTATGGGTTTAATAAAAACTGTCATACCCCTTCCAGGTTAGCCCGCTTCTATCTTAGACTGCATCATTACTTACCACCAGGTGAGATTGCAGTCAAGGGCCAACTTGTATCTAAAAAAAAAACATAGGAAAGACGTATTTAAAAGCTAAAAATTAGAAAACTTATTTCAATATTTTTCCAGCCATCCCTATGTTTTTTGACATCACTTTATATGCACTTTCAATTTTCAAATCAGCTAAAAGGCGACGCATAATTAGAGAGTCCACTTTTTAGGACTGTTCTACTACTTAAGGCTCGAGACACATTGCGGCAGAGCACAGTGACGTGTCTTTTTTGTAATATTTCAAAGTAAACTGAACTTTAACTCCACCATATAAGATACATATTCGTTGTTATCAAATTCTCTGCGAACGCATCCGTCTTGTCCTTTTATTGTACGAGTATAGGTACTAGTGGAGAGAAAGTATGTTATGATATTATAAAACATTTTAGAAAAAATGCGTCGTCATTTCGCTACAACTCTCTGCGCCAGTATATCTTGAGCCTAATATTCATATTTCTTCGTATTTAGTTTGCACGCTTTGCACAATTTACAAAGACTTTTATTTCTTTAAATTTATTTTTGTTTTTTCGAACTTTTCCCTAATAATTTTCATCTTTGCCATACTTGAGTTAAACACTTGGTTGATGTGTTGGTCCACCGCTATGCAGTTAGCGTTTAAATGAGAGGTAGGTAAGGGTGTTATCCAATCGGTATTTGATATTTAAGTTAATGGTAACTTAAATATGAAATACCGATTATTTTAAGTTATTAACTTATTTTAAGTTTTCTTTTTTGCAACCTGTCATATTTTGTGGTCGAGTAAAGTATATACATATATATATACATACTTACCCTATTTTAGATCGCATAGTTCCAAATCGTCTCGAGATCGAATTCCAGGGCTTAACTTATCATCGATAAAAAAAATGAAATATTAAAAAAAAAACCAGTGGAATTCAGATTTTTTACTTAGCAACACTACATATAAAGGGACAGCCATGTCACTTCACAAGATGGCGGCGTTAGTTCCGATTTTTGCCACACGCCAAGATATGCCTAAGTGAATTCAGCAGGAGATGCAAAACTGCACTTTAAAGCATTTGAATTATTTATTTATTTCATATATTTATTTATTTCAAGCAATCAAGATATCATAATGAAAATAAATTTTATTTAATGCTTTAATTAACAAAAACAAAAAAAAAACCGTTTAAAACAAGCACGCGCGAATTTACTCACTGATTTTTTTTCGTTTCACTTTTGTTTCATGTTTGCTGTAATATTATTTGCACTGCCGCTTTCGATGTTGTTTTTGGCTATGTGAAGGCTAAAAAGAGGAAACAGGAAGAGATAGAGAAGCAGAGAATAGAAGAGCAGACGAAGAGGCAACAGGTTTGTAAAGAGGAGAACCTCTGAAACAGAGAAAAAAAAAGCCTTCAAAAATCCTTCTCTCTATCCTTTAGAATAACACCCGTATTCACAAACGTTACTATGAGGTCTGATAGTGCCCTCGAACGCACCGTCCGTTCCACCAATCGGATGACTGTATCACGTCAATTTACAATGATGTGATTGGTGGAACCTACACTATGCGTTCGAGCGCACTGTGAGACTTCATAGTAGCGTTTGCGAACGGCCGTAAGATGTCACATCATCATCATGATCATCCCATCGCCGGCTCACTACAGAGCACGGGTCTCCTCTCAGGTTGAAATCTATAGAGCGCACTTTGACTTTGCTTAGACTTAAGTTTAAGTACAAACGGGACAGATTTATGCCAGCGGTATAACTCTGTGTCGTTTTAACAGTGTCTTAAGTCTGAGCAAAGTCAAAGTGTGCTTTATATATCTCAGCCAGACAGAAGGGTTTTGGCCATAGTCTACAACTCTGGCCAAGTGCGGATTGACAGACTTCACACACCTTTGAGAAGATTATTTAATTACTTAAACTGCAAATAACTTAGAAAAGTTAGGGGTGCTTGCCTGATGTCACTTAATAATCTATACATATAATAAAATTGTAGAAAAGTGGTGTCTGTACAATAGAAATATATAAAAAAAAAGTAGCAGGGGTTGTTATTATATCGATGCCGAACCCGAAATTGTAATTAATTTTTTTTTGTCTGTTTGTCTGTGTGTTTGTGCACGCTAATATCAGAAACGGCTTATTCGATTTAGATACGGTTTTCACTAATATATTGTAGTAAGCTTCACTTAACATTTAGTGTTTATTTCATGTCAATCGGTTCATAAATAAAAAAGTTATGTCAATTTAAAGAATCACGCTGCCCGAAAAGTCACTATTCCACGCGAACTAAGTCGCGGGCACAGCTAGTAATTAATATAGGTACTCAATTATGCATGCCTGAGAGTTCTCCATAATGGTCTCAAAGGTACGTGAAGTCTGCCAATCTGTAAAGGGGCAAATTAAACTCTCCTCTGAGAGGAGTTCTCAGTAGTAGGCCGGCAATGGGTTGATCATGATGACACTCAAATCTACTCGTTTTTGCTCAAAATTTGTGGTATGAACCGTTTAAGTTTGGAATGCCCTTTTTTATACAAATAGCGAGCAGGCGGTTAGCACCTGATGTTAAGTGATTACCGCCGCCCATGAACATTTGCAGCAGAGAAACCGCCAATGCGTTGCCGGCTTTTCAGGAATTTGTTGGTCCGCCCCTTGAATATCCCCATTGCTCATGCAGCATCCGTATTTCCAGCCATTGCCTCGTTATTGCTTTTCTAAGCATGATTGCCGTCCAGCGCAAGACGTCATCTCCCATTTAAAAA
Organism: Maniola jurtina; assembly: GCF_905333055.1. Classification (NCBI taxonomy): domain Eukaryota; kingdom Metazoa; phylum Arthropoda; class Insecta; order Lepidoptera; family Nymphalidae; genus Maniola; species Maniola jurtina. The sequence goes on along the minus strand of NC_060055.1, from coordinate 3,881,595 downwards.
AAAGTTATGTAAAATGGTCTTCTTTTAGAACCTTAATAATAGTAAATCATTTGTTTCAGGAGAGAGAAATAAAACGACAACAATCTATGCTTCTTAAAGAGCAGGTATGCAATAATAACATTTTATGGCATAACTATAGCTTATTTACGAAATTTCATCTGTGTGGATATGGGGTTTTTACCCGACTGCGTCAAAGCCAAAAGGGAGGGTTATGATTTTAGCAGTCTATGTATGTATGTATGAATTTAAGTATGTATGTATGTTTGTATCCAGATTCTGTGTGTTCCACTGTAGTGCCTAAACTACTGGGTGGATTTTGATGAATGAGGTGTCAGTTGATTCGGTGTAAAAATCCGGGTGACATAGGCTATATTTTATACGAAAAAAATTGACCTAACGGATGTTACTTCAAAAAAAGTGGAGGTCTCCAAAAATTTTTTTTTGCTATTGTATCGAGTGGGATGTCAAATGAAAGAGGAAAAATTCTGAGTTCATAAATATAAATGTATTACAACATTAAAATATACCAAGCGACAGAAAAACAATTTTACTATAATATTTCAGCGTTTATTAAGACGATCGCAGTCGGGTTTTAGTTTTCAACTTTATCTTGTTATAGAGAACCAGTGGGAAATTCTCACCCTTTCATAGGGACGTAGATCATGTTATAAAAAACCTACTAAGTTTTTACTAGCATAATCTGGTTACAATATATAGTGGACCCCCGGTAATCCGGCCCCTGTCTAATCCGGCACCCCCTGTAATCCGACATGTCTATTATTATTGTCTATTATATTATATAGTATTTACTAAATTTGTCATACGTAGTGAAGTAAGATTTGTACTTCAGAGTATGTATGACATATAGAATCTTATCATTGGATTTGTAATTTGTCGGATTACAAGGTACTCTTTTGTAAAAAATTCTAGACTATAGGGGGTCTTAGGCAGTACTCTATAATCCGACAAATTCGATAGTCCGACAATGTCCTGCAAAACGTTTGTCGGATTACAGGGGGTCCACTGTATGTCCAAATCTGTGTAAGGGAAGCACTATTGAAAAAAAAAAATATCATACTGTTTCTTTTGTCATTAACACCTGTATTTAGTATATATTTGTCCCATGTCTAATAAACTTCTTTTTTCTTTCAATCGGGAACCCTCATCGTACCCACAGCAAAAGTATATAACAGAGGTAATCAAAACATTCTGAAAAATACTTGTTCTTCCCTACTTTGACTATTCATAGCACTCGTCAGATTCCAGTCTGTTTTTTAATCCCTTATTTATCATCTCTTAATTATTTTCTTCTCATTTCTTCCCCCCTTCAAACTCTTAAATACTTTGTTCTATTTTAATTATAATTTCTTAAAAAATTACTAATCAAATTTCGCTCCATTTTCTAAAACTTCTGGGACCTGTACAAAATCTTTTTGTTTCTTCTTTTTCATTAAAACGTTTTGTTCTTCCTGGCTGTTCTGTTTATTAACTATCATTTTTTCGCTAAAAAGTCTGGGTTTTGCTCATAAACGCTTTTTTTTAAAGCTTTACTACCATTAAAATCTTTTAACTTGGTCGCTCGTTGGGAAAATATGATTTAAAACTAAAGCCCCGGCTACACGCACAAGCCAGTTTGCGCAGTTAAGTGCGTGCGTGTGGACGGCAAGGCCATAGAGGCGGTATCCCGCGCAGTTCCAAAAGCTGGTAAAGATTGGACTGCGCAGTTCTCAGTCTTGACTATGCAGTTTTAGCTACGCAAGCAAACGAAGCGTGTAGCCGGAGCATTACTCTCGAATACTGAAAAGCATTTTAAAATCTAAAAGGACCTTTAAGCGCTTTATTAAGGTCTCATTGTAAGTTTACATGTTAAAACATGAATTTATATTTTCTGTTTATCTAAGGGACGTACACTCCTGGCTAATGCCTTGGAAATTGGCAATTAAATATGTAAAAAATGATTCTAGCTACCATTAGGTACCTATACAAATGCACGTGGCATATGCATGTGAGATAGAAAAGTCGGTCAAGTGCGAGACTTGTATATGAAGGGTTCCGTACCTCGTACAAGAAAAAAAAACACTTTTTTTTTTAAATTCCTGGCGGCCATTTTGAAATTTATATTATTTGTTATTATAGCGTTAATGCTTCTTGAAATACACATTCCGTAAAAATTTAAACTTTTTGCCTAGTAGGTACGGACAGACAGACGGACGAACAGATAGCGGATGCTTAGTAATGGGCCTTCGGGTACGGAACCCTACAACAGTAAATACAAGATTATATTCTTTTTTAATAGGAACGCGAAAGGAGAAGACAGCATACCACGTTTATCCGCCAACTAGACTCTAGAAGGAGATGGGAAGAGAGGGAGAGAAGAAAACACCAGAACCTTCTAGATCGATTGCTAGTAAAAGAGAAGAAGTTGCAGCAGAGACGGAAAGAGATGGAGCTACTCTCTGAACTTAGGTAAGCGATAACTACCAGGAAGAATCCTTATAAGGATCCCTATAAGTTTTGAGTTTAGATGATCAGCCAGTAAGCTGCATTTTTAGCATGCAAATACATTTTGAAGGGGAAATACTTATTAAACTGCCTTGATTCTTAGGTTGGGCCAAAAAAGTTAGGTATTGGAAATTCTCAATACTAAGCCCAGAATTTGGTTTTATGAACAAGGCCGTCATATTCTAATTAGTGTGTTTCACTATATGCTTTATGACCATTGCATAAATTGCCTTTATAATGTGGAGTGCTGTAAAGATTTTTAGACCTAATTCCACTCTCCTTTTTCTACAACCGCACCGCACGCCATCACCACCTGAGTGTCTGGTGCAGTAACCGCCCGTTGTGCCAGATACTTTTTCCACGCACATGCAAACTGTGGAAACAACTCAAATCAAAAGGGGCGTAAATATTGATGTATATGGATAGGCCCTTTGAAGATAAAAAACGCGCTCAACAAGTCAATAGAATTTGCAAAAGTCTATTTCACTAGTGACTTTGATTGGACTTTGGCTAATATTCTTATTAAAAAAAAATGACGTAAGATTCAAGCGCATTTTTGCAGTCGGATTTATATGGGAAAGGCTAATCCATATACATCGATGGGCGTAAAGCACTATACAAGTCTCGGCCTATATAGCATTTTATTTTTTATTTATTAATTTAAATACATACAAAAAACCTTACACAATATATCCTGCGTCAGTCAGTCAGTCAGCGAAGGAGTCCCTAATAAATACTTCTTTTAGTTTCTTCTTAAGGACCTCATATCGACCTCGTTTTGTTTAAAAAGACACGGCTGCGCCTCGTCCTTTCAAATCCACTTCAGCAGTCCGCGGCTTTGCCTTTGCCTTCCAATATTACTTGACCAGTAATTGCTTTATTGCAGGCCTGGGCTATAATGTATACCTGTTTATTTACAGACGACCCCAAGAAGACTCGTCTTTATCCGACCAGAAGCCACTACCAGGGTTGGATAGGATACCCGGACTGAAACTACCCGGACAAGCCATGGCAGACTTGTTGCAAGTCTTCGAGTTCCTGCATAACTTCGGACAGGCACTGGGTTTCGGTAAGAACACTATTTACAAAACTCATCGCGTCTGACAAGAAGCCACTACCGGTGCTGGGCAGGATGCCCGGATTGAAACTACCCGGACAAGCCATGGCAGACTTGTGAGTTCCTGCATAATTTCGGGCAGGCGCTGGGTTTCGGTAAGGGCATTGATGATAAAAATCCCATAGGAACTCTTTGCTTTTCCAGGATAAAAAGTTGCCGAAGTCAATTTCCGAGGCGTAAGCTACCTCTGTACCAAATTTCACATAAATTGGTTAAATGGATAGACTGAGGATCCCATACTTTGATTTTCCGGGATAAAAGTAGCCTATGTTCATCCCTGGGATGTAAGGTAACTCTTTACCCATTAAAATCGGTTCAGCGATTGAGCCGTGAATACGTAGCAGACAGACAGACACACTTTCGCATTTATAATACATATTAAGTAGATTATGGATGTATGAGTTATGGAGTGGAGTATGGATTAGTATAGATTCACAAAAAAGTGGAAACTTTGCAATTATTATGATTGGCTGAACTTATATGCTTTGATTGTTGGGTTTTTTTTTTCAGAAGTGGAGACATTGCCGACCTTGAATTCACTGCAAATGGGCCTAATACCCAATTGCAGCCAGGAGGCAGAGGACGAACTGCTCAGTGTACTGTCCAGGCTACTCTCCATTGCTATTGGTAAGATATTTTTTACAGGTAAGCCTTTGACGGCCGGATGGACGGACGGACGGACGGACGGGCTGACGGACAGACGACAGACAGACAACAAAGTGATCCTATAAGGGTTCCGTTTTAACTTTTGAGGTACGGAACCCAAAAAAAAAAATGGAAATAATTAGCAGGTTGAGATGATGATGAAAACCTGGTGTTGTCCACAGAAGAGCCGGGAATCCCGCACCCTGGGCGGCACACTACGTTGCTGGGACACGCGCTCCGACTGGCCGAGCTTACTCCGGGCACATTGAGTGAAGTTCTACGCATATACCTGTATGCTAACGCCACAGCAGAGGTCAAAGCTCTCACAGGTATATTCCATTCCATTCCATCAGCCTGTAAACGTCTACTGCTGGACATAGGACTTTCCAAGAGCGCGCCACCAAACACGGTCCTCCGCCTTCCTCATCCACCCGCTCCTCGCCACCTTTTTCAGGTCATCGGTCCAGCGGGCTGGAGGTCATCAAACATTGCGCAGGTATATACTTTTTTTATTTTGAAAGTGAAAAATTCTTCTTTAGGCGCAATTTGAGTGACTCTGATGCTATTCGGATGGAAGTACAGTTCATTCGTACGTTAAAAGCTCTATTACTAACTTAAGGATGTAGGATGTCAATTTATGTATTTTCAAAAATCCCCCATCGCTTTTATTTTTCAATCGCTCATAAAGGTTTATTTTTAAAAGTACACTTACAATATGCATTTTATTCTATCTACATTTATAAAAACAACTTGCACATAGCTCGACTAGCGTGTTGTCCTTTTAAAATCACTTGTGAAGTCCTCAGCTTCGCCTTGTCCTTCCAGTGTCACTCAGCCGTAAATTGCTTTATTTCCGGCCTGGACAGTAATGTTTTATTTTATGATTGTCCAGGTTTAACAGTGGAGCGAGAGCGAGACCGGAAAGTGGCAGATCACCATCAAAGCGACGCAGAGATGCTACTGACCTGCTCCACCACTAAAAATGGCAATTACTACGAGCATTTGCACAACAACGCCACTTATAAACTATCAGGTAAGACATAAACTAACAAGTAAGATACATAAAGTCTGTTCGCTTAGATACGGTCGCCTTTATGTCAGGGGTGCCGCCGCGATATCAAAGTTCGCCGCGTGGGGTGTACACCTGTAGGAGAATTCGTCATCTTCCTACTCATAGTTTTCATTAAAATTCTCTTTGCTACATAACTTGTGTTTATTATTTACTAGCTGATGCCCGCGACTTCGTTCGCGTGGATATAGGGTTCTTAAAAAGTCCCGTAGGAACTCATTAATTTTCCGGGATAAAAAGCAGCCTAATCGTTAATCCAGGGTATAATCTATTGACACTCTAAATTTCAGCCAAATCCGTCCAGTAGTTTTTGCGTGAAAGAGTAACAAACATCCATTCATCTAACCACATATACAAACTTTCGCGTTTATAATATCAGTAGGATCAGGTGAGCCTTGTTTACTATCAGGTAAGCCTTATCAACTATGAGGTAAGCCTTATTAACTATCAGGTAAGCCTTATTAACTATCAGGTAAGCCTTATTAACTATCTAAATCCTAAAACCTAAATCCAAACGACGAAGTTGCGGGCATTATCTAATATTACAATAAAGTTAAGTTGTTTATTATAAAACTTGTTCACAGAATTACTGCGTGACAAACCGTTTGTTGCGCTAAACCCTTCGAGTAAAGCGCGCATTCTTGCGCGAGTGTGCGACGAGCTGCTACAAAGTCGCGCCGTGCTGCGACAACTGGACGCGTCGCTCGACCACCTCGCGCAGCTGCGGAGGGATAGATTTCTACTGGACACTAAAATACGCAAGTGAGTAGAAAATAAATCGCGTCAAAGAAGCTGCTCACATAATTACAATCGAACGGCAAACGACGACTCAAATTTGTAGTTCCTACATTAATAAACAATCTTCCTAAAACGCTTAAAGAAAAAATTTATGAAACAAATTACAAACACAAACTTAAAAAATATTTATAGCAACCTGTATAGTATGTAATATTCCAGTCATTGCAACCGGTTTCGCTGGCAGCGATGTTCTCGACGTTACGCGTCGCGCTGCACATTATTCTTACCTACCCACTAGATTAAGTACTATGTACCTACATTACCAATTTGTCATTATGCTGGTTTCTATAATTTTATTTTTAATGTATAGCTATAATTAGTATACTCAGTGCCCGGTAAAACCAACTGTGGTTTTTGTGGCGCTGAATGTAACAAAAACTCTCTGTATTTTTTAATGTCAATAATAATAAAAAAATAAAAAAAACTTAACTTGGTACAGTTCTTGCAATTTACGAAGGCGAGTGGCTCAAGCTTGTGTTGAAGTCGTATCGGTATTAGTAAGGTACACTAAGTTCGACAAGCACGCACACTTACGCAATGCCCATGTATACGACGTAACCACAAGTAAAGTTCACTCGGGACTTCGTCTGTGATGGCGTTTGCTGGCGCGCGTGCTGTGCTTGTTTGGAGTGTTTTATTTGTTAAGAGTGGCTGGTTTTTGTGTTAGTTGGTATTTTTTGGTGGTGGAACTGACTGGGAAGCGCTCTAAAGGGGCGCCGCGTGTATGTCGGTGGGCGCCGGCACAGACGAAGTCCATACTTAAATAGATTCAATAACTTGAAAATAACTACAAACTTGACATTGGCTAATCAGAGTAAAGCCAGATTTAAAGAAAAAAAAAAAAAAAAAAGTTCACTCGCCTTCGTGAATTGTAAGAACTATAAGTGAAGTTCGATTCTAGTGCCCGGGGGCTCGAGCACATTTCGAGGAAATTTCGAAAAGAGTTATCTTTAGGGTTATAAAGGGTTAAATAAATAAATAAATATAAATAATTTGTTTAGATTTGTTATAACTATGACAAAAGTATATTAATTCATTGATTATTTAATTATCAGGGTCCGCGTGCTGGTGCAGCGCAAGGCGCGCGCGGAGGCCACGGAGAAGCAGCAGGCGCTTGCTCTGGAGCGCATGCACAGGCTCGTGGACGACTCCTCGCACCACACCACTACAGGTAACCGATACTAATACAGTGTGTATGTCTTCGTGTTGTCTAGGTCTAACAAAGGATAGGAAAAATCTCTCAAGAAAGGAATCCAAAAACCAACAAGCAATTACCACGTTGTTTTCTCCACTGAGTCGACATTGGCGGAATTATTGCGGAACACAAAACCATAGTACAAAGAGCCGTAGAGAAGAAAAGAAGAAGAAGATAACCGACGTGGTCCATACTTCCATACTAATATTATAAATGTGAAAATGTGCCTGTTTGTCTGTCTGTCTGTCTGTCTGCTAGCTTTCACGGCCAAACAGTTTCACCGATTTTGATGATATTTGGTACAGTTAGCTTACATCCCGGAGCTACTTTTTATCCTGGAAAATCAAATAGTTCCCACTTCCCACGGGATTTTTAAAGGCCCATCCGTTTAACCGATTGAATACTTGAAAAGAGCAACCGCCGAGTTTCTTGCTGGGTCTTCTCGGTAGGAACGGCATTCCGAACTAGTGGTAGATTATTTTGACGATTCAAAAGCACTTGTAAAAGTTTAATTGAATAATTTTTATTCAATTAAACTTTTACAAATGCCTTTGAATGTGTGAAGTGAATTTGAATTGGTATGGAATTTGGTACAGAGGTAGCTTACATCCCAGAAATTGACAGATTTGTAATTTTGTTTCCTCAGATACTGAAAAGAGCGAGACACCGAAGAAAAGAGACAAAGAACTATCACCTCACTCCGACGACAAAGCAAACACTCCGTCCCCATACAAAGACACCCCTGATGAAAGCGACAAGGAACTGTCACCCTTAAAGGATTTGCCCAGCAGTATGGCGGATAAGGAGATCCTGAACAATAATAAGGACGCTTGTTCCCCGCACGCGAAGACAGATAGTGTGATGGGGGATTGTGATGCTGGTCTGAGCGAGCCTGAGAGTGAGGGAACTCAGCCGGAAGAGGTTAATATTTTTTTTAATAATTTTAGAAGGGAAGCTTGTGTTTTTTACAGTTAGGTTGTTTGGAATAGAGAGTTATGTATAAATTGGAGGAAGGCTGCACTTTTTTTTAAAGAATATTAGGCATTTGAATAATGACTAACATTCCCCTTTCCCCTCCAACTAAGCGTAAAGCTTGTGCTAAGATTGGGGTTTGAACCGCCGACCTTTGGGATTTCAGTCCGCTCCTATAACCGTTGAGCTATTGAGGCTTTAAAGTACTTTCCCATACGAAGTCGCTATTCCTTACCTAGACCTTGGGACCCCCCAATATTGGATTAGTATGGATATTAACAATTTGTTTCATTTGGATACAGGATGAAGACAAGAACCTGTCGTCTGAGGAATTATCTAGGAAGCTGGAGAAACTTGTACGTCAGTCTGAACAGCAGCTCATAGCACTGGCGGCCGGCTCGCACGCGCTCCGAGCCACTTGTTACGGCCAAGACAGGTACTTGTCATGGAAATGTAATATGCCACCCTATCAAAAAATTAGCAGATAGACACACTTTCACATCCATACTAATATTATAAATGCGAAAGTGTGTCTGTCTGTTTGTCTGTCTGTCTGCTAGCTTTTCACGGCCCAACAGTCTAACCGATTTTGATGAAATTTGGTACAGAGTTGGTAGAGACTTTGGTATCGGAATATCAAAGAGTTCCTACAGGATTTTTAGAGACCTAAATCCACGCAGACGGAGTCGCTGGCATCATCTAGTTTATAATAATGTTAAGTGTGGATTTGGAGTTGTGGATCTTCATTAAAAAAACCCCTCTAAGGTTTTCAAAACCTTCCAGCTTCATGAAATAAGTCTCCAAAGAAAACTAGTGTAAACTAAAAAAAATTGTCGTCAGGTACTGGAGACGATATTGGTCCCTCGGAAAGTGTGGAGGAGTGTTTGTGGAAGCGATGGAGTCCGCCCAACCGGAAATTCTGGACTACCAGGCCAAATTAGAGGAAGCCGCTACTGACCCTGCGCCTAAGGTCAAGAAAGGTCAGTAAATACAATTCGTATAATATAACATATATAAGATTCTCGACAGGGTTTGGAATTTTATAATTTCGTGGGATGCTTTGGCCGTGCCTAGTTACCACCCTGCCGGCAAAGCCGTGCCGCCAAGCGATTTAGCGTTCTGGTACGATGCCGAGTAGAAACCAAAGGAGTATGGGTTTAATAAATTACAAGGTCTCTGAATCTATAATACTAGTTACGATGGGTGTTTAAATCAAATCCTCAAAAGGAAAAACGGGACAACAAACAGACAGACAACAAAGTGATCCTATAAAGGATCACTTTGTTGTCTGTCTGTTTGTTCGTCTGTCCGTCCGTCCGTCCTGTAGCACAAGTAAAGGAATAAATCTGAAAACTGCGAATTTCTGGTTACATCATTAAAAAAAATTTAAATGTGTATCAATTTTCAAAGTAAGATAACTATACCAAGTGGGGTATCATATGAAAGGGCTTTATCTGTAAATTCTCAAACAGATTTTGATTTATTTTTATGCATAATAGTTTTTAATTTATCGTGCAAAATGCAAAATGTTGAAAAAAATACCCGAGTACGGAACCCTCAGTGCGCGAGTCTGACTCGCACTTGGCCAGTTTTTAATTGTATTGGCACCATTGTTTCTTTAACCTCAACAGTGAAAGAAAAAACCGAACCAGAACCTGAACCAGAAGAACCATCACCAAGTCGGGAAGAAGTAGACGAAGAGGCTCAAGCTCTAGAACTAAGAAGTATCAAGAATGAGTTGAACCTGAGTGACAGAACGCAGATTATTAAGTATGAGCCTAATGTCACACACGGCGCGTGCAAAGTTGAAGGTAACACTCTCTTGTATGCTCCGTCGTTGTTCTGTGACCCTAGTACTTTTTTAACCTCCGACCCAAAAAGAAGGGTGTTATAAGTTTGACGTGTGTATCTGTGTATCTGTCTGTGGCATCGTAGCTCCTAAACTAATGAACCGATTTTAATTTAGTTTTTTTGTTTGAAAGGCGGCTTGATCGAGAGTGTTCTTAGCTATAATCCAAGAAAATCGGTTCAGCCGTTTGAAAGTTATCAGCTCTTTTCTAGTTACTGTAACCTTCACTTGTCGGGGGTGTTATAAATTTTTAATTTACACTTGTTATAACCTCTCTAGCACAGTGATAAGCGCTGTGTTTATATTAGTGGGAGGTTCCGGAATCGATTCCCGGTAGGGGCAATTTGGAATTTCATAATTTCTAGATTCTCTCTGATCTGATCTGGTGGGAGGCTTCGGCCGGGGCTAGTTACTATCCCACCGGCAAAGCCGTGCCGCCAAGCGATTGAGCGTTCCGGTACGATGCCGTGTAGAAACCAAAGGAGTATGGGTTTAATGAAAACTGCCATACCCCTTTAGGTTATTTTGCTTTCATCTTAGACTGCTTCATCACTTACCACCAGGTGTGATTGCAATCAAAGGTTTACTTGTATCTGATTAAAAAAATAAAAATTTCTTTTTCGTTCATGATATTTTTGTCGGCGTCGTTGTTATGCCCCTATTTTTGTGGGTCGCGACCCTACCATTAAACTCACCGTTATGTTCCTCATTGCTGAGGGTGGTAACACCTAGCATTTAACACAATGGTCGAGAAGTGGACGGAGAGACTGAAGCTCCTAGAATTAAGCGTCTTTTTTAGAATTTCCATAAACCAAGTCTTGTGCAATTTTAGGGTTACGTACCCCAAGGGTGCCTCGTTCACGAGGCACAGCCCGCTGACAGACAGACAGCTTATATGATGGTACGGAACCCTCAGTGTGCGAGCCCGACTCGCACTTGACCTTGATTTTTTAGCATAATAACAAATCAATTTTCTCCATCACAGGTTCAATAAAAATGGAAGAGAAGTACATCCAACAGCAACAGAGCAACGAAGAAGAAGACATGTTAGACATCGAAGACTCCATACCAACGGCGTTTTTAGTCCAAAAGCCAACGCACAAGCCAATGTTTGCCACACAAGCCGAGCCGATGGACAAACCGCAAGAGATCATTAAAGTAGAGAACGTTGTCAAAACAGAAGAACAGGAAACAGAAGAAAACAAAGACAATCTAGTGAACAATCTAGAAGAACTACGCAAAATGGCGGAAGCGGTATCTTCCCAATTGGATGCAGCAAAAAAAGCCGAAACAGAAAAGTTAGAAAACGAAGCGAAAAACGTCAAAATCGAACCAGAAATCAAAAACGAAATCACAGACACTGATTCCGCTCATTCCATTCTATACACCAAAATGCTAGAAGGCAAATGGTTTTCAATACTACGCCACGAGAATTCCTTTCTCACAAGCATTAACGAGGAGAAAAAATCCGATATACCCGTGTATTGTGACAACGAACAGACATGTACGGAAGTTATAAATTGTCAAGGCCACAAATGGGACGTGTCGAATAATTTGCACTTGTTGAACGACCCGAGTCTGTTCACTTTGAACTCAATGGTGACTAGTGTGCAGGTGCCGTCGAATAACGTGTATGCGGACTCCAGTTTGACTATGTCGGGTTTGGATCAGGATATGTTGGACGCTAGTTTGAGTAAGGAGGCGGTACCAGAGGCTGAGGTTGAAGAGGAATGTAAAGAACAGGTATGTATTGACAAACTTTGATTTTATCAATGCAGGTATTCTTTCTTTTCTTTGTAGTCGTACTAGAGGATGCCCGCGAATTTGTCCGCATGGATTTAGGTTTCTAAAGATCATGTGAAAACTGTTTGATTTTTCTGGGCTAAAATGCCTACAATTACAGGGACGCTACCGCGGTACCCATACAAATCGGTTAAGCGGATGGGTTTTTAGGAATCCCGTGAGAACTTCTTGATTTTGCGGGATAAAAAGTAGCCTATGTCCTGTCCGTCCCCGGGATATAAGCTAACTCTGTACCAAACGTCAGAATCGGTTAAACTGTTGGGCCGTGAAAAGGTAGCAGACAGACAGACTTTTTCGCATTTATAATATTAGTATGGAAGTATGGATAGTATGGATTTATTTCAGGAAAACGATCTAGAAAAGGAGCTCCAAGCCGACGCAGCCAAAGAACTAGCCTTACAGAAGGCCAAAGCGTCCAACCTGTCCAGCCTAGGCCTTCTCAACTTCAACGCTCTGTCAACTTACGTGACTTGCGACAGTCCGCCGCCCATACAGATGTCGCCTGAGGAGTTAGAACAGCTGGAACACTGCAAGACCCACGGCATGCCGGTGAAGATTGAGGGGAACTTCGTGCCCAAGGAATTGAGGTAAGAGTCCATTGCTGGACTTAGGTTTCTTGTGGGGACTTACACACGCTACGGTATCTGTGAATTGTTTGATATCGTTAGTCCATCTAGTGTAAATAACTCTTCGTTTTTCGATATGAGGTTGTCACTCTGATACATTGGGACTGTTCAGCGACTCTTGAAGTTTTTTGATCACTTAGTGAATAGTTAGCCAATGCTGCGTCTATTGGTGTGGTAGGAATGAAGGTCCAAGCTGACTTAGCTAAAAAATTTCTTTCTTTTCTTTGAAAAATGCAAAATAAAAGCTAAGAATTTTCTTGTCTTTTGTTTCTTTTTTAATTAAGTGTTATAAGTTTGAAGTGTGTATCTGTCGGTGGCATCGTAGCTCCTAAACTAATGAACCGATTTTAATTTAGTTTTTTTTTTTGTTTGAAAGGTGGCTTGATCGAGAGTGTTCTTAGCTATAATCCAAGAAAATTGGTTCAGCCGTTCTAGTTACTGTAAACTTCACTTGGTGGGGGGTGCAATAAATTTTTAATGTACACTTGTCGTATTAAGTATATTATGTTGAAAAACGTTTGTAACCAACACGTTTGTACTCGCAGATACGGCTGGTGGCGTATTACAGAAGAGGAGCAGTTGAAGCACTTGCTAGACGCGTTGCATCCGCGCGGCGTTCGCGAGCGCGAGTTACACGCTTCTTTCATACACCACCTGCCTACGCTCAACAACAAGGTAACGTATATATCACGAATGTTGGAACTTGGAACTGATGAATTCCTTGCAGATGATTGTGCAGATGAAATAAGTCTCATATCATAATAAATTGTACCCTGTACAATAATAAACCCCCATAATAAACCCGTAACTTAAGGTGGAAGCGACGGGCCTGCTCGCGAAATTCAAATTTAATTTGGTTTTTCGCATTTTTTAAACTAATACGACAACGTAGGCTTATGGCAGGTTTATATAAAAATCTTAACTTGAAAGGGTCCAGTTTAAGAAATTAGCTCTAGTATCGACTAATGTGTCAGAATTAGTCGATACTACAGCTAATTTCTTAACCTGGACCCTTATAAACCTGTGAGGATGATACTGCCATTGTCGCAATTGAAAATGCCATTAGCCTACGTTGTCGTATTAGTTTAAAAAATGCGAAAAACCAAATTAAATTTGAATTTTGCGGGCAGGCCCGTCTCATGCCCCTTAACATGAATCGCCTTTTGATACAAAAGGCTATTCACGTTAAGGTACGGGTTGGAAAGGACGGGGCACTAGCAATAAAGCAAACTTTGGATTGGCAGATGTTTTTCATCTGCCTACTTTCTTCTTTTGGGTTAATATTAACATCTTCCACAGTTATACATAGACCACGGAGACAGTGCCAGTCAGTTGCCAGCCACGCCAGCGGAGCGAGCGTTGGCGCAGAGTGGCGGGTGTCCAACGCCAGACGAGCCCAATACATTCTGCGCGGTCACCGCCAGACGGGTGGACATGCAACTTTTGGCTATGGTGAGTATTTCCTTTCTTAGTTGTTTGTCATCATCATCATCATCATCATCGCGTACATAGACCACGGAGACAGTGCCAGTCAGTTACCAGCCACGCCAGCCGAGCGAGCGTTGGTGCAGACTGGCGGGTGTCCAACGCCAGACGAGCCTAATACATTCTGCGCGGTAACCGCTAGATGAATGGCCATGCAATTCTTGGCTATGGTGAGTATTTCCTTTCAAGTTGGTTCTCTCTTACTTTTGAGTTTTGTAGGCGCGACTTAACTCCTTGTAACGCCATCTAGTATGTAATGTGGTGAGTAAAAGTGATGACAACTTGGCCATGATCATATATTATTACCCGAGAAATATTCCTACTGCACCCCTTTAAGACGTAGTAGTAGAAGTACTGTAATAGTATTGGGTTAATTTAATTATCTTGTTTTAGGTTGAAGCACTAGAAGAGAGAGTAGCCGCAGCGTCCATACAAGTGAAAGGTTGGCGAGCGACGCGTCTAGTGCTGCCCTCATCCGCGACTGGCGCCGAGATAGTGGCTCGAGCGAGACACAAACTGGCTTCCCTCGAGGCGCATATCGAGAGGAGGTACCTCAAACCGCCACTAGTGCAAAGGTGCGTATTATTCCACTGAATAGTCCATATTTTTTGAATAGTCCAAGTGTAAAATGGTCTAGAATTACACCATTAGTGTGACGAAAAATAGAGGTACGTATCTACGCAGCATTTTTAGTGAATAGTCCAACCGTCTTTGAATAGTCCAGAGTGAAAATCGTCTAGCAAAATGAACGGATATAGCAAGCAATGAGCGTAAGGTACCAATATTATACTAGTTTTACTGAGTTCACGTGAAACATTATCGAGAATTGAGATGGTGGCTCGAGCGAGACACAAACTGGCGTCCCTCGAGGCGCATACCGAGAGGAGGTACCTCAAACTGACACTAGTGCAAAGGTGCGTATTCCACTGAATAGTCCACATTTTTTAATAGTCCACGTAAAATATAGTTTAGATTCTGGCAAACTCTGAAGCAAAGCAAAAAGAAGCAAGTACATATTCAAATTCAAATTCAAATTCAAAATGTTTTTATTCAATTAGACTTTTACAAGTTCTTTCGAATCGTCAAAAGCATCTACCACTGGTTCGGAATGCCTTTCCTACCGAGAAGAACCAGCAAGAAACTCGGCGGTTGCTCTTTTCAAAGATTTGATATACAATATTATGCCATGTATAAAAGCAATTGAAGTCCTGCGCATTGCTGGAGCGAATCGAAGTTCAAATCCACGCTTTTTTATCATTTACATAATCTTCGATAGTATAATATGCTTTTCTCAAGAGCATATTTTTAATAGATTTTTTGAACCTGTGTAAAGGCAAGTCCAAAATTGACTGAGGAATTTTGTTATAGAAGATTATACCCATTCCCACAAATGACTTTTGGACCTTCCTGAGACGGAGTGTAGGAGTCGCAAGCCTGTTACGGTGTCTAGTCAGCCTGTTGTGTAGATCGCCAACCTTCTTGTAACTAAGAATATTTTGTCTTACAAAAATTATGTTGTTGTAAATATATTGAGAGGCTACGGTAAGGATACCTATTTCCTTAAATTTTTCTCGAAGTGAATCGCGTGGTTTTAAGTTATAAATTGCGCGTATTGCCCTTTTTTGTAATACAAAAATTTTCCCAATATCTGCCGCTCTACCCCATATTAAGATTCCATAAGACATAATACTATGAAAATAAGCAAAATATACTATCTTTATCATATGTATACTTTTATAGTCCAAACCTTTTTTGAATAGTCCAGGAGAAAAACTGCTAATATTATATTCGTCCGGTAATAGGTAGCAATGAGCCAAAGGTATGTGCTGCTATTCTACTGAATATATAAACATAAAAAAAATTGTCACAAACTTTTAACAAAGACATGGAAAGGGTCTTCCATGAGGATGTCCTTTTTTCGAAATTGTCATATTTTAATATAACGTTTTCTGTGGATCTGTGTTTCTAATGTTTCTGTTCTGAAAAATCGTAGATGTACTTACTGTGTGAATATGTGTGTATAGAAAAATTGAAGTTTATGCTATGATTGATATTGGAATATTTGTTTTCAGATTCAATAGTAGGACACCCATTTTGGAAGACCCTATAACACAAAGGTAAAGCTTAGCGTACGACTGCGTGACCAAAGTGTGTTTATAATATTATTTTGCTTTTAATTTTTTTTAGAAAAAATAATGATAATACAGGGTGTTGGAATGCTTCTTGTTATTTTTTTTTTGTAACTTAGACATTTCAATTACAAATTTATTATAGGCAATTAAAGATATAAAACTTCAGATAGTCAAAACTCATAGGATTGTATTTGAAAAAGTGAAGACAAATTATTTTTTTCCTCTCTCGTCTGGCTTTACAAAGATTAGCCAGTGTCAAGTTTGTAGTTATTTGTAACAAGTTAGTTAAACTATACAAGTGTGGACCTCGTCTGTGCCGGCGCCCGCCGACATACACACGGCACCCCCTTAGAGCGCTTTCCAGTCAGTTTTAACAAAAAAAAAAAACACTCCAAAAAGGCAGAGCACGCCCGCCAGCTAACACCAACACAGACGAAGTCCTGTTATTTTTATGTAACTTAGACATTTTAAATTTTTTCTTATTTCAATTACAAATTTATTATAGGCAATCAAAGATATTATAAAACTTCAGATAGTCAAAACTCATAGAATTGTATTTGAAAAAGTGAAGACGAATTTGCATGCTTGTGTGTGTGAGACACGTACACTTATCGACACAGACTACAGATATTGACGCGGGGTTTACGTACAGGTACGAGCGTGGGCTTCGTCTGTGTTGGTGTTAGCTGGCGGGCGTGCTCTGCCTTTTTGGAGTGGTTTTTTTGTTAAAACTGACTGGAAAGCGCTCTAAGGGGGTGCCATGCGTATGTCGGCGAGCGCCGTCACAGATGGGGTCCATACTTGTATAGTTTCCCTAACTTGTTACAAATAACTACAAACTTGACATTGGCTAATCTTTGTAAAAGCCAGACGAGAGAAAGGAAAAAAAAAGGTACGAGCGTGCTTGAAAAAAATGGCGGCCTATTACGAGATTTTAGGGATAAAATTATGCTGATTTTTGAAAAGCATTAAGTGTTTTATATAATCAAAAACTTCATCAAAAGTATTTACAAGTTTATTTAGTTTTATCGTTTTTTTGTATTTTTATTTCATTGGTTTAAATTTATTTTGAGGAAATGTAGGATTTTTTTGTCTTTTTTGTTGCTTTGGTCGCCCAGATGTAGGCAAAGCTTAGGCAATATGTCGTGTTTGTGTTTTTTTGAGGAAAATATACTATTATTTATACGTATTATTATTAGGAAATTGTAAGAATGATAGTTTTATTTGCACGAAAGATTTCGGTCGAAGGTTTTATCTATACAATAGAATATAAGTAGAGGGTGGCGTGATATATTATTATATTTATTTTCTCGTATTTTAGTTAAATGAGTTACCATTTACAAGCGAACAATAAGTTTAGATATTTTGTCCCTGTTCCTTACCATGAGTGTAATCTCAGACGAAAAATTTACATACAACTTGTTGAAAACTCTGTTTTTTTCTGTTAATATATGCATTGTCATATAAGTAATTTGTTGAAGAGTGTTTTTGGTGTAAACTCATGGTTAAAAAAAAGATTCAGACGAATTGAGAACCTCCTCCTTTTTTCGAAGTCGGTTAAAAAGTACTTTTACGCTTATTGCACCTTTTATAAGTTTTTTTTATGGTAGTTAGTTGGTTTTTGGTGAATACTGAATGAAAATATAATATGTACTTAATAATATGTTGTTTAAAAAGTTCAACTTTATGGTATAGACATTTCGACGTACCTGAGTATTTCTTAGTCAATGTATTTATCTATAAATATTTGGGTTGTTATTTGTTAGTTTATCCATACTAATATGCGTAAGTGTGTCTGTCTGTTTGCTAGCTTTTCATGGCCCATCCGTTTAATCGTCTTTGACAAAATTTGATACTGACCCATCCAGGGGAGGATATAAGGCTATTTATGATCCCAGAAAATCAGAGTTCCCACGATTTTCTACAAACCTAAATTCAAAAAGACGTAGTTGCGATCATCATTTTCTTGGGACAGAAATACCTTGCATCCTGGAGACGGTATCCCGGATAATCAGAGTTCCCACAGGATTTTTTTAAAACCTAAGTCGCGAGCATCGTCTAGTCGTCTAGTAGATAATATTCGCCAATTTTGGTTAGAATTTTTTAATAATAATAGTATGAAAGACAAGCGCGATTCAGGCCTCTACTAGCGCCATCTACTTGTTAATAAAGTGATGTTTCACAGCACGACCGAGGCGAACCTGGGCGCCGTGCTGCAAGGCGAGCACGGCAACGCGCCCTCCACGTCACCTCATCACGACACTCCCAGTGAAACCAAGAGTAAGTAATAAGTATTACTAATGTCATCATCATCATCATCATCAGCCTGTGGACGTCCACTGTTGGACATAGGCCTTCCAAATTATTGTCAAAAAAATGTATATTTCGTTGTCTTCATGTTTTTAAATTTTTTTATTGAAAATATTTCAATAAAACTTAAAGCTAACCTTATCTAATTACTATAAAAATCATGCCCGCGTGAAATGGTGCCAAGATTACTGGCTGCATTTCCACGCTGCACAGCCAGGCTGATCCGTTGCGTCTGCCATGTATTTTTTTGTTCTCAGATGACAACAAGGGCATAGCCCGAGGCCTAGCCACGTGGCGCGAGGCGGTGTCCCGCTGCAATACCTCAGCGCAGTTGGCCATGTTGCTGCAAGCCCTAGAATCCGCCATCGCCTGGGACAAGAGCATCATGAAAGCTGTAAGTAGTTCTCAGATGACAACAAGGGCATAGCCCGAGGCCTAGCCACGTGGCGCGAGGCGGTGTCCCGCTGCAATACCTCAGCGCAGTTGGCCATGTTGCTGCAAGCCCTAGAATCCGCCATCGCCTGGGACAAGAGCATCATGAAAGCTGTAAGTAGTTCTCAGATGACAACAAGGGCATAGCCCGAGGCCTAGCCACGTGGCGCGAGGCGGTGTCCCGCTGCAATACCTCAGCGCAGTTGGCCATGTTGCTGCAAGCCCTAGAATCCGCCATCGCCTGGGACAAGAGCATCATGAAAGCTGTAAGTAGTTCTCAGATGACAACAAGGGCATAGCCCGAGGCCTAGCCACGTGGCGCGAGGCGGTGTCCCGCTGCAATACCTCAGCGCAGTTGGCCATGTTGCTGCAAGCCCTAGAATCCGCCATCGCCTGGGACAAGAGCATCATGAAAGCTGTAAGTAGTTCTCAGATGACAACAAGGGCATAGCCCGAGGCCTAGCCACGTGGCGCGAGGCGGTGTCCCGCTGCAATACCTCAGCGCAGTTGGCCATGTTGCTGCAAGCCCTAGAATCCGCCATCGCCTGGGACAAGAGCATCATGAAAGCTGTAAGTAGTTCTCAGATGACAACAAGGGCATAGCCCGAGGCCTAGCCACGTGGCGCGAGGCGGTGTCCCGCTGCAATACCTCAGCGCAGTTGGCCATGTTGCTGCAAGCCCTAGAATCCGCCATCGCCTGGGACAAGAGCATCATGAAAGCTGTAAGTATTCTAATTGATAAAAAAAATTAGCACCTAAAAATTTCATAGAAAAACATGGCAGATAGGGTATTTTACACCAAGCGAGAAAAAGTTACTAAAGCTAAAGCAGTTTAGCTGGGAAATGCAAAACACCCATTTTTGTGAACTTTGACCTTGAATATATTTTATTTTGCAAATGTGGGATCGATGGGGACTTTTGAAAATTCATTTACATTGGTGCTCCCAAACTTCGTACTAATTTTTAGCTCTATCCGAATTATTTTAACCTTAAACCTTAACCTTGAAGGTCTATTTTGACCGAACTATAATATAATTTATATCCCGTAGTGAAAAATGAACTGTTCTACAAATATTCGAAACGCACGAAGCTGTAGCCGCCATGATGAATGCATAACATATAAGTGGGAGAAAAATACATTCATCCATCCATCCAACAGCCTGTATGCGTCCACTGCTGGACATAGGCCTTTCCAAGAGCGTGCCACCAAACACGGTCCTCCGCCTTCCTCATCCACCCGCTCCCCGCCACCTTCTTCAGGTCATCGGTCCAGCGGGCTGGAATTCGTCCCACACTGCGCAGTAATAATACAGAACCGCTAGGATATGGAACGCCTTTCCGGCGTCAGTTTTCCCTTCCACCTATAATATAGGTACCTTCAAGTCAAGAGTGAATAGGCAACTTCTAGGCAAGCGCGCTCCATCTTAGGCTGCATCATCACTTGCTAGCAGGTCTGATTGCAGCCAAGCGCTAGTCTATATAATTTAAAAAAAAAAAACCATTGAAATTGCATAATTTATCTTCACAGAACTGCCAGTTCTGTCTATGCGGCGATAACGAAGACCAGTTGTTGCTGTGCGATGGATGCGACAAAGGATATCATACCTACTGCTTCAAACCACGAATGGAGAAAATACCCGAGGGGGATTGGTAAGAATTTTTGTATTCTATTAATTTATCGATTGATATATCGATCTTCTCAGACTTGGGCGCGTTTGGAACCCTCGTAGCTTTAGTTTTAAGTTACGTAATTAATTATCACCACTATATCGTATAAATTTAACAATTTCGACCATCAAAAGGAGTACAATTTGTACCACCTACTTTGAATAAAAGATTTTGAAAGAAAGAACTTGGCCCGCGTGTCCACAACCTATGGTTCAAACCCTACGCGCTAGCTAGCGTCTAGCGGCTAGACCGTTCGCTAACTCAGCGTCTAGCATTGAATGCTCATTGAGCTCATTTAACATTTCTTTTCAATCCATTGAAGGTTTCTACGAATTTTGTTTTCAATATCACTCAGTGAAGCAGCAATGTAAAACCAACCAATGTCAAATGAGGTCGGTGGCTTTACTGTTAGACACTGAGTCAGCGAATCGCCTCGCTGTTCTGAGTTGTGAGCGACAATGTGTTGTTGATGATGATGATGATGATGATGAATAATAATGTGTATTCTTTCAGGTACTGTTGGGAGTGCGTGAACAAAGCGCGAGGCGGGGGAAGGGAGCGAGTGTGTATAGTGTGCGGCGGCGCCGCGCGCGGTCGCGCCTTGCCCTGCGCCTTGTGTGTACGGGCGTTTCATCTGGACTGCCACTACCCACCATTGCATAAGGTACATCAATGTCATATTCATACTACATTCGCCTTTTGAGGTTATCACTTCGTTAGCGCGAGTTAGACTTCACAGTGAGTGACTGACGAGACTCATGGCGCCATCTAGTAACATCGTTGTAAGTTACTACGTCTTAGGTTAGTATAAGTGCAGTAGTAGCACTTAGTAAATATTGCACCTTTACCTGTTATCTCCCAAAGCCATCATGATCCAAACTTCATAGTTGTTGATCGTTCCATCCGGTGTTGGGGACAATACGCAGAGAAACTTTAAACTTATAAAATATCGAAAGTCTGGCACGCGCTGACCCTCTGTCTCTACAAATAATAACTTTAACACTTTGAATAATTTAAATATTATTTTTTAACCCCCAACCCAAAAAGAGGGGTGGTTTTAAGTTTGACGTGTGTGCGTCTGTCTGTGACATCGTAGCTCCTAAACTAATGAACCGATTTTAATTTAGTTTTTTTTTTGTTTGAAAGGTGGCTTGATCGAGCGTGTTCTTAGCTATAATCCAAGAAAATCTGTTCAGCCGTTTGAAAGTTATCAGCTCTTTTCTAGTTACTGTAACCTTCACTTGTCGGGGGTGTTATAAATTTTTAATTTACACTTGTTATCTTTGTGCATAGATGCCGCGTGGCAAATGGTACTGTTCTCAATGCATCTCTCGGGCGCCTCCCAAGAAGCCGCGGAAGAATACCAAGCGGGAGAAAAAGGTTGTGGATACTAGCAGAGACAACACTGACATCGATGCTACTATGGTTCCAAGGTGAGATATTATTTGAATCGATTTTTAGGGTTCAGTACCTCAAAGCTCTGTTCACTGATTTCGACTTATAGAGATGATACGGAACCCTTTGTGTGAATCTGACCCGCATTTGACCGTTTTTTCTTACAGTCCGGCAGCCTCACACGCATCCACATCCACAACAGCAGAGGAACCGACGCGAGCCCACACGCCTGACAAAGAGCACGATAAGCTCGACGAGCCGCTCGCCGAGCCGACTCCACCCGTGCAAGTCACCGAGCCAGAGAACGGGATCAACCATCATACTGGTGAGTCCATGGAGCATCTACGTACTCATGTTAAAATAAAATCGCGCTCGCTTCGCTCACAATTATATTATTGTTCTTCAATTTATTAATATTCGAACCAAGAGGGCAAATTTTTTGAAAATCCTGGGAGGCTTCGGCCGTAGCTACTACTGCTTTTACGGATTTCCTTATTTCTGATTTGATCACATAGAGAAACTATGTTAAGTTTAGCCGGCATGAAATATTGTAGATCAACCTTAAGAAAGGGCTTTCGGCTTCGTAGAGCGTTGTCTCTCTCACTTATTCCTACATGACGTTTTGTCGGTCTCAACGACAGAGACAACGTTCTACGAAACCACTATCTCTTTCTAAAGGGTGATGTACAATATTTCCTGCCGGCTACTGTATATCCTTATGATGTAAAATTTTCAGTGGTGCCAGAAATACCGGCGGACGACGGCCCGCCCGCTGAAAAACGCAGAGCCCTACAGTTCGTGGCCGGCAACGGAGCCCTACAACACGACGACAGTGATTTAGTCGACGGTCCTGGTTAGTGGTTCATTATCGTTTTGTCTGATGGGGTATGGCAGTTTTAACTAAACCCATACATACCCCTTTGGTTTCTACACGGTATCATACCGGAACGCTAATTCGTTTGGTGGCACGGCTTTGCCGGTAGGGTGGTAACTAGCCACGGCCAAAGCCTGCCACCAGACCAGACCAGGAATTTAAAAATTATAAAATTTTATAAATTTGGGTGATGTTTTGTTGTTTCGAGTGCCAGTAGGGTCGAAACATCACAAAAAAAAAATTGTGTTCACGATTAAATAATATGTTTATTAAAAACATCATAGATGGCGCTATCCGTCATTAACTTGCAGTGTTGTACATCTGTTGGAGCGATAAATTTTTACTATACTGGTTTGAGATTTCCTATACGATGGTGCAGAACCCTATGTGCGCGAGTCTGACTCGCACTTGACCGCTTTTTTGTTTACAGTGGAAGAACACGAGTCGGAAAACCTTCCACTGCTATCCCGTGCCAAAAAAGAGAAAACCAGTGCCAAAAAACAGCTCAAAGATGTCATGCAGTTTTGCAAGTAAGTTTTAATTTCATGTCGCAAACGAGTTGCAGAGAGCCGCTGGATAGCGGCGGCGCAAGACTCTATATATTTTTTAAAGAATATTAGCCATGCTAATCATGACTAATACTCCCCTTTCCCATCCAATCGAGCGTAAAGCTTGTGCCACGAGTGGGTACGACAATAGAGCAACGGGTGGGGTTTGAACCGCCGACCTTTCAGAATTCAGTCCGCTTCTCAACCGTTGAGCTATCGAGGCTGTAAGTCCCTATTAGAGACTTATGTCCAATGTCCAGCCGTGGACGTCTATCGGTTAGTAACGATTGAAGCCCACATATGACTTATAAAGTCGTATGGTTTTTTTAATGTGATATTTTTAAGAGGGTTTTATAGGTGACCTGTATGCCAGTTTTTAACTTTATTAGATGCTTAAAATAATTGTGAAAAGAATAAAATATACTGGTTCGGAATACCCTTCCTACCGAGAAGAACCTGCAATAAACTCGGCGGTTGCTCTTTTCAATTGTTCAATTAAAAATAATATGTCATACTATACAAGAAATTGTAGCCTTTAATAATCTTCGATTGTATAATAATATGCTTTTGCCAGGAGTATACTTTTAATAGATTTATTTAAACTTGTGTAAAGGCAAGTGGAATTTTATTATAAATATTACACTCATCTATACTAATAAATAAAATTGGAGTGTCTGTCTGTAATTTCGAAATAACTACGTCATATTAAGCTCATATGGTTATTTGAACGATACCATAACTGAATCACACGTTTTTAAAATTTTTGTCTGTCTGTCTGTCTGTCTGTCTATTTGAAAAGGCTAATCTTTGGAACGGCTGAACCGATTTTGACGGGACTTTCACAGGCAAGTAGAGGATTGACCAGGGCGTAACATAGGCTACTTTTTTAACCGACTTTCAAAAAGGGAGTTGTGTTTTTCTACCTATGTACACCGAAATCTCCGAGATTTCTGAACCGATTTGCGTCATTTCTTTTTTAATCGATAGAGGAACTTTGCGACATTGTTTCATAAAAAATTTTGAGTCCAACTCCTCAATCCTGATGCTGCAGGGGATCTGACCAATCCACGCGGGCGAAGCTGTGGGCATCAGCTAGTGTGGTTAATAAAATGAACTTCTTTCCCAGGAACCTCTTATGTGAAATGGAATGCCATGAACACGCTTGGCCATTTCTGGTCCCAGTCAACACGAAGCAGTTCCCGCAGTATAGAAAAGTCATCAAGTGCCCCATGGACCTATCTACCATCAAGAGAAAGCTGCATGATTCTGGGTACAGCAATTTTATATTTTACCAGATGATACCCGCGACTTTGTCTGTGTGGATTTAGGTTTTTGGAAATTCCATCGAAAATATTTGATTTTCTGAAATGAGAAGTTTCTTCTCCAGGATACAAGCTTTCTCTATACCAAATTTCGTAAAAATTCCATCATAGGGATGGACAACGGGTGTTTTAAGGCCCAATAATTTAACCGATTTTGATGAAAGGTACAAAGATAGCTTCACGGGACTTTTTATCCCAGAAAATCAGAATTTTTGAAAAAAAAATAATCCACAGGGTCCATGGTCATCTAGTATTACATTTTTCGGAAAATTCATATCGCAGCTGTTGTTTTATAGAAAACTTAAAATATTCAACTTGTTTTAAAACAGTTGGGTTTAGTTAGTAACTTTTAAACCCCTGACCCAAAAAGAGGGGTATTATAAGTTTGACGTGTGTATCTGTCTGTGGCATCGTAGCTCCTAAACTAATGAACCGATTTTAGTTTAGTTATTTTTGTTTGAAAGGTGGCTTGATCGAGAGTGTTCTTAGCTGTAATCCAAGAAAATCAGTTCAGCCGTTTGAAAGTTATCAGCTCTTTCTAGTTACTGTAACCTTCACTTGTCGGGGGTGTTGTAAATTTTTAATTTACACTTGTTTTTCAGATACAAATGCAAAGAAGAGTTTGCCTCCGACGTACGTCTGATCTTCAGCAACTGTGAGGTATTCAACGAGGATGACAGTCCCGTGGGTCGGGCGGGTCACTTCATGAGGCAGTTCTTTGAAGAGCGCTGGCTGCTTGCCTGACGTACCACCACGTCCAACACTTACACCGAACAAAATATGGAGATGAAATAGACAGAAGTCTGAAGAAAAATGAAGCTTAAGTGATTCCGAACCACAAAAAAGTGGTTTACAACCACAAGAAACATGATTTTCTACTTAAAAAGTGATTTAAAACCACGAAAAGTAACATCCAGAGATAAGTTAGTTTACATCATAGTCTACTGACTTTAAATCAATGAAAAGTGAATTACAATGATATGAAATTGAATTATGAACACAAAAGTGACTTATCGCAAAATGGACATTGAACAAAATGATAAAAATGTATTAAACCCAGAACAATGACTGTATATTTTAGACAAATAGTTTTAACAGTGAAATAAATTACAGTAAACTCTGTATCACTTAAGTTTTAACACCACATAAGTCTAAATTTGCAACTTTATAGGAGAGTGAAAAACTAGCTGTTTATAGAGGTTTGGGTTATTTTAAAGGTTTGGGTTGTATGATGGAGATCATGCAGTTGCTTTATAATCCTTTAACAGTTTCTGTACGCTTTCTTGTTTCTGAAAATATGTGTTTTTAGATTCTCTAGTGAATGCAAAAAATGGCTTACATCACAATATAAAGAGTCCAACGCCTTTGATCTTGTTGTCTTCTTCTTTGTTGTAACACTCTTGGCAGAGCGGTCGTGGTCATCACGAAGCAACGTCTTCGAGGGCAGATGTTATACGCCTCATGAGCATTCAGTTATTATATATAATTAATAATTATATTATATTATTATATAATTATATTCAAAGTCTCAAAAAATCTCAATCTCTAATACCAGTAATATTATGCTTACTCTGTGCTGCCATGGTGTTAGAACTTAAGTAATGCAGTGTCAAGCCACAATCAAGTGAATAATTACTATAAGTGTAAAGTATTTAAAACCACATTACAGTGACTAAAGAAACAGTCCAGTGATTTACAACCACAAAAAAGCGAATTACAATTTACAACCACATAAAAATCTGGCCAACTGCGAGTCTGACTCGTGCACTAAGGGTTCCGTACAAACTTGTAGGTATGTAAAAAGTTCGTTCAGGAATCGCAAGAACCCTAATTTTTTTTGTGATGTAACTACGGTTTTTGGATTTTTCACATTATTAATTGTGCGTGATTCTGGATCAATATAGGTTTTGATTCCCTTGACGGGTCTTGACAGACAGACGGACAAACAAATGAAGTGACCCTATAAGGGTTCATTTTACGGAACCCTAAAAATTTGTGCACCTATCCACGGACTTCAAATAGCTACATACTGCAAGCTGTCTATCCAAGCGTGAACCCGAAAATTTTCATTTCTCTGTCAATACTACTTGTACCATTCCGACATGAGTTTTTAACATCAAGTGAACCTAAAAAAGTACAGTGGACCCCCGGTAATCTGGCGGACCCCCGGTAATCCGGCCCCTGTCTAATCCGACACCCCCTGTAATCCGGCAAGTCTATTATTATTAAATACATAGTAAGTCTGATTTGTACTTCAGAGTATGTATGTCATATAGAATCTTATCATTGGATTTGTAATTTGTCGGATTACAAGGTACTCTTTTGTAAAAAATTCCGGACTATAGGGGGTCTTAAGCGGTACTCTATAATCCGACAAATTCGATAGTCCGACAATGTCCTGCAAAACGTTTGTCGGATTACCGGGGGTCAACTGTATATAGTCATCAACTATAACTACAACTCTAGTTATATTAAGAAGTTACTCATTGGAATACTATAACATTATGACTTGATACATTCCTAAAAGAAAATAACTTTAAATGAACATTATTCTTGGGACCACAAGAATAATGGTTTGACAGATTGTATATTGGGGGAATCTCATGTAAAAAATATATGTGATTTTATGTAAGCTCTAGTCGTATAGAAATGTCGAAATATGTAAACAAATGAATGAAATGTTTCATTTGAACTTTTACAACGAATACCGGGTACATCTAAAAACTACCGGTAAATATGTACCGTCAATTTATGGTTTCGGTACGCCACCATATAAAGTGTGAAAAAAGGAAAAAAAAAAAATACTGACTCCTCACCTCATTTAATCACAGTGATTGGGGGGTTTCTTTATTGCTAAAGGGGTTTACCTTTCCATAGGTCACTGTGAGGGAGGTTTTTGGGATAATACAGAATCACTTGTTTAGATAATTAGACATTTCCATTCGACTGGAATATATTTAAGGGTGAAATTTATAGAGTGCACTTTGACTTTGCTTAGACTTAAGATTAAGTTAAAACGAGACAGATTTATGTGAGAGATATACATCTGTCTCGTTTTAACTCTGTCTTAAGTCAGTGCGGTCTATAAATCTCACCCTAAAAGTGGCGGACGCACATGTCGAGTGTAATTTGTATTTAATGTAGCCAACTGTACATATTAGTGTTTAAAATGAGGTTTTAAAAGTATTAAACTGATACTAAAGGTAAGCGCGCACCGAACGCAACATCGTACTCGGCACGAATCGACAACCCATGTATCGATTTCAGATATAGTCCATACATTTTGAGATCTCACTCTTCAATTACATATGTCAACTGTCAAAAGTACGATTTTTATCTGTGCCTAATGGTGAACCGTACTTTTAACAATGTGAGAGCAAATATGGCGTGTGAGTTCTCAAAATGTATGCATTATACAGTCGATTCTTGCTGCTGTTTTTGTTTCGGCATGGAAAGAAAAATGCTTTGCGTTCGGTGTGTGTGCGGTCAGCTTTAGATGGATATATTTTTAAGTATAGAGAATTTCGCGTCGATGTCATGTTTTTCGAATATTATTATTTTTCTATAAGTTTTGCTTAACAACGAATGCGATATGGAACTGTTAAGGCCTATTTACATTGAAATAGTTGCTCGTCCGTTCGTATCCTACTGTTTTAAGTATAATATTCAGACAATGAAGTCTAAAATGATTCAGGACTAGTAAAAGTTCGAAAACGGTCGAGAAACTATGTCCATGTGATTGGGGCTTAAGGTAATTATGATGAAAATCTCTCTCTATCTTTGCATTTTTGAATAACTGAATTGGCCAGTTGTAAGTTTAGTCGATTTGTAAATGTATTTGGATGTAAAAATTATAATATAATAATATGTATTACTTCAAAATTGTTCGTGAATCTAGTTTCAATCCAATTTGTTTAAGTCTTCTATAATTTTATACTTATTTCGATGGATGAAATCTATTTATACAGAAACACTTAATAACATATAATATATATATATATATATGTGTGTAGAAATATTGTCTGAAAGGTCTTTTTTAGTAAAAACTAAATGTAAAAACATAAATGAAGGCGCCAGCATTAAAAAAATTACGTGAGGCAAAAATTATACGATTACTATTTTCTTGTCAGTGTAAACCAGCCTTAATCCAAATAATATAATTTTTCTAATTATTTATATTATTAATGAATTTTAAAAACAAAAGAGTCACTTAAAATTATTTACTTTTATTGTAATAATTTATTTTACAAATTGGATTGAAACATTGTAAAAATCCTAGACGGAGTATAGAACCAGTAGTGTCGTTTCCTGTAACGTTTCTGACCAGTTTTACACAGAATTGTAACAGTTATTGTTACAAAATGTAATGTAAAAAAACTGTAAGAATTTATTCTGATCAAATGTAATACTATATTGAACTTAGAATATGGAATAAATAGAAAAAGCTATAATTTCTATAATTTTCTATAATAAACAGTCCTAGAATGTGATAACAAAGACATTTAGAAAAAGCAGAGTAGATACTTTTAAAATTCTAGTCTGGAAATGGTGGATGAAACTCAGATAAAACATTCACATCTGTGCAATAATTAGTATCCAGAAGACTTTCAATTAGTTTTTTTTTTATATATAGGTTATGCAAAATTTCTAGAACATTCCATAATCTAAGTCCCTGGTCAGAACCAACTATACTTCGTAGTAAAACTAAAAAGGGATAAGTGTAGAATTAGGCCTAAATTTGTGAAATACAATGCGGGTTGTTAAAATAATATGAATGTTGCTGATAATATTTATAGTGTAAAAATTCAGTCACTAAAATACATTTCTCCGTAAAAAAAAGATTTTTTTGTTATTTTTCCGTTTTTTTTTATTTGCTTGGAATTTTTACATTATCTTAAATTTTAATAATCATGCCGTGTTTGGATGGTCTTAACTTATAATTTTTTTAACCTGTGATGTCATGGGACTGGCAGAAACGAAGTTGTGCTCTCGATCTCATACGGACAATTGCTACCCAGTCAATAATTTGTTTCATTGCTGCATTGATTTGTCTTACTTTTTCTCCCCAATGGAGAAAAATTAAAACGAACCATTCATCTATCAGCTCTAACATCCGTAAAGAAAACTACAATGGTTTTTTTTATTCAGATATAAGTTAGCCCTTGACTGCAATCTCACCTGGTGGTAAGTGATGATGCAGTCTGAGATGGAAGCTAAGGTCTTAAACCTAGTGTACAATGTCGACGTTCCATCTACACGCACGAAATGTTTTGCGTCATCATTCCTCATACGCTTGGCTAAGGTTTGGAATACTCTTCCACAATCTGTGTTTTTTACCAATTACAATCCAGGTAGCTTTAAAAACAAGAGTGAATAGACATCTAGGGAAACGCGTCCCATCTTAGGCCACATTACCACTTCCCGTCAGGTGCGATTGTGGCCAAGCGTGTACCTCAGTGAATTAAAAAGTACTTCTATTAGTTTTCTTATGATAAAATTAGTCTTTTATGGAAAAAGATAATTTTTCCTTATGGAATTCGTAACTTGTATTCTTAACTTGTTTTGTGGTGGTCAAATCACTGCTGAATCTAATTTTGAATCCTTTTCTCTGGTTTTATTCCAAACGCGGCATATTTATTGATTTGTAGCATTTTTTTTTGTAAATTTTTTCTTCCCATCTCCATCGCTAAACACACTGGCAATACGCTTGTAATATTAAAACTATAAGTAATTAATTACCTAATAAATATATAATTATTAATAAATTGAATTTAGTTGAATATTTTTTTAAGGTTTATTTATTTTTCATGATTGGGAATTAAAAAAAAATAGTACTTACAATGTTCGTGAAAAACCCAGGTTGAGTATTTCTGGTGCATTAATTAAAAAAAAAATGTTTCATTGTGCTAAAAACTAACTAAACTTCCGTGTTAGTATAACTGCTGATTAACAGTGATTTGATAATTTAATCGCTTGATAAATGTTTAGAAAAACATTTTTTTTTTCAATTTGATTGATGATTTGCAACATATTTTGGTGTTATTTTGGAATGGAATATATACTTTTTTTACGTTTTATAAAAAACAATTACCTAATTCTTATGTATGTGTTAAAGAAGTGATATTTAAGTTATAACTACGTCATGAAACCTGGAATTCTTTTGTGTATTTACCGAGCGTACACATTTATCGAGTTTATGAACGATTTTTTTTGTGCATATTTGAAAAACATACTATTGAAAATGAAATTTACTTTACATGTTTTCAGAAACTAATTTTTATTTTACTTTTTTGTGGCAATTTTTAAAGTTTATGATTTAGAAAATTTTATTTTCGATCTTGCAAGTTGTTGCAATTCTTTTCTTCATTATTCCAAAATAGATAATTGTATGGATTTGTTCGTAAACAATTAGCCTTGATTAATGTGTATGCTTGCTTGTCTGTCTGTTTATAGCAGCACATTTGACACTATATTATATAGTTTTATTATTATTTTATATTACATACTAGTTTATAATGTCATTCCTAAGCACAATGTGTTTTCTACTCGAGTATTTTAAAGTATTAAAATTGTTTTTACTTAATTAACGCAGCTATTATTAATAATAATAATTTTAAAATAATATAAAAACTATTTTAAAATTACACTGTGCTGTGACACAGGTGAAAATAATTAATTAATTTTAATCTGTGGAACACAGACTATCTACGAAATAGACAGGACTCTTTAAATTATTGTATATCTAGTTTTTTAGTCTGTAATTTTGCCAAGATATGTTTTTTGTAACCTCAACTCTACTGCCACACACATAAGGTCGATGTTTGAACGCAAAACATATTTTGGTGTGTATGAGAACTTACTATAGGTTTATGTTGTGTGAATTGGTTGATTTTAACTATAAAATGGATATATAAATTATATATACGAATAAATAAATAATTTTTGAAGCACTCCGTCTTTGTTTTCTTTAATTTCATACCTAACCTAAAACTATGTTTGAAACATCAAAAATCATTGAAGTAAAAATGAGCACTAGTCAATTTTATGATATAAGATACGTATAGGTAGTTCACTCTGATGAAAATGAGCGTCAGGACGGCTGGACCATGAGGCGCTCCGCCCACGTCCGACAATTGGTGGTCGATTTTTCGTCGACAAAAAATCCATACTAGTATTATAAATGCGATAGTGTGTCTGTCTGTCTGTCTGCTACCATTTCAAGGCCCAACAGTTTAACCGATTCTGACGAAATTTGGTACAGGGTGAGCTTATATCCCGGGGACGGACAAAGGCTAGACTTTATCCCGGATAATCAAAGAGTTCCCATGGGATTCCCAAACACCCATCCGCTTAACCGATTTGTATGAAATTTGGTACCGAGGTAGCTTGCGTCCCTGTTATTGACATAGGCAACTTTATATCCCGGAAAAACAACCAGTTCCCACGGGATCTTAAAAAACCTAAATCCACGCGGACGAAGTCGCGGGCATCCTCTAGTGTATGATAAATATCGGTGATCCGATTATAGGACTTACAAATAGTCTGACGTGCAGATATCGGAAGAAATCAAGCCGACAGAGCTTTCATCGTAAATGCCGTCTTATTTTTTTGAAATACCTATAACAAAACAAATTAATGGACCGTACCGCACGCCACCGCAAGCAATTTCACCCTCAGCCCGGGTGCCTGGTGCACTTCGACCGCCCGTTTGTGCCAGATCCTTTTATCCGCGCACATGCAAACTGTGGAATCAAGTTCCATCGGTGCGGCGGTGTTCCCACTAGATTACAATATGGGGTTATTCAAGGGGCGGACCAACAAATTCCTGAAAGGCCGGCAACGCATCGGCGGTTCCTCTGGTGCTGCAAATGTTCATGGGCGGCGGTAATCACTTAACATCAGGTGACCCACCTGCTCGTTTGCTCGCTATTTCTTATTTTAAAAAAAGGTAGTATCTATGTCACCGTGAAATTGTAAATACCGTTAGATTATAATCGAACAGAATTACTGTTAGATTATAATTTATAATCTAACGGTATTTACAATTTCACGGTGATATCTGCATTAAATAAATCAAAGACAATAGATTAATTAATATTTTATTTAAATAATAAAGTTAAAACTAGCTAGTTATCATCATGACTATAAACATTATTACTTTAAAAAAAAAATTCACACGCCCGCTTCGAGCTTCGCCTTGGCCTGCTTCGCCTTCATCCGGCGCTGGCTTCGCTTCCTGTTCAAGGGTATGCTGCCGGCCAGTTTACCGGATTTCTGCAACGCTACGAGTTTCGCCGCTTTGCCCTTAAATAAGAGAGAAAACTTTCATCATAAAAAACCGGCCAAGTGCGAGTCAGACTCGCGCACTGAGGGTTCCGTACTCGGGTATTTTTTCCAACATTTTGCACGATATATCAAAAACTGTTATTTACATAAAAATAAATGAAAATCTGTTTTATACGATTCCGAGCCATTTCATACGATACCTCACTTGGTATAGTTAATCTTATTTTGAAAATTGAAACACATTTTAATTTTTTTTTAATGATGTAACCACAAATTCGCGGTTTTCAGATTTATTCCTGTACTTGTGCTATAAGACCTACCTACCTGCCAAATTTCATGATTCTAGGTCAACGGGAAGTACTCTATAGGTTTCTTGACAGACATGACAGACGTCACAGACAGACAGACAACAGAAGACTAAAAATCGTGGGTAGTTGAAGAAAATTTTAATTTAAGTATAGAATCATCTAGCGGAAATTATAGTATCCAAGCGTAGCGCCATCTACTAGACGTTAATGATTTAAGGGCAGAACCATCTAGCGGAATAGAATTACTCAAGGGCAGCGCCATCTAGCGGAAGTTGATATCTCAAGGGTAATGCGATGGCGTCATTAAACCTTAAGACACTAACTGCCGCTAGATGCCGTAGTTAATTACTTAAGGGTAGCGCTTTTTAGCGGAAGCTAATGAGTCAAGCGCATCTAGCGGAAGTTAATGACTTAATGACAGCGCCATCTAGCGGCTCAATGACAGCGCTATCTAGCGGAAGTTAATAACTCAAGGGCAGCGCCATCTAGCGGCTCAATGACAGCGCTATCTAGCGGAAGTTAATAACTCAAGGGCAGCGCCATCTAGCGGCAGTTAATGCCTCAATGACAGCGCTATCTAGCGGAAGTTAATGACTCTAGGGCAGCGCCATCTAGCGGCAGTTAATGCCTCAATGACAGCGCTATCTAGCGGAAGTTAATGACTCTAGGGCAGCGCCATCTAGCGGCAGTTAGTGACTCAATGACAGCGCTATCTAGCGGAAGTTCATAACTCAAGGGCAGCGCCATCTAGCGGCAGTTAGTGCCTCAATGACAGCGCTATCTAGCGGAAGTTAATAACTCAAGGGCAGCGCCATCTAGCGGCAGTTAGTGCCTCAATGACAGCGCTATCTAGCGGAAGTTAATGACTCTAGGGCAGCGCCATCTAGCGGCAGTTAGTGACTCAATGACAGCGCTATCTAGCGGAAGTTCATAACTCAAGGGCAGCGCCATCTAGTGGCTCAATGACAGCGCTATCTAGCGGAAGTTAATGACTCTAGGGCAGCGCCATCTAGCGGCAGTTAGTGACTCAATGACAGCGCTATCTAGCGGAAGTTCATAACTCATGGGCAGCGCCATCTAGCGGCAGTTAGTGCCTCAATGACAGCGCTATCTAGCGGAAGTTAATGACTCTAGGGCAGCGCCATCTAGCGGCAGTTAGTGCCTCAATGACAGCGCTATCTAGCGGAAGTTAATGACTCTAGGGCAGCGCCATCTAGCGGCAGTTAGTGACTCAATGACAGCGCTATCTAGCGGAAGTTAATAACTCAAGGGCAGCGCCATCTAGCGGCAGTTAGTGCCTCAATGACAGCGCTATCTAGCGGAAGTTAATGACTCTAGGGCAGCGCCATCTAGCGGCAGTTAGTGACTCAACGACAGCGCTATCTAGCGGAAGTTAATGACTTAATGACAGCGCCATCTAGCGGCTCAATGACAGCGCTATCTAGCGGAAGTTAATAACTCAAGGGCAGCGCCATCTAGCGGCAGTTAGTGCCTCAATGACAGCGCTATCTAGCGGAAGTTAATGACTCTAGGGCAGCGCCATCTAGCGGCAGTTATTGACTCAATGACAGCGCTATTTAGCGGAAGTTAATAACTCAAGGGCAGCGCCATCTAGCGGCAGTTAGTGCCTCAATGACAGCGCTATCTAGCGGAAGTTAATGACTCTAGGGCAGCGCCATCTAGCGGCAGTTAGTGACTCAATGACAGCGCTATCTAGCGGAAGTTAATAACTCAAGGGCAGCGCCATCTAGCGGCAGTTAGTGCCTCAATGACAGCGCTATCTAGCGGAAGTTAATGACTCTAGGGCAGCGCCATCTAGCGGCAGTTAGTGACTCAATGACAGCGCTATCTAGCGGAAGTTAATGACTCTAGGGCAGCGCCATCTAGCGGCAGTTAGTGACTCAATGACAGCGCTATCTAGCGGAAGTTAATAACTCAAGGGCAGCGCCATCTAGCGGCAGTTAGTGCCTCAATGACAGCGCTATCTAGCGGAAGTTAATGACTCTAGGGCAGCGCCATCTAGCGGCAGTTAGTGACTCAATGACAGCGCTATCTAGCGGAAGTTAATGACTCAAGTGCAGCACCATCTAGCTAGTTGGTTTTTCCTTACTTTGCTTGAAAGATAAACAAATCGCAGAAACCTCCAAGAAACGCGTAAGCGACACGATTAGCCCGGCGCTTCCGACCTTTTGGATTAAGGTTTTCACTCGTATCATGATTTCATGGTCAGTTTGCGGTACCCAGGTCGTATAGCCCTCATAAAGCGTGCCTCTTACGCATTTTGGCGAAAAGCTACTTGTTTATCTTTTCTTCAAGATAAACAAAAAAAAAAAAAAAAGAAAAACGGGCCATATAGCATGCCATGTCTATCTACCTTTGCCTCAGTTTTGCTAATTTTGCTGTTCTTCTGTGTGGTATAGTGTACGTTAATCCTTTTGTTTTCCAACATAGTGTGGTGTTTGGATAGCGCCAACTAAAAACAATTTAAAAATCCGGTCAATCCTACAAGAAATAATACTTTTTGTTTTTTTTTTTTGTTCTGTTTTCGGATTTATTCCTTTACTTGTGCTATAAGACCAACCTGCTTACCAAACACGACGGACGGACAGACAGAGAGACAGACAGACAACAGGTCAGATAGACAGACAGACATTCCATTTTCCACAGGTTCTATTTTCTCTTTTGAGGTACAAAACCCTAAAAAAGGATAACTTCTTTTTTTCTTTCTTTTTTTTGTACCTACCTCATAACACAATTCATTCTTCAGTTCCACATAAGCGATGCAGGTCTTTTTATTTGGCCCCGGTTTAGGGATCCTCACATCTACAATGTGATCCTTGAAATCCTTAAAATGTTGTGTTATCTGCAAGTAATGAATAGAATGGGATAAACATTTATTCAAATAAACTTTTAAAAGCGCTTTTCAGTCGTAAAAGTAATCGTAAAGTAGCCTATGTGTTAATTTAGGGTATAATCTATCTCCATTCCAAATTTCAGCCAAATCCGTTCAGTAGTTTTTGCATGAAAGAGTAACAAACATACACACAAATTTTCGCCTTTTTAATATTAGGTGTGACTAATGGAAGAGATCAAGAGGCCCAAATAGTCACACTTCACACTAGTGAAGGCGAAAGTTTGTGTGTATGTTTGTTACTCACGCAAAAACTACTGGACGGATTTGACTTAAATTAAGAATGAAGATAGATTATACCTTGGATTAACACATAGGCTACTTTTTATCCCGGAAAATTAAAGAGATCCTACGGGATTTAAAAAAACATATATCCACGCGAACAAAGTCGCGGGCATCAGCTAGTCAGAAATAAAGTTTAAACAGAATAAAGGTTCTCACTCACTCTCTCTTTGTCAATGTCTAAGGGTAAATTCCCAACAAACACAACATATCTTTTGGGACCTTTTGTTTTATCTTGTTTCTTATCTTTTACGATCTTTGTGTCCATTTTATCGTCCTCTTTTTCTTTCTTTATGATATCTTTACTGTCTTCCATTTCTTCATCTGTTACTTCCCCTTCCACTTCTGTTTCACTTTTCACTTCCACTTCTGTTTCACTTTTCACTTCCGCTTCACTTTTACCTTTCACTTCTGTTTCACTTTTCACTTCCTTTTCACTTTCGTTTCCTTTATCTTTCTTTTTCTTATTCTTTCCCTTTTTATTCTTCTTCTCTTTTGCATCAGTGGGTTGTGCTTCTACTGTAGTTTTGAGCATGTTGTAGAGGATTCGTATTTTTCGTAAATTTGCATCTGTTAGTGCGGTGGTTTCTTTGACGATGGCTTGAACGCGGTTGTGGATGACATCTGGTAGTAACTGATCTGAAGTACCTTTGAGGCTGTCCCTTAGAGTCTGTCGGATTCTGCCTGAAAATTTTTACTTAAATGTAATGTACATAACTAGCACTTCCATAACTTAGTATTAATTCATCGATTGAACACCGATTGTTATTCAGACAGACAGACAAAAATTTTAAAAGCGTGTGGTTCAGTTATGGTACCGTTCAAATAACCATATGAGCTTAATATGAGGTAGTTATTTCGAAATTACAGACAGACACTTCAATTTTATTTATTATAATTATATTATATTACTATCAGTATAGTAATATAGATGGCGCGAATATAACTCAGCCAACTTCCATACGCAATGATCTTGCGCCGCCTGAATCCAGCGGCTCCCTGCTAGTTACCTTATTTGTATACAGTTGTTAAAAAAAAGTCTTTTCAATGGTCTCTACATAAAGTAAAGCAAGCAGTGGACTTCGTCTGTGTTGGTGTTAGCTGGCGGGCGTGCTCTGCTTTTTTGGAGTGTTTTTTTTGTTAACACACACACACACACAGTTTTAATTTTTGTACATCTCTTTGTTTTTATTGTTTTTCTTTATATTATTGTATACTCTGTTAAAATACTTGTCAATTAATTTTAAGTAGGTAATCTCATGTGGCCTTAAGTTTAACTTAGATTTATTATAATAATTATGTTGTATAACGCTGTTGATTATAATTGAATAAAAAAAAAAAAAAACTGACTGGAAAGCGCTCTAAGGGGGTGCCGTGCGTGTGTCGGCGAGCGCCGGCACAGACGGGGTCCATACTTGTATAGTTTAACTAACTTGTTACAAATAACTACAAACTTGACATTGGCTAATCTTTGTAAAGCCAGATGAGAGAGAGAGAGAAAAAAAAAGCAAGCAGTATCATCTTTATATCAAAGTCGTAATCTCAAAATTCCTGAACAGATTATATTCAGGTTTTTACCAGTAGATAGCGGGGCCTCTCGAAAAAGTCTAAGTACTTTGCCCATGCATAGGCATAGGCTGGCAAAATAATAATTGTTTTTTACCTTTCTGATTATTGGTCATGTTGACACCGAGGAACTTTTTGATGAGTTCCTTATCATTAAATACAGGAAATCTTTCCCCAAACTGCTCCGTTGACAGACTTGGTGTAACCTTGAATGCAACATGTGTAAATTAAAAGATTTAAATCATCTGCCAAATGAAACATAGATAAGAACCATCACCAAACACTCTTTTTTGTAAA
This sequence comes from Maniola jurtina, assembly GCF_905333055.1. NCBI lineage: Eukaryota > Metazoa > Arthropoda > Insecta > Lepidoptera > Nymphalidae > Maniola > Maniola jurtina. The sequence goes on along the minus strand of NC_060055.1, from coordinate 3,843,203 downwards.
AAAAAAAAAAAAAAACAGTGATCACAATCCACTGTTTTCGGATTTATTCCTTTACTTGTGCTACAAGACCTACCTACCTGCCAAATTTCATGATTCTAGGTCAACAGGAAGTACCCTATAGGTTTTCTTGACAGACACAACAGATGGACAGACAGACAGACAGACAAAGAAGTAATCCTATAAGGGTTCCTATTTTCCTTTTGGGGTACTAAACCTTAAAGGGGGAGGAAAGTGAATTTTAAAATAAAGATTTTAAGACACCTACAGTCACAAGGTTAGACAGTTCTAAATTAAATTAAGTTTATCTGTCCTTCTCTTATTACATTAGCAGTATTTAGTAAGAAAAGGATGTGAATACTCTAAAAGTTTCTTGTGAATAGAGTTTGTACCCTTGTTTACCTTTTTATCAACTTTATCTTCACTAGGAACTTTAATTTCATTTTCAATTTTAGGTTCAACATCAGATGAATCCAAAGATGCTTTTACAACTGATGCAGCTGAAGGTTTGACTGTAGTAATTTTATTTTTTGACTTATTCTTGTTGAGTTTAGGTTTGCGTTTACGTTTTTTTGCAATTGCTGCCTTCACTGGATTTGCCACACTGAAATTAAAATTTTATTTCAAATCTTGATACTGACAAATGTAAATTAAAAATTTATGAAACCCCCGACAAGTGAAGGTTACAGTAACTAGAAAAGAGATGATTACTTTCAAACGGCTGAACCGATTTTTTTGGATTATAGCTAAGACCACTCTCGATCAAGCCACCTTTCAAACAAAAAAAACTAAATTAAAATAGGTTCATCAGTTTAGGAGCTACAATGCCACAGACAGATACACAGATACAAACGTCAAACTTATAACACCCCTCTTTTTGGGTTGGGGGTTGAAAAATGCCAAAAATGCAAAATGGCAATATTTAAATTGTGGTGTTTTGCGATAATGCAAGATTACATACAGAAAATACCAAACAAGCATAACGCCAAAAACGAAAAATGTCAAAATTTAAGTTTGCAAATCCAAACCTAAAAAAGAAACCAAACCTAAAATTGTATAGCGTAAGTCTTAAATTATAAGGGTCTGTAGTATCTGTACCCTATAAATTTAAGAAACCCATAACATTTAAAAGGTTTATTATATTTGCTCGCAATGTAAGTAGGTATAACAAATAACCCACATTGCATATAATATTATTGTTTATATGGTTATATTTTTGGCATACATTTTTAAGATTCTTTTTCATGATTATAATGATTTGAGTGTTTTCTGACCTTACTTTCGCCATGTGAAATTTTTAGGTTATGAGGTTAGGGTGTAGGAGTTTCTTGTATAAGCCACTAAAATGAAAATTTTAATTTTTATTGAAAGTATCCTTTAGCAAGGATTTTTAATAGTTAAATTGAACAAAATACTATAATGATCAATTAAAACTTAAAATCCCGAATTTGAACATTCCGACAAAAACTTCTTATTTCATTGTCAAATGTCAATGTCAAATTGGTTAATGACATGTTAATGACATTGACATGACATGACGTCTTTGAAGTACTTTGGACAGTGACCTCTACTATAATTACAAGTAAGTACGCTGGACTTGCGATTTTGGCGCTGTATTGTTTTATTCAACGCATAAACGACAAACGCTTTAAATTATCTTACTTTGAAATTAGTTTTTCAAATTGCTGATTGAATGCTGATTGCTGATGAAATGAGTCAGCCTTTCTGTCACCAGATGAGATTTAATATAAGTATGAAAATTACGACTGAGACAGGGTCATGAGCCCGGCCTGCCCGCGAAATTCAAAAATGTGGTTTTTTTACTAATTTGTGAGAATAGTCGATAGTTTAAGAAATAAAGTATTTCTTAAACTATCGACCAAGATCCAGTTTAAGAAGTTGTTATTATATCGATGCCGAACCCGAAATTGTAATTTTTTTTTGTCTGTTTGTCTGTGTGTTTGTGCACGCTAATATCAGAAACGGCTTATTCGATTTAGATACGGTTTTCACTAATATATTGCAGTAAGTTTCACTTAACATTTAGTGTTTAGGTATTTCATGTGAATCGGTTCATAAATTAAAAAAGTTATGTCAATTTAAAGAATCACGGCGAACATAGTACAGAGTACGTACTACACGCCTCGCGCCTGAGCGTCCGTGGTTATATAAAGCGCGCTGAGAGCTATTCCACGCGAACGAAGTCGCGGGCACAGCTAATTAAACTTAAAAATGAAATCATATTTATCAGCTCTCAGACTAAAAGTAAATAACGTTTTTACCTACCTTTAGCAGCTGATACCTATAAATTGGCCATCACCCCAAGCTAGGAGGCTTACGATAAAAGTACAACATACTGACATGATTCTATCTCACACATTTTGTTACTCAGAAAATAAGTAAGGTCTGGCGGTCTTGGGATCTTGCTCTATATTCAGTGGTGCCGTATAACGAGGCAGCATAATATACCGTCATTTAACCGCACGTGTGCGCCAAGCCTTAGATTAATTAACTTCCTATATAATATAGGTACATAAAGGAGAAGATCCGTATAGTTGTGAATGTCATTACGGTTGTGATCATAGTACAAAGTAGTATTGGCGATCATGGGAAAATATTTTTTTGAATTGTTTTTTCTTGTTTCCGTTTTGGGATACGCTGTTTGTTACGTGTGAGTTAGTTAAACAATAATGTAGCTTAATATTCATTAATCTTTATAGTTAGTTAGTAAAAATATTATTGCGCTCGATTTAAAAAATAATTCATGAATAAATTTTTTTAATTCATTTAACTTTTTCTAAAGAATATTAATAGTCATTTTACATGGCTAATACTCTTTAAAACAGACAGACAGACAGACAACAAAGTGATCCTATAAGGGTTCCGTTTTTCCTTTTGAGGTACGGAACCCAAAAAAAGAAAAAAAAATAGTTGAAGTTGTTGTGTGTCTATCTGTCTGTCTGCTAGCTTTTCACGGTTCATCTTTTTATCAGTTTTGACGAAGTTACATCCCAGGGCAAGACATTTTGTCCCGGAAAAACAAAGAACTCTCACGATATTTTCAAAAATAAATAAATTCACGTGGTACAGGAATAACTTGCATCCCAGAGACGGGTATAGGCTACTTTTATCCCGGAAAATCAAAGAGTTCCCATGGGATTACGAAAAAACTAAATCCACGCGGACGAAGTCGCGGACCTCATTTACTTACTAAACATCTCCTGCGCAACAGTTGTAATTTTGGCCATAAGAATAATTGATAATGAACTTAATTGTCCTGTGCGACCTATGAATGTAGAACCGACCAATGTCAAACGAGCTTGCGCTATCATACACTGGTTTTTTAAATTCTTTATTTGAACCAAAGACTAGTTTTACATGATTCTACTTGATATCCTGAAACTCTCTTGAGTTTATGTGGATGTTGCACACTGTTAGGCACTGATTAAGTGCTTAAAACGCACATAACATTGAACTATGGTTATCTTGAGCATTTTCCAGTACATCCACATTTTGAAAGCTTGCAGGTGGTTTCTTCCTTTTTGAGCACCCACATTTTTCAACCACACCAAAGGGTGGACCAGATATGTATGTATATTGTACTACCTAAGACACAGGACTCAAAAGAGTAATGAAATCACTTCATTAAAAAGGCTAAGTTAAAACTAGGTACGAATGCTCTAATAATTATTACCTCATTGCGATAATTTAATAAGGTCAAAGATGATTGATAACGACTAACGTTACTCTATTCAGAAAAGGTCAAAATAACACTGATTGCCTATTTGGTAAATTTTATCTCTCAATAGAGATAGTCATTTTAGGTGTATCGATCAGAAGTATTTTTACGTAAAACATAAATCTCGATGTCATTCCATGGAATTATCTAGATGACTCCATCCTACTTAAAATACAATCTTTCATATGGTCGAAATAATGGTATCTGTAGAGTCTATTTGTAGCATAGAGGTAGTATGTAGTAGGTATATAGATTCTGCTAGGTAGGTCCAATTTTGAGAAAGAGGTGAAGGTTTGAACTCAGCTGGGCGTTCAGGAACCTTTGAGATGCTTTCTCATCCAAAATTCGTCAGTGGTGAGTCGTGACATGTACCAATGTTTTTGAACAGTGCGTGTTGCCAGTTATCCATTATGGATCCGAGACATGGTCACTAATTATGGGCCTCAGAACGTTCAGAGCCATTCAATGGGCGGTGGAGAGAACAGCTATGCTTGGAGTTTCTCTACGTGATCAAATCAGAAATGAGGAGATCCATAGGAGAACCACCAATATCACTTGCTTTAACGGTGAAGGAAAATATCGTGAGGAAACCTGCATGCCAGAGAGTTCTCGATGTTCTCAAAGGTGTGTGAAGTCTGCCAATCCGCATTGGGCCAGCGTGGCAGACTATGGCCTAAACCCTTCTCATTCTGAGAGGAAACCCGTATTCAGTAGTGGGACGGAAATGGGTTGATCATGATGATAGGAGAACCAGAGTAAAGCTTAGCGGATCGCAAAACTGAAGCGGCAATGGGCAGGGCATATCTAGTTCGAAAAACCAGTAGGCGTTAGAGTCTCAAGGTGATTATGAATGGTGACTGAGCACCGGAAAGCACAGCGTTGAAAGACCCTTACTAGCTGGACAGACGATATCAGAGTCGCAGTGAGCTGGTGGATTCAGGCGGCGCAGGACCGTGGCGTGCGGAAGTCCCAATGTCCAGCAGTGGACATCTATTGGTTGACTTTGATGATGATCGACTGTAAGGTGAAAATCAATTAATGGTTAATTTTGGCATCATACAGCATTCACTCACGAAAAGTTATGCTTTTGTTTAGGTTAGGTTTGGGTTTGTGTTAGGTTAGGTTTTAGTCAGGTTTGTGTTAGGTTAGGTTTGGGTTTGTGTTAGGTTAGGTTTGGGTTTGTGTTAGGTTAGGTTTGGGTTTGGGTTAGGTTAGGTTTGGGTTTGTGTTAGGTTAGGTTTGGGTTTGTGTTAGGTTAGGTTTGGGTTTGTGTTAGGTTAGGTTTGGGTTTGTGTTAGGTTAGGTTTGGATTTGTGTTAGGTTAGGTTTGGGTTTGTGTTAGGTTAGGTTAGGTCATCATTCCTCATACACATGGCTAATATTGGGATACTCTTTCGCGATCTGTGTTTCCTCATTCGTACCATTTACAATCAAGGTATCTTTAAAACAAGAGTGAATAGGAATTTTCTAAACGCGTCTCATCTTAGGTCAATCGTCTTTTTTTACCAGATGGAATTGTGGCTATAATGAAAAATGAATTTTTTTCTCTTAAAGATCCAAAACAGGTAAATCATATGACACTATAATCGTTGGCCTTGGATCTGCTGGTACTACAGCTGCGTCCACTTTGGCCAAAGCTGGTAGAACGGTTCTTGCTTTGGAAGCCCAGGACAGAATCGGTGGAAGGGTGTGGACCGTGCCTTTTGGTGATGGAATCGTGGAGCTTGGAGCTGAATGGTGAGAATATTGAAAATCCTTCTCCAAAACCCAGGAATATGATATCTGGATATCTATTTATGCCAATACCAGATTACGACATAGGTAAAGCCGCAGTTTTTATGCATATTACACAGCTTTAAGTTATCAAATTCAAATTCAAAATATTTTTATTCAATTAGACTTTTACAAGTTCTTTTGAATCGTCAAAAGAATCTACCACTGGTTCGGAATGCCTTTCCTACCGAGAAAAACCAGCAAGAAACTCGGCGGTTGCTCTTTTCAAAGATTTGATATACAATATTATCGAGCAAGATCCCAGGAGCGCCAGACCTTATTCTTTTTCTGAGAAACAATATGTAGCATGGAGTAGTACTAGTGGCTAAAGGTGCCTACGTAAAAACTTTACTCACTTTACCTAAAGTCTGAGTGCAGATTTTATATATGTTTTACAAGATATTGTTAATAATCAATATTCAATACTGCGAGATACCTTCTGCCAGTGATAATTTCCGCCAAACGCATTAAAGTTTGCAAAAAAATAGTCTTATTTATATTCTGAGTCGTAATTTTTGTATTGTAATAATCAGATTATACACATAAAAATCAGCACTCAAACTTTAGTAAAAGTGAGTAATGAAGCTTTAGCAACTGATGATACCTTTAAATCTATTAAAAATATGCTCCTGAGAAAAGCATATTATACTATCGAAGATTATGTAAATGATAAAAAAGCGTGGATCTGATCTGCAATTCGCTCCAGCAATGCGCAGGACTTCAATTGCTTTTATACATGGCATAATATTGTGTATCAAATCTTTGAAAAGAGCAACCGCCGAGTTTCTTGCTGGTTCTTCTCGGTAGGAAAGGCATTCCGAACCAGTGGTAGATGCTTTTGACGATTCAAAAGAACTTGTAAAAGTCTAATTGAATAAAAATATTTTAAATTTTGATTTTTTTTTGAATTTCGGTACATGCTGGCAAATGTGCGTACGTTACCTAACACTACTCTGTCCCGAAGGAAAAAAGTAACGTCTGGTTGCACTGGGGTTTTGGGCTAAAGTACTAAAGCAAAGGTTGACTGGTAGAGATTGCTCTAAGAAATAAGGCCGCCTTTGCACACAATTGTTTTTTCTGTTTTCTTCTTTCTGTGTTGTGTTCCTTTACATGTGTGCAATAAAGACATCTTTCTATCTAAATATTCTCTTTATCAGGATCCATGGCACAGAACACAGTCGGGTGTACGAGACGGCCGTAAAGAATAACATTTCTGTGTTTGCCCAAGACACATCTTTTAAAGTATACAACTCCGATGGCACTGAGGGTAACAAGATGTTAATTGAAGAACTTTTGACATATTTACTTGAGGCTTCAGATCACCCACCCGAAAAGCCGGAGCAGCTTGGAAAATTCTTGACCAAAAAGTAAGTTTATTAAATGAAGTAATCAGCTATTTTCCTCAAGAATTATGCATTTTGTTGTAGGTAAGTCTGTCTGTTTGTCAGTCAAAACCCTTTTTCTCCGGAACGCGTGAAGGTAAGGTAAGGTATACAAGTTGAAAAAAAGGTAAGGTAAGGTATACAAGTAATATAAAATACCTACTCAGGTCTAAATTCTAGAATCCCTTGGAGCTGTGAAAAATCAAACTTGTCATAGCTATTATTTCTTTTATTTGTGCTATAAGATATTAAGGTTCTTACCAAATCATGAAATTCGGTAACAACCAATGTCTTAAAGCACAAATAAAAGGAAAAATCCAAAAATCATAAATTAGATCATATTAAAATTTGTAATTACACACTAATATTTGCGGTCGAAGGTATTTCAAGTAACAAAATAACTACCCGTATCCTTACAAAGTTCAGTTTTTATTAAATTGAATCACACTATCACACTAATATTATAAAGGCGAAAGTTTGTATGTGTGTGTATGTGTGTGTATGTGTGTGTATGTTTGTTACTCTTTCACGCAATAACTACTGAATGGATTTGGCTGAAATTTGGAATGGAGATAGATAATATCCTGGATTAGCACATAGGCTACTTTTTATCCCGGAAAATCAAAGAGTTCCTGCGAGATTTTAAAAAACCGTAATCCACGCGGGCGAAGCCGCGGGCATCTTCTAGTTTTAAATAACTAAATCTTAATTCCAGATTGATGGAATATCTAAAAGAAAAGCATCCAGAAGTCCTCAATGACCAGGATTTCATCAGCGAGTTCATTGACTTAACGAACTTTATCATCAATAGTTACCAGGCTTCCAACGACTGGAACGATGTCACTGCCCAATCGGATTACGAGCAGCTTGAAGGAAACCAGCATATGAGCTGGCATCGGTATGGTTTCAAGACCTTTTTCGAGCTGTTATTGGTAAGCATTTGTGTTACAATCACACAAAACAGCTGGATAAAACTGTTTAAAAATAATCATAAAATATTTTGTTTAAAACATGTTAAAGCTTTTTTTTTTTAAATAACAAGTGTAAATTAAAAATTTATAACACCCCCAAATGAAGGTTACAGTAACTAGAAAAGAGCTGACAACTTTCAAACGGCTGAACCGATTTTCTTGGATTATAACTAAGAACACTTTCGATAAAGCCACCTTTTAAACAAAAAAAACTAACTTAAAATCGGTTCATTAGTTTAGGAGCTACGATGCCACAGACAGATACACAGATATACACGTCAAACTTATAACACCCCTCTTTTTGGGTCGGGGGTTAAAAATAAGTTTTAAACAAAAAAATGTTTAAAACTACTATTTTAAACATGTTTTTTATAGGTTGGCCTTTTTTAAACAAATTGTGTTTGAAACAAGGTCAACCCTAATCACAGCACATGTAAAAGTTCTATCATTATCTTGTTAGGTAATTCACTTGTTAATCATTTGCTGAAATGTGTACGATCCATACTAATATTATAAATGCGAAAGACTGTCTGTCTGTCTGCTACCTTTTCACGGCCCAACAGCTAAACCAATTCTGACGGGTACAGGGTTAGCTTATATCCCGGGGACGGACATAGGCTACTTTTTATCCCGGAAAATCGAAGAGTTCCCACGGGATTTCTAAAAACCCATCCGCTTAACCGATTTGTATGAAATTTGGTACCGAGGTAGCTTGCGTCCCTGTAACTGTCACAGGCATTTTATCCCGAAAAATCAAATAGTTCCCATAGGATCTTTAAAAACCTTTATTCTTCTTTTTTCTTTATTATATTTATTCATGAACAGAATACATACAAGAATGGAACGGGCTGGCCAACATTGGAAATTAAGCTAAATAAAGAAGTAACATTAATAAATTGGCCGAAAAATTCTACGGGCAATGTGGAAGTAGTGTGCAAAGATGGTTCCGTATACTCGGCTGATAATGTGATTGTGACTGTATCTCTGGGAGTGCTAAAAGAAAGGTAAGTTTTGGCCACTAAGAAATAAGTTTAGACTGTATGATCAGTTGGTCTGATTGCAGCCAAGTGCTACTCTATGATTATTTAATAAAAAATACAAAAAAAACACGGTGGTTGTGGTGCTACGGTTGTTATAACAAAAAAACTAACTTAAAATTGGTTCATTAGTTTAGGAGCTACGATGCCACAGACAGATACACAGTTAAACTTATAACACCCTTTTTTTGGATCATGGGTTAAAAAACAAGTTTACGACATTTACTAGTTTTAAACAAAAAAAATGTTTAAAACTACTATTTTAAACATGTTTTTTATAGGTTGGCCTTTTTTTAAACAAATTGTGTTTGAAACAAGGCCAACCCTGGTAACATTAACAGTTACAGTTTCGTACAAATTTGAATGAAACAGCATTATAAATATTTTTGTCAAATAAAAAACCGGTCAAGTGCGAGTTGGATATAAGGGTTTCCGTTCCATTCGTTTTAATTTTTCCATTTTTAGAGGTGCTTTTTTTTTCAATTTACATGGCAATCATTTAGGAATTTTTATTATTTGTTGATATAGAGGCAATAGAAAAAATTTCAACTCTTTACCTATTACGGTTCATGAGATACAGCCTGTTGACAGACAGTAAGACGGATGGATAGGTGAACTGATAGACAGTGGAGGCTTTCTCGTAGTAATAGAGTCCCACTGGCACCTTTCAGGTACGGAACCGATAATTTAATATTAATTTCCAGGTATTCAACCCTGTTCTCACCACCAATTCCTGCTAGCAAAGCAACAGTTATAGACAAGTTATCAATCGGAGTTGTTGGGAAAACCATCTTTTCATTCGAGCAAGCCTGGTGGCCTGATGTTAATGGATTTATTTTCTTTTGGTCTCCCATGGATAAGCAGGAATGCAAAGATGATCCGTGGTTGGTTCAAATTAAAGACGTGGCCCGACCAATGGGATCCAGCAACACATTGTACGTCTGGACCAATGGGGACACGGCTAAATTGGTTAGTTTCTAAGTGTAAATTAAAAATTTATAACACCCCCGACAAGTGAAGGTTACAGTAACTAGAAAAGAGCTGATAACTTTCAAACGACTGAACCGATTTTCTTGGATTATAGCTAAGAACACTCTCGATCAAGCCACCTTTCAAACAAAAAAACTAAATTAAAATCGGTTCATTAGCTTAGGCGCTACGGTGCCACAGACAGATACACAGATACACACGTCAAACTTATAACACCCCTCTTTTTGGGTCGGGGGTTAAAAATAAACTCCAGTGTTGTAGAATGTAGAGTGTCGTAAATTCGTAATGTGACATGAAGTGTATAGGTAGACACTAATAGAGCAAAATCCCAGGACTCCCTAATGTATCGTAAGCAAATATTTAGGTATAAGTTGTAGGTTATGTGTAAGTTGTATTTGTGAGTATTTGCATTTTTAACCCCCGACCAAAAAAAAGGGTGTTATAAGTTTGACATGTGTATCTGTGTATCTGTCTGTGGCATCGTAGCTCCTAAACTAATGAACCGATTTTAATTTAGTTTTTTTTGTTTGAAAGGTGACTTGATCGAGAGTGTTCTTAGCTATAATCCAAGAAAATCGGTTTAGCCGTTTGAAAGTTATCAGCTTTTTTCTAGTTACTATACCTAATCTTCACTTGTCGGGGGTGTTATAAATTTTTAATTTACACTTGTTTCTTTGTATGTTGCTGTGTTTCATCCTGTGTTCTGTGTTTGCGCTACCTAGTCCCAAATAAACGAATATTTATTTAATTATTTAATGTACTTAATGTACTGAGTTGCTAATAAAGATTGTCTAATTTCTTCTCAGATTGAAACATTACCAGAAGATGTCGTGAAGAGCAAAATGATGGAAACTATCAAAAAGTTTATGGGAAAAAATGTGACTGTACCAGAACCAACCGCCATGATCAGGTGGAGTGAAGCGATTTTTGAGTTTCCTTACATATCTATCTTCATCTTAACTTTTTTAGGGTTCCGTACCTCAAAATGGAAAAACGGAACCCTTATAGGATCACTTTGTTGTCCGTCTATCTGTCTGTCTGTCTGCCTATCCGTCTGTTCGTCTATCCGTCTATCTAGAAAACCTCTATAGGGTATATAGCTCAAGTAAAGCAAAAATCCGAAAACCGTAAATTTGTGGTTGCACCACAAAAAAATATTAAAATGTGTTCATGAACATATTTTTAGTATTTTCAATTTTCAAAGTAAGATAACTATACCAAGTGGGGTAGGTATCATATGAAAGGGCTTCACCTGTAGGTATATACTAAAACAGATTTTCATTTAATGTCATGCATAACAGTTTTTGATTTATCGTGCAAAATTAAAAAAATACCCGAGTACGGAACCCTCGGTACGCGAGTCAGACTTTCCCTTGGCCGGTGTTTTGATTTCTTGTGTTTTATATTGCAGATCGAACTGGTACTCCAATCCATTCACACGTGGCAGTTACACATATGACAACCTCCTAAAGCATGAGTATCCAAACGCACGTGCGATATTAGGGGAACCCTTACTTGACGCAACAGGAAGTCCCAAAGTGCTGTTCGCGGGCGAGGCGACTGATTTAGTTCATTTCTCTACCGTCCACGGCGCTAGTGAATCGGGTTTTAGAGAAGCTTCGAGATTATTGCCTATGAGCATACTATAAAATAACAAACAAATGATTTTTCCAATATATTTTTTTAGATGTTCTATTTCACGAAGACCGTTAGGCTATGTCTGTTGAGTGCGCACGTCATGTGCGCGTACACATTGTTATAGTGAGCGGGGCACTCGATCGAAATCTATAGAGCCCACTTTGGCTTTGGTTAGACTTAGGTTCAGTCAAAACGAGACAGATTTACTCCAGCGGTATAACGCTGTCTCATTTTAACAGTCTGAGCTGTCTTCGTGAAATAGAATACCTATACAAGGAAACCTGTCCCACATGATTTTTAATTGTGAAACTTTTGGCTTAAATAAAATGGCACAGAAATGGTATACGTATGACAACCTCCTAAAGCATGAGTATCCAAACGCACGTGTGATATTAGGGGAACCCTTACTTGACGCAACCGGAAGTCCCAAAGTGCTGTTCGCGGGCGAGGCGACTGATTTAGTTCATTTCTCTACCGTCCACGGCGCTAGTGAGTCGGGTTTTAGAGAAGCTTCGAGATTATTGCCTATGAGCATACTATAAAATAACAAACAAATGATTTTTCCAATATATTTTTTTAGATGTTCTATTTCACGAAGACCGTTAGGCTATGTCTGTTGAGTGCGCACGTCATGTGCGCGTACACATTGTTATAGTGAGCGGGGCACTCGATCGAAATCTATAGAGCCCACTTTGGCTTTGGTTAGACTTAAGTTCAGTCAAAACGAGACAGATTTACTCCAGCGGTATAACGCTGTCTCATTTTAACAGTCTGAGCTGTCTTCGTGAAATAGAATACCTATACAAGGAAACCTGTCCCACATGATTTTTAATTGTGAAACTTTTGGCTTAAATAAAATGGCACAGAAATGGTATACGTATGACAACCTCCTAAAGCATGACTATCCAAACGCACGTGTGATATTAGGGGAACCCTTACTTGACGCAACCGGAAGTCCCAAAGTGCTGTTCGCGGGCGAGGCGACGGATTTAGTTCATTTCTCTACCGTCCACGGCGCTAGTGAGTCGGGTTTTAGAGAAGCTTCGAGATTGTTGCCTATAAGCACAGTTTAAAAATATACCAAACAATAGATTTTTCTAATGTATTTCTTTACGTACATAAGTACGTAAATAAAAAAAAATAAGCACCTATAAAGGTGCAAACTTTTTAAAAATAAAGATTCGTTGTAACATTTTAGGCACTTTTATTACTGAAAATCTTCCAGAACTATGCACTAGACATAAATTAATGTGTGAGTTAGAGGTGCATCATGCATGCCCAGGAACTCGATACTTATAAATGCGAAAGTATGTCTGTCTGTCTGTCAGTCTGCCTGCTAACTTTTCTCGGCCCAACAGCTTACATCCCAGAGAAGAACATAGGCTACTTTTAATCCCGGAAAACCAAAGAGTTCCCACGGGATTCTTAAAGGCCCATCCGTTTACACGATTTAAATATGAAAGGTACAGAGGTAGCTTGCATCCTGGAAACTGATATAGACAACTTTTTCTTCTGAAAAATCAAAGAATTCCTACGGGATTTTTAAAAACCTAAATCCACGCGGACGAAGTCGCGGGTATCAACTAGTAAATTATAATCACAGTTTCGATTTCAGGCAAGGTTCAATATAATTGGAAGGGAGATTGCCCAAAACGTACCCAGGCCCGGCGCAAATGAAAAGTATCTCATATACTTAATTATTTAGAGTAAAATTATTTGTAACTAGCTGATACCCGCGACTTCGTTCGCGTGTATGTAGGTTTTTAAAATGCCCGTGGGAACTCTTTGATTTTCCGGGATAAAAAGTAGCCTATGTGCTAATCCAGGTATATCTCCATCTATCTCCATTCTTCAGCCCAATCCGTCCAGTAGTTTTTGCGTGAAGGAGTAACAAACATACACACACACACACACACACATACCAACTTTCTCCTTTATAATATTAGTGTGATTATCACAATTATTATTACTTTCTTTGATGTTGATGGTTGACATATTTTTTTAGCACCAATATAAACAGACTTAACACATCTTTGAGAATATTACGGAGAACTCTCAGGCATGCAGGTTTCCGCACGATATTTTCATGATTAATCGATTAAAATGCACATAGCTCCGAAAAGTTAGAGTAGTGTGCCCGGTCGATCGAATACCGAACACTCCTTATAGAATAGAATATAATAGAATAGATTTTTTATTCAAAAAACCTTTTTACAAGTGCTTTTGAATCGTCAAAATAATCTACCACTGGTTCGGAATGCCGTTCCTACCGAGAAGAACCAGCAAGAAACTCGGCGAAGAAACTTAAATTTACAATAATACTAGCCGATGCCCGCGACTTCGCCCGCGTGGATTTAGGTTTTTCGAAATCCCGTAGGAACTCTTTGATTTTCCGGGATAAAAAGTAGCCTTTGTGCTAATCCAGGATATTATCTATCTTCATTCCAAATTTCAGCCAAATCCGCCCAGTAGTTTTTGCGTAAAGGAGTAACAAACATACAGACACACACACACACATACAAACTTTCGCCTTTATAATATTAGTGTGATGCCATACTATACCTACTATACAAGCAATTGCAGCCCCGCACATTGCTAGAGCGAGTCAAATCCATGCTTTTTTGTCATTTACATAACCTTCGATTGTGTAATAGAATAGGTATGCTTTTTTCAGAAGGATACTTTTAATAGATTTTTCAAACTTGTGTAAAGGCAAGTCTAAAATTGACTGTGGAATTTTATTATACAACTAGCTGATGCCCGCAGCTTCGCCCGCGTGGATTGGTCAGATCCCCTGCAGCATCAGGATTGAGGAGTTGGAATCCAAATTTTTTATGAAACAATGTCGCAAAGTTCCTCTATCGATTAAAAAAAAAATGACGCAAATCGGTTCCGAAATCTCGGAGATTTCGGTGTACATAGGTAGAAAAACACAACTCCCTTTTTGAAAGTCGGTTAAAAAGTAGCCTATGTTGCGCCCTGGTCAATTCTCTACTTGTCTGTGAAAATCCCGTCAAAATCGGTTCAGCCGTTTCGAAGATTAGCCTTTTCAAGCAGACAGACAGACAGACAGACAGACAGACAGACAAAAATTTTAAAAACGTGTGATTCAGTTATAGTATCGTTCAAATAACCGTATGACCTTAATATGCGGTAGTTATTTCGAAATTACAGACACTACAATTTTATTTATTAATTAAAAAAGTATAGATATAACACTCATTCCCACAAATGACATTCCCACTTCCCTGGAGCGTAGGATTTAGAAAGGCTATAGAAAGAAGTCCTATCCACTAGGCTATCACTTCTTCAGACAGAGTTTAACGACACAGAATCCTGTTTCTTTGTTTAAAACCATCGCTATCTCTGGAGCCTCCTCGGTGAAATCACACGTGGGCGGATTTCACCATTCGCTACAGAAACCTAGTTTAATAAAACTTAGTTTAGCTTAACTGAGTTTAAACAAACAATTTGAACTCAGTTTAAGTCAAACCGATTTCACCAGCTCTATACTAATCGCGTTTAGTAAAACTAAGTTTTAGTTGCAAGAACAAAGCGCATTGTCATTGTGCTATACCTGCTCTTTGTTCTTTTTCTTTTCGGCCGGGCGATTCAGAACACTCGATTCGGTAAGTTACCGTTCGATAAGACGTACTCTTCATTGAAAAATACGTCTTATCGAACGATAACTTTCCGAATCGATTGTTCTGAATCGCCCGGCTGGTCGGTGTTTGTATGGTGTCTGTCATTGTGTTTCTTTTTAAAGTTTTTATTATTTAAGTATTTGAAATTGATATCAATATAAGTTTTTTGTTATAGTATTTTGTTTTATTAATTTTGTGGTTATTTTGTATTGTTAGTTGTTGTTGTTTTTACTTTGCTACTAGTTATGTCAAAAAGAAAAAGAGACACCACTTTTGCCGCCAGCGAAAAATTGGCTCTTGCTGAAGTCGTCGAAAGACACTTCAACATTGTCGAAAATAAAAAAAACCAACGCGGCTTCATTGGCTGAAAAGCGTGAAGAGTCGAAGTGCTTCTTCTCTTTCTAGTATCCATCTTGGACGACGAACAACATATTACATCAGCATCACTATCATCAAAAACTAATGCCAATGCTCTTTTCATATTGATAATAATGACGCTCGACGCTTGACAGCTCTCTAAACTCGGTTTAACTGAGCTAAACGTCGAAAATTGGGGGTTTAGAATTTAAACCGCGTTTAGCTTTAACTGCGTTTAATTGACGTCGGTGAAATGCAAACTATGGCCTTAAACTCAGTTATGTGCGTAAACTGAGTTTAGCGTGAACTAATCGCGTTTAGTTTTGTCGGTGAAATTGGCCTAAGAATGTTAAAAGCTAAGCCTAGTCGCCTAAAAACCGGTCAAGTGCGAGTCAGACTCGCGCACCGAGAGTTCCGTACTCGGGTATGTTTTCCGACATTTAGCACGATAAATCAAAAACTATTATGCATAAAAATAAATAAAAATCTGTTTTAGAATGAACAGGTAAAGCTCTTTCATATGATACCCCACTTGGTATAGTTATCTTACCTTGAAAATTGAAAATACTATTTTTTTTTGTAATGTAACCACAAATTCTTGGTTTTCGAATTTTCCCCTTTACTTGTGCTATAAGACCTACTTACCTGCCAAATTTTCTAGGTCAACGGGAAGAATCCTATAGGTTTTCTTGACAGACACGACAGACTGACAGACAACGAAGTGATCCTATAAAGGATCTTTTGTTCCTTTTGAGTAAG
This sequence comes from Maniola jurtina, assembly GCF_905333055.1. NCBI lineage: Eukaryota > Metazoa > Arthropoda > Insecta > Lepidoptera > Nymphalidae > Maniola > Maniola jurtina. Next base: position 3,826,916 of record NC_060055.1, on the reverse strand, counting down.
GAACCCTAAAAACATCGCATATCTCTCTAAAAGCTTGTTCGCGATAAGCCTTTCCATTGCAAACTGAAAAAGGCGACCGTAATCAGTGCAGCGAAGCGAAAAGTAACTGTAGGAAAGTATACATGACCTGAGAAGGCCTGTATACAGCCATTAGCCAAGTCAAGCTCGCAGTATGACCGCAGCCGCCTAGCGGTCAAGGCTCCAGCCCAGTGCCTAGCGCGGAATTTAAAAAAGTAAAATAAAAGCGCGCGTAACTGTCAACGTCATTTTGTTTTTTCGACGCTAAATAAAAAAAAACTTTTCTTTTTTTTTAACGACGCTTTCGGATTCTACGTTAACTGGATTTAAATAGTACGGATAACTGTATAGTGGCCGTGGATAATGAGTTCGTGATTGTGTGTAGTGGAGCCCGTTTAACAGGTGAATAATTTAAATTTAATAATCTATTTAAAAAAAATAAAGGGTAATTTTTATTTCACGATTCATGGTCATAAACAATTTTTTTTTTAATTTCAATATTACGCTGTTTTTGTTTTTAGAACCGTTGCTTTCAAATAAATAAAAAAATGAACGAGAGTCGTTTAGGAATTCTTAATCTTGTCTTAATTTATTTGCTAAAAAGATCAAAAAAGTACAAAGACATGGATGAAAGAGCCCGTTTTTTATAGCTTTATCAGTGCTCAGCCGAGACCATCGGGAATAACGGCCCTGCAATCATAGGTTGTTGCTCTTCCTACTGGCCGCTCTACAGAAATAAAACCAGAATGTTTATTAAAGGAAAGCCACAGGCTCTAAACCCTAGCTACTTAGTTACTTAACGAGCTTTATAAGGTTGGTATAATATGTATAGTAGCGCAATTAACTACCTAAATGAGACTCGAGTTAATTTATTTTTATAATGCAAAAATGTAGAGTTCTTTGTTTGTTTGAATTTTTAAAACTAAATAAAAATTTCGTGTACCAAAATTGTAGTTACAAAGTAATAATAAATTAAGCTAAGTACATAGGAAATGCTTATCTCTTAACAGAGATTAAACTAAATTATCAAATTACTTTAAAACTAGTTTAAGAACAACGCACCGAATTTAGAACCTCCTTTTTGGAAGTCGTTTAAAAAGCAATCATAAATATCTTAAGCTATAACTTTCTTGCTTGTACAGATAAACATAATTTAATACCGTGGTTCTGTCTTTGTTTGATTATATAGATATATGTATTTTTTACTAAATAGCTTGATTGCAAAATAAAAAAAATATTTCAAAACTCTCGCAAAAATTCTACTTAGGTATTTAGAAAATGATCGGGAAAATCGTATTATCTTTATTTCTAAAATGATATCATTTTATCCTTTGCAGTCTTTAAAAAAAAAACGCTATGGAATTTCCGAACGCCTTTTAATCCAATTTGCAATGAAAAAGTTGTAAAAAAAAGTACGGCCGGTCGTGAGTTTGTGTCGGTCGCGTTCCGTTGTGTAAATGTAGGTCAGTGAAATGAACGAAACACGGTCCCGTATGGAATCCGACCCGGACCGACCGCGGTCGATTCTGTCGCACTGACATGACATACATTCTTTTATTATTCATTCTATATTCAAATTTATTTTTCGCGAGTCGTAAAGTCGACTGGTTAAGAACCTAAATTGAATTCTTTATTTTTTTTTAATAAATTTTTGAGACAAAGGACTTTTATTATTGTGAAAAAAGACGTTTATTTCAAAAGCTAAAACGAAACGCAATTTAATTAATATTTTTAATTTCAACCGCAATTTACAAGAAATTTGAAAATTTTATTCCTAAATTTTAAAACAAAGTAGAGTTTTACGCTCTGAAATAACATCGTTTAACAACGCATAAAATTCGGCAAAGGTTGACATTTATACAGCCAGGTATGGTATTATTAAATATTAAATTATCTTTGTATCGTAAGAATTTTTACTGACATTTCAATTGGCTTACTTTTAAGATAAGCTGAGATAAGCAGGTTTTTGAGGTCGTTAACATCGAAGCTTAGCTGGGAAACAGAAAGTATGGGCACTGCCGTTATTTAGATGTAGCGATGAAAGCCTGAATGTCTTTGACATAGTGTCCTTCTTTTTTGTTGTTGGCCTAATCTTTTGCTCATTAAGTTTATCGTCCCATTTTTAATTAAATCGGTTAACTCTTTATTTGGTGCTAAGTGAGCTGACTAAAGTATCATAAGTATCCTTCTCTAGGAAATGTACATGACCTACTTCATCAAGATCAACTCATTGCCGGGCCACTACTGAGCACAGGTCCCTTCTCACGATGAGAAAAAGCCACTAGGCTATATTAAAAATAGTGCTGTATTTATTTAGAAGACTAGCTGATGCCCGCAGCTTCGCCCGCGTGGATTGGTCAGATCCTCTGCAGCATCAGGATTGAGGAGTTGGACTCCAAATTTTTTATGAAACAATGTCGCAAAGTTCCTCTATCGATTAAAAAAGAAATGACGCAAATCGGTTCCGAAATCTCGGAGATTTCGGTGTACATAGGTAGAAAAACACAACTCCCATTTTAAAGTCGGTTAAAAAGTAGCCTATGTTACGCCCTGGTCAATTCTCTACTTGTCTGTGAAATTCCCGTCAAAATCGGTTCAGCCGTTTCGAAGTTTAGCCTTTTCAAGCAGACAGACAGACAGACAGACAAAAATTTTAAAAACGTGTGATTCAGTTATAGTATCGTTCAAATAACCATATGACCTTAATATGCGGTAGTTATTTCGAAATTACAGACAGACACTCCAATTTTATTTATTAGTATAGATTCCACTTAGGTACTTATTACTTGAGTATGTCTCATAATGAATGTTATTTTATTCCACACAAATGACATGCCTTTCAAAGAAACGGCGCTTATTTTAATCACAACGTTGTTCACAACTTCATCCGCGTGGATTTACTCAGGTTTTCAAAATTCCGTAGGACCTGTTTGATTTTCCGAAACAAGAATGAGAATTTCTTTATTGGCTAAAATATGTTACACAAAAACTTAAATAGCTTAAGTAGCTTAAGTTAGGTAAAAATATCACATCAATCTATTGCCTCACTGTTGCGTGATTGAAGGACAAAACAACGAACAAATTTTTGTATTTATAATATTAGTACTAGTAGTAATGGTACTCGTAAAGACATGAGCTTTGAAAGTTAATAACTTGGAGGAATAAATATGTTAATAAGTACAAAGCTACTAATATTTAAAGTCAAATCACGAACTAACTATTAATGTAATAGGCAAATTACATGCTTTCTAGCAAGTAGGCATAGATAATAATTATCTTTTATTATGAATTGTCCTTTCCTTTATCTATGGTCCTTTCTAATATCTAGATACGACGCGGTCGGCTTTGATCAAACACTGTAAGTACACTTGTAAGTGTAAATTAAAAATTTATACACCCCCGACAAGTGAAGGTTTACAGTAACTAGAAAAGAGCTGATAACTTTCAAACGGCTGAACCGATTTTCTTGGATTATTAAGAACACTCTCGATCAAGCCACCTTTCAAACAAAAAAAACTAAATTAAAATCGGTTCATTAGTTTAGGAGCTACGGTGCCACAGACAGATACACAGATACACACGTCAAACTTATAACACCCCTCTTTTTGGGTCGGGGGTTAAAAATGGGCCAAAGTCGAAGGTTTCTATTTTCTAGCAAGCGTTTAAAACACATTTTAATTTTTTTTCACAAAAAAAAGTGTTTCAATTTTCAAAGTAAGATAACTATACCAAGTGGGATATCATATGAAAGGACTTTACCTGTATTTTATTTTTATGCATAATAGTTTTTTGTATCGTGCATAATGTTAAAAAAATACCCGAGTACGGAACCCTCGGTGCGCGAGTCTGACTCGCACTTGGCCGGTTTTTTTAGCGTAGCAGCACACGCCGGGTATATTACTTGGTCGTTAATATTTTTTAATATACGACATTACAAAAAAGAGAAAACCCTACAGATAACATACTTATAATGTTAAATTAAGCAAGTGTTATCAGTATCTATTGATTTCCATTTTGTGAGGTTTCACAACCTTACAACCATAATGCGGGCGCGTTACAAAACCATCATTTGCATAATAATCTCTGTAGGTGCATTTCCCGACGAAACGTATCGAAAAATTCTTTTTGGTCTTTTCTATAATCATAATTTTTAGTAGGTACGTTGAGCCTCAATAGCTCAACCGGTAAAGGAGTGGACTGAAAACCGAAAGGTCGACGGTTCCAACCCCGCCCGTTGCACTATTGTCGTACCTACTCCTAGCACAAGCCTGACGCTTAGTTGGAGAGGAAAGGGGAATATTAGTCATTTAACATGGCTGATATTCTTTTTAAAGAAAAAGAAAAAAAAATTAGGAAGGAGATACATCATCATCATCAACCCATCGAGTATCGACGGCCCACTACTGAGAACGGGAAGCAGAATGAGAAGGGTTTTTAGACTTTAGCCTAGTCCATGGTCAAGTGCGTATTTGGCTATGTCAAAAAAAAAAACTCAGTGATGATTAAATAGAAGGTCTTCCAAAATACCTAAAATCTACGTTCTTTGTTAGTTTTAAGTGTAATAACCATTTTATGTATCCATTAAACTACAAGTGTAAATTAAAAATTTATAACACCCCCGACAAGTGAAGGGTAACTAGAAAAGAGCTGATAACTTTCAAACGGCTGAACCGATTTTCTAGGATTATAGCTAAGAACAATCTCGATCAAGCCACCTTTCAAACAAAAAAAACTAAATTAAAATCGGTTCATTAGTTTAGGAGCTACGATGCCACAGACAGATACACAGATACACACGTCAAACTTATAACGCCCCTCTTTTTGGGTCGGGGGTTAAAAAAAGCACGTCAAATCATTGTGACGTCACATGCCAGTATTTCAGAAAGCACAGTTCACAACAGTTGGGGAACTTCTAACAAAACGTTGAGGCATCAATGTCACTGGCAGGCGTCAAATGGTGGTTAAATCTTAGTACATTTGACGCTGATAGCCCATTTTTAACCCCCGACCCAAAAAGAGGGGTGTTATAGTTTGACGTGTGTATCTGTGCATCAGTCTTATTATTCGTATTAATTTACAAATTGCGAAAAACCAAATTTTTTCGAATTTCGAGGGCAGACCCGTCTCTTGGACCTTAAGATAATTACTAATTAGGCGTATAAAAATTGTTTTCAAAACGCAATAACAAAAATTCTCACAATTTAATAACCTCAGGAAAAAATAACTGTAGTGCGCATATAAAACATATTATTTACATACAATGAGCAGAAAAATCTTTGTAAGCCGAGAGATGGCCGTGAGATTTGCCATTGACCGAATACATCAAAATAATGGAGATATTTAATTAAATTAAGTTTTTTAAATAAAAAAATAGCCAGCAAACGAGTAGGCGGGTCACGTGATGTTAAGTGATTATCACCGCCCATGTACATTTGCAGCACCAGAGGAACCGTCGATGCTATTGCCGGCCTTTCGGGAATTTGTTGGTCTGCGCCTTGAATGACCTCATGTTGTAATCTAGTGGGAACACCGCCGATGGGAGTTGATTCCACAGTTTAGGTTCCAACAAAGGGTCTGACGCAACGGCCGGTCGAAGTGCACCAGGCACTCAAGTGGTTAGGGTGAAATTGCTTACGGTGGTGCGGTTGTAGAAAAGGAAGGTGGAATGAAGTCAAACAGCTCTTCAGAGCACTCCCCATTATAAAGGCGATGCAACAAGCAAAGAGAGCTTACATCTCTGCGATGCTCCAGGCTTTCCAACGAGCCAGTTAGTTTGAGATCGTCCACAAGTCGAACAGCCCGCCTTTGGATCCGATCAAATGGAAGGACTTGGTACTCTGGGTGCTCCGAGTTTAATGTAGATTGTAGGTCAATAATTCTGCCAATTCGCACGTGGTGGACGGCACAAGCTAGGAAATAGATGTGCGTTTAAAAACACGGTAGCACTACTCTAGTCTTTGGACACATTTTGTTTCTCATTAAATAAGTAATGCCTGACGGCACTAGGATATTGGACCATTACCATCGGTCCTGCAAGCGGATTCTATTGAAGAACGGCGAGATCCTCTTATTGTGTACTTTGTAACACTTTTAGGTCGTCTCTGGGACTATTTTGTGCTGATAAGAGATTCTTATCACGTCACAAGGTATAAAATCGGATGCAATAAGTGCGGAAGTTGTGTTTAGGAAACAAAATGGCGTACAATTTGTATTTTGGTTTCGAATAGGTAGATACCAAAAAAAACCGGCCAAGTGCGAGTCAGACTCGTGAGGTGTGGTAGCAAAGAGTATAATAGAGTGGTAATAAACAGACTTCACTTAAGGAAGGACGTGTGTATCACTTGGACCCCCTTCCCCCCTCGCGGGCACACTATATGTCGACCCTGCCAGGATCGCCACCGAGGGTTCCGTATTCAGGTGTTTTTTTTTACATTTTGCGCGATAAATCAAAAACTGATCTGCATCAAAATAAATAAAAATCTGTTTTAGAATGTACAGGTAAAGTCCTTACATATGATACCACACTTGATATAGTTATCTTACTTTGAAAATTGAAAACATTTTAATTTTTTTTAATGATGTAACCACAAATTCGTGGTTTTCAGATTTATTCCTGTACTTGTGCTATAAGACCTACCTACCTGCCAAGTTTCGTGATTCTAAGGTCAACGGGAAGTACCCTATAAGTTTTCTTGACAGACACGACAGACGGCCAGACAGACAGACAACAAAGTGATCCTATAAGGGTTCCGTTTTTCCTTTTGAAGTACGGAACCCTAAAAACGGGCAATAACCTATACACTATACTATATACTTACATTTTATGTATATTCAAGGACTCGGCCAAGTATGAATACAGCTTGAATAAAGTAGGCAGGTAAGTTGCAAGTAAACTAGAATGCAAGCCGGTTTAGTTTAGAAAATACCTAACTGAACTTTTCTAGATAGGCTGTCTAGGAACTTAATCTAGGTAGGGTTATAGGATTATTGTGATAAACTTATGGCCAGTACACTACTGAGCACATCGGAGTGATTCGCTAACTCATGATTGATCATCAGTTCAAACCATTAAGCTCATTTGACATTAATTAGTAATCCATTGAAGGTTTTCTATAAAAGATTATTTTTATATCACTCAGTGAAGCAGCAATGTAGAATCAACCAATGTCCAAATATGAGCATATGAGGATATGTATCATGGCTTATCTTGTAGGTTATTTGATAGGGTATGTATGATCAACTCATTTCCGCCCCACTACTGAGTACGGGTCTCCTCTCAGAATGAGAAGGGTTTAGGCCATAGTCTGCCACGCTGGCCCAATGCGGATTGGCAGACTTCACACACCTTTGAGAACATGGAGAACTCTCAGGCATGCAGGTTTCCTCACGATGTTTTCCTTCACTGTTAAAGCAAGTGATATTTAATTGCTTAAAACGTACAACTGAAAAGTTAGTGGTGCGTGCCCGGGATCGAACCCCCGACCTCCGATTAGGAGGCGGATGTTCTAACCACTAGGCTATCACAGCTGTATAGCTGCGTAGGATACAAAACATTAAATAAATAAATTGATAACATACTAAATATTAAAAACTCAGATAAGATTCGAACATGTGAACCTCGGTATGGATCCTCATTAACCACTAAGCCATCGTGGTATTTTCGTGTTTATTTTTAGTACAAGTGAAAGCGATTTCCAATAAAAAGTACTAGAGCATCATAACAATATGAGAGAGATTGAATTAAATTAATTAAGCCACATTAACGAAGTACCGTTAGTGTAATGGACGTATATGGCACGAGGAATCTATACCGACCAGTTCTGGGCGCCTTCCGAGAGAAATTGTTTAACTCTAGTACCTAGGTACCTATAATAAGTACATCTATCTATCTATTACTAGTATTATTAGTTTGTAAGTTTGTTGGTAGAAAGTAATCTCTGGAAGTACTGAAGCGATTTTGAAAACTCTTTTACAAATCGAAAAATCTACAGAAGTTTATGTATATTTTACAGGAAAAAAAATCAGCGCTCAAACCATCATAGTTTTTTTTTTTAATTAACAATAAACCTGTACAAAGTTAATATTAAGGTTCGTTAACATAAGTGATTCCTGTTTTACCTTTTCTGTACGGAACCCGCGGTGCGTGAGTCTGACTCGCACTTGGCCTTTTTTTGCTATTTTTTCGAAGTCGGGTTATAGTTTTTTTTTCTGCAAAATCAGAGCTCCCACAGAATTTTTAAAAAACCGGCCAAGTGCGACTCATACTCGCGCACCAAGAGTTCCGTACTCGGGTATGTTTTCGACATTTTGCACGATAAATCAAAAACTATCATGCATAAAAATAAATAAAAACCTATCTTAGAATGTACAGGCAAAGTCCTTTCATATGATACCCCACTTGGTATCTTGGACAGACACAACAAAGTGATCCTATGAGGGTTTCGTTTTTACTTTTGAGGTACGGAACCCTAAAAACCTAAATCCATGCGGACGATGTCGAGGGCACTATGAAGAACAAAACTAGACTAGATTAGGCTAGAGTCATTAGACTATGTCATCTCTATTATGATAATTAAGAGGGGTCTCTTCTTCACTCGCTCCTTACAAACGTAGTTCCAATTTCATTTGAATATTAAGCAACCAAAGTCCATGAAATTTTACAGACATATACTAGAAACTAATATCTATGCCTGTGGTTTTCCAGTTTTTTTTTTTTTTGTTTAAATTTCTGTTAAAATATTCGGTTTCAAAGTTACGCGGTCTTAAAAATTCACATACAAATCTTTGAGCCCCTGTAATTTCAAAACTACATATTTTTAGAAAATTCTAAAACACCACAGGCACAGATATTAGTTTCTAGAATATGTTTGCAAAAGTTCATGGACTTTGGTTGCTTAATATTCAAATGAAATTGGAACTACGATTGTATGGAGTAAGTGACGGAGAGAGCCCTGTTAACATCTAGGTGGGTACAATTTTTTCAACTACCTATTACTGTAGGCTACAATCTAGATCTATATCTAGGTAAAGATAAAAAATACAGTTAAAATCTAAGTAACCCGATTACCGGGCGTAACGGCTTCGAGCGTGTAAAATGTCATCACAGAAATATTAAATCACACTAATCACACTATCATCACACTAATATTATAAAGGCGAAAGTTTGTATGTGTGTGTGTGTATGTTTGTTACTCCTTCACGCAAAAACTACTGGACGGATTTGGCTGAAATTTGGAATGGAAATAGATAATATCCAGGATTAGCACATAGGCTACTTTTTATCCCGGAAAATCAAAGAGTTCCCACGGGATTTCGAAAAACCTAAATCTACGCGGACGAAGTCGCGGGCATCATCTAGTCATTTATAATGCACGGGCCAAGGCATCCTATTAATATTATAAACGCGAAAGACTGTCGGACAGACAGACAACAAAGTGATCCTTTAAGGGTTCCTTTTTTCCTTTTGAGGTACAGTACCCTAAAAAGTACCCATTGAAGTATGTAAGTTAGTCCGTCATTTAGTAATGATAGAATACGTAATCGGCGATAATTTGTAATTTGGTCAGCGAATGTGTGTCAGACTACCGTTAGAGCGCGGCGGGACGTGTGAAAGTTGTACTGGCGCTACCTCGGATACCACTACCTCGTACCGCCGAGAAGATTGCATTCCGTTGCCATGGAAACGATCCCGACTTTGCCTGACTCGTCTTCCTTAACAGGGCTCTCTCCGTCGTTTCGTTTCGTCGTCGAGGGTTTCGTTTTCCTTTTGAGGTACGGAACCCTAAAAACCTAAATCCATGCGGACGATGTCGAGGGCACTATGAAGAACAAAACTAGACTAGATTAGGCTAGAGTCATTAGACTATGTCATCTCTATTATGATATTTAAGAGGGGTCTCTTCGTCACTCGCTCCATACAAACGTAGTTCGTCTCTCATTGGAATGCTAACCAATCATACTCAATGGAATATTGTAGAAACGTTCGGGGAACTAATATCTATGTCTGTGGTTTTCCAGTTTTCCGTAAAAATATTCGGTTTCAAAGTTACGCGGTCTTAATTTACATACAAATCTTTGAGCCCCTGTAATTTTAAAACTACATATTTTTAGAAAAATCTAAACCACCACAGGCACAGGATATTAGTTTCTAGAATATATCTGCAAAATTTCATGGACTTTGGTTGCTTAATATTCAAATGAAATTGGAACTACGATTGTATGAAGCAAGTGACGGATAGAGCCCTGTTAATATACAAAAATTGTATTTATTTTAAAAATTATGGCCCTTGAAAAATCTCTATTTCAGGGAAAATTTTGAGGCAACTATATAAAAAACTAGAAAATTGAAAATTAACAACTTCATGTCACGTTTTATTTCATAATAATATCAAATGTCTTTAGTTTGTGTTATTTTTTTTCCCCTAAAAATATGCATAATTTCAAAACTTCGATTTTCAAAGCAAAATTCATTTGCCTCTCTCGGGGTGAGGTGCAGTTGGAGGGAAAGGGTGACGCACAAATAACGTTGTTTCCGTCATCTGAGGAAACAGCACTATTTTAGGTTCCACCCGCCTGCATGAAGTGGGCTCTTAAGGTGCCCACGCACTTGAACTGAACTGCAACTGAACTGCGCGTCGCGGCAGCGCCCCGCACGATATTCTCTCCAGCCGCGACGCGCGGCAGTGACGCGCTACGCGGTACGCGCGTCGCGGCTGGAGAGAATTTCAGTTCGAGTGCGTGGGCACCTTTAAACAGCTAAAACCACAAGTAGTTAGGTTGCGAGCTATAATGGGACAGAGGAACCTACAATTATAACTGTTTCAGGACAGGCTTCCGCAATGCTGCGGCTTAACATCTTAACGGTCGACTCATTGCTCTAGCGGTACTTTAGGGCGGTTTTCCATAGCCCTTTCTTAACTGTACGAGAAAATTACCTACTAGGTACTGCGTAAAAACTGATATTTTTAACCCCCGACCCAAAAAGAGGGGTGTTATAAGTTTGACGTGTGTGTCTATGTATCTGTCTGTGGCATCGTAGCTCCTAAACTAATGAACCGATTTTAATTTAGTTTTTTTTTGTTTAAAAGGTGGCTTGATCGAGAGTGTTCTTAGCTATAATCCAAGAAAATCGATTAAGCCGTTTGAAAGTTATTAGGTCTTTTCTAGTTACTGTAACCTTCACTTGTCGGGGGGGTTATAAATTTTTAATTTACACTTGTATTTCATTTTATTCAGATACAATTAGCCCTTGACTGCAATCTCACCTGGTGGTAAGTGATGATGCAGTCTAAGATGAAAGCGGGCTAACCATGGAAGGGCATACCCCTTTTACTTTTGAATCGTCAAATGCATCTACCACTAGTTCCGAATGCCTTTCGACCCGAGAAGAGCCATCAAGAAACTCGGCGGTTACTCTTTACAGAGATTTGATATACAATATTATGCCATGTGTATGTAAGTAATTGAATTCCCGCGCATTGCTGGAGCGAACTGCAGGTCAAATCCACGCTCTTTTATCGTTTACATAATCTTCGATTGTATAATATGCTTTCTTTCGGGAGCATAATTTTAATACATTTTTAAACTTTTATTAAGGCAAGTCCAAAATTGATTGCGAAGTTTTGTTGTAAAAGATTTCAAATCCCTATTTTACACCTTAGGGGTTGAATTTTCGAAAAACCTTTCTTAGCGGGTTTCTACTTCATAATAGCTATCTGAATGCCTTTCAGCCCGATTTCAGTTGATATATCAGTCAGTCAGTCAGCTTTTCCTTTATACATGTACCTATATTTAGATTAGTATTAGTATGGATCGTTACGTAACCTACGTAATATTAAAACTGTCTTCTCTTTTGTTACAGAAACAAAAAAAATGCTCCGGAGATCATAGCGAACGCGCAAACAGACACACAAAAATGGGCCCCCCCATTTCAACATGGCCGAGCAGTGCACGGAGAGATACTAAAGTGTCAAGTGAAAAGTGCTTCGTAGTTCATATAGTGGACAACTGCAGTGCCATAGTGGGCTTGCATTATACGTTTCTGTTTATATTAATACAAGTGCTGCTTAGTTTTGTGGCTGCCAGTCCTGTTATATTGAGCTTGGATTATTTACAAGGTAATTATAATTGTTTTACTATTTCTTCTTCAAATACAAATAGCTAGATGACGTCCGCCACTTCTGAATACGCGTGGATTTAGGTTTTGACGTGACAACGTCTTATAATTCGATAGAGCCGGCTGCACGCACGAAAAAACATGACTCATGCGGCGTTACCTCGCTCTGAGGCGTTCCATGTAAGGCTTGAAGTGCAAGCGAGAGCGCGGAACGAGCGACAAAGAAGCACAATCGGCATTTGTTGTCACGTTTTCAACTATCGTCAATAAACCGACTTTACAGACAACTAATTTTTTTAAAAATCCCGTGGGAACTCTTTGATTTTTTAGAGCGAAAATATCCGCATAAAGGATGCAAGCTAGATACCTTGCATCCTGGGGACCGGCTGCTACGGATAGGGTACTTTTTGTCCCAAAAAATAGAAACGTTTCCACGGAATTTTTAAAAACCTAAATCCACACGTATGAAGTCACGGCCATTATCTAGTTTTTATTTAACAATTATCTAAATGATGCCCGCGATTTTGACCGTGTGGGTTTAGGTTTTTAAAAATCCATATTTTACAGTCCATCCGTTTAACCGATTTTGACGAAAGATACAAAGATAGCTTGTAGGGATGAGCTTTATAAATTATTCACCAAAAAAATTAAAAGTTTCCAAGTAATTTTTAAACAACCTAAATCCATCTGGATGAAGCCCAAGTATTTTGAGAGCTTGCATCCCAGGGACGGGCATAGGCCACTTTTTATCCCAAAAAATCAAAGGGTTCGCACAGGATTTTTCAAAAACCTATACAGCAGCTACACGGACGAAGTTGCATCATTTTTAGAGACCTCATGACGAATTCATGAATTTATTCAAAATGATATTTTATTCCATAATAGATAACTTTCTTCTAGCTCCAAACAAATTAACAAGTGGCAGCCAAACAATAAAAAAAACTTTTAGATGCGTGACTAAGAGGGGTCTCTCCGTCACTCGCTCCATACAAACGTAGTTCCAATTTCATTTGAATATTAAGCAACCAAAGTCCATGAAATTTTACAGACATATTCTAGAAACTAATATCTAATGCCTGTGGTTTTCCAGATTTCCGTTAAAATATTCGGTTTCAAAGTTACGCGGTCTGAAAAATTCACATACAAATCTTTGAGCCCCTGTAATTTTAAAACTGCATATTTAAAAAAAAATCTAAAACACCACAGGCACAGATATTAGCTTCTAGAATATGTCTGCAAAATTTCATGGACTTTGGTTGCTTAATAAATAATTAATATTCAAATGAAATGGGAACTACGATTGTATGGAGTAAGTGACGGAGAGAGCCCTGTTAAAAGTAGCAGCCAAACAATAAAAAAAAACTTTTAGATGCGTGACTAATACCTACACAAAATGTCAAAATATTTTCACTTTTTCCTCTTTCACCGGTTATGCATCATAATGAGCCGATTCGATCCACCTCTTTTGTTACCATATCGAGAACTAGATGACGCCCGCGACTTCGTCCGCGTGGATTTAGGTTTTTCGAAATCCCGTGGGAACTCTTTGGTTTTCCGGGATAAAAAGTAGCCATTGTCCTAATCCAGGATATTATCTATCTCTATTCCGAATTTCAGCCAAATCCGTCCAGTAGTTTTTGCGTGAAGGAGTAACAAACATACACACACACACACACACATACGAACTTTCGGCTTTATAATATTAGTGTGATCACTTACACTTCCTCAAGCTGACTAACCTCTGAGTTAGCGGTGTAGAGGTCCAGTCAGTTGTTTATTCTAAGGGTCCAGGGTTCGATTCTGATTCGATCAATTTGAAAAACTGGTTAGTGCGAGTCGCACACTGAACTGCCTAATGGCATACCATAGGATAGTCGTGTTTGGCCTTACTTATTGGGGGGGATATATCATATAGGATCACTTTGTTGTCTGTCTGTCTGTCTGTCCGTCTGTCCGTCTGTCCGTCTGTCAGTCCGTCCGTCCGTCGTGTCTGTCAAAAAAACCTATAGGGTACTTAAAACCGTGAATTTGAGATAGCATCAAAAAAATAATTAAAATGTGTTTCAATTTTCAAAGTAAGATAACTATACCAAGTTGTGTATCATATGAAAGGGCTTTACCTGTACATTCTAAAACAGATTTTTATTTATTTTTAAGCATAACAGTTTTTGTTAGATGCTTTTGACGATTCGAAAGAACTTGTAAAAGTCTAATTGAATAAAAACATTTTGAATTTTGAATTTTGAATTTTGATTTATCGTGCCGAATGTCGGAAAAATTACCCGAGTACGGAACCCTCAGTGCGCGAGTCTGACTCGAACTTGGTCGATTTTTTTACTTTTAAAACTTATTTTGATATCAATGATATAATTTACCTGTGTTGCCAGTGGTTGTAGCAGCGTGTGTTTCCCCACTTTCACTTCCTTTCCGCGAAGGAACGAGGTCAAGTGTGTCATCTTCGGGGACACAGTTGTCGGCGAAACGCTTTTAGCTTGTTTCTTTTCTTTCATAGGCGCCTTTAGAAAATTGTACCTACTTATTACCCGATTTTAGCCGTAAATGTATGTATGTAACTATGTATGTATATATGTATGTATGTTTGTATCCAGATTCTGTGTGTTCGACCGTAGCGCCTAAAGTACTGGGCCGGTTTTGATGAATGAGGTGTCAATTGATTCGTTGTACCGGGTGACATAGGCTATGTTTTTAACCGAATTCAAAAAAAGGAGTAGGTTCTCAATTCATCGGAATCTTTTTTTTTATTTTTATTTATGCATGTTCACCGATTACTCAAAGACGCCTGGACCGATTTGGAAATAATTTTTTTTTTTCGCAGGTGGTCCCATATAAATATTTAAACCCGGACTTCGTCTGTGTTGGTGTTAGCTGGCGGGCGTGCTCTGCCTTTTTGGGGTGTTTTATTTTTTGTTAAAACTGACTGGAAAGCGCTCTAAAGGGGTGCCGTGCGTATGTCGGCGAGTGCCAGCACAGACGGGGTCCATACATGTATAGTTTAACTAACTTGTTACAAATAACTACAAACTTGACATTAGCTAATCTTTGTAAAGCCAGAAGAGAGAGAAAAAAAAGAAAATATTTAAACCCGTTCAGTAGTTTTTGCGTGATGCGCGTCCAGACTGACAGACAAAAAATCCAAAAAGATTGTTTTGGGGTCTATATCGATAGTAATGTTTTCTCCGATTATAATTTTCAAAATATATCAAATGTACAGAAAACGTCCAGTTACAGTTCTATTTTAAGTATAGAAGAAAATCTTTAATTTTCCGGGATAAAAAGTACTCTATGTCCGTCCCCAGGATATAAGCTAACCCTGTACCAAATTTCGTCAGAATCGGTTACACTGTTGGGCCGTGAAAAGGTAGCAGACATACAGACACACTTTCGCATTTATAATAATTAGTATGGATGATACCTAGCACTGTGATGCCCGCGACTTAATTACCGTAACGTAAGTTTTCCGAATCGAGTGTTCTGAATCGCTCGGCAGGTTAGCCCGCTTCCATCTTAGACTGCATCATCACTTACCACCGTGAGATTGCAGTCAATGGCTAACAGTTTTTAAATCTGAATTTAAATAAAAAAACAGAGACGACGAAGGGTCTTCTTCGACCTAAGTCAATCGGGGTAACCCGTAACAGAACAGTAGCCTAGAGCGTAGTAACTACTTCATCCGAATAGAGATGGCGCTAACAATCTCTTAGTTCGCGTTTTAATGTCGTTCCTTCAGCGATATAATACTGTAAATAAACTTTAGAGTTGTACTTTATAAAAGTATTACTAATCAATTTTTGAAAAGTAATTTGATTGATTTACATCAATCATACTACAATATATATAATACTAGCCGATGCCCGCGACTTCGCCCGCGTGGATTTAGGTTTTTCAAAATCCCGTGGGAACTCTTTGATTTTCCAGGATAAAAAGTAGCCTATGTGCTAATCCAGGATATTATCTATCTCCATTCCAAATTTCAGCCAAATCCGTCAAGTAGTTTTTGCGTGAAGGAGTAACAAACATACACACACACACAGACACACACACACACACACACACACACATACAAACTTTCGCCTTTATAATATTAGTGTGATAATTAGTATGGATGATACCTAGCACTGTGATGCCCGCGACTTAATTACCGTAACGTAAGTTTTCCGAATCGAGTGTTCTGAATCGCTCGGCAGGTTAGCCCGCTTCCATCTTAGACTGCATCATCACTTACCACCAGGTGAGATTGCAGTCAATGGCTAACAGTTTTTAAATCTGAATTTAAATATAAAAACAGAGACGACGAAGGGTCTTCTTCGACCTAAGTCAATCGGGGTAACCCGTAACAGAACAGTAGCCTAGAGCGTAGTAACTACTTCATCCGAATAGAGATGGCGCTAACAATCTCTTAGTTCGCGTTTTAATGTCGTTCCTTCAGCGATATAATACTGTAAATAAACTTTAGAGTTGTACTTTATGAAAGTAACACTAATCAATTTTTGAAAAGTAATTTGATTGATTTACATCAATCATACTACAATATATATAATATAACAAAAACAATATATAATATAACAAAATCATATCATATTACTTATAAGTTGGAAGTATGACATGAGGTGTGGTAGTGATGTAACATTATTTATTGATAATGATAATTATTATCGCTGGCCATCAAAGACTACAATAGCCATTCCATACGGTTGCAAAGGCTCACATATTCATAATGCCTTAGGACAAATCGTATATTTTTAACCCCCGACCCAGAAAGACGGGTGTTATAAGTTTGACGTGTGTATTTGTGTATCTGTCTGTGGCATCGTAGCTCCTAAACTAATGGACCGATTTTAATTTAGTTTTTAGGGTTCCGTACCTGAAAAGGAAAAACGGAACCTTTATAGGATCACTTTGTTATCTGTCTGTCGTGTCGTGTCTGTCAAAATACCTATAGGGTACTTCCCGTTGACCTAGAATCATGAAATTTGGTAGATAGGTAGGTATAGCACAAGTACCTATAGGAATAAATCTGAAAACCGCGAATTTGTGGTTAACTATTCCAAGTGGGGTATGAAAGGGCTTTACCTGTACATCCTAAAACAGATTTTTATTTAATTTTAAGTATAATAGTGTCTGATTTATCGTGCAAATTGTTGGAAAAAATACCCGAGTACGGAACCCTCAGTGCGCGACTCTGACTCGCACTTGGCCGGTTTTTTTTGTTTGAAAGGTGGCTTGATCGAGAGTTCTTAGCTATAATCGAAGAAAATCTAGTCTTCTTATAGAGGTTTTTGTGTCGGGGGTTTTTAAATTTTAAGTTATAGAAAGCTTCAAATGAAAATCACTAAATCACTATTATTGATTAATCTTATATCGAAATGATTGATCTCCAAAACTAATCGCGTCTGAGTCATTTGGAGAAGTATGCCAACGTCCTGCGCTGACGCAGAACGGTTTTCACCTACGTTATGTAAATAACATCTCGAAAATATTACTCATATCTACTCGTAATATACTTAGGTGTATCTAGATTGGTTCGAGAGAAATGACACCTTTGTTAAAAACCGGCCAAGTGCGAGTCAGGTTCGCGCACTGAGGGTTCCGTACTCGGGTATTTTTTCCGATATTTTGCACGATAAATCAAAACTATTATGCATGAAAATAAATGTAAATCTGTTTAACTTCGTATAGTTATCTTACTTTGAAAATTGAAACACATTTTTTTTCTGTGATGTAACCACAATTTCACGATTTTCGGGTTTATTCCTTCACTTGTTCTATAAGACCTACCTACCTGCCTTTCATGATTCTAGGTCAACGGGAAGTACCCTATAGGTTTTTTGACAGTCGCGACGGACGGACAGGCAGACAGACAGACAAACAGACAGCAAAGTGATCCTATAAGGGGTTCCGTTTTTAACCCCCGACCCAAAAAGGAGGGTGTTATAAGTTTGACGTGTGTAGCTGTGTATCTGTCTGTGGCATCGTAGCGCCTAAACGAATGAACCGATTTTAATTTAGTTTTTTTTTGTTTGAAAGGTGGCTTGATCGAGAGTGTTCTTAGCTACAATCCAAGAAAATCGGTTCAGCCGTTTGAAAGTTATCAGCTATTTTCTAGTTACTGTAACCTACACTTGTCGGGGGTGTTATAAATTTTTAATTTACACTTGTTCCTTTTGAGGTAGTACCACTAAAAAAGTAATTACAGTATAGTAACAGTAATTTATTTCATGGATAATTATAATATTATCATGTTGGCTACACCTATTAAAATAAATATAGGCAATTACACACTAAGGCTATTGACCTTTGGACATGGTGACATTTCGCACGAGTCCTTATAGAACTTGGCATATTAGTTTGGCAGCTCTGCCGAACTGAAGCCACGTAACTAGCCACGGCCGAAGCTAGTTACCACCCTACCGGCAAAGCCGTGTCGCAAACCGATTTAGCGTTCCGGTACGATACCGTGTAGAAACCAAAGGAGTATGGGTTTAAAAAAACTGCCATACCCCTTCCAGGTTAGCCCGCTACCATCTTAGACTGCATCATCACTTACCACCAGGTGAGATTGCCGTCAAGGGCTGACTTGTAACTGAATAAAAATAAAAATGAAATAGTAAAGTAAGTAGCCGTGATAGCAAAGTGGTTAAGACGTCTGTCCTGTTTGGGAGTTCGGAGGTTCTATCCCGAACACGCACCTCTAACCTTCAGTGTGCCTAGTGGGAGATTTTTAACCTATTCGATCGCGTAAAAGTTAACTGCGTTTTGTATGGAATTGAAACAGCGCCGTCTAGTGACAAGAAGATGGCGCTGTTTCAATTCCATACAAAACGCAGTTAACTTTTACGCGATCGAATAGGTTAAAAATCTCCCACTAGGCACACAGTTATGTGTTTTCATCAATGAAATATCACTTGTTTTAACGGTGAAGGTTCATCATGAAAGTGAAAGAAAGCTCGCTACGCTCGGGAGTTACTCTAAAATCCCTCGTTACACTTGTGATTTATCCCAGCGGCTATGACGTAAGACATTGCATTACCCCCATGTTGAATAATCTACTATTTCTTTCTTTGATTTTCCGGGACCAAAAGTTAGATGAGCTTTCCCGGAACGCATCTGTCTCTGTACCCATCAATTCATTGAAATGGATGGGCTTTAAAATGTTAGCAAACAGACGGGCAGATAGAAACACTTTCGCATTTGTAATATTGGTATGCATTCATTACCCTACCGTTTTTAGTGTTCCGTATCTCAAAAGGAAACCGGAACCCTTATAGGATCACTTTGTTGTCTGTCTGTCTGTCCGTCCGTTCGTCTTAGCACAAGTACAAGAATAAATCTGAAAACTGCGAATTTGTGGTTACATCATTAAAAAAAAAATTAAAATGTGTTTCAATTTTCAAAGTAAGATTACCAAGTGGGGTATCATATGAAAGGGCTTTATTTGTACATTCTAAAACAGATTTTTATTTATTTTTATGTATCATCGTTTTTGATTTATCGTGCAATATGTTGGAAAAAATAGCTGAGTGCGGAACCCTCAGTGCGCGAGTCTGACTTGCACTTGGCCGGTTTTTTACCCTTTGGGGTACGGATCCCTAAAACACGCACGCGACGCGCGATGTGCTGTTCTTAAGTGGGTTTTGGCACTACACTAGCGGCACGCTATGATGGCCGGTTTGACACATTACAATAGTGATGTGGAATGTCAATTTATTCTCGAACAAAAAACAATTAAGTTTTGTTTTTGTACCTGATTAAATAGGTTTAATAAAACAAAAATGTATATGTTTATTTAATTTATTTGAACGAACTGAATATTTGAACGAAAATGAATATACATACTTTATATGCACACAAGAAACATATGAATACAAAAGATACCAAAAAAGGTGCCACAAAAGGCCATAATTAATCAGATTCGTCCATACTACTATTTTCACTGTCGTCACTGCTATCATCACATACATTAATAATTATATGTTCGTTTTCTATAATATTATCTATTTTCACATCTCTTTCATAATCTTCCCTTATTAATTTAACAGTTCTATTCACAACCTTTTCCCAGTCTCCTTTAGTCACATGTTCACAAGCTTCTTCTAATAATTTTAGCATTTTTTTTGTGGTAAATGGGGGTTCTGTATTGTGTCTTGCAGCATATCCCTTAATTTGAGCCCACACCAACTCAATCGCATTATACTCACAATGGTAAGGCGGTAACCGTATAACTCTGTGCCCATGTTCTAATGCTATTTCGTCAATGACGTATCGGATCTTGGTTGGTTTGTTTTCTTTTAAAAGACGTACTAATTCCGCTTTTAACATATTCATGTTTGCATCTACGCCATTTTTACGAAGCCATGCGACGATATCAGCTTTCTTTTGGGATTGGGCAGGTGGCTTGTCAATTTGCATCGAGTGGTATGGGGCGTTGTCCATAATTATAATAGATGGTTCAGGGAGGCTACACAACATTGAGGTAAACCATTCAGTAAACTTTTCTCCATTCATGTCTTCATGATAGTCTCCAGTGGTTTTTGACGCAAAAGCCATGAGAGAACCTTCGACAAACCCGTTGATGGTTCCGGCGTGACAAATTATAAGTCGCGATCCTTTTCCTACAGGAACTTTGGAAGTAGATGCTGCTGTGTCATCGTTCCAAGAACGGCCTACAGTATGGTTAGCATTAAGCCATGTTTCATCCAAGAACACAACATTTTGCCAATTTTTGATTTCTTTCACTTGCCGTAAAAAAGTATACCTTGCCATCGCTATATCAAATCTTTCCATCAATATTTTGCGTTTGTTACATTTTTTGTATCGAAATCCAATGGTCTTCAAAATCTTCGTTAAAGAACTTTCCCCACCGAAGAATAATCCAGCTTCCTTCAGTGAATGCACCAACTTTTTTCTTGTTGGATACTCCTTCTGTAAATAGTAGCCGTAAACATGTCTTCGGATAGCATCGGCATCAAAGCTATCGATGCCTACGACTGGTTTTGCTCGTTTTCTCTTTTTTGGTGTGTGAAGTTTATTTTCTTCTGTGCCAGTCTCGCCATATTTTTTTTTAGTTATCCGTCTAACAGTTCGTTGTCCAATATTAAGCGCATCAGCTACGCGTTCAACCACTGACGTTATAGGTAAAATTGGCCCTCCATTTTGAGCTTCACGATCGAAATAGTTACGAAGGCGTATTACGAACTCACGTGTCTGACTATTTAGAACAGTTCTCTGCGTACGTTCGGTCATATCGACGAAATCCACAACAAAGGGCTTGAACAGAGTCCAAATTAACGAGCAAGGGTCAACAGTAATGCAGTATCAATATTTGAAATCCAAAGCCAGGTCAAAACTATATCACAATCGCATTGCACTGACAGTTTATACTTTTCGAAGCAACGTCAATTCGAAACTGCTTTGTTTTGCATTGAGCATTGACGCGAGTTTGCCGGAGGTAGTAGTTGTGCTAGCCAGCGATCCTATGTGACGATCGTATTAGATTCCATTTTTAAAAATTTATTGATATTTTTTTGCGATTTCAGAGGTTTGTCCACATAGTGAAAATTGTTCATATTCACAAGTACATTCACCCCTTAAATGGTGCAAACTGATTTTTCTACACTTGTATACATTTAAGAAATCAATTTAATAAATAAATTTTGAGTCCTAAACCTAAAACTACATTCGATAAAATTTATGAATCTCTGCACATCACTATCGTCAATAAAGTAATACAATTATTTCCTTCAAAGTCGTTATCAATTAATACGGAACTTCATGAGCGGACAAACGTCAAACCGGCCATCATAGCGTGCCGCTAGTTTAATAATCCCACAGTCTAGTGTTGAAAGGTCAACACGACCAGAAATAATGCAAATTAAGAGGGCTCTCTCCGTCACTCGCTTGATACAATCGTAGTTCCAATTTCATTTGAATATTAAGCAACCAAAGTCCATGAAATTTTGCAGACATATTCTAGAAACTAATATCTATGTCTGTGGTTTTCCAGATTTCTGTTAAAATATTAGGTTTCAAAGTTACGCGGTCTTAAAAATTTACATACAAATCTTTGAGCCCGTGTAATTTTAAAACTACATATTTTTAGAAAAATCTAAAACACCACAGACACAGATATTAGTTTCTAGAATATGTCTGCAAAATTTCATGGACTTTGGCTGCTTAATATTCAAATGAAATTGGAACTACGATTGTATGAAGCGAGTGACGGAGAGAGCCCTGTTAATTTTTTAAGTATCCCACGTGATGTCTTGTAATTAGAACTTTAGTTCTACCAAAAAAATAACAATAGGTACTTAGTTCTTTATTTAGGTATATTTGTACATAATTATAAAAGTCGGTCAAGTGCATAATTCTAAATCAGTACATAATTATAAACAGGCGCAAATTAAACATTTATAACACCTCCGACAAGTGAAGGTAGTAATAACTAGAAAAAAGCTGATAACTTTCAAACGGCAGAACCGATTTTCTTGGATTATAGCTAAGAACACTCTCGATCAAGCCACCTTTTAAACAAAAAAAACTAAATTAAAATCGGTTCATTAGTTTAGGAGCTAGGATGCCACAGACAGATACACAGATAAAAAAACACCCCTCTTTTTGGGTCGGGGGTTAAAAAAAGCCGGACTCGCTCACGAAGAGTTCCATACCATCGTGGGTACAACAAATGGCACTTTTTTAGGGTTCCGTACCTCAAAAGGAAAAACGAGACCCTTAAATAGGATCGCTTTGTTGTCCGTCTGTCTGTCCGTCTGTCCATCTGTCGTGTCGTGTATAGCACAAGTAAAGGAAAAATCCGCAATCCGTGAATTTGTGATTACATCATGAAAATAATAATAATTATTAAAATGTGTTCATGAATAAATAGATTAATTTTCAATTTAAGCTAACTCTACCAGGTGGGGTTATAATATGAAAGGGCTTTACTTGTACATAATAGTTTTTGTCGAAATGTCGGCGTAAATACCCAAGTACGGAACCCTCGGTGCGCGAGTCTGACTTGCACTTAGCTGGTTTTTTATTTATTTTACTTTACACTTACTTATACTTACTTAATTTCTTTTTTAACCCCTGACCCAAAAAGGGGGGTGTTATAAGTTTGACGTGTGTATCTGTGTATCTGTCTGTGGCACCGTAGCGCATAAACTAATGAACCGATTTTAAATTAGTTTTTTTTTTTGTTTGAAAGGTAGCTTGATCGAGAGTGTTCTTAGCTATAATCCAAGAAAATCGGTTCAGCCGTTTGAAAGTTATCAGCTCTTTTCTAGTTACTGTAAGCTTCACTTGTCGGGGGTGTTATTTTTTAATTTACACTTGTTATGATGTAGGCGTTCATTAAGAAAGGATCTTGGTCATGGTTTAATAGGGGATGAAAATATGTTAAAAACTCCATAATTTTTAGAGTTCCGTACCCGAAGGATGCCAACGGGATCCTGGATTTACTAAGCCTCCGCTTTTCTGTCCGTCTGTCAATGGGCTGTACCTCATAAACCGTAATAAGTAGAAAGTTGAAATTTACACAAAGTGTGTATTCCTGAAAATTTCAATACGGCTGCCATACAAATAAAAAAACAAAATTAAAATTTAAACTTTCGGGAAGAAATAAGTGTTTCAGGATTTTAGAAAATTCCGCTCTCTTACCGATTTTAAAAAATTCCACTCAATCGAAGCAGGAGCGAGCCAGCTAGTAATTATAATAGAGTGGGGCATTGAAACGCGTTGAATTCTTTTATTCAAGTTTATATGGGTGGCCATATTAAAGACTTCAACGGGTCTCATTTAAATAGTTTATAATAATTAATATTAATAATAATAGGGGTTAAAGTATGAAATTGCCGTTTTATTGTAATATAGGTACTTCGAATTGACATAGAACCTTCATGGCTTGAGATTTTTTGAGTGAAACTTTTTCATACGGTACCTATGTAGTTCTTCTTTTAAAAAATGTGCAATATTCGATTATCAACTTTCAGTTGTTTTTTTTAATCAGCCTATGTCCGTTCCCAGGATGTTAACTAACTCTGTTCCTTTCATCAGAACCAGTTGAACGGATGGGCCATGAAAAACTAGCAGACAGACAGACACATTTCCTCATTTATGATGTTAGTATGGATTACTTAATATCATCTATGCAGATCTCTAATATAGTAATATTAATTATATTTATAGATATCTTTACTAGTATAACATGTGTATTATTTAACTTGTTAAAATACAAGTGTAAATTAAAAATTTATAACACCCCCGACAAGTGAAGGTTACAGTAACTAGAAAAAAGCTGATAACTTTCAATCGGCTGAACCGATTTTCTTGGATGATAGCTAAGAACACTCTCGATCAAGCCACCTTTCAAACAAAAAAAACTAAATTAAAATCAGTTCATTCGCTTAGGCGCTACGATGCCACAGACAGATACACAGATACACACGTCAAACTTATAACACCCCTCTTTTTAGGTCAGGGGTTGAAAAACATGTATTTTAACGATTTTAACTAAGTAGGTAGGTATAAGAAATACTTACTTAAATATTTTTTTTCTATTTAATTTATATTTTTCTCGCAATATCTTTAAAAAAATCGATTTCTGAACTTAGTACTTTTGTTTGATGTTTGATTGACCATGTCACGCCATCTTTCTGAAATCAATTGATTTTTACCTACTGTTTCATCAATAACAAAATAGATGTCGCTACATAAGGACGAATGCTATTTTCAGATGCAGAATTTAAATTTTGTAGGAATTCTTGATCTTGGAATAGTGATGATTTTTTTTCACAGTTCGAGCGTTGATGAGGGGTCTCTCCGTCACTCGCTCCATACAAACGTAGTTCCAATTTCATTTGAATATCCATATGCAACCAAAGTCCATGTTTGCAGACATATTCTAGAAACTAATATCTATGTCTGTGGTTTTCCAGATTTCTGTTAAAATATTCGGTTTCAAAGTTACGCAGTCTTAAAAATTCACATACAAATCTTTGAGCCCCTGTAATTTCAAAACTACATATTTTTAGAAAAATCTAAAATACCACAGACACAGATATTAGTTTCTAGAATATGTCAGCAAAATTTCATGAACTTTGGTTGCTTAAGGTTGGGGAGGGGGGGGGGGGGTGTTATAAATTTTTAATTTACACTTGTCTTTAGTAAGTAGTTGCGACAAACTAGTGGAGAGAGAGTTGTCGTTAACATTGTGTGCAGTCAGCGATAAACATATTTATCTCTTTTACATGGAAAGAAAGAAAGAAAGAAAATGCATTAATTTGTTGTTGGTGTCACAGATAAAAACAAAGCATACAAATGTACATTTTCATCTGTTACACCACCCCAAATGGGTGTACAGGTGGAATCATACAATGGATTCAATTGTACTTTTCGAGCTAGTCGCTTTCTGGATGCTTTCTGGACAGCGCTCGAAATAGTACCATATAAGTGTTTTCTCAGACGTGGGCGCGTTTGGAACCCTCGTAGCTTTAGTTTTAAGTTTACGTAATTAATTATCACCACTATATCATCTTTCAAATCTAGCAATTCTGATTTCCCACCATTGAAAAGGCGTACGTACTTACTTTGAATAAATGATTTCGAGTTTGAGTTTGAGTAATATGATGAAATGATTTTGTTTTGCTTTGTATGTGCTTTTTCTGTATTAATTTTGTAGTGTGCAATAAAAATATACTCATTCATTCATTTATTCATACCCCAGCTCCAGTGGAAAGCCTCTTTTCCAACAACAAAAACCGTTTCAGTGTTACTAACTTATTTTTGTCTTTGTTACAGGTCCAGTCCCCCTAGCTAGGAATATAAGACACTTGCCGTGCATATCAAGAAGTACAGGACAAGAAGGACTATGTATGTTCGCGATAGACTGCCTCAAAACCAACGGGACCCATCTAGGAACATGTATAGACAGGTTTTACTTCGGCTCCTGCTGCCAGATAGCCGACAAAACAACCTTACCACAGATAATCGGCAACAATATAGAAGACAACGCAATAGACAGCGCTAATTTCGTCCATCCTCTAACAGAAGATAAAGTTCACAGCACCGTCAGTAAAATCCCCGACGCTGTATACCCAAATAAACATGACACTGGGCTTAATAAAGTAACAGTAACAAATATTGATAAAGTAACAAGCAAATATAGTAACAAACCAGTCACTGAAGCAATATCAACAGATAAGACAACAACAGTCGAAGAACGTACCGAACCAAATGTAATAGAAACTAAATCAGACGAACCAACTACGCTTAGTAATAAAATAGCAAATGAAAATGATGATCCAAAAGTACAAACAGATACAACTATCGCAAAAGAAAGTTTAACAACCCAACCAACTAAACTTGATGATGCTACAGAAACACCAATTAAAATATCAACTTTCCAAACTATATCTAACGATATTGGAAGTCTTGTGACAGAAAAAACAGAAGCTCCAAAACCTACGACAGAATCTGTAAAAATCACTGAACAAGTAACCACAGATAAACCGATAAAACCTACGAGGAAACCAATCAAGCCTACTTATAAACCAAGACCAACGTACAGACCAAACAATTTCACGAGACCGACTCATATAAGTATTAAACCTAGACCTACGAAACCTATCTCACCGTATAACACTACAAGAAAACCTCCTTACAGATTACCTCCAAAAAGACCGTCTACAAAAAAACCTCTACCTATACCACCAAGATTAAATATCACAATTTTGCCACCATCTACTAGCAATGGACCACTTTTTACAAGACCATCTGTGTCAACAATCACTTATATTAACACAACATCATCGAAACCAGATGAAACACCGTCAACAACTATATCTACGACAGTAACAACAGTACCACCTAGTCCAACAACAACAGTGTCAACGACAACAACAACACAAGTGCCAACAACAACAACAACAACAACAACAACAACAACAACAGAAAAAGTAACAGAAACAACTGAAAGTATTGTCACAGAAACTGCATTACCAATATCTTCACCCTCAACAGAAATCGTTACTGAAAAAGCGACAACAACGACAGTGATGGATAAAACTACACCAACAACAGTAAATGATACATTAACAACAACACTAAAAGATAAACTAACAACAACAACAACAGTAAAAGATAAACTAACAACAACAACAACAGTAAAAGATAAACTAACAACAACAACAGTAAAAGATAAAATAGTTACAACAACAGAACCTACAGAAACAGAACCAACCGTCGAACCGTCTAAAGAAATTGTAACAGAGAAAGATATACCACAAGAACCGTTTACAAACAGCGTAACTTTACAAGAGGAAGTTACGGAAAAAGAAACCTTAAGACCGGTGACTGAAGTTGAAATTCCTGAAACAACAAAACCATCGTCGTCTACAGATTTTCCGCCTTTTGTGACTTGGACAAACGCTGTGGAAAACTCCAAAGTTCCTGCCACTACTACGCCTAGTACTACGCCTACCCCAGACGGTAAGTTTTTGTCTAAATCCTATATTAGTTAAGAGGGGTCTTTCCGTCACTCGCTTCATACAAACGTAGTTCCAATTTCATTTGAATATTAAGCAACCAGAGTCCATGAAATTTTGCAGACATATTCTAGAAACTAATATCTATGTTTGTGGTTTTCCAGATTTCTGTTAAAATATTCAATTTCAAAGTTACGCGGTCTTAATTTACATACAAATCTTTGAGCCCCTGTAATTTTAAAACTACATATATTTAGAAAAATCTAAAACACCACAGACACGGATATTAGTTTCTAGAATATGTCTGTCATGGACTTTGGTTGCTTAGAATTAAATTGGAACTACGATTGTATGAAGCGAGTGACGGAGAGAGCCCTGTTAAGCATTTACCCATTAATAATAATAATTATACCGTATAGAGTACTTCCACTTTTATCAGTAACACTGCTGTACCTGCGCAGAAATCTTATATTTAGGGTTCCGTACCTCAAAAGGAAAAACGGAACTTTAATTTAGATAAGTTTAGACACCAATATTGTATACTAGCTGACGCCCGCGACTTCGTCCGCGGGCCAGGACTTTTCCGGGATAAAAAGTAACCTATGTGCTAATCCAGAATATTTTCTATCTCCATTCCGAATTTCAGCCAAATCCGTCCAGTGGTTTTTGCGTGAAGGAGTAACAAACATCCACCCACACACACACACATACAAACTTTCGCCTTTATAATATTAGTGTGACTAGCTGATGCCCGCAACTTCGTTCGCGTGGATGTAGGTTTTTTAAAATTCCCGTGGAAACTGATTTTTCGGGATAAACAGCCCAATCCGTCCCGTAGTTTTTGCATGAAGGAGTAACAAACACACACACACACACACACACACATACAAACTTTCGCTTTTATAATATAAGTGTGAAGAGTTAGGTGTACCACAATAAAGTACCCAAACGTATTTGGTATGCGAAAAGTTTAGATTTGCAAGTGAATACGTTATTGCACATTTAAATTCATTGCATTACTTGAGAAACGGGTCAAAAAACTCCTAATTATATCAACTTTTATACCAGACCAGAAATAAAGATAATAACATCTCGAATTTGTTAGGTGCTGAGACTGTTTTGCTGCGTTTAGCGACTTTATAATGACTTTACTTAAGTAGATAATAGGTGTAATTCAAGTACATAGTGTCTTAGGGTCATGGCACAATGCCGCACGAAACGCAGGGAGGTAAAAATCAAAAAAGAAATCTAGATACTTAAATAAATCGAAAGCATTCGATAGCCGCGTTTAGTGACTTTATAATGACTGTACTTAAGTAGATAATAGGCTTCGTTCAAGTACACAGTGCCTTAGGGTTATGGCATAATGCCGCATGAAACTCAGTTAGGAAAGAAATCAGAAAAGAAATCTACCATAAATAAATCGAAAGCATTCGATAAAATATTTCTAATAATTACGAATGAGTCAAAACTTTCCAAGAATTCGGGACAGATGACTAATCTTTGTGTTCGATAGATATACAGTGTCGGCACTGACCTCTACTGATACAAGTAGGTACGCTGGACTTGCGATTGCCGACTTGTTTTAAAAGTAGCTTGACTTTCGTCATTTTGGCGTGAGCTTCATGTGAGGGTACTCGTAGCTAAATATTAGTGATGAGACATCTACCAATATAGTGTCAACACGAAGACCATTTGGCACAAAATATCAATTATTTAAATTCCCAGTAGGTACAGTCAAAGGCCGTAAGTCGTTTAGCACCTTAATGATCATATTGGCGTAGCACGGTTACGCACTTGCGTTAGGTGTCGTGTCTGTAGAAAAGGGTCACAAGTGCGACAGGTTTTTAATGCTATAGTTTCGCGGAATTGCTACTCGAATTCTGAGGCTGACGGTGGGCGCTTCGAATCGGCATGGAAAAACTGTCTTTTTTGTATGGCACATCTCTTCCAGCGTACTTGTACATGTCCATTTCAGTATGTGTAGATAATAAATACATTTTAATAGCACCTTACATACCCGTGAATGGCCATTGATCTTTGCGTGGGTAGTGCGAAATAAAAAAAAAAGCGGCCAAAGTTGTAATTGTCTACAATCTGTATGTAGATAATTGATAGGTATATTCTTTATTGATAAGAATTGAATTTCTGAGAAATTATACCCAAGTACTTGATATCTTTTTAGGGTTCCGACATCTAAAAGTAAAAAAGAACCCTAGTAGGATCATAGGGTCCCGTTGGCACCCTTCGGGTACGGATCCCTAAGAACCCGGCCAAGTGCGAGTCAGACTCGCGCACCGAGGATTCTGTACTGGGGTATTTTTTTGACATTTATTTTCGACTATTATACGAAGTTTCTCTTTCAATCTCAGAGAAATCTCTATTTATAACAAAAGTTCAATAAAATACTTATTAATTAAATTATAAGTATCACAATATCTCAACCTCTTTCTTACTTTTAAAGTATTTTCATAAATCACTTTCAATCACGTCGAATCAACCGAAAAGAAAATAAAAAATCGAAATCGCCTTTATAACACAAATTCGATTATAAAGATCGATTTAACTGTTATGGTACGTCTCCACTATCGGGATTTGGCAAATGATTCGACTTTTGCAAATACGATAGTTCGACATTTGGCAAATCAACTGGCCACACTATGTATGGTTACGGCGAATATTTTGTGTTTGGCAAATCTATATAAATACTAACTGACTAGCTGACGCCCGTGCCTTCGTTCCATTGGATAAAGGTTTTCAAAAATCCCATGGGAAGGCATTGATTTTCTGGGATGAAACGTAGCATAATGTGTTAATCCAGGATAAATCTATCTCTATTCAAAATTTCAGCCAAATCCGTCCAATAGTTTTTGCGTGAAAGATTAACAAACACGCACGGCCGCACGATTCGCGATATCAACGAATAATTTGCCGAATCTCGATAGTGGAGCCCAGCCATTACTACTGGTTGTCGAAAGTGAGTGAATTTCACCTAAACAATAAATAGATACTCCATTGACCCGGCTTTGCTCGTGTTCGACCTAGATACGTGACGGGAGTGCGTAGACGAAACAATTTTTAGTTTAGCACGCAAGACTACTTTCATCTTTCTCTATTGGACTAGACCTTTTAGATAGATAGATAGATAGATAGATAGATAGAGAGACAGTCGTATAAAAGCAGGCGTTATTATGCGGAAGTCCATGATATACAAGGAACCAAAAGCTTATTTTGGTATAATCCGCCAAACCAAAGAAATCTGTATGGTGCAACATGCAGCATGCGACATGCACCGCCCGCCCACCCACTGATAAACATGCAGGAAAAGCCATCCACCAAGCGAGCCACACGGACCACCACCACGCAGCACCACACAAATCCCATTTTTCCCACATTCTTTGGTTTGGCGGATTATAGCAAAATAAACTGTTGGTTCCTTGTAGATGATAGTCTTCATTATACACAAAAAACACATGTAAAGAAACACAACACAGAAAGAAGAAAACAGAAAAACAATTATGTGCAAAGGCGGCCTTATTGCTTAGAGCAATCTCTACCAGGCAACCTTTTTAACCGACTTCGAAAAAAGGAGGAGGTTCTCAATTCGTCGGAATCTTTTTTTTTGTATTTTCTTTTAACCGACTTCAAAAAAAAAGAAGGGGTCAGTTTGGAGCGTATTTTTAGGGTACCTATTAAAGAAATTTCATTTTATTTTATTTATTTTTATTTTCAAACTTTACAGACGTATGGTCACCAATAACGCCACCAGAAGGATGGATCCTAATATCAACAATACAACCGAAACCGGAAACAACATCGACAACAACAACAACAACCACTACAGAAACCCCAACAACAACGACACAATCTACGACAACCACAACCACGGAACAACCGACAACAATCGTTGAAACATCATCAGTTGAAACAACAACAAAGATTATAACACCAGTATTGACGGAACAACCAACAACAATGTCAACAACAACAACAACTTCAACAACAACACAAGCGTTGCCTGTAACAGAAGCGCCGATGTTAGAGTTCACAGTAAATGTAACTTTGTCGCCAACTATTCCAACTACAACTTCTAGTATTGGATTGACAACGTTTAGTTCGATTTCAAATGTAACTGAGCCTTCTAAGACTGAGAATACAAACGTAACTACTACTGAAATCGGTAAGTTTGCGTATTGCCGTTTATAAACAATCTATCTATCTGTAAGTTAAGTTACTTAGCAACGTTGTTGTTAAGATTACAAAGAGGGCTCTCTCCGTCACTCGCTTCATACAATCGTAGTTCCAATTTCATTTGAATATTAAGCAACCAAAGTCCATGAAATTTTGCAGACATATTCTAGAAACTAATATCTATGTCTGTGGTTTTCCAGATTTCCGTTAAAATATTCGGTTTCAAAGTTACGCGGTCTTAAAAATTTTCATACAAATCTTTGAGCCCCTGTAATTTTTAAAACTACATATTTTAAGAAAAATCTAAAACACCACAGACACAGATATTAGTTTCTAGAATATGTCTGCAAAATTTCATGGACTTTGGTTGCTTAATATTCAAATGAAATTGGAACTACGATTGTATGAAACGAGTGACGGAGAGAGCCCTGTTAACGGAACAACTAACAACAATGCCAACAAAAACAACAACAACGCCGCAAGACAACAACGTTGTCAGACAACAGACAACATGACAGAAGCGTCGATGTTAGAGTTCACCGTAAATGCAACTTTGTCGCCAACAGTCCCTACTATAACTTCAAGTTTATAGACAACATTTAGTTCAAATTGATTACAAATAATAAGCTCGATAGCTATCATTCAGTATTAGCAATCATTACTATTATATTATATGATGTCTCACAGTGCGCTCGAACGCATAGTGTAGGATCCACCAATCAGATCATTGTAAATTGACGTGATACAGTCATCTGATTGGTGGAACCTACTATGCGTTCGAGCGCACTATGAGACCTCATAGTAACCTTTGTGAATACGGTTGTAAGTTAGCAAATCAGTGGTATCTTATTATAGAGCATGAGTTTATTATCTTTGGTAGTTTATTCCCCTACTTATTTATTAGTATTATTAGTAAAAGTAATTAAGTAAGTAATTATTAGTAGTTATTAGCAAAACTTGCCAGAAAGCCTTTTAAAGTTTTTTTTTAATTTTTCAGAAGACCAGACTACTCAATCTGGCAATGTGACGTCAGAAGATGCTACCACACCTGTATCTACCTCGACCGTCTCTACCACCACCGAGTCTTACAATATGTCCAATTACAAAGAAGGTATGTAGATTTTCATTGTTTATTCCAAGAAACTTTGGCTTAAGACACATTGCCGGAGAGTCACAACTTACGTGTACGTCAATGCACGCATTTACAACTCTATCTCATTTTTAACCCCCGACCAAAAAGAGGGATGTTATAAGTTTGACGTGTATATCTGTATATCGGCTGTGGCATCGTAGCGCCTAAACGAATGAACCGATTTTAATTTAGTTTTTTTTTGTTTGAAATATCGCTTGATCTAGAGTGTTCTTAGCTATAATCCAAAAAAATTGGTTCAGCTGTTTAAAAGTTATCAGCTCTTTTCTAGTTTTCTGGTGGAAAAGAAGATTATCTAATCGTTAGGTTCATAATATTATGTCAATTGACAAATGTCAAGCTGTCAAGATGGACGTTGCCTAGATACATAATTATTTATTTGAAAATGATTCTTTGGAAAACTCAGATACTTTGGATCGTAGGCGCGGAATAGTCCAAGAAAATTGGTTCAGCCGCTTGAAAGTTATCAGCTCTTTTCTAGTTACTGTAACCTTCACATGTCGGGGGTGTTATAAATTTTTAATTTACACTTGTACTTCACTGTGCTTGACCTTGTTCGACTTCTTACAAAGTGCAATAGTAGTACTTTGTGTGAAGTATTATGAGCTTATTTTGTAAGATTTTGAAAAGTACGCGTCACTTCGCTTCGACTCTGCCGCAATGTGTCTTGAATCTTGATCCTAACGTTACCTTACTTTATTACAGTAAATGTTTGAGTGGTGATAATTCTTTTTTACTTTCGTTCTAGTCATTAAAAATCAATTTACTATTTTTTACACTAGAGATGCCATACACATTCCAAGATAAAAAGTCAAGTGATAAAATCAAATTACTTGTTCTAAAAAACAGATGTCTATATCTTTCAAAGGGTAATCACACATTTAGAAACTCTCGCTGAACGCGTCATTTATTATCTACTAGAGGATGCCCGCAACTTCGTCCGCGTGGATTTTAGTTTTTAAAGATCCCGTGGGAACTGTTTGATTTTCCGGGATAAAATGCCTATGTCAATTACAGGAACGCAAGCTACCTTGGTACCAAACTTAATACCAATCGGTTAAGCGGATGGGTTTTTAGGAATCCCGTGGGAACTCTTTGATTTTCCGGGATAAAAAGTAGTCTATGTCCGTCCCCGGGATATAAGCTAACCCTGTACCTCTCATCAGAATCGGTTAAACTGTTGGGCCGTGAAAAGGTAGTAGACAGGCAGACAAACAGACACTTTCGCATTTATAATATTAGTATGGATATCGTTGGTCTATTGGTTAGCATGTTTGCCTGCGGATGACGAGGTTCTGGGTTCGATTCCCGAGTCGGGACAAAAGTGGTTAGGTATTGGGGTTTTCTATAAGGAATTCTCAGTACTAGCCCGGAGTTAGGAAGTTAACGGTGTTTCACCCCCGTGCCACGGAGAGCACGACAAGCCTAACCTCTCTACGGTCATGTCGGATTTCCGTCCCATCAAGTTGTGAGATTACTCTCACAATTGGAATCACACTTCACACTAATATTATAAAGGAGAAAGTTTGTATGTGTGTGTGTGTGTGTATGTTTGTTACTCCTTCACGCAAAAACTACTGGACGGATTGGGCTGAAATTTAGAATGGAGATAGATTATACCCTGGATTAGCACATAGACTACTTTTTATCCCGGAAAATCAAAGATTTCCCACGGGAATTTTAAAAACCTACATCCACGCGAACGAAGTCGCGGGTATCAGCTAGTATATTATATAGAAGGAATAGAGAGTGGACTAAGGTTTACTCAACCATTCGTGCAAATCTCCCAATGGCTTTAATCTTGGGACATTATTTTACCAGTAATATTAATGTTGTCCAGATCACGTTAATGGATATGGATATCAATATCTTTATTTTTAACGTTAATAAAACCTTATTTTGGTAACACAGAAAGAACCAGTAATTCGTAGGTATAGGTACTACGCGTTCAACGCGAGAGAACAGATGTGTGATCACCTTTATTCTATAAACTTGTAATCATATAGTTAGCAGTGATCATTACAAAAATATGTCATTAATTTGTTACGAGAATGAGTCGAGTTTTTTTTGCTAATATTTATTTAAACCTTGTCATTTTCCTTTTATCGGTTTTTTGTTCATTTACAAAAAGTGTCTAACTATAGTCTGCAAAAAACTTAATTAGTTACATATTTCAATTATTTTGGGTAACTTTTAAAGGTAATTTAAACTATACATTACAGTCATTTATATAAATAAATGATAAATGATAAAAGAGCGTGGATTTGACCTGCAGCGCGCTCCAGCGATGCGCGGGACCTCAATTGCTTTCATACATGGCATAATATTGTATATCAAATCTTTGAAAAGAGCAACCGCCGAGTTTCTTGCTAGTTCTTCTCGGTAGAAAAGGCATTCCGAACCAGTGGTAGATGCTTTTGTCGATTCAAAAGAACTTGTGAAAGTCTAATTGAATAATAATATTTTGAATTTGAATACTAGCTTATGCCCGCGAGTTCGTCCGCGTGGGGTACACAAATTTCAAACCCCTACTTTACCACCTTAGGGGTTAAATTTTTCAAAATCCTTTCTTAGCGGATGTCTTTTTTTTTTACGTCTACGTCACTATAGCTATCTGCATGCCGAATTTCAGCCCGATCCATCCAGTAGTTTGAGCTGTGCGTTGATAGATCAGTCAGACAGTCAGACAGCTTTTCCTTTTATATACTTATTTAGATTTTTAAATAGAATATTATATAAATAATATTTGCGGCGTGTGGTTAACCACCCTATTATCTTATAATTTGTTATAAGATATACATTATAGTATAATGTAGTTGTATATTTATAATTGTTTTATGCCGCAATAGGTACAATATCAGGTTTAACATTAGCAATAATAATTTGCAATTACATATTACTATTTTATATACTTACTCGTACATAAAATATCTCAGCAATATCTACAAGAAATGCGTGTAATTTCATCATCTTGATCAACGGCCGGCTCACTACTGAGTACGGGTCTCTTCTCAGAATGAGAAAGGTTTGGCCATAGTCCACCACGCTGGCCAAGAACTGCGAATTAGGCTGCGAATTTGGCAGATAGGTAGGCTATTGCCAAATTTCATGATTCTAGGTCAACGGGAAGGACTCTATAGGTTTTCTTGACAGACACGACAGACGGACAGACAGACGACGAAGTCATCTTATAAGGGTTCTTTTTTTCTTTGAAGTACGGAACTCTAAAATCAAACTGCGACTCTTCGCCTCCTATCGATAACGAAAGAGAGGTACGGGCTACGGGTTCAATTTTCGGCTGGCTAAAACACGCTACTTAATTAATGGACGGGTTTAAATTGATTTAAATCGCATGTATCACCCCCATTACATCCCATCTGATAATAAAACCGAAATGTGGTATCAAAAAACCAGAATGTTCGATTCTAAACTCAAATCGCGATCGAATACGTACTCAAAAAGTACTGAAAAATGTGATCCCGATCTCGATTGTCGTATCACAATCGCCTCGCACTTCGCAGTCAGGTCAAAGAACTACCTAGCACCTGATATGTATAATTGTATAACCGCCAGGCTTTTTGTATAAACAACAATAAAAAATAACCTCGCTCGTCCAACAATGTACAAACAAAGAGTTTCTCGCGATGCTATCACACGGCCAAAGCGCAAGGACGTGTTCCTGAACGTTTTAATATTAAAATGTTCTTTATTTAAAAAGCAAGTGAAGCGTTCCGCGTTCGAAGTTTAAAATTTTATTTTTGCCAGTGTTACTGATTTGCTTAGCGTTGCTGCTCTATATTTTTTTTAAATTATTTTTTTCGGTATAAAATCGATGTGAATCGTGTGCGAGTGATTGATTGACGTCCAATTTCAATATTCAATTTACCTGTCTGTAATCTGTCGATAAATTAATTAGCAACGTTGTTATTTGTCAGGAGTTTCATGATCTTTTTTGACAAAAATAACAACGTTGATTTAAAATTATTATTGACAAATTAGAGATAGATTGATTATTGAAAACCCGATTTACCTTAGTGGAGATAAAGTCATTAACTAAATAGTAAACATGAAGGTGTCTAATTATGAAAATTTAAAAAAAATAAAGTGAACAAGAGCTTATAATTTCTGTGACAAAAACGTGTGCGATTTGTACATAATTCGTTAATTAATTACTGTTAAATGAGTACAATAAAATTACCTACTTAATTCTTCTAACAGGAAAACCTAGTTTTGTGTTTATACAAGTGTTTAGTTTAGGAACTCTAAATTGTTAATAATACATATCACTTTGGTCTTTATTGAAAGTGATCCATAAAAGGGACATTGCACTTAAGTAAAATACACAAGTGTAAATTAAAAGTTTATAACACCCCCGACAAGTGAAGGTTACAGTCACTAGAAAAGAGCTGATAATTTCAAACGGCTGAACCGATTTTCTTGGATTATAGCTAAGAACACTCTCGATCAAGCCACCTTTCAAACAACAAAAAAACGAAATTAAAATCTGTTCATTAGTTTAGGAGCTACGATGCCACAGACAGATACACACGTCAAACTTATAACACCCTCTAGGTCGGGGGTTAAAAATACCTACCGTCACTTTTGCCATTAATGGAAAACTAATCATATGTCACTATAAAATACTTTAATGGAACTTTTATTTATTGACATTATTACAAAAATATTTATTAAATCTTAAGACGCAGAGATCTTTTTCGGTCGCCAAAATAAAATGTTATCAAAAAGTGTTTTTATTAAAATAACTTTATGGTAACCAAAGAGTTCGCTAAAGTATTTATTCATATTTTAGTGTGAATAACTGTTCCAGAATTTTAACTTAATGGTTTTAGACTTTTAGTGTTAATGACCACATTATAACGTATCAGCGATAATTTTAGCACCTTTTTACAGTTAGGTACTAGGTAGCTAGGTACCTATGCGAAAGTGTATTTGTGTGTTGATTTGTCTTTCAATCAAGTTATAACGGATCGCTGTGACTTTTTGCATGGTTATAGCGTGACATAGGCTCCTTTTTATCCCGGAAAATTATAGGGTTCTCAGAGAATTTTCAAAAACCTTAGGTAATCTACGCAAACGACCTTCAGCTAGTGATAAATTAGTTCTTTAAATTATTAATTTAATTGTTAAAAATTTAAATAAGTGAAAAAAAAATATTTGTAAAGAACGCTATGTTAATTGACGATAAAAAAAATACTCTAACGAACTCTTTCGAAAAAAGTTCTGTTTGTGAATAAATAAAATCTAGGGCATCTAATTTTAATTTAAAACACACTTTTCAGAACTTTTTTGAAGAAAAGAACTTTTTGTGAATAAACAAAATACTATAGAATGTATCTAAACAAACTTTCAATATCGAATCACCACTCAAATGTTTTGTAACACGTTTTGTGTCGTCGAACTTTTTAGTGATAAAAACCTATTTGGTTAACAAAAATGATTATAAACTCTACACTCATGTTGCTGGCAGTGTGTGGCCGACGTATGTGGCCTCAAGCCAGAATCGTGGGAGGCGCAAAGTCTGGCTTTGGACAGTGGCCTTGGCAGATCTCCTTGAGGCAGTATCGGACTTCCACCTACCTCCATAAGTGTGGGGCCGCCTTGCTGAATGAAAACTGGGCCATCACTGCTGCACATTGCGTTGAAAGGTGAGTCTGGCATGACATACATAGCACTTTAGGTCCTCGAGCAAAGAGTGGCTTGCACTTCATAAAGGCAGAAAAGCTCTGCTTATCCTAACAATAAGTGCTAAAAACAATAATATTGAGCCATTATGTTAGCCATTACATCGACAACAGTTTGGTCCTTTATCTTCAGCATCCTTGTATACGAAACGTACTATAAAGTAGGGTAGGATCATGTCTATAGGCTTTAAGCCAGAATCGTGGGAGGCGCAAAGTCTGGCTTTGGACAGTGGCCTTGGCAGATCTCCTTGAGGCAGTATCGCACTTCCACCTACCTCCATAAGTGTGGGGCCGCCTTGCTGAATGAAAACTGGGCCATCACCGCTG
Organism: Maniola jurtina; assembly: GCF_905333055.1. Taxonomy (NCBI): domain Eukaryota; kingdom Metazoa; phylum Arthropoda; class Insecta; order Lepidoptera; family Nymphalidae; genus Maniola; species Maniola jurtina. Next base: position 3,787,916 of record NC_060055.1, on the reverse strand, counting down.
CACATTGCGTTGAAAGGTGAGTCTGGCATGACATACATAGCACTTTAGGTCCTCGAGCAAAGAGTGGCTTGCACTTCATAAAGGCAGAAAAGCTCTGCTTATCCTAACAATAAGTGCTAAAAACAATAATATTAAGAACAACAATTATTGAGCTATTATGTTAGCCATTACATCGACAACAGTTTGGTCCCTTATATTCAGCATTCTTGTTTACGAAATGGACTATAAAGTAGGGTAGGGTCTATAGGCTTTAAGCCAGAATCGTGGGAGGCGCAAAGTCTGGCTTTGGACAGTGGCCTTGGCAGATCTCCTTGAGGCAGTATCGGACTTCCACCTACCTCCATAAGTGTGGGGCCGCCTTGCTGAATGAAAACTGGGCCATCACTGCTGCACATTGCATTGAAAGGTGAGTCTGGCATGACATAGATAACACTTTAGGTCCTCGAGCAAAGAGTGGCTTGCACTTCATAAAGGCAGAATAGCTCTGCTTACCCTAGCAAAGGTACTAAAAACAAAAGTATTAAAAAACTATTTTTGATTGTTTGGCATGACATCCACAACAGTTTGGTCTCCCAAACATCTTATCTTCAGCATTTTTGTAAGAAATGGACTTGTATAAGTAGGGTAGGATCATATCTATATAGCCATCGTGGGTGCTTAGTGGAAATCTACGGCCTTTCGGATTTAAGTCCTTCCCCACTGAGCTATTCGGATTTCAAATCGGGAATAAGGAAACTTTAATATAAATCTTAATTGTTAAGGAAAACCCGTGTCTATAATAATTGCGATGGTTGGTTAATCTCGATGCAACATTGACCTTACTCAAGTACGAACTAAACCGATGGTTATTATGACACGGTTGTATGAATCGAGTAGAAAAATTGACCTCGATTTTTAGGGTTCCGTAGAAAAAGTAGAGGCGATGGCCGTCGGAGCCGGAAAGTCCTTGAGTGGAGACCGCGTTTAAGCAAGCGTAGTGTGGGACGCCCTCCAGCACGATATAAAGCAGCTGGCGGGAAGTGGCTGGATGAGGAAGGGTGAGGACCGGGTGTCATGGCGCTCTATAGGGAAGGCCTATGCCCAACAGTGGACTTCCACAGGCTGATGATGATAATGATGTAGAAAAAGTATCACTTATCACTTCATTATCTATCCGTCTATCGTGTCTGTCAAGGCCCGTCAAGGGAATCAAAACCTATAAACCTATTCCCGTTGACCTAGAACCATGAAATTTGGCAGGTAGCTACCTACCTATGTCTTAAAGTTACTACTGTATAAGTAAAGGGAAAAATCAGAATACCGTGAATCACAATAAAAAAAGTGTTAACTCTTGTACGATGGTACGGAACCCTTCGTGTGCAAGTCCAACTCGCACTTTACCGGTTTTTTAGGGTTCCGTACCTCAAAAGGAAAAACGGAACCCTTATAGGATCACTTTGTTGTCTGACTGTCTGTACATCTTGAAAAAGATTTTTATTTATTTTTATGTATAACAGTTTTTGATTTATCGAGCAAAATGTTGGAAAAATTACTCGAGTACGCGAGTGTGACTCGCACTTTACCGGTTTTTTGCTTTTTTTTTTGTACCTGATTTATATTCAATGATTCGGTGTTTAGATTAGGTTAGATTCTAGCGGAAATTCAATGCAACACATGATACAAACCTTTTCTTATTCCAGAGTACCACCATCAGAGCTATTGGTGCGTCTAGGAGAATACGACCTGGCGAATGAAGATGAACCTTACGGCTTCGCTGAACGGAGGGTTCAGATTGTCGCCAGCCATCCACATTTCGACCCTGCTACCTTTGAATACGACTTGGCATTGCTCAGGTAAGAAGTCTACACCCATCACACTTAACGCTTATTATAAAGGCGAAAGTTTGTGTGTATGTATGTGTGTATGTTTGTTACTCTTACACGCGAAAACTACTAAACGGAGCTAAAATTCGGATTGGAGATAGATTATACCCTGGATTAGCACATAGGCTACTTTTTATCCCGGAAAATCAACAAGTTCCTACAGGTTTTTTTTTTTTGTTTGAAAGGTAGCTTGATCGAGACTCGAGAGTGTTCTTAGCTATAATCAGCTATAATTGAAAGTTATCAGCTCTTTTCTAGTTACTGTAACCTTCACTTGTCGGGGGTGTTATAAATTTTTAATTTATACTTGTTCCTTCAATTGATTAAAAATATTGAAATACACTGGTCTTTATTGACACATTTAACAATGTTGCTTACTAACTTATCGACAGTTTACAGATAGATTTATTATTAATACTTACAATGTATATGACTTAAAATCTTAATTTGCCAATAAAAAGTAAATTATATTAGTTTTTCTTTTTTTTTGTCGATAATTTCATGGTCTAGTTTCACACACACACGCACACAGACATACATTTCTCTTGGTTCTGTTTCTTTAATGTTTTTTTTTTTCAGATTCTACGAACCAGTGAAATTCCAGCCGAACATTCTACCAGTATGCGTCCCAGATAACGATGATAATTACGTGGGCAGAACCGCCTACGTCACCGGTTGGGGACGATTATACGACGGTAGGTTTTCAAAATTATTTCAAAATCGATGAAATTTATTATTTCAGAAAAAAAATCAAAATGGTCTTGTAAATTTTAAATACCAAAATTATTTTTTTCATGGCAGCCATTTTGAATTTTTTTTTCGGACGGTCAGAGGCTTAGTAATAGAGTCTCGCTGGCACTCTTCGAGTAAGAGGGTAATTTCAGGAGGTACTCTAAAACACCTCGATATAAAAGATAAAAAATGGTGCCTTTAAAACAGCTGATCTGTTTGGTGCTCGTTTGAAACTTTACTTCCGTCCAAAAAACAAGCGGACCTTCAAAAAATTAATAAGTAGGTATTAGGATCTTGAGCAATTTCTGAATGACGGTTTGACCCCAACTTGTTAATAATTCTCGTTTTTCAGAGGGTCCCCTGCCAAGTGTACTCCAAGAGGTAGAAGTTCCCGTCATCAATAATACAGCGTGTGAGGCCATGTATTTGGCTGCTGGGTACAACGAGCATATCCCTAATATCTTCATATGCGCCGGCTGGAAGCAGGGTGGCTTCGACAGCTGTGAAGGTAATATATCACGCCATGTCGTGCCAGACAATGCCAGATAATGCCAGGCCCTCAATATTAGTGCGTGTAAGGCCATGCGGTTACTGACTGCAACGAGCATATCCCTAACATCTTCATATGCGCTGGCTGGAAGCAGGGTCGCTTCGACAGTTGGGAAGGTCCACATCATGCCATGTCGTGCCAGATAATACCAGGTTCTCAATAGGTAATAGTGTGTAAGGCTATGAGGCTACTGACTACGACGAGCATACCTCTAACATCTTTATATGCGCCGGCCGGAAACAGGGCTTCGACAGTTGTGAAAGTAATACCACATCATGCCAGATGATGCCAGATAATGCCAGGTTCTCAATATTATTGTGCGTAAGGCCATGTAGCTACTGACTTGTTTGGGCGGTTTTGGCTGTTGTGAAGGTAATTCAATGTCATGCCAGATCATGCCAGATAATATAATTCAAGCCAGACAGTTCCTTGTTCGATTATACCATCCCATATCATATCATCAACAATAAGGCGTATGAACTTATGCACTTATAATAAATAATAACACGTATGTTTCCTCAGGTGACAGCGGTGGTCCCATGGTGGTGCAAAGAGAGAAGGACAGTCGCTTTGTTCTGAGTGGGATCATTTCTTGGGGCATCGGGTGTGCGGAACCCAACCAGCCCGGCGTCTACACACGCATCTCAGAGTTTAGAGACTGGATCAATCAGATATTGCAGTTTTAGTGGAATGAACTGATAAAATTAAAAAAAAAATACAGCCTTGGTGAAAAAATGACAAAAAAATACGAGCTTTAGTGATGAAACTGTCAAAAATTAAAGTTTCAGTGCAAAAAAGTATTGAATTAGTGAAAAAAATCCACAAAATTGTTACGATATTTCGAAAAAAACTCCTGTTTTTACAGAAAAAAATATGTTGATTATTGTAACTATTATTGTTTTTAATAATTTTACATATTTCATAATAAGACGCAAAATGTCAAATTTTCCAGTTGACTAATTGTTTAGCCGTAAAACAATGTCTGAATTCAAGCATAATATTTAAAATAAAATAATGAAACCCCATTACAATTAATATAAAATTGCTTTATGCTATGTAGTATCATAATAAATCGATATTTTCAAATATTACATTGACATATTGAAAAAAAAATTATGTTACTAGCTGCGACTTATTTAAAGTTTTATTTTATTTCGAGGGTGAATTTTTTGTGATAATTTTTAAAATACTTATAGGTAACTATTGAAAAAATAAAACGTAAAAAATAATTTTAGCTGGATTAAAATAAGTCAAAATATGTATTAATTAATTTTTAACTAATTATACTGTTACATCGAAAAAAAACTAGTTCATTTGAGAAAATTTTGATTTTTTGACTGCCAAAATATTAATTGATTTTATTATAATGACGGGATGATACTTCGAATTTATAATTTAGATAGATAATTCTATACTCTTGTTAAATAATAATATTTATTTTTGATACTAAAATAGAAACTAAATATTTTTAGATTATAAGTACATAATATAATATTAATATTAAGCCTACCTACCTATTAATAGTTAAATAAATGATAATTATAGTTTGAAAAAACTGCCGAATTTAGTAAGTAGTTTTTAAATAAAATGTTAAATAAATAATATCCGTCCCAGTTTTTATTTAATTGTAATAAATAAATCATTGTAAATAGGTATACATATTTTATATCGAGCATTTATTAATTTTATTTATATGAATTAGCTATAAATGCTAGCTGATTGTTTTTTAACGAATACATTGGATAAAAAGTATTTTCTACTGTGCACTGGTTTTATTTCGTTTTTATCTACTTAGCTACGTCATATTCAAATGTGTCACTTATTGACATATCTTCACGTACATCTATATAAAAAAAACCGGCCAAGTACGAGTCAGACTCGCAAACAGAGGGTTCCGCAGGTATTTTTCCGACATTTTGCGCGATATATCAAAAAATATTATGCACTAAAACACATTTAGCCGTGTAAATACTGCTCAATCCAGTCTACATAGCTCTCCACATTGGTAAATATGACATAGCTTTCTGGATCACATATTATGTTCGATTCGAAACGCGATATGATTCCTTTCACGTGCCATGTTCCTATGGTAACACTTCCTATTTCTTCATTTGCTAGGTACTATTAAGTATTCCCTGAAGCTACTAAGGTTAATAGCTGAGAAAGAGAGAGATAGGCGTTGAGCGATAGAAAGAGAGGCGTTTATTAAAATTTTTGGCCGCAGCGCACTTTATTGTCATAATAAGAGCCGCTATTTATTTACACGTCTTGGCAGAGTGAGTCTTTCTGTACTTAGAAGGTGCCTACTATTAAGTCATCTGTAATGCTACTAACGCTGAGATCTATAGAGAGTACTTTGACTTTGCTCAGACTTTAAGGCCGATTCACACCAATTGCGTACACGTCTCGTAAGTTTCATTTAAAACGAGACAGATTTATGCTAGCGATATAACGCTGTCCCGTTTTAACAGTGTTTTAACTCTGAGCAAAATCAAAGTGAGACTTTAGCCGTGTAAATACTGCTCAATCCAGTCTACATAGCTCTCCACATTGGTAAATATGACACAGCTTTCCGGAACACATATGTTTCGATTCGAAACGCGATATGATTCCTTTCACGTGCCATGTTCCTATGGTAACACTTCCTATTTCTTCATTTGCTAGGTACTATTAAGTATTTCCTGAAGCTACTAAGGTTTTAGCTGAGAAAGAGAGAGATAGGCGTTGAGCGATAGAAAGAGAGGCGTTTATTAAATTTTTGGCTGCAGCACAGAGCTGAACTACACTTTGTCGTACCGTAATAGGAGCCGCAATTTATTTGACCGTTAGGAAGTGCTTCTTCTACCTTTTTTTTTTTTATTCACTATAGGTAAGCGCTTGACCACAATCACACCTGATGGAAAGTGATGATGTGGTCTAAGATGGGACGCGTTTACCTAGAAGTTGCCTATTCACTCTTGTTTTAAAGATACCCGGATTGTAATTGGTAGGAAACACAGATCGCGGAAGAGTATTCCAATCCTTAGCCATGCGTATGAGGAATGAAGACGCAAAACGTTTCGTGGGTGTAGATGGAATGTACCTAGAAGGTAGGTAGGTGTATTTTGTGATGCTACTAAGATTTTAGCCGTGTAAATACTGTTCAATCCAGTCCACATAGCTTTCAACGTTGGTAAATATGACATAGCTTTCTGGATCACATATGTTCGATTCGAAACGTGCGACGGTGTTCGATATGATTCCTTTCACGTGCCATGTTCCTAACGTATCGCTTCCCATGTCTTCATCCTCTGCGATGAACACCTGGAAGAGAATAGGGGGTTTTAATACCTAGGTATTTGAGGACCCTTAACTGCAATTTTAGGGCCGGCGCACATATGGCGGAGCGCAGCGCAGAGCATGCCCGCGAAGTTTTCTAATCGCGTGACACTTTACGCGAATTCCTGCCAGAGAATGCGCGTGCACGCGCGGGACTGCGCGCGGATGCGCGAGTATCCGCACGGATGCACAATTGATTTTAGATATTGTTTCAATGAGAACCATGTCGATAATATTTTAACTGTGAAAAATGCTCTGCGCTGCGCTCCGCCATATGTGCGCCCGGCCCTTATTATACATACGCACGCACGCACACACACACATACACATCCATACACGCACACTTACACACGCACACACTGATTAACATACTAACAAATATAATAATAGAATAGATTAGATTAGATAGAAACTATGTAAATACTATTAATTGATAAGGAAAATAAAGGCATAATAATAATAATGATGATTGATGCAATCTTAGATGGTGGTAAATAACGATGCAATCTAATCAAATCAAGTTTATTTTGCAAAATTGTGGATAGATAGACTAAGGTTGAGATCTACAGGTGTTAGATGAATCATATAACATAACATGACAATAATGAGCTAGGTGGATAGGTATTACCTGCGCAAAAATAATCCTAGAGGGAATTTGGATTTTACAGAACTGAACAAGGGTACTGATTTTGATGGCAAAATAAATCTAAAAGTGGTATTCGCATCTTTTTCTTACTAATATAATTAGAAAAGGATAGACAAACTTATTTTAATTTAAAACTGTAAGGCATGACTTTAGGTGCCAATCTTGCGACTGGGTAAATTACATAGCACTAAAATTTTAAGTTGTTAATGAAAAAAGAATTTTCCGTCCTTCTCTAGAAGCATCATCCTTTTCTAGCAGTATTAAAAAGAAAAAGATGCAAAATATTATACCTACTCTAAAAGTTAGAGAAGGCATCAGAATCGACTCTAAGTCTGTTAATGCTAAATAGGTACCCTAGGTACCTACCTACCTGAAAAGCACCCCCGCTGTCACCATTGCAGGCAGATGTTCCTGTAAATCAAATCGCATCAGGTGAAACCAAATCTCACCACAAAATTCAAAATGCAAAATATTTTTATTCAATTAAACTTTTACAAGTACTTTTGAATGCCTTTCCTACCGGGAAGAACCAGCAAGAAACTCGGCGGTTGCTCATTTTCAAGGATTTGATATACAATATTATGCCATGTATATAAGTAATTAAAGTCCCGCGTATGCTGGAGCGAGCTGCAGGTCAAATCCATGCTCTTTTCATTTACATTATCTTCGACTGCTTTATCCAGGAGCATTATTTTAATAGATTTTTCGAACTTGTGTAAAGGCAAGTCATTGGATTGTGTCAAGGTGGTAAGTTTTTGCTAGCGTACAGGTAACACCCTCTATAGGTTTTCTCTTTAAGGGTCATGAACCGGCCTGCCCGCGAAATTCAAATTTAATTTGGTTTTTCGCAATTTGTAAACTAATACGATAACGTAGGCTTATGGTTATTTTATTTGCGACAGTGGCAAATATCATTCTCACAGGTTTATATAAAAATCTTTACTTTGATCCAGTTTAAGAAATTAGCTCTAGTATCGACTAATTTGTGAGTTATAGTCGATACTAGAGCTAATTTCTTAAACTGGACACCTAGAGCTTTCACAGTCTCTAGCAAACTCGGGGGAGCTCAGCTAAATAAAAAAAAAATAGCGCTAAGTTTTTGCTAGCGTACATGTCACACCCTCTCTAGGTTTTCCCTTTAACCTAGATCTTTTATAGACCCTAGCAAACTCGGGGGAGCTCAGCTATAAAAATATTACCATCACCATTTCCAGCGCAAAAAGTGTAAACATCATTCAAGCCTTGAGAGTAGAAAAACGGGTTGCTTTTTAGACACGTGGCCTCTGACACTATAGGCATGGTCGCTCGCTTGAGTGAACGAGACATACTGTCGTTTTTGTCCAACCCCCATCCGACAATCTGTAAAAAAAAAAACATTTTGGTGTTCTAGTGCGTGAAAGACAAGTACCCAAGTACATTACTACTCCTTTTATTAAGTTACGTCAATGTACCTGCGCAGAAACCTTATTTTTGAATGGCGCAAAGCCGCATAGCGCGCGTCCGTCCGTTATTGTTTGTTGGCATGCAATTATTCTTAGTGAGATAGCATCATTCCCTGTTGTTCCTGTGTTTGAAATCTTAATGTAAAGCAATAAGGTCTGTATTTCATTGGTGTTCCAGCCACCAAGCAAGCCACACGCACCACCACCACGCAGCACCACACAAATCCCAACACCACTCGACCCACGTTTCGCCCCGACACCGGAGCATCCTCAGGAGATGAAGACCTTACAATGCCTAATTGCAAAAGTCATGGCTGGCTTTTCCTGCATGTTTATCAGTGGGAGGGGCGGGCGATGCATGTCGCATGCTGCATGTTGCACCATACAGATTTCTTTGGTTTGGCGGATTATAGCAAATAAAGCTTTTTGTTCCTTGTATGTCATGGACTTCCGCAAAATAACGCCTGCTTCTATACTACAATTGTGCTTAGTTCCCTACACTGCCAACTTACGATGCTTAGTTTCCTACTGTGCCAACTTACGATGCTTAGTTTCCTACTGTGCCAACTTACGATGCTTAGTTCCCTACTGTGCCAACTTACGGTGCCATGTATTGGTTTAGTGTTCAACTTCAGTTTATCCTCGGCGCGCAATAAGCAGGCTGAACGAAGTGTTGAACACAAGCTCTGCGCTTAGTTCCCTACTGTTTTTATTTAAAGAATATTAGCCATGTTAAATGACTAATATTCCCCTTTCCTCTCCAACTAAGCGTCAGGCTCGAGCTAGGAGTAGGTACGACAATAGTGCAACGGGCGGCGTTTGAACCGTCGACCTTTGGGTTTCAGTCCACTCCTTTACCGGTTGAGCTATTGAGGCTCTATTCTGTGCCAACTTATGGTGTTTAATTCCCTACTGTGCCAACTTACGGTGCCATGTTTTGGTTCAGTGTTCAACTTCTTCCTATCCTCGGCGCGCAGTAAGCAGGCAGGTCGGATGAAGTCGTTGAACACAACCTCTGTGCTTAGTTTCAGGAGAGCTATGTCGTGTCGTAACGGTTGGTATGAGTAGTCCTTGTGCACGATTATTTCGAGGACCTGGAAATTCAGTAATACAGAGGTAATTGCGAGGTGAGTTATGACATATCTAAAGCCCAACGCACACGTAGAATCGAGCGAAACCGGAACGCAAGAAAAGCTCTTTTAAACGACTGCCCAAAATAAGGACTGTAATATATTTTCAGGAGGGTTCTTTCGATCAATGAACGTACGTAAATAGGTCACTCAGGGTCAATGCTGCGTCGTAGCTGGAGCATTGACCTGAGTTTTGCACGCTATACATTGCGGGTTTGAAAAATGTTAAATCACTGAAACTACAAAATAAAGCAAATGCTTATTGGCATTGGATTGTGTTTAGGTAATATAATAATAACTAATAAATAATAATAACAATAAATAATAAAAAATCAATACGGCGGCTGAAAAGAGCAACCGCCGAGTTTCTTGCTAGTTCTTCTCGGTAGGAAAGGAATTCCGAACAGTGGTAGATGCTCTTGACGATTCAAAAGTACTTGTAAAAGTCTAATTGAATCAAAATATTTTGAATTTGAATTTGAACTTGTATGGCGCCATGCGCCTCCTTCGCCTTTTACTATGGTATAAAAGTGATGGAGGAAAAGATAAAGTCCGCTTACGACTTACCTCTTTTTCTACAGATTCCTCGTCGTCTCCCACAAGGGTGTATTTCCCGAGCATTACGCTAAGTACTTCCCTCTGTAGCTTTGCTCCTCTGTACGTAGCGCAGTGCGCAGCTGCCAAAAGAAAACAAGACATTTTTTAGGGTTCCGTACCTCAAAAGGAAAAACGGAACCCTTATATCACACTAATATTATAAAGGCGAAAGTTTGTATGTTTGTGTATGTGTGTGTGTGTGTGTTTGTGTGTGTGTGTGTGTGTATGTTTGTTACTCCTTCACGCAAAAACTACTTGACGGATTTGGCTGAAATTTGGAATGGAGATAGATAATGTCCTGGATTAGCACATAGGCTACTTTTTATCCCGGGAAATCAAAGAGTTCTCACAGGATTTCGAAAAACCTAAATCAACGCGGACGAAGTCGCGGGCGTCAGCTAGTATTGTATATGTAATAAAGAAAGAAAGAAAGAAAGAAAGAAAATTCATTTATTCATCTTGTTAGTAGGTTAGTAGTTTTTAATAATTACTTAATAATAATCAAAAAACTTCCTGCACCCACATGGCACAAGATGAAAAGGCCCCGGCTCAGCATTAATGCTGCAGGTTTTAAAATAAAACCTGAGCGCTGGTATTCTGCCGGGACCAAGAGGAGTGACGCGCAGAAATTCAATAGAGTTAAAATAAAATAAATAGTTAATGTACATAGTGAGTATAGTATATACCTGTCAGTACAAAGCTGTTGGATATGAGTGTCCCTCCACACGTATACTTGTTGGTGCGCGTGGCTCTGTCCAGCCTGTATATGGCGACGTGCCACGGCCAGTCCCCGGGCTTGGTGTCCGAGCCATCGACAATCAGCTCCTTGTGTTCGACCACACGGATCCCGCACGACGACCATTGCTTCTCTATGGTTTTGGAAGCGTATTTTTCTAGAAATCCCTGGAAAGTGAATTTTTTAAGAGATACCTTCATCATCGTCATTATCTCTCCGATCCATGTCATCACTGCTAAAATGCACTGTTAAAAGCAAATAAGTCTATGGTTACAAGACTTTAGTCTTTAAGCACTGAGGAATTCTGGACGAAAATACATTTAGAAATTTCCCGAACGCTGCTCTGCCAAGTTAGATTTGGCGGTTACCCTCTTTCTCAAAATCGGACCTACTTAGTTGAATTGTGTGTTACAGGTATACCTACTCGTTTACAATTTCGAGTGCAGAGCTCTCAACGAAAACTGGACGAGACGAGAGAGCCTTAAAACTTAAAAGAGAACCTTACTCATTCCTGTAATAACGGCCGTATTCACAATCATTACTATATGAGGTCTTTTTTTTCCTCTCTTGTCTGGCTTTACAATGATTAGCCAATGTCAAGTTCGTAGTTATTTGTAACAAGTTAGTTAAACTATACAAGTATGGACCCCGCCTGTGCCGGCGCTCGCCGACATACGCACGGCACCCCCTTAGAGCGCTTTCCAGTCAGTTTTAACAAAAAAAACACTCCAAAAAGGCAGAGCACGCCCGCCAGCTAACACCAACACAGACTAAGTCCATATGGGGTCTCACAGTGCGTTCGAACGCATAGTGTAGGTTTCACCAATCAGATCATTGTAAATTGACGTGATACAGTCATCTGATTGGTGGAACCTACACTGTGCGTTCGAGCGCACTATGAGACCTCATAGTAACGTTTGTGAATACGGGAGTGAGGATCTCTTCTAAGGGTATGTGGAAGGATCTTACCACTGTTGGCTGTTTGCAGTACTCCACGCCATCAACAATGAAATTCAGTAAATAGGGGGTGACCCCAGGTTCAGTACCCTGGATAATGAACCCCAGACCCTGATGAGGGACGAAGAAGTGCAGCTCAAACGTGTCGCCTTCCGACAGAGACATTCTCGAATATTCTTCGCCCGCCTGCGGGAAATATAAGCTTTTTTGGGGTTCCGTACCTCCAAAGGAAAAAGGAACCCTTATATAGGATCACTTTGTTGTCTGTCTGTCTGTCTCTTGTGTCTATTAGTTCGGGGGAATCAAAACCTATAGGGTACTTCCCATTGACCTAGAATCATGAAAGGCAGGTAGGTGGTATGTCTTATAGCACAGTAAAGGGAAAAATCCGAAACCATGAATTTGGTACATCACAAAAAAAAAAAAAAAAATTCTAATTCAATATTTGGGTTTGGGTAACGTCTTAGACCAAATAGCAAATTTCAGGTCTGTAACTCGTTTCGTCTACGAGCTAGAAATCTGTGACACTCAGACCGGACACACAGACAGACGGACAGACAGACAGACTGGTTAAAAAAGTAGCGTATGGTACTCCTTGGTTAATCCTCTACTTGTCTGTAAAAGTCCCGTCAAAATAGGTTCAGCCATTCCGAAGATTAGCCCGTTCAAACAGATGGTCACTTCATTTTATTTATTAGTAAGTATAAGTATAGATAAAGATTGTACAGAACCCTTTGTGTGCGAGTCCGACTTGCACTTCTCCGGTTTTTTCATTCTTAAGCTTAACATCGTAATTTATCCGGTTTTTTTAAACCCCGACCCAAAAAGAGTGGTGTTTGACGTGTGTATCTGTGTATCTGTCTGTGGCATCGTAGCTCCTAAACCGATGAACCGATTTTAATTTAGTTTTTTTTGTTTGAAAGGTGGCTTGATCGAAAATCGGTTCAGCCGTTTGAAAGTTATCAGCTCTTTTCTAGTTACTGTAACCTTCCCTTGTCGGGGGTGTTATAAATTTTTTAATTTACACTTGTTATTCCTTACCGTTCTAACAACAAACGTTGTGTTCACTTGAGAATCGTACACCATTCTAATTTTGCAGTCCTGAGGGAAAGGTTTATTCACATAGACGTAGTACCTATTGTTTTCCTTTGGCTGAAGACCAGGTTCAAACCAGACCACTATGTCAGAGTCGTCCTTACAGGGATAAGTACTTAATAAAGGACTGACAATGGGCATCCAAGTGCTTTCACTCTTCACTTGCATTGTAATCAGAAAAACCGTTAACAATAATGTAAGCTTCATTTTTTCCTATTAACTTTATTTAATAACTAATTGGCTATTTGCACTACAAATGTATAATAAAAAAAAAATGCTTTATACATTACAAAACGTTATAACCTGGTACCTACGTAAATTGTTTAAGTGATTGTTAATATGGTACGATTCGGTTCGATATGGACATTTCGAGAACGAGATTATGAAGTAGCTTTTGCTCGCGATTTCGTCAGCTTATATGTGTAAGTATAATTCATAACTTACCTATAGCACTCGAATATAATGTAGCTGTTTATAAGTGTAAGAACTTTCAGAATTGGATCATTTAGTTCCATAGATTACCCGCTACATATAAACTAACAAATCTTACCTCTTTATCAAAACTCAGTGATAGGTATCCATTTTATTCGCGAGGCCCATGGTTCGATTGCAGGGACGCATGTCTTAACAGGGCTCTCTCCGTCACTCGTTTCATACAATCGTAGTTCCAATTTCATTTGAATACTAAGCAACCAAAGTCCATGAAATTTTGCAGACATATTCTAGAAACTAATATCTGTGTCTGTGGTGTTTTAGATTTTTCTAAAAATATGTAGTTTTAAAATTACAGGGGCTCAAAGATTTGTATGTAAAATAGACCGCGTAACTTTGAAACTGAATATTTTAACAGAAATCTGGAAAACTACAGACATAGACATTAGTTTCTAGAATAAGTCTGCAAAATTTCATGGACTTTGGTTGCTTAATATTCAAATGAAATTGGAACTACGATTGTATGAAACGAGTGACGGAGAGAGCCCTCTTAACTGTCCGGAATTATGTACGTTTTAGGCACTTAAAATAATATCACTTGTTTTTTATATTCCTAAAAGTATCGCGTAATTTTTAAATACCTATATAGTATCCAAAATGGCTAATTAAGTATCAAGTATCAAAAACTTAATTAAGTAGTACCTACCTAAGTAGTAGTAGTTAGTTTTTATGCAAGTACCAAACTTTAGATAAGTTTTTCTTGCTTCAAACTTGTCGTGTCGTATAAAGAGACTTGTTAACATAACTCTTGATAACCCTACAAAAGATTAATATAAACGAACAACGATCATTTCTACGTTTAATCTATACTTACTAATATTATAAAGAGGAAACCTTTGTATTTTTGTATGTTTGTATTGAATAGGCTCAAAAACTACTGGACCGATTTCAAAATTTCTTTTACCATTACTTAGAGGGATTCTTCCGAATCCGTATAGGCTATATTTTATCCCGGAAAATAGAAAAAATAAATGTCCACCCGTGCGAAGCCGGGGCGGGTCGCTAGTTGTAAATAAAGCAGATAGATAAAAATCTATAATAGAAGACCTATTATAGATTTTTTTCTGTTTGGTGCAGCGGAGACCCTCAGTTCGTTTGTTTGGCCTAATCTCAGAAACTACTTAGGTACACCAATGGTAGACTTTACAACGATTTTATGGATTTACTGGATAGCCCAGTCATTTGGTGATTTTAGATGGAAAGTTTTCCGGGAGTTATGCAAATTGGTGGTTTTATAGATTTAGACGTGCTCTTTCCGAATTTTTATTTTGCCACCTCGAATCTTTGCCACTCACGCCGCCATCTTGGATAAATGGCGTCCAAAAACAGTTTTTTGACGATAACTTCTTTCCCACTTATTTTACGATAAAAATGGCAAGAAAATCGGTTCAGCCGTTTGAAAGTTGTCAGCTCTTTTCTAGTTACTGTTACCTTCACTTGTCGGGGGTGGTATAAATTTTTAATTTATACTTGTAAGGCTAGGCGTATGCTGAGACGCAGGCGACGCCGGTCCACGTAGGGCACAGCAGAGCAGATTTTGTAAAGCATGGAACGTCATTGAACTACGTACGCTGCGGCGCAGGCACTTGCGACGCAGACATGTGTCTGTCATGCTCTGCGTCTCGTTGTAGTGCCGGCACAGAATTCTGCGCGACACGTGCACGTCGAGACGTATTTATTAACAATATTTTATAATTTTGTTGCAATGACAGAACTTTTAATTGAATTAGTTCGTTGTGAACCTCGTTTGTATGATTCAAATCATCCAGACGGCGGCGGCAGCAGCATGCGGAGGGGGCATGTCTTCCTCAACTGCCCTGCCCTGCGTGTGCTGTGTTGTGATGTGCTGCGTCGCCTGCTTCTCAGCATACGCCTAGTCTAATTGTTAGAGAAATTCAACTCACAAAAAAGTCTTTTAGAGTACCTATACACGGCTCTGGGTGCCTAGCCCTTTTGATCTACAAAATTCTCACCAACTATTTGCGTAGGTAGGTGTAAAGAAAAAAAAAACTAAGTCATTTTAACACTTTTTATTAAAATACAGTATTTTCGCTATATTCACTTCATATGGATCATGTGCGCCAGCGACCAGTCATGCTTGAGCTCCACCGGCTCTTCAACAGTAACGCCGGCAGAGGTCACTATGCCTAGCTGGTAGCGAGGGAACGAACGCGCGTCGCGGTAGAATAGGACCTCCATGCATTTGCGTACTAGGGCCCTGAAATTAAAAAAAAATAATCAAGACTTTAAAAATCACTGACCTATACTAATAACACAAGTACACTGGACCTGCGATGGTCAGCCGCCTGGTGGTCTTATTAGTGAGAGGTCCCAGGTATGATTCCCTACAGGGGTTTGGAATTTTATAATTTCTAAAATTTCTGGTCTAGTTTGGTGGGAGACTTTGGCCGTGGCTAGTTACCACCCTACAGGCAAAGCCGTATCGCCAAGCGTTTTAGCGTTCCAGTACAATGCTGTGTAGAAACCAAATGGGTATGGGTTTAATAAAAACTGCCATGCCCCTTCCAGGTCAGCCTGCTTCCATCTTAGACTGCATCATCACTTACCACCAGGTGAGGTTGCAGTCAAGGGCTAACTTGTATTTGAATAGAAAATAAAAAACATATACATATCACATACTTGGCAGCCTCTTCGTCCAGAAGTCCCTTCTCATTGGCCTGACGTAACAGCGGAGTGGCCATGTAAGCTCCCAGGCCAGTAGCAATGGTGTCGTCTTCATATGCTGTGCCTAGCTTGTCCACCGCACCCAGGAAAGGCTCTCCGTCCTGAATCATGGAATTAAAACCGAGATGAATTCAGAACCTCCTCTTTTGACGTGACAACGTCTTATAATTCGATAGAGCCGGCTGCACTGGGCTGCACGCACGAAAAAACATGACTCATGCGGCGTTACCTAGCTCTGAGGCGTTCCATGTAAGGCTTGAAGTGCAAGCGAGAGCGCGGAACGAGCGACAAAGAAGCACAATCGGCCTTTGTTGTCACGTTCAACTATCGTCAGTAAACCGACTTTACAGACAACCACTTTTTTTTTAAGTCAGTTAAAACCAGGGTAATATTCATTTTTGACATAAATACAATTAGGGATTGCAATCCAGCTGCATTTTCAATTCAGCTGGATTTACGTTGGATCAAAGTAGATCTAGCATTTATC
The DNA here is from genome assembly GCF_905333055.1 of Maniola jurtina. Taxonomy (NCBI): domain Eukaryota; kingdom Metazoa; phylum Arthropoda; class Insecta; order Lepidoptera; family Nymphalidae; genus Maniola; species Maniola jurtina. The sequence continues at coordinate 3,771,187 of NC_060055.1, read as the reverse complement.
TATTTTTCAAAGAAATGACACAATTTTGCTTTATTCAAAGTAGGTACAATTGTACTCTGTTTGATGGTCGAAATTGTTTTTGTACGATATAGTGGTGATAATTAATTACGTAACTTCGAACTAACGCTACGAGGGTTCCAAACGCGCCCAAGTCTCGAAAAAAAAAACCTCAATGGTTTTCGTGTTGAGAAACTGCTAAGGTCATAATGATCAGGAATATTACCTGGATTCCAGCAACAACATAGTTGTTCCACAGGGGATCCATCTTGCTTCTCTTGTTGTACAGTACCCTGGTGAGCCAGCAGTGTAGGGATTTTGGCTTCAGCTGCAGACCATCACCGATGCACTGTTCATCAATACTGAAATGAAAAAAAAAAACAAATTGGTTAACAAATCCTGGAAAAATAAGAATTCAAAAGAAATTGGCGAATTCCATAGAGTTTCTGACCCAAACTAACAGAACCGTGGGCCTCAAGCCCACGTTCACGAATCTAACTTCTCATGCTTGTTCTAGTAAACCAGACTAACAAAAAACTTCATCAAAGTCTATCAAAAGTTTGGAGAAAAAAGATACAGTTATTTATAATGTGTACTTGTGAATAATTATATTTTTGATCACAGAAAAATACTATGAAAAATAATATTATTAAATATATAATATAATATTATTAATATAATATTATTAATATAATATTATTAAAATTAAATGATTTCTGAATCTGAACGGTTTTTAAAAATGCTGGGTCCAAATTCGCCAACCTTCTTTAATTGAATTTTTACAAGTACATACTTTTGAATTGTCAAGAGCCACCACTACCACCACCATCTACCACTGGTTCGGAATGCATTTACTACCTAGAAGAACCAGCAAGAAACTGACAGACAGGCAGACAGATGTGCCAAAACCAGCCCATACAGAAGACAGAAAGAATGAACTTACATTTTCTGCTCAATGATATCCTTCAAGTACTGATAATCTGCATAGTCGCCCCCAGAGCCCAGCAGCGTCAGGTCGTTGACCTTCAACACACGAGGACAGTCACGGAAACGGGCGAGTGATCCATATGAACCGAGCGTGTCTGCTGCTATCACACAACCCTTGTCGAACTTGAGGCCTATGACTGTTGTTGTTGTGGTGATTGGTGTTGCTGAGCTGTGGAATTCAATTTTTTTTTTCCTATACAAGTTAGCCCTTGACTGTGATCACACCTGGTGGTAAGTGATGGTGCAGTCTAAAATGAAAGCGAGCTAACCTACCCCCTGGTTGTGTAAGGAAAACCTATTCATGGTTATCGTTATCGTCAAGAAATTCTGCCCTTTGATTGGTTCATTCGCTGTTTACCTTTTTTTACAGCCAATCATAATGCAGAATTTTTTGACGATAACAATAACACTGAATACGTTTTTCTTACACAATCGGGGGGCTGCAAGGAGTATGGCAGTTTTTATTAAAACCATATCCCTTTGGTTTATATACGGCATCATACCAGAACGCTAAATCGCTAGGCGGCACAGCTTTGCCGGTAGGGTGGTAACTAGCCATGCCCTAAGTCTCCCACTAGACAAAAGCAGGCAGTCTATATTCTCAGCCCATCTCGGTCTGAGAGGAGACCTGGGCTCAGTAGAGGGCCAGGGATGGGAAATCCAGCCTTATTCCAACAGTTAGGGCTTGAATGGAGTTATTCATACAAATGAATAGTTTGTAGTAGTATCATAACATGAGTAGGCTTACTCAAAAGATGAATAGGGTTATTCATAACATGAATGGAGTTTGACCATTACAGATGTGAAGTTATACACAAGATGATGCAAGTTATACAAAAAATGAGTGGAGTTACCCTCAATATTAATGGAGGTATCCAAAACATGGGCAGATAGGTACATCAGAAAAAGTTGTTTAGGAAGTACCAATAAGAAATATGCATACAGTTGGCGTCGAAACTAAGAATTCATTTCACGTCTTAGCAGTGTAGGTATATTTTAAGCGAAAAAACTTTCAGTAGCGGTGTTTGTTACTTACTGCGCTCGAAAATTTTGGACTGTGTGACTTGCAGGTTTCAATGAGGTTGCATTTGCTGGGAAGCTGTAAAACGAGCCCGGTGACGGACCGTTGTGCCACAGCGGTGCCGGATTCATCAGATCACCCATAAACGACATTTTTACTATCAAATCTCAAGTAAATTAACTAGAAAATACAAAATTTTATAAGATTTTTTGTTTACACGATGACAAACTGTTCGGCAGTTCGACAGTTGACATTTGACAGTTTACACAAAATTGACAAACACACTTTTTGACTTGTCATTTTGGTTCCATTCTACTGTAACTATATGGATTTTAATTTAATTTAAAAAACAAATTCTTCTATAATGAATATGCCATAATATAAAAAATTAAATAAATTAACAACAAATGAAATATTAGATAAAACTAAACAGCTAATGGATGAATAGGATTTGCTAAGAAATATATCCTCAAACTACTAGTTGTCAGCTCAAACCAAGTGAGAAACGGAACGTATAGTTTCGTGCAGAAAATTATAGACATTTCCAGTAAATTAAACTGGGTAACTTTAGAAACACAATAAACGCTGTCATCGGGTTTCTGTAAACATAAAATTAAAAAATCGAATTTTGAAACAAAGGTTCAAATCGTATTTGTATAAGGTTTCACTACATTACTACAACGTTTCACTTCCTAAGGCGAATAAAATTATTGTAATAGGTATACACTTTTCCCTACACCATTGCTCAAACTTCTTCGACAAAAATAAAACCCACAGGATGATCACGGGAAAATTACTCATTGATATAAAAATTAGATGATGATTCAGGTAATTATGATTAAAGAATTTAAGAAAATTAAGCAATTTCTATCATATAAAAATGTTCCATTCACAAAGCACCGATTAAAAAAAAATGTATCCAGGCTTTTTAGCTTTTCGTTTGTATTGTAACTAATTATTGCGTAACATCTGCCTCTGGGATCATTAATTTCCACCATGTTTATATCTGATTTCTTAAAAATTATATTATAATAGCAAACGCACAACTTTTTGAATGCCAACCTAAAAATCTTGGCAAATATACGAGTACAATGTTACCCGTTTCAATTGCACGTTTTCTTGTGTCCAATAGAAAAGTGTCATCGTTTCCGAACGAAAACAAACCGCAATCCGCTGCTAAGTTCACGTTGAGGTTCTTTCAATTTCCTCTCCAAAAAATTGACACAAGAAAATGTCTAAAAGAGGTTCGTGAAATATAAAATATCCGTTTAAATCACGTTAAAATTTAGCTAAATCGTGTACCAACGATGTGTATTATTAATTCTGTACAGTTTTTAACGTGAATGCATGTTTATTTCTATGAAATGTTCTCGTAGATGTCATGTGTTACGAATTTGTGAAAGATGAATAAAAAGTGCATTTTTAATATTTTTAAGGACGTGGTGGTTCCGCGGGAGCGAAGTTCCGCATCTCGCTGGGTCTCCCAGTGGGAGCCGTAATAAACTGCGCAGACAACACAGGTAAATAAAACATTGTTTTGTTATTCATAACCTTACTTTTGCGTTGTGAACTGGATTTCTAGTGATGATTTTTTATTCGCAACTTTAAAGTTGTTGTGATGTATGATGATGTTTTCCTTGGCTGTGTCTGAAGATTTCCAGTTCGTTGTTATTATAAAAACTTAACCTCAAACATCATGTTTTTAAGTATTTAAGTATAAGCACCACATTTCCACAGAATACCAGCGTTGTGGGTACATTGTGTATCCACAACATCAAGCTGAGTTCGGGCCCTTTCGTTGGCACGACACATAATACATACATAATACACTGTTTAAGTTAAGTTAGTTTTTAAGTTTTATATTTTAAATTTTATATTTTAGGGTTTATATTTTTTATTTTTAGTTTTGTATAAGCGTCATTATTTGTAATACTATGTTTATGTGTCGGTTTCAACGAATAAATTTTATTCTATTCTATTCTATTCTATTTCGGGATGCTGAATAACAAATTTTCAAACATAACTTGATAACGATGTTAAAGCAATCTTAGTTGTTTCTGTAACATGGGGGACTGAACTTCAGGAATACTTACTCACTTTTAACATCCCCCATGCCTTCGAGAGCAAGCTAAGTTTTGGTTTGAAACATAGAAATTGTCTCTGTACAACCTATTATGTAGTTTAATTTAGATACTTGTTCTATTATATAGAAAAACCTGAATCACAGACAGACTCCTCAATACCCAGCCCCAACCTATAGAGTTTGTATTAAAAAGCATAGAGGTTCCCTTTATAATGCAGATTGCAGACAAGGAATAAGGCAGATTTTTCGTAATTCCCATGAAATAGGGAATAAATTTGTATTCACTGAGTGTACTAGAGATGGTTACTATACTAGTAATCTATGTAAACCACACATTATATTCAGTTTTGAAATAACTGATCTTGTGAAAGTTTATGAATTAATCTTAATTCATTCTATATCTTACCTACATATTGTTTCCTACATTTTAATGTATTTTTACACAACTGTGTAACATGAAGGAGTGTTCTGAGTTCATCAGTCTGTATACATATATTTCTGTTTGTTTGTTTGTGGTGCTCTAGAGACTATTTCTTAATTTCAAGGTGCAAAGAACCTGTATGTGATAGCTGTGCAAGGTATCAAAGGTCGCCTGAACAGATTACCAGCTGCTGGATCTGGAGACATGATCGTAGCCACAGTAAAGAAAGGCAAACCAGAACTTAGGAAAAAGGTATGCTTTCATTCAATATGTTCTGTTTTTCTCTGTAGGAGTTAGTAAATGTTTGGTTGTTTTTGACAATGGGAAAAATGGGTAATTCTATTAATTCGGACAATCTTCATCAAAAGGGATGGGAAAATTTCTTACGGCTCCTAATGGGAATTAGTGGAAGACAACTTAACAAACCCCATTGACAATCTCCATAGTAACAGGGATTTTTGAAATTTTCTTCTACAAATTCCCATCAGTTGAAAAAACAAAAGTGTTACGTAAGAATCACGTTTTTTATTTTTTATAATTATTTTTATCTATTGACCTCGACCTGCATAGTGGGTGATCTATTTAACTGTGGCAGTAGGGGTGTAAATGCTGCATTTTCCCAATGTAGGAAAGAAGTTAGTTAAACTGGACACTTTCAAGTAAAGATTTTTATATAAACCTGTGGAGATGATACTGCCATTGGCGCTACTAGACTGCCATAAGCCTACTTTGTCGTATTAGTTTACAAATTGCAAAAAAACCAAATTAAATTGCACCTTAAACCATCCTATGTTCCCAATGTAGGAAAGTACAGTAACTATGATGAAATTTTGACGTGACAACGTCTTATAATTCGATAGAGCCGGCTGCACGCACGAAAAAACATGACGCATGCGGCGTTACCTCGCTCTGAGGCGTTCCATGTAAGGCTTGAAGTGCAAGCGAGAGCGCGGAACGAGCGACAAAGAAGCACAATCGGCCTTTGTTGTCACGTTCAACTATCGTCAGTAAACCGACTTTACAAACAACCAATTTTTTATTCACCAGTTCTTATTTAAGTTGCTGTGATGATCGCCATGGTTTCGCTAAATATTGTCTGAATTGGAAGCAGTATGTTGTTATGCCTTGGCTGACTGAGCAATTGGTTCTTCTCCGTATGAAAAGCATTCCGAACCAGTGGTAGATGCTTTTGACGATTCAAAAGTACTTGAAAAAAGTCTAATTGATTAAAAATTAGTTAGAGTTATGCGTGTTTTAAGCAATTTAATATCACTTGCTTTATCGGTGAAGGAAAACATCGTGAGGAAACCTGCATGCCTGAGAGTTCTCCATGTTCTCAAAGGTGTGTGAAGTCTGCCAATCCGCATTGGGCCAGCGTGGCAGACTATGGCCTAAACCCTTCTCATTCTGAGAGGAGACCCGTACTCAGTAGTGGGGCGGAAATGGGTTGATCATTGATTAAAAATGTTTTGAGTTTGAACTTGAATTTAGACATAATCTTGTCTTCCCAGGTAATGCCAGCAGTGGTGATCAGGCAGCGGAAGCCTTTCAGGAGGCGGGACGGGGTGTTTATATACTTTGAGGACAATGCGGGGGTCATAGTCAACAACAAGGGTGAAATGAAGGGGTCCGCCATCACGGGCCCTGTCGCCAAGGAGTGCGCCGACCTGTGGCCGCGTATCGCGTCCAACGCGAGCTCAATAGCTTGAGAATAATATATGCCTAAGGAAATACCAGTGTTTTATTTTGCTACTACCCCCATATTAGTCTACTCTTCATCATTGCTTGTCCATTGCTGAACATAGGCATTCCCTAGTGAGCGCTACCATACCCTGTCCTCAATCGGCTGTTTCCCACCATCCTATTTTGTCAGTCTACTATACGGTCTGAACCATACACATAGGTTAATTTAATTACTATGTATTTTTCTGTTTTCCATTAATTTTTCCCATGGTAGGGGTTTTCTTAGGATAATACTGTGATGGACTAACAATTCTGCATAAAAGATAGGTCATCGAGGACCTTATACTATAGGTCTATTGCTGAATTCACAGAGATAGTAGCACAGAGTAAGGATGTGTTAGTAACGTTCGAGTTATTTTCTCATAGAGGCTCCTTTTTGTTAAAGTTTTCACTTTCTTGGGTGGTTTATATACTTTGAGGACAATGCGGGGGTCATAGTCAACATCAAGGGTGAAATGAAGGGGTCCGCCATCACGGGCCCTGTCGCCAAGGAGTGCGCCGACCTGTGGCCGCGTATCGCGTCCAACGCGAGCTCAATAGCTTGAGAATAATATATGCCTAAGGAAATACTAGTGTTTTATTTTGCTACTACCCCCATATAATCTAATCATCATATTCCGTCCACTGTTGTCTAGTACCTAAACTTAAGCAAACTAATAACGTTAAGTAATTGAAATGCAAAAAAAGCCTTATTTGCTTAGGTCGCGTACTTTGCTGTCTAGTCTAGCTAGAAATATGTAATTAAGGGCAGAAAAATTAAAACTGTTTTGGCAATTGGAACACTAACAAAATCATTATGGCCCTAAGACTTCAAAATTTGGAGACCCCTGGTCTACGCCATTATAACTATCTACATATCACAGCTTGATCCATCCAGTAGTTTGACCTGTGTGTTGATAGATCAGTCAGTCAGCCAGCTTTTCCATTTATATATTGAAACAGTGGGTTTAAATAAAAAGAGCAAATCAGTATAATCGCACTAATTTATTTTATCACTTCACTCAACACACTAATAATTACTCTCATATATTTGTTACTAATACACTTATTTACTTATTACACATTTATTACACACTTACTTATTTACACAAACCGGCAGTATTTCAGCTTATAATGCGTACGATACAATAATAATCCTAAAAATGAGCTCGCATGGCTTTATATGGCGTTATCCCCACCGAAGGCATTCGGCAGTTGTTGCTGAGTGGCGTTCGGCTGTCAATGGCCGCTAGGCTATGATTGGCCGGCGTTTGGCTCGGCTTGACTCGGATAGTCTGGTTGGCGTTGGCGCGTTGCGATTGGCTGAGGCGGTGTGGCGTTACATTATACAGACTAGCTGATGCCCGCAGCTTCGTCTGCGTGGATTTAGGGTTTTAAAAATCCCGTGAGAACTTGATTTCCCAGGACAAAAGTAGCCTGCAACAGCCCGTCCCCGGGATGCAACGTGTTTCTATGCCATTTAAAAACATTTAAGCGGATAATCATTTAAAAATCCTGAGGGATCACCAGGATTTAGAAATGCAATTCCTTACAGCATCAGGGTTGTGGAGTTGGGTCCTCGAGGTCAACGACTAGGCAGCCTTTCCTTGGTATAGATGCCTTCAATATCAATTGTTTATAACCAACAGTTTCTAAACCTCATCAGCTTTGGTGGTCAGGTCCTGCAGCATTGAGTAGTAATCCAAATTTTTTATGGAACAATGTCGCAAAGTTCCTCTATCGATTCGAAATCGATTAAAAAAAATTACACAATCGGTTCATAATTCTCGGAGATATCGAGTACATAGGTGCAAAAACACAACTCCATTTTTGAAAGTCGGTTAAAAAAGTAGCCTTTGCTAATCTTCTATTTGTCAGTGAAAGTCCCGTCGAAATAGGTCCAGCCGTTCCGAAGACTAGCCCGTTCAAACAAACAGACAAAAATTTTAAAAACGTGTAATTCAGTTATGGTAGGTAGGTACAGTTCAAATAACCATTATATGATCATATGAGGTAGTTATTTCGAAATTACAGACAGACACTTCAATTTTATTTATTAGTATAGATAAATAAAACAAAATGTAGTATTTATCTCAATCTCTTATATTAAATTAATATTATACATTAGTCTTAACTTAGATAATGTATTTAGCAGTGCACTTTTAAATTGGTAGTTAGGGTCACGTAAAAAGACCTCTGCCATTATTTGTCTTGCTCATTAATACTAATCTTTCATAATATGCATTTAACAAAAGCTTGACTGACGAACCAACCGCGCGGTGGTACAACCATTCATATGATATTGTCTCCCATAGTACCACCATTTCCCAGATTCGAGGGATCTCTTTTTGTGACGCTAACTGTATTAATGTTTAATACAAAAAACTTGGCTGTATTTTTAATAAGTATAATTTTTATGAAAATATGTGTAATATCGATAAATCCTAAGATTTCCAAGTAAAATCTAAGATGTGAAAGGGTCTACCTTTAATATACTAGTAGGGCGCGTGGTTGTCCGCAAGCATAGTGTTGGTTTTTCAGTTGTTTTTTTTTTTCAAGTAGTATTCATGATAAAATAAATTAAATTAAATTTCAAAATACGGATCTTGCCTATACCTACTAGATATTTTTTAATATCTTAGTTGTCATATATTTTACATGGAAAAATAGATTCCACCATCTTGATTTATTCTGTTTATCAAGTAGACTAAGGTTCTACTCATTTTCTAGCAAAAACCACTCCACCTATGAAAGTGTAGCCACCATCTTGTATTCTCACCATTGGGGATTTTGTTTAAGCATCCCCGCCCCTCCCCCCAATTATTATTATAAATAACTAGCCGATGCCCGCGACTTCGCCCGCGTGGTTTAGGTTTTTCGAAATCCCGTGGGAACTCTTTGATTTTCCGGGATAAAAAGTAGCCTATGTGCTAATCCAGGATATTATCTATCTCCATTCCAAATTTCAGCCAAATCCGTCCAGTAGTTTTTGCGTGAAGGAGTAACAAACATACACACACACACACACACACACACACATACAAACTTTCGCCTTTATAATATTAGTGAGATGAGATAAATTTGATTTTATTTCATTTAAAAAAACCAGTAAAATTTGAACGCCGAATCTAAACGTAATTGTAATTCTAAGGTTTTTCTGAAAATCTCAGGATTTACCGTACTTCGGACTTTTACAGTAACATATTCACTGAATAGACAGTCTTTTGGAATAGAATTTCCTTGGCGTAAGTAAAAAGTAAGTGCAATACATTTATCTTCATTACAAGTGGTTATCGTCGTTTCTTGTGCGTCTTGGTGGGGCCTTTGACGAAGCACCAGTCCACTGAGATGGCCTGTCCCAGGATGTCTGTGCCGTCTAGGGCTTCTCTAGCGCTCTGTGGAAACAAAAGTTCAGTTTAAATAAACACTTTAATAATGGATGGATGGAATGCTGGAAGTTTAACTGTAACAAAACGTCGAGACCTCGTCGTATCTGGCAGGCGTTAAATGTTAGTACATTTGACGCAGAAAGCCCTATTTTCCTATGATTTTATCTATACTAATAAATAAAATTGGAGTGTCTGTCTGTAATTTCGAAATAACTACCTCATATTAAGCTCATAGGGTTATTTAAACGATACCTTGACTGAATCACACGTTTTTAAAATTTTTGTCTGTCTGTCTGTCTGTCTGTTTGAAAAGGCTAATCTTTGGAACGGCTGAACGGATTTTGACGGGATTTTCACAGACAAGTAGAGGATTGACCAGGGTGTAACATAGGCTACTTTTTTAACCGACTTTCAAAAAGGGAGTTGTGTTTTTCTACCTATGTACACCGAAATCTCTGAGATTTCTGAACCGATTTGCGTAATTTTTTTTTTAATCGATAGAGGAACTTTGCGACATTGTTTCATAAAAAATTTGGATTCCAACTCCTCAATCCTGATGCTGCAGGGGATCTGACCAATCCACGCGGGCGAAGCTGCGGGCATCAGCTAGTTTAATAATATATGACATATCGTCGATTCAGGATTCCCTCCCTCTAGTTCACTCTGACGCAACTAAAAAACCGGTTCAGTGCGAGTCAGACGCAAAAATGTTTTCATACCTTTTTTTTTCTTTCGTCTGGCTTTACAAAGATTAGCCAATGACAAAGAAACACAGACAAAGTCCTTTTCATACCTTGTATAATGTTGTAGAACCAAAGATTACATAATATATGAAACTATGTTCTTTTAAAGCATGGCGGTCATTTTTAAATTCGCCATCTTGGTTTATTACTATTTGTTGTTATAGCGGCAACAGAAATACACACTGAAAATTTCAACTTTACCCTATTAATGTTCATGAGATCAGTCCACTGACAGACAAACATAATATGGAGTGGAGGCTTAGGGCTCTTTTCTGGAGAGACGTCGCGTCACGCTATTCTCCGCTTATGAAGAGGCGTTGCGAGAAACGTAGCGACACCAGCGTTGGGGCCCGAGTCGGTGGCCGTAGTATCACACACAAAAATACAATCATAAATGTCGATATATTGTCTCGTTGACGAATAACTTCACGTGTTCCGCCGCGTGTATTGCGCGTGCGCGATGCTGCGTGCTACGCCAGTTAAAAAGCAAACGATTCTGAAGAAACGCTCTCATACTTGGCTATATGTTTGAATTATCAGAAAAGAGCCCTTAATAATAGGGTACCATTGGCACTCTTCGGATACCTACAGAACCTTTCTTTTGTTGTTATTTTTCCCTTGACTCCGTCATATGTAATAGATGTTCATACTTACAGCTGCTTCCTTATGAGTTTCATACTCCACCAAAGCGTAGCCCTTCAGGAAGCCAGTGCGCCGGTCCAGGTTGAGATGTATGTTCTTGATCTCACCAAACTCCGAGAATTGGTTCTGGAGAAATCCATCAATACTAATACAAATCCGAAAATGAGTGATTTCCATAATGCAAACCAGACGGAAACGTTTAAGTGCGGAAACCAGCCCAGAGTGGAGAGTGATTTCCATTTTAACTGTAGAATGTACAGGCTTTACTCCCACATTTAGTTGATGTAAGCCCGACTATTTTCGAACCCAACAGAACTTGAAAAGTTACTGGCATCAGCCAGTTAAATAATTATTCATTGCAAAAGTGTGCCTTTCTGTTCCTATATCATGGTTCACCCCTAAAAGGGGTGGCACTTCCAACATCAATGGTTCAACCGTTGGACCAATTACTGACTTAGCAAGGATACTTGTATCTAGATGGACATGGGATACTTTTTATCCTGGAAAATAAGGCGAGAGGGGGAGATTGATGGGATAAAATTAATGTTACTTCTTAGTTCTTGCACCATCCCACACTCTTTAAATCCTTTCACCAAAGGTTGCCTGTAAGAGATTGCTATAGCAATAAGGCCCTTACACCTTATTTTTTTATATTATGGAGACACACAGTATTAAAGTAAAATGACAGGCAACATACACATAAAAAAAAAAGATTCAGACGAATTGAGAACCTCCTTTTTCCGAAGTTGGTTAAAAATACCCAAACCACAACTGTCTCCAAAGAAATGTTTACACCCTGCGGCCCTGATGTATTGCCAAAGCCTTCTGGAGATAGACTGTCATCTTTGTTTATCCTGGAACATCAGGTGAGAGGGGGAGATGGAGACTGTGTGTGTTAGACAGAGAACATACCTGTATATCTTCCTCCTGTGCCTCCTCATGTACATTGCTTACAAATAGGATCCAGCCTTCTACAGACCGCTGCGGCCCTGGTGTATTACCGTCACCTTCTGGGGCTAGACTATCGTATCTGCAACATTTTGAGTTTATAGTTTTTGAAGCAGTTCTACTAACAATACTAGAGACACACCCCAGCTTCACATGGGTAGATTATACATTGTTTTCGTGTACCTATGTAACTATTTATGTAGGGCACACCACTATTAACATTATTACAATTTTCATAGGGATCTCTAATTTTTTTTTTTAACTAAAATATGGTCTGATAAATATTTGATCCTCAAATCTGTTCATGGTCCACCGACTGATTGCAGATGGAAGAGATGTGAAGAAAAAAATAAAAAATAAAAACTAAAATATGGTCACGTTGACACATGTTTTATCATTGGCCGCCAAAAAGAGATTTTTACAAAAAAAATATTACAGGTTGGACTTGTAAGTATGCCAGGTTCCATACAAAAATATTCAAACCCTTTTCTCCATACCTTCCTCTGTTGCCTCTCTCTGAACCACCAACTCCTGTTTCATTGCCGAACCCACGGCCCTTGCGTTTACGTGCCTTCTCCTTCAACCGTGCAATGCCCTCTGAAGAACACAACCATAAATTATAAAAAATATTGTAATTAGTTAATTACATTTAAAGTTAAGGAAGATAAAGAAGCAATAAACTATCAGAGATGGTACAAATATTTAAAACACAATTCAATACATTTTTAAATACATAACTTGTCTCAAAGAGAAAAAAATTGGAAAGCGAAACGGTATTTTTGTATGTAAAACTGACAACATAACCTACTTTATTTCTATTATTAAAAAAAATAGTTGATTTATGCATTTATAAACAACTAACCTTATTTTTAAGCGAAAATTATGAATATTCCGTGTCATTAGAGAATTTTATAATCAATTAAATCAAATATAAGTAGGAGTTTGATTAACTTACGTTCCCCATCTTCGTCGACTTCGAATTCCTCTGAATTCTCAATATCTAGAACATCAGCCATTGTTGATGTGGTTTTAAATTATAAACTAGGCCTTAACAATTTTAAAACAGCTATATTAAATATTGAGAAATTAAAGCTTTTTATTAAAAATGCTTTTCAATAATTTTCAATGAAATCAACGCTTGAACCTTGAACGCTTGTTTGAGATTTTTTATATTGACATTTGACATTGACATCCACAGTCAGAAAAATAGGTCATAGTCTAAAAATATCATGTTAAGTAAAGCGGGTAACTTTAGTAACACTTTACTTTTGACCAACAAACTAGTCAAGCTAATAGTTAAAATTCATATTAGGTCCGATTTGTGAAATAATATATGTTATTAATGTTATTTAGAAAGATACACTGTTCATTCTCTTCTGTTCTGTGCTACCATTATGTTACGGTATTCTGCAGTCTTGATCTTTCTTGGTTCTGTCTTCTATAGATCAAAATAAACAGTCAAGAATTTTTAAAATTCCTGTCAAAAAATCTTAACCTTAATTATTTTTTCAAGATATTCTTCAAAATTCAACATGAGTGTGTGCGATACGTGGAATAAAGATACCTTAGAAAATCCAAATATAAAAACCTCTTTATCCTCCGAATGGACCTTCAAATCACCTCGATCGAGCCCCAGATCATCATCACCCCCTCCCTCAAGCAGAGCTGGAGAAGCTATATTCCATAAGTATAATGAACTTATAAATTCCAGAACAAACATGACGGATGCTAAGCAATTAATAGAGCCGTTGGAAAAGCCATTTGACTTCTTCGACGATGAAGAATTTGCGTTTGGAATTAATCTGTTAAGGAATAATGTAGCTTGTGTGGGCGAGAATATAACGAAGCGTATACAAATGTGTGAGTAAACTTCGTAGTAACTTTTTAATACAATTATTTACAAAAAATGTGGAACGGGCAGGGATTGAAACTGTAGGTCTGGCCCTCTGGCTATAACGGCCATTGGAATGCCTAGTCCGTTTAGACACGGCCCTTCACTAGCAGGGATTAGGGTATTATTTACGCTTTTCACTGCTGATGAAGCTTTACTCTGCTTATACAAATCCTAAATCTGTTGGTCTATCTGCGTTTTTGTACTGTACTAAGTGTTTAAGATTGACTTTGCAGAACTTCCGATATAAATCTATAACCTAAAACGTTCAACACATCTGGCGGGTTACTTCAAAGGCTTCAGAACCTGACTTGCAAGCCAGGCCAGGACTAGCTTGCCTGCAGCAAGACTTCGAGAGCCATGGCATCTGCACCATGTGCCGCTCATGTCATCACAGCATGTCATGCAGTTGGTGATATAACAACCAAAAAGTACTCTGTGGTGATACATTCCATGAAAGCCGACGGCGGTAAAGGCGAGCAAGCGGAGAATAACCCTACTGCATGCGACCGGGGTGGCATGCGCGGGTGTAATCCGCTAGTATTGTTTCAAAATAAGCCCAGCGCGCGGGGTAATCAACATGGTAGTTCTAACTACTAAATTGTGGTTTTGGCGTGTAGAGCACTTTAGTTTAAGAAAAATATTTCTTGCGAAGAATTTCCAAAAAAAAAAACTTACGGGTATGATTATTATTGATTAGTTTTGGGTTACTGAACGTTATCACAAATGTCAAAGTCACATGGAAATCGTTTCGTTTGTCAATGTCAACATTGTCAATGAAAAATTGTCGTTTTCGATTTCTGCGTTTCGATTTTTTGAATTCATGAAAAATACACGATATTTCATAAAACCTGAAACTAGACCATAACATAAAACCATGCCGGAAATATCCCTTAAAGACACTATAATCACATCGCTCAATGGTGAGTACGTTTTGTTGTTAAAATCAATCTTTATTTACATGATGTCACCCATTACATAATTTTTGTTTTTAGTTATATTTAAATAGTTGACACGATTATTTAATTATAGATACCGGGTGCCCTAAATCTTCGAAGTGATTGTCCGTAGTTACATCACTTTGTAGTCTTATTAATATTTTTAAAATGAAGGAAGATGATTTCATATTTGGTATAAAGTTTTCATTAGTTTTGGCGTGCATAGGTTTAGAACTTCTAAGTTTTTATGTGTGTTAACAATGTGTCTAACATATTACCAAAACTCGTTACTATAAAACAGATTTTAGATATTTAAAAATCTGTAAATGATGGAATGGAGGTTAGGTTTGACTTTTTGGTATTTGTAAATAATAGAATGGTTTTAACTTTGAATTCTTCTGTACACAAGTTTCTAAAACAAATAAAATTATGATTTGAACTTAATACTATCATTAGCACAATATTCTTTGTGTTATTCTTCACTTTCTCTTATATATAGATATTTGTGTACAGCCAAATTAGTGTTACTATTTAATTACTTATATTATTTTGAAATGATTTATTGCATGTGTTTGATTATAAATATACTTGTAATTTATGTAACATAATTGTATGCTTAAAAAATACTCACAAATTAATCACAATTGCTGTAACACAAGTGTAAATTAAAAATTTATAACACCCCCGACAAGTGAAGGTTACAGTAACTAGAAAAGAGCTGATAACTTTTAAACGGCTGGCTGAATAGCTAAGAACACCCTCGATCAAGCCACCTTTCAAACAAAAAAAAAACTAAATTAAAATTGGTTCATTAGTTTAGGAGCTACATTGCCACAAACAGATACACAGATACACACATCAAACTTATAACACCCCTCTTTTTGGGTTGGGGGTTAAAAATAAATCTTTATGTACAGCACAAGAGCCATGGCCTGACAATGTCAAGCTGTTCCAGCCGTATGAAGTGGAGCAGATCTTGCTACCAGATAATGCCAGCTGCTTGGCTGTACAAGCTTTCTTGAAGGTTGGTAATTATTCCATACTAGCTGATCCGCCCGGCTTCGCTTGGATTGGATCTATTCTAATCATAATAACATTATGAGCCTTTATTTACAATTAGATGCTATAAATTAATGCTATGCACATATATTTTAAACAAATAAATAATTTTTAAGCTGGTGTTTTGTATGTTTTTCTTTTTTTCTCTCTTTTCATTCAGTTTGCCCATAAGCATAAGCCTCCTCCAGGGTTCTCCATGTAGAATAGAATATACAGAGAAAAAAAAAAAATTGAATTTTGCCCACAGATGTCTTCCACGGTTCTCCATATAAAATAGAATATACAGAGAGAAAAAAAAAATTCAATTTTGTCCACAGATGTGCAACCTACCCTTCGAAGTAGAGATGCGCTGGAACGCAGAATTCATGTCCCCCTCTGGTCGAGTTCCTTTCATCAAGTGTGGAGCCTTCGTAGTGTCTGAGCTCGAGCCCATAGTGCAGTTTGCAGCAAACAAGAACGTGTCCCTATGTGCCAGGCTGAGCACAGAGGAGCGAGCTGAGATGAGAGCTTATATGAGCTTGATCACCAATGTGTTGGTTAATGCTGAGGTACGTCTTCCATTGATATAGATAGCTCTAGTCTCGTAAAAAGAGCGCTGAGAGAAAGAGAGGGCTGTCTGCGCACGGATACAGTCAGACAGAGAGAGCGGACAATAGAAAACGGTCAGGGTTCTTTTTACGAGACGGAGCCTATAATGAGGCTGACGTCGGTCGCGTGCGTCGGTCACCATCGCACGCTTTCTATCACCAAACAACTACATCGCAGTAAGGAACATGCGTTTTTGGTTAATGCTGAGGCATCATCATCGTCATCAATCAATAGATGTCCACAGTCGGACATCGGTCTATTTTAGGACTTCCACACATCACTGTCTTGCGCCGCCTGAATCCAGCGGCTTCCTGCGACTGCTGGGTATGCTGA
This sequence comes from Maniola jurtina, assembly GCF_905333055.1. Lineage (NCBI taxonomy): Eukaryota > Metazoa > Arthropoda > Insecta > Lepidoptera > Nymphalidae > Maniola > Maniola jurtina. The sequence continues at coordinate 3,754,425 of NC_060055.1, read as the reverse complement.
GGTATGTCAACCTTTAATAACAAGACTGATTTCGGTCTCGTACGTTGGTCGCTATTATGCATCATACCAAAAACGTCGCAGTACGAAACCGTACGAGAGAGCCCCTAAATTTCGCGCTCGCTTCGCTCGGCCTTACACCTCCTTGAAGAGATGTTTCCTTCATCAAGTGTTGTAGTTAGAGCCGATAGTGCAGTTTGCAGCTAACAAGAACGTGTCCCTATGTGCCAGGCTGAGCACAGAGGAGCAAGCTGAAATGAGAGCTTATATGAGCTTGATCACCAATGTGTTGGTTAATGCTGAGGTACGTCTTCCATTGATATAGCTCTAGTCTCGTAAAAAGAGCGCTTAGAGATAGAAAGAGGGATGTCTGCGCACGGATATAGTCAGACAGAGAGAGCGGACAATAGAAAACGGTCAGGGTTCTTTTTACGAGATGGAGCCTATAATGAGGCTGACGTCGGTCGCGTGCGTCGGTCACCATCGCACGCTTTCTATCACCAAACAACTACATCGCAGTAAGGAACATGCGTTTTTGGTTAATGCTGAGGCATCATCATCATCATCATCAATCAATAGATGTCCACAGTCGGACATCGGTCTATTTTAGGGACTTCCACACACCACAGTCAAAATCATACATCTTTCCCTTTCCAGCTCTACATATCATGGGTAGATCAAGATACATTTAATGCAGTGACCCGGGTTCGCAACTCTTCAGTATACCCTTGGCCCTTGGGATGGCTGCAGACCAGGTCCAAACGCTCCAGCGTCATCAAGCGGCTGAAAGCGCTGCATTGGCACGATAAGATACTGGACCAGGTTTTGGCTGATGTAAGTACTAGCTGATGCCCGCGACTTCGTTCGCGTGGATGAAGGTTTTTTAAAAATCCCGTGGGAACTCTTAGATTTTCCGGGATAAAAAGTAGCCTATGCGCTAATCCAGGGTATAATCTATTTTCATTCTAAATTTCAGCCAAATCCGTCCAGTAGTTTTTGCGTGAAGGAGTAACAAACATACACACACACACACACACACACACACACACACACACACACACACACACACACACACACACACACATACAAACTTTCGCCTTTATAATATTAGTGTGATTCTTCAATGTTCAATTCAATTCCCAATTATTAGCTTTTAGGTGTGCCAGCTGGGCACAGTGTGTTTCGCCAGTGTCACGTTTATGAAGAAGGCATGAAGGAGATTGTTCAGTGAGAGCTGTTGTACAGTTGAATTTTGAATATCTACAAAATAGTTAATTTTTTTACTCTTAGGATGTCTTCAGACCAGGTCTAAACACAGCTAATACGGTATTTGCCTATGTCAAAAATAAATTTTTTCTCCAGTGATTATTAAATAGAGGGTCTTCCAAAATACGTAAAATTCACGTTTTTTTGTTAATTTTAAGTGTAATAACCATTTTAATTTTCGATTAAGCTAAGAAAGCACGTCAAATCATTGTGACGTCACATGCCAGTATTTCATAGAAGCTCGCATACTAAGCGCGTATTTCGATGTTTGATAAAAAGATACTGGTTTGACTAGTTGTCAAACACTGGATTATTATGATACTAAATTTAAGAGTTATTTTTCATGTTAGCATTATCAACAATTTCTTTAGAAATGTATCTTTTTCAATTTTGATCAATTTAAATTAGATCTAGATTATTTATATTTCCAGGTAGAACAGTGCTGTAACTCATTGAGCCAAAGGCTTGGCGATAGGGACTACTTCTTTGGCACGTAAGTTGCTTTGAACACATACTTTCAAGCATTACTCTTACAAAATACATTGTTAAGAAAATTATATTTCATCAAAAACAAAATGTTGTTAACTACCATTCTGCTTAAAAAACTTACAACACCAAAAATTTTGATCATAGTGCGTCCTTTTCACTTCCTAATTATTGTGCAAGAGAGAAGGCTCTATGTTAGTTAAGTTTCCTGAACAAAGCTTAATGATCTCATTTTATTTAGGCCAACGCCATTGGATGCGTTAATCTATGGCCACGTCAGTGCGTTGCTATCAGCTACGGGACCCAAAGCGGCTGTGACGATTAAACCCTCACTAGCGTGCTATTGCGACATTTACTACGGATCTCTAATTTATCTATCGCACGTACAAAGCCACGGGTAAAAGCTAGCAATCTTTAAGGTGTGTGCGACAAGACACAGCCATTAAATTTTTAGGGAATGGTCACACCTATTGACCAATCATAATAGTGCGTCCTTTTCAATTATATACAATGTAAAAGAGAGAGAGAGAGTGATGTGATGTTTGATCAACTCCCTGACCAAGGTATAAGTGCATTTGCCTAATAACCTTACCTTATCTAGGCCAACCCCATTGGATGCGTTAATCTATGGCCACGTCAGAGCGTTGCTATCAGCTACGGGACCCAAAGCAGCTTTGATGATTAAACCGCTCACTAGCGCGCTCCTGCGACATTTACTACGGATCTCTAATTTGACGCAAATGAAGCTTACTGTACGTTTATATTATCTCAAAAATATACCTAGTATTAGTAGACTTAGTATAGGATAAGTAGAGTAGATCGATAGAGCTTATTTTATTATGGATAATAGATATAATATTTATTTAAACATTTACATAAGGGACTTCTATTTTTAACCAAATTCCAAAAAGGAGGTGGTTCTCAATTTGGCCGTTTTTTTTGTTGTCACTATTCTTCCAGCATTCCAAACTAGTTGTAAATTATTTTGACCACTCATAAGCACTTATAATTTATTCTTAAAAGAAAAATTATTACATTTTACTTGGCAAAAGTGTTCAATTATTATTATCATTATCAAACTGTACAAACTGCACTTTTTTCTTGAATTAATTAATTTATTGCTTCCTCTCAAACGAAAGTAAAGAGCTATACAAATCTTGGCCGAAATGGCAATTAACGGTCTCGCTTAGTTTACTCGCCCTTTTACAATCATCATCATCGCATGCTTTTTTCGAATCGACGTTTGGAGATCATCATCCGAAAAGCTTCTCTATCTAAAGCCGCCTCTTTCAACTTCGGGTAACTAAGCCCTGTCCACCCCGTTATATCGTCCAACCATTTGCGTCTTTGTCGACCTTGAGCTCTTTTGCCTGCAATTTTCTCTTCCAACACTAATCTTGGGAATAAGAATTGTCCTCTGCTCTGTAAATGCCCAAAGAACGCGAGCTTCCTTCGCATGATGGTGGACATGACTTCTCTCTCTTTGTGGACCAATTCCAGTACCAGTTAAAATCACTTCTGAGGATATTCTTTATTTTTGGTATGGACATTAATGTAGTATTTTCATTCTTATAGTTTTGTTTACTCCATTTGCTAGCCTCAAGAAGAGTACCTAGTATCTCAGGGTTGTCAAATATGCTGTCGCCGAATCTCTCCGGACCGAAGCGTCTCGCGACAGAAGCGATCCAGGCTGTGCGTTAGAAGTATCAGTCGAGAGAACACTGCGTTTAACAAGGATATATTCGGTTAATATTTTTAATCTATACGTCATCTTCAACTCATCATCGGCCCTCTACAGAACACGGGTCTCCTCTAAGGCAGAGATTTATAGAGCGCACTTTGACTTTTGCTCAGTCTTAACAATGTTAAAACGAGACAGCGTTATACCGCTGGTATAAATCTGTCTCGTTTATACTTAACAGGGCTCTCTCCGTCACTCGTTTCATACAATCGTAGTTCCAATTTCATTTGAATATTAAGCAATCAAAGTCCATGAAATTTTGCAGACATATTCTAGAAACTAATATCTGTGTCTGTGGTGTTTTAGATTTTTCTAAAAATATGTAGTTTTAAAATTACAGGGGCTCAAAGATTTGTATGGAAATTTTTAACACCGCGTAACTTTGAAACCGAATATTTTAACAGAAATCTGGAAAACCACAGACATAGATATTAGTTTCTAGAATATGTCTGCAAAATTTCATGGACTTTGGTTGCTTAATATTCAAATGAAATTGGAACTACGATTGTATGAAACGAGTGACGGAGAGAGCCCTGTTAAACTTAAGTCTAAGTGCTCTATGATTTCAACCTAAGAATGAGAAGTATTCACGACAGAACAGTTCACGACAGTTAGGGAATTAGGCTATGAATATTTTTAATAGACAACTTTTCTTTGATTTCACGTCATCCATAGCCGGAGTCAAACCGAAAGTTCCCTCACTCTAGTTCAGTCTTAACACTGGCCAAACGTGGATTGGCAGACTTCACACACCCTTGAGAACATTATGGGGAACTCTCAGGCATGAAGGTTTCTTCACGATATTTTCCTTTATCATTAAAGCAAATGATATTTAATTTCTTAAAGTACTCATAACTCATAAAAGTTAGAGGTGCGTGTCCGGAATCGAACCCCTGACCTCCCGAATATAAGGCGGACGTCATAACGCCTATACTCTATTCACGGAAGATAGTATAGGGCTCTCTGTTACGCAATTCCATACAAATGACAGGGACAAAAGCTGATTGGCTGTTAACCATTTTGAGTTAATCAATCGCAAACGAAACTGTTTTCGAATTGAATTTCGAATGTTTTTGAAAACAATTTCGAATGTTTTTGGATAACATGTTTGTGATTGGTTGGCGACTCTTAATGATTAACGCCCACTGAGATTTTTGTCTCTCTCATTTGTGTGGAGAGCAACAGAGAGAGCGCTATACTAACTTTCCGTGAATAGAGTATAGGCTGTCATCGCTCTAGTTTGCCATACTGTAGTTAAAAATAACAAAAACACTTGTAATTGATTTAAAAACACAGGATTCAAACCATTCGCCTCCAAGAAAATGATAATAATGACCTCCGAAAAGGGAAACATCATGTGTCGATATGATGGTCCAAAGAAATGCGTCATCAACGAGGAGAACGATTTTATAATCGATTTAATCAACGAAATAATCGATAAAGTCGATGAAATAATCGAGCATTGTTACAACCACGATTTCGAGGTTATCGCGTATCCGAATGACAATTTCGAGAAGAAAATAAACGATTATTTGGACACTATTGATGAGGGTACTGATGTGACTGGTTTGGATATCGGTGAAGAGGAGATACAAGTGATCGATGGTTTAATCGATACTATGATCGATGGGGATCTCGATAGTGATGCGACAGTGACAGATGATTTTATGGAATCGGGCGCTACAGATACGGAATGCGAGAAAGACATTTTTGTTGATACTAGGTAATTTTAAAACTTTGTTTATGTACTGGCAACTTAAAAGATTTCGGTACGCATGTAGGATCAAAAGAGCTAGAATCCAGAGGCTTTAAAAGAGTCATTTGATGAGAAAAGAATGTCTGTCTGACGCTAGAGGTCAACGATCGTTGCGTAGATAGGTGCCGCAGGGCCAATGCCACATCGTAGGCGGGGCATTGACCCCGAGTTTTGCACGGTATACATTGCGAGTTTGAAAAATACCAAATCTACAAGTATGTCAAATGGTTACTGGTATTGGATTGTGTTTTTGTAAGCATTCCAATTATACCTACCTCTTTTTTTAAGTCAGATACAAGTTAGCTCTTGACTGCAATCTCTCGTGGTGGTAAGTGATGATGCAGTCTAAGATGGAAGCGGGGCTAACCTGGAAGGGGTATAGCAGTTTTTATTAAACACATACCCCTGTCTACACGGCGTCGTACCGGAACGCTAAGACGCTTAGCGGCATCTTTGAAAAGAGCAACCGCCGAGTTTCTTGCTGGTTCTTCTCGGTAGGAAAGGCATTCCGAACCAGTGGTAGATGCTTTTGACGATTCGAAAGAACTTGTAAAAGTCTAATTGAATAAAAACATTTTGAATTTTGAATTTTGAATTTTGTGTGTCAGTAGGGTGGTAACTAGCCACGGCCGAAGCCTCCAGGAAAATTAATTGTATTTAATTAAATTTTTAGCGAAGTTAATGAAGATAAATACCATGATCTGTCCGAGAAAAACTCAATAATTATCTACGATGGTAAAGGACCATCACAGGGAAGGTCCAATTCGAAATCCTCCCTTGGGTTGTCTTCAGGTTTTATTCTTTTTTTTTTAATTTAATTTTTTAACTTTTTTTTCAATCCAGCGAAGATGGATTCAAGTTTCGTTCGTTGGTGCGTAATTTTCGATGTAAAGTAATTATTTGCACTTGACAGATCCTTATTAACCCTAAGCTTATTGATTTATTCTGGTGTAGTGGTAACTAGCCACGTCTGAAGCCACAGATCTCATTTAACATTTATTTCAATCCATTGAAGATTTTGTATGAAAAATCATTTTAATATCACTCAGTGAAGCAGCAATGTAGAACCAATTAATGTCAAAACGGCTCTGTGGCTATCATTCCTTGAATACTGAGTTGGTGAATCAGCATGATGATCAGATCGGAGACCATTAAAATTAAAAACAACATAGCCATTTTAATCATGACTAACATTCACCTTTCCCCTCCAACTAAGCGTAAAGCTTGTGCCAGGAGTGGGTACAACAATAGTGCAAATCTGAAAGGTCGGCGGTTCAAACCCCACCCGGGTTTGAACCGCCGACCTTTCAGATTTCAATCCGCTCCTATAACCGATGAGCTATTGAGGCTTAGTAATTATCGATTCCCAAATTTCCCATGCCGGGAATCGAACCCGGAATCTTCCAAGTTATAAGACCACACTTCGCCAGAGAGGTCTTCATAGTAGTTCACATTTAATAACGGGGGAAGGGGCTGGCAACACTGAAGCTGACATGTCGAAAAATCTGCTGTTTAATTTTAATTATAATTTTAAAATTTTTAAAAATCATTTCCTCATACGCATGGCTAAGGTTTGGAATACTCTTCCGCGATCTGTGGTTCCTATCGATTACAATCCGGGTATCTTTAAAACAAGAGTGAATAGGCACCTTCTAGGTAAACGCGCCCCATCTTAGACCACATCATCACTTTGCATCAAGTGTGACCGTGGTCAAGCGCTTGCCTATAGCGAATTAAAAAAAAAATACGTAGAAAAAGACTAGAATAAGTGTAAGTGTAACGGTTGCAGGTTCGAATTCGACGGTAAGAATGCAAATCGAAAACGAAGAAATGAGCGTTGAAAATCTTTTGAAACACTTACGTCGATATAACGCTGTTTATAACATACAAGAGGCTGATGTGGACTAAATAGTGGAGATTTTTAACATGTGGCAACACTATTTATTTATTTTTTAAATTAGGCGCGATTTAAACACGTTAAAACCGCTTATCTCTTATAACGCATGTTTAACCTCAGTTAAAGGTAAACTCGTCCAATTTGATTATCTAAAATGTGGCTTTTGTTGTAGACAAAACTAAGCTAAAATGACAGGCCCGAATGTGTTAGCTATCTGTTTCATAATGCTTCCTGTGGAAAAGGACAGCACTATATTTAGATCTGTCACTTTAGTTTTAGTTTAGAGATTGTGCACAGCTAAATGAGCGGTAAGCACCATTTCAACAACCATAGACGGAAAACTGTTTTAATTTTTTTTTAATTGTCCATGTCATAATCGCACCTAAAGTAAAAAACGTTTAAAGAAAATAATTACAATACTTATTGAAGCGAAATAATAAATTGATGGTAATTTTTTTCGTTGTGAGTTTTATTTACGCAGAATGGTAGGTATGGTATGCGACAGGTCGAGATGGCAATTGGGGTATGAGGCGAGGAGCGCCCTACACACCCGCGCGTCACTCGCACGGTGTGCGGGGGCGTTCCCACTCCGATTGCCATCTCGTCCTGTCGCGTACGCGTTTATTTTTCTTAGATATTTTATTTGACACAAAATATAATGTCCTAAACGTGTGCCCTGAGGCTCTAGTGTACATTTCAAGTAAAGATTAGAATTTAGAACTATTTACACATTGGTTGTGTTTTAGTTTAAGCACTGTGAACGGTTCTTATACTCCCTATTCGCTTCTACGCGTCTGGTAAGACATATCTTGCAAAACGTGTGGTGTTAATGCCGTGTGAACGGGGCCTTAGTCTGGTTTCACACGGCAGTAACCAGCAGTAACACACATTTTTTGCAAGATAAATATTACCAAATACGTAGTCACACAGAGTACAGAACAGTTCCTTTTTTTTTAAAATTTTTTTCATTTTTTTATTCCCATTCACATAGAGTATAGAACAGTTCCAGTTTTTTTTTAATCTTTTCAAAATTTCAAAATTTCTTATTCCTATTCACAGCCCAACCGAACTGGACGCCCTGGTTTTCGGGCACGTTTTCACAATCATCACGACGCGACTGCCTTGTCGCAAGCTAGCCGAGACGGTCCGGCGATACGACACATTAGTCGCGTTGGCCAAACGGATCGACGAGCAATACTTTAAGCGGCCATAGCGTGAGGTTTTCAAGGACATCTCCACTGTGTTTCAGAGTCCTTGAATTTTTCCCCTTCAAAGCCATTTTTAACCGACTTCGAAAAAAGGAGGAGGTTCTCAATTCGTCGGAATCTTTTTTTCTTTTTTTTTTATCTGTATGTTCCCCGATTACTCTAAGACGCCTGGATCGATTTGGAATTTTCGTCCAGTGGTTTTTGCGTGAAGGAGTAACAAACATACACACACACACACGCATACAAACTTTCGCCTTTATAATATTAGTGTGATTGAAATTTTTTTATGAATAATAGTGACCTTTACAGCATAATAATACCCTACGATTTGGCATGTTTCTGTATATCAGAATGAGGCAGTATTTGTTATTTGCTTTATGTATTAATGGTGTTCTTGCTGCAACTGTGCATTTAAGGTAATTGTGAGTTAGTTAGCTGCAGAGGTGATTGTGACCGCTAACCAGGGGGCCTATCGGCTAAAAATATATCAATCATTAAAGGACAGCATCAATGTCAAAACATGGTATTTAGACAATGGGATTGGCCAAAAACCATGTTTTGACATTGATGCTGTCCTTTAATGATTGATACATTTTTAGCCGATAGGCCCCCAGGCATGTGTAGCTGTCAAACTACAGCGGTAGTTTTTAAAAACATGTTTGTGAAATGTGAAAAAAAAACACGTTTGTCTTTGTTCCGTTCTGCCTGTGTTTAAAAGTAATTAAGATCCTTTACATATGGCAACATTTTTGCACGTCCGTCGTCAGCGCTATGCTATGTATACAATGTTATGGTAAGTTTGCACTGAAAATAAATTGAAAACTCTGATATTGTAATGTATTAAATTATGCCCGTTAATGTAGGTATTGAATTGCATTTGCATTGTTGCATAATTTGTTAAAGAGAAACTTGCTTGATATTTCAATTAAATCTTAAAATCTACCTGAAAATAGAAATTCTCAGATAGATTTTAAGATTTAATTGATTTTAAGGATTTTCTGCAGTGCTAACTGCCAACCAAACAAGTTATGAGATTCGGTCAACTTTAGTAGGTAATTAGCTTAATAATTGTCTTGGTTCGGCTAACTAACTAACTCCACAAACTAAACTATTTACGTTGGCAGCGCGTTTTGATTTTAGTTGCGTTTGGAAGTATTAAAATTGCTCGTGAAAATGTTGCCATCTGCAAACTTCAAAGATACTAAGGCTGTCTTCAAACATGAACTTGTATATTTTTAGTAGTACCTACCTATCACTTCTTAAAAAAGTTGTATAGCACAATTCAGAAATAAGATAACATCCTAACAAACATAATTACATATCTAGGGAATAGAATAAAATGCATTTAAAGTGAATGCACATTTATCCGAGCCGAACAAATCGAACGAAACGAATTTTAGAATTCTGTATATGAAATCTTCCGATTCGATTCGACGCGGGCAAATGTGCGAGGTTTCATGAGATTTCATATATAGAATTCTAAAACTCGTTTCGTTCGACGCGTTCGGCTCGGATAAGTGTGCGTTCACCTTTATGATGGAGATTATATTCATATATTGTACGTACTACGTACTAAGTAAGGGAACTTGATATCAGTATGACATGTTGATCATAATCATTTTGTAAATACATAATTAATTGAAATAATTACAGTGGCTATGTACTATTTGTATTATAGGTAGTGAAATCATTAATGTATGACATTGCTCCTAGTTGCAAATGTTTGAACATGAAAAATTGTTTTATTTTTCATAATTTTTAGTGATCAAAGTAACATCCAAAATTAATAACCTATCTTTAATCTGTCGTTAAGTAAAAATTTCATTTTATATATATTTGTATTTTATCGACAGAAGACAGATAGATTTTATTTTATTACTAGCTGATGCCCGCAGCTTCGCCCGCGTGGATTGGTCAGATCCCCTGCAGCATCAGGATTGAGGAGTTGGACTCCAAATTTTTTATGAAACAATGTCGCAAAGTTCCTCTATCGATTAAAAAAGAAATGACGCAAATCGGTTCAGAAATCTCGGAGATTTCGGTCTACAAAGGTAGAAAAACAAACAACTTTTCAAACAGACAGACAGACAGACAGACAAAAATTTTAAAAACGTGTGATTCAGTTATAGTATCGTTCAAATAACCATATGACCTTAATATGCGGTAGTTATTTCGAAATTACAGACAGACACTCCAATTTTATTTATTAGTATAGATTACTTTCGGTCGTGAAATTGTCTGTGCCTGCAATGTTAAAAAAAGTATTCAAGGAACCAAAAGCTAAAAAAAAAGTATTATCTGTATAATGCTATGCGCACATCACCCAGCTTTTAACTTGTCTTGAAATTAATTTTATTCTTAATATAGGTAGTTACACGTTTTTTTTGTTTATTCGTAGTGGAACGTGAGAATGGTCATTATTAGCATTTATATTTTAGAAGACATTGGGCTAATTTAATTGTACGCAATCTCTTAACTAAAATGACAGATCTAAATGTATTACTATCCCTTTCATAATGCTCCCTGCGGATAAGGACAGCTAGCACTAATGCCGATTCAGTTAAGAGATTGTGTACAACGGAATTACCACATTATTAATGTTAGATTTTTGAAAAAAACATTTAAAGCCGCATTCTTATATGAAACTTAGCGCTATAAAGTAAGTTTTTAGTAGTTAGACCCCGATCACACGACAGGAACACTACATCTTTTTGCCAGATAAATCTTACCGAATACGTAGTGCCCATACTTGAGTATAGAACCATTCACACGTTTTTAGGGTTCCGTACCTCAAAAGGAAAAACGGAACTCTTATAGGATCACTTTGTTGTCTGTCTGTCTGTCAAGAAACCTATAGGGTACTTCCCGTTGACCTATAATAATGAAATTTGGTAGGTAGGTAGTTCAAGTATAGGAATAAAAACCGAAACTGAACCGGGACTGAAAACCGCGAATTTGTGATTACATCATTAAAAAAAAAGTGTATTTCAATTTTCAAAATAAGATAACTATACCAAGTGGGGTATCATATGAAAGGGCTTTACCTGTACATTCTAAAACAAATTTTTATTTATTTTTATGTAGGTAGGTATAATAGTTTTTTATTTATCGTGCAAAATGTTGGAAAAAATACCCGAGTACGGAACGCTCAGTGCCTCGAGTCTGACTCGCACTTGGCCGGTTTTTTGTTCTGTAAAAAGTACAATCTTTTAGCTGTGTGAACGTGTGAACGGTTGTACATTCAGCATATACGCTACTCTACGTATTTGGACTATTTGGTAAGATTTACTTATCATGCAAAAAAACGTGCGTTGTTTAGGCCGTGTAATAATTTTTTTTAGTAGGACCAGAAATTCAGAATAGATAGAGAAGTGGTAAAGTGATCGTGAACTTATAGCTGCGCTGGTGTCTATTAAAACATCAGGACGCGTGATTGTAACAAGTGTAAATTAAAAATTTATAACACCCCCGACAAGTGAAGGTTCCAGTAACTAGAAAAGAGCTGATAACTTTCAAACGGCTGAACCGATTTTCTTGGATCATAGCTAAGAACACTCTCGATCGAGCCACCTTTCAAACAAAAAAAAAACTAAATTAAAATCGGTTCATTAGTTTAGGAGCTACGATGCCACAGACAGATACACACGTCAAACTTATAACACCCCTCTTTTTGGGTTAAAAACAGGTTTCTTTACACAGTGACAGTATATGTTTCTTTAGTTGTCTATCGAGATGCTATTAGCGATATACTGTTGGTATTAAGGTAGCTCCTCATGTCGTGAGTGAGAGCATGCTATTTCAATCAACATTTACGAGCGGGATACACTCAAGAGCGAGATGCGCGATTAATGCGCTAAATAGAGATGTTTCGGGAGAATTCATCCACTTTTACGTAAAATTTCAACACCGCATCAGTATAACATTTAGAAAGAGAACGAAACGGTATAATTACAGTAAAGTTTTTTTTCTCTCGTCCGGCTTTACAAAGATTAGCCAATGTCAAATTTGTAGTTATTTGTGACAAGTTAGTTAAACTATACAAGTATGGACCCCGTCTGTGCCGGCGCTCGCCGACACACGCACGGCACCCCCTTAGAGCGCTTTCCAGTCAGTTAAAAAAAAAAACTCCAAAAAGGCAGAGAACGCCCGCCAGCTAACACCAACACAGACGAAGTCCTGCAGTGAAGTTTCTTCTTCTTTAAAATTATTTCATGCAATTAGTTTTGTTCGCAAGTTCCTATTTAATAATTTGAGATTAATATTAAAGCCGCCGGTTCCCAATGCCGGCGATTTTGGTGTATAGAGAAGCTTTGTGCACCTATCCATACTAATATTATAAATGCGAAAGTGTGTCTGTCTGTGTGGTACCTTTTCACGGCCCAACAGTTTAACCGATTCTGACGAAATTGGGTGGGAACAGGGTTAGCTTATATCCCGGGGACGGACATAGGGTACTTTTATTCCGGAAAATCAAAGAGTTCCCACGGGATTCCTAAAAGCCCATCCGCTTAACCGATTTGTATGAAAGGTACCGAGGTAGCTTGCGTCCCTGTAATCGACATAGGCATTTTATCCCGGAAAATCAAACAGTTCCCACGGGATCTTTAAAAACCTAAATTCTCCCGGGCCAAGTCGCGGGCATCCTCTAATTTTTAAATGAATTTGAAGAGCCTTGTTACTTAATATTTGATATACCTACCTCTACAATCAGTGACGGATTAACCCTTAATCAAATTAAGCAATTGCCTAGGGCATCACGTCTGAGGGGGCACCAGAAGAAGCACAAAAAAAAATCCGCCCTTAGGGCATCACGTATCACTCACGTCACCAAAAACCACACCAAAAAGAGTTTCTAGGACTAATTTGAAAATTCGCGTGTTTTAAGTTGACATAGAGTCCGACCTAGAGTCATAACCCCACTCCCGCTTGCCCATTCGCTGCCCGCTTGTGCATTTGACAATTCGAATGCCCCCGAAAGCCGCAAGGCGCAAATAAATAAATTATGCTTTGGTTTTTATTGTTGTCGCACCTAACAACTCCATTTCTAAAGTATGTTACATCTCATCATCTTATTTTACAAAAAACTAATGTATTTAGGCGGTAAAGGTTTAAAGACCGATTCTAGTTGACATACGGATAGGGGGGCCCATAGGCATGGATTGCTTAGGGCACCAAGTAGTCTTAATCCGTCACTGTCTACAATACTATACGAAAAGACTTGGTATAGCTAAAACGTGCCGTGTGTTCATTTTAGTCTGAGTGTTAATTCCGTGAAATCCTGACTTTTCTTGGTGTTGCCAGAAATAAAACAGTTCCCACTTAGATGCGCGGTGCGCGAGTCTGACTCGCATTTGACCGGTTTTTTAACCGACTTCCAAAAAAAGAGGAGGTTCTCATTCATCAAAATAACCCACCCAATGTATAAAATGATAATGGTCAGAATTCCACAGAATTAAAAAAAAAAGAGTATGAGTTATCAAGAAAGTCGTCGCGCCTGGGCTGGACCAAGAGAGGAAATTAGTGCCCAAAAAGCCTCAATAGCTCAACGGTTATAGGAGCGGAAATTCGAAAGGTCGGCGGTTCAAACCCCACCCGTTGCACTAATTGTCGTGCCCACTCCTGACACTAGCTTTACGCTTAGTTGGAGGGGAAAGGGGAATGTTAGTCATGATTAAAATGACTAATATTCCTTAAAAAAAATTTTGGGCACGCCTGGATGGACGGCTTGCAAACTGTGGTATGTCTACCACTAGCCAGTTACTCCAAGTCTCTGGTTATACCTAGATAAGTTATGTTAAAGTTGGTTGTATTTTGATTTTTACCTTGTTACGCATTTACTTAGTACAAGCTGGTACAATATTTGTTAGCATTTTGTTGTAAACACGTCTAATTTTTATGTTCTTAGCGTAATTTTAATAAATAACAAACTGGAATGCTTGTAGTTTGATTTCGAATATTATAGTGTGCGCAAAACAAAAGTCTAAACTGAACTCAAGGCGTATGACTGCGAATTGTACATGAAAGGATCTCATTTAAAATGTTCATTTGTTTAGGAGCTACGATGCCACAGACAGATACACTACTAGGCTACTTTTCATCCCGGAAAATCAAAGATTTCCCACGGGATTTCTGAAAACCTAAATCCACGCGGGCATCGGCTAGTTATAAATGCGAGTGTGATTCAAGGCCCATCCCAAGACGGGTAGAGAAAGCTTGCATCTCAGAAAATCAGGGTTCCAACGGAATTTTCGAAAACCCTAATCCACGCGGACAAAGTAATCACCTAGATTCTAATATAGGTTTCAAATTCTAAATATTTTTATTCAATTACTTTTACAAATTCTTTTGAATCGTCAAAAGCTGTTAGAAATATAATATTTATGTATAGACTACAGGCCCATGTTCAAAAATGGATGGGTCATATGAACCACCAGGTGACGTATACAGGACGATATAAGAGCATAAAATAATAAGATTCAGCACTATGCCGTCACTTGTAAGCTGTCCAACAGAGTGCTGGTGAGAATTCAAAAGTGCAGGTAGAGTGAGTACATTTTGGTCATATATTTTTGTACGGCATTTTTACCATCGATAGATCCATGAAAAATAATAAGAAAGCGCGCAGTGCCGTAAAAAAATGGTGCGCCACAAAGTCAGTAAATTTTTTGATTTTCTGACAATTTCCAGAATAAATTTGGTCATTTAATTCTGTACGGCATTAGTTTCATACTGTTTCAATACAGCCTCTAATCCATTATTCCGCAACGCCGTACAAAAATCATGCGACAAGGGGAAAAAATTGAGGGTAGCAACCCCCTCTCTTTCAGTGGTCCGGGGGGTGATTTGAAAAAGTACGGCTTTGGTTCCAAAACATTATCTAGCACTCAAAAGTACTATTAAAAATAATGCCGTCAAAAAATTAGTGTTCATTTGAATGTGTATCAATAATTATCTTAATTTCATGGTATACTTGATTTTTAAAGCTGTAAAATCATTTGACTCTGTACGGCAACTTTTTTTTTAACATGATAGTGTAAAATACTATTGTTTTATAGTATTGCCGTTCAAAAGAAACTGTTCTAAAAAAAATTATAGAGAAATACAAAAACTGAAATTTTTCAAATTATTGCAAAAGTTTAAATATTCATAGATTAATAAAATATAGCAATTATCTACGCTTTTCCCTTGTTTTAAATAGTATTAAGATAAATAAATTAGGAAAAAATTATGCCGTACATTTTAATGCAGACCATATCTTTTAGGCTGATGAAAATGACGCTACCATTTTAAGGGTGTAGTACTTTATGGCCATCTGATACTGTACGGCATTAACATATTTTTGAAGAGAACAATTGATAATATGATAAAATCACTATGCCGTCTAACTGAAGTGAACGGGTGTGTATATAATATCCACATCCCCTACAAACCTTTGGACCAACGAAAATGTACGGCATGTAAAAAAATATTATCTATGCATAAAACACTTTCAAAATAAATTAATTTTATGTTGTTTCAAATCATCCCCCGGACCACGGAAAGAGAGGGGGTTGCTACCCTCAATTTTTTCCCCTTGTCGCATGATTTTTGTACGGCGTTGCGAAATAATGGATTAGAGGCTGTATTGAAACAGTATGAAACTAATGCCGTACAGAATTAAATGACCAAATTTATCCTGGAAATTGTCAGAAAATCAAAAAATTTACTGACTTTGTGGCGCACCATTTTTTTACGGCACTGCGCGCTTTCTTATTATTTTTCATGGATCTATCGATGGTAAAAATGCCGTACAAAAATATATGACCAAAATGTACTCACTCTACCTGCACTTTTGAATTCTCACCAGCACTCTGTTGGACAGCTTACAAGTGACGGCATAGTGCTGAATCTTATTATTTTATGCTCTTATATCGTCCTGTATACGTCACCTGGTGGTTCATATGACCCATCCATTTTTGAACATGGGCCTGTAGTCTAGTAGGTATGCATACAACGAAACTGATGACATATGTATTTACTCTGTGGCTTGTCCTCGCTCCTTTCTCTCTCTGCCCAACCGTACGTACCCGACGTACACTGTGTGTGAATCTTTTATTTAAAATATTAATTAATTTGTTTAATATTGAGGTTTGTGTAATAACATTATTGACGATAATTATGTTTAGTTTATTATGCAAAATAAACGATCTCATAATGTGATTGCGATATTATTTCTGGCCGTTGTAACTACTGCACGATCCTTGTGACCTCCCAAAAAAGTATCTACACTGGTTCGGAATGCCTTTCCTACCGAGAAGCAACAAAAAACTCGGCGGTTGCTCTTTTCAAAGATTTGATATACAATATTATGCCATGTTCTTTATGTATTCTACTCAAGGGTTGGGGATTGGGATCAACAAAAACCACAGGTACTTAGTGTCTATTTTTATTTGGTTTTCATCACAAAACACCGCAAGGCAAGCAGTCATTCGTACACAGTCTATACCACCCATTATCAACAATAAAATCAGTTACTCAAAGAAAATCCTTAAATCACTAAAAATTTAAAATCGACACAATCCTATACACAGACAAAAAAAAATTAATTACTTTTTTTTACATACTTAATTCTCTTTTACAATTTTTTTTCGTCACACGACACAATAATTTACATTGCACAAAAATGAGCACACATTTGTTTTTTTTTTTTTTTTAATTTATGTGCGTTCAAAATTGCCGCCATTTTGAAGTTTTTGACAGTTAAAAAAACATGGCGTCTTGCATGGTTCTATGTAGTAGGTGGGCTTCTAGAACCTTCTAAATGGCTTGTTGTAAGTTGTTTAGATTCTTCTGGTCTGGCTGAGAATCATTTGGCGGACGCTGAAGGTGGACAGACCGAGGCCGATGGCTGCCAGCGCGAGCGCAGACCTGGTCATCATTTTTTCACGATTCGCAGGCTGTGGACAAAAGAGAACACAATTTAGTTTACAATAGACATCTGTAAATTAAAAATTTATAACACCCCCGACAAGTGAAGGTTACAGTAACTAGAAAAGAGCTGATAACTTTCAAACGGCTGAACCGATTTTCTTGGCTTATAGCTAAGAACACTCTCGATCGAGCCACCTTTCAAACAAAAAAAACTAAACTAAAATCGGTTCATTAGTTTAGGAGCCACAGAGATACACACGTCAAACTTATATCACCCCTCTTTTTGGGTCGGGGGTTAAAAACGAATTAGCAAGCTAAAATGGTAGTGGGTAGGCCGTGTATGTCGCAGAACCGATGGCCAAATGGAACAGACGGAGAAGAGCAGTGAAAAGTGGCATGTATTTCCATTGGGTACGGGAAGTACCCTATAGGTTTTCTTGACAAATACACCCTATAAGTTTTCTGGACAGATACGACGGACGGACGGACGGACAGACAGACAGTCAACAAAGTGATAAAGGTCCTTTTGAGGTACGGGACCCTAAAAACAACTAATTAGCATAAACAATGTTACAAATTATTATTATTGTTCTCAAAAAGGTAGCCTTGACAACATTCACAATAAACTTTCAAAGTGACGCAAAAACTCTGGCGCCGATTTACCCAAAAATATCAACATAAATAGTTATTTAACACGTGGGCCGTAGTCATGTGAATTGTCTCGTTGTCGGTAGTTAGTGAGTATTTATAGCCTGCAGTCCCTAACGCCATTCTGGCCGGCTATCAAGTATGTTTAATACCTAACTCGGTTTTGCAGTAAACAAGTGAAACCATTGTCTGCAGGTGTAACCAGTCTTTATATTCCTAACTAGCTGATGCCCGCAGCTTTACATTTAGATTTTTAAAAATCCCGTGGGAACTTTTGAATTCCCGGGACAAATGTAGCCTATCCGTAATAGCCCGTCCCCGGGATGCAGCGTGTTTCTGTACCACGTAAAAACATTTAAACAGATGATCCTTTAGTAATGATATACTATAATAATGATAGTATTAGGATTAAGTAATTAGATAGGTATAAGATCACTAACATTAGTTTTTAAGGTGTGTTATTACTAACAATTATGATCAATTTTATGGTCGAAGTAAAGGATTTTTATTTTTTTATTTTATTTACATATCCCGAGGGATCACCAGGATTTAGGAATGCAATTCCTTTACAGCATCAGGGTTGAGGAGTTGGATCCTCGAGGGCAACAACGTCTTTAGTTGGTATAGACACCTTCAATATCTATCAATTTATAACCGACAGTTTACTTTTTATCCCGGAAAATCCAATCAGTTCCCACGGGATTCTTAAAGGGTCATCCGCTTAACCAATTTATATCTTTGCTGCAGAGATAGATTACATCATTGAAATTGACATAAGCAACTTTTTATCCCGGAAAATCAGAGATTCCGCGGGATTTTTAAAAACCCTTAATCCACGCGGACGATCTAGTTTCCAGTAATTTTATTGGAACTTCATAATTACGAGTAAAGTTGTATTATAGAAGCAGGCGTTATTTTGCGGAAGTCCATGATATACAAGGAACCACAAGCTTAATTTGCTATAATCCGCCAAAACAACGAAATCTGTATGGTACGCAGCACCACAATTGCAATTAGACATTGACATCTCTTGAGGATGCTCCGGTGTCGGGGCGAAACGCGCGTCGAGTGGTGTTGGAATTTTTGCGGTGCTGCGTACCATACAGATTTCGTTGGTTTGGCGGATTATAGCAAACTAGCCGATGCCCGCGACTTCGCCCGCGTGGATTTAGGTTTTTCGAAATCCCGTGGGAACTCTTTGATTTTCCGGGATAAAAAGTAGCCTATGTGCTAATCCAGGATATTATCTATCTCCATTCCAAATTTCAGCCAAATCTGTCCAGTGGTTTTTGCGTGAAGAAGTAACAAACACACACACACACACACATATTGTATAATAACAATTATGATTCATAAATAAGAGAATCGGGGGAGAGGGTTCATTAGAACTAGATGAAAAGTAAATATTGGCAACTGGCCGAAAATATTCTGCAAAGACTAATTACATAATAATTGGCTGATGTTGTGTAATTGCCTAGGTTATTTCGAGGCGTTTCTTGTAACTTCTTGTATAATGTAATTAAATAGTAAATACTAATATTTTTGTTTCATTTTTGCCCTCTACATTCTCAGCGAGAAAATCGGATAAGACAGTAGGTACCTTCAGGTTCTACCTATGAACAGCTGACAAAACGCCTGGTCAATTCTAAAGCTCCAAAATTAAGAGGGGTCTCTCCGTCACTCGCTTCATACAAACGTAGTTCCAATTTCATTTGGATATTAAGCAACCAAAGTCCATGAAATTTTGCAGACATATTCTAGAAACTAATATCTATGTCTGTGGTTTTCCAGATTTCTGTTAAAATATTCGGTTTCATAGTTACGCGGTCTTAAAAATTTTCATACATATCTTTGAGCCCCTGTAATTTTAAAACTACATATTTTTAGAAAAATTTAAAACACCACAGACACAGATATTAGTTTCTAGAATATGTCTGCAAAATTTCATGGACTTTGGTTGCTTAATATCCAAATGAAATTGGAACTACGTTTGTATGAAGCGAGTGACGGAGAGAGCCCTGTTAAGAAATACTATAAATGTAATATTTACTGAAATAATTTTACTGTTGTGATCGAAATCACTAATTTTGAACTCAATTTATTCTGAAAGGTGGTGTATTATGTTCTCATACTACAAAATCGGTTTGTTGGTATTTGCGTGATGCTAGCTCACAGCAATAAACAGACAAACTATTTCAATTTCATAAACGTATAAATGAACTTTGTAATGAGAACTAGGTACAAAACATATCCTTAAACGATCATCAATTCATTACTATTATTAAAGACTAGCTGATGCCCGCAGCTTCGCCCGCGTGGATTGGTCAGATCCCCTGCAGCATCAGGATTGAGGAGTTGGAATCCAAATTTTTTATGAAACAATGTCGCAAAGTTCCTCTATCGATTAAAAAAGAAATGACGCAAATCGGTTCAGAAATCTCGGAGATTTCGGTGTACATAGGTAGAAAAACACAACTTCCTTTTTGAAGGTCGGTTAAAAAAGTAGCCTATGTTACTCCCTGGTCAATTCTCTACTTGTCTGTGAAAATCCCGTCAAAATCGGTTCAGCCGTTCCGAAGATTAGCCTTTTCAAACAGACAGACAGACAGACAGACAGACAAAAATTTTAAAAACGTGTAATTCAGTTATAGTATCGTTCAAATAACCATATGACTTTAATATGCGGTAGTTAGTTCGATATTACAGACAGACACTCCAATTTTATTTATTAGTATAGATTCAAAGTCAACACTCAATAGGTATCCAAAGTGCAATTGGATAAATTGATATACCATAGCATCGCTGGTACCTACAGTACGCGACAGGTCGAGATGGCAATCGGGATATGAGGCGGGGTCACCCCACACACACACGCACGTCACTCGCGCTATCCCGCACCGGGTTAGCGCGGGGGCTATACGGGTGTGTGGGGCGTCCCCACCCCGATCTGTCGCTTACTATAAGTAGTATGTAGAGCTGTAGACGTCTAATGAATAAAGAAAACCGGCCAAGTGCGAGTCAGACTCGCGCACCGAGGGTTCCGTACTCGGGCATTTTTTCCAACATTTTGCACGATAAATCAAAAACTATTATGCATAAAAATAAATAAAAATCTGTTTTAGAATGCACAGGTAAAGCCCTTTCATATGATACCCCACTTGGTATAGTTATCTTACTTTGAAAATTGAAACACATTTTAACATTTTTTTTTAATGAAACCACAAATTCGCGGTTTTCAGATTTATTCCTGTACTTGTACTATAAAACTTACCTACCAGCCAAATTTCATGATTCTGGGTCAATGGGAAGTACCGTTTAGGTTTTCTTGACAGACAAGACGGACGGACGGACGGACGGACAGACAGACAACAAAGTGATCCTATAAGGGTTCCGTTTTTCCTTTTGAACGGAACCCTAAAAACAATATTATTAGTCTTCAGTTTTTTTTCAGAACAATGCATTTTATTAGAATTCAAAAGTCATTGCGCTACACAAGTCAATGCACTTCGCTGTACGCACAAGAAAATTCTTCGAACACTTGCCGAAGGTATTGTATGTGTATATTTAGTCATTTGTCGGAGGTACGTAAGCATACGAATTATCAGACTAAATGATGCCCGCAGCTTCGCTCGCGTGGATTGATCAGATCCCCTGCAGCATCATGCTTGAGGAGTTGGAATCCAATTTCCTTATGAAACAATGTCGTAAAGTTACCTTAACGATTAAAAAAAATGACGCAAATCGGTTCAGAAATCTCGGAGATATCAGTGTACATAGGGAGAAGAACACAGCTCCATTTTTCAAAGTCGGTTAAAAAAGAGCCTATGTTACTCCTTGGTTAATCCTCTACTTGTCTGTGAAAATCTCGTCAAAATAGGTTTAGCCATGGACTTCGTCTGTGTTGGTGTTAGCTGGCGGGCGTGCTCTGTCTTTTTGGAGTGTTTTTTTTGTTAAAACCATCGATGTATAAAACTGACTGGAAAGCGCTCTAAGGGGGTGCCGTGCGTATGTCGGCGAGCGCCGGCACAGACGGGGTCCATACTTGTATAGTTTAACTAACTTGTTACAAATAACTACAAACTTGACATTGGCTATCTTTGTAAAGCCAGACAGACGAGAGAGGTTTAGCCATTCCGAAAATTAGCCAGTTCAAACAGACACGACACTTCAATTTTATTTATTAGTACAGATATAGATTGTGTTCAAAGTTTCAGAAGTCATGAAATGTGTGACCAATTAGTAAATTCATACTAATATTAGACCGAAATGCGGAAGTGTGTCTGTTTGTCTGCTTTTTGACGTTTGGTTCAGAGATAGCTTGCATCCCAGAGACGGACATAGGCTACTTTTTGACCCCCGACCCAAAAAGAAGGGTGTTATAAGTTAGACGTGTGTATCTGTGTATCTGTCTGTGGCATCGTAGCTCCTAAACTAATGAACCGATTTTAATTTAGTTTTTTTTGTTTGAAAGGTGGCTTGATCGAGAGTGTAACCCAAGAAAATTGGTTCAGCCGTTTGAAAGTTATCAGCTCTTCTCTAGTTACTGTTACCTTCACTTGTCGGGGGTGTTATAAATTTTTAATTTACACTTGTTGTCCCGAAAAATCAAAGAGTTCCAACGGGATTTTTGAAAATCTAAATCTTTACAGATATAATCTTGTCGGGCATCGTCTATTAGAAGATACAGGTTCTTTAGAGTCAACAATAACTCAGCCGTCTCATACATTGATTGATTGCAAGTGCCTAGACAATAAATCTACGTCGCTTCGTCATGAACATGCGCCGCACATAAAAATACTACGTTTCATTTCCCCGCCGCGATAGTTAACAGGGCTCTCTCCGTCACTTACTCCATACAATCGTAGTCCCAATTTCATTTGAATATTAAGCAACCAAAGTCCATGAAATTTTGCAGACATATTCTAGAAACTAATATCTGTGTCTGTGGTGTTTTAGATTTTTCTAAAAATATGTAGTTTTAAAATTACAGGGGCTCAAAGATTTGTATGTAAATTTTTAAGACCGCGTAACTTTTAAACCGAATATTTTAACAGAAATCTGGAAAACCACAGACATAGATATTAGTTTCTAGAATATGTCTGCAAAATTTCATGGACTTTGGTTGCTTAATATTCAAATGAAATTGGAACTACGTTTGTATGAAGCGAGTGACGGAGAGAGCCCTGTTAAAGCGGAACCAAACCGTGTTATATATCAGCAACAGGTAGTATTCATTGCAAGTTATATCGTTTTTTGTTTGATTTTAGTGAGAGAACTCCTAAGTATTTTGGTAATATATACTGAAAACTAAACCTTCGTCGGTAAAAAAACCCAGTGAAGTGCACTGTTGTAGTTATTTACTTACAAAAGTAAGACGATATGTTTCAAATGTAATATATGTAGTTATTTGTGCGCCACCTCGCCAACAAACTGGCCCACCAGTTTGGCGAGATATAAAATGTTAAAAATAGGTAAAATTTGTGTGAATAAATAAATAAATAAATTAAAAAAAATTTAGAGCTTTTCCACATGTCGTAATCAAAAGCATGACTGCCTTGCCAAAAAACAAACTAAAAAAAGTAAAAATTTCACATGTTTAGAAGCTATGGTGCAAAAATTCAGATACAAGATAGCCCTTGACTGCAATCTCACCACTGCATCATCACTCGGTGGTAAGTGATGATGCAGCCTTAGATGGAAGCGGGCTAACCTGGAAGGAGTATGGCAGTTATGGTAGTTTTATTAAACCCATCATTATCTAATTTCTATACGACATCGTACCAGATACTCAACTTTTAAAAATATCAAAACATTGCACGCGAACAAAACTGAAACTTGGCGCCCAACAAGGGCCTCTATATAAAAAACCGGCTAAGTGCGAGTCAGACTCGCGCACCGAGGGTTCCGTACTCGGGTATTTTTCCGACATTTTGCAGGAAAAATCAAAACCTATTATGCATAAAAATAAATGAAAGCCAGTTTTAGAATGTGCAGGTGCACTTGATATAGTTATGTTACTTTGAAAATTGAATTTTATTTGTTCATGAACACTTTTTAATTGTTTTTGTGATAGAACCACAAATTCACGGTTTCCGGATTTCTTCCTTTACTTGTGCTTATAAAACCTACCTACCTGCCAACTTTCTTGGTCCTAGGTACCCTAGGTACCCTATAAGTTTTCTTTATAGACACGACAGACAGACAACAAAGCGATCCTATACTTTAAGGAGTTTTTACTTTTGAGTTACGGAACCCTAAAAACGCGTAAAATGAACAACAAATAGCCGCGGCGTAGATAAGTAAACTATTCTAGACAAGCTATAAATATTCTGCTACGCAATCTAAACTCCGATATGCGTTGTCACATTACAGATTACACCATGTTTTAACAGGGCTCTCTCCGTCACTTACTCCATACAATCGTAGCCCCTATTTCATTTGAATATTAAGCAACCAAAGTGCATGAAATTTTGCAGGCATATTCTAGAAACTAATATCTGTGCCTGTGGTGTCTTAGATTTTTCTAAAAATTTGTAGTTTTAAAATTACGGGGACTCAAAGATTTGTATGTGAATTTTAAGACCGCGTAACTTTGAAACCGAATATTTTAACAGAAATCTGAAAAACCACAGGCATAGATATTAGTTTCTAGAATATGTGTGCAAAATTTCATGGATTTTGGTTGCTTTATATTCAAATGAAATTGGAACTACGTTTGTATGGAGCGAGTGACGGAGAGAGCCCTGTTAACTCGTTCTTTGACTGATTATAATGTAATCAATTTTATTCAGATTGTCTTATCGTTACGTAATTCCTAGGTAAGGAATTTATGATTACATTTTTTAGGAGTTCAGAGACCCAAACTCTGTAAAAATCGGTTTACATTTACTTCAACTCTAGCCTATTTCTTAATTGTTTATCGAAGAATTAAAAATCGAATGGGTAATACCCTCCTTTTTTGGTGGTCGGTTAAAAAGATGGCATAATAAATCTGAACTTTGTAATTAAATTTTTAGTTCAGACTCAAATTCTCCAAAAATCTCTTTATGTGATAGTCTAACTTGGTTAAAACTTCAACCTCCTATAATATAGGTAGTCTTAGTATTCTGTGCTACTTTTTACCCGACTGCGGCAAAGCCAAAAGGAAGGGTTATGATTTTAGCAGTCTATGTATGTATGTTTGTATCCAGATTCTGTGTTTCCGTAGCGCCTAAACTACTGGGCCGATTTTGATGAATGAGGTGTCAATTGATTCGTCGTAAAGGTCCGGGTGACATAGGCTATATTTTATACGAAAAAAATTGACCTAACGGATGTTACATCAAAAAAAGTGGAGGTCTCTAAAAATTTTTTTTGCTATAATTGATTTTAAAAATTAGATCTTTTTGACTTCCAAATAGAACTCGAGATATTCTTCAGATTTTCGGATTGAAATAAATATTTTAAATCCGGGTTATATATTATGTAATGTTGTATCGAGATAATTATAAATAATAGCTACTTAGTTAATTAAACGTTAAGAGGATCATTGTCAACGATCCCCCGTCGATTTCCTACGTATGATATTATTGTTCTCATCTCTATCTGCCCTGGTTCGTGTATTCTCGGTTCCTAGATCGGTGCATTTGTGATAACCAATTCTAATTGCTGTGATTGGCTGAATTTACCATGTTCTTGCTGCGACAGTGAGTTTGAGCCACTAGCGGAACAATGTTAGCCGGTCAGAAATGATTGCAATTAGTCAACCTGTATGACGTCCGTGTTCTGTTTTTGATTACAAAAAAGAAAAAATTGTTGTTGCAATCATCAATTTTAGCAAATAGTGAAAGAGAGTCGACCAATCAGAGGTCACAACTACCGTCACACTTTCTGTGAAACTATGGCAGTAGGCTTACCGAGTAATGAAAACAATTTTTCATTCTGTAATGTCATGTGGCAAGTAGGGTTGCCACTTGCCTCTTTTTGATTTACAGGCTACCACCATCAAAAATACGGGGTTTAGATTTGAAGAAATTTAAAAATTTGAAGTATTTGAAGAAATAGGCGGTGGTTCTCTCTGAAATGCATGGAAAGCCTATTTAGATATTTCAGTTTATTTGTAAGTTTTGTATTTTTTCTCTGTATGTTGCCGTGTCTTGATTGGTGAACTGTGTTTGCAATGTGATTTTAAATAAAAGATTTATTTATTTAAATAGCTTTTAAAAACTCTAGTTTTGTAAAGCAAAATGTTATACATTTCATGCATACAATCTTTGCATTTTAACTTAAATTTACATTTAACTTGTAATTCCACCTTCACAGTATCAATACTATGGCCGTAGCCAGGAATCGATTTCGGGAGAGGTTTTATCAGGGCCGGAACTGAATCCTGTCATGAGGAAAAAAACATTCGCTCAACTTTATGGGCTAATTACCTGGTTAGTGGAATTTCGCCTTTCAATTTGACAGTGAGATAAAATACAACAATAAAAAAGCGCGAGCGCAGTGAGCGTAAGTGTTTTTGGTTCAATTACAGAAAGAATTAAAGTGAAAGGGAAACGAGTTTAGCCATAGCAAGATTTTATTTTTAAAGCTCCCTATCCATACTAATATTACAAATACGACAGTATATCTATTTGCCTATCTATTTGTTACCCTTTCACGGCCCATCTTCTTTACCAAAATTTTGGTACTTACTATTCAGAGGTAACTTGCATCCCAGACATAAACTTTTTAGCCCGGAAAATCCCCCACGGAATTTTTAAAACTCTAAATTCATGCAAACGAAATTGCGGGGCTTACACCAAGTAATACAAATTCAAAGCGCGAGTGAAGTGAGCGCGAAATGTTTGATATATTTCCAAAAAAAAATTGGTAAGCAAATGCAAGAAATAGTGTAAGTATTATTTTAGGCTTAGGTTTTTGACGGCTTCCCAGGCGCAGTCGCCATTTCTAAATTTCTGGTCTGGTGGGAGGCTTCGATCATGGCTAGTTATATGGTTAGTATGGCCCTAACGGCCAAGAAATTAGACTGCATCATCACTTACCACTAGAAAAGATTAAAGTCACGGGCTAACTTGTATAAAAAAAGGCTAACATCCTCAAACCAAGCCCCGCCGCCTTGGCTACGACCATGATCAATATCGAGTGGGTTTCGGCTACGCATTGCCGCAAAAGGAAAATATTCTTTCTACTGGACAAAACGTCAGTGTTCGGTTTCGCCAGCCAAGTGCGAGTCAGACTCACGCACCGAGGGTTCCGATTCGGGTATTTTTTTCGACATTTTACACGAGAAATCAAAAACTGTTATGCATTAAAAAAAATATGCATAAAAATAAATAAAAATCTGTTTTAGAATGAACAGGTAAAGCCCTTTCATATGATAACCCACTTGATATATGTAGTTATCTTACTTTGAAAATTGAAAATACTAATATTTGTTCATGAACACATGACAGACGGATAGAAGGACAGATGGACAGACGGACAGACGGAAAGACAGACAGACTGATAGACAACGAAGTGATCCTATAAGAGTTTTTTTTGCTTTTGAGTTACGGAACCCTAAAAATATTTAGTTTTATTTGCCCCGTATTTTATTTTCATAATTACCGGTTTCTCTATCCTGACATACGGGGTAACCAGTAAAATACGGGGCCTCTGGCAACCCTATTCGGAAAACACTGTCACATTCAAGTTAATGTCAAATATTTTGTTTTCAATTACAGAAAGCTGCATCAATCATTATTACAATATTTTCTTTGTTGTGATTGGCTGAATTTTTGAGTTTCAGCCAATAAACAGACTGTTTGCCAATTAAACGTCATAACAATATAAATGCCAGAAAGTTTAACCAAATAAAACAAACTTAATGAGAACCTAGTGAGAATGCAAACGGCACACAATTTATAATACATATTATGTTAGTCGTATATAATAGATATTATGGTAGTCGTTCACTTTGGTAATAGTCAGATTGTCATCAGTAAAATTGATATTGGTCGATGTATCGTAAATTATTGTTTCGGTGACAAATATTTTTATTATCTATTTATCTTTGAACAGAATGGAATAGAATGAAATGGAATGGAATACAATGATAAATTTTTATTCCTGTAAACTTTTAGGTAAACTTCAAAGTGTTTTTGGATGGTCAGAAAAATTTACCACTGGTTCGGAATGCCGTTCCTACGTTTTCTAGGGTTTCGTACCTCAAAATGAAAAACGGAACTCTTATAGGATCACTTTGTTGTCTATCTCTCTGTCTGTCGTGTGTGTCAAGAAAACCTCTAGGGTACTTCCCGTTGACTCAAAACCATGAAATTTGGCAGGTAACCTAACTGCGTAATTTTGGGTAGTTTTTTTAATCGATAAAGAAAGTTTGCGACATTGTTCAATAAAAAATTTGGATTCCAACTCCTCAATCCTGATGTTGCAGGGGACCTGACTACTAAAGCTAATGGGATTTAAAAAGTGTCGATTATTAATTGATATTGAAGGTATCTATACCAAGTAAACACTTTGTCGTTGACCTCAACCCTGATGCTGTAAGAAATTGCATTCCTAAATCCTGGTGATCCCTCGGGATTTGAAAAGGATAATCCGTTTAAATATTCTTACGTGATACAGAAACAAGTTGCATCCCGGGGACGGGCTATTACGGAGAGGCAACTTTTGTTCTGGGAAATGAAAGGATCGGGATTTTTAAAAACCTAAATCCACGCGAGCGAAGCTGCGGGCATTAGCTAGTTGTAAATATGTTTAGAAGCTACTATAAGATAATAGATAAGGTACTTATTTCCTTATATTTTTAATGTATGGCAGCGCGCGGTTTTAAATTATAAATTGCACGTCCTGTCCTTTTCTGTAATACATTTTTTTCTCAATATCTACCGCTTTATCTCATAGCAAGAGTCTGTAAGACATAATACAGTGAAAATAGTCAAAATATACAATTTTTGCAGTTTCCACGTCAGTACCTGTCGAATTTTTCTAACAGTGTAAGCAGCAGAGCTGAGTTTACCATCAAGTGTTGATATGTGTGGGTGTTCCATAGAAGCTTTGCATCTAACATTATACCGAGAAACACGGGGTTCTCCTTTATTTTCAACATATGATTATTTATCAATGAATTTATGTCATTTAAGGTCCTGGTATTGGGCAGTGTGAATTCAACACACTTAGATTTCTTTGCATTTGGAAGTAAATTGTTAGCAATAAATCAGAGAGTGACCTGTGATATGGCATTACATATAGTATACATTGTCAAAAATTATAATATTAAAGCTGTGCGTATTGCGTGAGGAATAGGTTGCAAGAGAGTTGCAACTTGCAGGGTTTGATGCATACGCTATTGCCAGCAAACATGAGACATATTTTTATCTACAGGCAACGTCTGAGTAGGTAACGCATACGTCTAACGCAAGTTGAAATGTATTTAGTTAGACCTATCGACAAGTTTGGAGTCGGGTGCAGTCTAAATGTGGCCCGTGTGTTTAGACTGTCCGTTTCTGTCAGTTTCACGTGTCGTCCCCCGCACTTCACCACCCCGCTTGCACAAATCGAGACAGCACGAAATTTTCAAGATTTCTGGGTGTAATTTCTGGTTTTCGTAGTTCCCACATAATTATAACAATATAAAATATATAACGATAATTTTTTTACTACATAATATTCATTAAATTTTCTAGGTCTGTGGTTTTTCCAAATTTCATTAAATTGCTTCGTTGTCTAGAAAAACGAGCACAAAGTTGGGCCTTTTTTTAAAGAAAAATACAAATCTTTGAGCCCCTGTAATTTTAAAACTACATATTTTTAGAAAAATCTAAAACACCACAGACACAGATATTAGTTTCTAGACTATGTCTGCAAAATTTCATGGACTTTGGTTGCTTAATATTCAAATGAAATGGGAACTACGATTGTATGGAGTAAGTGACGGAGAGAGCTCTGTTAACTAAACATTAAGTACGTAAGTGGGTACTTATATGATTATCATTATTTATGCGTAAAATATAATCTCCGCACTTTGGCACCCCGCCATCTTAGACGACCTTTAGCGTATTTGCTAAAACAAAATTAGCACAACTCTCGACGGTTCATTCACTGCCAGGTGGTTATCAAAATCTTTATTTTATTGTTTCGTCTTTGAAAAAAAAAACAGAATACCCGGTTGAGTTTGTTGTGGGCTCTTCTCAGACTTAGGCGCGTTTGGAACCCTCGGCTTTAGTTTTAATTATCACCACTATCTATACTAATAAATAAAATTGGAGTGTCTGTCTGTAATTTCGAAATAACTACCTCATATTAAGCTCATATGGTTATTTGAACGATACCAACACTGAATCCCACGTTTTTAAAATTTTTGTCTGTCTGTCTGTCTGTCTGTTTGAAAAGGCTAATCTTCGGAACGGCTGGACCGATTTTGACGGGATTTTCACAGACAAGTAGAGGATTGATCAGGGAGTAACATAGGCTACTTTTTTTAACCGACTTTCAAAAAGGGAGTTGTGTTTTTCTTCCTATGTACACCGAAATCTCCGAGATTTCTGAACCGATTTGCGTAATTTTTTTTTTAATCGATAGAGGAACTTTGTGACAACTTTCCCACGGGATTTCAGACCCTAAATCTACGCGGGCGAAGCTGCGGGCATCAGCTAGTATTACATATAATCCTTCAAATCTAACAAATCGAACAAACAAAAGGTATACAATAGTACCTATTTTGAATAAATGATTTTGACTTTTGACTTTGAATACCTTTCATTTCACAGCTAATCTTCGAAGCTTCGACCTAGCCACCCCATTTCAGTCCTAACCTACTTCAGCCGTAATCGTTTTAACAGGGCTCTCTCCGTCACTCGTTTCATACAATCGTAGTTCCAATTTCCTTTGAATATTAAGCAACCAAAGTCCATGAAATTTTGCAGACATATTCTAGAAACTAATATCTGTGTCTGTGGTGTTTTAGATTTTTCTAAAAATATGTAGTTTTAAAATTACGGGGGCTCAAAGATTTGTATGAAAATTTTTAAGAGCGCGTAACTTTGAAACCGAATATTTTAACAGAAATCTGGAAAACCACAGACATAGATATTAGTTTCTGGAATATGTCTGCAAAATTTCATGGACTTCGGTTGCTTAGTATTCAAATGAAATTGGAACTACGATTGTATGAAACGAGTGACGGAGAGAGCCCTCTTAACGGCGCCGCAGTGATAAGCGCTGTGGTCTTATTAGTGGGAGGTCCCCGGATTCGATTCCCGGCAGGGGTTTGGAATTTTATAATTTCTGATCTTGTCTGGTGGGAGGCTTCAGCCGTGGCTAGTTACCACCTTACCGGCAAAGCCGTGCCGCCAAGCAATTTAGCGTTCCGGTTCGACGCCGTGTAGAAACCAAAGGAGTATGAGTTTAGTGAAAACTGCCATACTCCGTCCAGGTTAGTCCGCTTCCATCTTAGACTGACTTACCGCCAGGTAAGATTGCAGTCAAGGGCTAACTTATGAGAGCTATCTACCTGCCTTTCATGATCCTAGGTCAACGGGAAGTACCCTATAGGTTTTCTTGACAGAAACGACGGACGGACGGACGGACAGACAGACACAACAAAGTGATCCTATAAGGAGCCGGAGTGGCAGTTACTCCCCTTTCCCATCCCTTCGAATGGTGTCATGCCTTTGGTCATTGGATTCATTATGACCTATGGACCTGGAGACCACCGTTACTACATCTCTATTTTTAACCGACTTCGAAAAAGGAAGAGGTTCTCAATTCATCGGGATCTTTTTTTTATTGAAAAAAAAAACTTTAACGGGTAGCGAAGCTGACGTTGCAATGGGCAGGGCACATGGTTCGAAAAACCAATAGGCGTCCCAAGGCCAAGACTCCCAAGGTGCTAAAATGGCGACCACGCACCGGAAGACCCGTAAAAGTGGCATTTTCCTGCACTCTAACGTAAGCATAATATGTTAAATGGTATTTTCCTGAACATTTTAAAT
Source organism: Maniola jurtina (assembly GCF_905333055.1). Taxonomy (NCBI): domain Eukaryota; kingdom Metazoa; phylum Arthropoda; class Insecta; order Lepidoptera; family Nymphalidae; genus Maniola; species Maniola jurtina. The sequence goes on along the minus strand of NC_060055.1, from coordinate 3,722,540 downwards.
ACGGAAGGAAAACTGGCAAGAAAATAAAACAGAATTTTTGGTTAAAGGTCTTAAACATATTTTAAAAACGAACTGGCTTAACTTTATCTACCTGCATGCTTTAATCAATAACTTAGTCGCAACCTAACTGCGCATGGTGCATTTCTATGCACCAATATCTATCTTAAATGTATAACAAACTAGATGATTTATGACTACTAGATGATTTATAACTAGATGACTAGATTTTTTTTTTTGGAGCAAACTGAAAACCAGCGCTTAGCATTGCCATCAATGCTCGGCCATGCTGAGTTTGCGGCCTATTGCTAATTGTTAGTTTATTTTTATTTTTATTAGATTTAATGTACTTATAACACATGTTTGTCACTAGCAATAAGAAAGCAATAAAGCAAAATTTATTATTATTATTATGATAACCACGACTTAGTAGGTGGTATGGATTTAAATTTTTAGGGTTCCTCAAAAGGAAAAAACGGCACCCTTGTAGGATCATTTTGTCTGTTTGTCGTGTCTGCCAAGAAAACCTATAGGGTACTACTTCCTGTTGATCTAGAAACATATCTCGCAGGTATGTAGGTCTTATAGCACAAGTAAAGGAAAAAATCTGAAAACCATAAATTTGTGCACAAAATAATATTAAAATGTATTCATGAACCAATAACAGTTAGTATTTTCAACTTTCAAAGTAAGATAACCCTATTAAGTGGGTTACCACACGAAAGAGTTGACTGTACATTCTAAAGCAGATTTTTATTTATTTTTACGCATAATAGTTTTTGATTTATATTTTAAAATGTCGGAAAAAAATCCAGAGTACGGAACCCTCGGTGCGCGAGTCTGACTCGCACTTGGCCGGGTTTTTTTTAAACTGTTTGATTTTTCGGGATGAAATTGGTCGATATCCGTATCAACGCAACGGGACGCAAGCTATATCTAATATCTATAGCTGTTTTTGTCAGAATCACTGTGGAATTAACTCCCATCGGCGGTGTTCCCACTTGATTACAACATGGGGTTATTCAAGGGGCGGACCAACAAATTCCTGAAAGGCCGGCAACGCATTGGCGGTACCTCTGGACCTGCAAATGTTCATGGGCGGCAGTAATCACTTAACATCAGGTGACCCGCCTGCTCGTTTGCTCGCTGCTTTATTATAAACTAGCGGATGCCCGCGACTTCGCCCGCGTGGATTTAGGTTTTTCGAAGTCCCGTGGGAACTCTTTGATTTTCCGGGATAAAAAGTAGCCTATGTGCTAATCCAGGATATTATCTATCTCCATTCCAAATTTCAGCCAAATCTGTCCAGTGGTTTTTGCGTGAAGGAGTAACAAACATACACACAAACACACACACACACACACACACACACACATACAAACTTTCGCCTTCATAATATTAGTGTAAAAATAAATAAAAAATTAGGTAAACGGGCGGAGGGCTGAGAAAAGGTAGAGATTAACCTTCACATTTATAATAGGTATTAGTACGGATTAGGTAGTATTTCCCAATTTGTTAATTGAATCAAATTAAGCCATAGAAAGATAATCCCTATTTTTGGGTGGAAACAAAATGTAGACACGTATTAATTATTTAAAAAAACTGGTCAGGTGCGAGTCAGACTCACGCAACGAGGGTTCCGTGCTCGGGTATTTTTTCCAACACTTGGCACGATGAATCAAAAACTATTATGTATAAAAATAAATAAAAATCTGTTTTAGAATGTATAGGTAAAGCCATTGCATATGATACTCCACTTGGTATAGTTAGCTTACTCTGAAAATACTATTTTTAATACAGTTGCTCAAAAAGTGGCGTATTGCAGGGACGTATAGCGTTCGGGATGTGGGCTATTGCATACTCGTGCTTTTTCTTTACCTTTCCCGCACTCGTGCTTTTTCTTTCCCAACTGTCAAAATATTAAAAAGAAAAACCAACCATGAAGTTTTTACTAAAAAAATTCATAGAAGTTTTTATGATTCATGCAAATACGTATTTCTAATAAGAAGCTACTAATTTGTTTCAATATCAGATTTAATGATTTGATTGAATGAGTTTGGTTAGGTTTCATTTCATTTCATCTCATTAAATTTCATTTTCATTTCATATCAATAAAAAACTTCTACTGAAGACTTGGCTGTATGGGCATAGTTCCCTTTGCCTACCAGAATGGGTGAAGAAAAAAAAAACTCTGCTTATATTCTACGGTTGGCGCCATTTTTCAGAAATTTTCTTTGCGAGTTTAGTTGTTGGTTGCCTAAAATGAGTAATTTCGACCCTAGTTTTTTATATCTATTAACAATAAAGTTGTTTTAAATTAAATTAAATTAAGTTAGTTGGTTTATTGTGTTTTTATTATTTTATTAAATTGCTTCATTTTTTCGCAACTGTATTAAAAATAGTCGTTCAGTACACGTGCGGAACCGTCATTGCAACTCGTTCCGACTGTCAACCCTCGCCTTCAGCTACGCCTCGGCTCGGGTAGACATTTGTCGGAACTCTTTGCAATGACAGCCTTTCCGCACTTGTAATGAAATATACTATTTTTTGTTCATGAACACATTTTTTTTTGTGATGCAACCACAAATTCAGGGTTTTCGGATTTTTTCCTTTAGTTGTGCTATAAGACCTACCTACCTGCCAAATTCCTGATTTTTTCTGATTCTAGGTCAACAGGAAGTACTCGATAGGTTTTCTTGACAGATACAACAGACAGACAAACAACAAAGTAATCTTATAGGGTTCCGTTTTTCCTTTTGAGGTACAGAACCCTAAAAATGACGGATGTTGTACCTATCTCAGTATACTTAGTAACCAATCCAAGCAACAACTGATAACTAAAAATAAACTAGGTATCTAGTTAGTGGGTTTATGAGTTTGACCTTAAAAGATGAACTATCTTTTATCAATCTTGGGAGAAATGTCACCTTAGGCATTAATAGTTATGACTGATGGTGAATGGATATTATAGCTATGACTTCATAACTGAAATCCAAGTCCTAACTCGTCAATCCTGATGATGTAGGCTACCTACTATTCTATGTCAACGAGAAGTACCCTATAGGTTTTCTTGACAGACACGACAGACAGACAGACACCAAAGTGATCCTATAAGGGTTCTTTTTTTTTTGTGGTAAGGAACCCTAAAAAATACAATGCTATAATTTTACAGTATAGGTATTACATTAGTTGATACAGTATTTATTTAATAATTCGTACATCACTGTTTAGTTACGAAATTATCACGCCAATACAAGCTACGAAGTTTTGCACGATTTCTATAACATCAGGTTATCACACTAATATTATAAAGGCGAAAGTTTGTATGTATGTATGTGTGTGTGTGTGTGTGTGTGTGTGTGTGTGTGTATGTTTGTTACTCCTTCACGCAAAAACTACTGAACGGATTTGGCTGAAATTTAGAATGGAGATAGATAATATCTTGGATTAGCACATAGGCTACTTTTTATCCCGGAAAATCAAAGAGTTCCCAAGGGATTTTAAAAAAACCTACATCCACGCGAACGAAGTCGCGGGCATCAGCTAGTTGTGAATATATTGAACTGGGCTGAACTGGTATTAACTGAAGAGAATGCACTGGTTCATTGAATAAATGGTTTGAAATAAGTAGTAAGTAGACAATTCACAAATAACTTTTCGGAGTTATGAGCGGTTTAACAGGGCTCTCTCCATCACTTACTCCATACAATCGTAGTCTGATTCATTTGAACATTAAGCAACCAAAGTCCATGAAATTTTGCTGACATAATATTCTAGAAACTAATATCTGTGCCTGTGGTGTTATAGATTTTTCTAAAAATATGTAGTTTTAAAATTACAGGGGCTGAATTTTTAAGACCGCGTAACTTTGAAACCGAATATTTTAACGTAAATCTGGAAAAACCACAGACAAAGATATTAGTTCCCAGAACGTTTCTACAAAATTCCATTGAGTCTGATTGGTTAGTATTCCAGTGAGGGACGAACTACATTTGTATGGAGCGAGTGACTGAGAGCCCTCTTGCAATTACTTAAATATCACTCGTTTTAACGGTGAAGGAAAACATCGTGAGGAAACCTGCATGCCTGAAAGTTCTCAGTAATGTTCTCAAGGTGTGTGAAGTCGTCAATCCACCAGCATGGTCTAAACCAGCCATATCAAACATGGAGGAAAATGCCCAGTGAGCACTGGGCATTTTCCTACCACCTGAATCATTAATTCAAGCCAAAAATAGAAAACTTATTTAAAGACAAAAGATTTCAAATATCTGGCAAAGGAACTTAATATTTGTACTTTTTGTAATATCCTTTTTATTGGAAATTTAATAAATATACTTGTCCTATAATAGTACTTTTTTGCCTGATTGTGGCAAAGCCAAAATGAAGGGTTATGATTTTAGCAGTCTATGTATGTATGTTTGTATCCAGATTCAGTGTGTTCCACCGTAGCTCCTAAACTACTGGGCTGATTTTGATGAATTAGGTGTCAATTGATTTGTTGTAAAGGTCCGGGTGACATAGGCTAGCTACATTTTATAGGAAAAATTGAGCTATGGGATGTTACATCAAAAAAAGTGGGGGGTCTCCGAATTTTTTTTTTGCTATTGTATTGAGTGGGATATCAAATGAAAGAGGCGATTGAAATTCTGAGTTCATGAATATAAATGTACTACAGCATTAAAATATACCAAACCACAGAAAAACAATTTTACTACGATATTTCAGTATTTATTAAGACAATCGCAGTCAGGTTTTAGTTTTCTACTTTATCTTGTTTTCATTGAGATATTCAATTTTTCCTTTACTTGTGCTATAAGACCTACTTACCTGCATTTCATGATTCTAGGTCAACAAGAAGTACCCTATAATAGGTTTTCTTGACAGACACAACAGACGGACAGACAGGCAGACAACAAAGTGATAAGGGTTCCTTTTTGAGGTACGGAATCCTAAGAGCACAACACTGTGAAGTTAAGAGGTCACTACAGAACTTGTCAAGTCCACAACTTTTTTGATTCAACTTAGTACTTAACTGCAATTTCATCTGGTGGTAACAAATAACAATGCAGTTTAAGATGGAAACAGATTGACAAATGTTTTTACAATGTAAAGGATTATTTAAATTATAAGAAAGCTTGGGAATAATGAGTGGCTTAGCAGCTTTCATAGTTATAATAAGCTTAAGTGATTCTGTACTGGAAAATTTAAATTCCCAAATTGTTTTCTGCGGGATATCGAACCCGGGACCTTCATGCCACTAAATTCGTAATGTAAATTCGGCTTAACACTGCGCCAGGAAGTCTGTTTTGCTTAACATACAAAAAAAAGAGAAAACTTTCTCACCTGCGAATATGTGAGTCTCAAAGCGTACTGGAGAATTTGCGTCGATCGCATTATGCTAGAAGCCAATATATGCGCTGCAAAAGAAACAAAACACTCAAAAACGCGTAAAAACTATCTAAAAATGCACTAAATTCTTACAAAATTCACGGTCAAAGTCACTTTTTTACTTTTACATAACCTATGACAACTTTTCATTATCAAGTCACTCGCGAATTTTGATTTTTGACTGACACTTATTCAAATTCTTTTTACAAAAAAGAAGAGAAGTTGTATATAAAGGAATATCGTCTAAATAAACTAATCTTTTCGCTAGTTATTTAAAAAGAAAATATTTAAAATTTTACGTACATACACCCGCTATTGGTGGCGAATGAAAGAAAAATCCACGGAAAAATCCTTGAAAAATCAAACACCTCGTTGTCTATTTCATAGAGTAAAAGTCAATTCCTTTTGCCTTCTCTGTCTCTTTTTTTTTCTCTCTCGTCTGGCTTTACAAAGATTAGCCAATGTCAAGTTTGTAGTTATTTGTAACAAGTTAGTACTATACAAGTATGTACTCCGTCTGTGCCGGCGCTCGCCGACACACGCACGGCACCCCCTTAGAGCGCTTTCCAGTCAGTTTTAACAAAAAAAAAAAACACTCCAAAAAGGCAGAGCACGCCCGCCAGCTAACACCAACACAGACGAAGTCCTCCTCTGTCCGTCACATGTCACATTGGCAATGTTGGATAGCCTGAATATTGTGTTGCTAGTGTATGGGAATATGATCTCCTCATAAGGAGTTTTTTAGATTTTCAGGTAGTGTTGGTGTAGCAGAGAAGTGGCGTAAGTTGTAGCAGAGTAGTGGCGTAAGTTTAGCTGTAGTCAAAACACATTTGGAATATAAAATAGATATATTTTATATAACATAGAAAATTGAGATTTAAATTCAATCGGAAAAAACAAAAAACAATGAACACTATGACAACTCTGTCATTATTTCATATAATATTTCATATTCAGGCAGTCAACATTGAATCTCTTTCAATCGCAACCAACCTTCTTTTACAATTACAGGTAGCTTTAGTTTTAAACGTAAATAAAATACAAGGCCTTAAAAAGAAATTATTTGAATATTTAACTAAGAATATTTTTTATAGTGTTGATGAATATCTAAGATGACATTTTTGTTTTTTTTTTTTTTTATGTAATCTTGTAATATTTTTAAGACTTGTAATATTTTTTAATAATAAGTATTCAGAATTGTAAATTCCTTTTATTGTATAGTTAACTTCATTTATTTCAAACAAGCGAAAATTTTACTTTTAATTTAATTTGTCTATTCACTATTTTGAACACAAAATTAATGTATTTGCATGCCAGCTTGGCGTGATACAGCTGGACTATTTCTATAATTACACCTGTAAAACCCGTATCAGCAAATAAATAAATTGATTGATTGATTTAAGTTTACGTAATTAGTACAATAGTATCTACTTTGAATAAATGATTTGAGTTTGAAATCCGTGTTTCATTTTGGCGTCATATTTTTCAGCGCTGGTGCCTGATGGTAGGTCGTAAGTCGTGACCCCTATCTATTACCACCATGAATAAAGGTTTTCTTGGGATCATAATGCGGTGGACTCCCACGTGAACTTTTAATGTAAGTAGTCCAATCAAATGGCAACAAATTAAAACAAACAGGTCATCTAAACCCGGATTGATATGAAAGAAACACATATTTTGATATAATATTGTTTTGCTTTACTACCTGCGACATAAAGTAAGTATCAGATTATTCTAAGTTATTAAGTTTATTCCAAGTTTAGTGGTGGTAGATTTCATTCTGGCAACTTCGGAGACAGGGCTAACAACATGCTAGCAACAAAGCTAGCAACCCTTTGTTTCTAGTCGGTGCTAGGTGCTAGCAACCACTAGAAACCTACTTAAGGGTTTCACCGGCTAAAAATAGATGGCGCTGTAAAAATATTTCTGAGCCATAGATAATTCATTGAATTTTTTATTTTAATTGGCTTCGTAGCTCTGGGTTCCAGCATTTTGAGATTATATATTTTGAGCAACGATTTAAAGAATAATATCTAAATAGCATTGCGATTTATGACCGAAATTACCTACCTAACTAAGGCACTGGACTACACTACTATTATCTACACTGGACGGCGAATATGTATTATTAATTAAATATATTTTATTTCTAGCAAGAAACAGTTAAAAATTATTTTTCATTATATTATTATTATATTTCATTTCATTTTTAACGGGGGAGAGAAACATCGTAAAGAAACCTTATGGATACAATAAATTACTTAGGTACAAGTTAGGTTTTACACTCTTTCGTCTTCTTTTCTAAATTCATAGCATAGAAAGATTGGGCACACTTTTAAATTGTAACAAGGTATGGTTGTTACAACTCGAATATTACCGAAGCTATAAATGATACCTTGCGGAAGGGCATAAGGACATTAAAAAGTAAAAAAACTCATTTTTGCCAAATTATCTCAATTTTTAGTTCCTTGTTGAACAATCTACTTTTATAATAAACACCATCATCACCATCTCAACTCATCGTCCACCATCCACTCTACGATGCAGAGAGGAAAACAATTATATACCGTGTTTACGTAAAAGTCACGAAAATAGAAGCTTAAAAGCATCGTTTTGCATTACTGTTTTGGTAGAAGTATCTACCTACAGACGGTTGTAACAATTTTGCTTATTACCACTTATATACTATGTATGGCCGCCGCTATGGCTTTAAAGAACGGCCAAATCGTATTTTGATATCAAAATTAGACATGTGTGCAACAAATTGAAAAAACCGGCCAAGTGCGAGTCAAAATCGCGCACCGAGACAGACAGACAGACAACGAAGTGATCCTATAAGGGTTCCATTTTTCCTTTTGAGGTACGGAACCCTAAAGAAAAGCGGCCAAGTGCGAGTCAGATTCGCGCACCGAGGGTTCCGTACCTACTCGGGTATTTTTTCCGACATAATTCCGTAATCGGGTATTTTTAGATATTATAGGAGGCTAGGTTCAAGCGCTATAGCCATACAACACTTTTATTCCCAAGAGCATAAAAAGCAGTTTTATAGTCCGCTAAATAAAGAAAAACTTTACGAGCATTAGAAGGGAAAACCTAAGTAAGATACTGTGAAGTTGATTTCAAACTACGGAATATAATTTAATATTTCGTTCACCCTACTTTTAAATGACTTTTAAATGTTCACACTTAGATGTACCTACCTAATATTATATTACATCTAAGTGTGAATAGTGACATTTAAAAGTAGGGTGTATGATATTTATATACTTACCTATTATATTATATTTCCGTAGTTTGAAGGCAACTTAAGTAATTTAAATTCTTGTACCTAAGCAGGTAGGTAAAACAGTTAGGTATATTTATTAAGTTATTAACAATTTGATATATAAATAACGTAACGTAATAAATTTCGTCACCCGATATCAAACACGGTTTGTGTGTTCGCGCAGTTTGCACAGGCTATCTTCGCCGTATCTCATAAACGAGGACAGAAAGATAGGTACTTGGGTGAGATGAAACTCAAAATACATTGTATAACTTCATCATATTCAACTACTTGATGCCTGTGACTTCGTTTACGTGGATATGGATTTTTTAACCCCCGACTCAAAAAGGGGTCTTATCACACTAATATTATAAAGGCGAAAGTTTGTATGTGTGTGTGTGTGTGTGTGTGTGTGTGGGTGTGTGTATGTTTGTTACTCCTTCACGCAAAAACTACTGAACGGATTTGGCTGAAATTCGGAATGGAGATAGATAATACCCTGGATTAGCACATAGGCTACTTTTTATCCCGGAAAACCAAAGAGTTCCCACGGGATTTCAAAAAACCTTAATCCACGCGAACGAAGTCGCGGGCATCAGCTAGTAAGTTATAAGTTTGACGTGTGTATCTGTGTATCTGTGTGTCTGTGTATATGTGTATCTGTCTGTGGTATCGTAGCTCCTAAACTAATGAACTGATTTTAATCTAGTTTTTTTTTGTTTGAAAGGCGGCTTGATCGAGAGTGTTCTTAGCTATAATCCAAGAAAATTGGTTCAGCCGTTTGAAAGTTATCAGCTCTTTTCTAGTTACCTTCACGCCTTGTAGTCCTTCAATCACGCCGCAACGAAGCAACGGATCGACGTTATTTCTTCCCTGGGTATAGCTTACGACCTGGACAGTGACATGGATTACCTACTTCTTATCCCGGAAAATCAAAGAGTTCTCACGGAATTTTAAAAACTTAACCCACGCGAATGAAATCGCGGGTACAGCTAGTTGGTACTTGGTACTAATGCCTAATCGTAATCACACTAATATTATAAAGGCGAAAGTTTGTATGTGTGTGTGTGTGTGTGTATGTTTGTTACTCTTTCACGCAAAAACTACTGGACGTATTTGGCTGAAATTCGGAATGGAGATAGGTAATATCCTGGATTAGCACATAGGCTACTTTTTATCCCGGAAAACCAAAGAGGTCCCACGGGATTTCGAAAAACCTAAATCCACGCGGACGAAGTCGCGGGCGTCAGCTAGTCAGTAATAAGTATTCCATTCCATCAGCCTGTAAGCGTCCACAGCTGGACATAGGCCTTTCCAAGAGCGCGCCACCAAACACGGTCCTCCGCCTTCCTCATCCACCCGCTCCCCGCCACCTTCTTCAGGTCATCGGTCCAGCGGGAAGTATATAACGTAACAAAATTATTTAAAGTTTCTAAAACAATAAAACGTCTAGGTAAGTCATTATAACCGCACACGATTCAGGTAAGCTCGGAGTAAAACTTAAACAATAGTCGAAAATCGAAAGCGGCAGCCTTCCTGCCTCTAAGATCGATTTTCCCGCATACTGGCTTGAAAACGATAAGAAAATATTTATACAGGATGTTTGTTAAATTACGCTAGATTGTGCTTAAATAAGTAAGAAACCGATTTTAAATTACTCGTAAAATCGGTTTAGAATCATCGGCCAGATGATAAGATTAACAATTCTATCCAAGGATCGTACAGTACTTGTTTTAATTTTTATCCTGTCCTGAAATGACATGTCTATGAAATGTAGGTAGTTGTTGAAGTTTTTTTATTTTCGCACTAGAGGATGTATCCCGTGGGAACTGTTTGATTTTCCGGGATCAAAAGTTATACCTATGTCAATTACAGGGACGCAAGTTACCTCGGTACCTTTCATACAAATCGGTTAAGCGGATGGGTTTTTGAGAATCCCGTGGGAACTCTTTGATTTTCCGGGATTAAAAGTAGCCTATGTCCGTCCCCGGGATATAAGCTAACCCTGTACCTTTCGTCAGAATCGGTTAAAATGTTAGGCCGTGAAAAGGTAGCAGACAGACAGACAGACAGACAAACACTTTCGCATTTATTATATTAGTAAGTATTGATTTGGACGGAATTTTGTTTATTTGGTGGTCTATATGGTAAGTAACGATGCAGTGAACGTTGAAAGGGTATTAAAGTTAAATATACCCATTACAAGCATCGATGTAGGTACATATAAATAAGGTTATTCGCTAGAAATTCAAAGATTCAATTTACCTACTATAATATATTATGATCATTCGATCATTGCCATTGAATATAATAGCACTGCCGCGCATTGCTGGAGGGAGCTGCGGTCAAATCTACGCTTTTTTATTATTTACCTACGTAATCTTCGGTTTTTTTAATAATTGTAGGTTCGTTTTAATAATTTACAAAAGAAAAAAGATCAAAAGTGGACAAGGAAGCACTTATCTCTACATAACAGATCTCTACCAGTGACCCTTGGCAGTGGGAAAAGTTGTGGAATTATGTACTTACTTAATTTTAAAAAAAAGTTTTAAACTTGTGTAATTCCAATAATTTACAAAAGAAAAAAGATCAAAAGTGGACAAGTAAGCACTTATCTCTACATAAGAGATCTTTACCTTGGCAGTGCAGTGGGAGAAGTTGTGTGATCATGTAATTTTTTAAGAGAAATACTTTTAGTAGCTTTTTTAAACATATGTAAAAACAAGATTAATTATGGAATTTTACTATAAAAGCACAGAACATCCTGTATACAAAAATGCGTCCCATACACCTGATGTAACAGGCATAGTATAAAACAGTTCACCTGCGCGCGGTGGCGCCATTTCCAAGTTAACCTCACACCAAAACGTGTCTGTTTTCGAATTTTTTTACATAATTATCACTCATTAGTGCATTCGTTTGAACGAAAATTCCTTTCGAACACAATAGATACTTTAGTCATACTTTAAACGTGGTTTAAATTGTTCATTTTTACAGTTTAGTGTCTCAATTGACCAGTGAAAATGTCAGATTTAGGCGGGAACTGTTTGTTTCAGCGGAAAATTTGTGTTATTTACGGGTAATTAACAGTTTTATCGGAAAAATTAGTGTTTGAAAGAAAATTTATTTTTAAATTAAGACAATCTTCAAACAAAAATGCGTGGTTAAATGTCTTTAATAGTTGATTTTAGTTTAGTGGCTCAATTGACTAGTGAGAATGTTAGATTTTAGGCGGGAACCGGGAATTTCTTTGTTTTGTCGGGAAATTAGTTAAGCTTTAGTCTGCTCTAACACCATATTTGTGACTTATTACGTTACAAGATGATGCCCGCGACTTCGTCTGCGTGTTTTTTTTTTAATCTTGTGGGAACTCTATGATTTTCCAGGATGAAAAGTTGCTAATGTCAATTTCCGGAATGCAAGCTACCTCTGTACCAAATTTCACATAAATCGGTTAAGCATTAAAGAATCCCGTGGGAACTCTTTGATTTTCCGGGATAAAAAGTAGCCTATGTGTTAATCCAGGGTATAATCTATCTCCATTCCCAGCCACACACTGCTCTACTCGCAAATGTGACTGCCGAATCCGTCCAATAGTTTTTGCGTGATTGAGTAACAAACATCCAAACATCCAAACTTTCACATTTATAATAATACTAGAGGATGCCCGCGGCTTCGTCCGCGTAGATTTAGGTTTTTAAAGATCCCGTGGGAACTGTTTGATTTTCCGGGATAAAAAGTTGCCCATGTCAATTCCAGGGACGCAAGCTACCTCGGTACCCATACAAATCGGTTAAGCGGATAGGTTTTTGCGAGAATCCCGCGGGAACTCTTTGATTTTCCGGGATAAAAATAGTCTATGTCCGTCCCCGGGATATAAGCCAACCCTGTACCAAATTTCGTCAGAATCGGTTGAACTGTTGGGCCGTGAAAAGGTAGCAGACAGACAGACAGACGGACGGACGGACAGACAGACACACTTTCGCATTTATAATATTAAGTATGGAAGTATGGATATTATTAGGATTAGGAATTTATGCATCCCGACAAAGTTAAGTTTAGTAAGTCGAATCCCAGCGGGAAATTAGGTACTTTATAGGAAAATTAGCTAATATTTAGATGAATCTGATTGGACGTTATATTATCTATGGCTGTAGACGGATTTAGTCATCCGTCTCTCTGATTGGTCACATGACAGAGCAGGTCGTCCTAATGAAATAATGAGATAAACATGTGATTCAAGTTTTCAAGATGGCAGCGCAGTGTCATAGGAAAATTTGGAGTGGAAGATGTCTTATCGGTGAGAATTCGTTTTTTTTTATTCGCCTTATCTTTCAATTACTTAAGTATTCTTTCGTTTTATTAACCCCCGACCCAAAAAGAGGGGTGTTATAAGTTTGACGTGTGTATCTGTGTATCTGTGTATCTGTCTGTGGCATCGTAGCGCCTAAACGAATGAACCGATTTTAATTTAGTTTTTTTTGTTTGAAAGGTGGCTTGATCGAGAGTGTTCTTAGCTATAATCTAAAAAAATTGGTTCAGCCGTTTAAGAGTTATTAATTACTTATTGTAGCATGACTTGATCATCTTGTATTGTGCCTAAATAGTTGATTGATATCTATTTTTTTTATAGATGACTTTTTTTCCTTTATTTCGATTTAAGATTCTTTTAGGTAAATCGTCGTTCGAGTTTTAAATTTTCGGGTGAAAAAGTCAGTCTTGAGTTTTTTAAACACAATAAACTCAAATTTAAAAATATCGAAAATAGTCTATGAAAAAAAATTAAATTAATATTCCTTACGGAAAATCTTACTGCGAAATTGTAGATTGAGCCATTTAAAACTTAGTTTTGTTTGTAAAATTATACATTTTATATCTACTCTTTAAATAGGTACTCGTAGGAAGGTACCTACTTTATTAGGTAATATATGAGTAGGTATTAGATGCCTACCTATTCTATTTATCGAATTTAACCTCTAGGTTATTTGGTATACTTAGCCAGTTATCTCAATATTTACCTAGTTTTCTAGTAAAAACTAGGTTTTTGGAACGAAACAGGTATTGAATAGGTACTCGATAACAGGTATTTGATAAAAAATTAACACTATTTTGTTGATATATTTAAATAAATGTTAATGTTGTGTAATAAATTAACTTTTCAAAATTCTATTTTGCAACTACAAAATATATGCGTAACATATAGTTTTTAGGAATCTCTATGTAATTTATCTTGTGGACTAATTTTTGAGTAATTTGATAAAATATTTGCTTCCAAAATGAAGTATATCGTAACATTGAAAAAAATTGGCGCAAGCGTAGCGAGCGCGAAAATGTTTTTGCCCGAAAACGGTGTTTAGAGGCACGTAGTGTCCCAGTGGTGGATCTGCTGCGGCGGACATCCGCTGGCGGAGTAACGAGGTGTTTTCGGTCCCTTGTGCTCCGTCAGCGGTGGGATGGAACTTCGTGAGGTTTTTAGTTGGTAGGAGTCCGATATAACCACTGTGCGTCGTCGGTGGTATCCATGACGGATTTTCCTCACGAAACAAGATAAAGTTGAAAACTAAAACCCGACTGCGATCGTCTTAATAAGCGCGAAATATTATAGTAAAATTGTTTTCCTGTCGCTTGGTATATTTTAATGTTGTAGTACTAATATTTATGAACTCAGAATTTTCTCCTCTTTCATTTGACATCCCACTCGATACAATAGCAAAAAAAAATTTTTTGGAGACCCCCACTTTTTTCATGTAACATCCGTTAGGTAAATTTTTTCGTATAAAACGTAGCCTACACGTAGCCCGGACCTTTACGACGAATCGATTGACACCTCATTCATCAAAATCGGCCCAGTAGTTTAGGCGCTACGGTGGAACGCACAGAATCTGGGTACAAACAAACATACATAGACTGCTAAAATTATATTCCTTCCTTTTGGCTTTTCCGCAGTCGGGTAAAAAAAGAGGAGGATCTTCATTTCCGAGGCAAGCATTTTATCTCAACCTCAAAAACCTAATTACCCATACGTGTAATGAACAAACATTTGCACAAGGAATATCTTATAGCGTGACTTGAGTAAATAGAGTCGTGATATCAGAGATTATGGCCTGTACTGATAACAGAACTAGGGCTTACCTACCTGTTTACTTGGTCTCGACTACTTTTTAAGGCACTTGACTGGCTTTTTACCCGACTACGGCAAAACAAAAAGGAAGTGTTATGATTTTATAGCAGTCTATATGTATGTATGTCTGTAGGTTTGAATTTATGTGCGTTCCACCGGAGTCCCTTAAAAATTTAGCCGATTTTGATGTATGAGGTGTCAATCGATTCGTTATTATGGTACGGGTGACTACATTTTTAACCCCCGACCCAAAAAGAGGGGTGTTATAAGTTTGACGTGTGTATCTGTGTAAGTGTAAGTATCTGTCAGTGGCATCGTAGCTCCTAAACGAATGAACCGATTTTAATTTAGTTTTTTTTTTGTTTGAAAGGTGGCTTGATCGAGAGTGTTCTTAGCTATAATCGAAGAAAATCGGTTCAGCCGTTTGAAAGTTATCAGCTCTTTTCTAGTCACTGTAACCTTCACTTGTCGGGGGTGTTACCTATAAATTTTTAATTTACACTTGTATACGTGTGTTACATCCAAAAAAGTGGGGTTCTCTAAAAATTTTTTTTGCTGTTGTATCAAATGAAAGAGGAAATAATTCTGACTTCATATACTATATAAATTATAAAATATATTGTAGCAATGTTAAAGTAGGTACACCGAGCGACAGAAAAACCATTAAATTATCTTTCGCTGTTTATCAGTAGTTCGCGGGTAGTAGTCGGGTTTCAGTGCTGTTTAACTTTATCTTGTTTATTCGCATTTTTCATTCCATCCGCATGTTTTTAACCCCCGACCCAAAAAGAGGGGTGTTTTAAGTTTGACGTGTTTATCTGTGTATCTGTCAGTGGCATCGTAGCTCCTAAACGAATGAACCGATTCTAATTTAGTTTTTTTTGTTTGAAAGATGGCTTGATCGAGAGTGTTCTTAGCTATAATCGAAGAAAATCGGTTCAGCCGTTTGAAAGTTATCTATCAACTATTTTCTAGTTACTTAACTTTCACTTGTCGGGGGTGTTACTTATAAATTTTTAATTAACGTATACGTGTGTTACATCCAAAAAAGTGGGGTTCTCCAAAAATTTTTTTGCTGTTGTATCAAATGAAAGAGGAAAAAATTCTGACTTCATATAGGTACTATATAAATTATAAAATATATTGTAGCAATGTTAAAGTAGGTACACCGAGCGACAGAAAAACCATTATTATCTTTCGCTGTTTATCAGTAGTTCGCGGGTAGTAGTCGGGTTTCAGTACTGTTTAACTTTATCTTGTTTATTCGCATTTTTCATTCCATCCGCATGTTTTTTAGTTTAAAAGTGTGGTTTAAAAATGAGGAGGTCCGTAGGAGAATCAGAGAACCCACATAACTCAACAAATTGCTAAGCTGAACTGGCAATGGGCGGGGATATACCTAGTTTTAAGAATCGATAGACGTTGAGTGTACAAAAATGCTGGAATGCGAAAAAAAAAATCTCTTTTTAAGTTGGTTGACCGGAACTAATTCAAATGACACAATATGAACACAACGACAGACAAGAATTCCTTACTGATTCATTCTTCAAAATCACCTGTACGTACAAAGGCTGCCTTAAACTAACACTCAGAGTGTGCACTTAACTTTGGACCTTATTCTAGAAAAGGTAGGACAGAGTTTTTAATGACTACTAACATCAGCTGTGTAAATAAATTTGGTAGGCAGGACAAATAATGGATAAAGAATATTTTTGTATCACGAATCTTTCTAGGATTACTTGTAAGTATAGTCTGTTTGGATTATCAGTGCTGAAATGAACGCACTGACAGCCAGTGCCGGGCTTTACCTAGGGCAATAAGGCCGCCTTTGCACACAATTTTTTTTTCTGTTTCTTACTTTAGTGTTGTGTTCCTTTTGATGTTTTGTGTGCAATAAAGATTACATCTATCTAGGGTGCAGCCTGCAGGGCGTGTAGCGTACACAGGCGCAGGATCTTAGGGGGCGCTTTACTACTGATCCCATCATTTCTGATTTGGTCACATAAAGAAACTTCGAGTATATAGATTTCTCCATCGTGCTTTGAGTGACTTCAAGCTTACTTATGAGACCCTTACAGCTCGTTCACACAGGCTGCGTAAGCGTAGACGTAGCGCGTAGCATTGCGTTGTAATGTATGGAACTGTATGAGACATGGCATACCACTTGCGTGGCGTGAACGTTCGCGTAGACGTAATGCGTCCAATTGTCTACGGATTCACATGCATGTACACGTGTCACGTGTACGTGCTTGGTGTGAATCGGGCTTTAGTTAGCGATCACAGAGTTAGAGCGGTTATGCACTCATCCGATCCGAGTCCGTGAAAATAATATGGCTTCCGTGATAATATCTCGGATGTGCATCGGATTCAATTCGGACGTATGACGTACATAATATCTCAAAGATGTCCACTGAATAGCTTGGATTTGGATCAGAGATCGGATTAGTGTGGAAGCAATATTCGAGTTCGGTCCGAGTTTTCACGGTTATCCGTATTGACTCAGATCGGTCATCGGATGAGTGTGATCGCTCTTAGTTTAATCTCTCTCCGTCACTCGATTCATACAATCGAAGTTCCAATTTCATTTGAATATTAAGCAACCAAAGTCCATGAAATTTTGCACACATATTCTAGAAACTAATCGGTGTTTTAGATTTTTCTAAAAATATGTAGTTTTAAAATTAAAGGGGCTCAAGGATTTGTATGTAAATTTTTAAGACCGCGTAACTTTGAAACCGAATATTTTAACAGAAATCTGGAAAACCACAGACATAGATATTAGTTTCTAGAATATGTCTGCAAAATTTCATGGACTTTGGTTGCTTAACAGAGCTCTCTCCGTCACTTACTCCATACAATCGTAGTTCCCATTTCATTTGAATATTAAGCAACCAAAGTCCATGAAATTTTGCAGACATAGTCTAGAAACTAATATCTGTGTCTGTGGTGTTTTAGATTTTTCTAAAAATATGTAGTTTTAAAATTACAGGGGCTCAAAGATTTGTATTTTTCTTTAAAAAAAGGCCCAACTTTGTGCTCGTTTTTCTAGACAACGAAGCAATTTAATGAAATTCGGAAAAACCACAGACCTAGAAAATTTAATGAATATTATGTAGTAAAAAAATTATCGTTATATATTTTATATTGTTATAATTATGTGGGAACTACGAAAACCAGAAATTACACCCAGAAATCTTGAAAATTTCGTGCTGTCTCGATTTGTGCAAGCGGGGTGGTGAAGTGCGGGGGACGACACGTGAAACTGACAGAAACGGACAGTCTAAACACACGGGCCACATTTAGACTGCACCCGACTCCAAACTTGTCGATAGGTCTAACTAAATACATTTCAACTTGCGTTAGACGTATGCGTTACCTACTCAGACGTTGCCTGTAGATAAAAATATGTCTCATGTTTGCTGGCAATAGCGTATGCATCAAACCCTGCAAGTTGCAACTCTCTTGCAACCTATTCCTCACGCAATACGCACAGCTTTAATATTATAATTTTTGACAATGTATACTATATGTAATGCCATATCACAGGTCACTCTCTGATTTATTGCTAACAATTTACTTCCAAATGCAAAGAAATCTAAGTGTGTTGAATTCACACTGCCCAATACCAGGACCTTAAATGACATAAATTCATTGATAAATAATCATATGTTGAAAATAAAGGAGAACCCCGTGTTTCTCAGTATAATGTTAGATGCAAAGCTTCTATGGAACACCCACATATCAACACTTGATGGTAAACTCAGCTCTGCTGCTTACACTGTTAGAAAAATTCGACAGGTACTGACGTGGAAACTGCAAAAATTGTATATTTTGACTATTTTCACTGTATTATGTCTTACAGACTCTTGCTATGAGATAAAGCGGTAGATATTGAGAAAAAAATGTATTACAGAAAAGGACAGGACGTGCAATTTATAATTTAAAACCGCGCGCTGCCATACATTAAAAATATAAGGAAATAAGTACCTTATCTATTATCTTATAGTAGCTTCTAAACATATTTACAACTAGCTAATGCCCGCAGCTTCGCTCGCGTGGATTTAGGTTTTTAAAAATCCCGATCCTTTCATTTCCCAGAACAAAAGTTGCCTCTCCGTAATAGCCCGTCCCCGGGATGCAACTTGTTTCTGTATCACGTAAGAATATTTAAACGGATTATCCTTTTCAAATCCCGAGGGATCACCAGGATTTAGGAATGCAATTTCTTACAGCATCAGGGTTGAGGTCAACGACAAAGTGTTTACTTGGTATAGATACCTTCAATATCAATTAATAATCGACACTTTTTAAATCCCATTAGCTTTAGTAGTCAGGTCCCCTGCAACATCAGGATTGAGGAGTTGGAATCCAAATTTTTTATTGAACAATGTCGCAAACTTTCTTTATCGATTAAAAAAACTACCCAAAATTACGCAGTTAGGTTACCTGCCAAATTTCATGGTTTTGAGTCAACGGGAAGTACCCTAGAGGTTTTCTTGACACACACGACAGACAGAGAGATAGACAACAAAGTGATCCTATAAGAGTTCCGTTTTTCATTTTGAGGTACGAAACCCTAGAAAACGTAGGAACGGCATTCCGAACCAGTGGTAAATTTTTCTGACCATCCAAAAACACTTTGAAGTTTACCTAAAAGTTTACAGGAATAAAAATTTATCATTGTATTCCATTCCATTTCATTCTATTCCATTCTGTTCAAAGATAAATAGATAATAAAAATATTTGTCACCGAAACAATAATTTACGATACATCGACCAATATCAATTTTACTGATGACAATCTGACTATTACCAAAGTGAACGACTACTATAATATCTATTATATACGACTAACATAATATGTATTATAAATTGTGTGCCGTTTGCATTCTCACTAGGTTCTCATTAAGTTTGTTTTATTTGGTTAAACTTTCTGGCATTTATATTGTTATGACGTTTAATTGGCAAACAGTCTGTTTATTGGCTGAAACTCAAAAATTCAGCCAATCACAACAAAGAAAATATTGTAATAATGATTGATGCAGCTTTCTGTAATTGAAAACAAAATATTTGACATTAACTTGAATGTGACAGTGTTTTCCGAATAGGGTTGCCAGAGGCCCCGTATTTTACTGGTTACCCCGTATGTCAGGATAGAGAAACCGGTAATTATGAAAATAAAATACGGGGCAAATAAAACTAAATATTTTTAGGGTTCCGTAACTCAAAAGCAAAAAGAACTCTTATAGGATCACTTCGTTGTCTATCAGTCTGTCTGTCTTTCCGTCTGTCCGTCTGTCCATCTGTCCTTCTATCCGTCTGTCATGTGTTCATGAACAAATATTAGTATTTTCAATTTTCAAAGTAAGATAACTACATATATCAAGTGGGTTATCATATGAAAGGGCTTTACCTGTTCATTCTAAAACAGATTTTTATTTATTTTTATGCATATTTTTTTTAATGCATAACAGTTTTTGATTTCTCGTGTAAAATGTCGAAAAAAATACCCGAATCGGAACCCTCGGTGCGTGAGTCTGACTCGCACTTGGCTGGCGAAACCGAACACTGACGTTATGTCCAGTAGAAAGAATATTTTCCTTTTGCGGCAATGCGTAGCCGAAACCCACTCGATATTGATCATGGTCGTAGCCAAGGCGGCGGGGCTTGGTTTGAGGATGTTAGCCTTTTTTTATACAAGTTAGCCCGTGACTTTAATCTTTTCTAGTGGTAAGTGATGATGCAGTCTAATTTCTTGGCCGTTAGGGCCATACTAACCATATAACTAGCCATGACCGAAGCCTCCCACCAGACCAGAAATTTTGAAATGGCGACTGCGCCTGGGAAGCCGTCAAAAACCTAAGCCTAAAATAATACTTACACTATTTCTTGCATTTGCTTACCAATTTTTTTTTGGAAATATATCAAACATTTCGCGCTCACTTCACTCGCGCTTTGAATTTGTATTACTTGGTGTAAGCCCCGCATGAATTTAGAGTTTTAAAAATTCCGTGGGGGATTTTCCGGGCTAAAAAGTTTATGTCTGGGATGCAAGTTACCTCTGAATAGTAAGTACCAAAATTTTGGTAAAGAAGATGGGCCGTGAAAGGGTAACAAATAGATAGGCAAATAGATATACTGTCGTATTTGTAATATTAGTATGGATAGTGTAACTGAACTAACGGGGTCCTAAAAACCTCTACCCTATTTTTCCTTCGGATCTTTCTAAAGATTACATTTTAAAACAATTTCTTTAAAGTGGCACGTGTATCGTATAGCGGTAGGACCCCTTGTGATGTTGTGTCCATAATAAACCAAGAACTTTTAGAGCGTCGGAAATAATGAGTTCACCAAGACCTAAACGATTTTACGAAGTTCAAGTATTGAAAATGTGTGGTTGCGCATAGGAACGTATTAAAATATGAAGGATCATGAGACTGCTCTTACAAGACTACACATCATAAAAAGCCCTACTTATTAGACGTGTGTGTGTGTGAGTGTGCTTCTTCCTTCGGAAAGAAAGAAGTTGTGTGCAGCATCATTCACTCTAGTTGGCGTAAAAGGGGTTTAGAGTGAATGATGGTACGTAGCTCCACCACGCCACGTACGGTGAGCTTCTGCCTTCCCTTGGTATCCCATCGTCATACTGGGACCCTCGATAAATCAAGAGATCAATATGGCACATAAAATACCAACGAACAGTAGCTCCCCCCCCACACACGTCATCATCCAAATAAATAGCGCAGCGTATGCAAGCATACTTTAGGAAGTGGTGCGTGCCACTTATGATCCCACGTTGCAGCCGAAGCTGAAATAGCATTTTTATAGTGGTGCCCTCCCACTACAGACCTGTAATAGGTTTCAAGGACGGATCAGACTCACTGCGGGAATATCCACAGGCCTTAACCCGACCTTCAGTATATATGCATTAGCGTAATTTTGTATGGGTATGTTATTGATATTGGGTAACCACCACAAGGCGGTTAAGTATTCCAACAAATGTCAGAATACAAACAGAACAGCAGCATTACCTGCCCTCTGTAGTCAGTCTGTTATTAAAGCACATTAGAATCATCTCAGCAAAGGATTCACAAAGCGCCTAAGACACTAGGGCTCTCCTTAGTTAGGATTGACAAAGCATCAAAGGCACCAGGGTTCTCCCTCGCATAAGTTTCTTCCAACGCGCTCTGTCATATGTCAGATAGTTAGTTAATATCACCGAAAGCCATCTCAAGCAAAGATCACCGAACATCCGGAGGACACGCGGTTCTCCCCGCCTGAGCAGCCACGTCGTCAACAGTTCAAACATAAATCGCTTTTAGATCTTAGGAGGTATCGCCCCTATATAACAAATATATCTGTGTAATTAAAGTGGTCCCTTCTATTCGAGTGTTTGCTTAGAATGTTTCTCTCCAAACACCAACTTGGTCCGAGTCTCAACTCAGTATTCTTTAATATAAACTTTATGTATCGCCCCAGTACAGAATTTAAACAAATTAATTATCTCCGCGCATTACGACGTCCGCGCAGGCACCGCCCGCCGACGCAAATGCACGCGGTCCCGCTGTGCGAGCTACTTTGTTCACGTTTTGATTTCGACTCTCGAGCACTAACGCCCGCGCACACATCGTTCGCGACGCAATTCGACCGCGGTCGATCGCGCCGCTGCATCACCGACATGCCAAACGGTGTTTGCCTCTTTTCGAAAATGCGGACGGCCCACATTAAGATTAAAACGTCTAAAAGAATTAATTTTAGGTTCGTATGTGTAAGTACATCTCTACAAGTATTCACTGACCTGATTTTGATAAAATTGAAGCAAAAATTTTAATATTATTTTTATATAATTTTATAACACTTTGGTGTAAAATCTAGGGTCGTTACAATAGGGAGCTTTAAAAATAAAATCTTGCTATGGCTAAACTCGTTTCCCTTTCACTTTAATTCTTTCTGTAATTGAACCAAAAACACTCACGCTCACTGCGCTCGCGCTTTTTTATTGTTGTATTTTATCTCACTGTCAAATTGAAAGGCGATATTCCACTAACCAGGTAATTAGCCCATAAAGTTGAGCGAATGTTTTTTTCCTCATGACAGGATTCAGTTCCGGCCCTGATAAAACCTCTCCCGAAATCGATTCCTGGCTACGGCCATAGTATTGATACTGTGAAGGTGGAATTACAAGTTAAATGTAAATTTAAGTTAAAATGCAAAGATTGTATGCATGAAATGTATAACATTTTGCTTTACAAAACTAGAGTTTTTAAAAGCTATTTAAATAAATAAATCTTTTATTTAAAATCACATTGCAAACACAGTTCACCAATCAAGACACGGCAACATACAGAGAAAAATACAAAACTTACAAATAAACTGAAATATCTAAATAGGCTTTCCATGCATTTCAGAGAGAACCACCGCCTATTTCTTCAAATACTTCAAATTTTTAAATTTCTTCAAATCTAAACCCCGTATTTTTGATGGTGGTAGCCTGTAAATCAAAAAGAGGCAGGTGGCAACCCTACTTGCCACATGACATTACAGAATGAAAAATTGTTTTCATTACTCGGTAAGCCTACTGCCATAGTTTCACAGAAAGTGTGACGGTAGTTGTGACCTCTGATTGGTCGACTCTCTTTCACTATTTGCTAAAATTGATGATTGCAACAACAATTTTTTCTTTTTTGTAATCAAAAACAGAACACGGACGTCATACAGGTTGACTAATTGCAATCATTTCTGACCGGCTAACATTGTTCCGCTAGTGGCTCAAACTCACTGTCGCAGCAAGAACATGGTAAATTCAGCCAATCACAGCAATTAGAATTGGTTATCACAAATGCACCGATCTAGGAACCGAGAATACACGAACCAGGGCAGATAGAGATGAGAACAATAATATCATACGTAGGAAATCGACGGGGGATCGTTGACAATGATCCTCTTAATATTCAAATGAAATTGGAACTACGATTGTATGAAACGAGTGACGGATAGAGCCCTGTTAACCGATAGACGCCCACGGCTGGACATAGGTATCTTGTAGGGACTTCCACTCACCACGGTCTTGCACTGCCATCATCTACTTAGTGGTTCCCTGTGACTGACTTGATGTCTCTGCACTTGGTGGGGGATCTGGGATCTTTTCAGCACCTTGGGACCTTTAGTTGAATGGATAAGTGTAGGTACATAGGCCAAGATAATACCTGTTGGAGACTGAATGACAATTTCACAATCTGAAGTTAGTACTATGTACCTATAACTAATAACTATAAGTACATATAGTTTCATGTAAGTTCCACACTGCAAAGTCACGAACGTAATGGTATTTTATGTACAATACAATGTATTACGATGATGGTAAACAATTTACAAGCAAAACACTTTTAAAATCATTCATTTTTCCTAGGTACCTATGCTATAATTATGCTATGAGTAACATATCATGCTCATATTATTCTTCAAAATATTTTACCACGAAATAATATTTTATTAAAATACAATTATCTAATAAAAATCTCTGTTTTTCAAGCAACCTAAATCTCATTTTTAACCCCCGATCCAAAAAGAGGCGTGTATCTGTGTATCAGCTGTCTGTGGCATCGTAGCTCCTAAACGAATGGACCGATTTTAATTTTGTTTTTTTTTTGTTTGAAAGGTGGCTTGATCGAGAGTGTTCTTAGCTATAATCCAAGAAAATCGGTTCAGCCCTTTGAAAGTTATCAGCATTTTTTTCTAGTTACTGTATCCTTCACTTGTCGGGGGTGTTATAAATTTTTAATTTACACTTGTTCCTAGGTACTTACCTATGCTATTATGCTATGAATAATAATATCATGCTCATATTATTCTTCAAAATACTTTACCACGAAATAATATTTTATTAAAATACAATTAACTAATAAAAATCTCTGTTTTTCACGTAACCTAAGTCTTATTTTTAACCCCCGACCGAAAAAGAGGGATGTTATAAGTTTGACGTGTGTATCTGTGTATCTGTCTGTGGCATCGTAGCTCCTAAACTAATGAACCGATTTTAACTTAGTTTTTTTTGTTTGAAAGGTGGCTTGATCGAGAGTGTTCTTAGCTATAATCGAAGAAAATCGGTTCAGCCGTTTGAAAGTTATCAGCTCTTTTCTAGTTTTCTTATAGAGGTTTATGTCGGGGATTTTAAATTTTGAGTTATCTTAACTTTGTAATTAGACTACACCCTCGATTGGATTGTCATAGATCTTTTAGAAATCCCGTGAGAACTGAGAACTTTTTGATTTTTCCAGGAAAAGAATTAGCCTGTATCTTTCTCCGGGATGCACGCTATCTCTGTACCTTTCTTCGAAAACCGGTTAAAAAATACAGGTGCAAATTAAAAATTTATAACACCCCCGACAAGTGAAGGTTACAGTAACTAGAAAAGAGCTGATAACTTTCAAACGGCTGAACCGATTTTCTTGGATTATAGCTAAGAACACTCTCAATCAAGCCACCTTTCAAACAAAAAAAAAACCGAATTAAAATCGGTTCATTAGTTTAGGAGCTACGATGCCACAGACAGATACACAGATACACACGTCAAACTTACAACACCCCTCTTTTTAGGTCGGGGGTTAAAAAGGATGGCCCGTGAAAAATTAATACACTTTCGCATTTATTGGCTTCAGAAACAAAAGTAGATAAGTGACATTAATTTTGGAGAGTGACACATGCTACTTTTTATCCGGGAAAATCAAAGACGTGATATACCTAAGTCGCGGGCATCTTAGGGTTTTGACTCTTGAGTAAATTCCTAATTAGATTCTGATCAAAAATGGGTGGACAGTAATTAGTCCATACTTAATATTATTATAAATGCGAAAGTGTGTCTGTCTGTCTGTCTGCTAGCTTTTCACGGCCCAACAGTTTAACCGATTATGAGGTACAGAGTTAGCTTACATCCTGGGGAAGGACATAGGTTACTTTTTATTCCCGAAAATCATAGAGTTTCCACGGGATTCTTAAATGCGAATCCGTTTAACCGATTGATATGAAATCTGGTACAGAGATAGCTTGCATCCCGGAAATTTACATAGGCAACTTTTTATCCCGGAAAATCAAAGTGTTCTCATGGGATTTTTTAAAACCTAACTCCATGCGGACGAAGTCGTGGGCATTATTCTAGTTTAATATAAATAAACGTTTCATCATTTCAACCCATTACTTTCTGAATACTGACCACGGGTCTTTTTTCAGCATGAGAAAGGTGTAAGGCCATAGTCTGCCAAGCTGGTCTTGTGCGGATTGGCAGAATAAATGGTTATTCTAAGCGAAATCGTGACGCGTCCAAGGCTGTTGATTAACTATACTGTAGACATGACAAAATACCGTTTTAACTCGGTTTCATCTCATAACAGTAGGTGACTTTTTAGCGCTATTCAAACGCAAATGTCATACAAATCCGAACCGTCTCACATTGTTCTAGACTCCTATTAGCATCTGTTTTGTCCTCATTGTTCTTCAAACTATTTGTCTTGTCTAGGACATTACATCGTGATGCAACTTTTGACCCATTTTGTAATTTTGTTGTTTTAGTTATGTTAGTATGCAGCGCGCTTCGTTTTCATGTTGAATTGTGGTGTTATTTAGTTTATGTTTATTTTTGGTGGCATTGTCAGTGTATGTAGGTCCTTATACTTACAAAACTTTATTAATTTCTTTGTAAAATCAATGTTTATTATTCTCTAGACTCTAAACTCTAGAGCTAAGTGATCACTTAAATTGGTGCAAGAAATCTGAAAAGCTTTAAGTATGCTACTTAATGTTTTGTTCATATTTCTCTTTCTGCATTGCATTCATTAATGCTGAGGGTCTAAACCCCTTTTAATCATGTTTATCTAATAAGAGAAAGATAATTAGACCAAAGATAACATTTATTTAATCATAATTTTTTATCTAAAAGTTTTCTTCTGATAATGTAGGGGGCTACCAAATTCTTCCGCGTATAACTTAACTAAGATACGTAATTATTGACTCTTGAGTTTATTATGATTTTATTACTAACAGATGTTAGTGATAATAACCAGGATCTCTCCTTTGCACGGAAAAAGATATAGGCTACTTATATTCGGAATTCCAAAGATATTCAATCGATTGAGTCAACGCTGTTTAACTAACCAGCCCAAAACAACCTATTTATTAGACTTGATTGATTTCATCATTGATCTTTTAATTCAGAGTTAAAGCACAACGCATAATATAACCCCGAAAATTTAGAGGTAGCCCCGAATCCTCAAATAATAAGCCGAAGTCTTTACCAATACGGTATTTTCGCTGTAACAGATTTAGCACAAGCATTTTACACGCTCCAGCATAAACAAGTGTAAATTAAAAATGTATAACACCCCCGACAAGTGAAGGCATCTTGACAGCTTGACATAAATTTGTCAATTGACATAATATTAAGAACCTAACGGTTATCTAACCTTCTTTTCTACAAGAAAACTAGAAAAGAGCTGATAACTCTTAAACGGCTGAACCAATTTTTTTGGATTATAGCTAAGAACACTCTCGATCGAGCCACCTTTCAAACAAAAAAAAGTAAATTGAAATCGGTTCATTCGTTTAGGCGCTACGATGCCACAGACAGATACACAGATACACAGATACACACGTCAAACTTATAACACCCCTCTTTTTGGGTCGGGGGTTAAAAATAAAATCGGCCAATGTCAATACACACCGAGGTTAGCGCACACCAATTATCGGTACAGATCTAACAGTGTAAACTGTGCTCTCACGAGCTGCCACTAATTTGATTGTCGGTGTTACACAAGGCTCCCACTTCGGCCCGTTACTTTACAGTATGTATACGTTTGGTGTGTGCACAATGTGTTAAGCACGGGTGACAATGATGCTATGTGTAACATCAGTGCGGATGTCTTTTGACGTTCATCATAGTATTATTTATATTTAGAAGATCTTTTGAAAGTCGTAGAGTATTTGCGATTAAAGGTAAGAGCGATACTTTAATTTTGCGTTGAAAATAAAGTAAAGACGAAAATGAGACGTTTGTTTAAAAATCATAACTTACCTATTTCTTATTTTGTGACTAATCTGTCTGATATAAACACAATGTTTGTAGACACCGTTCTAGAAACTTATATTTATGTCTTTAGTTTGAGCCTGTAATAAGAAATATTACTTCCTAAATATTTATTCCTAAATTTTTATTACCTATAGGTACTTAGTTTTTAACCCCCGATCCAAAAAGAGGGGTGTTATAAGTTTGACGTGTGTATCTGTCTGTGGCATCGTAGCTTCTTAACTAATGAACCGATTTTAATTTAGTTTTTTTTTTGTTTGAAAGGCGGCTTGATCGAGAGTGTTCTTAGCTATAATCCAAGAAAATCGGTTCAGCCGGTTGAAAGTTATCAGCTCTTTTCTAGTTTTCTTATATTCAAATTCAAATTGATTTTGAATTTGAATCTATAAGTATAATATATAACCTTCCTACTGAAAGACAGCAAAGTCATGCAGAAATTCAAGTTTTAAACCAACCGGTTGGTTTAAAACTTGAATTTCTGCATACTAACTTTTCAGTTTGCTTGGCATTCAGCTGTAAATCGCAATAAATGTAGCTAAAGCAGTTACGTGCGCACTTTATACGCGATTGTCCTTTCACAGTAATTCATAATATTGGCTATGCGGTTTTTACGGCATTTACGTACTAACATACTCTCTATATTGCATTGTTACTTATAATATTATACTTACTAGCAGTTGTCCGCGACTTCGTTGACAGACAGACAGACGGACGACGGGCAGCGGAGGCTTAGTAATAGCACAGGGTTCTTTAGGGACGAAACCCTAAAAATCGGTCAAATGCGAGTGGGATTCGCACAAAAAGAGTTCCGTATCATCATACAAGAAATAACACTTTTTAACCCCCGACCCAAAAAGGGGTGTTATAAGTTTGACGTGTGTATCTGTATATCTGTCTGTGGCATCGTAACTCCTAAACGAATGAACCGATTTTAATTCGGTTTTTTTTTGTTTGAAAGGTGGCTTGATCGAGAGTGTTCTTAGCTATAATCCAAAAAAATCGGTTCAGCCGTTCGAAACTTATCAGTAGGTAGTTCCTGAGAATTGCGCGTACAGAACAGACTGACATAATACTATCCAACTAGGGACTTTGTTTCATTGAAATTAAGTACCTACCTACTGTAATAATAGTGGTAGGTGAGTGTAGTGATATTTATGTCACATTGTAGGTATATTGTTACAGAGTTGTTTTTATCTTATGTTGCATGTTTATGTGTCTAAATAATTGAATACAGCTCAAATATATAATAATATCTAATTATCTATTATCGTAGCTCTACCTAATACTTACCTATTATGTATTCAAACAATTAATTTCTCTAAAGTTTCTAGTATCAATTTTTAAGCTTTTATATGCGCTATAGAAATCGATTGTTCTGGTTAAGCCACTTTGACTTAAGTTGGTAGCTTTATGGGTGACCGACTCTTACGAGTTCTCAATTAAAATTATGCATTACGAGCCTCGGGTCCCGATTTGTTATCACTAACATTTGCAATAGGGTCTTGAAGTGTTTAGTGTAGTAATAAAACCAGCCAAGTGCGAGTTAGACTTCTGAGGGTACTCAGGGCGTACTGAGGGTTCCGTACTCGGGTATTTTTTCCAACATTTTGCACGATAAATCAAAAACTATCATACTAATATTATAAAGGAGAAAGTTTGTATGTGTGTGTGTGTGTGTGTGTGTGTGTATGTTTGTTACTCCTTCACGCAAAAACTACTGGACGGATTGGGCTGAAATTTAGAATGGAGATAGATTATACCCTGAATTAGCACATAGGCTACTTTTTATCCCGGAAAATCAAAGAGTTCCCACGGGAATTTTAAAAAACCCACATCCACGCGAACGAAGTCGCGGGCATCAGCTAGTTATACATAAAAATAATTAAAATTCTGTTTTAGGATATACAGATAAAGCCCTTTCATATGATACCCCACTTGGTATAGTTATCTTATTTTCAAAATTGAAACACATTTTAATTTTTTTTCAAATGATGTAACCACGAATTCGCGGTTTTCAGATTTATTCCTGTGCTTGTGCTATAAGACCTACCTACCTACCAAATTTCATGATTCTAGGTCAAGGTTCAAGGACAGACAGACAGACAACAAAGTGATCATATAAGGGTTTTTTTTTCCTTTTGAGGTACGGAACCCTAAAAGTTCTATCGAATCATTAGTTTCGTAGATTACCCCTACATACAAACTCACAAACTAATATGTACCTCTTTGTAATAATATTACGTAGGTACCTACAGATTTGAAAAGTTGTAACCCACACGTTGTCACAACTAAAAACAACGTAAGCGACAAAATTTCAAAATGAATAATGACCCTTTTACTTCATGACATAAAGCCTACATGTACATATCGAATATGTCCTAGTTGTAATGTGTGAATTGGTGGAACACGTTTGTTTGAACAGTTTTTATGTATGGCGCTAAATGTGCTACTGTACATTTTAAGAGTTCCGTACACGAAGGGTGCCAACGCTTCCGCTGTCCATCCATCCGTCTGTCTGTCAGAGGGCTGTATCTCGAAAACCGTAATAGATAGAGAGTTGAAATTTTCACAGAATCTGTATTTCTATTGCCGCTATATCAACATATAATAAAAAAAATTAAATGGTACAATGAAAATTAAAAAAAAAATTAAAACGTGTTATTTCTTGGACGATGCTACGGAACTCTTCGTGTACGAGTCCGACTTTAGACTTGACCAGTTTTTGAAATATTACACGTCGTAGCAAGAAACAGTTAAAAATTATTTTGCTATAATCCGCCAACAGAAAAAATCTGTATGGTCAAACATGCAGTTACAAGCTAAGCACCGCTTACCTCCCCAACCAAGCAATAAAGCCAAGTTCCCAAGCAAGCACTGCCACCACCACTCACATGCACCACCACACAAGACTTTTCCACTACTCTCGACGCACGTTTCGCCCCGACACCGGAGTATCCTCAGGAGATTTCGAGAACTTACTTAACTGTTTCTTGCTAAACATGAACTTCCGCAAAGTAATGCCTGATTCTATCCAATATTACACGTCGTATTTTGCATTTTATGGAATGAATACTAATTTTAACTTTTGGTATTTATAGAGATAGTTTGGACAGACGAAGGTATCTAGGCTATTTTTAACCGACTTAAAAAAGGAGGAGGTTCTCAATTTAACTGATTTTTTTTTTTCGAAAATTAAAGAGTTTGAGGGCTGCTCAGTAGTAGGCCGGCGATGGGTTGATCATGATGATGAAATGATGAATTAAAAATTATTTGCCTGATGAATATTATTATATGTATATCTATTTTGTAAAGTGGTGATAATAAAAAAAAAGAATACCCGGCTGAGTTTGTTGTGAGCTCTTCTTAGACTTTGGCGCGTTTGGAACCCTCGCAGCGTTAGTTTTACTTTTAAGTTACGTAATTAATAATCACCACTATATCGTACAAATTTAACAATTTCTACCATCAAAAGGAATACAATTGTGCCTACTTTGAATAAATGATTTTGACTTTGACTTGATCTATTTCAGGGATCGAAGATGGATCGAAGAGAGAGTTAGAAAAGCCTATAATCTGTTAATGAAGAGAGCTATCCGTCGACAGTATTGACATTAAACACTGTCATGGAGTTGCTCTCTTTATGAACGGATGCGGTTCAACGAGGTGCCAACAGCCAACCGGAAACTTATGGCAGACCAGAAAACTAAGCTTGTAATAATTCAAGCTGATAACAAGAGAGAAAATTGAAAAACGGAAGAAGACACTTGTATTTGTGTTAAAAATGAAATAAAATCTTTTTTTAACCACCCACCCAAAAAGAGGGGTGTTATAAGTTTGACCTGTGTATCTGTCTGTGGCATTGTAGCTCCTAAACTAATGAACCGATTTTAATTTAGTTTTTTTAGGGTTCCATACCTCAAAAGGAAAAACGGAACCCTTATAGGATCACTTTGTTGTCTGTCTGTCTGTCCGTCGTGTCTGTCAAGAAACCTATAGGGTACTTCCCGTTGACCTAGAATCATGAAATTTGGCAGGTAAGTAGATCTTATAGCACAAATACAGAAATTAATCTGAAAACCGCGAACTTGTGGTTACATCATTTAAAAAAATTAAAATGTGTTTCAATTTTCAAAGTAAGATAACTATACCAAGTGGGGTATCATATGAAACGGCTTTACCTGTACATTCTAAAACAGATTTTTATTTATTTTTGTGCCTAATAGTTTCTGATTTATTTTGCAAAATGTTGGAAAAAATACCCGAGTACGGAACCCTCAGTGCGCGAGTCTGACTCGCACTTGGCCGGTTTTTTTACTAAATTATTGCTGTTAAGTTCATGCCGTATTTTTGCACTTAGACAGTTTGCCTAAATTTATGTATGATAACAATAAATACCTTACTTTACTAAGGAAATAGAATTTACCTAAATATATATTTTTAGACACTATAGTAGAATTTTGATAACGTAATTGTATACATTTAAAATTTTACAGTTGATTAACATAGTATACTGAGCTTTATTGTACTGTTTAAATAATTATAAAGATTTATTTGTAAGTTTGTGCATAACTGATAATGTCTATCAGACTTTGTATGCTCTTATTCTTATCTAAATGATTATAATATGATGTCGGTTAAGAGGGGTCTCTCCGTCACTCGCTCCATACAAACGTAGTTCGTCTCTCATTGGAATACTAACCAATCATACTCCATGGAATTTTGTAGAAACGTTCCAGGAACTAATATCTATGCCTGTGGTTTTCCAGATTTCCGTTAAAATATTCGGTTTCAAAGTTACGCGATCTTAAAAATTCACATACAAATCTTTGAGCCCCTGTAATTTTAAAACTACATATTTTTAGAAAAATCTAAAACACCACAGGCACAGATATTAGTTTCTTGAATATGTCTGCAAAATTTCATGGACTTTGGTTGCTTGATATTCAAATGAAATTGGAACTACGATTGTATGGAGTAAGTGACGGAGAGAGCCCTGTTAACGGTGTTTAAACATAGTTTTGTCGCAGTAATTATATTTCCCTGTGAATCTATAGTATAATATATCATCATATCTATATTATAATATCTATATTATATATAATATATCATAATATAGTATAGTATATTATCATCATCATCATCGATCGATTAATAGACATTCGCTGCTGGATATCTCTTTAAATATACCTACCTACATAAATCCATACTAATATTTTTTATATTATAAATGCGAAAGTGTGTCTGTCCGTCTGTCTGTTACCTTTTCACGGCCCAACAGTTTAACCGATTTTGACGAAATTTGGTACAGAATTAGCTTATATACCCCGGAGATGGACATAGGCTACTTTTTATCCCGGAATTCCCACGGGATTCCTAAATACCCGCTTAACCGATTTGCATGAAAGGAACCGAGGTAGCTTGCGTCCCTGTAATTTATATAGGTGGTATATCCCCGAAAATCTAACAGTTCCCGAGGGATCTTTACAAACCTACATCCACCCGGACGAAGTCGCGGGCATCCTCTAGTAAATAAATAAATCTAATTCCTCATTATTCGGTTGTACAGTGGTTTTCATATGGTAATGTGAATTTAATACACTTTGTCTTCCATCTTATACTGCATTATCATCACCACCAGGTGAGATCATAGTCGAGGGTTAACTGGCCTCAAATTAAAAAAAAAAGACTCCCCAAACTATAATTTCCATCTCAAGATTCTTACACTAGCTCAGTTCTGTAGACACAGTTACTTAACTGCGTAGAAATAGATTAACAGTTTACACGTCTTATCAGTTATCAGTGATAACGTGATAACTGATAAGACGCACTGAGAGCTACGGCAAGTTGATAATGTTGATAACTTGATAACAGCGTGTACGGGGTTAACCAGGTAAATAACTGTGAATTAAGTAAACTGCCGAAAATAGGTCATGCTTAAAGTGCCGAATTATAATTTTCATCGTCATCACTAACCCAACACCAGCTCAATACTGAGAAAGGTTCTCCTTTTAGAATGAGAAGGACTTTAAAAATAGCGAGCAAACTAGCAGGCGGGTCACCTGATGTTAAGTGATTACCTCCGCTCATGCACATTTGCAGTACCAGAGGAACCACCAATGCGTTGCGGGCCTTTCAGGAATTTGTTGGTCCGCCCCTTGAATAACTCCATGTTGTAATCTAACAAGAACAAGGCAGAAGGGAGTTGATTCCACAGATTCCATGAGCGTGGAAACAAGGATCTGGCACAACGAGCAGTCGATGTGCCAGAGTCCAGGCACCCGGTGGTGAGGATGAAATTGTTTGCGGTGGCGTGCAGGGCGGGTGTAGAAAAAGGAGGGTGGAATGAGGTTAAACGACTCTGCAGAACACTCTCTATTGCAATTGTAAATTAAAAATTTATAACACTTTAATTTTATCCTAATATCCATACTAATATAAATGCGAAAGTGTGTCTGTCTGTCTGTCTGTCTGCTACGTTTTCACGGCCCAACCGCTGAACCGATTTTAATGAAATTTGGTACAGACTTGGAATTCATCCCTGGGAAGGACATAGGCTACTTTTTATTCCGGAAAATCAAAGAGTTCCTATGGGATTTACAAAATCGATATCCACGCGGGCGAAGCCGCGGGCATCCTCTAGTATATAATATTATAAATGTGAAAGTGTGGATGTTTGTTACTCAATCACGCAAAAACTACTGGACGGATTTGGCTAAATTTGGAATGGAGATAGATTATACCCTGGATTAACACATAGACCACTTTATATCCCGGAAAATCAAAAAGACGAAGTCGCGGGCATCAGCTAGTGTTTAATATTTTTTATATTTTTGTTTTTTATTGTTGTAAGTATAATGGTTTATAAAAACTATATAAAAGTATGTTTTAATTTCGTTTCATTTCCCCACGTAAGATCGTAAAATTAAAAATAAATAAAAAATAAATAAAAGAAATTGTCACTTATTAAGTTTTACAGTTAGGGCATCAAAGCACCTTGATATCAGTCACCTGTTATCACTGTTCATATTGAACCGATTTCATGATTTCGTATCTAGTCATCATATTTGTAAGGTATGACTTTTGATCAACCTCTGTACCCCTGCTTCTGATCGATGACTAACGAATCAACGTATCACCACCACCACGCAGCACCACACAAATCCCAACACCACTCAAGTTGAGTTGAGCACCACACAAATCCCAACACCACTCAATTTGAGTGGCGTTGGGATTTGTGTGGTAGTGCGTGTGGCTTGCTTGGTGGCTGGCTTTTCCTGCATGTTTATCAGTGGGAGGGCGGGCGGTGCATGTCGCATGCTGTATTGTATGTTGCACCATACAGATTTCTTTGGTTTGGCGGATCATAGCAAATTAAGCTTTTGGTTCCTTGTATATCATGGACTTCCGCAAAATGACGCCTGCTTCTATACTACAGTCCTATTTTTCTCTAATTTTACGTCACCCTAGCCTTATGTTTCACATAATATCGCCGATTCAGGATCAAACCGAGAGTTAACTCAACCGCTTGGTCTAGATTCTAGAAACTGGAAACTTAAAATTTTACATTTACTTACTATCATGTTTTCTCTATAAGGCTGCTGTACAGTTCAAGGGTTCCGTACCCGAAGCTTACAGCGGGACCCTATTACTACGCCGCTGCTGTCCGTCCGTCTGTCTGTCTGTCAGTGGGCTGTACCTCATGTATCGCAATAGGTAGAGAGTTGAAAATTTTACAGAATATGAAGGTTATTGCCACTATAACAATTGAAAATTTCAAAATAGCATGAAATGAATTTCATGAAAAATTAAAAAAAAAGTATTAATTCTTGTACGGAACCCTCCGTGTGCGATTTCAACTGGCACTTGACCGATTTTTCATTATTTTTTCAATTTATATAATAATTTTTTTCCATCAATGAAATCACGAATTTTTTTTTTTGAGAAAAATAGTCAATTCGATGTCTGACCTGGGCATGAACTTTTTAAAAATCTTATCTTATCTTAATTAACCGTAAACTTACCTAAGTATTTTTTTTTTATAAATATAATTCCATTCCAAGGATACATAGTTTCTACACAAAAAGCCCTTATCGGATATATTATAACTTATAACAAAAAATCTATAGGAACTAGCTATAATGAAACTATATTTATTATCATTTGATAATACCTAATTGCAATTGATTAGGTAAAGTACGAATGATTAGTTATTGAGTCAGTATCAATGAAACAAAATGGCTGCTAGGTTATTGTTATTATTAGTGTTTGTTTGTGTTTTACAGACTTTACAGTTAAGTGTGGAGGGGACTGTGTTGTGTGAGGAGGGATTTTGTACGGTAAGTTATTTAAATTCCTATACAAGTTAGTTCATGACTGCGATCTCGTTCTCACGTGGTGGTAAGTGATGATGCAGTCAGATGGAAGCGGGCTAACTTGAAAGGGGTAGGTATGGCAGTTTCCCTCATCGGTTTCTTTCGGCATCGTACTGGAACTCTAAATCGCTTGGCGGCTCGGCTTTGCCTAACCAGAGATCCATACTAATATAATAAATGCGAAAGTGTGTCTGTCTGTCTGTCTGTCTGCTACGTTTTCACGGCCCAACCGCTGAACCGATTTTAATGTGGTACAGAGTTGGGATACATCCCGGGGAAGGACATAGACTACTTTTTATCCCGGAAAATCAAAGAGTTCCTACGGGATT
Organism: Maniola jurtina; assembly: GCF_905333055.1. Classification (NCBI taxonomy): domain Eukaryota; kingdom Metazoa; phylum Arthropoda; class Insecta; order Lepidoptera; family Nymphalidae; genus Maniola; species Maniola jurtina. The sequence continues at coordinate 3,685,993 of NC_060055.1, read as the reverse complement.
TAAAAAAATCTAAATCCACGCGGGCGAAGCCGCGGGCATCCCCTAGTAAATTATAAATTTTATAATTGCTCCTGCCAAGAATCGAACTCGGGACCTTCCCTTATAAGATTACAGCGCTTACTACAGTGCCAGGGAAATTCCAGTGCCAGGGAAAAATTAAAAAAAAAATGTCAAATAAAGTTTCATCATTTTAATCATCATGACCAACTCCTACTAGTGAGCAGGATCTTTCTAAGGATGCGAAGGGTCATAGTCCACTAAGCTAACCAAGTGCGGATTGGCAGACTTCACACACCTTTGAAATTATTAACACAATAATGATGGAGAACTCTCAGGCATGCAGGTTTCCTCACGATTTTTCCTTCACCGTTAAAGCAAGTGATATCTAATTGGTTTAAGGTTAGAACCGATGTGAAAATGTACCTAAAAAACCGGCCAAGTGCGAGTCAGACTCGCGCACCGAGGGTTCCGTACTCGGGTATCTTTTCCGACATTTTGCGCGATAAATCAAAAACTATTATGTATAAAAATAAATAAAAATCTGTTTTCAGTTAAATCCCCTTTTATTAACCCCCGACCCAAAAAAGGTGGCTTGATCGAGAATGTTCTTAGCTATAATCCAAGAAAATCGGTTCAGCCGTTTGAAAGTTATCAGCTCTTTTCTAGTTACCTTCACTTGTCGGGGGTGTTATAAATTTTTAATTTACATTTGTACTCCACTTAGTATAGTCAATTACTCAACGAACAATAAAAGTGCGAGCGAAGCAAGTACAATTTTTTTGATTGGTAAATTAAATTGGCAGAAATTCAGACAAGACACGAGATGCGCGACACCAGCGGTGGAGTGTTCCATCAACAACGCCACCCACTCCGGCATGTTGCTGCCATCAGCCACCATCTGCAACTGTTGCGAGTACTGCCTGCCTCTGTTTAGTAAGACCCATCTCTTACACCCGTATTCACAAACGTTACTATGAGGTCTCACAGTGCCCTCGAACGCACAGTGTCCGTTCCACCAATCAGATGACTGTATCACGTCAATTTACAATGATCTGATTGGTGGAACCCACACTATGCGTTCCAGCGCACTGTGAGACCTCATAGTAACGTTTGTGAATAAGGCCGTTATTGTTGTTTCTACATCACCATTCCACCACAGAATAGCTAGGAGCCGTGACATGTTTTTACCCGACTGCGGCAAAGCCAAAAGGAAGGGTTATGATTTTAACAGTCTATGTATGTATGTATGTGGGTATGTATGTTTGTATCAAGATTCTGTGCGTTCCACCGTAGCGCCTAAACTACTGGGCCGATTTTGATGAATGAGGTGTCAATCGATTCGTCGTAAAAATCTGGGTGACATAGGCTACACTTTATACGAAAAAAATGACCTAACGGATGTTACATGAATTATAGTAAAATTCTGAGTTCATAAATGTTAATGTACTACAAAATTAAAATATACCAAGCGACAGAAAAACAATTTTTTACTATAATATTTCAGCGTTTACTAAGACGATCGCAGTCGGGTTTTAGTTTTCAACTTTATCTTGTTGCTAAGGTGTAGAAGCTTGATTTTGTTAAGTAAACCCATCTGTTATTTCTTCCCTGGGTTATTCGTAAGTAACTTTGATTGAATTGGGTAACTGGATGAGTGACCGACTTTGGGAACCGAATTTGCCGGGAACTGGAAAAATCTTTAATCTATAATAATTAGACTTGCAACGAATAGTATATTCGGCAGTATACCGAATACCGAATATTTGGCGAGGCCCCTGACCGAATAGCCGAATATTCGGCAAAAGTATTCGGCCGGATTTTGGCGCCAAAAACTTGTACAGACTTGTTGATTGTTTCGCGCTCCTTTGTTTTGTTCTAATGTACTCATCGCTCTGAAGTTGGGATGGTCTACGAGAAAAAAAGAAGTAAACTACTTCCTAAAAATGCAGAAAAGTTAGTCTTTCTGCACCATAACCTTCCCTTCTAAATTTTGATTATGAAAATAATTCAAATGCATAGAAAAATTCTTAACTTGTTTAATACAGAAAATGATTAAATTATGTACCTGTTTTATGTACCAATGACTACTTAATAAATGATTATAAAAGAAATGAGAACCTTACCCTTCTAAATTTTGATTACCACAATAATTCAAATACATAGAATCCTCCATTTTTCCAATTCAGAAGATGATTATGTACCTGTGTTATGCACCAATGACTACTTAAATGAATATAACAGAAATGAAAATATGAATATATACGTAATCAATCGATTTTAATTTTTAATTTTACCAATTATTTATCTACGACAAAATATATTATTTAAGTATTCGGTATTCGGCCGAATAATATGTAGATATTCGGTATTCGGCCGAATATAATAAAAGCAGCCGAATAGGCCTAATACCGAATAGTAACCGAATATTCGTTGCAAGTCTAATAATAATTGATGATAAATGATTGACCTACGATTTAGGGAAATTGAATTATGCTAAAGGATCTAAATGCCTTCTGTATTACTATCTAAAAAAAATTGCCACCATAATTTGATTAATTGAAAAGGATCACAACCTTTAGTAATTAGGAATACATTGGAACCTGATGCATTATTACCCCAAAAAATTGTCATCATTTTTTTTTTTAAAGAACATTATTTACTTTAATCATAACTAACATTCCCCTTTCCCCTCCAACTAAGCGTTAAGCTTGTGTTAGTGGGTACAACAATAGTGCAACGGGTGGGGTTTGAACCGCCGACCTTTCGGATTTCAGTCCGCTCCTATAACCGTTGAGCTATTGAGGAATTTGATTAATATGGAAGAAACAACCCTCAGCAATGAAATACAACATACAAAGACATTCCATACGTCATACATTGTAATTAGTCAAATACTGCAGCATCTTGCTGAGGCAGAGCCCTTTTAGCTCACAGACACAACATAGTATAATAGTATTTTCTAGTTTTAAGATTAATTAATATTCAAGTTTAATTGTATTTTTATTTTAATTCTTGTTTTTTTGTTTTTGTGTGTGAGTCTGTATATGAGCTGAATAAACCTTTATTTATTTATTTATTTATTTAATTTTACAGACGCTGGCCAGCCCTGTAGTCTTGGTGGGCCTGGAGATGGCATCACAGTCGGCAGATGCGGCCACGGACTCACGTGCCATAATGAAACGAGGACTTGTGTTAGGAGTAAGTAATCTATACTTTAATGACATTAAATTTAATGCGAAAATCGGAATTCGTGGAGGAATCGTGAATTCTTTTAAAGTCGTGGGGTCCAGCAAGCAAATTTTATGAGGGGTCTCTCCGTCACTCGCTCCATACAAACGTAGTTCGTCTCTCATTGGAATACTAACCAATAATACTCAATGGAATTTTGTAAAAACGTCCCAGGAACTAGTAATATCTATGCCTGTGGTTTTCCAGATTTCAGTTAAAATATTCGATTTCAAAGTTATGCGATCTAAAAAATTCACATACAAATCTTTGAGCCCCTGTAATTTTAAAACTACATATTTTTAAGAAAAATCTAAAACACCACAGGCACTACAGATATTCGTTTCTAGAATATGTTTGCAAAATTTCATGTAGGTACTTTGGTTGCTTAAATTCAAATGAAATTGGAACTACGATTGTATGGAGTAAGTGACGGAGAGAGACCTGTTAAATAATATGGGCGTTAACGTTTTCAGTGACTACAAAGTGTCACGACGACCAAGACGACTTCGACGCCCGGCATGCGCGGGGTGAGACCGGGGTGCTGGAGAGACGACCAGAGTGTGACGTCAGAGGCGACTACGCCACCTACGACTGTGTGCCGTCGCAAACGTGAGCCGCATTTTTAAGTTCCGTACCTCAAAAGGAACAACCGGCCAAGTGCGAGTCAGACTCGCGCACCGAGGGTTCCGTACTCGGGTATTTTTTCCTAAATTTTGCACGATAAATTAAAAACTATTATACATAAAAATAAATAAAAATCTGTTTTAGAATGTACAAGTGAAACCCTTTCATATGATACCCCACTTGGTATAGTTATCTTACTTTGAAAATTGAAACACATTTTAATTTTTTTTTAAATGACACAAGTTCACGGTTTTCGGATTTATACCTTTACTTGTGCTATAAGACCTACATACTTGCCTTTCATGATTCTAGGTCAACGGGAAGTACCCTATAGGTTTTCTTGACAGACACGACGGACGGACAGACAGACAGACAACAAAGTGATCCTATAAGGGTTTCGTTTTTCCTTTTGAGGTACGGAACCCTAAAAACGGAACCCTTAGCTATCAGAGCTGATCACCGTGCGCGCTGATAGCTACGCGTCTTTCAAAAACGCTTCCTAGGTCTAAGTTTATGTATCTCGGCCATCAGCGCCGACGGTGCGCGTGCGGTCGGCGTGAGACTAAAATCAGCCTAAGCATAGTCAAAGCGCGCTCTATAAATTCAACTACAGAGACCTCGCTTCACATGATCAATAACACTCAATCAATAATTCTGTATTTCAATAATAATCTAAATCCTTTTCAGTTGCTTCTGCCAATCAGAAGAAGGCGAAAGACTGTTTGGAGAAGTTTTGTTTACGGGGAAAAATCAGGAAATGCCTTGCGGTAAGTGAATCAAAATCCAAAATATTTTTATTTCTGGTCTTGTGGGAGACATCGGCCATGGCTAGTTACCACCCTACCGGCAAAGCCGAATTTTTTCGGATAGTGCGGAACCCCTCATGTGCGAATCAGACTCGCATTTGACCGATTTTGATTTCAAATGACATACTTTTAACAGATTTTTTAAACTTGTGTAGTAGGCAAGGGGTTATTAATTTAATTTATTCATATGTGGCTGGCGGGAAGTGGCTGGAAGAGGAAGGCTGAGGACCGGGTGTGGTGGCGCTCTTTAGGGAAGGCCTATGTCCAACAGTGGACGTCCACAGGCTGATGATGATGATGACGACTACATATTTTCAACTGAAATTTATATTTTTCAGGCTGTTCTCGCATGATACAAAAAGTGGAGAAGTACATAGCATCTGGGTTGTCATACCCAGTGGTAGGACTGCGATGCACGTCGGACGGCAATTTCAACCCTGTGCAATGTATAGATAGGGTCTGTTATTGCGTAGACACCATCACTGGAGAGGTGGTGGGCACTGATACCATCAACTTGGACGAGCAACGCCCTTCTGAACTGCCATGCTGTAAGTATTTTCTTAGACCTCCATAGCTGTTCTAAGACAATAGTACCTAGTTGATCTTATTCGGCGATCTTTTTGATCAACGGAGCTCTCCTGAATAATCGAAGCCGGTCACCCATCTAGTTACCGATTTGAGTCAACGTTACCTAGCGCAATCACCTGGTATTAATATGTGCTGTCTAAGTACGTATAATCCTTGGTGATTCCACTTGACCGTTTTTCCGTACCTCAAAAGTAAAAAAAGGAACCCGTATAGGATCACTTTGTTGTCTGTCTGTCTGTCCGTCTCTGTCGTGTTTGCCAAGAAAACTTATAGGGTACTTCCCATTGGCCTAGAATCATGAAATTTGGCAGGTAGGTCGGTCTTCTCTTGTGGCACAAGGAAAGGAAAAAATCCGAAAACCATAAATTGGTGGTTACATCGCAAAAAAAAAATTAAACGCAGAATAGTTTTTGATTTATCGTGCAAAAGGTCGAAAAACTTTCGACGGTAGTACGGAATCCTCGGTGCGCGAATCCAACCTGCACTTGGCTGTTTTTTTGTCAGCATTTAATCGACCTTTATTTTTCAGACATAGAAGAACTGGACCTATTCCCGATAAGAAACGATACGGAACCTCCCTACAACTACACCAGTCCCTGCTACGACAGCATCAAAGAAAAGGAAGAATTAATAGAGCAGAGTATTAAAGATGGCTTCAATGTGGACTTCTTCACCAGTTTCAACGCTGTCACTTGCATGCCGGACGGCACTTTCGGCAGGACAACTATCAACGCTAACGGATCGTGAGTACCTCATACTTGCCTCATATTTACCTCATACTTATCTACTTGGAGAAACAAGTGTAAGTAAATTAAATATTTATAACACCCCCGACAAGTGAAGGTTACAGTAACTACAAAATAGCTGATAACTTTCAAACGGCTGAACCGATTTTCTTAGATTATAGCTAAGAACACTCTCGATCAAGCCACCTTTCAAGTAAAAAAAAAAAAACAAAATTAAAATCGGTTCATTCGTTTAGGCGCTACGATGCCACAGACAGATACATAGATACACAGGTACACACGTCAAATTTATAACACCCCTCTTTTTGGGTCGGGGGTTAAAAAGGAGGAGTTGACAGAGCAAAGCATTAAAGAAGGCTTCAATTCCGGCAGGACGACTCTAATAGATCGTGAGTACCTCATACATACCTCGTATTTACCTCACACTTACTGAAGAAGAGTTTATAGAGCAGAACATAAAAGACGGTTTTATTGAAGACTTCTTCATTTTTGGGAGGAAGACTATCAATTCTAATGGATCGTGAGTACCTCATACTTACCTACCTCATGTTTACCTCACACTTATTGAAGAAGAAAAGAAGAGTTTATAGAGCAGAATATAAAAGACTTCTTCATTTTTGGGAAGAAGACTATCAATTATAATGGATCGTGAGTATCCCATACTTACCTCATACTTACCTCACGCTTATCTATTTAAAGAAGAACGGAAGAGTAATAGAGCAGACCATTAAAGAAGGATTCATTGATGAATTCTTCATTTTTGGCAGAAAAACTATCAGCTCGTTAATACCTCACATTTATCTACTTGAAGTTACTCATTGTCCCCTTGGCCGAATTTCGGCCACGGTAGCCAATCTCAATTTAGGTATTATCGAGACTTGCCAACTATACCAGGTATATTAGTTATATTGCAAAAAATGTGTACGCATACACTTCAAGATAGATGCACTTTCTAATACGTCACTCTCATAGTTTTATGGGACGGCAATCCGACACGACCGGAAAGAGCTAGGACCTCGTCACTCGCAGTCGAATATGCTAACTATTTAACCAACGAGGCAGTTAAAATGGATAATTTTTGATTTCAGGAAAATATGCATAGACAAGCGCGGAGATCGAATAGGAGATTTTGAAGCAAGACCTAATACTCCGGAATTCAACAACATGGATTGTAGTAAGTTGACAATTTACCTAATTTATCTTATACTAACTTACGCCCGCAACTTCCTCCGCGTGGATTTAGGTTTTTCTAAATACCGTAGGAACTCTATGATTTTCCGAGATAAAATGTATAATAATATGTTTTACTAGCTGATGCCCGCGACTTCGTTCCCGTGGATATAGGTTTCTAAAAATCCTGTAGGAACTCATTGATTTTCCGGGATGAAAAGTAGCATATATGTTAATCCAGGATATAATCCATCTCCATTCCGAATTTCGGCTAAATCCGTTCCGTAGTTTTTGCGTGAAAGCTTTCGCCTTTGTAATATTAGTGTGATTACAGTGGAAATACGTCTTAAATAGGCTGTCGAAAGCACGCGAAACCATTTTCCAAGAATCTAATGCCCCTAGTTCACGCTGGTCCAACGAGTAGGTACAGTTTTTTGGTTTTATGTAATGTATGTTGTAGATACGGACGCCTATTTGTATTGGGATTTGTATAAATCAAAAGGCACGAGACGGGTCTGCCCGCGATATTAAATTTTTTTTTGCAATTTGTACACTAATACGACAACGTAGGCTTATGGCATTTTGATTGCGCCAATGGCAGTATCATCCTCACAGGTTTATATAAAAATCTTTACCAGAAAGGGTCCAGTTTAAGAGATTAGATCTAGTATCGACTAATTTGTGAGTACTAGAGCTTAGTTCTTAAACTGGACCCTTTCAAGTAACTTTTTTTTTTACATAAACCTGTGAGGATGATACTGCCATTGGCGCAATTAATGTGCTATAAGCCTAATTTGTCGTATTAGTTTACAAATTGCGAAAAACCAAATTAAATTTGAATTTCGCGGGCAGACCCGTCGCATCCACCTTAAAGCTAAAAATATCTTTCTGGTTAAATATTACAGAATGTGCAAAAACATCGAGTTTGATGTCCGCGTCAACGGAGCGTCCGCGTTGCTGCAGCAACGGCAACTTCAGGCCTGTGCAGTGCCGTCGCGGGTTGTGCCGTTGCGTTGATTCCGACGGACGACAAGTTGGCGCCGAGGCCAGAGACGTCACGGCATTGCATTGCTACACTGACGATTGGAGGAACTGTTGATAAACTGTTATGAATAAATGAATTGTCAATCTAAACGTTCTTTATTTAATTTTTCTCTAGTGTCACTATAAAGCTGAATTTAAATTACGAATTTAGAGGCATGAAATTAGTTTCAAGACTTTAATTTCATAAGCAATTTCACGAGTAAACGTATAATTTCATGCGTATTGAAATTAGTTGGGTGACATTAATCTCAACATGCATGAGCGTCCGCGTTGCTGCAGCAACGGCAACTTCAGGCCTGTGCAGTGCCATCGCAGGTTGTGCCGTTGCGTTGATTCCGACGGACGACAAGTTGGCGCCGAGACCAGAGACGTCACGACATTGCATTGCTACACTGACGATTGGAGGAATTGCTGATAAACTGTTATGAATAAATGAATTGTCAATCTAAACAATTTTTATTAAATTTTTAGGGTTCCGTACCTCAAAAGGAAAAACGGAACCCTTATAGGATCACTTTGTTGTTTATCTGTCTGTCTATCTGTCCGTCCGTCGTTTCTGTTAAGAAAACCTATAGGGCACTTTCCGCTGACCTAGAATCACGAAATTTAGCAGGTAGGAGGTCCTATAGCACAAGTAAAGGAATAAATCCGAAAACCATGAATAAGTGGTTAACCTGAACACGGAACCCGCGGTGCGCGAGACTGACTCGCACTTGGTCGGTTTTTTTATTCTCCAGTGTTAGTTACTAAAGTCGAATTTAGTGGCATGAAATTAGTTTCATGGCTTTAATTTCATAAGCAATTTCACATGTAAGCGTCTCATTTCGTGCTTGAAATCTGCGTGGTAGTGATAATTATTTTGTGTGTTAGTTCCATCGATTTTGGAAGCGCCATTTGAATTTCTATGGTTAGTATGTAGTGGTAATTTTGCTCCCTAGCGTGCAAAATAAGAGTTGAAATTCGAAACGTGACGAACTGTTGTCTATGGTTGGCGTACTCTGTAACCAAACTGAAATGAACTGTAAAAAACAGAGTTTTGGACTTCGTCTGTGGTGGCGTTTGCTGGCGCGCGTGCGGTGCTTTTTTGGAGTGTTTTTTTGTGAGAAGTGGCCGGTTTTTGTGTTCTGCTGGTGTTTATTGGTGGCGGAACTAGCTGGGAAGCGCTCTAAATGGCGCCGCGTGTATGTCGGCGGGCGCCGGCACAGACGGAGTCCATACTTATACATATAGTTTGCATAACTTGTGAATAACTACAAACATGACATTGGCTAATCAGTGTAAAGAAGCCAGACTAGAGAAAAAAAAAACAGAGTTACATACCCTAAATCCCTGCCAACATAAAAAAAACCTCTAAGTCATTCATATTATAGCCTAATTTAATACGTTCCTAGTGTTTCACTTTTAAGGTTTTCACCATAAAATAGGGTGAAATTCCTAACAGTGGAAACACTGTGACAGATCATAAAATGACATTGCTTTGACGTTTGACACTTGTGTATGAAATATGACTGAATTATAGTCCTGTGTCAATCGTTCATTTTCTGCGATTCGGTCGTTCAAGTACTGATTACAGCAACGACTGAGATCTTTTCAGTCGTTCATCAGTCATCAGTCATTTTTTCGGTACTTCGGTACTTCGGTCCAATCAGTCTCTTCGTTCCTCACGAATGTATCGGTATTCGGTACTCAGTCTCAGTCGTCAGTCTCAGTCGTGAATCGGACGATGAGACTCCAAGACGTCTCGATTGCGCACGCTCGTTTCGTATAGTTTCGCGTTTCGTTATAGGTCGTCCGACGACGCGGGTTCAAAATCGCTGCATTATTGTAATATTTTTCCCGATTGTATGCACTGTTATGATGTAATTACCTATCTTTTTAATTGAGCTTTTATTTTTAAACGTGTTTAATCATTATGTTAAGATTTATAGATACTAAAACCTTATGCATCTCATATACCTACACGTGTTGCCTAAATGAAGTAGGTAGATACCTACGATTTTACAATGAACATAACAACAAGGGTAAATATTGGGAAAATATACCTACCTAGCCCATATCTATATATTACTAGCTGATGCCCGCAGCTTCGCCCGCGTGGATTGGTGAGATCCCCTGCAGCATCAGGATTGAGGAGTTGGACTCCAAATTTTTTATGAAACAATGTCGCAAAGTTCCTCTATCGATTAAAAAAGAAATGACGCAAATCGGTTCAGAAATCTCAGAGATTTCGGTGTACATAGGTAGAAAAACACAACTCCCTTTTTGAAAGTCGGTTAAAAAAGTAGCCTATGTTACTCCCTGGTCAATTCTCTACTTGTCTGTGAAAATCCCGTCAAAATCGGTCCAGCCGTTCCCAAGATTAGCCTTTTCAAACAGACAGACAGACAGACAGACAGACAGAAAGACAGACAGACAGACAGACAAAAATTTTAAAAACGTGTGATTCAGTTATAGTATCGTTCAAATAACCATATGACCTTATATACGGCAGTTATTTCGAAATTACAGACAGACACTCCAATTTTATTTATTAGTATAGATTACTTACTATTACTATTTTACTATGATCTGTAGACCAATCATTTCTTTCAATATTTTTTAGTTTCATTCTTCGTTCTCGGTGGTTCTCGGTTCGTGGCGACTGGTTGAACCGGATCGGTCAAAAACGACTGATTCGTTCATCAGTACTTTTGCGCGACCTCAGTCAAATGACCGAATCGGTCGCGACTGACACAGGACTACTGAATTAGAATTTTACGCCAACGCAAATGTCGCCCGTCGGATTGAGTCAAATTGTTTTCTCATAATATTTATTTCTCTTGATTAACTCTCGAAGCCTTGGCACTCCAAAATTTTTACGGACATGTGATCTGATTTAGAACAATTTAGTGGATTAAATTACGTTTTACTAGCATAGACATAGTGAACAAATGCTTCCGTAAAGTCGGCGTGTTAGGTTAAAGAATAGTTTGTTAAACCTAACGTATGGACAGTTGTATTGAAAATAAGACTGTTTTTAAGTGTTTAAAGTGTAAATTTAGCACGTAATACAGCAATACTCGTCTGGAAAGAAAAATGGGTCTGATTATATCTAGATTTCGAGTGAGTATATTTTGATATATTCGATTAATCTTGTTTTGTAACGTAGCCAAAACTATTTCTATAGTGGATGTATAAATCGTGCTGGCGCGAATTCAAATCGTCACCCATGACCTGGAGTATTATTTAATTAAGTAACCATCTTATTTGTGTTACATCTGTTATGAAATGTTTTATAATAGTCTGCTTGAACCTATAGGAACTTCCTATTAGGAAGTTTTGTTATTAGGGTTCCACATCTAAAGAGTGCCAATGGGACCCTATTACTAAGTCTCTGCCTCATCTGTCCATCTGTCTGCCTATAGCAGGCTGTATCTCATGAACCGTTATAGGTAGAGAATTAAAATTTTCACATAGTGTTTTTTTTTAACCCACAGGGTGTTATAAGTTTGACGTGTGTATCTGTGTATCTATGTATCTGTCTGTGGCATCGTAGCTCCTAAACTAATGAACCGATTTTAATTTAGTTTTTCTTTGTTTGAAAGGTGGCTTGATCGAGAGTTCTTAGCTATAATCCAAGAAAATCGGTTCAGCCGTTTGGAATTTATCAGCTCTTTTCTAGTTACTGTAACCTTCACTTGTCGGGGGTGTTATGAAATTTTTATACATGTAACAACATACATTATATTAATTCAAAGTGGCCACTATGCAAATTTAAAAATTATAAAGTATATGTACATACTGTTTTACATCTTGTACAATGGCAGCCAACCCTGTGTGGGAGTCCTACTTGCACTTGACCTATGTGGATGATTTAATATAGTTTATTTTTGCTATTGATGGTTTAGTTCTAGCTTTAATAGTTATTGTGAAAATGATAAATGAATATAATAAGACTAAAAAACAACTGGATTTGACCCATACCAGAGATAGAGAAAAAGAAAGAAATATACACATAAAAGACATTCAGATGAATCTTTGAAGATCAAAGAAGAAAATATTTTTTTAAAAGAAACGACTGAACAGGCTTTGCCTTCATATTTCATAACAACATAAGAATAATTAATCTACGACTTACCAGGCTGCATGGGTCTACGACTTTTGCCTTTCCTGAAGGGGATCATGCAAAACCACAGCCAGGGAAATATTGAGGGTAAAGGGGGGGGGGGGGGGAGCTGAAGCCCAAGGGGTGGACACTTTTGAGAAGAAATAGCTAAGATATATTTATTTATTTATTTTATTTTACATCTAATGAATGCCAGTGCCACTTACACAAACTAGATGATTAATTATTATTATACAAATACAAAAAAAGAAAAAAAAAGGTAAAGATAGAACAAAATATGATACCATAAAAGATATTATACAATATAAGACTATCGTTCAAAATGCCCTTCCTACTAAAAAAACCAGCAAGAATCTTAACAGTTGCTCTTTTCAAATATTCATTTTTCAATATATGCGTAATTGCAGGAATGAGCTCATGCATTTCTGGTCACAGCTGAAAATAACTTGAAACACCTCTTAACTTGAATACAAGTATTTATCTGATGATGAGTAAGCATTCATTAATTATTAAGACGTATACAAGTCTCTTAGTATTTTGTGTTATTGTAACAATATCAGACATGAATCATATCTTTGTAAAGATGACCATTTTAAGATATATATGTATAAATCACATTACACTAGTATTATAAAGGCGAAAGTTTGTGGGTATGTGTGTGTGTATGTTTGTTACTCCTTCACGCAAAAAGTACTGGGTGGATTGGGCTGAAATTTAGAATGGAGATAGATTATACCCTGGATTAGCACAAAGGCTACTTTTTATCCCGGAAAATCAAAGAGTTCCCACTGGATTTTTAAAAACCTACATCCACGCAAATGAAGTCGCGGGCATCAGCTAGTAAGAAATGTTTATTTTCCAAATATGTGAGGAAAACTGGAAGTTCCTCCTCCCTTAGCTGAATTATAAAAAGTAAACAAAAAAAAAATCATTACAAAAATCCCTATATTCCCTCACTCACTTAGCATGTTAACATGCTAACAAGTCAGTCAGAAATTACATAAAAGTATTTATTCCATTGATATTGCAATGTGCTTGGATTTAATTTACATATAAAATGATTTACAGTAGGGTCACCATATTTCAAGCATTCATTAAGTTTTTGAAGATTTCTTTAATGTTTTTCCTTATCTTTTCATTTAATGCTTTGATGAATTTTAATACCTAACTCTTAGATTAAGGATTGTGCTGACTGCACTCAGATGCAGTGACGACCAATCCTTAATCTGGCACAGTTAGTTTGTATGTATTTTGAAAAATTTGAGCTATTATTGCTGGAAAATATCCCCACAAGAAAACATTAAATCAATTATAGCTAGTCTTATATATAGTACATACATGAGACTGCTAAAATCATAACTTTTCTTTTTTGCTTTGCCGTAGTCTGGTAAAAAAGTAATGATTGTCTGACTATCTGGTCTATCAACTCACAGCTCAAACTACTGGGCGGATCGAGCTATAGCATACAGATAGTTAATATGACATAGACATCCACTGAGAAAGGATTTTTGTAAATTCGACCCCATAAGCAAGTAAAATAGGGGTTTAAAATTTGTGTAGTCCACGTGGACGAAGTCGTAAGCATTAGCTAGTAACCTATAAGTTCACACATATTTCATCTGATTGATTTGAAACTTTGTACATTTGCTGTTGAGACGTGCGGGAAGGTTTCAATCAACATACAAAAAGTGATGGAATAGTTAAACAGACAAAAATTAAAAAAAAAAAAAATGTTTTGCGCTCTATATTGATAATAATTTTTTTTATGTAAAATTTTCAAAATACAAATCAGAAATAGTCCAGTTACAATTTTATGTCCAGGCACAGAATCTCCAAAAATGGCTTCAAGTCTTCTGATAACCTGTATTAACAGGGCTCTCTCCGTCACTTACTCCATACAATCGTAGTACCAATTTCATTAGTCCATGAAATTTTGCAGACATTCTAGAAACTAATATCTGTGCCTGTGGTGTTTTGGATTTTTCTAAAAAATATGTAGTTTTAAAATTACAGGGGCTCAAAGATTTGTATGTGAATTTTAAGACCGCGTAACTTTGAAACCGAATATTTTAACGGAAATCTGGAAAACCACAGGCATAGATATTAGTTCCCGGAACGTTTCTACAAAATTCCGTATGATTGGTTAGTGTTCCAATGAGAAACGAACTACGTTTGTATGGAGCGAGTGACGGAGAGACCCCTCTTAAGCGCGCGAATTGTGCGCTTGCGTTGCGCTAGAAAGCATTATTTTGATTTGTTTTTGATTGTCACCCTCATATTTTAAAAATAAATTATTAATGTTTATTCTGGACTACGAAATAAGGCCATTGTTCCAGCCAGCCAGTTCACTTCATGAACGACCAGTATTATGTACATAAATACACAATTCAATACACAGTGGATGTCAATAATGCATCATACCTACTTCATGCATTGTATTGTAGAATATAGATGAATAGAAATTGTTATATATATTACTAGCGACCCGCCCCGGCTTCGCACGGGTGGACCTTTCTATTTTCCGGGATAAAATATAGCCTATACGGATTCGGAAGAATCCCTCTTAATGGTAAAAGAAATTTTGAATTTGGTCCAGTAGTTTTTGAGCCTATTCAATACAAACATACAAAAATACAAAGGTTTCCTCTTTATAATATTAGTATAGATATACATATACATGTATTTGTTTGCAAAAATGGCCAGTTTATCACAATTCACAATGTTGTATCTAAATAAATACTTTAGTAGGGTTCCATACCTCAAAAGGAAAAACGGAACCCTTATAGGATCACTTTGTTGTCTGTCTGTCTGTCCGACGTCCGTCCGTCCGTCGTGTCTGTCAAGAAAACCTACAGGGTACTTCCCGTTGACCTAGAAACATGAAATTTGGCAGGTAGGTGGATTTTACAGCACAAGTAAAGGAATAAATCCGAAAACCGTGAATTTGTGGTTACATCATTTAAAAAAATTTAAAATGTGTTTAAATTTTCAAAGTAAGATAACTTAACCGAGTGGGGTATCATATGAAAGGGCTTTACTTGTACATTCTAAAACAGATTTTTATTTATTCTTATACATAATGGTTTTTGATTTATTGTGCAAAATGTCGAAAAAAAAATACCCGACTTCGGAACCCTCGGTGCGCGAGCTAGACTCGCACTTGGCCGGTTTTTTTTTTGGTGTGTTTGTTATTCGAATACTCCGCCAAATATGAACCGATTTAGGAACCTATTACCTACTGTGAAAATTTCAAATTGCTAACCTCAGCGGCTTAGGATGTGAGTTGATAGATCGGGGCAAGTCATTTATATATCTCGACCCTACTCATGTTTATATTTGTATAATATCTATATATGTATGTATATACAATAAATGATAATATATATGTATATATAATATCTTTTCTACCCTACTAATAATTCTTTTTCTTTTTTGGTTGCTTTTTATATCTGTTATTTAATCTAATATGCAGATGCACTGTTTCGTTGTCAGGTCGTGACACCAGGGCTCTGCCTGAAAATCAGCGCTGCAGTAGTCAAATACTGCAGCATCTTGCTGAGGCAAAGCCCTTTTAGCTCACAGACACAACAATAGTATAATAGTATTTTCTAGTTTTAAGATTAATTAATATTCAAGTTTAATTGTATTTTTATTTTTATTCTTGTTTTTTTTGTTTTTGTGTGTGATTCTGTATATGAGCTAAATAAACCTTTATTTATTATTTATTATTTATTTATTATATAGATTAGGATTAATTCCTAAATTGACTCTGCCGGGAATCCAACCCTGGACCTCTTGTTGATAAGACCACAGAGCTCACCCGTAATGACTGCATGAGGAAGGTCATTGATGTAGATATTTTTAACTCAACTAGATAGTTATGATCTCATTTGTGACGTTCGTAATATCGGAAATAGCCTATCGAATTGTGGGTGATACATGTACTTGCTAAGGGTTCTTGCAGACGTGCCACAGTCACACCACAGCGGGAAAATATTCCGGGGCAAAGTTTTCTATAAAATAGGTAGTTTTATCTAATACCTAGTATAATATTAATCTACTGCCCACGATTTGTGGATTTAGATTTTCAAAAATCCCGAGGGAACTTTTTGTTTTACCGGGATAAAAAGTAGCCTGTGTCAATTTTCGGGATGTAAGCTGTACAAAATTCAATCGGTTACACGAATTGACCTTTAAGAATCCCGTGGAAACTCTTTGATATTGCGAGATAAAAAAAATCCGGAATAGATTTTCCGGTAGCCTATGTTCTTCCTCGGGATGTAAGCCTGTATGTAACTCTGTACCTTTCATCAAAATTTGGTTAAATTGTAGGGCCGTGAAAAGCTAGCAGACAGACAGACAGACACACTTTCGCATTTATAATATTAGTTTGGATAAGATTGAAAGATAAGGTTTTTCTTTCGTTATTTCTTTTCAACCCCCGACCCAAAAAGAGGGGTGTTATAAGTTTGACCTGTTTATCTGTCTGTGGCATCGTAGCTCCTAAACTAATAACCGATTTTTATTTAGTTTTTTCTTGTTTGAAAGGTGGCTTGATCGAGAGTGTTCTTAGCTATAATCCAAGAAAATCGGTTCAGCCGTTTGAAAGTTATCAGCTCTTTTCTAGTTACTGTAACCTTCACTTGTCGGGGGTGTTATAAATTTTTAATTTACACTTGTTTTTTCTCTAGTAGGTACTTAATGAGTGTTCTATGGTTGTGGCACAGTACTGTGGTATGGCCCGTCTGAATATACACTATGGCTAATGGCTATACAGTAGCACGGCTTTAGGAAACGTGAGACTGTTATTCTATACTTATCAAACAGTGGATTTATAATACCACGGATTAATTTTTTTATTGTTATTTTACCCAACCATAATATTATGCGTAAGTACATATAAGAAATCGGTCAAGTACGAATCGGACTAGCACACGAAGTGTTCCGTACTATCGTACCTACAGGAAATGAACACTTAATTTTATTTTTATGGTGGCCATTTTGGATATTTTTTTAATTTCTTGTTATAGCGGCAATAGAAATAGATATGCTCTCAAAATTTCAACTTACCTATTACGGTTTACGAGATACAGCCCGCTGACAGACAGACAGACGGACCGCGGAGGCTTAGTGATAGGGTTCCATTGGCACTCTTCAGGTAAGGAACTCTAAAAAATAGCGACAGCCTAGTAAGACGTCGTTGGCCTAGTCAAGGGATCCAGGAGTGCATTTCAAATAATTAAGTAGTCAAATGCTTTAACGGTGAAGGAAAACATCGTCAGGAAACCTGCATGCCTGTTCTCAAAGGTGTGTGAAGTCCGCCAATCCGCATTGGGCCAGCGTGGCAGACTATGGCCTAAACCAGGGGTCGGCAAGTAATTTTAAGCGGGGTCCAAATACTGTTGAAATTTTTCTCCGAGGTCCAGAAAAAAAATGCGAAAATTCACACCGAGCGACGGACGGTTTATTTATTATAGTTTAGTAGTTTGGACAGCCAGTTTATTATAGGTTGGTTCACGTGAAGAACAGTAAATGCGAAAGTTATAATCCTACCAAAGTGCATATTATCATGCAAAGTGTGTAAAAGTTAAGCTTTTAAATTCATTAACCCCCATCCAAAAAGATGGGTGTTATAAGTTTGACGTGTGTATCTGTGTATCTGTCCGTGGCATCGTAGCTCCTAAACGAATGAACCGATTTAAATCTAGTTTTTTTTGTTTGAAAGGTGGCTTGATCGAGAGTGTTCTTAGGTATCATCCAAGAAAATCGGTTCAGCCGTTTGAAAGTTATCAGCTCTTTTTTAGTTTTCTTATAGAGGTTTTTGTGTCGGGTTTTTAAATTTTAAGTTATTTATTAGAATAGAATAGAATAGAATAGATTTTTATTCAAATAAACTTTTACAAGTGCTTTTGAATCGTCAAATAATTTACCACTGGTTCGGAATGCCGTTATTCATAGATTGCCGGTATTCATAGATAGGTATTAAAAATATTCAGCGGTCCAAGATTGGACCGACCAGCTGGTCTAAACCCCTCTCATTCTGAGAGGTGATCCGTGCTCAGTAGTGGATCGGGTATGGCTTGAACATGATGATGATAATATACTTATGGTAGCTTAAAACTTACAGACAGCTTACTTTCATTTTCAAATTGAAACGTGACCTACTATGGCGCTTGAAAGTCCACATGACCGCGGTAATTTGAACCTTATCCCCACGTAATAAGAGATAACCGCAAGTTGTATACAGAGTCACACTCTAATGCCTTCACTTTCATATCAAAGAAACAATATCTACGTGTACATTTTTAAAATATTTTTTTTTTGGGTTACTCTATTTTTACCCGACTGCGGCAAAGCCAAAAGGAAGGGTTATGATTTTAGCAGTCTATGTATGTATGTGTGTATGTTTGTGTGTATGTTTGTATCCAGATTCTGTCTGTTCCACCGTAGCGCCTAAACTACCGGGCCGATTTTGATGAATGAGGTGTCAATCGATTCATTGTAAAGGCGACATGACTGTGGTAATTTGAACCTTATCCCCACGTAATAAGAGATAACCGCAAGTTGTATACAGAGTCACACTCTAATGCCTTCACTTTCATATCAAAGAAACAATAATATCTACGTGTACATTTTTAAAATACTTTTTTGGGTTACTCTATTTTTACCCGACTGCGGCAAATCCAAAAGGAAGGGTTATGATTTTAGCAGTCTATGTATGTATGTATGTGTGTATGTTTGTATCCAGATTCTGTGTGTTCCACCGTAGCGCCTAAACTACCGGGCCGATTTTGATGAATGAGGTTTCAATCGATTCATCGTAAAGGCGACATGACCGCGGTAATTTGAACCTTATCCCTACGTAATAAGAGATAACCGCAAGTTGTATACAGAGTCACACTCTAATGCCTTCACTTTCATATCAAAGAAACAATATCTACGTGTACATTTTTAAAATACTTTTTTGGGTTACTCTATTTTTACCCGACTGCGGCAAAGCCAAAAGGAAGGGTTATGATTTTAGCAGTCTATGTATGTATGTATGTGTGTATGTTTGTATCCAGATTCTGTGTGTTCCACCGTAGCGCCTAAACTACCGGGCCGATTTTGATGAATGAGGTTTCAATCGATTCATCGTAAAGGCGACATGACCGCGGTAATTTGAACCTTATCCCTACGTAATAAGAGATAACCGCAAGTTGTATACAGAGTCACACTCTAATGCCTTCACTTTCATATCAAAGAAACAATATCTACGTGTACATTTTTAAAATATTTTTTTTTGGGTTACTCTATTTTTACCCGACTGCGGCAAAGCCAAAAGGAAGGGTTATGATTTTAGCAGTCTATGTATGTATGTATGTGTGTATGTTTGTATCCAGATTCTGTGTGTTCCACCGTAGCGCCTAAACTACCGGGCCGATTTTGATGAATGAGGTTTCAATCGATTCATCGTAAAGGCGACATGACCGCGGTAATTTGAACCTTATCCCTACGTAATAAGAGATAACCGCAAGTTGTATACAGAGTCACACTCTAATGCCTTCACTTTCATATCAAAGAAACAATATCTACGTGTACATTTTTAAAATAATTTTTTTTGGGTTACTCTATTTTTACCCGACTGCGGCAAAGCCAAAAGGAAGGGTTATGATTTTAGCAGTCTATGTATGTATGTATGTGTGTATGTTTGTATCCAGATTCTGTCTGTTCCACCGTAGCGCCTAAACTACCGGGCCGATTTTGATGAATGAGGTGTCAGTCGATTCATCGTAAAGTCCACATGACCGCAGTAATTTGAACCTTATCGCCACGTAATAAGAGATAACCGCAAGTTCTATACAGAGTAACACTCTAATGCCTTCACTTTCATATCAAAGAAACAATATCTACGTGTACATTTTTGAGATACGTACTTTTTTGGTTTACTCTACTTTAAACAGAGTATTATCTAAATCCATACTTATACACGTACACAATACACATACAATAAATCCATACAAATGCGAAGGTGTGACTGTCTGTCTGTGTGCTAGCTATTCACGGCCCAACAGTTCAACCGATTTAGATGAAAGGTACAGAGTTAGCTTACATCCCGGGGACGGACATAGGCTACTTTTTATCCCGAAAAATCAAAGAGTCCTCACGGGATTCTCAAAGACCCATTCGTTTAACCAATTTATGGTACAGAGGCAGCTTTCATCCCGGAAATTGACGTAGGCTACTTTTCATTCCGGAAAATCAAAGAGTTCCCACGGGATTGTAAAAAAAACTTGGATCAATGCGGAAGAAATCTCGGGCGTCATCTAGTCTATACTAATATTATAAAGAGGAAACCTTTGTATTTTTGTATGTTTGTATTGAATAGGCTCAAAAACTACTGGACCGATTTCAAAATTTCTTTTACCATTACTTAGAGGGATTCTTCCGAATCCGTATAGGCTATATTTTATCCCGGAAAATAGAAAAAATAAATGTCCACCCGTGCGAAGCCGGGGCAAGTCGCTAGTATTACATAAAAGGAAAAGCTAACTGACTGACTGATCTATCAACGCACAGCTCAAGCTATGCTTGGAGGTATCTAACCGATCATCATCATGATCAACCCATCACTGGCTAACTACTGAACATGGGTCTTCTGGCTCCTCTTAAAATGAGAAGGGGTTTGGCCGTAGTCTACAACGCTGGTCAAGTGCGGTATGGCAGACTTCACACACCTTTGAGAACATTATGGAGAACTCTCAAGCATGCAGGTTTCCTCACGATGTTTTCCTTCACCGATGAAGCAAGTGATATCTAATTGCTTAAAACACACATAACTCCGAAAAGTTAGAGGTGCGTGCCCGGGATCGAACCCCCGACCTCCTGAATAGGTGACGGACGTCTTAACCACTTATCACAGCTCTAACCAATACAAATATCTAATTCCAGCGCAAGAAATCAACAACAGACATTCTCGAAAACCTTGAAACTCAGATAAAATCCATCGAGCAAGATGGACAGTACAAGGAGGCGACACATAAACGCGTCATCGGCTACGTCATGGCATACAGTGTGGCCTTGTACCTGTTGTTCGCTGTATTGTACTACTTCATGTACGCGGGCAGGAGTCAGAACTGGCTGCATTCGGTGCTGCACGCCTCCCCGCTGCTCATCCTGCCAGTGCTGTGAGTATGTCTCTAACATCTAGACACAGATCATCGGCTGCGTCGTGGCATACAGTGTGGCCTTGTACCTGTTGTTCGCTGTATTGTACTACATCATGTACGCGGGCAGGAGTCAGAACTGGCTGCATTCGGTGCTGCACGCCTCCCCGCTGCTCATCCTGCCAGTGCTGTGAGTATGTCTCTAACATCTAGACACAGATCATCGGCTGCGTCGTGGCATAAAGTGTGGCCTTGTACCTGTTGTTCGCTGTATTGTACTACTTCATGTACGCGGGCAGGAGTCAGAACTGGCTGCATTCGTTGCTGCACGCCTCGCCACTGCTCATCCTGCCAGTGCTGTGAGTATGTCTCTAACATCTAGATACAGATCATTGGGTACGTCATGGCGAACAATGTGGCCTTGTACCTGTTGTTCGCTGTATTGTACTACTTCATGTACGCGGGCAGGAGTCAGAACTGGCTGCATTCGGTGCTGCACGCCTCGCCACTGCTCATCCTGCCAGTGCTGTGAGTATGTCTCTAACATCTAGATACAGATCATTGGGTACGTCATGGCGAACAATGTGGCCTTGTACCTGTTGTTCGCTGTATTGTACTACTTCATGTACGCGGGCAGAAGTCAGAACTAGCTGCATTCGGTGCTGCACGCCTCGCCACTGCTCATCCTGCCAGTGCTGTGAGTATGTCTCTAATATCTAGATACAGATCATCGGCTACGTCGTGGCATACAGTGTGGCCTTGTACCTGTTGTTCGCTGTATTGTACTACTTCATGTACGTGTGCCTACCAGTGATGTGAATGTGTCTCTAACATCTAGAAACAGATTCTTCAAGTGGGATGGGCAGTGCAACGAGACAACACAAAAACGCGTCATCAGCTATGTCATTCAATACAGTGTGGCCTTGTACCTGTAAATTCTACCAATGCTGTATGTGTCCAACATATAGGTAGATATCACGAGTATGGAATCAACTGTCACAGTGAGTATGTCCTTAGCCTTTTTTTTTATTCACTATAGGTAAGCGCTTGACGACAATCACACCTGATGGAAAGTGATTATGTGGTCTAAGATGGGACGCGTTTACCTAGAAGGTGCCTATTCACTCTTGTTTTAAAGATACCCTTTCATAGAACTCCTCATCCACGTCGTGAAGACTAGTACAAACAGACGACCAACTTTCATACTATCGGTAGTATATAAATACTTGTTCAATTTACACCTTGCGGAGAGGCAAAGATCATAAACCGTACAGCCTGATAAGTAGTAAATAAATTTTTCGTGTGTTTCATACTATCGGATTTACGTAATTTGCTTTTTCTTCGTACTTACTTCATCCGTGTGAATTTAAGTTTTTAAATATCCTGTGGGAACTCTTTGATAGTCGGAAACAAAAGTAATCTCTCCCTTTAACCTAGCTTTTTTGTCCTTTCCAAGGCTGCAAGCTATCTCTGTCCCAGATTTCGTCAAATAGATGGGTACGAAAATCTAACAGACAGACGGACACACTTTTGCACTAATATTAATATTAGTATGGATTTGTTCCAGTGTCATATTCCTTCGGTCAGCAATATCGTGGTACTACAACTGGTCACTGAACAAGAACAGAGCGAAACTAAGGAAGATGAGAGAAGAGAAGAAGAAGATTCTAGAAGATGTCATGAACACTGAGACTTACAAAGTAAGTCGCCCCAACTTCGTTATCATCCCTATCGTCAACCGATAGACGTCCATAGGTCCTAGTACGTTTAAGTAACCTATAGGTTTCCTTGACAGACACGACGGACGGACGGACGGACAGACAGACAGACAGACGGACAGACAAATAACTAAGTGATCCTATAAGAGTTCCGTTTTTCCTTTTGAGGTACGGAACCATAAAAATTTCGAAAAAAAAGAGTATTATTCTCCTTTTTCGAAGTTTTCTTTTTTTTTTTCACTCGATTTTAGGTATCTAAATTTTGTCTGTTTTACTATAGGTGGCGAAACAAATCTTGGACAAATATGGCAGCCCCGACGACCAATCCATAGCAATCAAACCATTCGCACCACGCACCGTCCAAGGAAACTCATCTGACTCAGCAGGTATCCATACTTAACTATACTAGTGTGGAAGTACATAGGTACTTCCACACTTACCTAAGTACTTCCACACTTACCTAAGTACTTTTATACTTAACTAAGTACTTCCATACTTACGATCTGGCGCATCTTAAGCGCTGTG
Organism: Maniola jurtina; assembly: GCF_905333055.1. NCBI lineage: Eukaryota > Metazoa > Arthropoda > Insecta > Lepidoptera > Nymphalidae > Maniola > Maniola jurtina. Next base: position 3,662,293 of record NC_060055.1, on the reverse strand, counting down.
GTTTTATTAGTGGGAGGTCCCGAGTTCGATTCGCGGCAGGGCTTGGAATTTTATAGTTTCTAAATCACGTTTTATAGTTTCTGGTTTCCACCAGACCAGACCAGGCTTCGGCCGTGGCTAGTTACCACCCTACCGGCAATGCCGTTCCGCCCAAGCGATTTCATAGCGGCACGGCATCATAGAAAGAAAGAAAAGAAAGAAAATGCATTTATCTGTTGCTGGTGTCACAGATAAAAATAAAGCATACAAATGTACATTTTCATCTGTCACACCACCTCAAATGGGTGTACAGCTCAGCATTATATCCTGCATCACATGTATTATGACGCATTAAATGCAGGATGCCGTGTCGAAACCAAAGGGGTATATGGGTTTAATAAACACTGCCATACCCCTTCCAGGTTAGCCCGCTTCCATCTTAGACTGCATCACTTACCACCAGGTGAGATTGCAATCAAGGGCTTACTTGTATCTGAATATTTAAAAAAAACTAATTCATAATTCCATACTAAGATGTATTATAAATGCGAAAGTGTGTCTGTCTGTCTACCAGCTAGCTTTTCATGGCTTATCCATTGAACTGATTTTGAGGAAATTTGATACAGAGATAGATTGCATTCCCGGAAAAAGACTCGCTATATCAGCTCTGAAAAATAATTTTAATTCAATATTTGGTTTTAAATAAACGTTCTACACCAAATACCCTTTGCCTTTTTGGAGTGTTTTTTTTTTTGTTAAAAGTGGCTGGTTATTGTGTTTCATTGGTGTTTTTGGGGGTGAAACTGACTGGGAAGCGCTCTAAAGGGGCGCCGGGCGTGTGGCGGCGAGCGCCGGCACAGACGAAGTTTCCCTAATTTGTAAATAACTACAAACTTGACATTGGCTAATCTGTGTAAAGCCAGACGAGAGAAAAAAAAACTATTTTCTTTCTTAACAGTTCTCTCATGTCCACAGGGCCACCTCCACAACTCCGACAAAGGCTGGCCATCCAGAACTCTTCCACTCCTATATCCAGCAACAACATGATAGTGCCTGTCAACTCGGCTGTCACTGTTTACAAAGGACCTAGGTTAACTGTAAGAACATTTCACTTTTTTTACCCGACTACGGCAAAGCCAAAAGGAAGGGAAATGTATGTATGTGTGTTTGTATCCAAATTCTGTGTGTTCCACCGTAGCGCCAAAACTACCGGGCCGATTTTGATGAATAAGGTGTCAATTGATTCGTTGTAAAGGTCCGGGTGATATTGATTTAAGAAATAATAATTTCTTAAACTGAACACTTTCAAGTAAAGATTTAAAATATAAACCTGTGGAGATGATACTGCCATTAGCGCTATTAGAATGCCATAAGCCTAATTTATCGTATTAGTTTACAAATTGCGAAAAACCAAATTAAAGAATTTCGCGGTTAGACCCGTTTAATGCACCTTAATTTTATATTACTAGCTGATGCTCGCGACTTCGTTCGCGTGGATGTAGGTTTTTTAAAAATCTCGTGGGAACTCTTTAATTTTCCGGGATAAAAAGTAGCCTATGTGCTAATCCAGGGTATATTCAGCTCCATTCCAAATTTCAGCCCAATCCGTTCAGTCGTTTTTGCGTGAAGGAGTAACAAACATACACACGCATAGGTACATACGCACACACACATACATACACACAAACTTTTTTTTATAAAGAATATTAGCTATTTTAATCATGACTAACATTCCCCTTTCCCCTCCAACTAAGCGTAAAGCTTGTGTTAGGAGTGGGTACGACAATAGTGCAACGGGTGGGGTTTGAACCGCCGACCTTTCGGAATTCAGTCCGCTCGTCAACCGTTGAGCTATTGAGGCTTCAAACAAACTTTCCCCTTTATAATATTAGTGTGATTTTCAGTCGACGCATCTCCCCCGGCCTTTGCCCGACAGGAATCGGTCGGCCTTGGACAAAGTGGTGGACTACTTACTCAAAGACGGCCCCAACCATCGCATGGCGCTCATATGTTCCGCATGCCATGCGCATAATGGTGAGTAATGAATCCATGCTAATATTCATCATCACCATCATCTAAATAATTATAAGTAGGCGCGAGACTCGCGAACCGAGGGTTCCGTACTTGGGTGTTTTTAACGCCATTTTGCACGATAAATCAAATTCAAAATATTTTTATTCAATTAGATTTTTACTTTTTTTTGAATCGTCAAAAGCATCTACCACTGCTTCGGAATGCCTTTCCTACCGAGAAGAACCAGCAAGAAACTCGGCGGTTGCTCTTTTCAAAGATTTGATATACAATATTATGTCATGTATAAAAGCCACTGAGGTCCCGCGCATTGCTGGAGCGAGCGGCAGGTCAAATCCACGCTCTTTTATCATTTACATAATCTTCGATTGTATAACATGCAAAAACTATTGTGCATAAAAATAAATAAAAATCTGTTTTAGAATGTACAGGTAAAGCCCTTTCATATAATACCCCACTTGGTATAGTTAGATTACCTTGTAAATTTAAATACTCATTATTATTTTTTCATGAACACATTTTTTTTTGTAATTTAAGTAACCACAAATTCACGGTTTTCGGAGTTTTTCCTTTACTTGTGCTATAAGACCTACCTACCTGCCTTCCATGATTCTAGGTCAACAGGAAGCTCCCTATAGGTTTTGTTGATGACAGACAACGAAGTGATCCTGTTCGAGTTCCTTTTTAACCCCCGACCCAAAAAGAGGGGTGTTATAAGTTTGACGTGTGTATCTGTGTGTCTGTGTAACTGTAGAAAAGAGCTGATAACTTCCAAACGGCTGAACCGATTTTTTTGGATTATAGCTAAGGACACTCTCGATTAAGCCACCTTTCAAACAAAAAAAAACTAAATTAAAATCGGTTCATTCGTTTAGGCGCTACGATGCCACAGACAGATACACAGATACACAGAGACACAGATACACAGATACACAGATACACACGTCAAACTTATAACACCCCTCTTTTTGGGTTGGGGGTTAAAAAATAAAGAAAAGTGGACAGGGAAGCACTTTTCTATAAGAGATCTCTACCAGTGACCCTTGGCAGTGCAATAGGTTGTAAAGGGAGTAGAATAGGTACAGCAAAGATAGACAGCAATTATGAAAAAAGCTAAGTAGATATAATGTTATAATATATAATATACAAGTATTATATTATTATTAATTTTGTTTCACAGGTATGGCAATGGCGGAGGAATTCGAGTTCGTATCATACATATGCGCATACTGTGGCCACATGAACGCGGCCAGGAAACAAAGACCGACCGCGCCGCCACTCACACCCGTACGCGCGTTGCCGCCCGCGCCACGTCGGCCTCTAGAAGGTAACTGTAACTGCCACTAAGTGCTGCCAGGAAGCTTCGAGGTGTCTTATCGTTCGAAATTCCCAGAGTTTTCCGTAAAGTTCTCAAGTGTTGGCGTGGTGAAGTATTTTTTTTCTTTATCATTCACTATAGGCAAGCGCTTGACCACAATCACACCTGATGGAAAGTGATGATGTGGTCTAAGATGGGACGCGTTTACCTAGAAGGTGCCTATTCACTCTTGTTTTGAAGATACCCGTATGGCCAAAGACTTCTCATCCTGAGAGGCGACCCGTGCTCAGTAGTGAACCGGTAATGGGATGATGATGATGGTACCATTTTGGTTCTCTATACTAATATTATAAAGAGGTAAAGTTTGTAAGTTTGTTTGTAGGGGGGTAATCTCTGGAACTACTGAACCGATTTTGAAAATTCTTTCACTAGTAGAAAAGAAAGCTATATTAGCTGAGCAGTGGCGTGCATAGGGTTTAAAGCCAGGGAAAGTATTAAGATATGAACCTATTTTCTGGCAGGTCATAATGGAAAATAAGTGTTGATTTATTTCAACTAGGGTAGGCAGTACTTTTATACCTCTATGAGGTGCACGCCACTGTTCCTGCGTAACCTATGCTATATTTGATTTTCAAAAAAATTAGAGATCCCTATAAAAATTGTAATAAGCTACCCGTGCGGAGCCGGGGTGGGTCGCTATAATCATCAATTGAAGAACCTCGTCTTATTTTTGTTATAGGTGCCGGTGATGACTCTCCATCAGCCAGCTCCGGTAGTGATAGTGAAGCCGAGAGAAATGATAATATCATTGAAAATTGCGGTAAGTATGCTTAGGACCTTTCCTATAGAGATTGGGCTGAAACTTAGAATGGAGATAGATTATACCCCACTAGTACCCCACTAATATTATAAAAGCGAAAGTTTGTGTGTATGTGTGTGTGTGTATGTTTGTTACTCCTTCACGCAAAAACTACTAAACGGATTGGGCTGAAATTTAGAATGGAGATCGATTAAACCCTGGATTAGCCCATAGGCTACTTTTATCCCGGAAAATCAAAGAGTTCCCACGGGATTTTTAAAAAACCTACACCGTGAAGTCACGGGCATCAGCTAGTGTTCAATAAAAATCGTTAATTCCATAGTAACGATTTCCTTAACTCTAATTTAGAGAGAATTGACTCATTTGAGATAAGAATGATTATTATTATTATTATTTTGGTAATTGTGTATGTAAAAAAAAGTAACCAATTTTACTTTATTATTTTCAGCAGACAAGCCCAATCGTCCCCCCACTCCAACGGAGGGGGAACCGAAGACCGAGGAAGAGAAAAAAGAAGACTGACGTGAAACTTGTTATTTATTGCAATAGAAGTAACTGCGCTTGCGCACTGTACCCGTCCGAATCCGAGAAAATACTGATAGAATAAATTCGGTCAAGTGCGAGTCTGATTCGTACAGGAAGGGTTCCGTACCATATTTTAAGAAAAAATTTCACATAAATTTTAATGGCCAATTTAAATTTTTTATCATTTGTTGTTATAGCGGCAACAGAACTACATAACTCCCATCGGCGGTGTTCCCACTAGATTACAACATGGGGTTATTCAAGGGGCGGCCCGACAAATTCTTGAAAGGCCGGCAACGCATCGGCGGTACCTATGGTGCTGCAAATGTTCATGGGCGGCGGTAATCACTTAACATCAGGTGACCCGCCTGTCCGTTTGCTCGTTATTTAAAAAAACATTCTATGAAGAATATATCGAAAGTTCTCGGATTCGGATGGTTCGGAGAGCGTAAAGAGCCTAACGGTTATACTCAATTCACGAAGGAAAGTTAGTATAGTGCTTTCTTTGTTACGTATTCCCATACTTATGACAAAGACGAAAAACTCAGTGGGCGTGGAATTTTTTTATTTTTAATCTTTTGTGCCCCGATTACTCAAAGACGCTTGTACCGATTTGGATTTTTTTTTTGTTTCAAAGGGTATACTTCGCAGGTGGTCCCATATAAATTTGGTGAAGATCTGATGAATATCTTCGGAGATGGAGAACAGAACTCCTCAATGGACAAGAGTAAATCGCTCGTGATCAGTGTAATAGCTTAATAAATAATAGGTTTTTGACTAGGCATAGCATATTTTAGTACAGTGGGGCCACTAAAAAGTGTGAAATAAAAATAAAAAAAATCATAAAAAAATAAAACCGGCGGGAGAGCTTCACACTTAGATTTTTAGTTTCTTTTATTATTCTGACGTGCAGAAACAAAAATTATTTTTTACTTTTTAGTGTTTATTGAAGTCGGTTTTCAAAAAAAAACAAAAGTTTTTTTTTTTTTGAAAACATGTTCGCAGAGACATGCTACCTAAACAAGATTGTGCACTGAGACACCAAAAACGAGCCTATTGAGATAGCGCTAAATTGGAGTGTGTCCCTTTCTATTAGGGTGACAACACGATTTGATAATGTAAGACATTTGACGGATTATATGAGAATAGGAGAGGATGAATCATCATGATAACCCATCGCCGCTCACTACTGAGCACGGGTCTCTTCTCAGAATGAAAGGTTTAGGCCCTATGGCCTAAACCTTTCATTCTCAATCAATCAATCAATCAATTTATTTATTTGCTGATACAGGTATTACAGGTGTAATTATAAAAATAGTCCAGCTGTATCACGCCAAGCTGGCATGCAAATACATTAATTCAAAATAGTGAATAAACAAATTAATTTAAAAGTAAAATTTTCGAAATTAAAAGTTAAATGATGTTATACAATAAAAGGAATTTACAATTCTGAATACTTAATATATTAAAAAAAAAAATAATAATAATAATAATAATAATATTACAGGTCTTAAAAATATTACAAGATTACATAATAAAACAAAAAAGTCATCTTAGATATTCATCAACACTATAAAAGGTATTCTTAGTTAAATATTCAAATAATTTCTTTTTAAGGCCTTGTATTTTATTTACGTTTACAAGTTCTCTTATTTCCAAAGGTAATTTATTTACAATTTTTACTGCCATAACGTTAAAACTATTACTGATGAGAGCGGTTCTATGTGACGGGAATCTTAATTTATGTTTTTGTCTTTTATTATCAAATTCTGTAAACATATTTTTATTATTCGCTACAAACAAAATAATTTCATAGATATATAATGATGGTACAGTTAATAAACGAAGTTTTTGGAAGTAAGGAATGCAGCTATCTGTCTGGGATAATCTACATATAACTCTCACGCACCTTTTTTGGGCCAGTAACACTCTTTTTATGCCAGATCCATTGCCCCAAAATATTATACCATATCTTAATACAGAGGCTACATGACCATGATAAGCTGTCATTAGTACTTCAGGGCTTACTTTTTTCGCTAAAATGTTCAAACAGTACGCTGCTTGATTGACTCTTTTACAAACATATTCGATGTGTGTTTTCCATGTCAAATTTGAATCGATTTGTAGTCCTAAGAAATTTGTTGTCTCAGTATTATCAATTTTGTTGTCCCTATGGTTAATATTTATGTGATGTTTATCCTTTTTGTTCCTTATATTTTGGAATGTCATTAATTTAGTTTTACTAAAATTCAATGTCAGTTTATTCGATGTCAGCCATTGTGTTATATTACTTATACTATTATTTATTATGAATTTATGGTCATTTATTGTTTTGTTAATGTATATAACGGTACAGTCATCTGCAAATAGAACCATGGGGTTATCAGTTGATCTTGGCATATCATTTATATAAATTAAAAAGAGAAGAGGTCCTAGTATACTACCTTGTGGAACTCCTTGTGTAAGCAGTTTAGGTTGTGATAGGTATTTCTTTTCTGTTTTACTTTTTTCGCATATTCTATCAATTTGTGTTACTTGACTTCTGTTACTAAGATAGCTTTTTATAAGACTCAGCGCGTTACCTCTAATACCAAACGAGTTAAGTTTGTCTATCAATATATAATGATCCACGAAGTCAAAGGCCTTTGTAAGATCCATATATAATGCTGATACAATTGATTTATCATCAACACCTTTCCCGATTTTCTGGAGGAAGTGGAAGATTGCTAAGTTTATGTTTTTTTTCTTTCTAAATCCAAACTGTTGTTCTGCTAGCATATCGTGTTTCTCTAAGTAGGAGTATAAGCTGTTATAGATTAGTTTCTCAAATATTTTTGAAAATATTGAGATAAGCGCTATAGGTCTATAAAACGCCATATTTTCTTTGTTTTCTTTTTTGAATATGGGTTTGACAATCGATCTCTTTAGTTTTTCAGGAAAGACACCTTCTACAAAACATAAGTTGACTAAATGTGAAAATATTGGGGAGATTATGTTAGCAACTTCTTTGACAACTTTAGTATAGATATCATCATAACCCGTGCTTTTAGTATTCTTTAGGCCTTTTATAACAGTAGCGACATCAGTAGGGATTACAGGTCTGAGAAAGAATGAATTGGGACTGTTAGTGCTTAGGGTAAGACGATAATTCCCGTTATAGTTAGAAGAGAACGAGTAATGTGCAAAATACTCATTAAAGGCTTCTGCTATTTCAGCTGGTTCTGTAATTACTTTGTCGTCAATTTTTATCTGTCGAATATTTTCTTTTGGTAGATTGGTTTTGCTGCGATTTACAACATTCCATATTGCCTTTGATTTATTTTTACTGTTTTTAATATAGTAATCATTTCGCGACTTTTGTGTTAAATTTATTATTTTATTTAATCGTTTAGAGTATATTTTGAAAGATAATTTAGTATTAGTATTTTTAGGTTCTAACCTGTAAGACCATAAGAGTTTTCTCTTTTTTATGCAACATTGTTTTATACCTCTAGATATCCATAGGGGTTTTTTATTAACGAGCACTTTTGTGCGTACGATGGGAAAACAGAGATTATAAAACAACAAAAATATATCATAGAATTCATCAAAAGCTTCATTTGGATTTCCGCGGTCCTCTATTTCAGAGTAATTTAAAGCTAGAAGTGCCGACTTAAATTTTTGTATATTTTCTTTACTGTAGTCACGTTTTTGAACATACCAATATTTTAAATTCGTACTTTTTTTGACAGGGCATTTTAGTACAGTTCTTACAATTCACGAAGGCGAGTGGCTTATGCTTGTGTTTAAGTCGTATCGGTATAAGTAAGGTACACTAAATGTGTGCGTTTGCGAGCGCTTGCTCGCGACTGATTGGTCCAACATGCACGCACACTTACGCAATGCCCATGTATACGATGTAACCACGAGTAAAGTTCACTCGCCTTCGTGAATTGCAAGAACTATAACTGAGCGGTGTGATCTGATATTGCGAAATCGATTATTTCTACTTTACTATTATGTACATTATGTATAATGTTGTCTATGCAAGTCCCGCTGGTTAATCTAGTTGGCTGTCGGATTGATATTTTAAGGTTATGGCTAGTCAGTATATCTTCAAATGTTTGAGATCTATAGTTCTTCTTCAGGTAATCTATGTTAAAATCACCACACAAAATAATTTTTTTGTTTTTGAAGCAAATTTTACCTAAAGCTTTCTCCAATACAGTAAAAAAAATGTCACAGAGGTGAGAGTTGTTATTAGGTACACGGTAAATACAAACTATTATTATTTTATGTTTTATTAGTTCTACTGCACTTATTTCAACTATGTTGGTTATACTAAGACTATTTAATTCGTTAATTGTTTTGTAATCGTGGCCTTTTTGGATTAGAATACATGAACCTCCGTTTCTTTTGTTCCTAGCATAAAAAGAAGCTAGCGTAAAGTTTGGAATATACAAAGCACTTATATCTGGTGTTGTCATGTTATGTTCAGTTATGCAGATAATGTTAATCGGCTTATTATTTTCTCGTAATTCATCGAGATGAGTAGTAAGAAGATCAGATTTACTTATCAGGCCATTAACGTTCTGATGAAGAATATTGATATAATTATACATGATAGTGTTTGAAGTCTTGTTATTCGTAGTCTTGTTATACGTAGTCATGTTATTCGTAGTCCCTCCGAAATGTCTCGAGGATTTCCGCAACTGTGTTTGGTCTTTGTGTGGGTCTGCTATGGAAGTCAATACCGGTACGTCGGATAGGGGGTTCGGATTGGTTCGTTTGGAGAGACGGAGTAGATCTGTCTCCCACCATTCTCCCGTCGCAGGGTAATCTGCTATTACGTAATGTTGTGTTCTTTCCATTTCGGGCGTTCAAGTGTTGCTCCCTAAGTAGTCTTCTTTCTTCAAGTGCATTTCCGGTTAGATAGGGTGAGACGGCAAATCCTGTGTTTCTGAAGAATCGGTTGTTTTGAAGGATATATTTAGTCATTCTCTTGCTGATGAGTTCAATTACAATGGGACGTCTTGGGCCTCGTTTTCCAAGCCGGGTTAGGTCTTCAATATATCCTATTAGGTTGATGTGTAGGATATTTCCAAACAAGTTAATTATTCTGTCATTTAGTTCTGATTCAGTTTCGCGGTAGTGTTCTTGTAATCCGTACAGTACAATTTTTTTGCTGCAATCTGCTTCACTAATAGGTACTGATGAATGAGTGCCACTTTTTTCAGATAATATTTTTATTTCATTTTTCAGTTTTTTGCAGTCTGATTCCATGGTTATTATTTTCTCATTGAGCACATTCAAGTCTTTTTTTAAGTTTGATTGTTCATTAAAGAGAGTGTTGGTTTTTTGCGATAGTTCATTTTTTAGTTTATAAATAGCTGCATCTATTTCGGTCTGGATAGTGCTCTTAATTTCGGTAAGAATGGATTTTTTGTTATTTTCCAACTTCGTATCAAGGAGCTTGCTTATTTGTTCTAAAGTGAAGGTTGGTGCAGATTGAATTGTTGGTCTTGGGACGCGGTCAGCTGAAGTAATTGTGTCGCCGAGGATACTGCGATCCTCGGCGAGTAGATCATCCACGGACGTATTAGTGTCGTTAAAGAGTGACTGTTCGAGTCTGGATCGGACCGGCGTGTTATCATTCCGCAGGCGCCGAGTGATGCGGTCGCATTGCATGCACCGCCAAGTGTGTTTCGAGTTACTCAATATATGTGTGTAGGATGACTTCGAAATATTAAGGCATTCATGATGAAATCTACCCTTACACGTAGCGCAGGTTAGTAGTTGGTCGTCATCTACGGTCTTTTCACAGGCTACGCAGTTCATTTTATATTGTTTATTTAGGTGTCCTTTATATTTTAGTATTAAAACTCACGCGCAATATAGGTGAAGTCAATATAAATGTGCATTCACGTTAATCATTAGCAGCAAGAAGGCGCCGACAGGGATGCAGCGCGCTGGTTCCGTGTTAGCGCGAGAGAGAGGAGTGAACGTCGAGCGTCGCGTTGATTTCATCAATAACAAATATGATATCTTTTAACTGCAACGGTCGGGTGTAAAAATGTTTCCATGCGTGATTTCTAACTTCAAACTATTCATTGTTTTTGGTGTTATTAGTGGTAAAGTTCAAATTATTGTGTGTGTTTATAAGTTTTCATGCAGTATTTTAAGTTTCTGACCACTTCAAGTAAGTAAACACAGCGAGTAAACACCAACTAACCAGTAACTTTAAGAACACTTTTTCACAATATAAGTATTACTGTTGACTTTTTCCTTATTATCACAATTTCATTGTATACTCTTAGATCCAATAAGCACGCAAATCGATAAAACTTCCGTCGTATTTATTTCCAAAAGAATTTAAATACGGAGACCAAAATGCACCGCCACATTGGCTACCCGACACCCCTATGCTATTCTGACCTTTCAACTGCCGCGCTGTAGTTATAAAAGTAGAGAAATTCAATTTTTTTTTGTTCTGCGAAAAAGTACCAGTCATGTTAAGTATGGGTACCTATAATATAGGTAAGTAAAATTATTTTGTATAATCTGGTGCATGTGTTTAGGTCCTAAACAGTTTTAGGAAGTTCGTAAGCAAGGCATACTTTTGGGAAAATTGATGATACAGCGTTTCTTTTTAAAAAAAATTCAGTGCACACGAAGCCGTAGCAAAATCTTCCGCTTTAAAATGCATTCCGCAAACTGCCGAATATTTGGTGATATTTCCTGGAACGACAGCGATCCATTTTTGCCTTAAGTCTTCATTTTTGAGAAATCTATCGATAAACAGAAAAAAACACTTCCATTAAACAATCAAATTATGGTTACCTTACTACTTCTGTATAGTATAGTACAGAATGTTCGCCATATTGTTTTGCTTGACACCCAGTGTTGTCATCCTATTAATTTTAAAAAATATTTATAATACTTTTTAAACTAAATGATATTTTAATGACATTATAAAATAAAGATAACGGTATGAAAATTACTGCGAAAACAAAAGAAAGTAATCTTGTTGTTTGAAATTAAATAAACAATGAATAAGAACTTTGTGAGCTACATCATAATTCGTACCATAGAAAATATTTTTGTATGCTTGCAATCCATTAGACAGTGACACACTCCAATTTATAGACCTCTCGCTCGGCTCGTTTTTCCGCTTAGCATAATTGTATTAGAATTTTTTTTTTTTTTTTTAATTGGGCTTTATGCTAATGCAATAGAATTTTTTTTTGCAGGGAATTAAAGCTGAAGTACACAATCATGTTTAGGTAGCACGTCTCTGCATGTTCGTATTTCGTTGGCCACTTAAAATGATTAACGCTCACTGGGTTTTTGACTTTGTCATTTGTATCGGATTACGTAACAGGAGAGAGCCCTATACTAACTTCTCTCCGTAGATACCTAGTATACAAGTTTATATTAAATTATTAAAAAAAAAAGGTCACGACGAACACGAAACATGGGATAGGCAGAAAAAACGATTTAATTACAATTTGGATGTATTTTGTTTTTCATAATGTGATTTTACAATTCATTAGTGTTTCACGACACTAAAATTAGCTTTGATTTTGCATTAAGCTCATTTCAAACTACGGAAATATAATATGATATATAAATATCGCTCACCCTACTTTGAAATGTCACTATTCACACTGAGATGTAATATTATATTACGTCTCTGTATTACATTTCAAAGTAGGGTGAGCGATATTTATATAATATTACTAGCTGTACCCGGCATGCGTTGCAATGCCGTAAACAAATATGTTTTTTTTATTCACATACATAGTTTTTTTGATGCAGGAACCATCTCGGGCGCCCTCAGCAAAGTTTCATAACAATCTGATCAGCGGTTTAGCCGCCTATAGAACACAAACATACAAACATTGATTTTTATATATAATATAATATTATATTCCGTAATTTGAAATGAGTTTTACTATGAAATGTTTATGTATAGCACATAACAGCTGAGTTGGCTCTTGCGGCAGACGGTGAAGAAAAAATTTAATTTTAAATTCTAATAAATGAAATGAATAAAGATACCATGCTTAAAAACATTCGCTTTAAAATAAAGTGTTCATATTATAAGAAAAATGGCGAACGGAAAAAATGTTAATTGGATATTAGGGTTGACACTTAAGACATTCATTGATATTTTTTTGTAATAAAACATTTATTACGAATTTTAATTGGGTGTTAAAATTTGGTTAATATTGTTTTATAAGAGTTTCGGCTTTAGATTTTAAAGTGGCTCTACATTTTTTCATTACAAATATCGGGGCCTGGGCTCACAAGGCCCCTGAATAAAAGGGGCCTTAATTTTATTAGTGAAGGGCTTTGTTCTTGTTTACTTATACTACTTCTGATTGTAAAATAAATTTTAAACAAACTCATTGAATTAAGAAACGTAATTTTATGCATGATTTACTTATAAGTATTACTTACATAATATTATTGACCTATCTTGTGGATCTTATCCCCAAAATATGACGTAAAAACGAATTTGAAGTATATATTGGTTTTAAGCTAAAAACGACATTACATTTTTTATCTGGGTTGTTTATTACCTCTTTATCCACTAAAAATATTATCTGTAGGATGCCTCCTAATTAATTCCTACGGAATTAAAAAATCTAAATATATACAAACGAAGCCACTGGTTAATGCTAGTACTATTTAGTAAATTCACATTATTGATTATTGGCACTCACTAATGAGTAGCTATACTAATTGGTTTTGACAACCTTTAGGTTTACGGGCAAATCCACACGTTTTATCAAATCTTACCATACTAATGAGTATCAATTAAGACCAGAAGTTCATAGGTGATTTGATTGTATAATAATATTATGAATTGCAATAACACTTTCCAATTTGTTTGTTTGACATTTATGTAAACAAATTTCTTACAGACCCTTTACAATGGAAAATAATGTGAAACTCTAACCATATTGTTATTAAAGGCACCTTTTGCTTGGGGGCCTATTAAGCCTGGGTCTGCTATTCCTACAAAGCCGTATTTGTTCAATGGAACTTAGATCATTAAAACTAATGTCCAACCCTATTTTGATATTCGTATTAATAATGATTGTTTTTGGGAAGGAAGGGAAGTTTGTTTAAGGTTTTGATGGAACTAGCTTAATATACCTAATTTGTTTATTCGTGCACTGAATATTTATGCATAATTACCTAGAATTAATAAAAAAATGCAGCAACTTGTACCATCATTTGTTTTTTTATAAGAACACTTATACTTTTTAACTACACTTTGTTATTTTTTTTTTTTAATTTTTTTTTTATGGAGACACACAGTATTAACAATAAACAAAAGGTAACACAAATACAAAGCACACACACCACAACAACACACATTTCAATATTTTTTTCTGTCATAGTTTAATTTCTAAAGGATGACTTGAAACGAGCTGTGCACCTTCGCTGCATTTTTTTATAAATTCAATAATAATATAGCCTATAAACTAATTTATTCAAGTTATTATAAGTTGTTTCGAATCTTCCCTAGTTCTAGTTTTAGATTTAAAAAATAATAATTTTACTTACAATGTTTCATGGCCGGTGACTTAATTTAATTGTTTTATTAATTTACAATCACGCTGAAAAGACGCTTGAGGGCTTTGCAATTTTTGATACTATTCAAACGCGTCATGAAAGTTGGAACAATAGACTTCTATAACCAACCTTACATCGAAATTATGTTATTGTTTCGCTCGCCACACTGTACCTCAAAAAATTAAACATTGAAAGCGATTACTGCGCAGATATAACTTGGTACGATTTAATTTTCGATTGAAAGCATAATTAGGGAATCAATTTTTAGGACAGATTTTTGACAGGTAATCTGTAATTACCTGTTAAAAAACCGTCAAATTGTTTCCTAAATAATCGACCACAAACCACATGACAATCTCAGAAAAGGATTTGTTTTCTATAATAATCTTAAACTTATGGTTTGGTCACTTTTGGAACCAAAAGCCAAAATTGAACCAAAGTAAGAAACAAAATTGGCCAAAAAAGTCCCCAAGCGTTCTTTCGATCATTGCACATTAAAAAAAATAACTTACCAACATTTTGTAATTTAATATTTACTTATTATGAAGTTTCTGCAATATTTTTTGACACAAAACAGCTATTCTATAAGAATTTCGTTTGTCTTTAGTCATTAAAAATGTCATAAATAAACATAGCATTATGTTCCTATTATCCTTTTTATATATATATTTTTTTATCTAACAAATATTGCATTATTTGTCAGATTGAAAAGTGATTTTACACCCCTTTCATTGCAATTAGCAATAAATTCTTGGTATTTTCTAAACACCAATTTTAATGCAAAACCACGATTCATAATATACTCAAAAGTTTTTTCTAGTCAATTTGTTTAATGCACACCTAATAATCGTGCGAAAAATATAATTAGGGACAAATCCGCAATTTTTAGTGAAATATTTTAATGTAGTGATTTCTTTTTTATACATAATAATTACTGTCCCTTAAAATTTTTCCTCCTACATTCCTTTTTCTCGTATACAATTACAAAATGAATTGTTTACAGCAAAAATTCCAAATTAATGCAACGATCATGTACCTAGTTAAGATTTTATCATTAATTAATTGACATTTTTACTCCCAAATAATATATTTTTATTATTTTCGACTTGAAATTAAGTTCTTTTTTAATGATAAAACTGCACATTCTTAGAAATTGGGACTTAAGGCCCCCTTTAAGGCCCCAGAAAAGGCTAGACTATTTGTGGGCCTTTTTGCGCCTATATTTTCTAAAATACTATTTGTATCTGCATAAGCTAATATATAAACGTAGGACATTTCGTTACTTTTAAGTACTTCCATTCATCGTAAAATATAACTGGCAGAAATTAATTTGAGTCGAATTTTGTCAAAGTTTAATAATTTTTGTGGGTTGTATTAGGGTCTGCGTTTTGTGTAAGGGTGGATAAGGTTTCATTTGTAGAGAATAATTTATAGCGAATGATGAATTATAGTAGTTATCACAAAATTATTAATATTCATTTGTTGTACTTTATCGAGGCAAAATCGAAAATGAAATCTATCATGCAAGTCCCAATTCTAGCCTGATGAGCAAGTATTCTGAAATGTCTTAGATTTTTATAGGTATATATTTTAAAATATAAAAAATGAGTGATGTGATGATTTTGTAATGTTTTCTTGAAAGCGGTAAAACTTAATTTGTACGAAATATTGTCACAGAGTAAAAAACTTTGTTTTCCAAGGATCCTCTCAGCTATAAGTAACGACTTACGAGTCAAGTGGAAAGTGTTGTTAAAGTTATTTATTGCTTGTATCGTTGATTAGCTGTTTTATAATGGAACTATAATATATAAGAACCTAGTTGATGTGTGTTTTATTTACAGCTTTCCCAATCTCAAAACAGAGTTGATTTAAATTAACACAGAGTCCAAGGGACAATTTAAAACTTTACATTCATCGCTTTGATGGTCTGCAACCTTGCAACTCTGTGTCATTCTACTTAAATAGATCATTAGCGTCAGGTAAAAAAACCTCTGGGGAGTATAGTACTACATCTTAATGAAAGTGTGACTGGCGATATAACTTGACACTACCATCGTCGCACCTCACTACCGCAAAATGGATCTTGATGCTAACAATATGTACTTACCAATTATATTACTTAAATTAAAAAATGATAGATACCTACTTATGTCAAAAACCTTCATTTAAGATACACATTCGAGCCAGGCCCCCAATCTAAAGGGGCCCAGTGAAACTTTAAACTTCTTATTATGATGCTACTTTAAAGTTTACAAGTAGCTAGTAGGTAGTTCGCGTACGCGAAGGCGTGAACAATCTCTCAACACTCGTGTTTCGCAGTTGTCGCGGGCTTTCGCAGCCGTTCGCGCCACGAGTGTAGAGCCCACTTTACAGTTAAGTAGGTACCTCCATTGACCTAATATAGGTCAATGCTTTTAGGACGTCTTGTAAAATAATAATCTGTGCCAGTATGGTAGAATCTTGGATGAAGGATTATAGGTAGAATAGAATAGAATAGAATAGATTTTTATTCAAGTAGACTTTTACAAGAGCTTTTTAATCGTCAAAATAATTTACCACTGGTAGAGGCGTGGTTAGAGAGACGAGCTTGTGAATTCTGCCTTTTTAATGAGGAAATAACTATGTAACTATGACGTAAAATATTCAATATTTAATAGATATTTAACTAAAGATTTGATCCGTGGATAGTTATAAAATCATAGGATTTAGGTATTTGCAGTCCATAATCTAAGGATTTATAAACGTTTTAATTTTGTAGGTAATGATTTTTTATCGATTGTCAAATGTCAATTTGAGTTTGACATAAATCAGCTGGGAACCGAATTTCGATATCTAAAAACGCAAGGTTATAAAGATTTAAAGCGAATTTAATCATTTCTATAAAAAAATAAGAAATAATCAGTAGATTATTGATAGATAAACATTTGAAACGAACTTATCTTCATTGCCACGCCTCTGCAATATCAGTTCATTCATATACTTTGAACCGAATGCACGTTCGATACTTTGTGAACAGGGTTAACTGATAAGGAATTTATATTTATTTACGATTTCTATAAGGATAAGTGTTTAAAATGTCAGTGCTAAACAACTTCACAGTGTCAATAGCCAAGGGAATAAGGCGTAAGTATTTTTTTTATCATTTCATCACTAGAGAGTCTAGAAACTTATCAAGTAGTTTGGCGTAACAAAAACAGTTACAATAACTGTTTATTATCGTGCGATCAACTTTTGCAATTTTTTTGCACACTTTGCTGACGTGATAATGGTCTGGTTTTTTTTTTTTTTTTAGGTCATTTTTTTTTTTATTGAAAATATTACAATAAAAATTAAAGCTAGCCTTATCTAATTACTATACAAATCATGCCCGCGTGGAATGGTGCCAAGAATACTGGCTGCATTTCCGCGTTGGACGGCCAGGCTGATCCGTTGCGCAAAAAATGAGCCAGCCCTTCTGTCACCCGATGAGGCTATTGTTAATTTTTATCAAGTTTATAATTATTTTGTAACATTAACCCTAATCACCTTTCTTACTTATTATCTTCAATACGTAGCAGGCAATTTTGCAACATGTGCAAAACGAGTTTTCGCGAATATTTCTAGACAGGTTTTTTAGTACATAATTTGCATAAAGTTATTTATTACGTCCATGGATAAAGTTGATTTTTTTATGAATGTCAGAGTTATAGGTATTAATTTTGCATCTTAGTCTTTTGTATTAAATATTCATTCAAACACCAAAGGCTAATAACTAATTAAATGACAGTTTCAAAATGATGTAGGTTTATAACAGGAAGGCCCCTGGTTCTTTCCTAGCTATGGAAATTTTAATAGTTAATTTCTAAACTTAGAAGTGGGAAATGTCTGGCTCCATTTCTAGCAGAATTAATTTAGGGATTTGATTGTCATGATTAACCCATTCCAACCCATTTATGGAGAACTAGAGAATGCCTGCAACTGTCTGCGTGGATTTAGGTTTTTAAAGATTCCCTGTTCGAAACTGTTTGATTTTCTGGGATAAAAAGTTGCCTATGTCAATTACAGAGACGCAAGCTACCTCAGTACGTTTCATACAAATCTGTTAAGTGGATGGATTTTTGGGAATCCTGTGGGAACTCTTTGATTTTCCGGAATCAAAGGTAGTCTGTCCCAGAGATATAAGCTAACCCTGTACCAAATTTTGTCAGAATCGATTAAACCGTTGGGCCATGAAAAGGTAGCAAACAGTCACAGACAGACAGACACACTTTCCCATTTATAATATTAGTATGGATTCTCAAGTATGCAGGTTTCCTCATGTTTCACTCCTGAAGTAAGTGATAATTGCTTTAAATGCAAATTCTCCATTCTCAAAGATGTATGAAGTCTGTCAATCCAGACTCGGTCAGTGTAGTGGACTATGGCTTAAATTCTTGTTATTCTGAGAGGAGATTCATTCTCAGTAGTGTTTGATGGTGATTCTGAAGGATATCAGTATATAATAATAACAGCATAAAAGTACTTAAGTAGGTACTTAAATGTTATTTCTTCCTGTTTATGATTGAATCTATGTTATCATTTAGCGAATAGATAGCTCCTGGATTGCAATAATTAACTTATAATAATATTATGATAATCCATACTTAATATAATAAATGCGAAAGTGTGTCTGTCTGTCTGCTACCTTTTCACGGCTCAACAGTTTAACCGATTCTGACGAAAGGTACAGGGTTAGCTTATATCCCGGGGACGGACATAGACTATTTTTTATCCCGGAAGATCAAAGAGTTCCCATGGGATTCCCAAAACCCCATCCGCTTAACCGATTTGTATGAAATTCGGTTCCGAGGTAGCTTGCGTCCCTGTAATTTACATAGGCAACTTTTTATCCCGGAAAATCAAACAGTTCCCACTGGAACTTTAATAACCTAAATCCACCCGGACGAAGTCGCGGGCATCCTGTAGTAACTAATAATGATTAGATCTGAATTTATAGAGGGAAGCTCTAATAAATTCCTTCATAGCTGCTATTCATATTCTTCTTATCTTTACTCTGTGAGGTTGGCACAGCATGTATTCTTCTTCAACTCGCTTCTGTCATCAGTCAACGCAATCCATCCACCTTCTCTTTGGTCTTCCTCTCTTCTTTTTTTCCTTCCATTTGTATATTAATATAGTGGGCACAAAACAAGTACTCCAACATGAAGTTGCAATATTATGATAATTTGCATAAGTCATAGATTAAGGATTAAATGTACAAGCCCAGCTGAGATCAATTTTTAACCGACTTTGTAACGTGTACCTTAGCGGTCCCGTTACATCCTTTATTTAGATCGCATATTTTTATTAACATAACCTGAAATCTGTTAGTAGACCTTTTATACGTCATATGTCAGTGTCCCAAACTTCACCATGACGTTTCTAAGGCGTGACGTTTGGGAATGTAATTCAACGATCTGTCAAACCTTCTTTCATATTGGAAAAAAAAAACTAGTAACATTTTTGACAGCTCGTTTACCGAATGAAGTTGGCATCTTTCGGTGGCCATTTTGAAGGTTCACTTTTCTTCCTACATAGACACGCAAACATTTGCTCGTCAATTATTAATTTTTAAAAATGTGAAAGTTAAACTAAATAAGTATAATACATATTTATGGGCCAGAGGGCTATAGAGTGGTAGGACACGGCGCTTTTAGCGGTAAGTGTTCATTTTTCTACCCAATTTCGCCATTAGAACATTGAATTTTCCAACAAGAAAATGAATGAAAATTTTAACCTAACATTTCCTTGTTACAGCCGTTGATCCTAGATCGTTGATCCTAGATTGTTATCATTTAACGCCTCATTTGAGCATTTATCATGAGGATTTTCCCGTAAATTTCATTTTGGATCGTACATGTTACGTTTTATATCGGATTCCATCCCGGAATTGGTGTGATGGAATGCAGTTTTCGGCCTGTGGAATTAGTTAGATATTCGACATGTGCCTAGCTTATTCTCTATTTTAACAAATTTTGTGATAATTTGGACTTTATTTTTTTATAACCTAGTGTGTGGCCATGTGGCCCAGGTACTATAAGTTTGTTTATTTTTGATCATTGTATCTATATATATGACATATAAAATTAAGACAAGAACAAAGGGGCGATACCTATTATAAATTGTCATATTTTTTTTTCCTCTTTAATAAATAAAATTTGTATAAAACTTTAAAAATTTAATAAATTAATTTTTAATAATAAATTTTAAATTCTTTGATTTTTATTCACCAATATTTATTTCTTGAGGACATTTGGCGTCCCGGAATAGAGAGCACGGCTAGGTGGACCGAATCTCTGACTTGCGATTAAAAGTCCAAGCCTCGGCAAGTCTATCTGTGGAGATTTCTATCCAGCTGGCTGGCGCCCGAAGGTTTTCCCTAAATCCATTCTATATATATATATTTTGTCAGCTGGAAGTAAAAGTAAGGAATTAATTCTATTGTTTTGTTTTTTTTAAATAAATTTTATTTTAAATTTTTCACCTATTGGGTGGTGAAAAATTTTCTTTGTTACATTTGGCGGCCCCGAACAGGGACTGATTTTTATTTGGGAACCTAGTTGTGTTGATTCTCATAGTATTAGTGAATAAATATTTTAATTGTTCTCGTTCTTGTCTTAATTTGTATTTTTTGTAATATTTTAAGGTGTATTGTATTCTTGTAACTTATTTTTTTTTGAATATTGTATGCCTAGATACTAAGATGTTTGTTTTAGCATAGCTAATTTAAGTGTGCTCGCATAGTTAATAAGCGTAGTTTATTTTGAGGTTTTTATATTACTATTATTTATGTGTTACTAGTGAAAATGCTACATACCTAAAAAGGCCATTTCTTTGTAAGAAACGGAGCCAAAAACTTGATAGGTGTCGCTGTGACCAGTTTTCTCTTGAAAATGATAGGTGCACGATGATGGAAAATCTATTTTATTTAATTTTATCTATTTTTTTTAGGCTTTTTGGAAATTTTGTTAGAAGAATCTTCTAGAGAATAGACAGCGTTTGTAGTCCCAGGTCGTGGTCTATTTGTATTCGTTAGGATGTTATTTGGTATGACAAATGCACCGTCGAATTACACAGACTTTCTGATCGTTTGTTTGGACCAGAGTTTGATAACAAACTTTTCTGTTATCTAGATGATATTATTTTAGTTTCAAAAGATTTTGAAAGTCATTTAGCATTGTTGGATAAAGTTGTTGAAGATTGTAATAACCATCATTTTGAAGACATCTAAACAGCTCGCTAGGAACGATACTTTTGCCAGACTAGCGCCCTCGCCGGGCAACTTTTCCTAATTTTATACTTGCGAGGCCAAAACAGCGCGATGCCATCGCTACTATTGCGAGACCTAGCGCATTTTTCGCCCCAATTTTTATATAATGCTATATAATTTTATATTAATGATTAAAACCTACTTTACGGGACCTCTTCCCAGAATTTGCTATATGTTACCATAGTAGAAATATAAATATGAGTGAAATCGTAGTTAAATTCATAAAGTAAGTTTATTTTTATAAAAAAGTACTTGTTTCGATGTCTAACTTGCTCTTATTAATGATTTATATCATGCAAATGTCGGAAGGTCACAATATTCACAAATACAATAAATACTTATAGTAGAAATCATAGAAATGTTTAAATTAAATTATCAAGGATAAGAGAAAAACCTTTACTTGTTTTCGATTAATGTAGATGCTTGCCTAGAACTTATTGTAAAACTTACTACTAGATAAAACCTCATAAATATCCTAAATTCTTTTAAGATTAATTTTATATAAAATTTATTCATTGGCCAAAAAGCCACTCTTTTTGTATAGAAGCATCGCCATCTCCTTTTAATGTAAGCCATTTATTAAAACAATACTAAAAACATGTAAAAACTATTCTCCCATATATAAGTTACCTATAAGTTACCTCGCCGCTAGTTTAGAATATACTGGGAGCCATGTTTTACCCCCACTACACGGATTTACATTGTAATATTTTTTCAATAAAGAGTTTTGGAAATTCGAACGCCTCCGACCGTATATAAGCGGGCACTTTCAATGCTCAGCACGCACTTCAACTCTACGGCTCGAGGCGAGCGGACTTCCGTCCGCCTAACAAGAAAAGGTGTTTTACTTCTACACCCCTCCCCGCTGTGGTTCTGATCAACCGATCCGCCACAAAAGTATATCAAAGATTAAAAGATTCTGGACTTACAATTAACTTAAATAAATTTGAATTTTGCTAAAGAATATAATATTCCAAAAATATTTCATAACATACTCCTCAGAATAATCCAGTAGAACGCTTTAACAAAACTATTGAGACTTGTCTAGCATGCTATGTTGAAAGTGACCATAGAACGTGGTCTAAATATTTACCCCATGTTCAGGCAGCTATTAATGGCACTATTAATTTAGTTACAGGATACACACCTAATTTTCTTATGTTTGGTAGGGAAGTTTTCCTTGATGGATCCTTACATAAATTTTATTCTATCTCTGACCCTTCAGAGTTAACTATTGGTAGTCGTTCAGATTATTCGGACGCACTTCTTACTTTGAGTAATATTTTTGATAAAACTGTTAGTAATCTGGCCAAGTCATATAGACGAAATGCCAAATACTACAATGAAGGAAGAAAAAGCATTTCTTATTGTGTTGGAGACACAGTTTGGAGGCGCAACTTTGTGCAATCCAATGCTGCTTCTTTCTTTTCCGCAAAATTAGCCCCTAAATTTGTTAAATGTAAAATAATAAAGAAAATTTCAGATAATGTATATTTATTAAAAGATTTGGAAAAAAATAGTACAGGTAGATACCATATAAAAGATATTCTTAAAATTTGACAAAATTAAAACTTAAAATTAATTTTAACAGGAAAAGAATCTAGCAGAAGCTAACACAATAAGGACTCATTATTATTTTGTGTAGGATTTTTGGCTCCTTTGTCAGTCCTACCGATTTGTAGGTTGCGGCTATGCAGTTGCTCCGCATTACCTCCTTTTTTTTTGTATATATTGTATATTTTTGATTTTATAGTTCTGTTTATAAGAGATCTTTTGGTAGCGGTTATGCAGTTGCTTCGTTTTACCAGGCTCTTGAAGAACTCATTTTGGTTGCGGTTTTGCCTTTGTTTGCACCGTATTACCTAATTTTGTTGTAAATATGTATAGTTTTCTTTTAAGGGATTACGGTTTAGCACATGCCCCGTATTATCCTCCTGCTTGTTCTGCTATAGTCAGTCAGGTAGTTTTGTAAATATGTACAGATCTTTTGTGGGATCATGGTTGGCACATGCTCCATGTTATCCTCCTGCTTGTGTCTGTTTTATCGGGCAAGTAGATGTATATATTTTTTTTTTATGTGGGTCTTTAGTACTCATCCTTGGCCTTGTCTCACACATGTGGACATGTTCGCTAGGTCCTTGCTTTAGGCAGGACGATGTTTTAGGTGTTGCTCTTTTGTAGCGCATCTTTATTTTGGATGGTTCGACAATGCGCGGCGAGGGTGCCTGAGTGCTTTGTTCGGTTGCATACCATTCCGAAAACCCCTTAGCTAGGTTAGTTCGTCAATACGCGGCGAGGGTGCCTCAGTGGATTGATCAGTTGCATACTAACTCTAGACTCTTTTTATTTTGGCTTATGTTGTGTTAGGTTGGTTTGCCATTTCACGGCGTTGATGCTTAGTGTCTTGGTCAGTAGTATACCAATCCTAATCACACACTCTTTAGAAAGTTTTCTTCCCTTCTTAGCTAGTTTGGTTTGCCATTTCACAGCGTTGATGCTAGTGTCTTGGACAGTAGTATACCAATACTATGCAATTCTAGTTTAGGAATTTTGTTTTAATGGATTGCTTCTCAATCTGTATTTATTAATGATTATTTGGTTGTTTTGGCTTACATAAATTTAGATATTTAACTTTCCTTTTGTTTGGTAGTTCCCTTTGTTTTGTCTTATAGAATTGTTTAGGGTAAAGAAAAAAAAAGGTTTTTTTTTCTTTTCTCTAGAAAGGGGAAATTGTAACGTGTACCTTAGCGGTCCCGTTACATCCTTTATTTAGATCGCATATTTTTATTAACATAACCTGAAATCTGTTAGTAGACCTTTTATACGTCATATGTCAGTGTCCCAAACTTCACCATGACGTTTCTAAGGCGTGACGTTTGGGAATGTAATTCAACGATCTGTCAAACCTTCTTTCATATTGGAAAAAAAAAACTAGTAACATTTTTGACAGCTCGTTTACCGAATGAAGTTGGCATCTTTCGGTGGCCATTTTGAAGGTTCACTTTTCTTCCTACATAGACACGCAAACATTTGCTCGTCAATTATTAATTTTTAAAAATGTGAAAGTTAAACTAAATAAGTATAATACATATTTATGGGCCAGAGGGCTATAGAGTGGTAGGACACGGCGCTTTTAGCGGTAAGTGTTCATTTTTCTACCCAATTTCGCCATTAGAACATTGAATTTTCCAACAAGAAAATGAATGAAAATTTTAACCTAACATTTCCTTGTTACAGCCGTTGATCCTAGATCGTTGATCCTAGATTGTTATCATTTAACGCCTCATTTGAGCATTTATCATGAGGATTTTCCCGTAAATTTCATTTTGGATCGTACATGTTACGTTTTATATCGGATTCCATCCCGGAATTGGTGTGATGGAATGCAGTTTTCGGCCTGTGGAATTAGTTAGATATTCGACATGTGCCTAGCTTATTCTCTATTTTAACAAATTTTGTGATAATTTGGACTTTATTTTTTTATAACCTAGTGTGTGGCCATGTGGCCCAGGTACTATAAGTTTGTTTATTTTTGATCATTGTATCTATATATATGACATATAAAATTAAGACAAGAACAAAGGGGCGATACCTATTATAAATTGTCATATTTTTTTTTCCTCTTTAATAAATAAAATTTGTATAAAACTTTAAAAATTTAATAAATTAATTTTTAATAATAAATTTTAAATTCTTTGATTTTTATTCACCAATATTTATTTCTTGAGGACATTTGGCGTCCCGGAATAGAGAGCACGGCTAGGTGGACCGAATCTCTGACTTGCGATTAAAAGTCCAAGCCTCGGCAAGTCTATCTGTGGAGATTTCTATCCAGCTGGCTGGCGCCCGAAGGTTTTCCCTAAATCCATTCTATATATATATATTTTGTCAGCTGGAAGTAAAAGTAAGGAATTAATTCTATTGTTTTGTTTTTTTTAAATAAATTTTATTTTAAATTTTTCACCTATTGGGTGGTGAAAAATTTTCTTTGTTACAACTTCCAAAAAAGGAGGTTCTCAATTTGTCGGGATCTTTTTTAAAGATTCTTTTTGTAAAGAATTTACAACAAAACAATCTTGGATTAAGAATGTACATATTAAGAATGCTCTTATCTCTGAGTAGAGATAGAGAAATCTTTAAGTTCCAATCACATGACTGCAGGTGTTTCAGTAGTACAAATGCCAGTTTCGCCTTTTATAGATTACTAGCTGACGCCCGCGACTTCGTCCGCGTGGATTTAGGTTTTTCGAAATCCCGTAGGAACTCTTTGGTTTTCCGGGATAAAAAGTAGCCTATGTGCTAATCCAGGGTATAATCTATCTCCATTCTAAATTTCAGCCCAATCCGACCAGTTTTTTGCGTGAAGGAGTAACAAACATACACACACACACACACACGCATACAAACTTTTGCCTTTATAATATTAGTGTGACTAGCTGACGCCCGCGACTTCGTCCGCGTGGATTTAGATTTTTCGAAATCCCGTGGGAACTCTTTGGTTTTCCGGGATAGAAAGTAGCCTATGTGCTAATCCAGGATATTATCTATCTCCATTCCGAATTTCAGCCCAATCCGTCCAGTAGTTTTTGCGTGAAGGAGTAACAAACATACACACACACACACATACAAACTTTCGCCTTTATAATATTAGTGTGATTAGTGTGATACTAATAGATGCACCTTACTACAGTTTTATTATAAACTTAGATTGGTATGGGGATTTCGTCTGTGTTGGTGTTAGCTGGCGGGCGTGCTCTGCCTTTTTGGAATGTTTTTTTTTTTGTTAATACTGACTGGAAAGCGCTCTAAGGGGGTGCCGTGCGTATGTCGGCGAGCGCCGGCACAGAGCGGGGTCCATACTTGTATAGTTTAACTAACTTGTTACAAATAACTACAAACTTGACATTGGCTAATCTTTGTAAAGCCAGACGAGAGAGAAAAAAAAAAAAAGATTGGTATAAGTAGTTTATTTATTTGAAGTAAAAACAAATAAGAAAAGATAAAGGATAGGTATGTACAATATTTGCTTTGTTATGATCTAGATAAGCGTTAGAGTTTTGTTTAATAACATGTTATAAATAGAAATTGTGGACTATTCTATTAACATCAATTGAAGTTCAACAAACAACAAGTGTAAATTAAAAATTTATAACACCCCCGACAAAGTATCTGAGTTTTCCAAAACATCATTTTCAAATAAATAATTATGTATCAAGGCAACGTCCATCTTGACAGCTTGACATATTTTGTCAATGGACATAATATTATGAACCTAACGGTTATGTAACCTTCTTTTCTACAAGAAAACTAGAAAAGAGCTGATAACTCTTAAACGGCTGCACCAATTTTTTTGGATTATAGCTAAGAACACTCTCGATCAAGCCACCTTTCAAACAAAAAAAAGTAAATTAAAATCGGTTCATTCGTTTAGGCGCTACGATGCCACAGACAGATACACAGATACACAGATACACAGATACACAGACACACAGATACACAGATACACAGATACACACGTCAAACTTATAACACCCCTCTTTTTGGGTCGGGGGTTAAAAACAATCTATTATTCTCACAGATTGCTACGTACTTGTCTTGTTTTGTTTATTTTCACACTTATACCTGTGCTTATACCTGACTAGATGATGCCCGCAGCTTCGCCCGTGTGGATTGGTCAGATCCCCTGCAGCATCAGGATTGAGGAGTTGGAATCCTTTATGGAACAATGTCGCAAAGTTCCTCTATCGATTAAAAAAAAACTACGCGAATCGGTTCAGAAATCTCGAAGATAAACACATAGGTAGAAAAAGTAGAAAAACCCAACTCCTCTATTTTTAAAGTCGTTTAAAAAAGTAGCCTATGTCACTCCTTGGTCAATCTTCTTCTTGTCTGTGAAATTTCCGTCAAAATAGGTTCAGCAATTCCGAAGATTAGCCCGTTCAAACAGACAGTCATTTTAATTTTATTTTTTAGTATAGAATATATATATATTTTCCACGCCATTCCATTCTACGCCACGTCATGCCATGCCATGCCATGCCATATTAAGCCACGCCACGCCATATCCCAATTTTGCTCAGACTTAAAAAGAGTCGGATTTTATAATAAGGAGCATCCATCTGTCTTGTTTTAATCCTAGGTACCTAAAGTGAGCTAAGTCAAAGTATACTCTATAGATATCAGCCTAAGGGCGTTTGTGCACTCATTCGTATTAAATTCGTATTCGTTATCGTAAAAATCCTATGCAAAGTGGCCGCCCGCGTACGCGTGTGCACTCTTTCGTATTTTTACGATTCGTATGTGATGGATTTTTGACGTAAAAATACGGATCGTATTCTTACGAAAACGAATACGAATGAGTGCATAAATGCCCTTAGTGATTAAATAGGAACAGAATAGGTACCTACCTAAGTAGATTAATAGGTAATATTATGTAAGTATACATATATTTTTATTCGAATAAACTTTTACAAGTGCTTTTGAATCGATTTAATGATTTTCCACCGAGAAGAAACCAGCAAGAAACTCGGTGGTTGCTCTTTTTGTTCAATGCAACAATGCACAGTTGATTCACAAGTTCTGTTTGATTAAAGTTGTACCCTGTTGGTATTTTTCCCACGCACTTTGTCAAAGCGACTACGCATTTCATCGATCATCAAAAACACCAGGGGACATTGTTATCTAATCTAATCATTAATCATTAGTTATTGATTACCCCTAATAGCTGTGACGTTCTAAAATTGGATAAACTGATAATTCAAGGACGAACTAGGTTTTCGACCTCTAAGTCTGATATCTATAGAGCGCACTTTGACCTTGGTAATTACAAGTTAAATGTAATTTTAAGATCTTCATAAAGTGTCACAAAATGAAGAGCTTTTGAAAGCTGTTTTCTTCAAACAATAGGTATTTAAACAAGTGTAAATTAAAAATTTATAACACTCCCGACAAGTGAAGGTTACAGTAACTAGAAAAGAGCTGATAACTTTCAAACGGCTGAACCGATTTTCTTGGATTGTAGCTAAGAACACTCGATCAAGCCACCTTTCAAACAAAAAAAACTTAAATTAAAATCGGTTCATTATTTTAGGAGCTACGCTGCCACAGACAGATACACAGATACATACGTCAAACTTATAACACCCCTCTTTTTGGGTGGGGGTTAAAAAGAGCTGATAACTTTCAAACGGCTGAACCGATTTTCTTGGATTATAGCTAAAAACACTCTCGATCAAGCCACCTTTCAAACAAAAAAAAAACTAAATTAAAATCGGTTCATTAGTTTAGGAGCTACGATGCCACAGACAGATCCACAAATACACACGTCAAACTTATAACACCCCTCTTTTTGGGTCGGGGGTTAAAAAATATGTAAAACACTGTTTCCCGAAAAAAAATCTAAAGCCCGTATTTTTGATGCTGGTAACCCGTAAATCTGGAAGTGGCAGGTTGCCACCTGCACTTCCAGATTTACGGGTCCCTACTTGCATCCCGAAGACGGGACAAGGACATATGTTGCTTTTATTCCGTAAAATCAAAGAGTTCCCAGTGTCCCACGCTCCAAACTGACCGACTTGGTATCAACACCTAGATTTTTCACTTACTGGTAAGTGGTAATTGCTAAAAAAAACTGACGACTAAGCTAATCTTCTCTTGTCTTGAAACTGGTAGACCTACGTACCTTGTAGGTAGGTATTAGTAGGTAATAAACGTCAAGATTTTACTGCACCGTTACAAAACGCAGATCTTTTCGTTCACGTATCGATATAGAAAAATCTACTCACTCATAATTTTAAAAATAGTAGGTAAATTCATTGCAGTAAATAGTTTTGCAACTTTACGTTGTTAAAAAATCTGGTCAAGTGCGAGTTGGACTCGCACATGAAGGGTTCCGTATCATTGTACAAAAAATAGCACTTGTTAATTTTATTAATTTATTATTTGTTATGGCGGCAATAGAAATACATGTTCTGTGAAAATTTCAACTCTATCTATTACGGTTCACGAGATACTGACGCTGACAGACAGACGAACGGACGGACGGACAGCGGAGGCTTCGTAATTGGGAACCGTTGGCACCCTTTGGGCACAGAACCCTAATTAGTGTTCAAATGTGTGTCGGAACACGTATGAAGTAGGGTTCTGTAATCCGTAGTAACGTAGTTGTTAAAAACTTTGACGGTCGTTATTTCATGAGGGGTCTCTCCGTCACTCGCTTCATACAAACGTAGTTCCAATTTCATTTGAATATTAAGCAATCAAAGTCCATGAAATTTTGCAGACATTTTAGAAACTAATATCTATGTCTGTGGTTTTCCAGATTTCTGTTAAAATATTCGGTTTCAAAGTTACGCGGTCTTAAAAATTTACATACAAATCTTTGAGCCCCTGTAATTTTAAAACTACATATTTTTAGAAAAATCTAAAACACCACAGATACAGATATTAGTTTCTAGAATATGTCTGCAAAATTTCATGGACTTTGGTTGCTTAATATTCAAATGAAATTGGAACTACGATTGTATGAACCGAGTGACGGAGAGAGCCCTGTTAAACGAAAGATTTTGTCAAAATCTGTCTAAGAAATCTCTTGATGATTTTAATATACCTATTAAATTACTCAACTGTGTGTGGTTTACGTTTTTTCCGGTTCTAGCTTTTCATGTTCAAGAGGTAAGTTATAAGTAGGTCCTACCCTGACTTTTTTTTCAAAATTTAAATTATGCCGAATTTCAACTTTACAAGCTTATTTTTACTGTGACACACAAACAGACGGATTGGACGAAACTGTAAGGAGTTCTTAGCGAGACATTTCACCGCAATTAATAGCCTCATCTGATGACAGAAGGGCTGGCTCATTTTTTGCGCAAAGGATCAGCCTGGCTATCCAGCTGGGAAATGTAGCCAGTACTCTTGGTACCATCCCATGTGTACGTAATTTTTACAGTAGTTATAAAGGTAGCTTTAGGTTTTATTGTAACATTTAAAAAAAAAGGGATTTATTGTTTTACCAAGGAACCCTAAAAAGCTCATGCGTAAGTGACTTGGTAAAAATAAGATCAAGGCCGAGCGGTTGATTGGATAAATTGAAACTTGTACTGGATCCAGTTGAAAGCGTATATGAAAGATGCTTTTCAATTATAATACATAGCAGATAAAGTACAATGTAATAAGGATGAATCATTGTGATATATTTATCATACTATGATATATATTATAGCTAACCAGCCGCAGTTTCCCTTGAGCGGAATTTTCGAAAATAAGTGAGGGGGGAAATTTACCAAAAATCCTTAAACACATAGGTTAGGTGTAGGGAATTATCGAGGTTACAACTTGAAACAATTATGAAAATACAAACTTTCATCCCCTATTTAACCTCTTTATAGGGGTGAAATTTCAAAAGAAACCGCCCAAGTGCGGGTCAGACTCGCGCACTGAGGGTTCCGTACTCTTGTATTTTTTCCAACATTTTGCACGATAAATTAAAAACTATTATGCATAAAAATAAATGATTCTAGGTCAACGGAAAGTACCCTATAGGTTTCTTGACAGACAGACAGACAGACAACAAAGTGATCCTATAAGGGTTCCGTTTTTCCTTTTGAGGTACGGAACCCCAAAAATCCTTTCTGTGGGCAGCGAGCGTCTACATCATAAAAGAAACCTATTGTCTATCAAGATTCTCAGTGGGTAAGGCAGGGAAGTGGCAATATCAGTAATTTCACGAATTTCCTAAGGATATATCTATCATAATATATATATTATATATCACTAAATCTCTTGTCTCGTGTCATTGCCGTTCGCGCCGCCATTTTAGAAAAATGGCGCTCAAAAACAGTTTTTGACGATATCTTTATTCCACCACATTTTACGATGAAAATGGTTATGTAATAAATTAAGAGGGCTCTCTCCGTCACTCGTTTCCACTCGTTTCATACAATCGTAGTTCCAATTTCATTTGAATATTAAGCAACCAAAGTTCATGAAATTTTGCAGACATATTCTAGAAACTAATATCTGTGTCTGTGGTGTTTTAGATTGTTCTAAATATATGTAGTTTAAAAATTACAGGGGCTCAAAGATTTGTATGTGAATTTTTAAGATCGCGTAACTTTGAAACCGAATATTTTAACAGAAATCTGGAAAACCACAAACATAGATATTAGTTCCTAGAATATGTCTGCAAAATTTCATGGACTTTGGTTGCTTAATATTCAAATGAAATTGGAACTACGATTGTATGAAGCGAGTGACGGAGGGAGCCCTGTTAAACTAGACACAATTTCATACAGTATATGTCACAATATATTATAGTTAAAATTGTATACTGTTATAACTTTCCAGATAAGCCCCTTTTTGAGCACCAAATAACTGTACTATGTGGTGTGACACTGCGAAGTACGATAAAAATCATTCGAGAAACTTCTACATAGGTACTACGTAATAGTTAATACGCAAAAAAAATACAAAAGTAGATAACATATAGATAACATAGTAATATCTACCAATGACACTAATACTAGTGGTAATTGCGTGCAACGCTATGCGCGAAAAACCGGCCAAGTGCGAGTCAGACTCGCGCACTGAGGGTTCCGTGCTCGGGTATTTTTCCAACATTTTGCACGATAAATCAAAAACAATTATACATAAAAATAAATGAAAATCTGTTTTAGGATGTACAGGTAAAGCCCTTTCAGATGATAGTTATCTAACTTTGAAAATTGAAACACATATTTTTTTTTTAAATTATGTAAACCACAAATTCGTGGTTTTCAGATTTATTCCTGTACTTGTGCTATAATACCTACCTACCTGCCAAATTTCATGATTCTAGATCAACAGGAAGTACCCTATAGGTTTTCTCGACAGACACGACAGACGGACAGACAGACATACAGACAACAAAGTATTCCTTTAAGGGTTCCGTGTTTCCTTTTGAGGTACAGACCCTAAAAATACAAAATTGGATAACATATCTATGATACATAAACTGGTGGTAGTTGCGTGCGACGCTATGCGCGAAAAAATGGCGATAACAGAATTATTGTTTTCAACGCATTTCACGACAATAAAGATTACAAACGACCCAATAACTCGTCACTTATCATCAAGTTGTAATTTTCCATTGGGGGTCTATATCGACGGTCTCATAGATAAAACGGTTATCCGCAGTAACTAGATTTTTGAGGAGAGCGTTTTTCAACTCAAACTGCGTTTTTTTGTGAATGACAAAGATAATTTTTGCCGTCACAAGCGTAAATTAAAAATTTATAACACCCCCGACAAGTGTAGGTTACAGTAACTAGAAAAGAGCTGATAACTTTCAAACGGCTGAATCGATTTTCTTGGATTATAGCTAAGAATACTCTCAAAGCCACCTTTCAAACAAAAAAAAACTAAATTAAAATCGGTTCATTAGTTTAGGAGCTACGATGCCACAGACAGTTACACAGATACACACGTCAAACTTATAACACCCCTCGTTTTGGGTCGGGGGTTGAAAACAATACTTCGTTAAAAGGGCATACGTCCTAGGGAATTTACTTTACTTAATTTTTTTCCAAAATACAATAGTCAATAATAATTATATAGATTTATTGAAAATATATAATTTTCAATAAATCTATATAATTGTAAATATATTTATTGAAATTATATTATCTTAAATAGGGTTTTAGACTGTAGTAATAAAATGATGTTATGTTTTGTATACCGGTAGTTTATGGGGCTAAAATTCATTTAAATTTTTATTTACTTTTAACATAATAATTAATTATTAACGTCACGCTGTACGGATAGCAATTAATGACGTCACAACTCACAAGGCGTAAACGAGAAATATTTTTATTTTTTTTAACATAAAAAAAATCCATATTTTCCGGCAAAAATTATTCTATTTTTATGTTATAAACATGGACCTATAAAATTTATTGGTCCATGCTTTTCTATTTTTATGGACCTATAATATTTATAGGTTCATGTTTTTCTATTTTTATGGACCTACAAAATTTATAGGTACGTGGTAATATATTTTTATGGACCTATAAAATTTATAGGTCCATGTTTTCAACATAAAAATAGAGTAATATCTGCGGGAACATTTGCACCACCAGATATAATCGGTTATGTGGCTCCAATACAAAATAAGTCAAGAGGTTGTGTAGATAAACACTGGAAATGTTTGGAATGCATCGCTAAAGATAGGTTTGTAAAGCGGTTATTATAACGGAGATAACACACTGCGTCTGATAATGTGGTAAAATTATTAATAAAGGAAAACTGATTATATTTGTTATGTTCTCCTGACCGAATTCCATATAAAAGAGTTAATGGAGTTCTATGATAACATTTTTTGGAGTCGGTGCCAATGAGGTGCCAATGTGGAGGCACAAACAATATGAAGAGCAGACGGTTCGTGCGGCTAATTGGCACCGGTTCCAAAAAATGTTATTATAGAACTATATTAACTCTTGTATCCATACAATCCATACTAATATTATAAATGCGAAAGTGTGTCTGTCTGTCTGTCTGCTACCTTTTCACGGCCCAACAGTTTAACCGATTCTGACGGGTACAGGGTTAGCTTATATCCCGGGGACGGACATAGGCTTTTTACCCCGGAGAATCAAAGAGTTC
Source organism: Maniola jurtina (assembly GCF_905333055.1). Classification (NCBI taxonomy): domain Eukaryota; kingdom Metazoa; phylum Arthropoda; class Insecta; order Lepidoptera; family Nymphalidae; genus Maniola; species Maniola jurtina. The sequence continues at coordinate 3,628,129 of NC_060055.1, read as the reverse complement.
CCACGGAATTCCTAAAAACCCATCCGCTTAACCGATTTGTATGAAATTTGGTACCGAGGTAGCTTGCGTCCCTGTACACCTTACATAGGCAACTTTTTATCCCGGAAAATCAAACAGTTCCCAAGGGATCTTTAAAAACCGAAATCCACGCGGACGAAGTCGCGAGCATCGTCTAGACTCTAGTACATAATAAATTCGGTAATAAATTAAATATTTTTTTCCTTTTTACCTAGTGTTTATGGTTATTGAAGTCGGTTTTTTTTTGAAAATATTTTAATTTTTTCTCGCTTGGTGTAAAAACCCTATTTACAATACATCTATTTGTTGTTACAGGACTTCGTCAAAGTTCCGAGTTGTGCGATCGGCTGTCGGGTCGGCGGCAACACGTCTCCAACGAGCCACGACTGAAGCTGGACAAGTGCCTCATCGTCTCCAAGGTCACCAGATACGAATATGAGAAGTAAGTTGAAAATATGCGCCGAACTATTAACTACTACATGATTTACGAGGAACCAAAAGCTTAATTTGCTATAATCCGCCAAACCAAAGGAATCTGTATGGTGCAACATGCAGCATGCGACATGCACCGCCCGCCCTCCCACTGATAAACATGCAGGAAAAGCCATCCACCAAGCAAGCCTCTCCCTACATGCTTTTCCTGCATGTTTATCAGTGGGAGGGCGGGCGGTGCATGTCGCATGCTGCATGTTGCTCCACACAGATTTGTTTGGTTTGGCGGTTTGGTTCCTTGTATATCATGGACTTCCGCAAAATAACGCATACTTCTATAATACTAGATAATTGTCCGCGACTTCGTTCCCATGGATTTAGGTTTTTTAAAATCTCGCGGGAACTCTTTGCTTTTCCGGGATAAAAAGTTGCCTATGTCAGTTTCCGGGATGCAAGCTACCTCTGTACCAAATCCATAAATAATAAATGCGAAAGTGTCTGTCTGCTAGCTGTTAACGGCCCAATAGCTTAACCGATTTTGATGAAATTTGATTCAGAGTTAGCTTAATCCTGGGGACGGACATAGGCTTTTTATCCCGGAAAATCAAAGAGTTCCGACTCGACTGAAAAACAATTTTACTACATCTATCGCTATCTATCGACAGTCAGCGGGTAGTAGTTGGGTTTTAGTGCTGTTTCACTTTATTTCCTAGTTAGGGTTTAAAGATAGAATAAGAAATAGGCTCTAAAAATGTTTTGTCCCTTTCAGACACAGCCACGACAACATTGCAGATGCAGAACTGGAGAAGATATTAAGAAAGAGAGGGTCCGATTATGATTCAATGATCTCCAACCACAGGGAACAAAAGTCGTTCGAAGAGGGAGTCGCGAAGAGTCTGAAAGAGATGGGTTTACAAGTTGAAATGGCTACCAGGTAAATCTCTATCTATACTTCCTCCATACTAATATTATAAATGCGAAAGTGTGTCTGTCTGTCTGCTAGCTTTTCACGGCCCAATAGTTTAACCGATTTTGATGAAAGGTACAGAGTTAGTCAGTCAGTTTTCCCTTCCACCTATAATATGGGTACTTTCAAGTCAAGAGTGAATAGGCAACTTCTAGGCAAGCGCGCTCCATCTTAGGCTGCATCATCACTTGCTAGCAGGTCTGATTGCAGCCAAGCGCTAGTCTATATAATTAAAAAAAAAAAAGTTAGCTTACATTCTGAGGATGGACATAGGCTACTTTTTATCCCGGAAAATTAATGAAAGGTCCATCCGTTTAACCGATTTGTATGAAACTAGAAGATGCCCGCGGCTTCGCCCGCGCGAATTACGGTTTTTTAAATCCCATAGGAACTCTTTGATTTTCCGGGATAAAAAGTAGCCTATGTCCTTCCCCGGGATGTATCCCACGTCTGTACCCATTAAAATCGGTTCAGCGGTTGAGCCGTGAAAACGTAGCAGACAGTCAGACAGACACTTTCGCATTTATAATATTAGTATGGATAAGCACACTGACACCGCTGGTTAGGGCGATTACGCACTCATCCGACCCGAGTCCGTAAAAGTACGTTCCGAAGTAGTCATAGTTGGCCACTCAAAATTAGCGTACGAGTATAACGGTTAACTTTCACTGAGATTTTTGTCTCTGTCATTTGTATGGAATTACATAACAAAGATAGCGCTATACTAACTTCTCTCCGTGGGTAGAGTATAGCCACTGCTAATAGCCTTACATCAGACCAGCCTACTGATTCGCTAACTTAGTGTCTAACACTTAATGGTAGCCACCAAGCTCATTTGACATTTATTTTTAACCCCCGACCCAAAAAAAGGGGTGTTATAAGCTTGACGTGTGTATCTGTGTATCTGTCTATCTGTCTGTGGCATCGTAGCTCCTAAATTAATGAACCGATTTTTATTTAGTTTTTTTTGTTTGAAAGGTTGCTTGATCGAGAGTGTTCTTAACTATAATCCAAGAAAATCGGTTCAGCTGTTTGAAAGTTATCAGCTCTTTTCTAGTTACTGTAACCTTCACTTGTCGGGGGTGTTATAAATTTTTAATTTACACTTGTTAATCCATTGAAGGTTTTCTACGAAAAAATATTTTAATGTCACTCAATCAAGCAGCAATATATAATGTCAAATAGTTCTTTGCCAGTAGCGCGTATTTCATATGCGTTATGCAAGTATAATAAGGAAATATTTGCATTGATTGCAATAGCAGAATCATATTAATCCAATGCCAATTTATCAATCAGGATAAGCTTTTGACAGCTGTGTTCAAGGATAAGATAATTTGCATTAAAATATTTGCACTGATAATAATATATAGGTACTTATGATTTCACAAGTTAAATCTTCTATATAAGCTTAATTTGGTATAATCCGCTAAAACACAACTTGGTCATGCAGCATGCGACATGCATCGCCCGTCCCTCCCACTGCTAAACATGCAAAAAAGCCAGCCACCAAGCAAAGCAATGCGCGCAACCACCACGCAGCACCACACAAATCGCCCAAAACACACCCGACTGAAAACCAAACCGAAATTCTATACAACACTAGCTGATGCCCGCGACTTCGTTCGCGTGGATGTAGGTTTTTTAAAATTCCCGTGGGAACTCTTTGATTTTCCGGGATAAAAAGTAGCCTATGTGCTAATCCAGGTAATAATCTATCTCCATTCTAAATTTCAGCCCAATCCGTCCAGTAGTTTTTGCGTGAAGGAGTAACAAACATACACACACACACACACACACACACATACAAACTTTCTCCTTTATAATTTTATAGTGTGATTAGTGTGATTTAAAGGGGAATGCCGATACTAGCCCCAAAAGTGCCCAGCATTCTAGTTCTTATCCTAATCCTATCGATTAAAATAGACAAATTGATACTTAAAAGTAGTCTTCTACCAATGAACACTTGGAGATCATTTTTAGGGTTCCATATCTCCAGAGAAAAAGAAACCCTTCTTTCTTTCTTTCTTCTCTCTGGGCTGGTTTCCGCACTTAAACGTTTCCGTCTGTTGTGCGTGCGTTGCCCCTCCCCGCTGAAGTCTTCACTCCAGCCATCCAAGCTCGCTCCAGAAGCCAAGTAGACCGCCCAGGTTGCCAAAGAAACCCTTATAGGATCACTTCGTTGTTTGTCTGTCTGTCGTGTCTGTCAAGATCAGTCAAGGGGATCAAAACCTATAGGGTACTTACCGTTGGCCTAGAATCATGAAATTGTAATCAAGTACAGTACAACCAAATTAATAATGCGCATAGAAATCTTCGTCACTGTTCGGCAACGGTCGTATGATACACATGATATTGACTCCTATTCTTTTATAACAAGGTGCAAAATGCAAGTGCATTGTTTAGGGCTCTTACGATTCAATGATTCGGGTGTTTCTGGGAATACGACGAATTTTGCACCTTGTTGTAAACAAATAGGAGTCAATATCATGTGTATCATACGACCGTTGCCGAAAAGTGACGAAGATTTCTATGCGCATTATTAATTTGGTTGTACTGTAGCAATGTTTTATAGCACAAGTAAAGTGAAAAATCCGAAAACCGTGAATTTTAAGTTACATAAAAAATATTTAAAAGTGTTATGTATTTCATGTACGAAGGTAGGTACGGAACCCTTCAGGTGCGAGTCCGACTCGCCCTTGAGAGGTTTTTAAAATATATCCAAAAAGAAACATAATTTAATGTAGGTATAAAGTTGTAAGAATCTTGCTAAATAACAAATCTTTAAAATGGATCGCACAATTTTCCGTACCAAAATATCTTATCTTATCAACTGCCATTTATTGAATTTATCAAACGTTTTGGATTTTCCCAGTGCACTAAGAACCAGTGAGGTCCAGACCTTCGTTATTGAATAAAATCTGTCAATTTTACGCACAAAAATATGTTATCTTGTCAACTGCCATTTATTGAATTTACCAAACGTTTTGGATTTTCTCAATGCACTAAGAACCAGTGAGGTCCAGACCTTCGTTATTGAATAAAAACTGACAATTTTACACACCAAAATATGTTATCTTATCAACTGCCATTTATTGAATTTACCAAACGTTTTGGATTTTCTCAATGCACTAAGAGCCAGTCAGGGCCAGAACTTCGTTTTTTTATGAAAGCCTCTCTGCGCATTGTCCCCACAACAGGGAGGAACATCAGTGACTATGAAGTTTGGATCATGGTGGTTTTGGCAGTAGTATCTGTAAATTAACGAAGATCTGGCCCTCACGGGCTCTTTCTCTGTCTTTTATGTTAAAAATAAATATGGCCTTGTAGAGATTATAAAACTTTGTGCAAATAAAGATAAAGTAACACTGCAGTATAACCAAGACTTGCCAAGACCATTCACTTCTTACGCGCTTCTTCATACAAACGTATTTACGCCTATACATACCATTACCGTGGTGTTGGTGTTAGCTGGCGGGGGCGGCGTGCTCTGCCTTTTTGGAGTGTTTTTTTTTTTTTTGTTAAAACTGACTGGAAAGCACTCTAAGGGGGTGCCGTGCGTATGTCGGCGAGCGCCGGCACAGACGGGGTCCACACTTGTATTGTAATTGTAACTAATTTGTTACAAATAACTACAAACTTGACATTGGCTAATCTTTGTAAAGCCAGACGAGAGAGCAAAAAAAAGCACTATTTAAGGTTCCACCCGCCAAAGAGTTAAGACCATAGACAAGACTTTTTTTTTGCATAGTAGATCTAATAGCGACATCTATTATCATAACGTAGACTAGTAACCATAAACTATGTCTATTTTTACACGAGTTTTAAATGCGTTACAAGTTCGGGGTCAGAATGTATTTATATTTATGCGAACTAACCAGGGTCAAAACGTAAATATAATAAAGATTAAGTAATCTAAATAGTTGACTCTAGTTGTCTTAATAATTACATCGACACATGTTATGATAAACTGATAATGGATAATTACTATGAGACATGATTATTTCCTCAATCTGCTATCCACTACTAGCGATGTGCGATTGTTGTTGAAATAAAAAAAACAATCGAATGAATCGAATAACAATCGATTGTCGATTTATTCGTTTACATAAAAATAATCGAATAGAAATCTAAATCGATTGTTTAATCGATCAATTCATTGTTTAGCGCACAGTCTGGAACTAATAAATCGAAAAATCAATTGCAATCAATTTGCAAACGCATCATATTTTCCGTTCATTTATACTAGACTTACTATTTGTCTCACGCTTGCGATTCGATGTTTTTTTTTTTTAATTATTTCAAAGCAAAAACATTTTTATTTATAAAGTTTATCTAGTACTAGCCGAAGCCCGCGACTTCGCAAGAGTGGATTTTGATTTTCGAAATCCCGCGGGAACTCTTTGATTATCCGGGATAAAAAGTAGCCTATGTGCTAATCCAGGATATTATCTATCTCCATTCCAAATTTCAGCCAAATCCGTCCGGTAATTTTTGCGTGAAGGAGTAACAAACACACACACACACACACACACATACACATACACACAAACTTTCACATATTTTATAATATTAGTGTGATTATTACTAATGAGGGCAAATCTTTCTGCTGCGCCATTAAAATTTCAGTGTGTATATGGGTGTAAATCGTATAATAATATACATATTTCTTCCAGGTTAACATACAACGATGAACTGATAAATTGGTGCGACGTGGTGGTACCAGTCGGTGGTGATGGTACCTTTCTACTCGCCGCTTCCAGAGTCAGGGATGCTAAGTAAGTATTTTTTATTTATTTATTCCCTTTAGCCACGGCTATACAACCACTAAAAGACTCTGTATAAGGTGAATTCGTTAGAGTAGAATAGAATATATTTTTATTCAAGTAAACTTACAAGTGCCTTTGAATCATCGCAATAATTTACCATTGGTTCGGAATGCCGTTCCTACCGAGAAGAACCAGCAAGAAACTCGGCGGTTGCTCTTTTCATTCCCACAAATGACTTTCCCACTTTCCTGAGGCGGAGCGTAGGATTTGCCTACTAGTAGCCTAGTTATATTAAATACTAGCCGATGCCCGCGACTTCGCCCGCGTGGATTTAGGTTTTTCGAAATCCCGTGGGAACTCTTTGATTTTCCGGGATAAATAGTAGCCTATGTGCTAATCCAGGATATCATCTATCGCCATTCCAAATTTCAGCCGAATCCGTCAAGTAGTTTTTGCGTGAAGGAGTAACAAACATACACACACACACATACACACAAACTTTCGCCTTTATAATATTACTAGCTGTCGCCCGCGACTTCGTCTGCGTGGATTTAAGTTTTTCGAAATCCCGTGGGAACTCTTTGATTTTCCGGGATAAAAAGTAACCTATGTGTTAATCCAAGATATTATCTATCTCCATTCCAAATTTTAGCCGAATCCGTCAAGTAGTTTTTGCGTGAAGGAGTAACAAACACACACACTCACATATACACACAAACTTTCGCCTTTATAATATTATTAGTGTGATATTTTTCTTTGTTCACAGTAAACCAGTGATAGGATTCAACAGCGCACCACACAAGTCAGTTGGCAGACTTTGTCTACCCACATGGTGTTCCAATGACGTTAAGGGTGCGCTACACGCTTTGAAAGAGGTACGTTGGTCATTTGACACAATTTTTTTTCTAAAATTATATAGACTAGTGCTTGGCTGCAATCAGACTCGCTAGCAAGTGATGATGCAGCCTAAGATGGAGCGCGCTTGCCGAGAAGTTGCCTATTCACTCTTGACTTGAAGGTACCCATGTTATAGGTGGAAGGGAAAACTGATGCCGGAAGGGCGTTCCATATCCTAGCGGTTCGGATTAGAAAAGAGGAAGCAAATCGCTTCGTACGTGTTCGAGGCTAATCCTAGGTGACACAGACACAGTAAACTAGACTTCGAGTGATCTATTTACGGAACGTTCTAGCTTCAGTCAGATGTTTTATTTGAAATATGAACTTTTAAAATATACAGGATTTTAATTTTTTTTCGTACTTTTTTATGGTATCTTATCAGTAATCATAAGTACTATAACCTGTCTACGTTTTTGCTAGCGTTCTGTTTATACCCTGTAATATTAGTATGGAAGTGTGGATTTAGATCTTCCTACAGCACAGTTATTATTTTAGGGCAGGTTCAGATGGATGCGGCGCTCTCGGATAAGGACCACCATCACGTGCGAGCCCAAACTATTGGACACCATCACCCCTGTAGACTTACACACTTTACATTACTGCAGGTGGGTTCTATGCATAGATATAATAGTGCAGTCAATGAAGCCTTTTGCGTCGGTAGTCCTCAGAAAAAGCTCCGATCTTGTTCCCAAGTTCCGTACCTCAAAATGAAAAACGGAACCCTTATATGTCGGCGGTACCGACTTTTAGCTGTCAATACTTTGCTCACTGAGCATTACGTCATCTCCCCACTGTCGTCGTTGGACTATAAAATCAGACACGCTGTGCGTAGCGAGGCATTATTCGTCCGGTTGTTGCCGAGGACACTTCTCAGTAGGAATAGTCTGTCGTACTGTAGGTTTTAGAGTAGTGGTTACCTAAAGTGGTTCTGTTGGTTAAACGAGTTGTTATTGTGGTGGTTAGGTTAGATGGTTGGTTTGGGACCGGTGTAAGGGGTGGAGGAGCCGGTCTAGGTAGGTTAGGTTAGGTTTACCTAGTTACGCTGGTAGTTGTGACATGCAGTAAACGGAAGTATTGTCCTTAACACGTCTGAAGATCGCCTAGTGATCGAAGCAGACCCTAAGGATCTTCGCCTGCCTTCATCAATTCTTAAACAATCCTCGGCTCGATCCGACATCAGAAGCGGGATAAACCGTGGAGCCTCTTCAGCTCCACCTAACCACATCGAAGAAAATAGCTGGCTTGTTGCAAGGTCGAGCCAAAACTCTTGGAGATACGTGAATCAATTACCAAAGCTTGGAATATCTGGAAACGAGTGGTTAATGGTGACAAAGACAAGGACATCTGATTCAAGTCCAGGAGGTGAAAGCTACAGGTAATCTGCACTTTTTCAAAATCTTAATATTGCCGCTTTGTGTGTGTGACGTAAGTTGAGGACAGGGGCCTCCTTACTTTTGTGTTTTGTGACGTTTGTGTGTGTGACGTAAGTTGAGGACAGGGGCCTCCTTACTTCTGTGTTTTGTGACGTTTGTGTGTGTGACGTAAGTTGAGGACAGGGGCCTCCTTACTTCTGTGTTTTGTAAGTTGAGGACAGGGGCCTCCTTACTTTTGTGTTTTGTGTCGTAAGTTGAGGACAGGGGCCTCCTTACTTTTGTGTTTTGTGACGTAAGTTGAGGACAGGGGCCTCCTTACTTTTGTGTTTTGTGACGTAAGTTGAGGACAGGGGCCTCCTTACTTTCACTATTAGTCGTGTCCAACGAGGATGAGGGCTTCCGTGCGTAATCTGTTTCGTACAACGGTACTGTGTTCTTTTTTTTTCTTTGGCAGGTCGAGGGCGACCTGTGGTCAGAATGGCCATGTCGGCGCTGATTTACGAAGGCGAGCACGAACGCGCACGAGCAATATCGGACAATCCATGAATCAGGGACGGTGGGGACGGACCGGTCACCAGCTAGCTCCCGAGGACGGTCGCGCGTCAGAATGGCCGTGACGCGACGATGTTAAAAGAGTTTTACTGTCATAGACACCGCACAGTTACAGTTAACCACATACCCTTAACAACAACCAAAAAAAAAAAAAAAAAATTTTGTTTTTAAGTTCAGTTAGATACCAAGAAATTAATTACTCAGTTAGACGCCACCGAGTTTCTTGCTGGTTCTTCTCGCTAGGTTGTGGCATTCCGAACCAGTGGTAAATTCGTTTTGAATAATGATTGATTAAGAGTTGCAATAACAATTGCGCTCTAATCATATGAACTGTAGTTTAGAATCGGTTCAACTAACTTTCGCGTCGCGACATGTCAGTAGATGAGTTCTTGTAATTAGGTTATGGTTCTTCTCGCAGTGTTAGCCTATTTTTTAGACAGATGATCAGTTGAAAGTGATTTCTTAACCTAGGTTGGTTGTGTCAACTTCCTAAGTGTTGAGATGTGATGAATTAGCCAAGCCAAAGAGCCCTAGAAAAAGCCGTGATGGTCAGAATCATAACCAATAGCATTGTACGTTAATTATTGTAATGTTTCTGGTTTACGGAGGTTTACTGACTGAGGGGACGCTGATGTCCGGTCCACTAGTGTTGAGTGGTTGAGGGGACATTGATGTCCAGGTTTAGAATGAGAAAGATGTTCATTGACAGTTAACTGCTAGTCAGGATAGACGAGCGGTATAGTGACTTTGTGGTTATGGTTTTGTCCTCACATGCTTTGTGACATTTAGCGTACGAGGACGTACGCAGGTCAGAATGGCCGTGTCGGCGGTACCGACTTTTAGCTGTCAATACTTTGCTCACTGAGCATTACGTCATCTCCCCACTGTCGTCGTTGGACTATAAAATCAGACACGCTGTGCGTAGCGAGGCATTATTCGTCCGGTTGTTGCCGAGGACACTTCTCAGTAGGAATAGTCTGTCGTACTGTAGGTTTTAGAGTAGTGGTTACCTAAAGTGGTTCTGTTGGTTAAACGAGTTGTTATTGTGGTGGTTAGGTTAGATGGTTGGTTTGGGACCGGTGTAAGGGGTGGAGGAGCCGGTCTAGGTAGGTTAGGTTAGGTTTACCTAGTTACGCTGGTAGTTGTGACATGCAGTAAACGGAAGTATTGTCCTTAACACGTCTGAAGATCGCCTAGTGATCGAAGCAGACCCTAAGGATCTTCGCCTGCCTTCATCAATTCTTAAACAATCCTCGGCTCGATCCGACATATAGGATCACTTTGCTGTCTGTCCGTCTGTCAAGAAAACCTATAGGGTACTTCCCGTTGACCTAGAATCATGAAAGGTCGGTAGCTAGGTCTTATAGCACATGAAAAGGCAAAATCTGAAAACCATAAATTTGTGGTTACATCACAAAAAAAATTTGAAATGTGTTCATGAAAAAATTTTTAATTTCCAAAGTAAGATAACTATACCAATTGGGCTATCAAATGAAAAGACTTTACCTGTGCATTCTAAAACAGATTTTTATTTATGAAAGTTTTTCATTTATCTTGCAAAATGTCGGAAAAAATACCCTTAGTAATAATATGTAAGAAACCCTTGTTGCGCGAGTCTGACTCGCACTTGACCGGTTTTACTACTACAGTACAAGACTTTAATAGGCATTTTTGCGCTTGACAATAGCAGCTATTGTCAAGTGAGCTCACGCTTATACTTCTGTTTTGAGGCGCACTTGGCTATGACTTGGCTTGGCTATGGCTTGGCTTGGCTATTATTAACTAATTGATATAATTTCACACGCAGATATCCACCAGTACAAAATCCACTGGACAGTCCAGACTCGCCAACAAAGAAGCAAACAAACTTCAACACTGACGACAACAGTTCCACACTGGCCACTAAAGTTCTGCCGTTTTTGGCTTTAAATGAGGTAAGAACAATTACACTTCACACTAATATTATAAAAGCGAAAGTTTGAGTGTGTGTATATATTTGTTACTCCTTCACGCAAAAACTACTAGACAGATTTAACTGAAATTTGGAATGGAGATAGATAATATCCTGGATTAGCACATAGGCTACTTTTCATCTCTGAAAATCAAAGAGTTCCCACGGGACTTCATCGACGCGGGCGAAGTCGCGGGCACCGGCTAGTATGTAATAACGCTGTATTATGATATTATACCCCCATTATATCAACTGACACACATAAACACACACACACCATGATCTTGCGTTACCGCCATCCAGCAGCTTCCTGCGACTCGTTTGATGTCGTCTGTCCAACTATAGTTATACAGGGTGTAACCAAAACGCTAGCAAAAACGTAGAGATCAACGAACGTTCCGTAAATAGGCCACTCGAAGTCAATGCCGCGTTGTAGGTGGGGCATTGATCCGAGTTTTGCACGCTATACTATAAACTACACACTAAAAATTCAAGGCAAATGTTTATTGGGATTTGATTGTGATAAGGTAGTATAATAATAACGCTAAGTTAAAGATAAAAAGCAGCCTATGTTCGTCCCCGGGATAAAAGCTAACCCTGTACCCGTCAGAATCGGTTAAACTGTTGGGCAGTGAAAAGGTAGCAGACACACTTTTGCATTTATAATATTAGTATGGATGTGCTAAAAGTTTTTTCTGATTTGTTCAGGTATTTATAGGAGAAAGTGTGACGTCACGAGTATCGCTATTGCGGCTACAGATCGACAACGGGAAATGGACACACACAAAAAGTTCCGGCTTGTGTGTGACTACCGGCACTGGAAGTACTTCCTGGCATTATAGGTAAGACTAGATGATGTCCGCGACTATGCACGCGTCTATTTAGGTTTTTAAAAAAATCCCGTGGGAACTCCTTGCTTTTCCGGGATAAAAACTTGCCTATGTCAATTTCCGGGACGCAAACTACCTCTGTACCCATATAAATCGGATAAGTGCATGAACCCCGTGGGATCTCTGATGTTCCGGGATAAAAAGTTGCCCATGTCAATTTCCGGGACCCAAACTACCTCTGTAACCATATAAATCGGATAAGTGCATGAACCCCGTAGGATCTCTGATGTTCCGGGATAAAAAGTTGCCTATGTCAATTTCCGGGACCCAAACTACCTCTGTAACCATATAAATCGGATAAGTGCATGAACCCCGTAGGATCTCTGATGTTCCGGGATAAAAAGTTGCCTATGTCAATTTCCGGGACCCAAACTACCTCTGTAACCATATAAATCGGATAAGTGCATGAACCCCGTAGGATCTCTGATGTTCCGGGATAAAAAGTTGCCTATGTCAATTTCCGGGACGCAAACTACCTCTGTACCCATATAAACCGGATAAGTGCATGACCCCGTAGGATCTCTGATTTTCCGGGATAAAAAGTTGCCTATGTCAATTCCGGCACTCAAGCTACCACGGAACCTTTCATATAAATCGGTTAAACGGATGGACCTTTAGAAATCCCGTGAGAACTCTGATTTTCCGGGATAAAAAGTAGCCTATGTCTGTCCCCGGGATGTGAACTAAGATGTAACTCTGTACCAAATTCGAAACCTCATGAACCCACAGTAGTTTATAATAACAAAATTTATTCCAGTATTAACTGTCTCCGAACGCACTCAGTCCTGGAGCTGATGAAGATACTGGGCGAGGACTATAACATGAAGATGGAAACTACGCTGGAAAAGGCGAGGGAAGTCGCCGAGAAATATAACCAGAAGTTGATGTTCCCTGCAGGTGAATTATTATTTGTATTTAATATTAAAATCAAATAATTTATTCTAAGGGGGTAGGTACCATTGTACGCTTATTAAACCCCGACCCAAAAAGAGGCGTGTTATAAGTTTGACGTGTGTATCTGTGTATCTGTCTGTGGCATCGTAGCTCCTAAACGAATGAACCGATTTTAATTTAGTTTTTTTTTATTTGAAAGGTGTCTTGATCGGGAGTTTTCTTAGCTATAAACGAAGAAAATCGGTTCAGCCGTTTGAAAGTAATCAGCTCTTTTCTAGTTTTCTTATTTATTAGGTTACCTTATTTTCTAGGTTTTTTTGTCGGGGTTTTTTAAATTTTAAATTATTGATGCTAAGTTGTTTTTGTAAGGTGTAATGGTGATAATTAATTACGTAAACTTAAAGCTACGAGGGTTTAAAGGCTGTAACTCGGCATCTTTTTGATGGTTGGAATAATTTGCTTCTGCCCTACCTGACATGATATAAATAAGTCGAAAAATCAAAAGTGAAAATTCATACTAATACAATGATTGGGAAACTGTATATGTCTGTTTGTCTATCAGTCTATTGCCTTTTCACACCCCATCCGCTTAGCTGATTTTGACGTTCGGAAATCCGGGGAACAGTTAAAGGCCATTATCAATACACTTTTTTACGGTTTTTAGGTTTTCGTACCTCAAAAGGAAAAAAGGAACCCTTATAGGATCACTTCGTTGTCCGTCTGTCTGTCTGTCGTGTCTGTCAAGAAAACCTATAGCGTACTTCCCGTTGACCTAGAATCATGAAATTTTCCAGGTAGGTAGGTCTTATAGCACAAGTAAAGGAATAAATCCGATAACAGTGATTTTCTGGTTACATCATTAAAAAAGATTAAAATGTGTGTCAATTTTCAAAGTAAGATAACTATACCAAGTGGGGTATCATATGAAAGGACTTTACCTGTACATTCTAAAACAGATTTTTATTTATTTTTACACATAATGGTTTTTGATTTATCGTGCAAAATGTCGGAAAAAATGTCCGAGTACGGAACCCTCAGAGCGCGAGTCTGACTCGCACTTGACCATTTTTCGTATCATCTACATAGTAGTACTTTGAATATAAAAATTGTTCCAGATTCGGAGTACTTGGCCTACTCAGTACGAGAGTACATAACGTTTGAGGAATGGCCGACGCCGCGTGGCTTGAGAGTTCGCGACAGAGCCGGCGCGGTTAGGGTGCGGTCACATTGCACTGATGCTGGTAAGATTTTTTTTTCGAAAAGTACTTGATAGTTTTAATTTCTTTGAGTTTTTCTCGACTAAGGTTAGTAAATGAAAGGTTGGTTTATTTATGAGTTCCAGAGATGTTATCCATGTCCCAGGGAATGATAAAAACCGGGATTTAATCAAATCCCCCGCCAGATATTAAAATAACAACTCAATTTGATCATTTCACCAAACAAATCTAGTGATATGATAAAAGAGATATTAAACACGACAGACTGAACTGACTGACTTTCTTCTTTACAAGGCAGGGGTAGAACCCCTGACCCGATCCGATTTCGATTCTTGTCTTATACCTATACTAGCGGCCCGCCCCGTCTTCGCATTTTTTGAAAATAAAATATGGCCTATGTTACTCAGGAGTAGTGTAGCTTTCTATTGGTGAAAGACTTTTCGGTACCGGAAACCTGCTTCTTTATGCTAGCACCCTATATTATCAGAAAATTTTTGACGCACGCCGAAACACACTTTGATCATACATTTTGAAAGGATAGTTTTTTATATATTTTACTAGCTGATGCCCGCGACTTCGTTCGTTAAATTTTTAAAAATCCCGTGGAAACTATGATTTTCCGGGATAAAAAGTAGCCTATATGCTAATTCAGGGTATAATCTATATCCATTCTAAATTTCAGGCAAATCCGTCCAGTAGTTTTTGCGTTAAGGAGTAACCAAAATACACACACATACACACATACCTACATACAGCCAAACTTTCGTCTTTATAATATTAGTGTGATACTGATATTTGATATTTTTTCTTTTACCAGGTCTGGTAGTGGATGGCAGCGTGTCCTTCCCTTTCAACGATGGTACGGAAGCATTATTGGAGATACACCCTGAAGATTCCCTCATGACCGTCCAGATGGACGACGCTTTACCCTATTGACATACAATCAATGTTAAGCCACGTCCACATAGGAAGAAATTGCGTCGTTAGTTTAACCACAGCCTAAAGAGATACCTACAAGTGTAAATAAAAAAATTTATAACACCCCCGACAAGCGAAGGTTACAGTAACTAGAAAAGAGCTGATAACTTTCAAACGGCTGAACCGATTTTCTTGGATTATAGCTAAGAACACTCTCGATCAAGACACCTTTCAAACAAAAAAAAACTAAATTAAAATCGGTTCATTAGTTTAGCAGCTTCGATGCCATAGACAGATACACGTTAAACTTATAACACCCCTCTTTTTGGGTCAGGGGTTAAAAATGGCGCGTGAGAAGACATTTTGTACGCATTACATGTTGTATTGTGATTCTGTTGTATTGTATTGTATGAATGTATTTAGTATAGACTAAGACTGACTTTTATAAGCTAATCTTTTTTTTTATAATTTCGGTATGTGATATCCGTGTCTTATTTCTTTTAAGACGATAATTATTTTATTTATAAGCATCACAATATTATAATCATCCTATTTTTAAGTATCAAAATATTATTTAGTATACTTAATTAATTTAAAATATTTATTTTATGATTATGTAATAGTACTTACCCGGCAGGAAATATTGTAGATCGACCTTTGGAACGAAAAGGTTTTGTAGAGCGTTGTCTCTGTCCTTTAGACCGACAAAACGTCACATAGGTATGAGTGACAGAGACAACGCTCTACGAGCCGAAATCCCTTTCTAAAGGGCGATTGTATGTATTAATGTAACTATCCCTTTCATAGTCCTAACTGTGAAAAAGAATAGCACTAGATTTAGACCTGTTAAGTTCAGAGAGTCAGAATTAGTTGGCGTCGATTTTGGGGTTTTTTTTTTTTTCTTTAAATCTGGCTTTACTCTGATTAGCCAATGTCAAGTTTGTGATATTTTCAAGTTATTGAATTTATACAAGTATGGACTCCGTCTGCGCCGGCGCCCGCCGACATACGCGCGGCGCCCCTTTAGAGCGCTTCCCAGTCAGTTCCACCACCAAAAAACACCAACTAACACAAAAACCAGCCACTCTTAACAAAAAAAAACACTCCAAACAATCACAGCACGCGCGCCAGCAAACGCCATCACAGACGAAGTCCATTTTGGGGTTTTCTCTAAACTAAATTTAGAGTATCTTATCTGTATCTTTTTGACTTCGTCTTTTACAGATAAGATCGATTTCGGCTTCGTAGAGCATTGTCTCTGTCACTCATATCTATGTGACGTTTTGTCGGTCTCAACGACAGAGACAACGCTCTACGAACCGCTATCTCTTTCTAAATGTCGATGTACAATATTTCCTGCCGGGTACTGTACATACTCTAACACCCGTATTCACAAACGTTACTATGAGGTCTCATAGTGCGCTCGAACGCACAGTGTCCGTTCCACCAATCAGATGACTGCATCACGTCAATTTACAATGATCTGATTGGTGGAACCTACACTATGCGTTCGAGCGCACTGTGACTGAATAGTAACGTTTGTGAATACGGCCGTAAATGTCTTATTATAATTGTCTGTGAAGGTGTTCTATGTATTTTTTGCCTGTGTTTAAGTGCAATAAAAGACATATGTATTACAATAAATATCTAGTTTTATTTAACTTTCGCCCTCTTTAAAAAAAAAATTATATAGACTAGCGCTTGGCTGCAATCAGACCTGCTAGCAAGTGATGATGCAGCCTAAGATGGAGCGCGCTTGGCTAGATGTTGCCTATTTCGGACTTTTATCATTAACACATGATAAATGCTTGGTTTTATCGGTAAATCCGGTAGTTTGTACTTTTGCAATAGGTACCAGATTTAGGGTGCCTTTCCACCAGAGATGTGCTATGCAGCTATGCTACGAAGATGGGAAATCTACGCTACGAAAATATGTGACCGTTTCCACCAATACTAAGCTATGTAGCTGTGCGAGGAGATGCGCTATGAAGATGCGCCGCCGCAAAGTAGCTGCGCGAGAAAGATGCGCAGCTCGAGCTATGCGATGTATCGATAGTAGGGAAGCGGTGAGAGAGGCGCTCACGCGTACTGCCGTGCCTGCACATAGCTACACCACTCGCGACGGCCCATAGCAGGCACCCATAGCACGCATCCTTCCATATAAAAACATATCTAAGTTGAATCCGTTTCCACCAGTGCTAAGCTGTGCACCAATGAATATGATTGGTGGATATCAAACGCATCCATAGCAACGTAGCTCAGCTCATCTCTGATGGAAAAGCAGCCTTATGCCAAAATAAAAATTGTAGTCTGCGAAATATAGGGTAACCTACCCAGTTTTAAGACTAGTCGTTCGGTAAAATGGGTTAGGCAGTAAAATAAAAACAAAATGTATTTTAAGTCAGTATATTTGTTAAAAATTCGTACACAGTAAAACCTTTGACGGTTTAACGTTTCGATATGGTTCCAGAACCCCATTGAGAACAAAAAAAAAACTAGTAAGTACTTATACAGTTAACTAAAAACAATGGGGTAAGTATGAAACGCATATCAAAATTCGTTGTTATAAAAAATTATAGGAAGCAAAAATCACAGACGTCAAAAAAAGATAGACAATTTGCCAGGGTAACCTACGTACTCGAACCAATTTGCTCCACATCTATCTAGCATCTATCTTTTTATCTGCGTCTGTGCCAAAAATAAGCGATACAATATAGCTAAATTATCAACAAAGTAGCACCTATATTGGACGGATTAACTTTGCTAAGTATATACTAAGATATTAGGAATTTAAAATCAATATGGCATCCATTAAGAAGTTAATTATTGTCACAGATTAAGTATATATTATAACATACAGATTATAAATGACTAATTATTTATTTATAGGTATGTGGACTATCATATTTATGATATAAATATTTTTGTTTTAATACCATATATTATAAATCACAGGTTTTTGTATCTAATGCTGAATACATTAAGAGGGATCTTTAAACCATAGATATATAGTAAATTCCACCACCGAGAAAAATAGTCTATGGACCAGCGTTAACTATTATAAAGTTTAATATTGGTATTTGAACCTGTATCATAAAATTATGTGTTTTAGTATAAGGTTATTATAGTTATCGCAGGTCTTCATTTAAAATTAAACTAAAATCAAAATCACATTGTGAGAAGTATTGAGTCAAATACTGTAGTAGGTAATCGACTACAATTTTCATACCACATAAACTACAATAATATATTACGTAATGCAAGGCAACCTTCCAATAAAAATAAAATAGGTAGTAAAAGTAAAACTTAAAATAATAATTCATGGACGGATAATAATGCACGAAATTATCACAAAAATGAGATAAATATAGCTTTTTATTACTTAAAATTAATTTATTCGGTACCTACCTAGACTAAACAATGACTGAATCGTTGCGGTTTCCAAACGCAACATTCTATATTTAAAGTATGATAATACAGATAAAAATATTATATGATTAGCGGTTTTCTGCCCTCCTTTTAATGAATTTCATAAATTCCTCTTACATTGTTACTTTTGTATTTTAGTCGTAGTAAAATCACATATACACACATACAAAAATGATGGCAAAGCACACACACAAATAAACATACATACAAAACGCAATATTCAAAAAAACTAATTTCGTTGTACCTGAAAACCAATTTGAATTCGAGTCGCACTTTGACAGCTGACCTTAAAATCTAAATGACATAAGTAGGGCTGCTTACCCTATCTTCCCTCCCTCTTTTTTTCATACTAAATATTTTGTGTCCCTTTCGCACATAGGGTAAAAGTACCTATTGACAGACAGGGATTTTAGCTCGTTTGCGAGTAACCAGTGTTAGTATAGGGAAGTGTACTATACAGGGAGCTGCCGGTTCTTGAGTAAGACTTAGGGTTCCGTCTTCGTGCGAGTATGCACGCAATGGCCGCGATGACGCATATCATCAGAATAACGCCCGCTATACATATGCCGATCGCGAAGTATCGCTGCGATATGCAAATCGTGTCTTCTTTCTGTAATTAAAGAGAATAAAATTATTTTTGGAAATTTAGTTGTAGTACGGAAACGAAAAAGTTAGACAAGTAACTTTACCATCTCATATTCTCGAATCAAGTTTCGCAGCCTCCCAAAAAGCTAGATTCTTAAGAGCCAAGCGAACTAAAAAATTCTATTTCTCAAGACTTGGTAAACTTTGGTAAAGTGGACTTTATAATACCTATTACCTAACTATACCACGTGTGGAAACCTCGAAAATCAGGCAGCGCACAGTTGAAACTACTAGGTAAATTATGATAACAAGTTGAAATTATCCATTTAAATACGAAATTGCATAAAATGAGCAAACAATAGGTATATTAATTTATTTGTACCTACTATTGAACACGATCTTTTTTGTATGCAAACTTTTTAAGAACGAGGAACTCAACCAATAAAATTAAAGAAAAACTTTATAACTCACTTGTGAATAATAGTAATGAAAAAGTCACAGTTTGATTATAGGTGTGTGCCTAATTGCGGTGAAATTAAAGCCACTTTATGAGCAAATGTTTTGAAAACTAAGATTGCAATTAAAATACATCCACTAAGAAAGGATTTTTGGAAATTGAACCCCTTTAAGGTGGTAAAATAAGGGATTTGAAATTTGTGCCGTCTACACGGATGAAGTCGCGGCCATAAGCTGATCTTGAAATGGCGTACCTTTTCCGATGTAACATCGTCAGCCTCAGGCGAGTCCGCCTCGTTGACCCACAGGCCTGAGAACACCTCCACGGTGGCCGGCGCGCCGTCGTCCGAGTCGCGACGGACGCGGTTCTTCTTGTGGGAACAGGGCTCCTAAAATTATAATCATCATCATTAGCCTGTGGACGTCCACTGCTGTACATAGGCCTTCCCTATATCGCGCCACCACACCCGGTCCTCAGCCTTCCTCATCCAACCACTTCCCGCCAGCCGCTTTATATCGTCGGTCCAACGTGCTGGAGGGCGTCCCACACTACGCTTGCTTAAACGCAGTCTCCACTTAGGACTTTCCGGCTCCAACGGCCATCGCCTCTACGCCTCTTGCTAATAGTTTGACCGAACCTAGCAAAGAACTCGCCATAATTCATATCAGTACTTTTAATGGCCGAAACTCTTTGACAGGAACTTGCCCTTATTATTCACATGAAATGTTTTTGTTTGGGATTATAATATCGCAAATGTTTCACAAATAAATGGGATAAGTAATATACCATTATCTGGGTCCTATTATTTAGGATCTATTCATACTAATATTATAAACGCGAAACAGTGTCTGTCTGTCCGCTAACTTTTCACGGTCCAACAATTCAACCGATTTTGATGAAATTTGGTATAGACTCAGCTTACGTCTTAGGGAAAGAACACAGGCTACTTTTAATCCCGACAAATCAAAGAGTTCCCACGGGATTCTCAAAGACTCAACTGTCTAACCGACTTATATGAGGCACAGAGATAGCTTGCGTCCCAAAAATTAAGATGGGTACCTAAATTTTTATCCCGGAAAATTAAAGAGTTCCCACTGGATAAAAAAAACGAAATCCACACGGACGAAGTCGCGGGCATCATCTAGTTTGACATAAAAGTAATATGTACGGTGAAAATAATAAGTAGTAGGTATACTCACACAGTCCGTGGGATGGTTCAGATCACACAGTTTGACTTCGCACGTGTAATACACACTCGCCGTGTAGGGGAACTTGTGCGCCGGGAATGAAACATGTGCTTCTTGCTTTTCGCGAGAATACTGGAAGAGGCCCATTATTTCTCCATCTAGAGGACATCTGGGAAAACAAACAATTTATTTTAACTACTATTTAATACCTATGTCAACTCGGCGACCTGGGGGCGGCCAACTCGGCTGCTGGAGCAAGCTTGGATGGCTGGAATGAAGACATCGGTGGGTAGAAACAACGTACGCACAACAGTAATCAAACGCTTAAGTACGGCCCGCCCAGAGAAAAAAAAAATTACCTATATAATGGTCGTAAGTTGGAGCATTCACCCTACAATTTTGTTTATTGTGCCATGCGTGTTTATATTCCTTTGGACTTTGGTTCGGTACAAGCTTTACATTTTTTTAACGGTCTGCGGGTAGGGAATTTCCGAGCGAAATTTTTTTTGAGCGAAATTTCGAAATAATTTTTTTTTATGGAATGAACTACGAATTATTGAGATATCCGCTATATCCTACTAACTAATATTATAAAAGTGAAAGTTTGTATGTATGAACGTATGGATGTTTGTTACTCTTCGCGCAAAAACTACCGGATGGATTAGGCTGAAATTTGGAATGGATACAGATTATACCCTGGATTAACACATAGGCTACATTTATCCCGGAAAACCAATGAGTTCCCACGGGATTTAAAAAAATCTATATCCACGCGAAGTCGCGGGCATCAGCTAGTAATACATATATTTGGGTAAATACCTACTCGTATCTACGAGTATTTACGTACGATTACGAGTATTCACAATCATCACTATGAGATCTCACAGTGCGCTCGAACGCATAGTGCAGGATCCACCAATCAGATCATTGTAAATTGACGTGACACAGACCATTCGAGAGCGCACTATGGTCTATGAGACTCATAGTAACGTTTGTGAATACGGGCGTTAGTTTTCTGAAATGACCTACCCATCATCAGCAATAAGACTCTGCTCTGCCCAGCCCAGCCCATCTCTCACTGAGCACTCTGACACCAGCAGGCCGTACTGCCTCTGTTTCTCCAACGATACCACCAGGGTTAGACTGTCGCCAATCTTCACGTTTGATGCCACCTGCAATAGCAACCAAAGGTTTTTGTAAAAGCTAGACAGCAATAAAAAAACCCGGCCAAGTGCTAGTCGGACTCGCGCACCGAGGGTTCCGTACTGAGTATTTTTCGACATTTTCACGATAAATCAAAAACTATTATGTATAAAAATAAATAAATATCTGTTTTAGAAAGTACAGGTAAAGCCCTTTCACAAGATACCCCACTTAGTATAGAATTACCTTACTTTGAAAATTGAAAATACCAATTATTTATTTGTTCATGAACACATTTAAATTTTTTTTGTGATGTAACCACAAATTTACAGTTTTCGAATTTTTTCCTTTACTTGTGCTATAAGACCTACCTGCCTGACAAATTTCATGATTGTAGGTCAACGGGAAGTACACTATAGGTTTTATTGACAGACACGACGGACGGACGGACAGACAGACAGATAGACAACAAAGTGATCCTAGAAGGGTCCCGTTTTTCCTTTTGAAGTAGGGAACCCTAAAAATAGCGACGATTAAAATCGCTGTGCGGGCTAGGCCTAAATCACGTAAAACGGGTTTCCCTGGCTTAGTAAAGTGGTCAGCTCAAAATTCTTCTCCATAATATTCTATGAACCTTCTCAAGTACAAACTATAACTGAAAAGTTATTATACCTGCTTATCTTCGGGGTCCCCCTTGAATATCTTCATCGTGACAGATGGCAGCAGGCCTGATTCCTCGTCATACTCATCGCTATGGACAAACAATTTTTTTTGAATACAAATATCGAGCAAACTGGCAGGCGGGTCGCCTGATGTTAAGTGATTACCGCCGCCTATGAACTTTTTGTAGTACCAGACCAGAGGAACTGCCGGCCTTTCGGGAATTTGTTGGTCCGCCCCTTGATAAACCGCATGTTGTAATCTAATGGTAACACCGCTTACTTACACTAACACTAATATTATGATCCTTAGTTAATTGATCAAAATAAATATGCGAATACTAATCGAAAGAAATAAGCGGATGGGTTTTTGGGAATCCCGTGGGAATTCTTTGATTTTCCGAGATAAAAAGTAGCCTATGCCCGTTCCCGGGATATAAGCTAACCCTGTACGAAATCTCGTCAGAATCGGTTAAACTGTTGGGCCGTGAAAAGGTAGCAGACAGACAGACATACACACTTTCGCATTTATAATATTAGTATGGATTTACTTCTACTACTATGCGCAAACGGTGTACATTTCTTGTGCGCAGGCTTCGGTCTAGTTGCAATGCCTTCCTGCGGAGGAAGTACCCTATAGGGTTTTCTTTCCTATAGACACGACAGACGGACAGACAGACATATACATAAGTTCCTTTTTTTCTTTTGAGGTACGGAATCCAAAAATTAAAACACGTCATTCTTTGGGTCGTTGACCAAGGCTTTAATTGTTAGCATAGGTAGGTTGTGACCAGACGATTAGACATTACTAACTTTACCTATAAGGATATTTAATTAATCTTTTACATTTATGATGACGGCTTGGCAGATAAAATGCTTATATATGGACGAACCTATTCAGTTAATTACTTTCTTTATGTATTTTTGCCTTTTTATAACTAAGAGCAATCAGTTTGTGTCGTGAAAGATAACGGTAGTTTTGAAATAAAAATCAGATTCGATATTTTAAACTGGTTCTGTCTGGACGGATTTTGGATGGAGTCAAAGGTTGATCAAATTCAAATTCAAAATGTTTTTATTCAATTAGACTTTTACAAGTACTTTTGAATCGACAATTCGTTCGGAATGCCTTTACTACCGAGAAGAATGAGCAAGAAACTCGGCGGTTACTCTTTTCAAAGCTTTGATATACAATATTATGCCATGTATAATGTATGTGTATGTATAAGGTCCCGCGCATTGCTGGCCGCCCTAATTACCTATCTACTTAGCCTTCTATCACAAATCGAACCTTTTTATGCTTAACTGTAGTTTAAATGTTTGCGTTAACTGTAGTTTTAATATTTGAAAAAGAGCAAAGTTTCTTGCGTTTTAAAAGATTCTACGTCTCGGTAGGAATCGCATTTCGAACCCAATGGTAACTTCATCATCATAAAATCATTTAAAACGGTCTGCATAGACAGTTGGCTGCAAGAGGGCAGTTAAGATTGCACTCAAAGGCTAACTAGACATTTTGTCGGGAGACATGACGCGAGTGTGGTTAAGCCTTACTTGTCAATCCCATTATTGGCTGTAAGACGGTCGGCTCTCGGTCGGTGCATGTGGTATAACGTTAGGTCACGTCTACGGTAGCGACAGCGTACGTGGTAGCCTCTGCCCTGGCCGGTGACGAGTCGCAAGTGTGGCTGCACTATTATGTTGTTGAAGTATTCCACGGTGCCGTCCTCCTGGAACAAAAAGTCGGCCGATTAAATGTCTGTAGTTTGCATCTGTTAGCAAAATCAGGATAAAAATCGTGTAACACAACGTTTATTTGACACTGTTCTAAGATTTCCATAAGGTGCGTCAGAGCAGAATCTAGCGAGTGAAAACGCCAAGGGTTCCGTATCATCATACAAAATGTAACACTATGTACTTTTTAATTATTATTTTTTAATTTGCATGGCGGCTAATGTTATTATTTGTTATTAGAAATAGAAATGCACACTCTGTAAAACTGTACTCTCTCTAACTCTAATTGTACTCTAACTCTCTCCCTATAACGATTCATGAGATACAGCCCGCTGACAGACAAACAAAAAGACGGCGGGCAGACACGTACGCGCGTCGCGGCTGGAGAGAATATCGTGCGTGGCACTGACGCGACGCGCAGTTCAGCTGCAGTTTAGTTCAAGTGCGTGGGCACCTTTATAGGTAAAGGGTCACTTATTCAACATGCAGGTACGGAATCCTAAATAACTGTCTCCGAGAAATAACAGTAGTTTCCTTTTGATTTTCCGGAATAAAAAACATTCGGAACGCATTAAGCTATCTTTCCGCCATCTAAAGATCGGTTCAGCAGTTGAACCGGTATAGGTGACAGACAGACATACTTTCGCATTTCAATATTAGAATGGAGTATTGATGGATGGATTTCTATAATATATGGAATGGATGGAATAATTTTATTATGGATCATTGGCAATGATCAGTGATCGGAACGTTAGATGACGTCATATCCGGCTTCCCCTAGCTACCGTAGGAAACGGATACGAGCGATGTGAATTTATAAGTGACTGGTTGAATTTGGGCTTCGGTTCCCTTGTGCGAATTCCGATAGTTCAAAAAAAAAGATTCCGACGAATTGAGAACCTCCTCCTTTTTTGGAAGTAGGTTAATGAATGCTAAAACTGGAAGTGTTGCAATAAAACTTAAAGCTTATATCTAATTACTGTAGGTACAAAGAATACTGACTGCATTTTCGCGCTGGGCAGCCAGGCTGATCCGTTGCGTAAAAAATGAGCCAGCCATAATCTTTTATAACAAAATCCCGCAATCAATTTTGGATTTTCTTTAAAATTCTTTTAAAATTCTATTAAAATTATGCTCCTGAAAAAGCATATTATACAATCGAAGATTAGTTGAATGATAAAAGAGCGTGGATTTGGCCTGCAGCTCGCTCCAGCAATGCGTGGAACATCAATTTATTACTTTTATACATGGCCATGGCATAATATTGTATATCAAATCTTTAAAATGAGCAACCGCCGAGTTTCTTACTGGTTCTTCTCAGAAAGGCATTCCGAACCAGTGGTAGATACATTGGACGGTTCAAAAGTACATGTAAAAGTGTGTAAATTAAAAATTTATAACACCCCCGACAAGTGAAGGTTACAGTAATCAGAAAAGAGCTGATAACTTTCAAACGGCTGAACCGATTTTCTTGGATTATAGCTAAGAACACTCTCGATCAAGCCACCTTTCAAACAACAAAAACTAAATTAAAATCGGTTCATTAGTTTAGGAGCTACGATGCCACAGACAGATACACACGTCAAACTTATAAAACCCCTCTTTTTGGGTCGGGGGTTAAAAACAGGCTAAGTAGAATGAAATAAAATGAATAGGTAGGTATTCTTATGAAATGGTATAAGTTTAGGTAGAACGTTTAGTATTCATAGGTAACGCCTACACGCCTATATAAGCAGCAAGGCCAACGAAAGGCCGCCAGTCTTTCGCCTTATAAAACTTCTTGTATTATACCTACTTGAATGTTTCTAAATCCTGTCTATTATGTATACCGTCTACCGTATACAAGTGTAAGGCTGCTTTTCCATCAGAGATGTGCTATGCTACGTTGCTCTGGATGCGTTTGATATCCACCAATCATATTCATTGGTGCACATAGCTTAGCACTGATGGAAACGGATTCAACTAAGATACGCTTTTTTTATGGAAGGATGCCTGCAATGCATGCGTGCTATGGATGCGTGCTATTGGCCGTCGCGAGTGGTGTAGCTATGTGCAGGCACGACAGGACGCGTGAGCGACTCTCTCACCGCGTCGCTCTCACCGCTTCCCTACTATAGATACATCGCATAGCTCGAGCTGCGCATTTTTCTCGCGCAACTACTTTGCGGCGGCGCATCTTCATAGCGCATCCTCCTCGCACAGCTACATAGCTTAGTATTGGTGGAAACGGTCACATATTTTCGTAGCATAGCTGCATAGCACATCTCTGGTGGAAAGGCACCCTAAGCCCTAGTGGGCAAGACGTAGGCCTCATCGGCCTTACTTTGAAAATTAAAACACATTTATATATTTTTTTTTAATCATGTAATCACAAATTCGGGGTTTTCAGATGCATTCCTGTACTTGTACTATAATACCTACCTACCAGCCAAATTTCATGATTCTAGGGCAACGGGAAGTACCTACCCTATAGGTTTCTTGACAGACGACAGACAGACAGACAACAAAGTGATCCCATAAGTTGACCTAGAACCATGAAATTTGGCAGGTAGGTATTTTTAATAATTTTAAAATAAACAGTTTCAAGAAAATATGTAGTTAGAAATTGGCCATTTCTGCCCGTCTTTGCTAGTGGACACCAGGCCTGAGACGTGTTATAAAAGTTAACCAACTTTGTATAAAAGCAGGTATTTGACGCAACAAGGCCTACAATTTAGATCCCTATCTAACACCCGGGTTAAATAAGGTCTGAAGACTGAACACTGCAATTATCTGGGAGCCAGATGTACTAACAATGGGGGGAGATAAGATGATTATTTGTATGGTTAAAAGATTATAAAGTTGAGTGTAGGTTGCCTTTGCACTGCGGAAATTAAAGTTATAAACGTTTAATTGAGACGACACAAGTTTGAGGTCTTTTTATTAGGGTCCCGTTGTAGAGTAAACGGGACTCTATTAGATTCTAAGCCCTTGCTATCTGTCCGTCAGCGTGTATCTCATGAACCATAATAGGTGTTCACAGACAGACAGACAGCAAAGTGATCCTATAAGGGTTACGTTTTTCCTTTTGAGGTACGGAACCCTAAAAAATAATTAAAAAGTGTTATTTCACACTTCAACATTTATGCATTTTGATTCCTGTGTGTGTGTGTGTGTGTGTGTGTGTGCGTGCGTGCGTGCGGGCGGGCGGGCGGGCGGGCGGACGGGCGTGCGTGCATGCGTGCATGCGTGCGTGTGTGCGTGTGTGTGTGTATTCAGTCACAGTGTATAGAGGGATTTTATCACCTACTCAGGTACCTTTTTCTTCCTCATACCAGTATAATATATTTATCGCCACAAAAGGTATCGTGTGGGAGAAACAGTTTGCATTACGTGGGTATTCTTTGCATAAAGCTGTCATAACGTCGCGTTGCGATATTGAGCGAGGCTATTTTTGACTAACTTAAAAAAAGAGGAGGTTCTCAGTTCGAAGCGTATTGTTTTTGCCATGTTACAAGTCTTAACTCCGTCAAATCAGGGCCGATTTCAAATTTTAGGGTTCCATACCTCGAAAGGAATAAGGATTTGCCCTTTGCATTTCTAAAATTGTATCATTTATTAAAGCTGTTTAAATAAAATAAATAAATAAACCCTTATAGGATCACTTTGTTGTCTGTCCGTCTGTCAAGAAAACCTATAGGGTACCTACTTCCCGTTGACCTAGAACCATGAACTTTGGCAGGTAGGTAGGTCTTATAGCACAAGTAAAGAAAAAAAAATCCGAAAACCATGAAAAAAGGTCAACGGGAAGTACCCTACAGGTTTTCTTGACAGACACGACAGACGGACAGCCAGACAGACAACAAAGTGATCCTATATGGATTCCGTTTTTCCTTTTGAGGTACGCAACCCCTAAAATCGTAATAATCGTAATAGGTAGGAACGGCATTCCGAACCAGTGGTAAATTATTTGACGATTCAAAAGCACTTGTAAAAGTTTATTTGAATAAAAATCTATTCTATTCTATTCTATTCTATTACCTAATAGTTCATACAAGTGAATGGTGACGCAATATTGAACAGGTTGTAATGAACTATGAAGTATGGAGTGAAGTAAGTTATGTAAATCAGTGAAGTCATGACATGACATATCGTGAGTCGTGACCCTCGATCAAGTATAAACCTCACGCCAGATGACCTCAAATTACCGACACTTAAGTATGTACTTTTCGGGTTATGAATCTATTTTCTGGCAGGTCATAATGGAAAGTGTTGATTTATTACAACTAGGGTAGGGCAGTACTTTTATACTTCTATGAGCTGCATGCCACAGAGGAGACTCTCCGTCACTCGCTCCATACAAACGTAGTTCGTCTCTCATTGGAATACTAACCAAGCATACTCAATGGAATTTTATAGAAACGTCCCGGGAACTAATATCTATGTCTGTGGTTTTCCAGATTTCCGTTAAAATATTCGGTTTCAAAGTTACGCGGTCTTAAAAATTCACATACAAATCTTTGAACCCCTGTAATTTTAAAACTGCATATTTTTTGAAAAATCTAAAACACCACAGACACAGATATTAGTTTCTAGAATATGTCTGCAAAATTTCATGGACTTTGGTTGCTTATATTCAAATGAAATTGGGATTACGATTGTATGGAGTAAGTGACGGAGAGAGCCCTGTTAAAACGTCAGCTACCTATTTATGTTTACCATAGCTTATGCCTTTTATGGTATTTACTGAGCCCATTTCGATGAGTCACCTCACATATACGTTGGTGGAGTCAACCAGGTGGACTGGCATACAATGCCACGCTCCGTTAAGAGGGGTCTCTCCGTCACTCGTTTCATACAAACGTAGTTCCAATTTCATTTGAATATTAAGCAACCAAAGTCCATGAAATTTTGCAGACATATTCTAGAAACTAATATCTATGTCTGTGGTTTTCCAGATTTCTGTTAAAATATTCGGTTTCAAAGTTACGCGGTATTAAAAATCACATAAAAATCTTTGAGCCCCTGTAATTTTAAAACTACAGACACAGATATTAGTTTCTAGAATATGTCTGCAAAATTTTATGGACTTTGGTTGCTTAATATTCAAATGAAATTGGAACTACGATTGTATGAAACGAGTGACGGAGAGAGCCCTCTTAAGTCAACAGACGCAACCTGACGTATGTTTCCTTGTTACTAATAGGGCTGCTAATATTATGGCGTATGCACATAAGCCTCTTAGCATTTTTAGGTTTCGTACCTCAAGGGTGCCAACTGCCAATGCCTATTACTAAACCTCCGCTGTCCATTTGTCTGTCTGTCCGTCTATCATTAAATGAGGTGTATCTCATGAACCGTAATAAACCAAGATGGCGAATTTCAAAATAAGTATTTTTATGTCTTGTTTAAACAAAGAATAAATGCAACGTACTCGTAGTAACAAAGTAAATAGGTAGGTTCTTCTTTTTGTCGATTTTAGAAGCGATATTATCATAAATAATAATTATCGATTAACGGTTTCTTAATTATAAATCTTATCTTTTATCTTTGGCTATAATTGGCTGTCACCTCTTGTTCCAACTAACAATGTAGTCAACGGTACAAAATATTTAAGGTCTATCTAACTTTTAGGTCAACGGGAAGTACCCTATAAGATAGACAGACAGACAGACAACAAAGTGGTCCTATGAGAGTTCGTTTTTCGGGTTCTGTATCTCAAAAGGAAAAACGGTAGCCTTATAGGATCACTTTGTTGTCTGTCGTCTGTCCGTTTGTCGTGTCTGTCATCCTGTGTGTATAGGGTACTTCCCGTTGACCTAGAATCATGAAAGGCAGATAGGTAGGTCTTTATAGCACAAGTAAAGGAAAAAATCCGAAAACCGTGAATTTGTGGTTACATCACCAAAAAAAAGATGTAAATAACCAGTATTTACAATTTTCAGAGTAAAGTTTGGTATAGAATATCTTAGTGAGTATTCATTTCAGGGTATCATATGAAAAGGCATGTACCAGTACATTCTAAAACAGATTTTTATTTATTTTTATGCATAATAGTTGATTTATCGTGCAAAATGTCGGAAAAATACCCGAGTACCTACCGAACCCTCGGTGCGCGAGTTTTTCTTTTTGAGGTACGGAAACCTACCTAAAAACATGTATTGAATCGTCTTAATGTCTATCAGTCAGACAATTTTAGTGTAATTTTATTGACTGCAGCCCTATTTAGACAGATAAAGTAAAGATGT
Source organism: Maniola jurtina (assembly GCF_905333055.1). Taxonomy (NCBI): domain Eukaryota; kingdom Metazoa; phylum Arthropoda; class Insecta; order Lepidoptera; family Nymphalidae; genus Maniola; species Maniola jurtina. The sequence continues at coordinate 3,597,836 of NC_060055.1, read as the reverse complement.
GTGTATGATATTCCTATGCATCGATTCCTATCACGCGTTTCCTCTTGCGTGCGCTTGCGCAACCTATGCTCACTACTAAAGGTGACTGTTCACAATATCACACCTGATTCATACTTCCATTCTAATATTATAAATGCAAAAAACCGGCCAAGTGCGAGTCAGACTCGCGCACCGAGGGTACTCGGGTATTTTTTCCGACATTTTGTACGATAAATCAAAAACTATTATGCATAAAAAAATATATGTTTTAGAATGTGCATGTAAAGCCCTTTTATTTGATACCCCACTTGGTATAGTTATCTTACTTTGAAAATTGAAACACATTTTTTTTTAATGTGAAACCTCCAACTTAATTCACGGTTTTCGGATTTTTCCTTTACATGTGCTATAAAACCTGCCTACCTGCCAATCTCATGATTCTAGGTCAGCGGGAAGTACCCTATAGGTTTTTATAGACAGACAGACAAACAGACAGATAACAAAGTGATCCTATAAGGGTTACGTTTTTCCTTTTGAGGTACCTAACCTAACCTTAAAAATGTGAAAGTATGTATCTGTCTGCTAGGTTTTCTCGCTCCATTTGTTTAATCGTTTTCGCCGAAATTCAGTAAAGGATAGCTTGCATCGCGGGCGAGGTTGGGACGGACATAGGCTACTTTTTATCCTGGAAAGTTCCCACGAGGATTCCAAAGGCCCGTCCGCTTAACCTATTTAAATTTAGAACTGAGAGAACTTGCATCCTGAGGGTGAGATCTATATAGCGCACTCTGACTTTGCTTAGACTTAAGACAGAGTTAAAACGAGACAGAGGTATATCTCTCACATAAATCTGTCTCGTTTTGTCTGAGCAAAGTCAAAGTGCAATTTATAGATCTCAGCCTGAGGACGGGCATACTATACTACTTTTTATCCTGCAAAATAAAAGAGTTTTAAAAAACTTAAATCACGCGGACGAAGTTCACAATTGAAACAGAAAGTCACCAACAGGTGGCGCTGGTAGAACTTTACATCGTGCTATAATAACAGCATGTGTCTGCATATAAATTGAGATGAAACTTTAAACCATACTGAACAACAAAAGATTACGGTTTTCTACCTAGGCTTATTTTTGGCTTGATACTTCATCTGGTATCAATTATCTGTTATTCTTATTTACCAACTGGCAAATACCCGTGACTTCGTTCGCGACGAATTTAGGAAAAGGAAACTTAAACCCCATCAGTTTTAGTGGTCAGGTCCACTGCAGCATCAAGATTGAGGAGTTGGAATCCAATGTTACAAAGTCTTTAGTTTCTGTACTTTCTATCGATTAAAAAACATTAACCAAATTAGTTCCGAAATCTTGGATATTTCAGTGTACATAGGAAGAAAGCTCAACTCCTGCTTTTTAGAAGCGAAACAGAGTATTTGAATTGGTTTGTTGGATGTATGTGTCTATGGATGGATGTTTGTTACTCTTTCAAGCAAAAACTACTAGACGGATTTTGCTGAAATTTGGAATGGAGATAGATTATACTTTGGATTAACACATAGGCTACTTTTCATCCCTGAAAACCAATGAGTTCCCACGGGATTTCTAAAAACCTATATCCATGTTAAAGAAGTCGCGGGCACCAGCTAGTATGAGATAATACGGGCTACCTTTGTACAGTGAGGAGTAGTCTTAACTTACACCCACATAAACAATCGACGAATGTATGTAACAAGTTAAAAGGTTGTTAATTGTATTGCGTTTGAAATTCTGAAAGCATTAAACAAATATTTGCTTTATCAAGTAGATAAAGTTACGCCAAGTGTTATTGCGTCAAAAACATTCAGTTTCTTGTCATCGCCTGCGTGGGTAATTTTTAGGGATCCGTACCTCAAAAGGAAAAATGGAACCCTTATAGACTCACTTTATCTGTCCGCCTGTCTGTCCGTCTGTCTGTCAAGAAAACCTATAGGTTTATACTTTACTATAGGGTACTTCCCGTCGACACAGAAATTTTTAGGCAGGTAGGTAAGTCTTATAGCACAAGTAAAGGGAAAAATCCGAAAACCGTGAATTTGTGGTTACATCACAAAAAAAATTAAAATGTGTTCATGAACAAATAAATAATTTGTATTTACAACTTTCAAAGAAACATGTTCTATACCAAAAGGGGTATCATATGACAGGACTTTAACTGTACATTCTAAAACAGATTTTTATTTATTTTTATGCATAATAGTATTTGATTTATCGTGCAAAATGCCGGATTAAATACCCGAGTGCGGAACCCTCGGTGCGCGAGTCTGACTCGCATTTAGCCGGTTTTTAGTTGTCCGTATGAGTAACTCAGAAAGCTTTGAGAATGTTTTTCAAACCGATTGTGTTTACGAAAGCCCAGCAAGTGCAATCTTATGTTGTTTTCGTTTAATTTTACAGCAATTGCTCAATTTGCTCGTATGTACGGTCGGCCTCAGAATTCGAGTAGCAATTCCGCGAAACTATTGCACTAAACCTGTTGCACTTATGTCCTTTTTCTAAAAACACGCTACACACATGTCATGCATGTGCACAACCATGCCAAAATGATCATTAAGGTGCTAAGCGACTTTCGGCCTTTGACTGTACCTAAGCATTATTAACTGAAAAACAATAAAATAATATCTACGCTCGAAAAATAACTACCAAAAGGTTAATATTAATTAAGTAACTTTTTGTCAGATTTTTTTTTACCGACCGAGTCTAACTTTATGAAAATCTCGTTTGGCTAGTTAAATTAGAGGTCAAGCTATTCGTAGTTTACCATGAAATCGGGTTTAAATATAAATACGTCAAATACGTTAGCAGAGAAGGAAAAGTAAGTAGAAAAAAATATGTGCGAGCGCAGCAAGCGCAAGATTTTTAAGGAACTTACGTTATCGGTAGACATAGTGTTGCAGCCCTTCAGTGGTAGGGTGTACTGTAAGTCACCCTTGGCGGACACGTACTCGCGGAGGCACGTGGAGTTAGTGCCCAGGCCCGCCGGGTACACTATACCGTTGAATGTGTCGTGTATACTGGAAATAAGGATATTCACATAAGTGTACATAGTATACGAGGGTTAAGGCACGTTAAGGCCTCCTTTTTGGGGGTCCGGGATTCAATCTTGAGCATGCACCTTTAACCTTTTAATTATGAGCGTTATAAGCTATTAAAAATCACTTGTTTCAACGGTGAAGGAAAACATCATGAGGGATCCTGAGCGCTTGAGAGTTCTCCATAATGTTTCCAAAAATGTATGAAGTCTGCCCATCCGCACTTGTCCAATGGATTAGGTATGGCTAAAACTATACTTTTCTCATTTTGAGAGGAGCCCAGTTCTCAGTAGTGGGCCGGTCTGGTATGGGTTGAGATGATGATGACATATTATAAAAGGAGAAACTGATAGACTGAAATATCAATGAATAATTTACAGCTTAAATCACTCAAGTTTAGAACCTTGAGATTTTGCATGTAGTTCGTCTCTACTATGTAGACCACTAATAAGAAATAATTTTGACATCTCTAAATAAACTAAATCAACGTGGAAAACGTACTTACAAAGCGAGAAACTAACAGAAAAACATCGAAATATCAGAAAAACTTTTAACAGGGCTCTCTCCGTCACTTACTCCATACAATCGTAGTTCCAATTTCATTTGAATATTAAGCAACCAAAGTCCATGAAATTTTGCAGACATATTCTAGAAACTAAACTAGATATTAGTTTCTAGAATATGTCTGCAAAATTTCATGGACTTTGGATGCTTAATATTCAAATGAAATTGGAACTACGTTTGTATGGAGCGAGTGACGGAGAGACCCCTCTTAAGACTATGCAAAAAGTGACTAATAAATAATTAAGTGTGACTTTAAATGAACAAGATTGCCTTGATTTCAAGATCTGTTGGCATAATATTCTACCAACATAATACCAGTTCACATTATCATCACATTCATTATAAGAATATATTTTTAGCTGTTTTTGTATAGGTTTCTGAATAACAAATTACTAATCAAACTACAATGTCATGACGTTGAATTTCAAAATGATAGTCTTGTTCATCAAGCCCGAAACCTCGAAAACAATCATAATTTTTTTAAATAGGTACCTACATCCAGCCCGGCTAGCATGGGCAGTAGATAAAAATTATAACCACTATCCATCATCGTATTATTATCCAGTGATTTCTATGACATCAGTGGATATAATCGGGGATATAATTTTTATCTACTGCACATGCTAGCCGGGCTGATGTCATAGAAATCAGTGGATATAATCGGGGATATAATTTTTATCTACTGCCCATGCTAGCCGGGCTGATGTCATAGAAATCAGTGGATATAATCGGGGATATAATTTTTATCTACTGCCCATGCTAGCCGAGCAGGACTACTACATTATGAACATTATTGTTCGTAATGTAATATCCTAGTAACAACCACGAATTTCATGACACCCCTATCATTAAAAAAAAGATACAATTTTTAATATTGTAACAGCTGTAAACAACACGAGCGCAGCAAGTCTAATTTTTTTCTTCGGTTTACCTGTTGGGGTGGGAGAGTGTGTGCGCGAGCGAGACGGTGACGTGCATGTTGTCCTTCTCGCACGCGACCGCGAGGGTGTCGAGGGGCGCCAGGGCTTCGGGCCAATCGGTGATCGCCTCCGTGGCCGTAGCTACGGTGGTCGTAGCTAATTCTGTGGACAAATTGGATGGTTAAGCAACGTTGAGTCAGTCACTGGACGGGTGAAAAGTACTTTGGCCGTTACCATTTTGGGAGAGCTTTGAATTTTGAAATGCCTATGGAACAGGGGCAACGGAGTAACAAGTCTGATCCACAGCCACTAACTAAGTCTCACAAATTAGTCGATACTAGAGCTAATTTCTTAAATTTGGACCCTTTCAAGTAAAGATTTTTATATAAACCTGTAAGGATGATACTGCCCATTGGCGCAATTAAAATGCCATAAGCCTACGTTGTCGTATTAGTTTACAAATTGCGAAAAACCAAATTAAATTTGAATTTCGCGGGCAGACCTGTCGTATCCACCTTAAGTCTAAGTAAAGTCAGAGTGCACTCTATAGATCTCACTCTTAAAGTTGTGATCAGGTCTATGGTTATCAATGTTAGAAGCCTGGGTATTTGCTCAGAATTTGAACCCATCGAGCCTTGAACCACACTACACATTATATATAAACTTGTTAAACTTAAAAAAAACAACATTAGCCATTAGACGAACTGTTAAAGGAAGTGGGTAATGGGTACCTACTTAGTAGATAACAACTCATTAGTTACGGCAGGTTATAACTTAGAACGATCATACAGGGGCAGTTCCAAGCTCGAGCAGTCAATCTTTGAACACACATGAACCGAGCAGTCATTTTCAATCGCTGGATCAGTTAAAATAAGTCAGAATAATTATTTTTTCACTTTTATACATTTTTATATTGCAAATGCAGTTGATAATTTAACTGCAGTTGCAATATAAAAATTGGAAAGGAATAACTGCGTTAAAGGATTCAGCATCTATACTAATTACTGATACTACTCGATTGCACGTTAGAATTTCACTATGCTCCTGATCGCTCTGAGGTGCACGAAGAATAGTTTCCTGATATTTTTCCTCATTTTTAGGGTTCCGTACCTCAAAAGGAAAAACGGAACCCTTATAGGATCACTTTGTTGTCTGTCTGTCTGTTTGTCAAGAAACTTATAGGCTACTTCCCGTTGACCTAGAATCTTGAAATTTTGGTAGGTAGGTCTTATAGCGCAAGTACAGAAATAAATCTGAAAACCGCGAATTTGTGGTTACATTATTAAAAAAAAAAAATTAAAATGTGTTGCAAATTTCAAAATAAGATAATTATACCAAGTGGGGTATCATATGTAAGGGTAGAGCCCTTACTCCTCTCCTGTACATCCTAAAACAGATTTTTATTTATTTTTAGGTATAATAGTTTTTGATTTATCGTGCAAAATGTTGGAAAAAATGCCCGAGAGCGGAACCCTCAGTGAGCGAGTCTGACTCGCTCTTGGCCGGTTTTCTCTTTCCAAAAGCGTTTCTTTAACTTTTCACTTCCCGATTTCAGTAAGAATTTGACAGGTATTATTATAGAGGTTGGAGTTTCTCTACTCTGGACTCATAATATTGAAAAACTGTCTGTGTATGGACACTGGGCAGTCGACTGACTGCTTCAAGCAGTTCGTGTGCGGCCGCTCTTAGGTTCCGCGTCCAAGCACACTGTTCCGTACGTTGGTAATTTGGTATCAGTTACGTGGAGGGTAAGATGTAATCATTATTATGTGTAAGGAAATGGTTCGTAAGGTCTGACGCATTCCTATTACCTACTACGAAGTGCAGTACAGAACGGAGCTCTTCATCTTTTAGAGTTCCGTACTTTAAAAGGAAGAAAGGATCCCTTATAAGATCACTTCGTTGTCTGTCTGTCTCTCCGACTGTCGTGTCTGTCAAGAAAACCTATAGGGTACTTCCCGTTGACCTAGAATTATGAAATTTGGTAGGTAGGTAGGTCTTATAACACAAGTAAAGAAAAAAATCCGAAAACTGCGAATTTGAGTTTACATCATCAAAAAAGATTAAAATGTGTTCATGAACATATAATAGTATTTTCAATTTTTAAAGTAAGATAACTATACCAAGTCGGTTATCATATGAAAGGGCTTTACCTGTACATTCAAAGGCAGATTTTTATTTATTTTTATGCATAATAGTTTCTGATTTGAAAATGTCGAAAAAAATACTCGAGTACAGAACCCTCGGTGCGCGAGTCTGACTAGCACTTGGCCAGTTTTTTGACCCACGATGCAAACAGATGGGTGTTATAAGTTTAACGTGTGCATCTGTGTATGGGTGTATTCTGTCTGGGGCATCGTAGCATCTAAACGGATGAACCGATTATGATTTACTTTTTTATTTGAAAGGTGACTTAATCGAGTGTTCTTAGCTATAATTCAAGAAAATCTATTCAGCCGGTCGAAGATAATCATCTCTTTTTTAGTTAAACTAGGTAGGTACCTACGTTACACGGGAGAGTAGGTCCTTGAGTTGGAAGGCAAGCCCTTGTTTCCGGCGAGCCTTAAACTGTGTTGGGGCCCCTTTTTAAGGTGCCCGCGCACTCGAACTGAACTGCAGCGGAACGCCCCGCACGATATTCTCTCCAGCCGCGCCGCGCGGCAGTGACGTACGCGCGTCGCGGCTGGAGAGAATATCGTGCGGGGCGCTGACGCGACGCGCAGTTCAGCTGCAGTTCAGTTCAAGTGCGTGGGCACCTTTAGTGCCAGAGCTGGGCCTGCCTTGGCGAGCACCGTAAGCTGGGTCGCAGTTGAATACGTTCGTGTCTCTGTGCCCGCAGCAACAACGAATGAGACGGTGCTATCCATGATGATTTCTCCAGGTTAAAAAAAAAGGTAGGTATGTTGGCATATAAAACTTGTTGCAAAAACACACTGTGAAGTTACTTTCAAGATGTTCTACACCCAAATAAAATAAAACATATACATTTTCGCTATTTATTAGACTTGCAACGAATAGTATATTCGGCAGTATACCGAATACCGAATATTCGGCGAGGCCCCTGACCGAATAGCCGAATATTAGGCAAAAGTATTCGGCTGGATTTTAGCGCCAAAAACTTGTACAGACGTGATTGTTTAGCGCTCCTTATTAAATTATGTACCTGTTTTATGTACCAATGACTACTTAATAAATGATTATAAAAGAAATGAGAACCTTACCCTTCTAAATTTTGATTACCACAATAATTCAAATACATAGAATCCTCCATTTTTCCAATTCAGAAGATGATTATGTACCTGTGTTATGCACCAATGACTACTTAAATGATTATAACAGAAATGAAAATATGAATATATACGTAATCAATCGATTTTAATTTTTCATTTTACTAATTATTTCTCTACTAGAGGATGCCCGCGACTTCGCCCGCGACTTCGTCCGCGTTGATTTAGGTTATTAAAGATCCCGTGGGAACTGTTTGATGTTCCGGGATGAAAAGTTGCCTATATCAATTACAGGGACGCAAGCTACCTCGGTACCAAATTTCATACGAATTGATCAAGCGGATGAGTATTTAGGAATCCCACGGGAACTGTTTGTTTTTCCGGGATAAAAAGTAGCCTATGTCCTTCCCCGGAATGTATCCTAAGTCTATACAAAATTTCATTAAAATCGGTTCAGCGGTTGAGCCGTGAAAGCGTAGCAGACAGACAGACAGACAGACAGACAGACTGACAGACAGACAGACAGACAGACAGACACACTTTCGCATTTATAATATTAAGTATGGATGACAAAATATATTATTTAAGTATTCGGCCGAATAATATGTAGATATTCGGTATCCGGCCGAATATAATAAAAGCAGCCGAATAGGCCGAATACCGAATAGTAACCGAATATTATATTGCAAGTCTACTATTTATAGAACCCGTCCAGCGTCTTACCAAGTTACCACAGTCTGTATAGGATTAAAATACCTAAGTAGCAACTTTAGAAAAACCACAAAAATTCCTGGGCACTTTTGTGGTTTAACAGGGCTCTCTCCGTCACTCGCTTCATACAATCGTAGTTCCAATTTCATTTGAATATTAAGCAACCAAAGTCCATGAAATTTTGCAGACATATTCTAGAAACTAATATCTATTTCTATCTATGTTTCTAGAATATATCTGCAAAATTTCATGGACTTTGGTTGCTTAATAATATTCAAATGAAATTGGAGCCTCGATTGTATGAAGCGAGTGACGGAGAGAGCCCTGTTAACGTTTAATTTGTGGCTAATTCTGTTGTACACGAAACAATCTTAAATTAAATTGACAAACAGACAGAATTAAATCTAGGGCTATTTTTTCGCAGAGAGTATTATAAAATCGTGGTATTATAAGGGGGCTCTTCTCAGACTTGGGCTGCGTTTGGAACCCTCATAGTTTTAGTTTTTAGTTTACGTAATTAGGTAATTATCACCACTATATCATCTTTGAAATCTAACAAATCGGACAAACAAAAAGTGCACTAGCAAAGTCCAATAGCACCTATTTTTAACCCCCGACCCAAAAAGAGAGGTGTTATAAGTTTGACGTGTGTATCTGTGAATCTGTCTGTGGCATCGTAGCTCCTAAACGAATCGACTGATTTTAATTTAATTTTTTTTTTGAAAGGTGGCTTGATCGAGAGTGTTCTTAGCTATAATCCAAGAAAATCGGTTCACCCGTTTGAAAGTTATCAGCTCTTTTCTAGTTACTGTAACCTTCACTTGTCGGGGGTGTTATAAATTTTTAATTTACACTTGTTTGACAGAGTAGGTGTGTTTTTCGTTTTTTTAATTATGACTTGTTTAACGTTTTGCTACGGTACTCATAAAATTACTAACTTATTACCGTTATCAATAAAAATGTCCAAAAGTACAGCTATCAGGTAAGTAGGTAAACAGGTAGGTACATGCATGACAATGTGGGGTGGACGACCGGTCGACGGCCAGTCGACGCCGGCGCATCCTTGCACGGCGTATCCTTTGGGATTTTTTTATTAGATTATAATATTCTACTTATTGGAAATATATTATTTGTATAATTTATTCGCCTTTTAAAGGGGTTTATTTACAGTGTACTCCATACAAACGCAGTTTGGCTCTCATTTGTATACACAATCAAACTAATGTTTCTTTCAGGCTACATTAAATGGCCAAGCCATACTTTTTTTACCAAGATGTAGGGTTTGTAGAGTCAGAGCTTGTAAGTGGAGTTATTTGTTATTTATTGTTATAAATGTTATACAGTCAAGAGAGCTTTTAAAAGTTATGTATACACTTTGGACTTGGGATAGGTCCCACGGGCAGCAGAAATCGAAGCTCAGGCTTGGCTCTACTAAAGATCTCATAACTTTTTAACAGTGCAGTGTTTGAACTTGTGAGTCTTGGCAACCTTTACATGAAATATTTTTGGTGGGATAGATTCTTTCTAGGAGCTAATACGTAGGTACCTACTTAATATCTATGTTTGGGTTTGTCACGGGAGTTTGGTTTAAAAAAATAACCGTAACACATAGTACACATTTATGTGCCTTTTTTAGTTCAGATTGAGTAGGATTTGATTCTTTTTAACCCCCGACCCAAAAAGAGGGGTGTTATAAGTTTGACGTGTGTATCTGTGTATCTGTCTGTGGCATCGTTGCTCCTAAACTAATGAACCGACTTTAATTTAGTTGTTTTTTGCTTGAAAGGTAGCTTGATGAGATTGTTCTTAGCTGTAATCGATGAAAATCGGTTCAGCCGTTTGAAAGTTATCAGCTCTTTTCTAGTTTTCTTATAGATGTTTGGGGGTTTTTTAAATTTTGAGTTATGCATACTGCATTCAAAAGTCATTTTTGCCAAAAATGGTCTATAGGGCAAACAAGCACTAGGACGACGCACAGATAAGTACAGATATTAGTTTCTAAAATGTGTCTACAAAATATCACCGACTTTGGTTGCTTAGTATTCAGATGAGAATGAAACTACGTTTGTATGGATTGAGTGACGAAAAGTATCTATGATAAAGAGAAACTGCAGAATGATATTTCGCATAATATTTTGTATTATAAAGTACAGTCACGAACTTACCTGGAAAAGTATGATGGCAAAGTTACACCAGTGTTCGAGCCCCGCGTTGCCCCAACGAAAACCAAACAAAGCCAGACAAAGCCAAACACAGCCGGACAGGCTAGGGCCCATGAGTATTTATTATTAATGAGTAGTTATTATTATATTTGGTAGAAGAGGTGGGTTCTATGCGTGATTGAATTATAAAGTAAGATAGTAAGTATTTGTTTCATTTAACAGAAAGGACCTTTGATTTGCCTTTAATTTGGAATTAAATTAAAGGTCGATTAATCTAATAATAACTTCATCCACTAAGCATATGATAAAAAGGTGAAAAGAGAAGAGACGTAAAAAGATGAAAAATAAAGAAGAAAACCAGCCAAGTGCGTGTCAGACTCGCGCACCGAGGGTTCCGTACTCGGGTATTTTTTCGGACATTTTGCACGATAAATCAAAAACTATAACGCATAAAAATCTGTATTAGAATGTACAGGTAAATCCCTTTCATATTATAATAACCTAGTTGGTATAATATCTTACTTTGAATATTATAAATACTTACTTATTTGTTCATGAACTCATTTTAGTTTTTTTTTTGTGATGTAACCATAAATTGACGGTTTTCGGTTATTTTCTTTTACTTGTGCTATGACCTACCTACCTGTCAAATTTCATGATCCTAGATCAATGGGGAGTACCCTGTAGGTTTTCTTGACAGACACGACAGACAGACAGGCAGGTAATGAAGTGATCCTATAAGGGTTCCATTTTCCTTTTGAGGTACGGACCCCTAAAAAGAAAGAAGGTCTTACCGGTGTTGGAGGGTATCTGCTTGGAACGCGCGGCCGCGAACAGCGCCGCTACCACCAGGAGGCTCCACATTTTTCAGTCTGTAATAAAGAAAAACCGGTTATTTAAGGTGGATGCGAGGGGTCTACCCGCGAAATTAGGAAATTAAGAAATTAGCTCTATTATCGACTAATTTGTGAGTTGTCGATACCAGAGCTAATTTCTTAAACTGGACCCTTTCAAGATTTTTATATAAACCTGTGATACTGCCATTGTCGCAATTAAAATGCCATATGCCTACGTTGTCGTATTAGTTTACATTGCGAAAAACCAAATTAAATTTGAATTTCGCGGGCATACGTCAGTCTCATGCCTCATAATAATTGAGTTTGATTGGTTAGTATTCAAATCAGAATTTAACTACGTTTGTACGAAGGGCGTTGGTGAGCGCTAGGGAAACTTCTCTTAAAGATAGTTATGTAGGTCCCAGCTACCAAGTTACATAATCGTAATTACTGAATGCCATTATATTAACATGTAAACATGGAATCCTTAATAACATCTGTCGACACACTTAAACACCTGTTTTCAATAACTACCAAAGAAAATGTCGTATTGCGCCATGTTTGTATGAATAATAACTGAAAATATGTAAGTTACATAATATTTACCATGTATGACCTACTTATATAAATTTTATTGTTAAAATATGGGAATGTAGAGTATGTCAGAAAAATCTCAAGGTTTTAGGTAATCAGAGTTTTTATCTATAGGCATAAATAAAATGTAACAATAAAATATATAGTCTTAGGTACTTTTTACTGTGTTACTGAGGATTATCAAAGTCAAAGTCAAAGTCAAAATCATTTATTCAAAGTAGGTACAATTGTACTCCTTTTGATAGTCGAAATTGTTTTTGTACGATATAGTGGTTTTATTTTTATTGTATAGCTAAAGTAAGTAAACGCAGTGCCCGGTAAAACCTACTGTGGCGCTGAATGTAACAAAAATGCCCTGTATATTCAATAAGTTTAATAAATATTTAAAAATATATACATTTTTGGTTTTATTTTATGCCCATCTCCAGGATGCAAACTATCTCTATTTTTAACCCCCGACCCAAAAAGAGGGGTGTTATAAGTTTGACGCGTGTATCTGTGTATCTGTCTGTGGCATCGTAGCGCCTAAACGAATGAACCGATTTTAATTTAGTTTTTTTTGTTTGAAAGGTGGCTTGATCGAGAGTTCTTAGCCATAATCCAAGAAAATCGGTTCAGCCGTTTGAAAGTTATCAGCTCTTTGTATTGTAGCTTTGTACTTAGTCTGTATTTTTTAACGTGAAAGCTCTTTGATTTTTCGGGTTTCTGTATCTTTCCTCAAAATCGGCTAAGCACATGAGCAGACAGACAGACAAACTTGCCTATTCATAACATTAGTAGGTGGATAAAAAATGCGATAACTATATTATTATATACGGTATCCTGTTGGCAACGTATGTAATTATTTTGACTCATCCATAATTTCTTAGCAGCATGTCATGCTTGGCGGACCTTGACCTCTTCCGGGTTTTATCTAGGGCTGCCAATTTTTATAAAAAAAATATTAAAGGAAAAGATAAAGATAAGATAAAGATAAATTTATTTTGGCTCAACAACAAATATAACATAAACATTACAAAACTCAAAATATAGTTATAATAACAAACATTACTGTGCACCTGTTTCCCGAACTTGTAAAAACTGTGTCTCGGAATGAAAGATGACTGAATGACTGACGGCCGTATTCACTTAAACGTTACTATGAGGTCTCACAGTGCGCTCGAACGCATAGTGTAGGTTCCACCAATCAGATCATTGTAAATTGTCGTGATACAGTCATCTGATTGGTGGAACCGACACTGTGCGTTCGAGCGCACTATGAGACCTCATAGTAACGTTTGTGAATACGGGTGTGATCTATCAACGCACAGCTCAAACTACTGGACGGATCGACCTGAAATTTAACATGCAGATATAGCTATTATGATGTAAACATCCGCTAAGAAAGGATTTTTGAAAATTCAACCCCTAAAAAGGTAAAATAGGGGGTTGGATTTTGTGCAATCCACGCAGACGAATTTGCGGGTGTGAGCTAGTTATTTATAAAAAAAAGGATTTATTATGAGGTTTTTCAAGAAATATCATTAAGAAGGAGCATTGCGCGTCCATTTCGTCGTTTCTTGTTATGACCTCCCAACTTCAAGACACGAGTACACACAATTATTATTATTTTTATACTCTGTATAGTGGCATTTGAAGTTGGTTCATAAGAAGTTGGTTGGTTTAAGCTTTTTAGTAAGTACTAGCTGATACCCGCGACTTCGTTCGCGTGGATGTGGGTTTTTAAAATTCCCGCGGGAACTCTTTGATTTTCCGGGATAAAAAGTAGCCTATGTGCTAATCCAGGGTATAATTTATCTCCATTCTAAATTTCAGCCCAATCCGTCCAGTAGTTTTTGCGTGAAGGAGTAACAAACATACACACACACACACACATACAAACTTTCTCCTTTATAATATTAGTGTGAAGTGTGATGTAATATATCTTTATGTCATCACAATAATTAACAGTTCCTGATTTCTCACGGCCTAGGAGTGCCGTAGTCAATTTCGGAGAAATCGCTGTACGTATACATACGAGTAAAAAGAGTAACAAGTTGAGAACCTTTTTGGTTGACAACCCTAACACACACATACGTTCAGGCGGCCATCTTCTTATGTATTTTACATTATGTATAAGTACATAGGAATGGTATAATATTTACTCTAAAGTGTTAAGTTATGTTATCGTTGGTCGTGATATAGCGTTAAAATCATGACCGTGACGTCTTTATGAATATAATATGCATTTTTATTTTAACAACACATTAACGTTAACTTTTGGGTAACTATTTATCGTCATTTTAGATGCGGAAATATAATATTTCTATTGCATAGTTCATTTATAACTGTTATGTTTTGAGATTAACAAGTGTAAATTAAAAATTTATAACACCCCCGACAAGTTAAGGTTACAGTAACTAGAAAAGAGCTGATAACTTTCAAACGGCTGAACCGATTTTCTTCGGTTATAGCTAAGAACACTTTCGATCAAGCCACCTTTAAAAAAAATACTAAATCAAAATCGGTTCATTAATTTAAGAACTACGATGCCACAGACAGAAACACAGATACACAGATACACACGTCAAACTTATAATACCCCTCTTTTTGGGTCGGGGGTTAAAAATAAATTGTATCAGGCTTTTACAATCATTTGGCGCTCAAAAAGGGGCCCCTCGGAAAGTTTTCTGGAATTTCGGGGGTTTTAAATATAGACCTCTAGTTAAAACAACATTACTATTTTCATCGTAAAATGAGTTAGATAGGAGATATTTTTTAGAGATGAAAATTTTTGGCAATTAGTTAGACTATTTTGGGCGCCATTTTTAGTATGCGACGTGTCTAATTACTAAAAGTGGCGCCCAAAAACAGGATTTTATCAAAATAGAGAAAATCAGCTTCGTAACTCGTAACCTGTTAAGCTAATCACACTTCACACTATCACACTTCACACTATAATATTATAAAGGCGAAGGTTTGTGTGTATGTGTGTGTGTGTGTGTGTGTATGTTTGTTACTCCTTCACGCAAAAACTACTGGACGGATTGGGCTGCAATTTAGAACAAAGATAGATTATACTCTGGATTAGCACACAGGCTACTTTTTATCCCGGAAAATCAAAGAGTTCGCACGGGATTTTTAAAAAACTACATCCACGCGAACGAAGTCGTGGGCCTCAGCTAGTATTATAATAATGCTCACAGACCACTGAGTAATTAATCACATTTACCAGCAACACCCAATCAGTCAGACAGTTGGGTACACTGACACACATTAACGTCCTTTATTGCATAAGTGAAGTGGTTTGGAAGCAATGCAAGTGACATACTTTCACATTCATACGGAGAGCATCGCGACTCTGTGTTAATGACAAACCCTTATTTGTTTCACTATATTTGGTACAGCGTGTGACCTTAGGAGCAAATATGTCATGGTGAAAATGTCAGTCAAGTAGGGTAGCTAATAGCCTCATCGGGTGACAGAAGGGCTGGCTCATTTTTTGCGCAACGGATCAGCCTGGCTGTCCAACGCGGAAATGCAGCCAGTATTCTTGGCACCATTCCACGCGGGCATGATTTGTATAGTAATTAGAGAAGGCTAAATTTAAGTTTTAGGGTACACTATAATCATTAATCCCATTATCACATTAATATCATAAAGGCGAAAGTTTGTGTATGTATGTGTGTTTGTCTGTTACTCTTACAAGCAAAAACTGCTCAACGAATTTGACTGAAATTCAGAATGGAGATAGGTTATATCCTGGATTAACAAAATTCCATCTAGTTTGTTTGGTAGGTAATTAACATTCAAATAAGAATTAAGCTCGAAAGAAAAAAAAGAAAAAAAATTATGAAAAGCGCTTGAGATATCTCTAATACTACCCTGATTATTTCCCCATCCATACTAAGGTTAAGATCCATAGAGCGTAGCTACATTGAATGTAGTGGAGTGGAGTGGAGTGGGGTTGGGGTTGGGGTGGGGTGGGGTGGGATGGAGTGGAGTGGAGTGGAGTAGAGTAGAGTAGAGTAGAATAGAATAGAATAGATTTTTATTCAAATAAACTTTAACAACTGCTTTTGTATAGTCAAAATAATTTACCACTGGTTTGGAATGCCGTTTCTACCAAGAAGAACCAGCAAGAAACTCGGCGCTTGCTCTTTCCAATTGTTCAAGAAGCCAGAGTGGACTCTGTAGATCTTAACCATAATGACCTCAACGCCCACGTCACATTAGCTAAACTCAGTTACGCTATAGGGCATCTGATAACATAGTTATCTATAACCCATGGTTTCATAACAAGTAGGTATAAGTAGCAGGAAAGTCCAGCCAATGCCAGCCCCGCGCCTGGGTACCTACATACCAGCAAGTAATATTGGAAAGACAACGAGTATTGGTATCGCCCGTACAGTCGCGGAAAAGTGTTTATTAATAAATCCATACTAATATTATAAATGCGAAAGTGTGTCTGTCTGTCTATCCGTCTGTCTGTCTGTCTGCTACCTTTTCACGGCCCAAGAGTTTATCCGATTCAGACGAAAGGTACAGAGGTAGCTTATATCCCTCGGACGGACATAGGCTACTTTTTATCCCGGAAAATCAAAGAGTTCCCACGGGATTCCTAAAGACTCATCCGCTTAGCCAATTTGTATGAAATTTGATACCGAGGTAGCTTGCGTCCCTGTAATTGACATTTTTTATCCCGGAAAATCAAATAGTTCCCACGGGTTTTTTAAAACCTAAATCCACGCGGACGAAGTCGCGGGCATCCTCTAGTGAATCTGATAGAGAAAACTGCAAAAGAGAGACAGAAAGAGAGATAATAAGTACAAGTAGGAAAGTCCAGCCAATGCCAGCCGCGCCCGAGTGCTAGCAAGTAATAGACTTACTAAGGCTCCACTGTCCGTCCGTCCGTCCAGTCTGTCAGTGTCTCGTGAACCGTAACTACCGTGAACTCAAACAGTTCCCACGGGATCTTTATAAACCTAAATCCACGCGGACGAAGTCGCGGGCATACTCTAGTAAAGCATACTTCTTTCATTCTTTCAGTCATGTAAACTTTCGTACGCGACTGTACTGGTCCGAAGCCGGTTGCACAAGGTTGCATTGCATTACGTCACAGCGCGACTGTTTTCGGCTAACACGTTGCGCCCGCGCCGGTCGCTGTCAGTTTGGAGTTCCGTTATAAGCAGTGACCATTTTATAACAATGTATCAGTACCTAGGGACCTTTGACTTTGATAAATAAATCCATATCCTTTTGACGTACCTACGCAAATATTAAAAGCAATATATAACAAGTGTAAATTAAATATTTTTAACATCCCCGACAAGTGAAGGTTACAGTAATATTCAAACGGCTGAACCGATTTTCTTGGGTTATAGCTAAGAACACTCGATCAAGCCACGTTTCACACAAAAAAAACTAAATTAAAATCGGTTCATTAGTTTAGGAGCTACCATGCCACAGAAAGATTCACAGATACACTTATAACACCCCTCTTTTGGGTCCGGGGTTAAAAAAAAGTTGGTCAAGTGCGAGTTGGACTTGCACAAAGGGTTCCGTACCACCGTAGCGTACAAAAAATTACAATTTTTAATACTTTTTTGTGATATGACCACAAATTCACGATTTTCAGATTTTTCCCTTTACTTCTGCAATAAGACCTACCTACCTGCCAAATTTCGTGATTCTAGGTCAACGTGAAGTACCCTACAGGTTTTCTTGACAGACAGACAGACAGACAACAAAGTGATCCTATAAGGGTTCCGTTTTTCCTTTTGAGGTACGGAACCCTAAAAAAGAAGCCTTGGATCCCTACACACTGTTTGAATCCGTCGGACCTAATACGTTTATTTCTCGGCCAGCACTGCTCAATTTATTAATGTCATGTAAATCTCTGTGTGACCCCGCAGTTATATTCTTATTCTGAACTTGTATTACATCATGTGTATGTGAGCGCCATGCGAAATTGTTATTACCAATTCAAATTCGGACTTCTATAGACTCGTGACGGGCCGCCGTGTTTTGAACTTTTGAAGCATGCTCGTAGGTGTCGTTTTACCCACGGTGACAAGTGTAAATTAAAAATTTATAACACCCCCGACAAATGAAGGTTACAGTAACTAGAAAAGAGCTGATAACTTTCAAACGGCTGAACCGATTTTCTTGGATTATAGCTAAGAACACTCTCCATCAAGCCACCTTTAAACAAAAGAAAACTAAATTAAAATCGGTTCATTCGTTTGGGAGCTACGCACATACAGCTAGGAGCCATACATAGATACACACGTCAAACTTATAACACCCCTCTTTTTAGACCTAATATGTTTATTTCTCGGCCGCCACTGCTCAATTTATTAATGTCATGTAAATCTCTGTGTGACCCCGCATTTGTATTCTTATTCTGAACTTGTTGTATTACATCATGTCTATGTGAGCGCCATGCGAAATTGTTATTACCAATTCAAATTCGGCCTTCTATAGACTAGTGACGGCTCGCCGTGTTTTGAACTTTTGAAGCATGCTCGTAGGTGTCGTTTTACCCAAGGTGTACAAACCCTTCTTAGGGTTCCGTACCTCAAAAGGAAAAGTGGAACCCTTATAGGATCACTTTGTTGTCTGTCTGTCTGTCTGTCAGTCAAGAAACCTATGGGGTACTTCCCGTTGACCTAGAATCATAAAATTTGGTAGGTAGAAGTCTTATAGCACAAGTACAGGAATAAATCTGAAAACCGCGAATTCGTGGTTACATCATTAAAAAAAATATTAAAATGTGTTTCAATTTTCAAAATAAGATAACTATACCAAGTGGGGTATCATATGAAAGGGCTTTACCTGTACATCCTAAATTAGATTTTTATTTATTTTTATGTATAAGCAATAAGGCCGCCTTTGCACACAATTGTTTTTTTCTGTTTTTTTCTTTCTGTGTTGTGATCCTTTACATGTGTTTTTGTGTGCAATAAAGTGTTCTATCTATCTATCTATAATAGTTTTTGATTTATCGTGCAAAATATTGGAAAAAATACCCGAGAACCCTCAATGCGCGAGTCTGACTCGCACTTGGTCGGTTTTTTTTTTTATTGTTTAATAATAATAATTTTTTATTTCTTTATAGATTTAAGGATGTATTGATACTATATTTTCTGGTGTCCTCGAGAGACATGCAATTAATTGTAAACTTGTCGTGCTAGAAAGAAGGTCAATACCGATACGCATCGGTAACAGTGCGTGTATTGGACCAATCTAAGCGGGTTATGTAACTTAATCGCTTTGGTAAGCGGCCAATATTGGTTTTATTGCTGTTTGCTTTTACTGTTTTGTGTTTATTTTCATTTATTTAGATTTTATCTGTCTATTTCTATACATTTTAATATTTTCTGTAGTTTATAAAGATATTTTACTTAGTTTCTCAAAAAGTGTTTTTTTTTTAATCGAAACAGTTCTGATCTTTGGGCAGGGGTAGTCCGTAGTGGTATTCTTTGGTATCATTGTCCTCGAGAGATATGCAATTAATGCAAACGGCCAATATTGGTTTTATTAACCCGAAAAGAGGGGTGTTATAAGTTTGACTTGTGTATCTGTGTATCTGTCTGTGGCATCGTAGCTCCTAAACTAATGAACCGATTTTAATTTAGTTTTTTTTTGTTTGAAAGGAAGCTTGATCGAGAGTGTTCTTAGCTATAATCCAAGAAAATCGGTTCAGCCGTTTGAAAGGGCTTTACCTGTACATTCTAAAACAGGTTTTTATTTATTTTTATGCATAATAGTTTTTGATTCATCGTACAAAATGTGAAAAATAAAATACCCGAATACGGAACCCTCGGTGCGCGAGTCTGACTCGCACTTGGCAGGTATTTTTGATGAATAAAAATGTTGTACTTAATATTGAGTTGGAAGTCGCCATTCAAGCACTTAGGAATTTTCTGAAGTGGCGTAACATTGCTCTCCAGTTTAGTTATTAGATAGTGTACTATCACTTTCCACTATCAACAATCTCATCAGTTAACAGTTAAAACACTTCATTTATGTAATGATCTTGTAACACCATGGTCTCAGACCCTATCCGTGCCACAGAACTCTAAATAAAATAATAGAAATGGTATATTCTGTCTTAATAACAGGATAGCGCAGACTTTCAGCGTATTTGAGCAACCTCATACAAAAATAATTATTATTTATTTAAAATTTATTTAGATTATATTTTCATGTAAGACAACTACAGTCTCTTATGCGGTCTGGGACTCTACCATTGGAAATCAGATTCTACTGAGAAAGAGCAGGCAATAAACTCATTAGTTGCTTTTTAAGATTCCATACCTCAAAAGGAAAAAGGAACCTTCGTAGGATCACTTAGTTGTCTGTCTGTCTGTCCATCTATCTGTTGTATCTGTCAAGAAAACCTATAGGGTACTTCCCGTTGATCTAGAATCAAATAATTTAGCAGGTAGGTAGGTCTCATAACACAAGTAAAGGAAAAAAATCCGAAACCGACCGACCGAAATAGGCTACTTTTTATCACAGAAAATCAAAGAGTACCTACGGGATTTATAAAAACCTAAATCCACGCGGACAAAGTCGTGGGCATCAGCTAGTATGTAATATAAATGAACTATAAAACTATGTAAATAAGTCTGTTTAAATAATAGCGCGCACTGATGTTTCACTGCACATCTGCGTGGCGATAATCTCGCGCTTTACACTTCTACGCCTATTTTTAAATTCTGTGATCCACGCCTTACAAAACATGCCAACTCTAATTTCCCAATGTTCCCACCAAACAAAGGCCTATGTAAACGAAACGGAACGTTTTCGCAAACCCCACGAAGGCTGTATAGACCTACACGATTGGAGACTATAAAAAATTTACATGCGTGTAGGTGTATGGTAGCATTTGCATATTATAGTGGATTTATGTTACACCAGACCAAAAATCACCATCCATATTATCACTACCCAATATCCATGCATGGCACTCATGTTATAAATTTATTTAGGCCTAATGTTTGTATTAAGTCTAAAAATTAAATTAGCTTCAAAGCTGCTGATTACAAATAATTGTACAAAAAAACTGGCCAAGTGCGAGTCCGACTCGCGCACTGAGGGTTCCGTACTCGGGTATTTTTTCCAACATTTTGCACGATAAATCAAAAACTATTATACATAAAAATAAATAAAAGGCTGTTTTAGGATGTACAGGTAAAGCCCTTTCATAAAATTATGATACCCCACTTGGTATAGATACAAGATACAAGATTTTTATTTGCAGAAACATTTTTTTTTATAGTTATCATTCTTTGAAAATTGAAACACGTTTTAATTTTTTTTTTAATGATGTTCGCGGTTTTCAGATTTATTCTTGTACTTGTGCTATAAGACCTACCTACCTACCAAATTTCATGATTCCAGGTCAAAGGGAAGTACCCTATAGGTTTCTTGACAGACACGACGGACAGACAGACAGACAGACAACGAAGTGATCCTATAAGAGTTCCGTTTTTCCTTTTGAGGTACGATACTCTAACCCGGATACATATTTTATACCTGTCATTTCAGTCATATAATTTTTGTACGACACAAGTGTAAATTAAAAATTTTCAACACCCCCGACAAATCATTTTCAAATAAATAATTATGTATATCTAGGCAACGTCCATCTTGAAAGCTTGACATTTGTCAATTGACACTTGAATATTATGAACCTAAGGGTTATCTAACCTTCTTTTCTACAAGAAAACTAGAAAATAGCTGATAACTTTTAAACGGCTGAACCATTTTTTTGGATTATAGCTAAGAACACTCTCGATCAAGCCACCTTTCAAACAAAAAAAAGTTAATTAAAATCGGTTCATTCGTTTAGGCGCTACGATGCCACAGACAGATACACAGATACACACGTCAAACTTATAACACCCCTCTTTTTGGGTCGGGGGTTAAAAACATCCTCAGCTACAAAAAAATCGGTGATTTCCATGACAGGCCAACTAGAAACCGTAATAAGCTCGCAACTCCTACGCTCCGCCTCAGAAAAGTGGGAAAGTCATTTGTGGGAATGAGTGTAATATTTTATAATAAAATTCCACAGTCAATATTAGACTTGCCTTTACAAAAGTTTAAAAAATCCATTAAAAGTATGCTCCTGGCAAGAGCATATTACACAATCGAAGATTATGTAAATGATAAAAAAGCATGGATTTGACTCGCTCCAGCAATGCGCGGGTCTGCAATTGCTTGTATAGTATGGAATATTATTGTAAATTGAACAATTGAAAAGAGCAACCGCCGAGTTTCTTGCTGGTTCTTCTCGGTAGGAACAGCATTCCGAACCAGTGGTAAATTATTTGACGATTCAAAAGCACTTGTAAAAGTTTATTTGAATAAAAATCTATTCTATTCTACTCTATTCTATTCTATTCTATTCTATTCTACAGATTAACAAAATTAGGCTCAATTAAGGTTTAATTAGGTAAGTAATTCAGTAGGCGATAACTTTCACACACCCAACCTTGGAATTAAATAGTTTTACAGTAGTAGGTAATACAAAACGTGACTCAAACGCTCTACACTTTATGGCATTGCAAGTTACTAAACTGACAAATATAAGTAGGTACCTAACAAGATAAAGTTGAAAACTAAAACCCGACTGCGATCGTCTTAATAAACGCTGAAATATTAGAGTAAAATTGTTTTTCTGTCGCTTGGTATATTTTATGACAAATCATTCATCAAAATCGGCCCAGTAGTTTAGGTGCTACGGTGGAACACACAGAATCTGGATACAAACATACACAAATACATACATACATAGACAGCTAAAATCATAACACTTCCTTTTGGCTTTGCCGCAGTCGGAAAAAGAAATTCGTAGATTGTTGAAACCTTAACAATGTAAGTAGGGGTGGGAAACTTACATCCCCTATAACACCCTTGAGGGTGAAATTTTCGAAAACCGTGAAATATGTACCTACTTCTTCATTTTTCATATCAAAATACCAAATACATAACTTGAAAAATAACAGACTTTCATACAATATTGCATTGCAAATTGGATTGTGTTGAAGTTTTACAATTGTTGTAATTGTACAGTTGTTGTTGGGATTTGCGATATGTTTGTGTAATAATATGTATATTAGCAACATATTAGCTAGGTAAGGGATATAGCGCGTGAGTCAAATTGCAATGCATGCCGGCTTACCTACTTGCAAATATTTCCTTCCTTTAAACCTGAAATATAACTTCATACTTATAGTACATTCGCTAAGCATTACATAAGCAGAAGTTGTATAACAATTGACACATACCTACTAAGGTCGTATACCTATGAAGGCTATTCTAAAGGTCTACATCACCATTTATACCTGACCCATCCTACCATAGTGAATATTAGAACGTTGAGACCATTTTAAATTGGAGATGGCCATAGCTGCATCTCTAAATTCCTCTAACCATCATTACGTGACCCCTTTTGTCATAGAAATCTATTAGAGTACTTAGACCAATTTAAACTGGTGAAGTGACATGGCTGCACCAGATTTTATAAGTGGAGTAACCAATATTAATAGATACGTGCTAGCTTTGAGAATACTTTGTATATAGAGACCATCTTATGTTGGTTATTTTACTGGTTTTAACTGAAAGGTGTTCAGTCTATTTTTGGATGGCATGTACTCATTTCAGATTATGAAATCCTATAATTTGGTACTTTTAAGCTTTCAAGCACATCATAATCAACACCAATTTACAAACACTTATTTTTGAAAAACCAGTAAGATAATAATTATACTGGATCTAAGGTAATCTACCTACATATCGAACTTTCGAAAAAAAAAACAATTTTTAGGGTTCCGTATTCGAAGGGTACTCTATTTAAGTATTACTAAAACTCCGCTGTCCGTCCGATCGTGCGTCCGTCCGTCTGTCTGTCAGCGGTCTGTATCTCGTGAACCGTAATAGGTAGAAAGTTGAAATTTTCACAGAATGTGTATTTCCATTGCCAGCAAAAATAATAAAAATTACAAAATGGCCGCCACGAAATTTAAAAATAAATGAAAAATGTTATTTCGTGTGCAATTCCAACTCGCACGTGACCGATTTATTTTACTTCACAAAAACCTTTACACAAAAAATTTGCTTAATGTTCTTAATAATAAACTTATTTGAGTAACATCTCTTAATGCTACGCGTAGCATTAAGAGATGTTACTCAAATCACACTTAATATTATAAAGGCGAAAGTTTGTATGTGTGTGTGTGAGTGTGTGTGTGTGTGTGTGTGTGTATGTTTGTTACTACTTCACGCAAAAACTACTGGACGGATTGGGCTGAAATTTAGAATGGAGATAGATTATACTCTGGATTAGCACATAGGCTACTTTTTATCCAGGAAAATCAAAGAGTTCCCACGGGATTTTCAAAAAACTACATCCACGCGAACGAAGTCGCGGGCATCAGCTAGTAAGTTAATAATCCACAAGAGTCCAGACGTAGCTACGTCTGGACTCTACCACCGGTTCGGAATGTAGTATCTATTGAGAAAAGTCGGCAAGAAACTCAGCAGTTGCTCTTTTCAAATCATAAATAGTTATGATAATAATCAACCTCAACAATATCTCTTTTGCATGCCACTGAAGGCTAGCAGCCGGTTATTCATAAACTTATCTTTCAATGATTACATTAGAGTCGTGTCTATGAATATTATTATCGTGTTTTTCTTCCTTATGTTTCCTTAACTGATAATAATTAAAAGCAATGATGTCATCATAAAATCAAATTCGGTCAAGTGGGAATCGGATTCGTACGCGAGGGGTTCCCCACCATCGTACAAAACATAACATTTTTAATTTTTTTTTAATTTTCATGGCATGGTCGTTTTAAAATTATTATTTGTTAATATTTCATTCATTCATTAATATTTCAACAGCTCTCTGACTAATACGGTTCGTGACAGACAGACAGACAGACGGACATACGGGCGGACAACGGAGGCTTAGTAATAGAGTTCCGTTAGTACCCTTCGGGTAATGTACCCTAAAAAGGTGTCAAAATGTGGTTAAATATCAGCTAATGACCACAGTCAGGTAATAAAAACAATGATAATACCTATGGATAATACTTAACAGGGCTCTCTCCGTCACTTACTCCATACAATCGTAGCCCCAATTTCATTTGAATATTAAGCAACCAAAGTCCATAAAATTCTGCAGACATATTTTAGAAACTAATATCTGTGCCTGTGGTGTTTTAGATTTTTCTAAAAATATGTATGTAGTTTTAAAATTACAGGGGCTCAAAGATTTGTATGTGAATTTTTAAGACCGCGTAACTTTGAAACCGAATATTTTAACGGAAATCTGGAAAACCACAGGCATAAATATTAGTTCCTGGAACGTTTCTACAAAATTTCATTGAGTATGATTGGTGAGTATTCCAATGAGAGACGAACTACGTTTGTATGGAGCGAGTGACGGAGAGACCCCTCTTAATCCATAGTCTGTAGACCCTAGAATAATTAATACTCTATTTTTTTTTTAATCTGGTTTTTAAGGGACTTTTATAGGTGACCTACTTATATGTCAGCCCCATCGTTACAAACTAAACTAAAAACAATAATATTTAATTCCTAGTCTAGAATAAATACTATTTTAGACCTAGACTATTTCAACATGGTGCTAATCTAATTTTCTTTGAGCCAAAACTTGGCGATGTCTACCCACATACGCACAAAGTAATGATGTAAGCCCACATCTGTGACATCATATTGTATAGTTTATACTAAGGTTAGGTCACACAGGACTCAAAGGAATTAAAAAACTTATGGAGAACTCATTACTCAGGCATGCTGGTTTCCTCACTATGTTTTTAACCCCCGACCCAAAAAGAGGGGTGTTATGTGTTTGACGTGTGTATCTGTGTATCTGTGTGTCTGTGTATCTGTGTATCTGTCTGTGGCATCGTAGCTCTTAAACTAATAAACCGATTTTAATTTAATTTTTTTTTTGTTTGAAAGGTGGCTTGATCGAGAGTGTTCTTAGCTATAATCCAAGAAAATCGGTTCAGCCGTTTGAAAGTTATCAGTTTTTTTCTAGTTACTGTAACCTTCGCTTGTCGGGGGTGTTATAAATGTTTAATTTTACACTTGTCTTATGATAAAGCAAGTGATATTAAATTGCTTAAAACTCAGATAGCTTCCAAGAGTGAAAAGTGCGTGCCCCGGATAGAGGATTCGATACTTCCCCTATTTCAGTCAGTCAGTTATAGGATCACTTTATTTTCTGTCTGTCTGTCTGTCTGTCCGTTCGCTCATCCATCCGTACGCAAGCTGTGAACGCAAATTTATAAATATAAAATAAAATAGTGAAAATATTACTTCCTTTACTGAAACTGAAGATCATTGTTGCCGGCCTTCTGTTGCGTGCAAAGTCACGGGCGTGTTGGTACGAGTTTTTTTAACGTTTCTTTAATTTTCATGCTTTTATTATTATGTAATGTAAAGATCAGAGGTTTTACAGTTGTTTTAGCCACTGTCCACGATTGATGTTGATAGACAGTTACTTTAAGTATTGATTTTTGATAAGAGTGCTAAATTCTCGGTCATTTAAACCGAACCTAGGATAGTCACTATGAGATAGTGATTATCCTAGGTTCAGAAATTTAGGTTTAGGTTTAAAAACGTTTAATTCTCATAAAGACCATGAAAAGTCATTTACATGAGAACTTAATTCTAAGAATAAAGTTTACGATATTCGCCATTTACATAGACCTTACTTAGGCTTTTCTTAAAAACCTAAGTAGTTTTTACAGGTAATATCATTGTAAAGAATTGTCTATATATACAAAATCTTACTTTTTTTGCTCTGAGTTTGCAGTGAAAATTGCAAATTGAAAATTGTTTTTTTTTCGTAAATTACAGTTTGCGTTTACAAAAATAAAAACATGGTGAAAACTTTGTTTTCTGTTAAAGTAACTTCGTTTGAATTGTCAAACTGTATAATCTCTTGAAGAGAAACTTATTTGACATTTTAACAAATCTTGAAATCTGTCAAAAAAAAATTAACTTTTTTTTGCAGTGGAAACGTATCAAAACAAGTGATAAGATTCGTCATATACGACGACCTATCAAACATTCACAATATTATATTATTTAATTGTTTTTTGGTGCAAATTCACATTTAAATTATTTGTATTTTGCTTGCTTCTAGAACTTAAGCTTTAACTTAAGAACTTCTTGCTGACGTAAACAGCTCTATTTTTGGAGATTGTAACAAAAAAACGCACTAAAAGAATAATTACGTAAACAATTATGTGAACTCGGCTTTACAAAGCAGAAGTTACAGGTGATTACGACCGACCTCGCGCCGAGGTCGCGTAAACAAATTTACATTTGCAATTCATGTGTGCCTTATCGCTATGATTTTATGGCATATTTTCAATTAAATTTTATCATTAAATACTTTGTAAATCAATAATGTATTTAATACTAGCTGATGCCCGCAGCTTCGCCCGCGTGGATTGGTCAGATCCCCTGCAGCATCAGGATTGAGGAGTTGGAATCCAATTTTTTTATGAAACAATGTCGCAAAGTTCCTCTTTCGATTAAAAAAGAAATGACGCAAATCGGTTCAGAAATCTCGGAGATTTTGGTGTACATAGGTAGAAAAACACAACTCCCTTTTTGAAAGTCGGTTAAAAAAGTAGCCTATTTTACACCCTGGTCAATCCTCTACTTGTATGTGAAAATCCCGTTAAAATCGGTTCAGCCGTTCCAAAGATTAGCCTTTTCAAACAGACAGACAGACAGACAGACAGACAGACAGACAGACAGACAGACAAAAATTTTAAAAACGTGTGATTCAGTTATGGTATCGTTCAAATAACCATATGAACTTAATATGTGGTAGTTATTTCAAAATTACAGACAGACACTCCAATTTTATTTATTAGTATAGATATAGATTATTTACTTTGAAAATAAACTCTAAAACAAGTACAATAAGTGTTGATTTGCTTTGCACGTAGTACCTACGTGTAGTTTTTCATTCATTTGTTTTTTAGTCACACAAAATTATAATAAAGTGTTATTTAGTTGAATATCACGGAATCATTATGGGTTTTTTTATAAGTATTGTTCTTATATGTAAATCTTCACACTAATATTATTATAAAGGCGAAAGTTTGTATGTGTGTGTGTGTGTGTGTGTGTGTGTGTGTGTGTTTGTTACTCCTTCACGCAAAAACCACTGGACGGATTTGGCTGAAATTCAGAATGGAGATAGATAATATCCTGGATTAGCACATAGGCTACTTTTTATCCCGGAAAATCAAAGAGTTCCCACGGGATTTCTAAAAACCTAAATCCACGCGGACGAAGTCGCGGGCGTCAGCTAGTAAATAATAAGTAGGTAGATACTAGATACGTATCTAGATTCTAGATGTAGGTAGGTAATTACCTAATTATGACCCATAATAATAGAAAGAGAGCCAGCGAGGGACAGACCTTCGTTATTTTATAAACTAGATGATACCCGCAGCTTCGCCCGCGTTGATTGGTCAGATCCCCTACAGCATCAGGATTGAGGAGTTGGAGTCCAAATTTTTTATGGAATAATGTCGAAAGTTTCTCTATCGATTAAAAAAATTTACACAAATCTGTTCAGAAATCTCGGAGATATCAGGTAGAGAGCATAGGTAGAAAAACACAACTCCATTTTTAATGTCGGTTAAAAAAGAAGCCTATGTTACTCCTTGGTTAATCCTCTACTTGTCTGCGAAAGTCCCGTCAAAATAGGTTCAACCATTCCGAAGATTAGCCCGTTCAAACAGACAGTCACTTCAATTTTATTTATTAGTAGTATAGTTATAGACATAAAAGCCGAAAGTTTCTCTGCGTATTGGCATTCCGAACCAGTGGTAAATTATTTTGACGATTCAAAAGCACTTGTAAAAGTTTATTTGAATAAAAATATAGTTTATTCTACTCAATTGTTCCCAACACAGGGAGGAACGATCAGCGACTATGAAGTTTGAATCATAGTGGTTTGGGGAATTATAGATTGCAGGTAAAAAATGTGTAAACATTTTACGTCAAAGTAGCTACTTATGTATAAACTAGCTGTGCCCGCGACTTCGTTCGCGTGGAATAGTGACCGCGCTTTATATAGCCACGGACGCTCAGGCGCGAGGCGTGTAGTACGTACTCTGTACGTTAAAAATGTTCGCCGTGATTCTTTAAATTGACATAACTTTTTTATTTATGAACCGATTGACATGAAATAAACACTAAACTAGTGAAAACCGTATCTAGATCGAATAAGCCGTTTCTGATATTAGCGTGCACAAACACACGGACAAACAGACAAAAAAATTTATTACAATTTCGGGTTCGGCATCGATATAATAACAACCCCTGCTACTTTTTTTTATATATTTCCATTCTAGAAACTAATATCTATGTCTATGGTTTTCCAGATTTCTGTTAAAATATTCGGTTTCAAAGTTACGCGGTCTTAAAAATTTTCATACAAATCTTTAAGCCCTTGTAATTTTAAAACTAGATATTTTTAGAAAAATCTAAAACACCACAGACACAGATATTTCTAGAGTATGTCTGCAAAATTTCATGGACTTTGATTGCTTAATATTCAAATGAAATTGGAACTACGATTGTATGAAACGAGTGACGGAGAGAGCCCTGTTAATGTGCCAAATTAACACTAAATATATGGCAATATACCTTCTGCCCATTTTAATGTTATTGTACATTTATATACATGAGCTCAGATTTTTCTCCTCTTTCATTTAACTTCCCATTCAATACAATATCAAAAAAAATATTTGAAGACCTTCGATTTTTTTGATGTAACATCCGTTAGGTCAATTTTTTTCGTATAAAATATAGCTTATGCCACCCGGACCTATACAACGAATCAATTGACACCTCATACAACAAAATCCACTAGTTTAGGCACTACGGTGGAACACAGAATCTGGATACAACATACATACATACATGCATTCTTACATAGTATACATACATACACTGCTAAAATCATAACCCTTCCTTTTGGCTTGGCCGCAGTCGGTTAAAAATTGCTCAAAAGCTACGCCTCCGAGTCTTCCCACAGTCTACCAAAAGCAGCGTGACTGTTGTCGCAACACATGATTCACACATTAGCATACCGAATTGATTTTACACCAAATCCGTGGACGGTTTTGATGATTTCGTCGTATTGGGTAAGATTTTTAATATGGATTCAAAATTTTGCGAAATATTATTGACGTCGGGTTTTCTTATTTATATCATAGTAGTAGGCATTGATGTATTTACTTGTTAAGATTTATCTAGCCTAAAATCTGCATTTTCCTCACGAGAAAGGTAAACTAAACCAAATCTCTTAATTTTTGGTTTTTTTTAGGGTTCCGTACCTCAAAAGGAAAAGCGGAACCCTTATAGGCTCACTTTGTGTCTGTCTCTGACCTCTACACTGTTCGTCTTTAAAACCTATAGGGTACTTCCCGTTGACCTAGAATCATTAAATTTAGCAAGTAGACGGACGACAGACGGACAGATAGACAGACAGACAGACAACAAAGTGATCCTATAAGTATAAGGGTTCCGTTTTTCCTTTTAAGTTACGGAACCCTAAAAACAAACATACAAACATGTCTACAATGTAAAAGCAAACATCACGTCATATTGCACAATACAAATAATTACTCGACCATTCCAGTAAGGTCAGGAGTCCACAGAAGCAAGGGCGAGCGCGGGTGTATATGACTAGGTATGACGATGTGACAGTATACAACCTTGGTTAAACCTACGGATCGGATTATGAGGATAAAATCTTAAAATGCCAATTTCTGCTCATTTGAGTTTGTGTTTCATCGGAGTTTATTGTATACTAGACAGTGTAATCGTTGTATGAAGGACTAGCTTACGTCTGCGGCTTCGTCCGCGTGGATTATACTAATTTCAAACCCCTACTTTACCTCTTTAGAGGTCCAATTTTCAAAAATCCTTTCTCACCGGATGTTATTTCATAATAGTTATCTGCATGCCGAACAGCCCGATCCGTCCAGTAAATAAATAAATAAATAAACAAATAATGTTTATTTATTATACTATATAGATTAGTCAGTCAGTCAGTCAACATTTCCTTCTATACATATATTTAATATGCATGCCCACCCAGCTGATGTTCGCAACTTTGGCAATTGTCCCTTCGCCGATGAGGATTAGTATAGCCATCGTCTATTTTCTCGTTCAAGAAACTTACAATCGATCTGACTTTCTTACGCGCTTTTATAAGTCTAAATCGAAGAATAAACAAAAAACCGGCCAAGTGCGAGTCAGACTTGCGCACTGAGGGTTCGATACCTACTCAGGTAATTTTTCCGACATTTTGCACGATAAATCAAAAACAAATAAAAATCTGTTTTACAATAAACAGGTAAAGCCCTTTCGTATAATACCCCACTTGGTATAGTTATTTTACTTTGAAAATTGAAAGACATTTTAATTCTTTTTAAAGATGTAACCATAAATTCACGGTTTCTCGGATTTATTCCTTTACTTGTACTATGAGACCTACCAATCTACCAAATTTCATGATTCTAGGTCAACGGGAAGTACCCTCTAGGTTTCTTGACAGACACGACGGACGGACGGACGGGCAGACAGACAGACAACAAAGTAAGGGTTCTGTTTTTCCTTTTGAGGTACGGAACCCTAAAAATGAACACAAATACTAATAAGCTAAGCTTGTTCCACAATTACACGCGCAGGTCTAGGTCTTAGTTAGCTAAGTATCTACCTAGCTAAGTATATAATCGGCCATCTTTATTTGGATTACGTGAAGCAATCCTCCTTATTTGCCATGAGGTCACCTGCCCAATGGAGGCAGGTGGCTCTGTCAATACATCATAGCTGTCTCGGATTTAGTTCAAGTATGCGAGTCAAGTCTTTCGACCATGTTTTTATTTGCTAGTTCTAACTTTTTAACCCTCGACCCAAAAAGGGGTGTTATAAGCTTGACGTATGTATCTGTGTATCTGTGTGTTTGTGTATCTGTCTGTGGCACGTAGCTCCTAAACTTATGAACCAATTTTAATTTAGTTTTTTTTTGTTTGAAAGGTGACTTGATAGAGAGTGTTCTTACTTTAGCTATAATCCAAGAAAATCGGTTCAGCCGTTGGAAAGTTATCAGCTCTTTTCTAGTTACTGTAAACTTCACTTGTCGGGGGTGTTATTAATTTACACTTGTTCACATAATACTCGTTAAGTGCTCTATCTCTGAATTAGCTTCAATCTAACAAAGGGGCGTTAATTTTCTGTAAGTTTGCTATACAAGTAACGTTGTTGCTGTTTCGAGTTCCGGCATGACGTCGCACTCGCAGCGTGGGCAGACGGTGGGCGATCAACCTTGACTTTATTTTATTTTTAAATGTATGTTATTAACCAGGAGTTTTCTTTATCAGATTATATTATTATCGCTATTAGATCTACATGTAGATCAATATGTCAAAGATGTCAACTGAATAGCTTGGATTTGGATCAGATATGATTTCGAGTTTTTTATATCCGCATTTTTACGGACTCGAATTGGATGAGTGATGATCTATTTAGTTTAACACTAGAGGATGCCCACCGCTTCGCCCGCGTGGATTTCGGTTTTTAAAATCCCGTAGGAACTCTTTGATTTTCCGGGATAAAAAGTAGCCTATGTCCTTCCCCGGGATGTATTCCATATCTGTACCAAATTTCATTAAAATCGGTTCAGCGGTTGGGCCGTGAAAACGTAGCAGATAGACAGACAGACACACAGACACACATTCGCATTTATAATATTAGCATGGATTAGAATTGAAGCATGGATTAATAGCCTCGATAGCTCAACGGTTGAGGAGCGAACTGAAT
Source organism: Maniola jurtina (assembly GCF_905333055.1). NCBI lineage: Eukaryota > Metazoa > Arthropoda > Insecta > Lepidoptera > Nymphalidae > Maniola > Maniola jurtina. The sequence continues at coordinate 3,564,888 of NC_060055.1, read as the reverse complement.
TCCGAAAGGTCGGCGGTTCAAATACCACCCGTTGCACTATTGTCGTACCCACTATTGGCACAAGCTTTACGCTTAATTGGAGGGGAAAGGGGAGTATTAGTCATGATTAGCATGGCTAATATTCTTTAAAAAAAAAATAACCACGCCCATACTCAATGGTAAGAGATGAAATAGACTCTTGTAGATTATTTCTGGCTCTATTATCTCTACCTTCTGGTGACAATCTATCAAGTGCGTAGCCGCTCTAACTCTTTGATAAGTGCAATCATAAAACAATTAAAAATAAATTAGGAAGATGCCTAATTAGATACTTAACTTAAATGATAAGGTCAATCGGGGTCATCTTATCACTCGATTGATTCGGTGCATAGATATGATTCGGTGCAGTTTTAATCTATTCTATTTTATTTTTAAAAAGATAAAGTTGAAAACTAAAACCCGACTACTACGATCGTCTTAATAAATGCTGAAATATTATAGTAAAATTGTTTTTCTGTCGCTTGATATATATTTTAATGTTGTAGTACATTTATATTTATGAACTCAGAATTTTCTCCTCTTTCATTGGACATCCCACTCGATACAATAACAAAAAAAAAAAATTTGGAGACCCCCACTTTTTTTTGATGTAACATCCGTTAGGTAATTTTTTTCGTATAAAATATACCCTATGTCAGCCCTGGATCTTTACGACGAATCAATTGACACCTCATTCATCAAAATCGGCCCAATAGTTTAGGCACTACGGTGGAACACACATAATCTGGATACAAACATACATACATATAGATTTTAGCAGTCTATGTAAGACTGCTAAAATCTTGACATTGAAAATGTTAATTTTTTAGGGTTCCGTACCAAACATAACAACTATACTTTTGTTCTTAGTCGCATTTATCATGACTTAACAATCTATTTCCGAGTCTCAAGCAACGTTGCTTAACCTCAAGTTACGAACTAAGTTGCCATTAAGTTACCTTTCGACTTGCCTTACTCATAACACTGATGTAATGACTGAATCTGTACAAATTACTTGTCCTACTTGCGCAACCATAGATATTTACTATATCTACCTTCTAATTAGATTCTTAGGACTTATGATTGCCTGATACTCATGGCTATAATATGAGAGGTGAAAGGTCAATACCGCTGTCAAAGGTCCAAAGTTCTGAGAGTTCTGCGTTCAACGTTCTAGTCTAGTCCTAACTTTTACATAATTTACTTTCAATAAACTAATGTTGCGTATTTGACCGTCGCGGTCAACTATTTTTGTATGTGTAGAGACTAGAGAATAAAGATTCAAGTAATCGCAGAACAAGAAGGAATTCAGAACTCTTGAGGATAAATTAAAAAAATTAAAGTATCGATCAAAAATCATAAACCACGGTTTACACCTAACTAAGAACCTATCGATCATAAATCATAAACCATTTAGGTACTTAGCTAACCAGAAGTAAATAAAAAAAAACAGTAAGAATAAAAAATATACTTAGTTACTTAGCTATACTTAGCTATAAATAATATTAGAAACATAATGAAAGAAAATCAATGAATAAGTTACCTGCCACTAAATTGTTATCATAGGTTTTCTTTTCTTACGTCATCTAAGAATTCCTATTAGAAAATTTGCATTGGTTTGATGTCTAAATGGCAAGTGTAAATTAAAAATTTATAACACCCCCGACAAGTGAAGGTTACAGTAACTAGAAAAGAGCTGATAACTTGCTGAATCGATTTTCTTGGATTATAGCTAAGAACACTCTCGATCAAGCCACCTTTCAAACAAAAAAAAAAACTAAATTAAAATCGGTTCATTAGTTTAGGAGCTACGATGCCACAGACAGATACACAGATACACACGTCAAACTTATAACACCCTTCTTTTTGGGTCGGGGGTTAAAAACTTTATTACAATAGGTACCTACGTATGGTATCGAAATAGAGTAGGATATTATATTATTAGGTAGTAGGTCTGTCTATCTATATGTGTAAGGTTGAAAAGCTACTTAAATACAAAGAAAATCATAAAACCAAAGTTGTTCCAAGCTTCGCATGGTCAAGGAACTCGCATAAAAGTACAAGTAAGTACGAAACAAAAGCCTTACCTTTTAAAACTTATTTTTAAACAAAACTTAAACTTGCAAAGGCACCTTCACGCACAAATCACGGAACACACGTCCTTATGTGCATGGACACAAAAACCACATTCCTTTGCAGCACTCATATAGGAAAAAAAATAAAAAAGTTCACATCCTTGGACTGGCCATATGCTAACAATCGCGTTCCTTTTTCAAATAATAATCACTATTCCAAAACTCGATGCAAACATTGGTGTACTAAAAAATATTCGAAATAAATAAGGTTTTAATTTGAATTTGGAATATGTTCGTTTTCGTTTAAAATCGTTTCAACGACTCGCATGGCGACCGCGCGTTCGGAATTCTAGTTAGGTACTGGTTTCTGAACGTGCTTTCAACCGGTTTGCTCGAGCAAAAAGGTTGTATGCAATCGATTTTTTTCTGAACGAAAATCGATTCGAGGAGATGATGTCAGTATTAAAAGGATTTAAAAACTCGTTGTTGCCATAACGGGAATATTTTATGAGGTGACTGAGGCTGTGTCTGAGAAGAATCATTTTAAATCGAGTTAATTCCACCTATATTGAATCGTAGGTATTCGTCTTTCTTATTAGACTCGTCCTTTTCGGAGCTTTGCACACTTATTCCAAATTCAAATAGTTCATAGGCGGCAGGAAAGATGAAAAAGTTGGGCGGGGTGCATTTGTTGAAATGAAAACTTCTTTACAGACGAAATCGCAAGCATTCTAATCTCTATCTCAAATAATCTATCTAGTAAGGATCTATTTGAGTTGAATTAGAATTAATATCCTACTTCTGAGACTAGTACTGGGTACGGGACCCAGTAGTGGGTCCGCGATGAGTTGGTTCATGAATAAAACCGGCCAAGTGCGAGTCAGACTCTCGCACCGAGGGTTCCGTACTCGGGTATTTTTTCGACATTTTACACGTTAAATAAAAATCTATTCAATATAAAATTAATAAAAATCCGTTTTAGAATGTACAGGTAAAGTCCTTTCATATTATGATACCCAATTTGGTATAGTTATCTTACTATGAAAATTGAAAATACTAATAAATAATTTGTGCATGAAATTTTTTTTTTGTGATGTAACCACAAATTCACTTTTTTGGATTTTTCCTTTACTTGTGCTATAAAACTTACCTACCTGCCAAATTTCATGATTCTAGCTTAACGTGAAGTACCCTATAGGATTTCTTGACAGACACGACAGACGGACAGACAGAGAGACAGATAGACAGACAACAAAGTGATCCTATAAGACGGAACGGAACTCTAAAAATAGACAAAATGCTTGCAACGCAATTAACCCGCATAAGTTGAGTGGTTACAACACATGACATCACCATATGACGCAAGTTCGTGTCCCGGCGAGTGATTAATTACCTAATTAGTACATACAAGACGTGTACGCTATACCGATTAAGTATATTTTAACCCCCGACCCAAAAAGAGGGGTGTTATAAGTTTGACGTGTGTATCTGTGTATCTGTCTGTGGCATCGTAGCGCCTAAACAAATGAACCGATTTTAATTTAGTTTTTTTGTTTGAAAGGTGGCTTGATCGAGAGTATTCTTAGCTATAAATCAAGAAAATCGGTTCAGCCGTTTGAAAGTTATCAGCTCTTTTCTAGTTACTGTAACCTTCACTTGTCGGGGGGTGTTATAAATTTTTAATTTCCACTTTGTTATAATATTGTTAAGATACTCATCACATATCCGACTGTAGGCAATCATTGAAGGATTTTTGCATTGTATATGAATAATTTATGAAGATATATTTTTACTTCTGGAAAATCTGGTTTTACTGAAAATATCCCAAAACACGCTATAACACATTGAGTTTTAAGTTAAAATCGATTCAATTATAATAAGTATAAGGAATTGAATTGCTTAAACAACTTTGTACTTTAGACCTTCTGAAAATAACGCTTTCCTACAAGAGCAAATCGATATTATGCAAAAATGAATTTAAAGTAAAATAATACGTGTCTCTTAGACAATAGAGTTTAAAATTGTAAGAAAAATCTGTTCTCATCCTTCAGACATTGTAATAATTAAAGTTCAGAAAAAGACAAATACGATTAACGCAAAGAATGCCACGGTATCTTCCACACTCGCTTTTCTTCCTTGGTTCTTTGTGTCTCAAGTCTGTGTCACATTTTTCAATGCAGAGGGTCCTTATCGAAGGATTCAGGACCTTAAGCAGTATCGACTGCTTAAGGTGCATGAGACGGGTTTGCCCGCGAAATTCAAATCTAATTTGGTTTTTTCGCAATTTGTAAACTAATACGATAAAGTAGGCTTATGGCATTTTAATTGCGCCAATGACAGTATCATCCTCACAGGTATATATAAAAATCTTTACTTGAAAGGGTCCAGTTTAAGAAATTAGCTATAGTATCGACTAACTTGTGAGAAACTCATGTCAAACTAATTATTTTGGCTAATTTCTTAAACTGAAACACTTTGAAGTAATGATTTTTATGTAATCCTGTGAAGATGATACTAGTCGGAATTAGAATGCCAGTAGGGTAATATTGTGTGTTCTAGCTCAAGTCTCTAGATGACGCGGCGCGCCAGCGCGCGCCGGATCTATAAGACTTAAGCTAGAACACACAATATTTTCACAATAGATATCAGTTACAAGAGAATGATCAGGTTATTGTTACTAACTCATGTAGAAAGATGATTCAATGGTTGATTTAGCACATTCTTAAGTGATGCAACTAGTTACGATACTGAGTTGGAATATTTTATAGAAATTCTATTCTTAAGCATCGATTAGATTATTTAGAATAATTTATATTTTGTACTGGAACCCTTAAGAACCTACCTAATGCAATTAATGTAGCACTCATCTCAAATTTATGTTAAGCGGAGGTTCAGTTTAAGATGGGAGCATGTTAAAACGGAACAGGTATGTCAGTTTATTAATATAAGTAATTAGTAACCACACTCCTTTATCGTAAAATAAAAATTCAATTGTTGCGGTATAAAGGTTCAAACACGATCGTTCAATTATTCAATCATTCATTTATTCATTTATTCAAGTATTCAACTCATGGTAAGTGGTGTGTCAGTTTAAGATGGAAGCATACTAAACCAGAACAGGTACGTTTGTCAGTTTATTAATATAAGTATAATTAATGACCACACTCCCTTACCGAACATTCAAGTGTTGCGGTATAAAGGTTCAAAGACAATCGATCAATCATTCAATCATTCATTCATTCATTTATTCGAGTATTCAACTCATGGTAAGTGGTGTGTCAGTTTAAGATGGAAGCATACTAAACCGGAACAGGTACGTTTGTCAGTTTATTAATATAAGTATAATTAGTAACCACACTCCCTTATCGAAAATTCAAGTGTTGCGGTATAAAGGTTCAAAGACGATCGTTCAATCATTCATTCATTCATTTATTCAAGTATTCAAAACATGGTAAGTGGCGTGTCAGTTTAGGATGGAAAGCATGCTATGCCGGAACAGGTAAGTATGTCGGTATATAAGTATCAATAATAATTACTAACCACACTCTTATAATAGAAGGTTAAAATTCAAGTGTTGTAGTATTAAGGTTCATCCAATTCATTCATTCATTCTAGTGTTATGGTATCCCACTAAAGCAAGTGTCCGAGTCAGAGGTGCATGCCCGGGATCGAACCCCTGCCCGACTTATAACCGGAGGCAGCGGACGTCTTAATCACTATGCTATCATGACTCATAGAGTAGATCGAGTTCGGTTGATAGACCTACTATTCCATAAAATACTTACATTAACACCTTTCTACCTAACTATTTTTGCCGATAAAATCATATTTCATATAAGTAAGTATAAGTACTTTTTATTCTCTAAATGGGCGATAATTTTTATAAAATTATTATTAATCGATCCGCTTTTGGTAAGTAACTAATGAAATATTATATTGTATTTTGGCATTACACTATTTCAACTGCTGTAAACATTACCTACATAGTGCATAATATGCATACTTATCTAATGTAGAAATACAGAACAGACGCCATGAGTGTTAAAAAATAATATCAAAGTAGGTATAGTCGGGATACATCATGTGTTAACTAAAAGTGATTCTTTTTCGGTGTCTAATGACTCGTATTGCAGGATTGCATATTTGCAGTTTGCTTCCTAATAGGGAATCCTAAACATGCATGCGGCATCTTATGTATGTGTGTAATAATGAGATCTTTGAATGTCATTCTAATTACTTTTATGTTTAAGAGTCATTATTCTATGCAAATACTATGAACTTTTGACTTTATTGATTGACTATTAGAAGAACCTAAATTCTGTAAGCACTGTTTTCACTACGCATTTCTTTTGTGAGCACTTCAACGAGCAAACGTTTACTTAATTCACTTAAAAAATCATTTTTTAAATTTCAAAAAGCAGTTGTTTAGCTTCAGTATGTATGTATTTTTTTATTTTATTTTTATTTTTTACATATTTTAATGAAAGAGTTGTTGCATCTACAGAGAAATAATTTTTTTTTTAATATTAACTTCTTACCTAATAGTATTTTAAAAAGTTACATTAAGTACATACATGTTTAAATTTCATTTCACCAAAAAATCTTTAATTGTTTCAGAACTAGATAATAGTATGATGTAACAACATTAAAAAAATGTTTTTTCTATAACAGGGCTTCGAACTTTAGCAATAATCCTTTTAATTCGGATGACGAATTACCTATAACTTCAAATTCAACTTCAAAGAGTAAATCACTCAATAAATTGAAGAAATCAAAAAAGCGGCAGTCAGATTCAGAATCTGAACCGGAACCACCTGTAAAGCGTAAGAAAGCGCTTCAAAAAAAGCCTGTCAAGGCTGCACGTCCTTCATGGGAGTCTGAGGTGAGTTATTACACTTTATTTTTACTGTAAATATAATATTATTACAATTGTTTTCAAGAAATATTAGAATTCTGACTGAATATAAGCATCAACTAAACCCTTTAAGAAGATATTAATGGTTTTTTTACATCATTATATTTAATTATTTAATTATTAGTTAATATTAGCTTAGCACGTTTGAATATGGAGCCTAAGGTCTCAAGTTCGATTCTTGAGCTGGATCAAATAAATTGGGAAAATCAGCTTTAGGGAAGGTTTCGCAACTCAACTCTGGGTTGTTGAATTTATTGATGGAAACCTATAAACAATTTATTAATAAACATTTTATTAACTGAGTTAATATTTTTTAATAACTAAAAATATTATTTTTGTCTTTTCAGTACGAAGAAGAAGTGGTGCAAAAGCTTGAACCACTTAAAAATTTTATCACCAAGAAAATAGCATCAGGGTATTCTACACAGCGAAAACCAGAGAAATTAATAACGGAAGGCGATTATTACTTAGAACTCCGCATCTATAACGCTGCTGAAGCATCAAAGATAAGCCCGGGTAATCGATGGCGTCACGCCCTTTTTACTTATAAGTCATGTATGGATACCAACTCAGAAATTTGGCAGGCAACGAATCGCTTGGTCGCTGCTGCTAAGGAAGATTTTAAAGGGGTTAAACCTACACTATACCCAGCATGAAAATTTTAACTGCATTTTACTAACTTCAAATAATAAGTACTCTTACTTAGTATAATCTCATAATGACTTTTTGTGATATTTGTAATATAACAGTGCCAAAATACTTTTCACACAAGAAAAGTTATATTCATAAGTCTAATTGTTTACTTCGCACAGAATTCGATAATGTTCAAATAATTGGAACTGCTTTTAAGAACAGAATACTAAGCTATCGTGTATGTCCATCAAAAAAATTTTTGTTACCTGAGCAATTTTTATCTGAAGTTGTAAATACGATATGTAATTTAGTAAAAAGAAGTCTTGAGAAACATAATGCTCTTAAAATAAATTTTGAATTATTTGCGACTTTTACTTTGCCAAAAAATAATGAAAAATCTTTAAAGTCGTTTAATACTAAATATGTACAAATTTTTCAATCCACAAACATAAAAAATATATATTTAGAGTGTGTAAAAAGCCTGCTTAACAAATTATCAGAGTTTGAACATTCAGAATCAGGCTGGTCTTTTGACTCTTTGAATAATTTAGAAGTAAACATTAATAAATACAATCCTTTAAGGACAGGCTCCTATGTTCCACTACCAATAAAAATTCTGAAAACTAGATCTTGTGTAAATATTAAAAATAGTGATGATAAGTGTTTTCTGTGGAGTATATTAGCACATATGTATCCCACCAATAAAAACTTTAATAGAGTATCTTCATATCCTCATTATTCAAAAGTTTTAAAAATAGATGGTATGTCGTTTCCACCATCTTTTGAGGATATCACATTATTTGAAAAAAATAATTCTGACATAAGTGTTAATATATACAGTTTAGAAAAAAATGGTGATATTAACGGACCTCTGTACAAAACCAGCAAGCGTAAACTTGTTCATGTTAATTTGCTTTACATTACTAAAAACAATAAAAGACATTTTTGTTTGATAAGAAACTTTGAACGGTTGGTTCATAGTCAACTTACTAAAAATAAGTCTAAAATTTTTTTATGTGAGGAGTGCTTCATTTATTTCAATTCAGAAGAAAAATTATGCAAACATAATTGTGCTAGAATTAAAACTGTTCTTCCAGAGAAAAATAGTAAATTATATTTTGATAATTATGAAAGAACTCAAAGAATACCAATTGTGATTTATGGTGATTTTGAAAGTTTATTAAGAGAATATTCTGATAAAAGTAAATCTGGGCATACTGAAACCATACAGGTTCATGAAGCCACATCTTTCGCGTACTATATTTGTTGTGAATCTAAACCTGAACTTAATGAACTGGTTTCATACATAGGAGCTAACTGTGCTCAAAAATTTGTAGAAACAATTTCAAATGATGTCAAACGATTACATGCAATTTTGTTAGAAAATAATCCCATGAAACTACTTACTGAAACTGAAAAGAAATGTTTTCATAATGCAAAAGTTTGCTGTATATGTAAACAAAAATTTACATCCACAGATAAAATTGTGGCAGATCATGATCATTTTACAGGGGAATATAGAGGCGCGGCTCACAAAATTTGCAAGTTGAGTGCAAAGAAATGTCCTTTTATACCTATTATATTTCATAATTTAAGTAATTACGATTGCCATCTTTTTATTAAAGAGTTAGCGAGTATTAACGGTCGTATAAATATTATTCCGAAAAATAAAGAAAAATACATATCGTTCACAAAATTTATATCAGTTGATTCAAAAACTGCTGCTCAACTGAAATTCATCGATTCTTTTAATTTTCTCAGTTGTAGCTTAGATAAATTAGCTAGATCTTTACATCAAGACGACTTCGTAAACTTGCGTAGGTATTACAGTGATCAGTATTTATTTGATTTGATTTGCAGAAAGGGTGTGTACTGCTATGATTATATAGACTCTTTAAAACGTTACGATGAAACTGAGTTACCAAAACGAAAACATTTTTTTAATAAACTTACTTCAGAACTTATTTCGGAAGAAGATTATAAACATGCATTGAAAGTTTGGAAAACTTTTAAAATAAAAAATTTAGGCGAATATACAGATTTATATTTAAAATGTGATGTACTATTACTAGCAGATAGTTTTGAAAAATTCAGGAAAATTAGCTTAGCAACCTATTGCTTAGATCCGTGCTATTATGTTTCTTCACCTTCTTTAAGTTGGGATGCAATGCTTTTGCATACCAATGTAAAATTAGACCTTATAACTGATGTGGAGATGTATCAAATGATTGAAAAAGGTATACGAGGTGGTCTAGCTCAGTGTTCATTAAGATATGCTAAAGCTAACAATAAATATATGTCTGACTATGATATCAACAAATCAAGTAGCTTTTTGGTATATTTAGACTGTGTGAACCTGTATGGTTATGCAATGATGATGAAACTTCCTACAAGTAATTTTAAATTTTTGAACAAAGACCAAATTGAGACTTTTGAAATTGATTCTATTACTGTTGACAGTAACATTGGGTATATACTTGAAGTAGATCTTAGTTATCCATCTGAAATACATGACGCTCACTCAGATTTACCATTTGCTGCTGAAAAATTTACACCTTTTGGTCATAGAAATGCCAAGCTTATTGCAAATTTATACGACAAATGTTCCTATGTTATTCACTATATCCATTTAAAAGAATGTCTTAAAAACGGTCTAAAATTGTTAAAAATTCATAGAATTCTATCATTTGAACAAAAAGAATTTTTGAAACCATATATTGAATTGAATACCTCTTTGAGGCAAAAAGCAGAGTCTGAATTTGAAAAAGACTTTTTCAAAAAACAAAATAATGCTATTTTTGGTAAAACCATAGAAAATAAAAGAAAACAAGTAAATGTAAAACTTGTTAATACATGGACAGATAAGAATAATAAGACAAACAGGATTATTGGAGCAGAAAAGTATGTAAGTGCGCCTAACTTTAAATGTTTGTCGATATTTACAGATAATTTGGTAGCAATCCAATTAGAACAAACGAAATTAATTTTGGATAGACCAATTTATGTGGGGTTTACTGTTTTAGAGTTAGCTAAAACACATTTATATAACTTTCACTATTCTATAATGAAACCATTATATAAAGAAAATATTGAACTTTGTTATACTGATACTGATAGCTTACTATATCGCATATATACTGATGATTTTTATTCAGACATGAAAAAGAATATTAAGTTTTTCGATACCAGCAATTTTAGCGATAAAAATGTTTACAATATCCCTCAAGCAAACATGAAAATTCCGGGGTTTTTTAAAGATGAGATGGGTGGAGATGTTATTGTTGAATTTGTTGGCTTACGAGCAAAATTGTATTGTATTGAATCACAAAAAATGTCTATTAAAAAGGCAAAAGGAGTGACAACATCTGTTACCAAAAGGTTGGATATAGATAAATACAAAAATGTGTTATACTACAATCAATCAGTCAGAAAGAATATGTGTGTTATTAGATCTAAAAATCATAATGTATATACCCAAAAAATTAATAAGTTAGTTTTAAATAGTGAAGATGATAAAAGACAAATTTTAAAGAAGCAATTTAAAACGTTGCCGTGGGGGCACTACAGTACAATTTTTTAGTTGTTAATTTGTACTAGATTTTATGTTATTCATTACTGTGCAATTTTGATTGTTCATGTATGCATGCAAATATTGAAATAAATATTTACTACTCATCATCACTGACATTTTATTATTTTACCTTTCAGTTTTTTTATTTTTATATTTATCGAGATCAATAACTTGAGTTATAGTGATATCATAGCAGGTGATAATGTTTGCTTACTGACCTTTACGTTTGTTTATATAGACCTTCAATTTCAACATTATATCCTTATCACCTTGGTCAAGAAATGAAAATGCAGTAAGCAAACATTAAGCAAAATTAAAAAAACCTTTACATTTAAGGGAATCGAACCCTTGAAATATTTGAAAAAACTTGATTGTACTACCTAATATTTACATGGAATACGTTAATATTATTAGGTACTTAGTACAATCATAATGTTTTCAATTAATAATTTAAAATTTAAAAAAACAATTTTATTCTTTAAACCACGTTTATTTCATAAATAATGAATTCATGCTACAGCTCCTTACTCTATAAAACACTATTTTTATAAACAAAAAATATGATGATATTTAAAAATAAGCAAATTACATTTCAACAATAGTTCACATTTATATGGAGTGAGTAATTTTTGACATTATTTTACCTATCAAATTTTCTGTAGCATCCATAACTTCATCGTAATTATCCTTGACTACATACTGTGCACTAACACTAGGAGTATCACCATTTATATTTTCATCTTGTTCTCCTCCATTTAGTCCATAAATATTTATTTTTATTAAATGAAGCCGTCTTCCAGTTGCTTTGCGAATAACATAGGATGTTGATGTAGAAGTCGGGGGTGAAACAGGCTTCAATAGTGATAAACTGCATTTTTTCTTTTTTTTCATCTCCTTACTAGATGCTTGAACTGGTTCTGCTGCTTGTTTTTGAGCTAAATCCTCGCAAAGTCTCTGAAATTCAGTTTCCGCGAACCCGTTTACATCTTGTGCGTAGTAAAAAGGATTTGTTAGATTTTCGTTGGGTAAGATAGGAGTCGACATAATTCTGAAACAAAAAGAAAAATAATTAATAAATAACGGTAAAAAAATACATGCTTCATTAAAAGTCAGCACATTGTTATAAAATAATTATAATAACTTACCAAGTAAAATACTCGATATTTATTATGATAAAATTATGAGCGCGGCTACTGTTTTCTTCGGGAGCTGTAGCAGGAATGAAGCTTTAATAAATAATAATTAATCTAATACTGTCTTGCGATCTAAAACGATGTAATTTGAGCAAAACGAAAACATAATGCTTTAGTGACACAGCATCACATTCCAAGTTTTTCCCGAGAGCTGTAACAGGAATGAACATGCATCGATAGTAAAATCTTATATAATCTTGTATTCTCAAATGGGTAATTTGAGCAAAGTGAAAACAAATCTTTAGTGACACAGCAACGCATTCCGAGTTTACACGTGTATGGTGTCATTTCTTTAAATTGGTTATTAACATTATGTTACATTTTAGTTATAAAATTATATAGAATATAATGTGAAGACTTTATAACAGGATTTTATCTTTTTTAACAGAAAACACAATGAAGTTGATCAAACAACCAGTAACATTGGAAATTAACAATTTAAATATAGAAGCGTCATCAATCCAAAAAAGGCATAGTTTGCTGTTGCCCGATACGATTCGCTGTATAATATGTGGACCGTCAAATTGTGGCAAAACAAACACAATGTTAAGCTTATTACTACATCAAAATGGTCTCAAGTTTCAAAATGTTTACCTATATTCTAAAACAACATTTCAACCAAAATATTGTTTTTTGAATAAAGTTTTAAGCATGGTTCCAGCTGTTAAGCTCTTTACCTTCAAAGATGATAAAGAGGTTATTCCTCCTACTGAAGCCTTGAAAAATTCTGTATTTATTTTTGATGATGTTACTTGCGAGAACCAAGTAAATATCCGAGATTATTTTTCAATGGGTAGACATAAGAACATCGACTGTTTTTATTTGACTCAAACATATTCTAAGATACCAAAACAATTAATTCGAGATAACGTAAATTTTTTAATAATTTTTAAACAAGATGATATAAATTTGAAACACATCTATAACGAACATGTCAATTCTGACATGACTTGGTCAGACTTCAAAAAATTATGTTCAGATATATGGAAAGATCCATACACATGTTTAATAATTAACAAAGATTGTGAATTAAACAACGGTAGATATAGAAAATCTTTCGACGTTTTTGTAAAATTTTGAATGAAATTATTTAAACAGATTGTAATTTAAAATTAGTTTCATTTTAATTTTTACTACATAGTTCAATGGTTGTGTAAAATAATTAAAAAAAGAAATGGAAACAAGTTTGAAAAAAGAGTTAATTAAATCAGTAAAGGCTATTAAAAGTAAAGTAAAAAGATTACGTGATGAAGATGAAGAGTTAGAACTGAGGCGGAAAAAAATATTTAAACCACTGTCTGATCCTTTGAAAGCAATTGTTACACTAAGTAAATATGCTACAAACAAATCTTATCACGAAACTAATTGTAACAACGCAAGTGTTGGAAATAATCAATCGCCTGAAATTCCAAATATAAACTCAAAACATGATGGTGATATTGAAATTACTTACAACGATAATAACTTTGAAGAAAATCCGAAAAAACAAGAGGAAATGTCTGAACCTTTGGAATTTCTAAATGATGAAGTCAACATTTCCGAAACACTGGCAGACAATGATCTGTTTGGCGAGCAAAGCAATGTATCTATACCATTTGGTATACGTCGCATTAACAAAAAATTGATGATAGGAAATACCCCCGTCAAATTTTCAACTGTAGATGATATGTCTTCAAACAAATTAACGTTTATTACTATTGATGATAAAAGTTATGAACTAACTGCTGGTTTAATAGAACTTTTATTAAGAAATAAACCAAACTTGAATAAAGTAACTGAAAGTGATAAAATCACATATAAAGATATCTTAATTAGTACTAGTGCTCATAAAAGAGATTACAATCCTGCTAATCAAATTAAAGGTGACAAAGGAAAAAAATATTCTCAAATCATCAAACCATTATTTTATGAAAAGGATATGTGTGAAACAAACAAATTAAAGTACGGTGGTAGGCTACCAGTTTTAAAGAAATACAAAACTGATACTGATCTCATCTATTGGGATGATCCTAATGAGTTAATTGAAAGATTAAGATTGATTATTGCGTCCAGAGACGCTGGCAACACTAATCATGATAATGAAATTCTTTCGATTATTGAAGAGTTAAAAGAAGCGGGTATAATAAAAGAATAAAAGAAAGCACATTTATGGAGCGTGTTCAGTATTGATAAGCAGGTTGAACATGAAAGTTGATAAGTTTGGACATCATGTTAATAAGATGCGAAGAATGAAAGGAGTGTTATTAGAATGCGCTTTGAAGTGTACAAACAATAATTTGGATGCTCAGCATAAAAGAGTAAAAAATCTTGCGCAACCGGTAGATTCTAACGATTGTGTTACAAAAGAATACGTTGATGTTTTGGCAGACAATCTTTCAAAAAAAATATCATCAATTAATCAGTTTATTACAGAAATAAATATTAAAGTAAGTAATTTGATCGAAATCACCGAGGCTAGTAAAGTAAAACATGAGCAAAAACAGCGTCGTAAATGAAATACATAAAAATGCAAGAGTAAACTTTCCTCGTCGACATGTTGTCATGAGAGATATAGACGATTTATGGCAAGCTGACTTGATTGATATGAAATCTCTTTCGAAACAAAATTCAGGTTATAAATATATTTTAGTTATAATTGATACATTCTCAAAATATGCTTGGGCATTTCCACTAAAGTTTAAAAATAAAGATCAGGTCTCTAAAGCGTTTGAATCTATATTAAAGAAAGGACGTATTCCAAAAAACCTTCAAACTGATTTTGGAACTGAGTTTTACAACGAAAATTTTAAAACGATAGTCAAAAAATTTAACATCAATCATTATTCTACATATTCCACTAAAAAAGCTTCTATAGTTGAAAGACTTATAAGAACTTTAAAAAATAAAATGTATAAACAATTCAGTTTCCAAGGAAACTACACTTGGATTAAAGGTGTGCTAGAAGAAATAGTTGAAAATTATAACACCTCTAAACACAGAACGATCGGTTTATCTCCTAACGAAGTTAATGAAAATAATAAGAAACTTATACTTCAAAGATTTAATGTAGGAAAACAGTTAAAAATCCTTAAGAAGAGAAATTTAAAAGTTGGAGATTTTGTGCGGATTAGTAAGTATAAAGGTGTTTTTGAAAAAGGTTACACTCCTAATTGGTCCACCGAAATATTCCGTATTAAAAAAGTACAGAAAACGAATCCTGTTACTTACCTTATAGAAGATGCTAAACATCAGCCAATTTTGGGCTCATTTTATGCAGAAGAACTTCAAAAAACAGAAAATCCTAATGTCTATCTTATTGAAAAAGTTTTAAAAAGAAAAGGAAACAAGATATTTGTAAAGTGGTTAGGATTTCCATCGAGTGAAAATAGTTGGATAGATAGAGCGAATATTTTATAACTAACCAGTTCCCAATTTATTTATTGTTATTTAAGTGATAGTATAGTTATTTTACATTCATTGTAATAAAAGTAATGAAAGAGAGCAGTATTCTCAATTGGTTTATAAATCATTTACCATTTGAACTTCATCTACCTGGATATAATTACTGTGGTGCTGGTACAAAATTGTATAAAAGGCTTGCACGGGGAGATCAAGGTGTAAATAAATTGGATGAATATTGTAAACAACACGATATTGCATACGACTTGTCAACTTCATTAAGTGATCGTCATAAGGCTGATAAAATATTGATGAAAAGGGCTAAGCAACGTGCTTTAGCATCTGATGCAACTTTGGGAGAAAAGATAGCAGCAAATTTAGTTAATAAAGCTATGATAGCTAAATTGTATACCGGATCGGGACTGACTAGTAAAGCTAACAATTCTAAAACAGTGTCGCCAAAAAAATCCGCTTCAGGCACTGGTTTGAAAAAACACTTTAAACATGTTGTTGCTCATGCAAAAAAGCATGTGCAAAAAATGAAACCCAAATGTAAGAAAATGGCTATAGAATTAGCCATAGCAGCGGCTAAAGAATTGACTAAAGACTCGTCAATAAAACTTCCTCGAATTATACCAATTCCAAAAACTGGTGGAGTACTTCCTTTGATACCTATTTTTGCCGGATTATCTGCTGCGGGTAGCTTAGCTGGTGGTGCTGCAGGAATCGCTAAAGTTATAAATGATTTGAAAGACGCTAAAAAACGTTTTACAGAATTAAAGAGGCATCATGAAAAAATGGAAACCCTCCATATAGGCAAAGGTTTACATATCAAACCGCATAGAGGTAGTTTAGGAATTTACATTTCAAATGAAAAAAACTAAGAGAAAGGCTACCCAAACGAGCGCTCACCAATATCGACATCATCAACCATTCGCAAGACATTCCTTACTTTCGAGGGGTGTTTATGAGAGATGAGATGCCAAAACATCCTTTTCGAAAAGAATGTGGTATAGTTAATTTGGATAGCTCCAATAATCCTGGCTCTCATTGGGTAGCCTATGCAAAAGTAAATAATGAAATTCAATACTTTGACAGCTATGGAAATTTAAAACCACCTAAAGAGTTAATTCAATATTTAGGAACTGGTATGAGTTATAATTACAAAAATTTTCAAGGTAGTCATCCTTATAACTGCGGTCATCTATGTATAAAGTTTTTAAGAAGTTTTTGGAATACACAAAATAAAATGTATAAATAGTTCAGTAAAATCAGTAAATTTTTAGTTTACGATCATGTCTGTAACAATCACTATTACCGGGCACAAATCTGTGTTGGAATCATTTTTTCAACCTCCTCTTATTCTCGATGGTGAATATGAATGCGGTTTATTATATTTTTCTGCTCTGAACTCAATACCAAACATAAATCATAGCAATAACATATTTGCATATGGTGATGAATGTAAATATTTAAAAATTCCATATGGTACTTATGATTTATATGACATAAGAGAATATCTTGCGAGTAAGTTAGACAACTGTGAAATTGAAATAAAACCAAATAATAATACTTTAACATGCTCGCTTTTTTGTTCCAAAACTGTACATTTTGACGTAGAAAACAGTTTAGGACGCTTACTTGGTTTCCCAAATGTAAAACTTGAAGCAAATAAATGGCATGAGTCTGTAAATCCAGTTAACATTCTTCCCTTGTCTGTCATCAGGATCGAATGTGATCTTATATTCGGATCATTTAATAATGGGTTTGCATCACATATTATTCATGAATTTATTCCTAACGTTCCTCCAGGATATCGATATATAGAAATTCCAAAAAATATTATTTATCTTCCTGTTAATAAGAGTAATATATCATCCATAACTGTTAAAATCATTGACGAAAACGGTAACAATATTGATTTTAGAGAAGAAAATATCCAACTGAGACTTCATTTACGTAGAGCAAAATGATAGTGTTTAATAAAACACTTGGATATGAGGTGAAAAGAATCAATCATTTGCCTGCTACTAAAGCGCGTACACGTATTAAAGCAAATCGTAATATTGTAACAAAAAGAAACAAAGATTTTCTCCGATCACTCGGATTCAAAGTATGAATATTCTAAATATTAATAACACCCCAGTATTCGATAATTCTATCGAAAGTTATGAGATCCACACGTACAATCCATACAATAACAGCTTTAAAGAAAATGATGAAATTCGCATTCCAATACATCAGCAAGACATATACATATTACCATGTAATAGTTCAATTTATGTTGAAGGCTTTGCCACAGTGACTGGAAAAGATCAATCGGGGAAAGAAATAAAGAAACCTGTAAATTTTACTAATAACCCTGTTATGTTTCTATTTCAAGACATTAGGTATGAAATGAACGGTATTGAAATAGATCGCGTAAGAAACCCTGGAATAACCACAACATTAAAATCATACATATCGATGAATGAGGGGGATAGCAAAGTCGCAGCATTGTGGGGTTGGCAAATGGATGGTTTTAAAATGACAGAGGGATATTTTAATGCTGTTATACCACTGAATAAAATAATGGGATTTGCCGAGGATTATAATAAAATTATTATAAACTGTAAACATGAACTTATTCTGAATAGAAGTAATAGTAATTTAAATAGTGTAACAATTCACAAGGATGATAATATACATATAGAAGTACGAACAATTCAGTGGCGTGTGCCGCATATAAAAGTTTCGGATCGTGAAAGACTCTCACTACTTAAGTATTTAGAAAAAGACAAACCTATTCAAATAGCATTCAGAAATTGGGATTTATATGAATATCCTTTACTTCCTAAAACTACAAAACATTCGTGGTCAATTAAAACTACTTCTCAACTTGAAAAGCCTCGATATGTTATTTTTGGTCTACAAACTAATAGGAAAAACAGTAAGACTAATGATAGTTCTATATTTGATCATTGCAAATTAACAAATGTAACACTGTTTTTAAATTCACAATATTACCCATACGATTCACTTAATTTGAAATTTGATGAAAATAAATACAGTATATTATACGAAATGTACACTCAATTTCGTCAGTCTTATTATAATCTTCCTGTTGACCCGTTGTTTGATCTGATCACATTTAAAGAAAAGGCACCACTGTTTGTAATTGACTGTTCAAGACAAAACGAGAATTTAAAGACAGGACCTGTAGACGTACGTTTGGAAATTGAAAGTTCGCAAGAAATCCCGGATAAAACATCAGCATATTGTCTTATAATAAACGATCGCCTCTTTGAATATAAACCCTTAAGTAATATTGTCCGCAAGTTGTCATGAATGTCATCATTGATGTACAAGGATTCAAGACGGATTCCAATGAGTTTATAGTAAAAGAAATAGCTATATTATGTAATAACCATATCCAGACTTATTTAATCAAGCCACCATACCCATTTTATAATTTAACGAAAACGGAAAGAAAACAAGTTTGTTGGATAGAAAGAAACAGAGGAATACATTGGAAAGAAGGTTTTATTTCATACTTAAACTACAAAGGATATGTAAACATGAATAATTATTTAAATAATAAACGTGTTTATGCTAAAGGTGTAGAAAAAGTGCAGTGGATATCGAAAATGTTTGGTTGCGATAGTGTTTATAATTTGGAAGATAAATCTTGCCCTAGCTTATTAAGTTTGTATGAACAATACGAAACGAATAGTGATGTGTTTAGTTGTTTATACCATCCTTCAATATGTGCATTAAAAAACGTGCTTGTTTTAAGAAAATGGTGTCTCGATAATAAAATTTTCTAATAAATATATATCTAGTAGTTTTTATTTACTTTCCTTTTGTTAAGGGTTGATTAGTAATATAAGTATGACTAGCAAAGTTTAGTCAATATTTTTATTAGTTGTTGATTAATACGACTTTAGTTTATTCATGTACATGGTCTAAGAAAGTCATTCCTTTTCAAAAACTCAAAGTAATCATCATAATTATTAACAAATAAAAATGATATTAAAAGTTAATGATTTAGTTGACGTTGTTATTGTAAAATGGAATTTGTGTGGGCTGCATCATGTACATATATTAAACTATAAGGAATACGATGGTATTCTGATATCAACGATCTCAAAGAAATCCAACATTTATTATAAAGGTCTTAAAGTTTCCGCACGCGTATTAAGAATAAATAATAAGTATGTTGACTTGATACCATCAGCTGATTAATGTGTAACTAAAACCGTCTGATTTTCATAAATAACCTTATAAAGCTGAGTTATTAGGATTTATCTGAAATTGACACATTAAAAGTAATTTGTTGAACGATTTAAAAAAACCATTACTTATATAAATTATAAATCCAAATAATTCTAAAATGAGATGTCAATAGTGATAAGTAGGCTATCCAAGAATAATATCACCATTGAATCATCTTCGAGGAGTTTGTGACAACCTGATCATTCTCTTGTTACTGATTATATTTAACATCGATCGTGAAATTGGAAGTTGTAGCTCACGTCTATACGATGCGCGGCGCGGCGCAGCTACACCGCTAGACGCGCCGCGCTTTATCTAGAGACGTGAGCTACAACTCCCAATTTTACCCTACTACTATATATAAGCCTACTTTGTCGTATTCGTTTATAAGTTGCGAAAAACCAAATTAATTTTGAATTTCGCGGGCAGACCCGTCTCATGCATTAACAGACGCACACGCACGGTCTTATACAGCCTGAATTCAATAGGTCCCTGCAACTCGTGCGATGATGTTATTTGATGTCATCAGTTCACCCTAGTGTCGAGGTCTTCTATGCTGCGGTTTCGATTGGGATTATAACGTATATCGGGTTTTCGAACTATATGTACTGCCAATTTGCCATCTTGTATAAGGATTAGCAAGCTGAAGTGGCAATGGGCAGGCCATGTCTGTCGCAGAACCGACGGCCATTGGGGCAGACGTGTTCTGGAGTAGAGACCGCGTTCCGGTAAGCGCAGTGTGGGACGACCTCCAGCCCGCTGGACCGATGACCTGAAGAAGGTGGCGGGGAGCAGGTGGATGAGGAAGGCGGAGGACCGTGTTTGGTGGCGCGCTCTTGGAAAGGCTAAGAGGCCATGTCCAACAGTGGACGCTTACAGGCTGATGGAATGGAATGTTGGATATTAAAATTAATGTATGTTGGTTAGGAAACAGCCCGTCGAGTCTTCCAGGAATAACTTCTCCCTTACCGAGAGCTTTCTGGGAAACCGACGAAACCAGTCTGGCGTGTTTGCATACATGATACGAGTCGCAAAATCTATACTTGATATTATAAATGACTAGCCGATGCCCGCGACTTCGCCCGCGTGGATTTAGGTTTTTCGAAATCCCGTAGGCACTCATGTGCTAATCCAGGATATTATCTATCTCCATTCTAAATTTCAGCCAAATCCGTCCAGTAGTTTTTGCGTGAAGGAGTAACTAAGATACACACACACATACACACAAACTTTCGCCTTTAATAATATCATTAGTATGATAGTGTGATAAAATGTGTATGTCCGTCTAAATTTTCAATCAACCGTCCGTTTTTGACGAAATTTAATAATTACAGAGGTCTTGCATCCCGGGAAAGTATCCCGGAAAATCAGAGTTCCTGCGTGATTTTTAAAAACCTTCAACCACGCGGATGATGGGCATCATCATATTATAAATGCAAAAGTGTGACGGCTGTCTGTGTCTAGCTTTTCACAGCCCATCTGTTGAAGCGATTTTGATGAAATTGTTTATTAGTACAGAGATATAGGCTACTTTCAGTTCTGGGAAATCAAAGAGCTAGAGATTAGCCACAGCTATAGCACGGTAATATTATGTATCAGTATTCCAACTTCATACAAACGGACGAAACGCGAGCTATACCTACGCACCTCGATGTCGGCAGGCGCTCGACACGCAGACAGTCGCGACTGTGCCGCAGTGACGAACGGGCGGTGTTTTGTTTTTCTAACAATAACCGCGCGATTTTTTCGTTGTATGTGAAACCCGATCAAAGAAGCCACAATTTCAGCTCAGAATGTCGGTATTTAAGGTACCGGGACTACAATAAGATTAATTCGCAAATTTTTTGATTGTACCCAGCGATGATTTTGTGGAATATATAGAAAAAATGGAGAAAATATTCCGAACTTCATTTAAAACCAAATATATAAATTGTAAAGTAGCTGTAGGTATCTATAACCAATTAAAAGATATTCATTTTTCTCCATCTTGTCCATGTTTCCCAAAACAATTTTTAATTAACAGCTTTATACTAGAATGCGGATTTTTTAAAGTTTAAAATTTAATAATTCGTAACGTTCGTTTAATTTCCTACGTCTCAGTCGAGGCGCAATTATTTTTCGGTCTCAAATGTATAAGACCGATTTGTTATTCAATCATAAACATGGTTTTTTAATTAAATCTACCAATCAAAAAACAACACGCATTTTTATTGAACATTTCCTATGCAATTCATAAAGTATTTTATTTGTTTATATAAAAAAAGTATATTTACAATCACAAAACTAGATGGAAACACAAAGTAGGCAAATGTAATTAAACTGCTGGAGGCGGGCAGCCCTACCGCATGTTTACGTACCGCGCAACTGTAGG
Organism: Maniola jurtina; assembly: GCF_905333055.1. Lineage (NCBI taxonomy): Eukaryota > Metazoa > Arthropoda > Insecta > Lepidoptera > Nymphalidae > Maniola > Maniola jurtina. The sequence goes on along the minus strand of NC_060055.1, from coordinate 3,542,480 downwards.
TATCTTTTTCAAAGAGACGGCCGAGTTAGAATACTGTATAGATAATAATATTACCGTGGCTATAGTTTGCGTCCCAGAGATGGTTTCAAAAGTGTGTGCCAATTCGCACTGGGCCAGCGTAGCGGACTATGGATTCAAGATTCGTGATTTTTTATTTGCAGAAACATTTTTTACATTGTCCAGTAGAAATGATTCACCTTACATAATCAGGCATGCAAAATTTGTACAAAGTCTAAAACTATTCATAAATAAATTGATTGATTGATTGATTCTTTGATTTTCAAAAATTCATCTATTGTGTAGAACCACCTTTCTATTAGCCACCGTACCTTTTACCACCTTTTTTACCTGTACTCAGCAAATAAAGAATATTATTATGATTACCGTTTAAGCCTTAATTGAAATAAATTTAATGTGAGTTCTGAGTTCCCTAAACGCCTTTGGTAAACTATGATTGATTTTACTGCGCAATTTTTTAATAGAATGGCACTTAAATTACAGCCTGGCATTCTTTTTTTTGTGGGATCCCTAAGTAGAACTAAACTCTAACTCTGGACTAAACTCTTCTCATGCTGATAGGGGACCTGTGCTCAGTAGTGGCCCGGCAATGGGTTGAGAGGTGATTGCGATCGTAACACTGCATGTACTATGTAGATGCAGCTGTCATATTATACCGTAATCGATCCCCAGAGTCCAACCGTACAAAAGACTTCAACGCGATGTCAGCTGCTAAATTTAAATTTAATTATATCTAAGTAAAATTGTGATATTTTCACTTTTTTCATGACAAATAATTTCAAGAGGTTAGAGATTTAATTTTTAACAAGTTTTTATGATAGTAACGCTATCTATGGTTATACTTTAACACTTAATTTATCGATTTACCACATGCATGCAGCCTGCAGAGGCATGGCCTTTTTACATTCACATACCTAGAATGTGTATCTAGTTTTTAGGTTTTTCATTAGATGGCGCTCTACACCCTAAAGTAATACATAATATTATTATATTATATAATAACCATTATTATTATGACGGCCTTCCAAACTTACTTTTATTAAACCCCGACCCAAATAGAGGGATGTTATAAGTTTGACGTGTGTATCTGTGTGTGGCATCGTAGCTCCTAAACTAATGAACCAAATTTAATTTAGAGTTTTTTTTGTTTGAAAGGTGACTTGATCGAGAGTGTTCTTAGCTATAATCCAAGAAAATCGGTTCAGCCGTTTGAAAGTTATCAGCTCTTTTCTAGTTACTGTAACCTTCACTTGTCTGGGGTGTTATAAATTTTTGATTTATATACTGTGTTGTGTCAGATGATTGCTTTTTAAGTTTCGGACCTCAATAAAAAAAAGAACCCTTATAGGATCACTTTGTTGTCCGTTTGTCTTTCTGTCTGTCTATCTGCCAAGAAACCTAGAGGTTACTTCCGGTTGAACTAGAATCATAAAATTTGGCAGAACGGTAGGTCTGTAGCATATGGAAAAATCCGAAAAGTGAATTAGTAATTATATTTAAAAAAAAAATGTGTTCTTGAACAAATACTTAGTATTTTCAATTTTCACAATAAGATAAGATGAAGTGGGGGATATGAAAGAACTTTACCTAGTATATATTCTAAAACATTTTTATTTATTTTACGGATAATAGTTTTTGATTTATCGTGCAAAATGTCGAAAAAATACCCGAGTATGGAACTCTCGGTGAGCGAGTCTGAATCGCACTTGGCTGTTTTGAAGATACGGAGCGATTCTGCACCAGAGAAAGTACCTATTTCTTGAGAAACAACATTGTTACTGAATTCAGTTAAGTAACGTATTTTTAACCCCCGACCCAAAAAGAGGGGTGTTATAAGTTTGACGTGTGTGTATCTTTGTATCTGTGTATCTGTGTATCTGTCTGTGGCATCGTAGCTCCTAAACGAATGGACCGATTTTAATTTAGTTTTTTTTTGTTTGAAAGATGGCTTGATCGAAAGTGTTCTTAGCTATAATCGAAGAAAATCGATTCAGCCGTTTGAAAGTTCTTTTCTAGTTTTCTTATAGAGGTTTTTGTTAGGTTGGGGGTTTCTAATATTTTAAGTTATTTATTATTAAATATTTTCTTCGGCATTACGTCATGCATTGCCTGACACTAAGTGTTTAAGGTTACGGATGAAATATTCTGTGCCTTAGGTCTTGTTGAAAGTAGAATTTCACCCAGGAGTTTCGTTCAATTTTTCTTAAATACAGTTACTTAAGTACTTAGTTAGTCGAAATAGCTAAGCGTAGGTAATAAAACAACTTTTATATAATTAAAACAAAATTTTTATTTAGCAAACGTATTTAAAATCAGTTTTAAAATACGGAACCCTAAAAAACAATAAATAAGTAAAATATCTTATAAAACAAACTAAATCTAGTTAGACCACATAGTCTGGCATCCTAATTTAGGATTTCATTTATTTATTTATAACAAAATTAATATAAGTATGGTAAAGATACAATGCAAATTATTATGTACCTATCTAAGATTATATTCTTTAAACTTTAAAAATCTTATTATTAAATTATTGCAAAATGTACAAAAATATAAAATTGTAATTAAAATTTTTAAGAATTGTTAAATATTTTAGATCATATTATAGCACCTAGTTTTATTTACAAAATGGTGAAATAATAGAGATCTAACAATAAAACTAATTAATTCGAGAAAATAAGTGATTTAAATATTATCATTATTGAATTTTTCCTATAATTATCACAGAAGGTAAAAATATTATTTACCTGTTCTAGCGGGTAATTTTCGTTAAATTAAAAATCAATTATAAAACAAGAGCAATTGTTTCACATTACTTTTAAAATATTAAAAAAATTCATATAGTTATTTAATAAAGAAATATATAGAATAAAAATAAAACTTATACCTACATACTTATACTTTAAGCGCATGTCTTTTTTAAAGACAGGTAATGGTATTTTTCAATTTGCATTTTTATCAAAGTATCAGCAACAAAAACTGTAAATTCCAGGTGAGTAAATGTTTTCGTTCGCAGATATATGCAATACAAACTAGTCTTAAATAATAAAAATGAATGAATGAATGAAAAAAAAAATGAAATGAAATTTCGGCTCTAGAAATGTAAGGGGTAGTTCATTAATAAATATAAAATTAACCATTTGATATAGGTACAATATTATGACATTTTTCTAATCGATTAAACTTATTTCTACAGTTAAAGGTTATTTTTTACATCCAATAAGACATTTAACCACTTTCACCTGTCATAATAAATAATTTATTTTACGTAGCGACAAGCTTATCAATCCAGAGCATGAGTTTTTATATATTTATGTAAACTCCGGGTAAATGTTCTCGCTCGTAAATATCACTCGCGATAGCCGGTTGTTATGATGAGGTGTTTTAGCCCTAGAGATATAATGGAACCTAATTTTCATTCATAAACATAAAATTAACACCAGTTATAGTGGTAAAATGTATAAGGCTCATCAGACATTATTCCAACATAATGTACCTACATTTTATTGAATAAATCATTGAATTTGAATTTGAATTTGAATTTGAATTAACTATTTTGATATTTATGATATTTTTCACTTTGTATAACCCATTTTATATAACTCATTTCTTTGTATAACTCATTTCTTCTCATTTAACCATTTTTACCTGTAATTTACAAAAAAAAAATTACGTAGTGACAAGTTTATCAATCCAAGGTACGAATTTCTGTATGTTTGTGTAAACTCCGGGTAAATGTTCTCGGCCACAGCCAATGCCCCATGAAACTAGTCCTATGAGGGTGCTTCGTCCCTGGTACTTCAGTGTTAAGGGACCTCCTGAATCGCCTTGGCAGGAATCTCGGCCTCCCTGGAAATAAATAAATAAAATTTAATCAATATCTGTTTACAGCTTTTATACTAAGTTTTAAACCTTAGAAAGCATTCGATATTGTGAATTTTATTTTGTGTTGTATGTATTTGTCCTTAGTTAATATTGAATTACTTGTTAATAAACAAAATATTATTATCTCATAACCGTTAAGTTTCATTAACGCCTGTCCAAATATAATGTTGTTTTAAATGTTTATAATTTATGTAAAAAATTGCAATACAATCAATTTGTCCTGCTTCCCTGTTCTTTGATTAAAAGGTAATATTTGTTAATTTTAACAATCATTTAAGTATTCGGGTGTAAAAATTAAGGTGATAGTCTGGCTGTACAAATTATCCTACTTACCTGTTCTTTGATTAAAAGGTAATATTTGTTAATTTTAACAATCAGTTAAGTACTTTCGTGTGTAAAAATTAAAGTGAAAGTCTGGTTGTGACAAAACTCGATATACATATACTCTAAGAGCCAATCTTCACATAGGATAATACTATCACGGCGATAATTTGTATTGAATTTTGTCACAAGGCGAGGCAATTAGTATATCTGTATGTATAAGGCTTTTTGTATATCTAGTACGTCTGTATACCTCTTTGTATCCAGCACAAAGGAACACGTCATGTATAGTTTCTCTTCTGCCCGCAGCTCGGAACCAACGCTGACAACGCTCATTCGGTATCACCTCTACATCCACTTCCTGCAATCAAGACATTAGCAATTTTCAGATTTAGTACGTTTATGTTACTTATAAAATCAATGTTTGTTTGTCTGTTTGTCTATCTATTTATTAGCTATACGTTGGCACATCATTCGTAAGATTGAGTTTTTTTCTCAACGAAATAACATGTTGGTATTCATTTTCCTATCTATCTATATTCACTATCTATTAACATTATTAATGCAAAAGTGTGTATGTCTGTCTATATGTCTGCTAGCTTTTCACGGCCCAACCATTGAACCGATTTTGATGAAATTTGGTACAGAGTTAGCTTACATCCCGGGGAAGGATATAAGTTTTTTTTTATCCCGTAAAATCAAAGAGATCCCTGGGGATTAAAAAAAATCTAAATCAAAGCGGACGAAGTCGCAGGCATCCTATAGTTAAGTTTACACTATAAGTATATCCTTATGGTGTAAGGCCTCCTTCGGATGTTTTCTGTGTTCATTTAACAGACGGTACTCAAACCATCTATCAAGTGGTTATTTGCACCGAATGGTATAACCTCACAGGGGACCAGCCGGATTGTGAGGTTAAATATTAGTCTTAGATCTCTTTATAATATTAGTAAAGATAAATTCATTGTAATTTACCTGTAGGGATAAATTTATTGTGATTTACCTGTAGAGATTATTGTGATTTACCTGTAACACTGAAGGCACGGTGCTCTGTCCGTGTCGTGTCCGTCCCCACCCCGCAACGGTAGCCATTTTCCCAACTAGCTTCATTTGTTTTTGCGGCAGGCATACCTGAAAGTAACATTGCATAGATATAAAATAACTATATTTTTTATTTTTGGGGTTCCATACCTCAAAGGAAAAACCCTTATAGGATCACTTTGTTGTCTGTCTGTCCGTCTGCCGTGTCTGTCAAGAAAACCTATAGGGTAGGTACTTTCCGTTGACTTAGAATCATGAAAGTTAGGTAAGTAGGTCTTATAGCACAAAAAACCGTAAATTTGTAGTTACTAAGGTAACTTTACATTCAGATGCAAAACTGAGCTGTACAAATTACATTCTAAAATACATATCACACCCAGCATTCGTCGAACGTAACCTACATGAAACTTATCTAACTTAACTTTCCACCTTCATACATACTTCGTACATATGCTACATTTCGTTCGTTTGAACTCTATAAATAACTTTAAAAAATTGACAAACATCGAACCTTTCACATAACAAACTAGATGTCGCTATTCAAAGTTGGATCACGCTGACGAAGTTTTTTATACGAACTGGGAACTTTTTATGCGATATATTGTCTCAAGATACAATGTTTGAACTTGCCACCGTGTTTGGAGGATCCACTTACGTCCATCATACATAGTTAAAAAATATAACGAATATAAACTTACCGGTAGAATATGCTGCTTGAATACAACGTCTCTGTCAAGTTGAACCAAAGCCACGTCATTTCTGAAGTCGGAGGGCTCGTATGAGGGATGGACCTCTTTCCGTTGCACTGCATACTCTTCGTGAGAGTACCTCTCGCCTGCATCTCGTACATCCCATTCGCCTAGACGCACTCGGAGTTGAGAGTTGGGTGTGCTGTAAAACCAAATAATTATATCATTTATCACACTAGTTATATGTCTGTGATCTGTCTGCCTGTCTCTGTACTTCCCGTTGACTTAGAATCACGAAATTTGGTAGGTAGGAGGGTCTTATAGCACACGTAAAGGAATAAATCCGAAAACAGAGAATTTTGTGGTTACATCTCATGATGATGTCATGATTTTAATTTAATTTTTTTTTTGTTTGAAAGGTGGCTTGATCGAGAGTGTTCTTAACTATAATCCAAGAAAATCGGTTCAGCCGTTTGAAAGTTATCAGCTCTTTTCTAGTTACTGTGAGTAGGGTAAAATTGGGAGTTGTAGCTCACGTCTCTAGATAAAGCGCGGCGCGTCTAGCGGTGTAGCTGCGCCGCGCCGCGCATCGTATAGACGTGAGCTACAACTTCCAATTTCACGATCGATGTTAAATATAATCAGTAACAAGAGAATGATCAGGTTGTCACAAACTCCTCGAAGATGATTCAATGGTGATATTATTCTTGGATAGCCTACTTATCACTATTGACATCTCATTTTAGAATTATTTGGATTTATAATTTATATAAGTAATGGTTTTTTTAAATCGTTCAACAAATTACTTTTAATGTGTCAATTTCAGATAAATCCTAATAACTCAGCTTTATAAGGTTATTTATGAAAATCAGACGGTTTTAGTTACACATTAATCAGCTGATGGTATCAAGTCAACATACTTATTATTTATTCTTAATACGCGTGCGGAAACTTTAAGACCTTTATAATAAATGTTGGATTTCTTTGAGATCGTTGATATCAGAATACCATCGTATTCCTTATAGTTTAATATATGTACATGATGCAGCCCACACAAATTCCATTTTACAATAACAACGTCAACTAAATCATTAACTTTTAATATCATTTTTATTTGTTAATAATTATGATGATTACTTTGAGTTTTTGAAAAGGAATGACTTTCTTAGACCATGTACATGAATAAACTAAAGTCGTATTAATCAACAACTAATAAAAATATTGACTAAACTTTGCTAGTCATACTTATATTACTAATCAACCCTTAACAAAAGGAAAGTAAATAAAAACTACTAGATATATATTTATTAGAAAATTTTATTATCGAGACACCATTTTCTTAAAACAAGCACGTTTTTTAATGCACATATTGAAGGATGGTATAAACAACTAAACACATCACTATTCGTTTCGTATTGTTCATACAAACTTAATAAGCTAGGGCAAGATTTATCTTCCAAATTATAAACACTATCGCAACCAAACATTTTCGATATCCACTGCACTTTTTCTACACCTTTAGCATAAACACGTTTATTATTTAAATAATTATTCATGTTTACATATCCTTTGTAGTTTAAGTATGAAATAAAACCTTCTTTCCAATGTATTCCTCTGTTTCTTTCTATCCAACAAACTTGTTTTCTTTCCGTTTTCGTTAAATTATAAAATGGGTATGGTGGCTTGATTAAATAAGTCTGGATATGGTTATTACATAATATAGCTATTTCTTTTACTATAAACTCATTGGAATCCGTCTTGAATCCTTGTACATCAATGATGACATTCATGACAACTTGCGGACAATATTACTTAAGGGTTTATATTCAAAGAGGCGATCGTTTATTATAAGACAATATGCTGATGTTTTATCCGGGATTTCTTGCGAACTTTCAATTTCCAAACGTACGTCTACAGGTCCTGTCTTTAAATTCTCGTTTTGTCTTGAACAGTCAATTACAAACAGTGGTGCCTTTTCTTTAAATGTGATCAGATCAAACAACGGGTCAACAGGAAGATTATAATAAGACTGACGAAATTGAGTGTACATTTCGTATAATATACTGTATTTATTTTCATCAAATTTCAAATTAAGTGAATCGTATGGGTAATATTGTGAATTTAAAAACAGTGTTACATTTGTTAATTTGCAATGATCAAATATAGAACTATCATTAGTCTTACTGTTTTTCCTATTAGTTTGTAGACCAAAAATAACATATCGAGGCTTTTCAAGTTGAGAAGTAGTTTTAATTGACCACGAATGTTTTGTAGTTTTAGGAAGTAAAGGATATTCATATAAATCCCAATTTCTGAATGCTATTTGAATAGGTTTGTCTTTTTCTAAATACTTAAGTAGTGAGAGTCTTTCACGATCCGAAACTTTTATATGCGGCACACGCCACTGAATTGTTCGTACTTCTATATGTATATTATCATCCTTGTGAATTGTTACACTATTTAAATTACTATTACTTCTATTCAGAATAAGTTCATGTTTACAGTTTATAATAATTTTATTATAATCCTCGGCAAATCCCATTATTTTATTCAGTGGTATAACAGCATTAAAATATCCCTCTGTCATTTTAAAACCATCCATTTGCCAACCCCACAATGCTGCGACTTTGCTATCCCCCTCATTCATCGATATGTATGATTTTAATGTTGTGGTTATTCCAGGGTTTCTTACGCGATCTATTTCAATACCGTTCATTTCATACCTAATGTCTTGAAATAGAAACATAACAGGGTTATTAGTAAAATTTACAGGTTTCTTTATTTCTTTCCCCGATTGATCTTTTCCAGTCACTGTGGCAAAGCCTTCAACATAAATTGAACTATTACATGGTAATATGTATATGTCTTGCTGATGTATTGGAATGCGAATTTCATCATTTTCTTTAAAGCTGTTATTGTATGGATTGTACGTGTGGATCTCATAACTTTCGATAGAATTATCGAATACTGGGGTGTTATTAATATTTAGAATATTCATACTTTGAATCCGAGTGATCGGAGAAAATCTTTGTTTCTTTTTGTTACAATATTACGATTTGCTTTAATACGTGTACGCGCTTTAGTAGCAGGCAAATGATTGATTCTTTTCACCTCATATCCAAGTGTTTTATTAAACACTATCATTTTGCTCTACGTAAATGAAGTCTCAGTTGGATATTTTCTTCTCTAAAATCAATATTGTTACCGTTTTCGTCAATGATTTTAACAGTTATGGATGATATATTACTCTTATTAACAGGAAGATAAATAATATTTTTTGGAATTTCTATATATCGATATCCTGGAGGAACGTTAGGAATAAATTCATGAATAATATGTGATGCAAACCCATTATTAAATGATCCGAATATAAGATCACATTCGATCCTGATGACAGACAAGGGAAGAATGTTAACTGGATTTACAGACTCATGCCATTTATTTGCTTCAAGTTTTACATTTGGGAAACCAAGTAAGCGTCCTAAACTGTTTTCTACGTCAAAATGTACAGTTTTGGAACAAAAAAGCGAGCATGTTAAAGTATTATTATTTGGTTTTATTTCAATTTCACAGTTGTCTAACTTACTCGCAAGATATTCTCTTATGTCATATAAATCATAAGTACCATATGGAATTTTTAAATATTTACATTCATCACCATATGCAAATATGTTATTGCTATGATTTATGTTTGGTATTGAGTTCAGAGCAGAAAAATATAATAAACCGCATTCATATTCACCATCGAGAATAAGAGGAGGTTGAAAAAATGATTCCAACACAGATTTGTGCCCGGTAATAGTGATTGTTACAGACATGATCGTAAACTAAAAATTTACTGATTTTACTGAACTATTTATACATTTTATTTTGTGTATTCCAAAAACTTCTTAAAAACTTTATACATAGATGACCGCAGTTATAAGGATGACTACCTTGAAAATTTTTGTAATTATAACTCATACCAGTTCCTAAATATTGAATTAACTCTTTAGGTGGTTTTAAATTTCCATAGCTGTCAAAGTATTGAATTTCATTATTTACTTTTGCATAGGCTACCCAATGAGAGCCAGGATTATTGGAGCTATCCAAATTAACTATACCACATTCTTTTCGAAAAGGATGTTTTGGCATCTCATCTCTCATAAACACCCCTCGAAAGTAAGGAATGTCTTGCGAATGGTTGATGATGTCGATATTGGTGAGCGCTCGTTTGGGTAGCCTTTCTCTTAGTTTTTTTCATTTGAAATGTAAATTCCTAAACTACCTCTATGCGGTTTGATATGTAAACCTTTGCCTATATGGAGGGTTTCCATTTTTTCATGATGCCTCTTTAATTCTGTAAAACGTTTTTTAGCGTCTTTCAAATCATTTATAACTTTAGCGATTCCTGCAGCACCACCAGCTAAGCTACCCGCAGCAGATAATCCGGCAAAAATAGGTATCAAAGGAAGTACTCCACCAGTTTTTGGAATTGGTATAATTCGAGGAAGTTTTATTGACGAGTCTTTAGTCAATTCTTTAGCCGCTGCTATGGCTAATTCTATAGCCATTTTCTTACATTTGGGTTTCATTTTTTGCACATGCTTTTTTGCATGAGCAACAACATGTTTAAAGTGTTTTTTCAAACCAGTGCCTGAAGCGGATTTTTTTGGCGACACTGTTTTAGAATTGTTAGCTTTACTAGTCAGTCCCGATCCGGTATACAATTTAGCTATCATAGCTTTATTAACTAAATTTGCTGCTATCTTTTCTCCCAAAGTTGCATCAGATGCTAAAGCACGTTGCTTAGCCCTTTTCATCAATATTTTATCAGCCTTATGACGATCACTTAATGAAGTTGACAAGTCGTATGCAATATCGTGTTGTTTACAATATTCATCCAATTTATTTACACCTTGATCTCCCCGTGCAAGCCTTTTATACAATTTTGTACCAGCACCACAGTAATTATATCCAGGTAGATGAAGTTCAAATGGTAAATGATTTATAAACCAATTGAGAATACTGCTCTCTTTCATTACTTTTATTACAATGAATGTAAAATAACTATACTATCACTTAAATAACAATAAATAAATTGGGAACTGGTTAGTTATAAAATATTCGCTCTATCTATCCAACTATTTTCACTCGATGGAAATCCTAACCACTTTACAAATATCTTGTTTCCTTTTCTTTTTAAAACTTTTTCAATAAGATAGACATTAGGATTTTCTGTTTTTTGAAGTTCTTCTGCATAAAATGAGCCCAAAATTGGCTGATGTTTAGCATCTTCTATAAGGTAAGTAACAGGATTCGTTTTCTGTACTTTTTTAATACGGAATATTTCGGTGGACCAATTAGGAGTGTAACCTTTTTCAAAAACACCTTTATACTTACTAATCCGCACAAAATCTCCAACTTTTAAATTTCTCTTCTTAAGGATTTTTAACTGTTTTCCTACATTAAATCTTTGAAGTATAAGTTTCTTATTATTTTCATTAACTTCGTTAGGAGATAAACCGATCGTTCTGTGTTTAGAGGTGTTATAATTTTCAACTATTTCTTCTAGCACACCTTTAATCCAAGTGTAGTTTCCTTGGAAACTGAATTGTTTATACATTTTATTTTTTAAAGTTCTTATAAGTCTTTCAACTATAGAAGCTTTTTTAGTGGAATATGTAGAATAATGATTGATGTTAAATTTTTTGACTATCGTTTTAAAATTTTCGTTGTAAAACTCAGTTCCAAAATCAGTTTGAAGGTTTTTTGGAATACGTCCTTTCTTTAATATAGATTCAAACGCTTTAGAGACCTGATCTTTATTTTTAAACTTTAGTGGAAATGCCCAAGCATATTTTGAGAATGTATCAATTATAACTAAAATATATTTATAACCTGAATTTTGTTTCGAAAGAGATTTCATATCAATCAAGTCAGCTTGCCATAAATCGTCTATATCTCTCATGACAACATGTCGACGAGGAAAGTTTACTCTTGCATTTTTATGTATTTCATTTACGACGCTGTTTTTGCTCATGTTTTACTTTACTAGCCTCGGTGATTTCGATCAAATTACTTACTTTAATATTTATTTCTGTAATAAACTGATTAATTGATGATATTTTTTTTGAAAGATTGTCTGCCAAAACATCAACGTATTCTTTTGTAACACAATCGTTAGAATCTACCGGTTGCGCAAGATTTTTTACTCTTTTATGCTGAGCATCCAAATTATTGTTTGTACACTTCAAAGCGCATTCTAATAACACTCCTTTCATTCTTCGCATCTTATTAACATGATGTCCAAACTTATCAACTTTCATGTTCAACCTGCTTATCAATACTGAACACGCTCCATAAATGTGCTTTCTTTTATTCTTTTATTATACCCGCTTCTTTTAACTCTTCAATAATCGAAAGAATTTCATTATCATGATTAGTGTTGCCAGCGTCTCTGGACGCAATAATCAATCTTAATCTTTCAATTAACTCATTAGGATCATCCCAATAGATGAGATCAGTATCAGTTTTGTATTTCTTTAAAACTGGTAGCCTACCACCGTACTTTAATTTGTTTGTTTCACACATATCCTTTTCATAAAATAATGGTTTGATGATTTGAGAATATTTTTTTCCTTTGTCACCTTTAATTTGATTAGCAGGATTGTAATCTCTTTTATGAGCACTAGTACTAATTAAGATATCTTTATATGTGATTTTATCACTTTCAGTTACTTTATTCAAGTTTGGTTTATTTCTTAATAAAAGTTCTATTAAACCAGCAGTTAGTTCATAACTTTTATCATCAATAGTAATAAACGTTAATTTGTTTGAAGACATATCATCTACAGTTGAAAATTTGACGGGGGTATTTCCTATCATCAATTTTTTGTTAATGCGACGTATACCAAATGGTATAGATACATTGCTTTGCTCGCCAAACAGATCATTGTCTGCCAGTGTTTCGGAAATGTTGACTTCATCATTTAGAAATTCCAAAGGTTCAGACATTTCCTCTTGTTTTTTCGGATTTTCTTCAAAGTTATTATCGTTGTAAGTAATTTCAATATCACCATCATGTTTTGAGTTTATATTTGGAATTTCAGGCGATTGATTATTTCCAACACTTGCGTTGTTACAATTAGTTTCGTGATAAGATTTGTTTGTAGCATATTTACTTAGTGTAACAATTGCTTTCAAAGGATCAGACAGTGGTTTAAATATTTTTTTCCGCCTCAGTTCTAACTCTTCATCTTCATCACGTAATCTTTTTACTTTACTTTTAATAGCCTTTACTGATTTAATTAACTCTTTTTTCAAACTTGTTTCCATTTCTTTTTTTAATTATTTTACACAACCATTGAACTATGTAGTAAAAATTAAAATGAAACTAATTTTAAATTACAATCTGTTTAAATAATTTCATTCAAAATTTTACAAAAACGTCGAAAGATTTTCTATATCTACCGTTGTTTAATTCACAATCTTTGTTAATTATTAAACATGTGTATGGATCTTTCCATATATCTGAACATAATTTTTTGAAGTCTGACCAAGTCATGTCAGAATTGACATGTTCGTTATAGATGTGTTTCAAATTTATATCATCTTGTTTAAAAATTATTAAAAAATTTACGTTATCTCGAATTAATTGTTTTGGTATCTTAGAATATGTTTGAGTCAAATAAAAACAGTCGATGTTCTTATGTCTACCCATTGAAAAATAATCTCGGATATTTACTTGGTTCTCGCAAGTAACATCATCAAAAATAAATACAGAATTTTTCAAGGCTTCAGTAGGAGGAATAACCTCTTTATCATCTTTGAAGGTAAAGAGCTTAACAGCTGGAACCATGCTTAAAACTTTATTCAAAAAACAATATTTTGGTTGAAATGTTGTTTTAGAATATAGGTAAACATTTTGAAACTTGAGACCATTTTGATGTAGTAATAAGCTTAACATTGTGTTTGTTTTGCCACAATTTGACGGTCCACATATTATACAGCGAATCGTATCGGGCAACAGCAAACTATGCCTTTTTTGGATTGATGACGCTTCTATATTTAAATTGTTAATTTCCAATGTTACTGGTTGTTTGATCAACTTCATTGTGTTTTCTGTTAAAAAAGATAAAATCCTGTTATAAAGTCTTCACATTATATTCTATATAATTTTATAACTAAAATGTAACATAATGTTAATAACCAATTTAAAGAAATGACACCATACACGTGTAAACTCGGAATGCGTTGCTGTGTCACTAAAGATTTGTTTTCACTTTGCTCAAATTACCCATTTGAGAATACAAGATTATATAAGATTTTACTATCGATGCATGTTCATTCCTGTTACAGCTCTCGGGAAAAACTTGGAATGTGATGCTGTGTCACTAAAGCATTATGTTTTCGTTTTGCTCAAATTACATCGTTTTAGATCGCAAGACAGTATTAGATTAATTATTATTTATTAAAGCTTCATTCCTGCTACAGCTCCCGAAGAAAACAGTAGCCGCGCTCATAATTTTATCATAATAAATATCGAGTATTTTACTTGGTAAGTTATTATAATTATTTTATAACAATGTGCTGACTTTTAATGAAGCATGTATTTTTTTACCGTTATTTATTAATTATTTTTCTTTTTGTTTCAGAATTATGTCGACTCCTATCTTACCCAACGAAAATCTAACAAATCCTTTTTACTACGCACAAGATGTAAACGGGTTCGCGGAAACTGAATTTCAGAGACTTTGCGAGGATTTAGCTCAAAAACAAGCAGCAGAACCAGTTCAAGCATCTAGTAAGGAGATGAAAAAAAAGAAAAAATGCAGTTTATCACTATTGAAGCCTGTTTCACCCCCGACTTCTACATCAACATCCTATGTTATTCGCAAAGCAACTGGAAGACGGCTTCATTTAATAAAAATAAATATTTATGGACTAAATGGAGGAGAACAAGATGAAAATATAAATGGTGATACTCCTAGTGTTAGTGCACAGTATGTAGTCAAGGATAATTACGATGAAGTTATGGATGCTACAGAAAATTTGATAGGTAAAATAATGTCAAAAATTACTCACTCCATATAAATGTGAACTATTGTTGAAATGTAATTTGCTTATTTTTAAATATCATCATATTTTTTGTTTATAAAAATAGTGTTTTATAGAGTAAGGAGCTGTAGCATGAATTCATTATTTATGAAATAAACGTGGTTTAAAGAATAAAATTGTTTTTTTAAATTTTAAATTATTAATTGAAAACATTATGATTGTACTAAGTACCTAATAATATTAACGTATTCCATGTAAATATTAGGTAGTACAATCAAGTTTTTTCAAATATTTCAAGGGTTCGATTCCCTTAAATGTAAAGGTTTTTTTAATTTTGCTTAATGTTTGCTTACTGCATTTTCATTTCTTGACCAAGGTGATAAGGATATAATGTTGAAATTGAAGGTCTATATAAACAAACGTAAAGGTCAGTAAGCAAACATTATCACCTGCTATGATATCACTATAACTCAAGTTATTGATCTCGATAAATATAAAAATAAAAAAACTGAAAGGTAAAATAATAAAATGTCAGTGATGATGAGTAGTAAATATTTATTTCAATATTTGCATGCATACATGAACAATCAAAATTGCACAGTAATGAATAACATAAAATCTAGTACAAATTAACAACTAAAAAATTGTACTGTAGTGCCCCCACGGCAACGTTTTAAATTGCTTCTTTAAAATTTGTCTTTTATCATCTTCACTATTTAAAACTAACTTATTAATTTTTTGGGTATATACATTATGATTTTTAGATCTAATAACACACATATTCTTTCTGACTGATTGATTGTAGTATAACACATTTTTGTATTTATCTATATCCAACCTTTTGGTAACAGATGTTGTCACTCCTTTTGCCTTTTTAATAGACATTTTTTGTGATTCAATACAATACAATTTTGCTCGTAAGCCAACAAATTCAACAATAACATCTCCACCCATCTCATCTTTAAAAAACCCCGGAATTTTCATATTTGCTTGAGGGATATTGTAAACATTTTTATCGCTAAAATTGCTGGTATCGAAAAACTTAATATTCTTTTTCATGTCTGAATAAAAATCATCAGTATATATGCGATATAGTAAGCTATCAGTATCAGTATAACAAAGTTCAATATTTTCTTTATATAATGGTTTCATTATAGAATAGTGAAAGTTATATAAATGTGTTTTAGCTAACTCTAAAACAGTAAACCCCACATAAATTGGTCTATCCAAAATTAATTTCGTTTGTTCTAATTGGATTGCTACCAAATTATCTGTAAATATCGACAAACATTTAAAGTTAGGCGCACTTACATACTTTTCTGCTCCAATAATCCTGTTTGTCTTATTATTCTTATCTGTCCATGTATTAACAAGTTTTACATTTACTTGTTTTCTTTTATTTTCTATGGTTTTACCAAAAATAGCATTATTTTGTTTTTTGAAAAAGTCTTTTTCAAATTCAGACTCTGCTTTTTGCCTCAAAGAGGTATTCAATTCAATATATGGTTTCAAAAATTCTTTTTGTTCAAATGATAGAATTCTATGAATTTTTAACAATTTTAGACCGTTTTTAAGACATTCTTTTAAATGGATATAGTGAATAACATAGGAACATTTGTCGTATAAATTTGCAATAAGCTTGGCATTTCTATGACCAAAAGGTGTAAATTTTTCAGCAGCAAATGGTAAATCTGAGTGAGCGTCATGTATTTCAGATGGATAACTAAGATCTACTTCAAGTATATACCCAATGTTACTGTCAACAGTAATAGAATCAATTTCAAAAGTCTCAATTTGGTCTTTGTTCAAAAATTTAAAATTACTTGTAGGAAGTTTCATCATCATTGCATAACCATACAGGTTCACACAGTCTAAATATACCAAAAAGCTACTTGATTTGTTGATATCATAGTCAGACATATATTTATTGTTAGCTTTAGCATATCTTAATGAACACTGAGCTAGACCACCTCGTATACCTTTTTCAATCATTTGATACATCTCCACATCAGTTATAAGGTCTAATTTTACATTGGTATGCAAAAGCATTGCATCCCAACTTAAAGAAGGTGAAGAAACATAATAGCACGGATCTAAGCAATAGGTTGCTAAGCTAATTTTCCTGAATTTTTCAAAACTATCTGCTAGTAATAGTACATCACATTTTAAATATAAATCTGTATATTCGCCTAAATTTTTTATTTTAAAAGTTTTCCAAACTTTCAATGCATGTTTATAATCTTCTTCCGAAATAAGTTCTGAAGTAAGTTTATTAAAAAAATGTTTTCGTTTTGGTAACTCAGTTTCATCGTAACGTTTTAAAGAGTCTATATAATCATAGCAGTACACACCCTTTCTGCAAATCAAATCAAATAAATACTGATCACTGTAATACCTACGCAAGTTTACGAAGTCGTCTTGATGTAAAGATCTAGCTAATTTATCTAAGCTACAACTGAGAAAATTAAAAGAATCGATGAATTTCAGTTGAGCAGCAGTTTTTGAATCAACTGATATAAATTTTGTGAACGATATGTATTTTTCTTTATTTTTCGGAATAATATTTATACGACCGTTAATACTCGCTAACTCTTTAATAAAAAGATGGCAATCGTAATTACTTAAATTATGAAATATAATAGGTATAAAAGGACATTTCTTTGCACTCAACTTGCAAATTTTGTGAGCCGCGCCTCTATATTCCCCTGTAAAATGATCATGATCTGCCACAATTTTATCTGTGGATGTAAATTTTTGTTTACATATACAGCAAACTTTTGCATTATGAAAACATTTCTTTTCAGTTTCAGTAAGTAGTTTCATGGGATTATTTTCTAACAAAATTGCATGTAATCGTTTGACATCATTTGAAATTGTTTCTACAAATTTTTGAGCACAGTTAGCTCCTATGTATGAAACCAGTTCATTAAGTTCAGGTTTAGATTCACAACAAATATAGTACGCGAAAGATGTGGCTTCATGAACCTGTATGGTTTCAGTATGCCCAGATTTACTTTTATCAGAATATTCTCTTAATAAACTTTCAAAATCACCATAAATCACAATTGGTATTCTTTGAGTTCTTTCATAATTATCAAAATATAATTTACTATTTTTCTCTGGAAGAACAGTTTTAATTCTAGCACAATTATGTTTGCATAATTTTTCTTCTGAATTGAAATAAATGAAGCACTCCTCACATAAAAAAATTTTAGACTTATTTTTAGTAAGTTGACTATGAACCAACCGTTCAAAGTTTCTTATCAAACAAAAATGTCTTTTATTGTTTTTAGTAATGTAAAGCAAATTAACATGAACAAGTTTACGCTTGCTGGTTTTGTACAGAGGTCCGTTAATATCACCATTTTTTTCTAAACTGTATATATTAACACTTATGTCAGAATTATTTTTTTCAAATAATGTGATATCCTCAAAAGATGGTGGAAACGACATACCATCTATTTTTAAAACTTTTGAATAATGAGGATATGAAGATACTCTATTAAAGTTTTTATTGGTGGGATACATATGTGCTAATATACTCCACAGAAAACACTTATCATCACTATTTTTAATATTTACACAAGATCTAGTTTTCAGAATTTTTATTGGTAGTGGAACATAGGAGCCTGTCCTTAAAGGATTGTATTTATTAATGTTTACTTCTAAATTATTCAAAGAGTCAAAAGACCAGCCTGATTCTGAATGTTCAAACTCTGATAATTTGTTAAGCAGGCTTTTTACACACTCTAAATATATATTTTTTATGTTTGTGGATTGAAAAATTTGTACATATTTAGTATTAAACGACTTTAAAGATTTTTCATTATTTTTTGGCAAAGTAAAAGTCGCAAATAATTCAAAATTTATTTTAAGAGCATTATGTTTCTCAAGACTTCTTTTTACTAAATTACATATCGTATTTACAACTTCAGATAAAAATTGCTCAGGTAACAAAAATTTTTTTGATGGACATACACGATAGCTTAGTATTCTGTTCTTAAAAGCAGTTCCAATTATTTGAACATTATCGAATTCTGTGCGAAGTAAACAATTAGACTTATGAATATAACTTTTCTTGTGTGAAAAGTATTTTGGCACTGTTATATTACAAATATCACAAAAAGTCATTATGAGATTATACTAAGTAAGAGTACTTATTATTTGAAGTTAGTAAAATGCAGTTAAAATTTTCATGCTGGGTATAGTGTAGGTTTAACCCCTTTAAAATCTTCCTTAGCAGCAGCGACCAAGCGATTCGTTGCCTGCCAAATTTCTGAGTTGGTATCCATACATGACTTATAAGTAAAAAGGGCGTGACGCCATCGATTACCCGGGCTTATCTTTGATGCTTCAGCAGCGTTATAGATGCGGAGTTCTAAGTAATAATCGCCTTCCGTTATTAATTTCTCTGGTTTTCGCTGTGTAGAATACCCTGATGCTATTTTCTTGGTGATAAAATTTTTAAGTGGTTCAAGCTTTTGCACCACTTCTTCTTCGTACTGAAAAGACAAAAATAATATTTTTAGTTATTAAAAAATATTAACTCAGTTAATAAAATGTTTATTAATAAATTGTTTATAGGTTTCCATCAATAAATTCAACAACCCAGAGTTGAGTTGCGAAACCTTCCCTAAAGCTGATTTTCCCAATTTATTTGATCCAGCTCAAGAATCGAACTTGAGACCTTAGGCTCCATATTCAAACGTGCTAAGCTAATATTAACTAATAATTAAATAATTAAATATAATGATGTAAAAAAACCATTAATATCTTCTTAAAGGGTTTAGTTGATGCTTATATTCAGTCAGAATTCTAATATTTCTTGAAAACAATTGTAATAATATTATATTTACAGTAAAAATAAAGTGTAATAACTCACCTCAGACTCCCATGAAGGACGTGCAGCCTTGACAGGCTTTTTTTGAAGCGCTTTCTTACGCTTTACAGGTGGTTCCGGTTCAGATTCTGAATCTGACTGCCGCTTTTTTGATTTCTTCAATTTATTGAGTGATTTACTCTTTGAAGTTGAATTTGAAGTTATAGGTAATTCGTCATCCGAATTAAAAGGATTATTGCTAAAGTTCGAAGCCCTGTTATAGAAAAAACATTTTTTTAATGTTGTTACATCATACTATTATCTAGTTCTGAAACAATTAAAGATTTTTTGGTGAAATGAAATTTAAACATGTATGTACTTAATGTAACTTTTTAAAATACTATTAGGTAAGAAGTTAATATTAAAAAAAAAATTATTTCTCTGTAGATGCAACAACTCTTTCATTAAAATATGTAAAAAATAAAAATAAAATAAAAAAATACATACATACTGAAGCTAAACAACTGCTTTTTGAAATTTAAAAAATGATTTTTTAAGTGAATTAAGTAAACGTTTGCTCGTTGAAGTGCTCACAAAAGAAATGCGTAGTGAAAACAGTGCTTACAGAATTTAGGTTCTTCTAATAGTCAATCAATAAAGTCAAAAGTTCATAGTATTTGCATAGAATAATGACTCTTAAACATAAAAGTAATTAGAATGACATTCAAAGATCTCATTATTACACACATACATAAGATGCCGCATGCATGTTTAGGATTCCCTATTAGGAAGCAAACTGCAAATATGCAATCCTGCAATACGAGTCATTAGACACCGAAAAAGAATCACTTTTAGTTAACACATGATGTATCCCGACTATACCTACTTTGATATTATTTTTTAACACTCATGGCGTCTGTTCTGTATTTCTACATTAGATAAGTATGCATATTATGCACTATGTAGGTAATGTTTACAGCAGTTGAAATAGTGTAATGCCAAAATACAATATAATATTTCATTAGTTACTTACCAAAAGCGGATCGATTAATAATAATTTTATAAAAATTATCGCCCATTTAGAGAATAAAAAGTACTTATACTTACTTATATGAAATATGATTTTATCGGCAAAAATAGTTAGGTAGAAAGGTGTTAATGTAAGTATTTTATGGAATAGTAGGTCTATCAACCGAACTCGATCTACTCTATGAGTCATGATAGCATAGTGATTAAGACGTCCGCTGCCTCCGGTTATAAGTCGGGCAGGGGTTCGATCCCGGGCATGCACCTCTGACTCGGACACTTGCTTTAGTGGGATACCATAACACTAGAATGAATGAATGAATTGGATGAACCTTAATACTACAACACTTGAATTTTAACCTTCTATTATAAGAGTGTGGTTAGTAATTATTATTGATACTTATATACCGACATACTTACCTGTTCCGGCATAGCATGCTTTCCATCCTAAACTGACACGCCACTTACCATGTTTTGAATACTTGAATAAATGAATGAATGAATGATTGAACGATCGTCTTTGAACCTTTATACCGCAACACTTGAATTTTCGATAAGGGAGTGTGGTTACTAATTATACTTATATTAATAAACTGACAAACGTACCTGTTCCGGTTTAGTATGCTTCCATCTTAAACTGACACACCACTTACCATGAGTTGAATACTCGAATAAATGAATGAATGAATGATTGAATGATTGATCGATTGTCTTTGAACCTTTATACCGCAACACTTGAATGTTCGGTAAGGGAGTGTGGTCATTAATTATACTTATATTAATAAACTGACAAACGTACCTGTTCTGGTTTAGTATGCTTCCATCTTAAACTGACACACCACTTACCATGAGTTGAATACTTGAATAAATGAATAAATGAATGATTGAATAATTGAACGATCGTGTTTGAACCTTTATACCGCAACAATTGAATTTTTATTTTACGATAAAGGAGTGTGGTTACTAATTACTTATATTAATAAACTGACATACCTGTTCCGTTTTAACATGCTCCCATCTTAAACTGAACCTCCGCTTAACATAAATTTGAGATGAGTGCTACATTAATTGCATTAGGTAGGTTCTTAAGGGTTCCAGTACAAAATATAAATTATTCTAAATAATCTAATCGATGCTTAAGAATAGAATTTCTATAAAATATTCCAACTCAGTATCGTAACTAGTTGCATCACTTAAGAATGTGCTAAATCAACCATTGAATCATCTTTCTACATGAGTTAGTAACAATAACCTGATCATTCTCTTGTAACTGATATCTATTGTGAAAATATTGTGTGTTCTAGCTTAAGTCTTATAGATCCGGCGCGCGCTGGCGCGCCGCGTCATCTAGAGACTTGAGCTAGAACACACAATATTACCCTACTACTGTGACCTTCACTTGTCGGGGGTGTTATAAATTTTTAATTTACACTTGTATGGAATGTGACGAAATGATGATACTTACGTAGCAACACAATGCGCAGCAGTGACAACCCATCTGTCTGATATCAACGCTCCTCCACATGCTAATTTCTTGCTAAGGAACCCTGATTTGATGAGCGCAGCCTGCCATGGATGGGAACCAAATCCAGTGGAATGACCACCAACTATGCGGTTTGATCTTGTGTAATGTTCTCCACAGCCTGGAAACATTGAAGTTCAAATTACTTACTAAAAAAAAATATGTTTTACAATATAACTTCTAGCAACCTAAGGTAGCATATCGACGGCTTAGAATGAAAACCTCGTAAGTGTAAAAGAAGTAACTTTTCAGGAGGAAGAAAAAACTGCGTGCTGTAAAATTAGAAGCGAGTATTTACGAGTTTCTCATTTAATGTCATAGATGGCGTTACGAGTATCGAATGAACAAATTAGTCAGTGTGCGTTGCGAGGTTTTCTTCCTAGAAACGCAATAAAATAAATTTGAGCAAAAATGCATTCCCGAGGTTTTCACTCTAAGACGACGATATACCAAAGTAATTGTATAGAATGATTTTCCTTTTTTAGGGTTCTGTACCCAAAGGGTAAAAACGGAGATCTATTATTGTCTCTCTGCTGTCTGTCTGTCTGTCCGCGTGTCAGGTCTCTAGCTCGTAGACGATATGCGTTACAAACCTGAAATTTTTGTAATTGGTGTTAAACGTTGACGCAAAACCAAATATTGAATTAGAATTACAATTACATTATTTTTCAGGGGGGCTCTCATACATGAAAAATGCAAAAAAAAAAATTTTTTTGCCTAGAATGTGGGGTATCATTGTTTAGAGCTTATTGAGTAGAGTATGAGTGTATTTTTATTTTATTTTATTCTTTTACCTATTTCATAGCACTATGCTGTACCTATCGATCTTAAAATTATAACTAAAACTACTTTTTTACGAATAATCTAATGTCTAAAATACGAAAGCTTCAATCACGCTCGTAAGAAAAGCCGTTCGCAAAAGCGTCTACTTAGTTATAATAACAGTATTTTCAATCCCACGGCTGGACATACCGACCACGCTACTACCGTGCAAGTTGGTGGGAACAAAAAGCGTGTACATACAAACAAACAGAGAGGTGCATGATGATTATGAAAACGCCGTGCGGTATTAAAAAGCAGGAAAGATAAACGGACCAAAATAATAGTATAGTGGACAGTGGACACTCAAGAACAGAATATCCTAATTTAGAAAAGAAAATACCTAAATTTATAGTAAAAATTAAACAGAACACAGATCAAAAATTTTACAATAAAAAAATTACAATGGAAAAATCATATAAAATGATTTCATTACATCTTCATCATTTTTAAAATCTCAATTTGATATTATTAGTTGCCTCTAAATCAAGAGGTTAGGTACTCTTGTTGAAATAATTCGATACCTTAGTTCCAAAGCGTAATTGGGTCTGAAATTCAGCGAGTTAATTAATGATTTTTTTTATTTCTGACTAGATCGAGTTTAATTAAAAATCCCGTGGGAAATCTTTGCTTTTCCGGGATAAAAAGTAGCCTATGTCCGTCCCCGGGATGTAAGCTCACTCTGTACCTTTCATTAAAATCGGTTCAGTGGCTGAGCCGTGAAAACGTAGCAGACAGACAGACAGACAGACACACTTTCGCATTTATAATATTAAGTATGGATAATTAGATATTTAATGTAAGGAATATTAAAAATTTCTATACAAGAGTCGGTCATATTGGAACATCTTTCGTTACCAGAAAGAAAAAAAATTTTGTTCCAAATAATTATAGCAATACTTAGTTCTCTCAAAACTAACCATTGGCTAACAACAAGACCAAATAATATTCTGTGCTAAGTGCTACGGTAAATTCTCTTAACAGTCCTTTCTCCGTCACTTACTCCATACAATCGTAGTCTTTGAATAGAATGTTTTTGAGAATACACTTTGGAACTGAGGTATCGAAATGATTATTTCGCTTAGTTAGTTCTTGAGTGTCCTCAGCTTTAGAAAAGAAACAAGTAGTTCCCGATTTACAAAATGCATCTCACCCGGGAAACTAGGCCTTTGTGGCTTATGACTGGTCGTGTGTACAGGAACATAATCATCATTCCCTTCCGGTTTATTTACCCCTACATTATCCGTGTAAAAGTCATCAGGCATATGTGTAGTACTCTCGTGGTAAGATGGTTTGACGTGATAAAAGTTGTTCTGATTGTAATTTGTGCTCCAATCCGGTTTCGGGTAGTTCGAACCGGTTTGATCCGGTTTGAACTGGTTTGTAGGTGGTTTCGGGCGGTTGTAGGTCGGTTTCGGGCGGTTCGCCTCGGTGTAGATGATGATCGGGTCGTCGTACGGTGTGTTTGTTTGGTAGTCGAATGTTTCGTGTGGCAGTGAGCCGATCAGTTCGATAAGATCACCTGTTGTGAGATTCTGTATTATACTAAGTGTCTTATACCTATACAAGTAACTTCAGATGCACACAGAAGAGTATAATCGAGTCTTTTTTGATAACAACTGAAACTCAGCTTTATGGGCTTTGACATATGCTTGAAATTGGTATACTTTTGAGTTGTAACCAAAAAAAGACTCCGCTGGAGATGTGCGATGCGATTAGTGACAATCTAATATTTTATTGATATTTTTGATATCGGCGACTTTTAATTATTCTAAAGGTTGATTTCATAAATCCGCTATTTTATGCCTCCGAGTTAACTTATAAGTTATAATTTATATAATAATATTGTTTTCTACTTTGATGATATATTTATATTGCGTGTTATTAATTAAACTACTCTGATCTACTTAACTACATTTTTAATTAAGAAATATAGATAAACTTGGCTAATATGGGTGCTTTTTACATAACATTACAATTTGTATAGAGTTCACATGACCTGCTTGCGATAATATAAAATGATAGAATTGATAAAACAATTATACCTACTGTTTTGTTAATTAATTATTCACACCTGTAAGTTGATTTGTAAACTTAAAAGGTACTAGGGTTCCAAATGCGCTTTTTAAACACCTTTGTAAAGAGCGCACTGACACACAGAGAGACCGATACCCAAAAATTAGAAAACAATGTACGTTGCAAAGAGAATATCACTACGTTGGTACGTTGAGTGTTCACTTAGCCATAGTGACAGTAGTTGACAGACATAGACCTGTCAGAACGAGAGCGGTGAAATGACGCGACTTCACGTTACACACCTAAATATTTAGAAGTGTGCCAATACAACATCGATGGCTTAGTTCACAATTGCACAAACTACACAATTGTGTTTCCTCACAATGTTTTCCTTCGCCGTTAAAGCAATTGATATTCAATTGTTTAAAATGCACATAACCCAGGTATTTTAGATGTGCGTGCCCGGGATCGAACCCCCGACTTCCCGAATAGGGGAAGTTTTAACCACTAGGCTATCACGACTTCTTCTCTCTTCTTATCATACCTTTTTAAATTCATTCATTCACTAGCCGATGCCCGCGACTTCGCCCGCGTGGATTTAGGTTTTTCGAAATCCCGTGGGAACTCTTTGATTTTCCAGGATAAAAAGTAGCCTATGTGCTAATCCGGGATATTATCTATCTCCATTCCTTTCAGCCCAATCCGTCCAGTAGTTTTTGCGGGAAGGAGTAACATACACACACACACACACATACACACAAACTTTCGCCTTTATAATATTAGTGTGAAGTGTGATAGTGAATACGAGTTCGTATCTTCAAAAACTTGCAAACAAGGCACTAAAGTGACCGGAGGTCTATTACGTCAAAACTCCTACTTTTTCAAATTGAATAGCTACAATTATTAAATCATCAGACAAGTAGGTATGACAGGCGCAAATGATTGAATGATCATAATCGTTGTATCATCATCAATATTTCATGTCAATGATTTTTATATAATGTAATTACTGGCTATTCATAACCTTATTATGCAAACTGTTATGTTATCAGATAATAATTGAACGGTAACTTTCAATTGTAAGATCCGTTTTTTTTCGAGTTATACAAGAATGTAATGTTAGGCATGATTGTGCATTTATTTCCTTACACAACTTGTAGGTTAGACAGCTTAGTAAAATTATTATTAGGTAAATAAAATAGAAAAATTAATTGCAACATTAAAATGATTTTACAATTAACATAATACTAGATTATATTTTTAAACTTATTTAGGACAGCCAACAGGTTAAAAATTCAAGCCAATTTATTCAAATAAAAAAAAACCTGAAAGTGTGAGCCATTTTCAGTCCATAGACTTCTACGTTTTTCTACAATTTACAAGTAAATTTATTGAAAAAAAAAATTTACTATTCAAAGTTCATTTAAGTTTTCAAAGATCCCAGAAACTGTTTAATTTTCCGGGATAAAAAATTGCCTATGTCAATTACAGGGACGCAAACCACCTCGGTTCCATATTTCATACAAATCGGATAAGCGGATCTTTAAGAATCCCGTGGGAACTCTTTGATTTTCCGGGATAAAAAGTTGCCTATGTCCATCCCTGGGATATAAGCTAACTCTGTACCAAATTTTGTTAGAATCGGTTAAACTGTTGAACCGTGAAAATGTAGCAGACAGACCGACAGACAGAAATATTGTGTCTTATTATTTTTTTAGTCTTTAAGTGTTTTTATTTGTATGTTTTAATTTGTATTTTTTTCTTTTGTGGGGGAAATAATCCTTATAATATTTCGTTTATTTATGGGGGAGATGTTCTGTGTATTTAGCAATAAATGTCAGTTGTCATTCTACATGTCTTTTATTAACGCAACACACAGACAGACACACTTTCGCACTTATAATATTATAGTATGGATTAGTATGGATATGGATTTACCTAAGCTGCAATCGTTTAAATAATTACATGTATTATATGAACTTTCCATGTCTCGGATGGGTCCCCGGATGTATAATTAAGGTTTTTTTCATGTCGTTTAACCATTGTGTTGCCGCTCCACTAGGCGTACTCTCCATACTTTCACTGGTTTCTCTTAAATCGAGATTTAACTTTGCCATTAGGTAATTTTGTACTTAATCGCTTTCTCGTTGTTAATTTGCTATCTTGTTTTGTTACTAATCGAGCGAGTTAAGCATAAACTTACAAATAGCTTAAGAGGGGTCTCTCCGTCACTCGCTTCATACAAACGTAGTTCCGATTTCATTTGAATATTAAGCAACCAAAGTCCATGAAATTTTGCAGACATATTCTAGAAACTAATATCTATGTCTGTGATTTTCCCGATTTCTGTTAAAATATTCGGTTTCAAAGTTACGCGGTCTTAAAAATTCACATACAAATCTATGAGCCCCTGTAATTTTAAAACTACATATTTTTAGAAAAATCTAAAACACCACAGGCACAGATTATGGTTTCTAGAATATGTCTGCAAAATTTCATGGACTTTGGTTGCTTAATATTCAAATGAAATTGGAACTACGATTGCATGAAGCGAGTGACGGGGAGACCCCTCTTAAGTCTTTTACATATTTGTTTTGTTTTACGGGTTTTCTCAGTTCTAATTTTTGTGGTGTACAATAAAAGTAGGTATATTCATTCACGTCTCTCAGCGAAAATAAATATTCCGTTTAACCCCTACCCCGTGAGAACTTCCGGAAAATTCCTTGTCTATACAGGGTGTTTGGTAATTATTGCAACGAATATTCGGTTACTATTCGGTATTCGGCCTATTCGGCTGCTTTTATTATATTCCGCCGAATACCGAATATCTACATATTATTCAGCCGAATACCGAATACTTAAATAATATATTTTTTCATAGAGAAATAATTGGTAAAATGAAAAATTAAAATCGATTGATTACGTATATATTCATTTCTGTTATAATCATTTAAGTAGTCATTGGTGCATAACACAGGTACATAATCATCTTCTGAATTGGAAAAATGGAGGATTCTATGTATTTGAATTATTGTGGTAATCAAAATTTAGAAGGGTAAGGTTCTCATTTCTTTTATAATCATTTATTAAGTAGTCATTGGTACATAAAACAGGTACATAATTTAATCCAATTTAATAAAAAAATCCAGCCGAATACTTTTGCCTAATATTCGGCTATTCGGTCAGGGGCCTCGCCGAATATTCGGTATTCGGTATACTGCCGAATATACTATTCGTTGCAAGTCTAGTAATTAGTATATAATGACGACACGTACCCATGCTACTTTGATCTGATAAATACAATGCTGAAGTAAAACGACGAAATAAAAATTTTAATTTTTTTTTATGACCAAGTTTTCATGGCCCTAATGTGCCCTAATTCACTGAGATCGTTGGCCTGGGCCTATCTAAAGATGGCCAACGATCTCAGTGAGTTAGGGCACGTTAGGGTCATGAAAACTTTGACATAATTTTTTTTTTTTAATTTCGTCATTATACTTCAGCATTCTGTTTATCAGATCAAAGTAGCATGGGTACGTGTCGTCATTATATACTAATTACCAAACACCCTGTATTATAGAAAGAATGAAAGAAAAAAGGTTTATTTCTATAAGTAATATGTATATGGATTTGTATTGATGATGCATTTGGAAAACAGAGAGACTTTACTTTTACTAAAACGTATTCCGTAGCAAAATCCGCGTTCGCTAAACGAAGCTATGTATAAAAGTTATCTCAAAAAAATGCAAATTCAATTCTCAATAAGATCATTCGCTCTCATTTTTGCAAAGACCCGGTTCTCATTAATTGCATAACTTGCAAAAACCGGGTCGCCTATCCGAATCCGCGTTGCATAATGAAACAATTGCTTTTTGCGTGAAAGTGCAAAATTATAATTGCACATTACGAAATAGGATGCAGAAGAAAATTGGGCGAATATAAATTACCTATACAGTTCCGGAGTTAAGTGATTCATTAATTTGTAGCGGAGTTCGAATAATTGGCGCGTTAACTTGATGGATTGGTGGTACAAGTTGTGAATTATAACGTGTAGATACGTATAATTTTTATCAATAATCTCTTTATACGTAAACGTAAACGTTTGGCTGGCGGGAGGCTTCGGCCGTGGCTAGTTACAACCGTGCCGCCAAGCGATTTACCATTCCGGTACGATGCCATATAAAGACCAAAGGAGTATGGGTGTGATAAATTCTTCCATCTTAGACTGCATCACCACTTACCACCAGGTGAAATTGCAAGGGCTAACCTGTATTTGGATAAAATAAAAAAAATAGAATTTATCGTAATTTTATACTTTTTTGATAGAACTCTAGATAAATAAGTAAAAAAAATGACAGGTTAAATTTTCCCTGCGTTGCCTATAGCGAACCTTACTTGTTGTGTTATTTTTTTCCCCGTACCTATCTGTCTCATTTTAACTGAAACTTAAGTCTAAGCAAAGTCAAAGTGCACTCTATAGATTTCAACGTCAGTTAATAAAACCTGCTTTAAAAACCATTGGTAGAGTCTTGAGTCAAAACTTAATAAGAGCCATGAGTTGGCCAACATTAATTAAATATTTTTGAACTAGAGGATGGCCGCGGCTTTGTCCGCGTGGATTTCGGTTTTTGACGTGACAACGTCTTATAATTCGATAGAGCCGGCTGCACGCACGAAAAAACATGACTCATGCGGCGTTACCTCGCTCTGAGGCGTTCCATGTAAGGCTTGAAGTGCAAGCGAGAGCGCGGAACGAGCGACAAAGAAGCACAATCGGCCTTTGTTGTCACGTTCAACTATCGTCAGTAAACCGACTTTACAGACTACCAATTTTTTTAAAATCCCATAGGAACTCTTTGATTTTCCGGGATAAAAAGTAGCCTATGCCCTTCCCCGGCATGTATCCCAAGTCTGTACCAAATTTCATTAAAGTCGGTTCAGCGGTTGGGCCGTGAAAACGTAGCAGACAGACAGACACACTTTCGCATTTATAATATTAAAGTATGGATTTTTAATAGGATAGAATAGAATAGAGTATATTTTTGTTCAAGTAAACTTTTACAAGTGCGTTTGAATCGTCAAATAACGCTTGTAACTTGTACCATACAAGAATGTGAGAGAGAGTCTATTGTATTCACACATAACTCCGTTTCGTAATCCAATGTCTTATGAATAAACATTGCAAGCCTTTGTTTCGTATATAATATAATAATTTGGGTCAAATTTTGAAATATTTCGCCTTTTGGTCACAGAAATGATTTCTTGGGGATTCTTTGGTAATTTTTGTGACGATATTTTGATGATTTGTGTTTAATTTAAATGATGTATTGTATGAAATATCTACTTAAATGTTGCTTAAAAATGTTACTCTTTGGAGTCTTTGGACTATTAACCTGGACTGTGTATTTTACTATTACAAAAGTGTACCTAATCCACAAAATTTTGGTATAGAAGTGGCAAAGGACCTTGTGGAAGTGTACAGTTTTCGTCACACAAATGACTAATAAAATAAAACATCAGTGCAGGTCATTGTAAAAAATAGGTAGGTATGTAAAAATCTCTCTTATAAATCAATGGTAAAAATCATTAAATAGACGTCGAAGAATGACGGTTTCATTTCCGTTTGCTTTGCACTTTTAGGACTTTTAACCCCCGACCCAAAATGGGAGGTGTTATAAGTTTGACGTGTGTATCTGTCTATGGCATTGTAGCTCCTAAACGAATGGACCGATTTTAATTTAGTTTTTTTTTTTGTTTGAAAGGTGGCTTAATCGAGAGTGTTCTTAGCTATAATCAAGGAAAATCGGTTCAGCCGTTTGAAAGTTATCAGCTCTTTTCTAGTTTTCTTATAGAGGTTTTTGTGTCGGGGGTTTTCAAAATTTTCAGTTATTGTATAATGTGGCTAATTATTTTGTACACAATTGGCGTCAGTTCCCATTATTTTCTCTAAACTAAATTTAGAGTAATTGCATTTTTCTTTTTTTAATATTGCCAAAAAGGGACAAACATGAATTTTAATTTACTAAAGACTAAATTTTAGTGCAGATACAAAACAAAAGGCTCACGTATTAGCCGCATTGTATGAGCGGCTAAAGTTCGGTTGCACACTGCCCCGATATTAAAAAACAGCACATACCATTTCTATTAACTTGGTGGTATTCTGTGGTGTAAACTAATTACATATTTCTTTACATTATAACATTGATGCGCAAACTGCTGTTTATTAATGAATGGTTAATAACATGATTAGTAAACATATAATTATGTAGTTATTTATTGATTACACACACGTTAATTCTATTGAGAAGTCAGGCTCAGAATTCGAGCAATTCCGCAAAGCTAACTACTAAAGACTAGCATCAAAAATACGGGTTTTAGACTTTTACGATAGACAGTTTATTAGACAGGCAGTTACCTTGGTCAGCATATTAGTCTGGCCATTCAACGAGGTAACGCAGCCAGCGTTCTGGGCACCCTGCTTCGTTGTAGTGGTTTGGATGACATTTTTGCTTTGTAATTTTTATATTTAAGTATTTATAGTATTTGTGAATATGTGTGAAAATAATATAATACTTTAAAAGTAAAAAAATAGTTTTAAAAACTTACTAGCATTGTGAACGACAGGCGCGATCTCCGTAGGGCGTTCGGTGGTCTCCTTGACGATACAACAAGCCCAGATCATGCCGCCAGAGCAGAGGTCCATGGGTTTACCTCCGTTGAGGACGCAGGATATGCTGAGGCCGCATGAGAAACGGGCACCCCGGTAGCGACAGGATTGGGGTATCACTGGAAACAAAAAACTTATTATTTATTTTGATTATAAGTATATGTATATGTACGTTTTTATAATAAGCTTCCAGAAGACATATTGGAGATGTCTCTCAATAAGTTCAAAGTTTTCATAACATCCTATTACATTGTAAAGGATTATTTAAATGACTAGCTGATGCCCGCAGCTTCGCCCGCGTGGATTGGTCAGATCCCCTGCAGCATCAGGATTGAGGAGTTGGAATCCAATTTTTTTATGAAACAATGTCGCAAAGTTCCTCTATCGATTAAAAAAGAAATGACGCAAATCGGTTCAGAAATCTCGGAGATTTTGATGTACATAGGTAGAAAAACACAACTCCTTTTTTGAAAGTCGGTTAAAAAAGTAGCCTATAGTTACTCCCTGGTCAATCCTCTACTTGTCTGTGAAAATCCCGTCAAAATCGGTTCAGCCGTTCCGAAGATTAGCCTTTTCAAACAGACAGACAGACAGACAAAAATTTTAAAAACATGTGATTCAGTTATAGTATCGTTCAAATAACCATATGACCTTAATATGCGGTGGTTATTTCGAAATTACAGACAGACACTCCAATTTTATTTATTAGTATAGATACGAAAGCTTGGGAATGAGTTGCCAAACAGCTTTGATGGTTCTAATGAGTATAAGAGATTTAGTAAAGTGGTGATAATAAAAAAAAGAATACGCGGCTGAGATTGTTGTGGGCTCTTCTCAGACTTGGGCGCGTTTGGAACCCTCGTAGCTTTAGTTTTAAGTTTACATAATTAATTATCACCACTATTAATATCATCTTTCAAATCTAAAAAAATTACCTATTTTGAATAAATGCTTTTTATTTTTATTTTTATTTTGGAGGCTGAAACTCGCTTTTTTTGTTTTTCAAATTTTCAATTCAAAGTTTGGAATACCAACGCAAAGTTGGTAAAACATAAAAGGTCCTGAGAGGTACAGGTCAAAACTTGGAGGGTACGATTAAGTAAAACTACTCGGTACCCCTTTGAAACTTCCAAGCTAATGTGTCTCAACTTTAAACAGGTGTAATCACTTACTACCAAGTATGATCGCAAACTAGAGCCTATAGCCAATTACACACAATATCCATCCATACTAATATTATAAATGCGAAAGTGTGTCTGTCTGTCTGCTAGTATTTGAGGGCCCAAGAGTTTAACCGATTTTGATGAAAGGTACCAAGTTAGCTTACATCTCGAGGAAGGACATAGGCTGCTTTTTATCCCGAAAAATCACAGAGTTCCCACGGGATTCTTAAAGGCCCATCCGTTTAACCGATTTATATGAAATTTGGTACAGAGGTAGCTTGCATCCCAGAAACTGACACAGACAACTTTTTATCCCGAAAAATCCAAGAGTTCCTACGGGATTTTTAAAACACCTAACTAAATCCACGCGGATGAAGTCGCGGGCATCAGCTAGTAGATAATAATGCAGTGTGTAAAGATCAATGACCAAATACCGTGACAATTGCTTTTACAAGATTAATCAATATGATAGGAAAACGTAGTTTAAGGTGCCCACGCACTTGAACTGAACTGCAGCTGAACTGCGCGTCGCGTCAGCGCCCCGCACGATATTTTATCAGATAGAATACAGTGCGGGGCGCTGACGCGACGCGCAGTTCAGCTGCAGTTCAGTTCGAGTGCGTGGGCACCTTTATGATTATCATTCGCGCATAATCGTAACTCATAAGATACCTATATATCATTGCCGTAAGTATGAGAAAATGTAAATAAACTGCGCGTAAATATCGCGTGCTTGATGATAGATCATTGAAGATTAGTGGACTAAATATGCAGACATCATGAGGCTTTTTATTATCTGCGAAGACGATACGATAAATGGTAATAATCTGTCTAGATTACAACAGCGATATTCAAGCGGCCCAACAAATTCCTGAAAGGCCGGCAACACATTGGCGAGTCCTAGATAGTGCTGTAAATGTTCATGGGTGGCGGTAATTACCTTTTTTTTTAATTATGAAGAATGAAAGAAGAATTAAATTATGAATGGAGAATGTTTAGCAAGGCCGGCCTTGACATGGAAAACTACTAAGTAAGGATAGTGTTTCTATAAATAATAAACATTATTTATTTATAGAAACACTAGGTAACATTACGAGAATAACTTATATTTAATTCACAAAATGGAAATCGTTACAATTTTTACAGACCGGACTGCTTTACAGGAACCGATGTCGTATTGATGTCGTACCGATATCGTATGGTATAAAATGATTCGATTCACAGTAAAAGCGCAGTGAAACCGATCGGCAAGTGAATCTCGGCCATTCACCGCCATATTGAGCACGTCGCGTGTTACGACGTTTATGTAAGAGAATTTGCGAGCGCCATTCATGTTGTGACGTCATTGCATTGGTGATAAAAATATTAAACTAAAGGTCACTCTTTTTTCACGTCCCGGACGGGACGGGAGGATTTCTTGAACTACTATTGGACAATTGGAACGTCCCGCCCCGTCCGTTTTCTAGTTATCCAATAGTAGTTTGAGAAACCCTTTCTTCCCGTCCGGGACGAGGAAAAACACGTTACGTATGCCGGCGTTAGTTTAGATTTTGATCACGTGCCAAAATTTTCTTGTCGCACTGTCCCTAAGGATTAGGTAATTTGATTTATTTTCACCTCTCTAGTTCAAACAGGGCGCCTTTGCTGCCCAAAACCAGTGAGCAAAACTCGTTTTTGCTCACTGGAGTGAGAAAAAGTGTTTTGAATTTAGAATGTTTGGATCGGCATTTCTTCAATTCATCGTCACAAGAAACGTTCGGAAATGTTGTAAATAATATTACATACCCCATACATTTTATTTCGACAATTTTTTTAACTCTCTATTTTATTATTTGAAATATTTACGTTTTGTTAAAATGTGTTTTAGACTTTATAATTCTGTAACACAACATAAAACATAAAAGAAAATAATTATTAATTTATTAATATATTTTATTTTATGATTGACACAATTCCGAACGCAGATTAAAAAGGAATAAAACATGGCGGAAAAACAAAACAAAAATTGTCTATGTGATCTTAAATTTTAATAAAAACATACCTATCTAATTTCTTTGTAGATAATTGTTATAAAAGTTTTAAAAATAACAAAATGAGTGATTCTAGTGATAATTTAAAACCATCAGTTATTAAAAGAATCAGTTTCTAACGCTGAATTAAACTTTGTTCCGGAAAAGTCGCGTGAAAAATACTTGAAAGCTTTTGAATTATTTAACGATTGGAAATTTGCTAAAAGCGTGAAGACCTATTCAGAAACTGTTTTTATCATATAAACATGTAATATATATGAATATAAAAATATCTTAGTGTTTCAATAAATAATTATTTTCTTAGATCTTGTGTTTTCGCTATCGAGATGAAAAGTTGTATGTATCACACGATAGCAAATTTTTTGTTTCTTGTGCCTTTGAACCCCTCGCTACACTCAGAATTCTAACTTATTATAGAATCCTTCGCCCGCTCAGGGTTCAAACTAGGCACTCGCAACAAAAATGAATTTTGCTATCTTGTTGAATAAATAACTATTTTTTTTAGCCCAGTCATGACTCATGAAAGAAAGCGCTCGGCAGTATTTCGTTACTTCAGTTTCAACAAGTGTAAATTAAAAATTTATAACACCCCCGACAAGTGAAGGTTACAGTAACTAGAAAAGAGCTGATAACTTTCAAACGGCTGAACCGATTTTCTTGAATTATAGATAAGAACATTCTCGATCAAGCCACCTTTCAAACAAACAAAACTAAATTAAAATCAGTTCATTAGTTTAGGAGCTACGATGCCACAGACAGATACACAGATACACCGATACACAGATACACAGGTACACACGTCAAACTTATAACACCCCTCTTTTTTGGGTCGGGGGTTAAAAACAGCTCTACCGATACATATTACTACCCTATAATTACATCCCTATTATTAGTTAACTCACCATAATATCTTATAATCTCAACAACTATTATTATTATATTACCCAGGAAGTAATCTGTACGTCCCATTACCTTTCACAAATCCTATGAGATGATTGGTAAGAGAAAGCATTCTATATCTCACGTAATAAGTTTGACATTTTGCTAGAGCAGTGAACCACAGTTAGTTAGTTACTTTTGTACATAAAATAATAATAGTCATAGTCATCACTAGCTTATGCCCGCGACTTCGTCCGCGTGGATTTAAGTTTTCCAAAATCCCGTGGGAATTCTTTGATTTTCCGGGATTAAAAGTAGCCTATGTGCTAATCCAGGATAATATCTACCTCCATTCCAAATTTCAGCCAAATCCGTTCAGTAGTTTTTGCGTGAAGGAGTAACAAACATACACAGACATACAAACTTTCGCCTTTATAATATTAGTGTGATAGCAACTTATATCCAGATCACTACTAAGCACTCGGTTTTCCTCTCAGAAGGAAAAAGGCTCAGGCAATCGTATACTATGCGGATTAAGTGCGGATTGACCGACAAAAATTAAAATCAAATTCAAAATATTCTTATTCTATCTTTACTTTATTTACAAGTACTTTTAAATCGTCAAATTCATTTACCACTGACTTCACGTATTAGGGTGTAAACTGTAAACTAGCCTTATCAATTGAACATCTCTTACAGGCACCCTAAGATAGATTGTATGGGTGGGTCTTTTTTTTCTCTCTCTCGTCTGGCTTTACACTGATTAGCCAATGTCAAGTTTCTAGTTATTTACAAGTTAGGGAAACTATATGTATAAGTTTGGACTTCGTCTGTGCCGGCGCCCGTCGACATACACATGGCGCCCCTTTAGAGCGCTTTCCAGTCAGTTCCACCACCAATAAACACCAGCAGAACACAAAAACCGGCCACTTCTAACAAAAAAATACTCCAAAAAGTCACAACACGCGCGCCAGCAAACGCCACCACAGACGAAGTCCTGGGTGGATCTTAGTATTATTATGATGACTAGCGCAAACCGCCATATTGCAATTTCAGATCGAACTACTACGAGTGTGTAGCTGTTTTGCGGCCACTGTACGAAATTGTTGTACCAAATACAACCTTTATATTTATTTAAACTTAATATTAATTTGTATTAAAGCATGTAGCTAAAATAACCAAGAATTCGAAATCACTAATTTATTAATATATTGATTTACGGCACGCTACGCGCGTAGAGCCTTTTCGTAGAGCTCTACGAGAAATAAGAAACAAAAAATTAAGTAAGTAAACGTAAAATGTTCTTTCATATTTTGTTAAACGTTTTTTTATTTTTTCTTTAATAACTACTTATACTTTCTTTAAATAAACCTACGAGATGTCAATGAGATGTCAATGAGAAAAATTGTCTCGTTTCAAAATTTTTATTTATTTAATATTTGGCGCGGTTATTTTGGAGTAATATTGGCATCAAATTGGCTCTTATTCGCGAAATACCCCGTGGTATTATTTTCACCTTTGATATGCGATACTAACAGCACTTTTTGTTTCAGGGGCCTCAACGGGCAGCGCCTGCTCTGCGGGCTTCCTGGTTGCCGCAGTCGGGGCTCCGCGCGCTTATAGACGCTATTGTGTAGTGTTTTAGTGTTTTTCTTTTTACGTGTTTTGAAGTATGAACCCCAGTGCTTCTCAAGGTGAATACCTAGAATGCTCTCACTGTAGCGATGGCAGGCGGTTTAAGGGTCGCAAAGGCCTTAATATTCACATCGCACGTTGTCACGGACCGCCTACACGGCCTCTTACATGCCCAAATTTAATGTGCGATCAAACCCAATCAGGAAGCGATAACCAGGTACCATTTGAAATTGTATTATCCAAATATAGTCAAAATATCCCATTAGTAAAACGCATTCCCCGAGGAGCTAGGATATCGTTAGCTAGATCCTTATCGCATACTATCCAAAATGTACTATCAAATTCACTTTTAGATTGGCAAAACCTCTTTTTTTTCGCATACAGACATTTCTATGTAAATAAAACAGAAAGCGGGTCGTTATGTAGTAAATTAAAAAAAAATAGTTTGGCTAATCGCGTTTTTCCAATTCCTGACTGCTCTTTTCGTACACAAAATTATAATTTGAAGAAAATTGTGGAAAACAAAGTTATGGATGGGGATCTTAAAAACGCTGCCCGCATTTTGTTTTCTAATGATACACTAGCTCCATTCAATGATATAACGCTAGAAGCTTTACGTGAAAAGCATCCTTTACCAAATATCGATTCTTTGCTGCCAGACCCACCTTCTAACACTTCTCACTTACAGATAAAGGACGAAGATACTTACGCTGCGATAATGTCGTTTTCTAGTGGCTCTGCTGGCGGCATGGACGGCATAACGCCACAACATCTTAAGGATCTTGTGGGAGTTACTGCTGGGGACGCCGGCAGGGCGCTACTGAGCGACATTACCAGACTTTGTAATCTCATGTTATCTGGCGAGGTAAATTCATCCTTTTTACCATTCCTTTATGGTGCGAGGCTTTGTGCTTTTAATAAGAAAGATGGCGGCATCCGTCCCATCGCTGTTGGTTGTACGTTTCGCCGTTTGGCGTCAAAATTAGCGTGTAAACACATAGTCTCTACCCTAAAGGATAAATTCCAACCTATTCAAGTTGGATTCGGCAGTAAAGGAGGTTGTGAAGCAGCAGTTCATTCGGCTCGTACATTCTTAGCGAATGGCGAAGTTGAAGTACTGCTGAAAGTAGATGTAAAGAATGCCTTTAATTCTTTGGACAGGGCAACTTTGCTGACCGAAGTCTCAACGCAACTTCCTGAAATTTATCCATATGTCTGGCAATGTTACAGCTCAGCTTCAAAATTATTTTTTGGAGATAGCGATATTAAGTCTTCTGTAGGCGTTCAGCAGGGGGATCCTTTAGGTCCGGCCCTGTTCAGCTTAGGGATCCATAACCATATTTCAAATTTAACATCTAAATTTAACATATGGTATCTTGATGATGGAACCATTGGGGGCAACGTGGATGACGTTCTAAAAGATCTTAACCATATTAAGCAACAGTTTGGCAAAATTGGTTTAGAACTAAATTTTTCGAAATGCGAATTGTTTTTCACAGAAAAACTGTCGCAAGATAGAATACGATTGGCCTCTGATTTATTTAATGAAATTACCCCTAGCATTAAGATACTCGATAAACATTCACTTTGCCTTCTTGGTGCTCCTCTTTATAATGAATCCATACAACCACTTTTGGATCAAAAAATTAGAACATTTTCGACTAATACCGACAAATTGGGCGCTCTAAATTCTCACATTGCATTTTCGATCCTAAAATATTGCCTTTTCGTACCTAAATTAATTTATATCCTTCGCGCGAGCCCAATTTGGAAATTTCCTGGACTACTCGATAATATGGATGCCACCCTTAAAAGTACACTAGAACAAATTCTAAATTTAACTTTTGATGAGCACTCCTGGAACCAAGCTACTTTACCGGTCAAGTACGGTGGCATCGGCGTGAGGAAAATTTCCAGTGTAGCTCTTCCAGCTTTTCTGTCCTCTGTGCATAGTATAAGAGAGCTTAGCTCTCAAATTCTCAAATCAAATTCAATATCATTGACCTATGCCACAGAGGCCCTAGAGAGTTGGAAGGTCAGATGTCCCAATGTCGATATTCCAAAGGAACGTTCTACACAAAAACTTTGGGATTTGCCATTGGTTCAGCTGACACATTCAAATTTGCTGCAAAATCTTACAAGTGACAGAGATCAAGCCAGGCTCCTAGCATTATCGGAAAAGGAATCTGGGTATTGGCTTCATGCCTTGCCATCCAAAAATCTCGGCACCCTTTTAGATAATGAAAGTTTTCGTGTGGCTCTAGGTCTCAGATTGGGAACACCGCTGTGCCATCAGCACAGATGTCCGTGTGGAAAAGAGGTTGATAAATTTGGAATCCACGGACTCTCTTGCCAAAGGAGCGCTGGTAGGCTATTTAGGCATGGCTCTCTTAACGACACGATCAAAAGGGCTCTTGCCACCATAGACGTTCCTGCGCTCATTGAGCCGGCAGGGATTAGTCGGGATGATGGCAAGAGACCTGATGGATTGACGCTGGTTCCCTGGGAACGGGGACGGGCGCTAATGTGGGACGCAACGTGCGTTGACACATTGGCCCCGTGTCATATCAGGGAGACAGTATCAAGACCGGGAGCCGCAGCAGAAATGGCTGAAAACGGCAAGCGGCGCAAGTATGCCTCTCTTATTGAGAGTTACATTTTTGTTCCGTTTGCCGTGGAGACCCTGGGGCCATGGAGTCTTAGTGCAAAGAAATTTTTACGAGACATTTCACCGCGTTTAATAGCCTCATCGGGTGACAGAAGGGCTGGCTCATTTTTTGCGCAACGGATCAGCCTGGCTGTCCAACGCGGAAATGCAGCCAGTATTCTTGGCACCATTCCACGCGGGCATGATTTGTATAGTAATTAGATAAGGCTAGCTTTAAGTTTTATTGTAATATTTTCAATAAAAAAAAAAAAAAAAAAAAAAAAAAAAAAAAAAAAAAAAAAAAAAAAAAAAAAAAAAAAAAAAAAAAAAAAAAAAAAAAAAAAAAAAAAAACCTACGTATGTCAAAGTGCATGTTATTTAAGTTTAAGTTGGAAGGATTGGGACAGATTCTTAAAAAAAAAAAAAATTAAATAGAATTTTCTTAACATAGACAATACTCACTTTTTCCTAACAAATCCATAATAGATTCATCCTCTTGAGATGTACTGTATCCAGTTTGATATGGAGCCTTCCTCGTGGACAAGGCTTCTAATAACAAAATGTCCTTTTCCTGACCGTTGATTGGTCTTCGTCTGTCCGACGCTGGATCGTCACTCAAATCCAAATTATCTTGCAATGTCAAAACGTCATTTTCGATTTCCGAACAACCACAAAAGTTTAGCGCCAATAAAAAAAGTATAACGCACATTCTTCTTCGAATTTTGAAATTCTTTCCCGCCATTTTGTTGGTAACGTTTGTAAATACGCACATGTCACTTTTTGGTGCACATTTTGTTTTTTTTTAATAGTTGTCACTTTTGGTTTATTTATTTTTTAAATTAAGAAGCACTGTTAAGCGTTGGATTTATTTTTGTTCACTTTTTATCTTTTCCTTGTCTAATACATTTTTTTAGTAAATTTCTTTCCATAAAAGCTCTGGTTTCTTTATTATTATTTTTTAATTTGAAAGCACTGGTCAGTTTTTTTTTTAATTTTTATCTGTTTAATCTGTGCCCACGACGTGTTAGCAGGGGAAGTCCGAAGTCGGAAGTAAGCGTCGCGCGCGAGCTGCGTTCCTTTTCACTTTCGTTGTTATAACATTTTCTCTAAGGTTACGTAGTTAAAGCTGTGAAAATAAACATACATTTATTTATGTTAATTTATTACGTGCCCAATACATTTTAAAAGTAAGTGATGTCAGATTTCGTAATCTGCTGTCTGCTAATTTAAATGTTTTATTTATTCATGATTTTCTTGTAGCTTTTAAAGTTATTTATGCGTACTGTTACATCTGGGTTATAGGTATGTGCCTAATACATAATATTATTGAATTAAATATGGTAATTTGACTATTTGTTCTGATTATTGTTTGGTTTAATAAGTTTCATGGTATTTTTAAGTTTTGTAATTAAAATAAATCAAAAAATATGATGTAAATCATTTACATTTCATATTTAAAAAAATTGAAATACTTCTTTTTTTTTCTCTCTCTTCTGGCTTTACAAAGATTAGGCAATGTCAAGTTTGTATTTATTTGTAACAAGTTAGTTCAACTATAGAAGTATGGACCCCGTCTGTGCCGGCACTCGCCGACATACGCACGGCACCCCTTTAGAGCGCCTTCCAGTCAGTTTTAACAAAAAAAAAACACTCCAAAAAGGCAAAGCACGCCCGCCAGCTAACATCAACACAGACGAAGTCCAAAATACTTCTTTGCTCTATTTTGTAATTTAAAATATCTCTATGTAGAGCATATCAGTACGGTTAAAAAAAAATTAAAAAGGTTAAAAGTATTTTTCATAGTATAATAAGTGTAAATTAAAAATTTATAACACCCCCGACAAGTGAAGGTTACAGTAACTAGAAAAGAGCTGATAACTTTCAAACGGCTGAACCAATTTTTTTGGATTATAGCTAAGAACACTCTCGATCAAGCCACCTTTCAAACAAAAAAAACTAAATTAAAATCGGTTCATTCGTTTAGGCGCTACGATGCCACAGACAGATACACAGATACACAGATACACACGTCCAACTTATAACACCCCTCTTTTTGGGTCGGGGGTTAAAAATGCCGATGCCCGCATGGTTTTAATTTATGTATTGTACAGTTTAGCATACTCATTGCAATTTTGGATGTTAGAGCAAAGATATTCAAATTATTTTTAACATATTATGTAAATCCATGTTTACGCAAGCAACAGGTACGCCGTATGTTATCATCAGTTATCAGTCACATAGGTGCGGGCGTACTAGACACGAGTCACCCAAAACACCAGTCAAGTGCGAGTCAGACCTCGCTGTTTTAAGGTTCCGTACATCATATTTTGGGTGAATGAAATATTTCTTTTCCGAGCGAGAACATCCCAATAAACCATGAAAGAAAAGCCCAAAAAATGTTCGTTTGTGTTGGTCACAGCTTACAAACTATTTTATAAATCGTTTTTTTCAGTATTTGTTGTTTAAATACAGTATATGATACCTGGATATACCATAATTCCATATTCCTAACTAGTTTAGTTTTTGACATAGCCCCCGTCACAAAAATGGTCTAAAACTTCATTTAATTATTTTTTAAGGTAACAAAAAATTAATAATATATTCGCACTTTACTCAATGACCTTTATTTAACAATGATATCCTACATGCAAGGGTAAGAAAAAAAAATTTTCCGGCTCCTTTTTCATGTATGGGAGCATCCCTGAAAGAGAATTTAAATGAATTTCTAATTCAATATTTGGTTTTGGATCAACGTTCTACACTAAATACCAAAATTTCACGTGTGTAACTCATTTCGTCTACGAGCTAGAGAGCTGTGACACGCGGACAGACAGACAGACATAAGAGTGACATTAATAGGGCTCCGTTTTTACCCTTGGCTACGGAACCCTAAAAACTCAGTTAGTTGTGGGCTCTTCTTTGCTAGACCTTCAGTTTAAGTACCTAACTTCACGTAGGTAATTAATTATCACCATTACACCATTATCTTACAAATTCTATAATTGACAATAAAAAGTTTAACAATGGTAGGTACCTACCTAGGTACTTTTAATAAATGATTTGACTTTGAAAACCGGGAATGGATCTAGTACCTTTATTGTGACCCAGGCATAAGACTTGGTAGTTGTCTCACCGCTAGCTAATAGATCCATAGATTATTTTCTCGCTCAAGAAACGTACAATCGAATAAAAAAGATCACTCAAACTGAAACTCAAAGCATTGTCAACTCTTGAATTTCTAAGATGCTGAAATAAAAAAGTTTCAAATTCCAAACGTGCCCGGCTAGGTTATTCACTAACTCAGTGTCTAACACTTAATGATAGCTACCGAGCTCAATTTTTAATTCATTGAAGGTTTTCTACAAAACAACATTTTAATATCACCCAGTGAAGCAGTAATGTAGAACCAACCAACCTCGGTGGCTGGTCACCTATCTGGTCTGAGTACCTAGTGGACCTGACCTGACTATGCATGTTGCATAGAACTCTCTCACCACTAGTTTGTCACAACGACAAGAACTATCAAATAAAAACTCGCTCATCGACGCTCTCTTGGCAGTAAAACCGCAGTTTACGCAGGGCGTAATTATTATTATTAATATAATGTGTATAACGGGTGATTACTGCCCGTCGCACTCCTAGCCCATAGCCTAGCGACAAAACTATCCCAACTACACACTCGCTTCTCGTTACTCGCCAACCTGTTACTAGTTTTTAGCTCAACGTTGTATTTCTTGCTAATCGTCGGCAGTCGAACTACTGTTTAATAGATAAATATCTATTGAATGTGCGATAATATTTTCAATCGTCACATACCTTTGAAGCAAAATACAAAAGCCTAGAGATTCAAATCAATATTGAACAGCTGCTACTGGTCTATATTCAATTACGATGTTTATTATGTACTCTATGTACCTACTTTAGATAATCTTGAGCCTTGTAATTATTATTTATGGTATTGCTAATCTGTTACTTAAGTCAATTTTTAACCCCCGACCCAAAAAGAGGGGTGTTATAAGTTTGACGTGTGTATCTGTGTATCTGTCTGTGGCATCGTAGCTCCTAAACTAATGAACCGATTTTAATTTAGTTTTTTTTTTTTTTTGTTTGAA
Organism: Maniola jurtina; assembly: GCF_905333055.1. Lineage (NCBI taxonomy): Eukaryota > Metazoa > Arthropoda > Insecta > Lepidoptera > Nymphalidae > Maniola > Maniola jurtina. Next base: position 3,498,152 of record NC_060055.1, on the reverse strand, counting down.
AGGTAGCTTGATCGAGAGTGTTCTTAGCTATAATCCAAAAAAATTGGTTCAGCTGTTTGAAAGTTATCAGCTCTTTTCTAGTAACCTTCACTTGTCGGGGGTGTTATAAATTTTTAATTTGCACTTGTTATTCCGTGCAAATATGACAGCGCGTTTGATAAATCATATTATAACGAAAAGATAAATAATATAAAGATAAATATAAGATGTGTGGTGCCAAATACTTTGTGCCATAGATTTTTCGCTATCCCTGCTACATGACAAACGTTCATAAAAGTTTTTACGAGTTCGTTTCCGCGATCAGCTCTTTGTAGGGTTGTGACATTGGAGTTTTAAATAATTCATTCATATAATAGTTTGAAGTCATATTGGAACTTGTGGAATACCTAGTGATAGGAAACAGAATATCTGACTGTATTTTTTGTGAGCTTTTTCTCAGTCCAGGGCGATTTAAGAAACCTCGTAGCTTTAAGTTAATGTAAATATTTAATTCCAATTTACTTGTAAAATGTAATTATTATCATTTAAAAGAATACTAAGTAGGTACATACTTTGAATTAAATACTTTAACTTTCATAATCTTATGAGAAATATCATACGTGATATGTGCTTGTAAAAAGTGTATCTGTAAATCCTACAATAAGATTATGGCAGATGTCATACGTGCCTCCGTAATAAGATATAACGAGCAGGATAAAAGTAAATAAAATTGCAATTTGCGATAAGTATCAAGACGACGTGGTCACACTTCAGACGGCCTCTACTTTCGCTTTAACTTTCCAAAAGACAGTTTGAACTATCTCCAAAACGCCCTAACTAGTACAACCTTCAATTAAATATATACTCTAAGTACTTGTGTTACGATTGAATTTCCTGTGACTTGCAATAATGATATATTAACAGGTGGTTAAGTGTTATGCAATATTGCACTTAGTCGTTTTGGTAGTAGAGTTGAAATTGGTTTGAATTTAGTTCTTCCGTAGGCTCAAGAGTCAAGACTGCTTTCTTTAATGATTGCTGTTAAGGTTAATCTATACTAATAAATAAAATTGGAGTGTCTGTCTGTAATTTCGAAATAACTACCGCATATTAAGGTCATATGGTTATTTGAACGATACTACCGAATGAACCGAATCACACGTTTTTAAAATTTTTGTCTGTCTGTCTGTCTGTCTGTCTGTCTGCCTGTCTGTCTGTCTGTCTGTCTGTCTGTCTGTTTGAAAAGGCTAATCTTGGGAACGGCTGAACCGATTTTGACGGGATTTTCACAGACAAGTAGAGAATTGACCAGGAAGTAACATAGGCTACTTTTTTAACCGACTTTCAAAAAGGGAGTTGTGTTTTTCTACCTATGTACACCGAAATCTCCGAGATTTCTGAACCGATTTGCGTCATTTCTTTTTTAATCGATAGAGGAACTTTGCGACATTGTTTCATAAAAAATTTGGAGTCCAACTCCTCAATCCTGATGCTGCAGGGGATCGGACCAATCCACGCGGGCGAAGCTGCGGGCATCAGCTAGTTGGTTCTAAGTTGGTATAACTTGATAACACTAATATCCTGCTAGGTAACACCTTATCAAGAAAGTTGGTTCTCCAAACGAACCCATTAGATTCCGGCATTGTGTTAGGAGTAAATGAAAAACCGGCCAAGTGCGAGTCAGACTCGCGCACCGAGGGTTCCGTTCTTGGATATAATTTTTCGACATCTTGCACGATAAATCAAAAACTATTATGCTATAAATATAAAAATAAATCTATTTAAAAAGGCACCAGTAAAGCCCTTTCATATGATACCCCACTTGGTATAGTTATCTTACTTTGAAAATTGAAACACATTTTAATTTTTTTTAATGATGTAACCACAAATTCGGGGTTTTCAGATTTATTTCTGTACTTGTGCTATAAGACCTACCTACCTCCTGCCAAATTTCAAGATTCTAGGCAACGGGAAGTAGCCTATAGGTTTCTTGAAAGACACGACGGACGGACGGACGGACGGACGGACAGACAAACAGACAGAAACAAAGTGATCTTATAAGGGTTCCGTTTTTCCCTTTGAGGTACGGAACCCTAAAATTAGAGGTGCGTGCCCAGGATCAAACCCCCTACCTCCCAAATCACACGTAGCTTCGAATATACTCAATTCAAAGTAGGTACTATTACACCTTTTGATGGTCTTTGTTTGTTGAATTGTTACATTGAGATGATTGTAGGGTTATTTAAAAATTGATTTGTGTTGTGTTTTTTAGATTTGAAAGATGATATTACGTAGTTGTGATAATGAATTACGTAAACTTAAAACTAAAGCTACGAAGGTTCCAAACGCGCCCAGGTCTGAGAAGAGCCCACAACAAACTCAGCTATATAGGTATTCTTTTTACAGCACCAAAATTTCAAAGAAACTGTGAAGTATTTTAGTTGGCAACCAAGTCTGTAGTTACGAAATATTATCTTTCTGAATTTTCCTTTTGACGTAAAAAGCTAAGTAAACGTGAGTTGTATTAAAATAGGCCTATTGGGCAATCCGATTTAATCTTACGAGTACGACCATCTTTTAGCTTGCCATGAATTTCTATGAACTTATACATATATGGTAATTCTACCATTAGGTACTGGGAAATCCAGAAATACATGTAATGTGAACGCGTCGATGTCTTTTCTATGAAAATACTCGTATCTATATACTAATAAATAAAATTGAAGTGTCTGTCTGTTTGAACGGGCTAATCTTCGGAATAGCTAAACCTATTTTGACGGAACTTTCACAGACAAGTAGAGGATTAACCAAGGAGTAACATATGCAACTTTTTTAACCGACTTTAAAAAATGGAGGTGATAATCCGAAAATAAATGATATATCCGAGATTTCTGAACCGATTTGCGTAATTTTTTTAACGATAAAGGAACTTTGGGACGTTGTTCCATAAAAAATTTGGATTCCAACTCCTCAATCCTGATGCTGCAGGGGATCTGTCCAATCCACGCGGGCGAAGCTGCGGGCATCATCTAATAACGAATAAAAGTATGGTTATGAAGCTGTGATAGCTTAGTGGTTAGGACGTCCGCCTCCTAATCGGATGTCGGGGGTTCGATCCCGGGCACGCACCTCTAACTTTTTGGAGTTATGTACGACTTAAGTAATTAAATATCACTTGCTTTAACGATGAAGGAAAACATCGTGAGGAAACCTGCATGTTTGAGAGTTCTCCATAATGTTCCCAAAGGTGTGTGAAGTCTGCCGATCCGCATTGGTCAGCGTGGTAGACCACAGACAAAACCTACCTCAAAATTCATAGAAGACAAAAGAGCCGCAATAGTAAGAGCCAGCAGCATCTGTTGCAATGCAAAAATACGTGAGTAGATGTTACGTTAGCGCAGATTTCAGTTGGCACCATCGATATTTTTCCGAGTTTCTTGCTAGTTCTTCTCGGTAGGAAAGGCATTCCGAACCAGTGGTAGATGCTTTTGACGATTTAAAACAACTTGTAAAAGTCTAATTGAATAAAAATATTTTGAATTTTGATATTTTAAATATAAATGGCGAGCAAACGAGCATGTGTCACTTGATGTTAAGTGATTACCGCCACCCATGAACATTTGGAGCACCAGAGGAACCGTTAATGCATTGCTGAATTTCCAGAAAATCTCATAAATATGATAATCACATCAAACCTTTCGTACTTATGGAACAGTTGAGAAATAAAATATATAAACTTGACAAATCAAAGCGGAAGTAACTACGCTTCTCTAGATTTATCTTTATGTTTCTTCCACAATACATAAACACGTCATATCCGGTTTAAGAAGCTAACTCTCAGATTTGCCGCAAAGCCGTTACGAAAACGAAAAGACATACTCGCACTTACATATGCATAACGTTAACGTCACGTTCTAGTTAATCGTAACTTTGTGACAGAGTACGGAAATTTGAAAATTATAACTGTGATGTGCTAAACCAAAACGTGATGCTGTCATTATTAGACTCTTCAACACTATCAACCTCGCTGACTACTGAGGTTGGGTCTCATCTCAGAATGAGAAAAGTTTGGGCATACCTACATAAAAATTTATATATAGTGGGGGGATGCCCGCAGCTTCGCCCGCAAGGATTTCGATTTTTTTAAATCTCGTGGGAACTCTATGATTTTCCGGGATAAAAAGTATCCTATGTCCTTCCCCGGGATGTATCCCAAGTCTGTACCTTTCATTAAAATCGGTTCAGCGGTTGGGCCGTGAAAACGTAGCAGACAGACAGACAGACAGACACACTTTCGCATTTATAATATTAGTATAGATGCAACATGTTAATTGTTCCTGAAAAAAGCATACTCAATTGAAGATTATGTGAATGATAAAAGAGCGCGGATTTGACCTGCAGTTCGCTCCAGTAATGCGCAGGACTTCAATTACTTTAATAAGTACATGACATAATATTGTCATATATCTTTGAAAAGAGCAACCGCCGAGTTTCTTGCTGATTCTTCTCGGTAGAAAAGGCATTTTGAATCAGAGGTAGATGCATTTGACATTCAAATATTCTTGTAAAAGTCTAATTGAATTTAAAAAAAATGTTTATTTATATACTCAGGCGTAGATCTGTAGAGCGAAGTTTGACTTTGCTCGGACTGATACTTTTACAAGTTTAAATTAAAAATTTATAACACCCCCGACAAGTAAAGGTTACAGTAACTAGAAAAGAGCTGATAACTTTCAAACGGCTGAACCGATTTTCTTGGATTATAGCTAAGAACACTCTCGATCAAGCCACCTTTCAAACAAAAATCGGTTCATTAGTTTAGGAATTACGATGCACAGACAGATACACAGATACACACGTCTTAAACTTATAACACCCTTCTTTTTGGGTCGGGGGTAAAAAACAAGACAGCGTGTATCGCTGACATAAATCTATTTTATTCTCTCTCCGTCACTTATACTCCATACAATCGTAGCCCCAATTTTATTTGAATATTAAGCAACCAAAGTTCATAAATTTTGCAGACATATTTTAGAAACTAATCTGTGCCTGTGGTGGTTTAGATTTTTCTTAAAATATGTTGTTTTAAAATTACAGGGGCTCAGAGATTTGTATGTGAATTTTTAAGATCGCGTAACTTTGAAACCGAATATTTTAACGGAAATCTGGAAAACCACAGGCATAGATATTAGTTCTCGGAACGTTTCTACAAAATTCCATTGAGTATGATTGGTTAGTATTCCAATGAGAGACGAACTACTTTTGTATGGAGCGAGTGACGGAGAGACCCCTCTTAAGACGTTGGTCTTCTATTCAAGAGGTCGGGGGTTCACTCCCTGGCTTGCACCTCCAACTTATCGGAGCTCGCTTTTTTGCTACGAATTTTGATAGGAAACATAAATGCGTATGAAAATATGACCGTTGATATGGATTAAACATTAGATTTTATAGAATTCTTAATAGTGATTATATTATGCTATTTTAAGAGGTACTTACGTAAACTATAATTGAGATCATTTTATGATATTAAACTTATTCAATATTTTTTTTGTATTTATCTAATTACGTCTATTTTTGTAATTATCTAATTAAGTCTAGATGAATTTTGTTATTATAGCTAATCGTTATGTTTAATCTGTTAAAATCCATGAATTAATTTTCGTAATTCAAATTTTTGTTTGAAAATGTAATTTGTTTTGTTTGAAATTGTAATTTTAATATAATTTTTGTTTCTTGTGAAATTACAAGTTTATTTGAAATTACTTTATTTTTGGTGATTAATATTTATTTATTGTTTTAGAAGTCCAAAGTTAATCAAAAACTTACCGTTGGCGAAGTTTAAGAGCGAATAATATTCCTACCAACTAAATTATTATCAGAATTTTATATTTATCTGTCACATTTTTTCACAATATTATATGTTATATCTTTTATATTATTATACGTAATATAAACACTATGTTATACTGTATATAAACGCGTGTATATATGCGTGAAACGGTCGCGCTACTGTCACCTATGCTACACTCACTAAATACTGCAGAGGTTGTGAACATTTTTGTTCTATTATATAACTAAAGGTGCAGATTATATTTCTCTAGTGTAGCATCGCTCTTTATAATACTAGATGATGTCCGCGACTTCGTCCACGTAAGCGTTAAAAAATCCCTCAGAAACCATGGATTTTTACGAGTTAAAAGTATCCCATGTGTTAATTCAAGGTATAATCTATCTCAATTTCGAATTTCAGCCAAATACATCGAGCAGTTTTTGCGTGAAAGAGAAACAAACATAGACACACGTGTGTGTATGTGTGTAACAAACATACACAATGTGTTTGTACGTTTGTTACTCTTTCAGACAAAGGCAAATTATAAAGGCGAAAGTCCATGAACTCTTTAAAAAGCATAATACCAATATTTTTTTAAATAAAAAGACAGACAAACAGACAGACAGATTACAAAGTGATCCTATAAGGATTACGTTTTTCCTTTTGAGGTACGGAACTCTAAAGACGTGGGTAGACTGATAGACAGACAAACTAGCCTAAGCCAGTGTGATTTGCATTTAGAGCTTTCTCACTACATTGTAGTATTCAAATTTCAAATACATACCAAAGGTTGCAAGCCCCTACCGGCGCCATGGAGAGAGCGACTTGAAAGCTACTGGTTTTACTTTTTAATATTTAGATTCAACTCAGTCTAATTTACTATCTAGATCTAAAACATTAGCATTCCTAGGTCCTACTCAGTCAATATAAGAATACCTAGGAATATTTAGCTGATCATTTAAATCATAGCCATTATAGGTATCACTTGCTTTAATGCTAAAGGAAAATATCGTAAGGAAACCTGCTTGCATTAGAGTTAACGCCGTAATGTTTTAAATAGTATAAAGAAAACAAACCCACCTTTTTTAGGGTTTTTTTTCTGTCTGTCTGTTTGTCTGTCTGTCTGTCTGTCTGTCCGTCCGTCCGTCCGTCCGTCGTGTCTGTCAAGAAAACCTATAGGGTACTTCCCGTTGACCTAGAATCATGTTTGGTAGGTAGGTAGGTAGGTCTTATAACACAAGTAAAGGAATAAATCCGAAAACCGTGAATTTGTGGTTACATCACAGAAAAAAATATTAAAATTTTCAAAGCAAGATAACTATACCAAGTGGGGTATCATATGAACGGGCTTTACCTGTACATTCTAAAGCAGATTTTTATTTATTTTTATGCATAATAGTTTTTGATTTATCATGCAAAATGCCAGGAAAAATACCCGATTACGGAACCCTCGGTGCGCGAGTCTAACTCGCACTTTGCCGGTTTTCTTAGTCTAAGTTATCAGTCTATTACAATATTATAATAGTAATTGTATGAACCGTATTTAAACTCTAATTGAACAGATCTGTTATTCGATCCAGTTACCTCAATTATATTATTATAACAACGACGAAGTGTTAGGCTGCGTCCACGCAAGGCGTTTCATTTTTTAAAGCTGTTGATCTTAACCCCCGACCCAGAGAGGTGTTATAAGTTTGACGTGTGTAACTGTGTATCTGTCTGTGGCATCGTAGCTCCTAAACTAATGAACCGATTTTAATTTAGCCGTGAATTTGTAGTTATATCATTAAAAAAAAAATTAAAATGTGTTTCAATTTTCAAAGTAAGATAACTATACTAAGTGGGGTAACATATGAAAGGACTTTACGTATACATTCTAAAACAGATTTTTATTTATTGTTATAAATGATAGTTTTTGATTTATCGTGCAAAATGTTGGAAAAAATGTCTAACTCGCACTTGGCCGGTTTTTTATACACAAATAGCGAGCAAACGAGTACGCGAGTCACTTAATGTTAAGCGATTAACACCGCCCATAAACATTTGCAGTACCAAAAGAACCTCCAATGCGTTGCTAGTCGTTCAGGAATATGTTGGTCCACCCCTTGATTAACCCCATGTTGTAATCTAATGAGAACACCACAGACCACTTTCTCCAGTGTCGTATTTTACAACACTGTTCAGTGTTCTTAACATTATCATTACATATTTTGCTATCTATAACAACATGGCGTACATTACAAACTCTACCGGCGTCCATAACGCTCAGTATGTATTGGCCCTTAGACGATATAATATTCTCGTCTCAATGAGTCGAGCCGGACGCCACTTTCTCCAGTGTCGTAATATTAAAACACTGTTCAATGTTCTTGACTTTGTCATTACATATTTTGCTATCTATAACAACATGGCGTACATTACGAACTCTACCGGCGTCCATAACGCTCAGTATGTATTGGCCCTTAGACGATATAATATTCTCGCCTCAATGAGTCGAGCCGGACGCCACTTTCTCCAGTGTCGTAATATTACAACACTGTTGTGTTCTTAACTTCTCGTTACGTTTGTTATCTTTAACAAAACGAGGTAGAAAGTTGTATGAAACCTAACCTAACTCAACTTAAGATTTACAGGATTTAACTGAGTACTTAAGGACCCTTAATCATATCAAACTCAAATCATTTATTCATAACTATTGTACTCCTAGTGAGGATTATTAGATTTGCAAGATGATTATTATTTATTTATTCAGATACAAGTTAGCCCTTGATTGCAATCTCACTTGGTGGTAAGTGATGATGCAGTCTAAGATGGAAGCGGGCTAACCTGAGACCCATGCTCAGTAGTGCCACAGCGATGGGTTGATGAAGATGATGATGTCTGAGTTTGTTGTGGGCTTTTTTCAGACCTGGGAGCGTTTGGAACCCTCGTAGCTTTAGTTTTAAGTATACGTAATTAATTAACCGACTTCCAAAAAAGGAGGAGGTTCTCAATTCGTCGGGATCTTTTTTTTTTTTATGTATGTTCCCCGATTACTCAAAGACCCCTGGACCGATTTGGAATTTTTTTTTGTTTGAAAGGGTATACTGTGCAGGTGGTCCCATATAAATTTGGTGAAGATCTGATGAATATCTTCGGAGATGGAGAACAGAACTCCTCAATGGATAAGAGCAAATTGCTCGCGATCACTGTAATAGCTTAGTAAACAGTAGGGTTTTAACTGGGCATAGCATATTATAGTACAGTGGGGCCACTAAAAATTGTGAAATAAAAAATTTTCAAAAGAAAAATAAAACCGACTTCAAAAACCAAAAACACTAAAAAGTAGAAAATAATTTTTGTTTAGCTACACATGTAATGTACCTAGGTATGAAGTCGAGCGAGCATATTAAAACAAAATTAGAAATCCAAAAGTGAAGCTCGCCCGACTTCATACCCTAGGTACATTACATGTGTAGCTAAACAAAAATTATTTTCAACTTTTTAGTGTTTTTGGTTTTTGAAGTCGGTTTTATTTTTCTTTTGAAAATTTTTTATCACCACTTTAACGGCAAAGTTTTGCCGCCAAGCGATTTAGCGTTTCGGTACGATGCCGTGTAGAAACCAAATGAGTATGGGTTTATAAATCGGGTTTATAAATGATAATAATAAATCAGGTACATCTTCCAGGTTAGCCCGCTTCCATCTTAGACTGCATCGTCACTTACCAGTAGGTGAGATAACAGTCCAGGGCTAACTTGTATCTGAATAAAAATAAATTTAATCTTACTAAGTGTAGTAATCTTAACCGGTTGAACTCTAATTTTTCTTTCTGTCTTTTCTCATTTGAATCTACTTTCCGAACTGATCAGGATAGAGTCTTGACATGTGATAAGAGCCACAAGGCCTACATATTTTTAAGGGCCATCACGCTCTTGTGACATACAAAAACTTTGCCAAAAATGAGGCCATTTCGCCGGCTCACATCCACATAGAAAAATCCTACTATTATTACAAACGCGAAAGATTGTATGTGTGTATGGATGTTTGTTACTCTTTCACGCAAAAACTACTGGACGGATTGGCCTGAAATTTGAAATGACGATAGATTTATACCTACCTTGGCCGAGTTTCTTGCTGGTTCTTCTCGGTAGGAACGGCATTCCGAACCAGTGGTAGATTATTTTGATGATTCAAAAGCACTTGTAAAAGTTTAATTGAATAAAAATATTTTGAATTTTGGATCATACTCTACAGTCTAAAATAATTATACTTACCTATTTCATATCTACTTAAACGAAATAAAATAAAGATACTTACACCCAATTTCATCAAAAAACTTCGACTTTTGTCCATCTACTGAATTTTTTTCACCATGTCCTTCACTTTTTTCATCACTTTCACCTTTTTCACTGTTTTTCACCAAATTTTGAAATTTCTCCGGAATTTTTGGTTTCGCAGACTTGTACTTCAAATGTTTTAGTTCACCGTCTTCACCAAGTATTGTTATATCTTCATACACGTTAACCGTATCAGTGTCTTCACCGAAATTCTTTATAACTTCTCTATCAAACTGATTGTCACTCAAGAGTCTTAGGTAACCGAAATTTGTGTTATCATGTATCAAATTTTTCGTTTCAAACAGATTTTCGTTCACTATGTCGTCTTCTTCAATACATTTAATATTAGTTACTGTTATTATTATAAGCAATGCTATTGTATTACACATATTACTATGGTTTTATTTAATTTTACACTAGAAAAGTTTCACGAATTTTTTTAAAAGTAACACTTTATTATTATTTTAGCACCAAATCGTTTTTAGACACTTTTAGGAATAAAGCTTTGGTATTTTCTGTAATACCTATTTCTTTCGTCCCCCTATTATTTATATTAGAAAACAATGATTAATTATTCAATTACTAACTTGTCGTTATCATGTATTTTATTGTTTGATTTTTTCAATTAAATGTACCTGAATCATTAACCTAAATAAAAGCTGACTACTTTACTGATTCCTGATTATAAAATGACCTTAAATAAATTTAAATAAATTAAAAAATATCTCAATAAATTAAATTTTTCACATAAGTACAAGGGTTTTATAAAACAACCAAGAGTTCTGAGCTTATTTACACTCGAAGTGAGTTGGTATCACTAAAGTTTTTTCAACTTATAACCGTAATATTTAACAAAAAGCGAAAGCCGTCAATCGCTTCGACAAGACAACGTGGTTATGACGAAAAATCGATCTTTAGAGACAAGTTTTGGAGAAATGATGCTTACATAATCGATTTTAGGCCGCCTTTATAGCCTAGCTTATTTTTAACTCCCGACCCAAAAAGAGGAGTGTTATAAGTTTGACGTGTGTATCTGGTATCTGTGTATCTGTGTATCTGTCTGTGGCATCGTAGTTCCGAAACTAATGAACCGATTTTAATTTAATTTTTTTTGTTTGAAAGGTGGCGGCTTGATCGAGAGTGTTCTTAGCTATATAATCCAAGAAAATCTGTTCAGCTGTTTGAAAGTTATCAGCTCTTATCTAGTTACTGCAACCTTCACTTGTCGGGGGTGTTATAAAATTTTTAACAAATAGCGAATGCCAATCCTCACTTGGCCAGCGTGGTAGACTATGGCCAAACCCTTCTCATTCTTAGAGGCGACCCGTGCTCAGTAGTGAGTCGGCGATTGGTTGATCATGATGATCGATGGTGACTCAGCTTTGATAGTTCTAATAAGTGATTTTGTAAAGTGGTGATAATCCATACTAATATTATAAATGCGAAAGTGTGTCTGTCTGTCTGTCTGCTACCTTTTCACGGCCCAACAAATCAACCGATTTTGACGAAATTTTGTACAGAGTTAGCTTAGGTTCCGGGGATGGACATAGGCTACTTTTTATCCCGGAAAATCAAATAGTTCCCATGGGATCTTTAAAAACCGAAACCACACGGACGAAGTCGCGGGCATCCTCTAGTAAAAAATAAAAATAATAATACCCGACTGAGTTTGCTGTGGGCTCTTCTCAGACTTGGGCGCGCTTGGAACCCTCGTAGCTTTAGTTTTAAGTTACGCAATTAATTATCACCACTATATCCTACAAATTTAACAATTCCGACCATCAAAAGGAGTACAATTGTACCTATCTACTTTGAATAAATGATTTTGACTTTGACTTGAAATTAAGCAACTAAATATCACTTGCTTTAACGGTGAAGGAAATCGTTGTGAGGAAACCTGCATGCATACGAGTCTTCCAAATTGTTCTCAAAGGTGTGTGAAGTCTGCCAATCCGTACTTGGCCAGCGTGTTGCACTATGTGGTTCTACAATTTGCATGTGTGTGGAATAAAGATCGGTACACTAGCCATCTATTGTACGCGACAGGTCGAGATGGCAATCGGAGTATGAGACAGGGGGGATGCCTTGCACCCCGGCACGTCACCCGTGCTATCCCACACAGTTAATAATAAAAAAAAACAGAATACCCGGCTGAGTTTGTTGTGGCCTCTTCTCAGACTTGGGCGCGTTTGGAACCCTCGTAGCTTTAGTTTTAACTTATGTAATTAATTATCACCACTATATCGTACAAATATAACAACCATCAAAAGGAGTACTTACAATTATTGTACCTACATTGAATAAATGATTTTGACTTTGACTTTGAGGATGTTGCTTTAAGGTCAAGTAATCTAAGCTAAAATATTGATTTATTTATCAATTAATCTTTCGATCAATATTTATGATTTCTACCATTTACTTACTCAAGGTCAGAAAGCCAAACTTAGATCTTCTGGTCATGTAGATTATTACTTACAATATTATTTACTAGGTATAAGTTATTATACCAAAGAATATATTATAAGTAATTCAATATACTTACCTACTCTATTTTCAAAATAATTACGGATCAATTTAAATTGCTAAAATGGCCATATGATTTTCTTTCACTTGAACCAATTGTATGTTAAAGTGAAAATTGCTCTAGTAATGTTATCGTTTAGTAATATCATGTTATTATTGCACTTGTACGTAAACAAGTGGTTATTATGCTGTTAATAAACCATGTAACTGCCTATTTTACACACAGATAGATAAGTAGCGGTAAATTGAAATTCAAAATTCTTTATTGCGAACTAGAGGATGCCCGCGACATCGTCCGCGTGGATTTAGTTTTTTAAAGATCTCGTGGGAACTGCTTGATTTTCCGGGATAAATGCGTATGTCAATTAAGAGACGCAAGCTACCTCGGTACCAAACATATAAATCGGTTAAGAGGATGAGTTTTTAGGGATCCCGTGGGAACTCTTTAATTTTCCGGGATAAAAAGTAGCCTATGTCTGTTCCCGGGATATAAGCTAACCCTGTAAGTACTAAATTTCGTCAGAATCGGTTAAACTGTTGGGCCGTGAAAAAGTAGCAGACAGACAGACAGACACACTTTCGCATTTATAATATTAGTATGGATATGGGTGAACAGCGCAGATGTTACAAACAACAAAAAGATAGCTTATAGCCAAATTAAGAAAACAATATTATTAGGCTTATAGACACCTAGGTGTTGCCCGCGACTTCATCCACGTGGATTTAGGTTTTTTTTTTAAACCCTTGGCTCTTTAATTTTCCAAGACAAAAGTATCTACCTAACAATCAATCTCTACAATGAATCCTTTCATGATTTTAATGATTTAAAAATACCAAGGCTCTTTGTGCAACGGTCTATAGGCCGTCAATACAGAGAACCCTTGGGGTTTTTAAAAAACCTAAATCCACACGGACGAAATCGAGGGCGTCATTTGGTAGGTAGGTAGGGATGTTATGAAATAAAACTCGAATACATTCGATTCAAAATATAATCATTTTTTTTTTTTATGTATTTTTAAAATAAAATTTTATTATTTTAAATACGTACAATAATAAAATATTGTTAAAAATTATAACAAAATTTTATTATTGTACATATCACAATTTGCTCTTAGCTTTCGCCATCTCTCGTAAAACTTTCCGCATGATCTTTCTACTGGGAGTCTTAGGTATTTCTCTCACCCACAACCCTCAAACCACCGCGGATTGTAAGGATTTGAAATACTTAGATAAAGCCCGCGACTATTTCTATGTGGATTTAGGGTTTTTAAAGATAAAAAGTACCTAACCTATGTCCATCAATGTCTTGCAAGTTATATCTGACAAAATTTCGTAAAAATCGATTGCAAAGATAGGCCGTTAATACAGAGAACCCTTGGGGTTTTTAAAAACCTAAATCCACGCGGACGAAATCGCGGGCGTCATCTAACAGGTATGTTATTAAATAAAACTCGAATACATTCGATTCAAAATATGATCATTTATTTTTATAAATACGTATTTTTAAAATAAAACTTTATTATTGTACATAATATTATTATCACAATTTGCTCTTAGCTTTCACCATCTCTCGTAAAACTTTCCGCATGATCTTTCTATTCGGAGTCTTAGGTATTTCACTCTCAACCCTCAAACCACCGTATTGAACCGTTTTGTATTTAGGATTTGAAATAGAGAAAGCCCGCGACTATTTCTATGTGGATTTAGGATTTTTAAGGCCGTTAATACAGAGAACCCTTGGGGTTTTTTAAAAACCTAAATCCACGCGGACGAAATCTCGGGCGTCATCTAGTTCAGGTATGTTATTAATAAAACTGAATACATTCGATTCAAAATATAATTACTTATTTTTATAAATATATCTTTTTTTAAATAAAGTTTTATTATTATAAATACATATAGGTACATTATCACAATTTACTCTTGGCTTTCGCCATCTCTCGTAAAACTTTCCGCATGATCTTTCCACTGGCAGTCTTAGGTATTTCACTCACGAACTTCACACCTCCACGGATGTGTTTAGGATTTGAAAGCTGAAATTCAAACAAAAAAGAAAAAGATTTAGAAATCATTTTTTTTTTTAAGTGATAACTTCTTTAGGCGTGTTGAGAAATTTTTGGATGTGTAAAAACTTCAAGATCGCATCACCGACATTTACAAGTGTAAATTAAAAATTTTCAACACCCCCGACAAGTGAAGGTTACAGTAACTAGAAAAGAGCTGATAACTTTCAAACGGCTGAACCGATTTTCTTGGACTATTCCGCGCCTACGATCCAAAGTAACTGAGTTTTCCAAAACATCATTATCAAATAAATAATTATGTATCTAGGCAACGTCCATCTTGACAGCTTGACATTTGTCAATTGACACTTGAATATTATGAACCTAAGGGTTATCTAACCTTCTTTTCTACAAGAAAACTAGAAAAGAGCTGATAACTTTTAAACGGCTGAACCAATTTTTTTGGATTATAGCTAAGAACACTCTCGATCAAGCCACCTTTCAAACAAAAAAAGTAAATTAAAATCGGTTCATTCGTTTAGGCGCTACGATGCCACAGACAGATACACAGATACACAGATACACAGATACACAGATACACAGATACACAGATACACAGATACACCGACACACAGATACACAGATACACACGTCAAACTTATAACACCCCTCTTTTTGGGTCGGGGGTTAAAAAAAACACCAACTAACACATAAACCGGCCACTTTTAACAAAAAAAACACTCCAAAAAGGGACAGTAGGGGATTGATCCTCAGAAATGAGAAACATTATTACCTTTTCAGCAACAAAAGCCTTAATCTCCTCTTCACTAAGGTTATACCCTGATTGTAACACCACAAACGCCCGCGGTACCTCCCCTCCAGTTTCATGGGGTACTCCCACTACCCCGGCGTCTCTTATACCCGGGTGCTGGAGTAATACTGCCTCTATTTCTGCTGGTGCCACCTAAAAATGTACGAAAAACTGAAAAAAAACCGGCCAAGTGCGAGTCAGTCGCGCACTGAGGGTTCCGTACTCGGGTTTTTTCCAACATTTTGCACGATAAATCAAACACATTATACATACACAGATAGACAGACAGACGGACGGACGGACGGACGGACGGACTGACAGACAGACAGACAGCAAAGTGATCCTATAAGGGTTCCGTTTTTCCTTTTGAGGTATGGAACCCTAAAAATGACAGACAGATGGACGACAAACTTATTAATAGTGCTCAAAAGGTCGAAATAGCAAACGAGGTGCGAACGCCCTGCCTCATACCCCGTTTGCCATCTCAACCTGTCGCGAACTATACAGGGTAACCAGAACGTTAGCAAAAACGAATGATACTTAGTACTGATGATTACTGAAAATCAAATCTTTGAAAAGAGCAACCGCCGAGTTTCTTGCTGGTTCTTCTCGGTAGGAAAGGCATTCCGAACCAGTGGTAGATGCTTTTGACGATTCAAAAGAACTTGTAAAAGTCTAATTGAATAAAAATATTTTGAATTTGAATTTGAATTTGAAAAGATACCATAAAAAAACTACGAAAAAATAAATAAAACCATTCCAATTACTACCGTATACTCTTGCCCACACATTTCCTTTCTCGGTAAATAAGTAAGGTCTCTGGGACCTTGTACCACAACGATATTACCTGGTACCCCTTATATTTGATGAGCTCCTTCAACCGATCAACAATAAAGAAGCACTTGTCGTCATCATAGTACCCAATATCACCAGTTCTGAAGAAGTCCTCATCATCAAAGTCATCCCTTCTATCTTTCCCGACATACCCCTTCATTATCATTGGGCCTTTCAGACAGATCTCTCCCGGCTGGTTTGGACCTAGTACTTTTCTTGTTTCTACGTCGACTACCTGGAAAAGATTTAAGTTTTCATGACTCCCCCGTACCTATATCTAACTAATAAATCCGAAAGTGTGTTTGATTGTTTGTTTATTGGCCTATATTTCAATTACGTCGCAACGGAGCAAAAGATTTTTTAACCCCCGACCCAAAAAGAGGAGTGTTATAAGTTTGACGTGTGTATTCTGTGTATCTGTGTATCTGTCTGTGGCATCGTAGCTCCTAAACTAATGAGCCGATTTTAATTTAGTTTTTTAGTTTGAAAGGTGGCTTGTTCGAGAGTGTTCTTAGCTATAATTCAAGAAAATCGGTTCAGCCGTTTGAAAGTTATCAGCTCTTTTCTAGTCACTGTAATCTTCACTTGTCGGGGGTGTTATAAATTTTTAATTTACACTTATTGTACGGATATAGTTAGAGATCTGGAGAGTGACAGTTAGGTACTTTTTAATTTTTATTCCATAAAAATTTATAAGGAATCACACTTCACATCCACTAATAATAAAAAGGCGAAAGTTTGTATGTGTGTGTGTGTGTGTGTGTGTGTGTGTGTGTGTGTGTGTGTGTGTGTGTGTGTGTATGTTTGTTACTCCTTCACGCAAACACCACTGTACGGATTTGGCTGAAATTCAGAATATAGATAGATAATATCCTGGATTAACACATAGGCTACTTTTTATCCCGGAAAATCGAAGAGTTTCCACGGGATTTCGAAAAACCTAAATCCACGCGGACGAATTCGCGGGCGTCAGCTAGTAATAGATAAAAGCATGCAGCGTTTTGTTCGCCAGTTTATATTTATTAAGGTAATAAATAACATGTATAAAACCTTTATAATAGTGTTTGCTGCCACTCGGCCAACTCCACCGACCTTGGCCTTCTGGGCCTCAAGGTATGTGTCCCTGGTAGCAGATAGAGTGCATTCAGTCATACCGTACCCTTGTAACACTGCGACCAGTTTTGGAAATCTGAAATTGATTAAAAGGACCTTGAGTCATCTGGTCCCTATCTTCCAAATGTTAAAACACACTTTTCACAATGGGAAATAAATTATATTAATTATAGTCCAGTCAAAATAACGGGAAGTACCCTACAGGTTTCTTGACAGACACGACGGACGGACGGATGGATAGACAGACAGACAGACAGACAACAAAGTGATCCTATACGGGTTCCGTTTTTCCTTTTGAGGTACGGAACCCTAAAACCATAGACGTTGGGGGGTGCTACAATGTTGACCTCGCATCGAAAAGCGCAGCTTTGGTAGACTTCTAGGTGGACAGATGACATCAATACGAGCGCAGTGAGCTGCTGAATTCCACACGCGGCGCTAGGCTGTGGCGTGTGGAAGTCCCTTCCAAGTCAAAGTCAAAGTCAAAATCATTTATTCAAAGTAGGTACTATTGTACTCCTTTTGATGGTCGGAATAGTCAAATTCATACGATATAGTGATAATAATAATTTATTACGGAACTTAAAACTAATGCTACGAGGGTTCCAAACGCGCCCAAATCCGAGAAGAGCCCACAACGAACTCAGCCGGGTATTCTGTTGTCTTTCTCTAAACTAAATTTAGAGTATCTGCGTCCTCCTTCCTTTTAATATCGTTGAAAAGGGACGGAACATGAATTTTACATTTAAAGACTCTAAATTTTAGTGCACGCTATAAATTTAAACAACAGGCTCGCGACTGGCCGCTAAAGTCACGAGGTTTGACAGCTCTAAATTAAATTTAGAACTGTCAAGATTTGTCTATCCTTTTCATATTACATTAGTAAGAAGAGGATGCGAATGCTCTAAAATTTAGTTGCCAACAGAATCAGTACCTTATCAACCCATAAACCTCCACTGCTGAGGTCTCAATGGTCTACTAACCTTAGTTTTACAGCTGCTATAGTGTCGTCTCTCAGGGGAGCTGCGCCGGAGTACACGATTCTTATTGTGCTGACGTCATAGTTCGTTTGGATCTTGCATACTGCTATGAGCACAGGTGGCGCCACTATTATTTGTACTACCTTGAGAAAATACAAAAATATAATAGTTGGTTAGAAATATAATATAATAATAGTAAAAATATAATAGTTAGTTAAAAATATAATAATAGTAGTTAGGGTGTACGAGACGGGTCTGCCCGCGAAATTCAGATTTAATTTGATTTTTCGCAATTTGTAAATAAATACGACAAAGTAGGCTTATGGCATTTTAATTGCGCCAATAGCAGTATCATCTTCACAGGATTACATAAAAATCTTTACTTGAAAGTGTTCAGTTCAAGAAATTAGTCAAAATAATGAGTTTGACATGAGTCACTCACAAATCAGTCGATACCTATAACTAATTTCTTAAACTGGACCCTTTCAAGTAAATATTTTTATGTAAACCTGTGAGGATGATACTGCCATTGTCGCAATTAAAGTGCCATAAGCCTGCTTTGTCGTATTAGTTTACAAATTGCGAAAAACCAAATTAAATTTGAATTTCGCGGGCAGACCCGTCATCAACCCATCGCCGGCTCACTACGGAGGACGGGTTTTTCAGAAAGGAAGAGTTACATACCTAAGAGTTCTCCGTTATGTTCTTAAAGGTGTGTGAAGTCTGCTAATCCGCGCTTACTCAGCGTGGTAGACTATGCCAAACCCTTCTCACTCTGAGAGGAGGCCCGTGCTCAGTAGTGAGCCGACCATTTGATGATATTGATGCCACACGATGACGACGAATTCAAATAAAATAGTAGGTATGTAAGCAATGTAAGTACCTAATTCATACTATCCATACCAATCATAATATCATAATATCATAAATGCGAAAGTGTGTCTGTCTGTCTGTCTGTCTGCTACCTTTTTACGGCCTAACAGTTTAACCGATTCTGACGAACTTATATCCCGGGGACGAACATAGGCTACTTTTTATCCCGGAAAATCAAAGAGTTCCCACGGGATTCCCAAAAACCCATCCGCTTAACCGATTTGTATGAAATTTGGTACCGAGGTAGCTTGCATCCCTGTAATTGACATGTCATAAGGCAACTTTTTATCCCGGAAATTCAAACAGTTCCCACGGAATCTTTAAAAACCTAAATTTTAATCGACGCAGACGAAGTCCTCCTCTAGTGAAATATAAACGAGTCTAAACTTACTTTATATGTCTCAATAGTCTTCATAAAAAAGTCGGCATCGAACTTAGGCAAGTATACCACAGCGCCACCAGAACACAAGACTCTCACCACCCCCATCATACCCATGACATGGAACCATGGGGTTATGTGCATGCTCATCTCCTTGGGATCTAAGGTTTCAGGTCTGGAAGACAATCACTGCCTTTGATAAAGTCACTGCCTTTTTTTTTTATTACCGGACTGCGGCAAAGTCAAAAGGAAGGGTTCAGATTTTAGCAGTCTATGTATGAACATGTGTGTATGTATGTATGTTTGTATCCAGATTCTGTGTGTTCCACCGTAGCGCCTAAACTACTTAGCCGATTTTGGTGATTGAGGTGTCAATTGATTCGTCGTAAAGGTCCGGGTGACAAAGGCTACATTTTATACAAAAAAATTGACCTAACAGATGTTACATCAAAAAAATTAGGGGTCTCCAAAATGTACTAAATGTCTCCCAAATGTACTAAAACATTAAAATATACCAAGCGGCAGAAAAACAATTTTACTACAATATTTCAGCGTTTATTAAGACGATCGCAGTCGGATTTTAGTTCTCAACTTTATCTTTAGCCCTTGACTGGAATCTCACGTGGTGGTGAGTGGTGATGCAGTCTAAAAATGGAAGCGGGCTAACCTGGAAGGGGTATGGCAGTTTTCATTAAACCCACACTCCTTCGGTGTCTACACAGCATCGTACTGTGTAAATCTGAGAAGGATAGATTACTTACGCTTCACAAGTAGCTATTAAATTCATATGCGTCACCATAACACCCTTAGGCAAACCCGTAGTTCCTGACGAGTATAGAATAATTGCTGTGTCCGTTTCTCCCATCACATCTGCTACTCCAAAGTTCTCCAAACTTATCTCATCTTGAGTTACAGCGTTTGCTTCATTAGCAAAAACTTGAGACACCGGTTTTGCTAAGTCTTCATACAAAATTGTATTGTTTAGTTTTTCATTGCCAAAAAGTATAACTTTTTGGAGGTAAGGTAAGGTATTGAGAGTTTTAACATGTGTTTTGTAAGCGCCTGGCGAATAGAAGACGATTCTTGGTTTCGAAATTCCCAAAACGTGATTTAGTTCACCTGTAAGAGACAAAACCTTTTCTTTTCCTTTTCCACACACATACAAACTGTGAAATCAACTGCCATCGGCGGTGTTTCCACTAGATTACAACATGGGGTTATTCAAAGGGCGGACCAACAAATTTCTGAAAGGCCGGCAACGCATCGGCGGTTCTTCTGGTGCTGCAAAAATATTCATGGGCTGCGGTAATCACTTAGCATCAGGTGAATAGTACCTGCCTATCCTATAGGTTTTGATTTATTTGCCAGTGTCAGAATATGCGTCATAAAATAAGGAGGCTCTCTTAAATCTATATACATATAATAAAATTGTAGAAAAGTGGTGTCTGTACAATGGAAATATATAAAAAAAAGTAGCAGGGGTTGTTATTATATCGATACCGATCCCGAAATTGTAATTAATTTTTTTTTGTCTGTTTGCCTGTTTGTCTGTTTGTCTGTGTGTTTGTGCACGCTAATATCGGAAACGGCTTATTCGATTTAGATACGGTTTTCACTAATATATTGCAGTAAGCTTCACTTAACATTTAGTGTTTATTTCATGTCAATCGGTTCATAAATAAAAAAGTTATGTCAATTTAAAGAATCACGGCGAACATTTTTAACGTACAGAGTACTACACGCCTCGCGCCTGAGCGTCCGTGGCTATATAAAGCGCGGTCACTATTCCACGCGAACGAAGTCGCGGGCACAGCTAGTTGTACATATGTTTTTTGTTTCTATTTGCATGCGTTAACTTAGCTTGTTTTTTTTAACGTAAATCTAAATGTACCTACTTATTTGTACATATCTATGCTTATTTGATATTAAAGAATTAGTTTGGCCATCCAAAGGGGCAATGCTGCCAGCATCTTGGGTTCAATGCTTCACTGCGGTGGTCTCGATTGAGGTTTTAGATTTAACTTAAATTATTTAGTTTTAATGTAATTTTTTTTAACTTTTAAGCTTATTTTTAACCTCCGAACCAAAAAGAGGGCTGTTATAAGTCTTACGTGTGTATCTGTGTATCTGTCTGTGGCATCGTAGCTCCTAAACTAATGAACCGATTTAAATTTTGTTTTTTTTTTTTGTTTGAAAGGTGGCTTGGCTTGATCGAGAGTGTTCTTAGCTATAATCCAAGAAAATCGGTTCAGCCGTTTCAAAGTTATCAGCTCTTTTCTAGTTACTGTAACCTTCACTTGTCGGGGGTATTATAAATTTTTAAGTTACACTTGTATTAAAAAAAAATGACTATTACATTGGATTTAACAATAAGGAAAAGTCATTTTAAGCACCTGTAAAAAATCTAAAACAAAAGATGTTATAATGTATAACTATCATACCTTTTGTATAACCTGGATTTACACAAGTCACAGTGGCTCCTGTACATATAATTCCTATGAGAGTACTGAAAAATTCCTGCCTGTTCTCTGAACAGATGCCGATTACGTCTCCCTTTCCAACTCCCATACGATTGAGGGAGATGGCGAGATTCATTGCATTTTTGGCCAGATCTCGGAAGGTCAGTTTTTCATGTGTTTTCCCGTTGATCTGAAATTTTGAAGCATTTTTCATATTTTCTTACCTAAACCTAAGTAACCAACACTAACCAATCAAACCCAATGAAATTTTGTAAGTAAATTCTAGAAACTATACCTAGTAGGAGTCTGCCAGATTTCCTTTAAAATTTTAGTTTCAAAGTTACACAGGCTTAATAATTTATATACAAATCTTTAAACATATTGTGTTAAAATAATGGATTTTTTACAGCAAACTAGCAACCACAGACACCAATACTAGTTTTTATATTTACACATTGCCTATAAAATTTTATTGAGTTTGATTCAAATGAAAACCAGACTACCTACGTTTTTATGGAGTGCGCGTTAAGAAAACTTCTCATAGGCCGCGGTTATTTATTACTTATTAATATCTGGTAGTTTATTGAACCTTAGAGTCCAAATTCGGTACAAAACGTAGTAAATTTGGACTCTAAGGTTTAATAAATGCTTATCTACTTACCAAACCAATTCCATCGTATGGCCATATTTGCTGGAGGACGTATTTGGCAAAGTTTAGGGGCGCCGGCACTTTCAGTAGTGTGTCCTCTCCATATACATAATTTGGCTTACGCAGCATTTTTGTTTTGCAATCTGAAGTAAAGTGAATTATTTTTATTTCATACTAGCTGATGCCTGCGACTTCGTCGTAGGCAACACAATATACACAACTCCTCCTTTTTTGAAAGTCGGTTAAAAAAGTAGCCTATGTCACTCCTTGGTTAATCTTGTACGCACGTCATGTCCAATGTCAAAAAAATAAAAACCGGCCAAGTGCGAGTCCGACTCGCGCACCGAGGGTTCCGTACTCAGGTAATTTTCCCAACATTTTGCATGATAAATCAAAAACTATTATGCATAAAAATAAATAAAAATTGGTTTAAGAATATACAGGTAAGGCCATTTCATATACCCCACTTGGTATAGTTATCTTACTTTGAAAATTGGAAAACATTTTTTTTAAATGATAAAACCACAAACTCACGGTTTTCGGATTTATTCCTTTATACTTGTGCTAAAAGACCTACCTACCTGCCAAATTTCATGATTCAAGGTCAACGGGAAGTACCTTATAGGTTTTCTTGACAGACACGAGTTACGACGGACGGACGGACGGACGGACTGACAGACAGACAACAAAGTGATCCTATAAGGGTTCCGTTTTTCTTTTTGAGGTACGGAACCCTAAAAAGCGTTATTGCTTGTATAATGATACGGAACCCTTCGTGTGCGAGTCCGACTCACACTTGGCTGATTTATTATATTAACTTTTTTTTTTTTCCATTTCATCAGCCTGTATGCAATCACTGCTGGACATAGGCCTTTCCAAGAGCGCGCCACCAAACACGGTCCTCCGCCTTCCTCATCCACCCGCTCCCCGCCACCTTCTTCAGGTCATCGGTATATTAACTTAGATCCCCATTATTTAAGAAAGGGTTTTTAGAGCCAGGACAGGTTATCTAGTTTGCTAATTCTAGTGTAAATATAAATCGGTAGGTACTTACCTAATTAATTTATTATAATTAAGTACTTTAAAAATCTAATTCACATGTAAAACACCTTTTTCAGCCTTATACTGAAACAGGCATACCAAGCCAGTCATTTATTTTGGTATCACTAAACTAATTCCTCCGTTAATAGTCTTGTACCCAAAAATATCACTAAGTAGGTAAGTATCAGTTAGCTATCAGTGCATATAAATTAACTTTAGCACCTATTTACACATGTCTATTACGTATTTCTTATGTGCCTCCTTGACATTCCTTTGATAAGGTTATCAAAACTAACAATTTAACAGGGCTCTCTCCGTCACTCGTTTCATACGGTCGTAGTTCCAATTTCATTTGAATATTAAGCAACCAAAGTCCATGAAATTTTGCAGACATATTCTAGAAACTAATATCTATGTCTGTGGTTTTCCAGATTTCTGTTAAAATATTCGGTTTCAAAGTTACGCGGTCTTAAAAATTTACATACAAATCTTTGAGCCCCTGTAATTTTAAAACTACCTATTTTTAGAAAAATCTAAAATACCACAGACACAGATATTAGTTTCTAGAATATGTCTGCAAAATTTCATGGACTTTGGTTGCTTAATATTCAAATGAAATTGGAACTACGATTGTATGAAACGAGTGACGGAGAGAGCCCTGTTAACATTTGACGTCTACCAGTGACGTCGAAGCCTCGACGTTTTGTTAGAAGTTCCCTTTACTTGTGCTATAAGACCTACCTACCTTCCAAATTTCATGATTCTAGGTCAACGGGAAGTACCTAGTTACCCTATAGGTTTTCTTGACAGACACGACAGACGGACAGACAGACAGACAGACAACAAAGTGATCCTATAAGGGTTCCGTTTTTCCTTTTGAGGTACGGAACCCATGAATGATACAAATGTGAACGCAACCGCAAATACCTATTGGGCAATTAATTATTATCTAATCAGCATCAGTATTGATAATTTTCACTATCACTAGTTACTACCTATATAGATATTGTAGGTACCTATTATAGTCCCCCGCCGCGCTGATTTCGCATTTGTTCTGGCAAATCTAAGAAACTACTGTACGGATTTTCATGTAGGGAACCCTCGGTGCGCACGTCTGACTCGCACTTAGCCGTTTTTTTGTGACGTAACCGCAAATTATGGTTTTTCGGATTTTTTGTTTTATTTGAGCTATATAAAGACACTAGCCGATGCCCGCGACTTCACCCGCGTGGAATTAGGTTTTTCGAAATCCCGTGGGAACTCTTTGATTTTCCGGGGAAAAAGTAGCCTATGTGCTAATCCAGGATATTATCTATCTCCAATCCCAGCCAAATCCGTTCAGTAGTTTTTGCGTGAAGGCGTAACAAACATACACACATATACATACACACAAACTTTCGCCTTTATAATATTAGTGTGAAGTGTGATTATGATATATCTGCCAAGTTTCATGATTTTAGATCAACGGGAAATACCCTGTAGATTTCGATTCCCCCTAATTGACAGACACGACAGACCGACAGAAAGACAACGAAGTAAGGAACGGAACCCTAAAAACCGATAAACTGAGCGGATCTTGCCCAATGCATTACTTTCCCAAGAGAACTCCTAAGATTATAATTGACAAGTGTAAATAAAAAATTTATAAAACCCCCGACAAGTGATGGTTACAGTTACTAGAAAAGAGCTGATAACTTTCAAACGGCTAAACCGATTTTCTTAAATTATAACTAAGAACACTCTCGATCAAGCCACCTTTCAAACAAAAAAAACTAAATCAAAATAGGTTCATTAGTTTAGAAGCTACGATGCCAGACAGATACACAGATACACACGTCAACCTTATAACACCCCTCTTTTTGGATCGGGGGTTAATTAATGGAAAAGGGTCACATCTTTCAGCAATGCGCAATTACTACACAGAGATATGTTTGATACGTAAAAACATCTCTGAACCATCATTGTACCTGTGCAGCAGGCGATTTATCGCTCTATTTAATGGGAAGTGATATTAGGGAAAAATAAAAAATAAATAGACCAAATAAAAAGCAAATTTATTTACAAAAACACTTATTCTAAGGGCCTTGAGACGGGTCTGCCCGCGAAATTCAAATTTAATTTGGTTTTTCGCAATTTGTAGACTAATACGACAACGTAGGCTTATAGCATTTTAATTGCGCCAATGGCAGTATCATCCTCACAGGTTTATATAAAAATCTTTACTTGAAAGGGTCCAGTTTAAGAAATTAGTTATAGTATCGACTAATTTGTGAGTAGCTCATGTCAAACTCATTATTTTGACTAATTTCTTAAACTGAACACTTTCAAGTAAAGATTTTTATGTAATCCTGTGAAGATGATACTGCTATTGTTGGAATTAGAATGCTTTTAATGCTCTTAATGCTTTTAACCAATAAGTCTCTAAAAATTAGGATCATACCTCTACCATCATGTACTTGAATATTTTATTTTGTTTATTTTATAAATAGGAAGGAATTCTTGCATGCTCAACCAAATAAAAAAATGATTTGGAGCCATAAAAAATCATAGTTTCATATATACAAAACCTATTTTGCTGTATAAATTAATACAATTTTCCAATACAAAATTAACCCTATAACAATTTAGTCTATCTAATACAGACTAACAAAGTTACAAGTTTACCTACGTAAAAAACTATGTGAATAATAACTAATTAAGAAGAAAAGAAAGGCTTTGTCGTCAAAAAAATTTAGTCTTTAAGCTAACTTTTCTTTGATTTCAGAATTAGTTTCATTTTATCATAATATTATGTTCATATAAAATACAATAACACTTAACAATGTAAAATCCACTCTATGGCTATTATTTTAAAGTTTACTTTTCCTTGTCTTGACTATCTTTCTAAGTTCTCGTCTCAATATCTTCCCAGTCTGGTTCCTTGGTATTTCATCAATGAATCTTACTCCACCGCGAAGATGTTTTGGGTTTGACAGCTGTAAAAATCAGAAGTTAGTAAAATTGACAGGATTTAAAATGGCATCGTCCTTTTTCGATTACGAACATTCATTAGATTCATTAGAACAGTGCGAAAATTACAACATGCATGGCATCGTGTGGATTTAGGTATTTTGAATATATCGTGAGGTATGGGATGCCATGGATAGAGGGCTGTTTGTGGAGTAGGAGGGTATTGTCTGGTGGGAGGCTTCGGCCATGGCTAGTTACCACCCTACCGGCAGAGCCGTGCCTCCAAGCGATTTAGCGTTCCGGTACGATGCCGTGTAGAAACCAAAGGTGTATGAGTTTAATGAAAACTGTCATAACCATCGATGGTCATAACCTTTTCAGGTTAGCCCGCTTCCATCTTAGACTGCATATTCACTTACCACCAGGTGAGTCCTGAACCTCCTTTTCAGTGAGGGTTTCTCCCGGTTGCAGCGCGACGAAAGCCAGAGGGACTTCCCCAGCGGTGGGGTGTGGGATGCCCACCAAGCCTGCTTCTCGGATAGACGGGTGTTTGAAAAGTACTACAGGGTGGAATATGGATTAAACCCTCACCCTCTCAGCGACAAAGTCCTGAATCTCCTTTTCAGTGAGGGTTACCCCTGGTTGTAGCGCGACGAAGGCCAGAGGGACTTCCCCAGCGGTGGGGTGTGGGATGCCCACCACGCCTGCCTCCCGGATGGATGGATGTTTGAGGAGTGTTGTCTCTATTTCTGCTGGGGGGACCTGGAAAAATTGTTTGTCCTGGATTATGTTCGAATTGAAATTTATGTACGAAAATTTGTTTTGTTATTAAAACTTCTTTAATTTGAAATCACATTAAGTACCTACTTAATTGTTTTATTTTATACTTAGGAACAGCCTTTAAATGAGTTATTTAGCCCCGATTTTTCAATCGTCAAATAACTTTTAACTGAGGAATAAATTTCAAGTTTGACAGTTTCTGTATAAGAAATCTGTCAAAACTTTAAATTTATTCCTCGATAAAAGTTATTTGACAGTTAAAATATAGGCTGATAAAGTTATCAAGCTTTTCAGTGCTTCCTCATGACATGACCTTAACGGGTCTGGTCTACCCGCGAAATTAAATTTCATTTGGTTTTTCGCAATTTGTAAACTAATACGACAAATAGGCTTATGGCACTTTAATTGGGGCAATCAATTAGCTGATCTGATTATTCAATACTAGAGCTAATTTCTTAAACTGGCCCCTTTCAAGTAAAGATTTTTATATAAACCTGTAAGGATGATACTGCCATTGGCGCAATTAAAGTGCCATAAGCCTACTTTGTCGTATTAGTTTACAGATTGCGAAAAACCAAATGAAATTTGAATTTCGCGGGCAGACCCGTCGCTTCCACCTTAACTAACTAGGTGTACTAAAGAAGCAGTTACCTGATAGGCCTTGTACTTGATAAGTTCCTTCAACCGATCCACAATATAGAAGAACTGATCATCATCGTAGTAGCCAATATCACCGGTTCTGAGGAAGCCTTCTTCATCAAAGTCTTCTTTTCTATCCTTGCCGATATACCCCTTCATTAGCATCACGCTTTTCACACAGATCTCCCCCTCTTGGTTAGGCCCTAGTACTTCTCGGGTCTCTGGATTTACTACCTAGAAAGAAGGTGAATAGGACATCTATTTAGGTCATAAATGGTACTACAAAATATATATTTTTTATTGTCCAGTCAAATTAAACCAAAAAATAAGAGATAAGAGAAGCTACAAATTTTACAACAAGCTGAAAATTGGTGAAATCGTTCAAAATATAATCCATACCAATATTATAAATGCGAAAGTGTGTCTGTCTGTCTGTCTGTCTGCTACCTTTTCACGGCCCAACAGTTAAACCGATTCTGACGAAAGGTACAGGGTTAGCTTACATCCCGGGGACGGAGATAGGCTACTTTTTATTTCGGAAAATCAAAGAGTTCCTATAAAGCCATCCGCTTAACCGATTTGTATGAAATTTGGTACCGAGGTAGCTTGCATCCCTGTAATTAACATAGGCATTTTATCCCGGAAAATCAAACAGTTCCCATGGAATCTCTAAAAACCTAAATCTACGCGGACGAAGTCGCGGGCATCCTCTAGTTATTTTATAAAAGCTGAAAGTTTCTCTGCGCATAGTCCCCAGACCCCAACACAGGGAGGAAAGATCAGCGACTTCATAGTTTGGATTCAGGAATTTGTTGGTCCGCCCCTTAAATAACCACATGTTGTAATCTAGTGGGAACACCGCTGATGGAAGTTGATTCCACAGTTTGCATGTCATCATCATCAGCCTGTGGATGTCCACTGTTGGACATAGGCCTTGCCTATAGAGCGCCACCACACCCGGTCCTCAGCCTTCCTCATCCAGCCACTTCCCGCCAGCCGCTTTATATCGTCGGTCCATCGTGCTGGAGGGCGTCCCACACTACGCTTGCTTAAACGCGGTCTCCACTCAAGGACTTTCCACAAGTTTGCATGTACGTGGAAGGCATAAGGATCTGGCACAACAGGGTTATTGACCTTATCTTACCTTGACGATGGTATGAGATATAACAGTCCCAACGCTGCCAATTTTCTCAGGATTAAAGTTCAGAGTGATAGCCAATGTAGTCTCCGTCATACCATATCCTTGTAATAAAGCTTGGACGCTTGGGAATCTAGAAAATCAATATATTCAATGTGAATTCAATTGTGCAGGGAGTAAATTGTATTGGTCTTAAGATGAACCCTTCAAAACCTTCCCACCGAGACCGCCATTTCCCACCGAGCAGCTCTCTTGCTGGGTCTTGAAACTTTTTAAAAAAAAAGAAGAATATTAGCCAAGTTAAATGACTAATATTCCCCTTTCCTCTCCAACTAAGCGTCAGGCTTGTGCTAGGAGTAGGTACGACAATAGTGCAACGGGCGGGGTTTGAACCGTCGACCTTTCGGTTTTCAGTCCACTCCTTTACCGGTTGAGCTATTGAGGCTCTAATTAAATTAAACTTTCTTAATCTTAACTCTTAAAAAATTATCTAATTAAACTTCTATATATAGTGCAGATTCCTAAGAGCACCGTTAGTGCGATTCAGATTTGTGTGTTGTGCTGTGACTTCCGATTAAGTTACCCGTGCTGCCATCTAGTGCGTGCGTCGTGAGTAATCAGGCTTGGGTTCAATCGAGTGATCGTTGATTGACTTCTTCGTATGAGTTAGAAGCGACATCTGCTTGCGAATGTGGTGACGATCAGCGACTATGAAGTTTGGATCATGGTGGCTTTGGTTGATAACAGGAACTGTTTTCCTTCGAAGAATAGGGATGATGACTACTAGTCAAATCAGCGACTTTTTATTAAACGTAAAAACGCTCGCTTAGTAATGGAGTTTGTATGAAAACTGATATGACGTCATAAACGTTTGATGTAATTTGACGCACTTTCTTAGTGAAATCGATTATTTAAAAATGGTAAGCAAATTTAAAACTAACAGTTGACGAGGGGTTGACGAATTTTGGAAGACCCTCTAGATTTAACAATTACTAAACAATAATTTATTTTTGTCATAGTCATCATCCCTATTGACAGAGTTTAACGTTCCGAGGTGCTGAAATGGTGAACTTGCACCGGGAACAAAAAAAAATATTTTCTTCTCTTACCTTTCCCTAACAGCCTTGGCAGTTTCTTCGTATAAAGGTGCAGCGCCGCAGTATACAATGAGCACAGTGCTTGTGTCGTACTTCAGGTTAGACTTGCAAAGAGCGATCAGGGCGGCCGGCACCACGGTTAGTTGGGATATCTGAAATACAACACTTTAATACTAGCTGATATCCGCGATCTCATCCGGGTGGATTTAGGTTTTAAAAATCCTGATCCTGTAGGCGACGGACATAGGCTACTTTTTATCCCGGAAAATCAAAGCATTCCTACGGGATTCCTAAAGACCCATCCGCTTAACCGACTTGTATGTTTGGTACCGAGGTAGCTTGGGTCCCTATTAAAAAGATGCCTATGTCAATTGGCTGTAATTGACATAGGCAACTTTTTATCCCGGTAACTCAAACAGTTCCCACGGGATCTTTAAAAACCTAAATTCACGCGGGCGAAGCTGCGGGCTTTAGCTAGTCATGCAATAAAATACGAGTGTTTGTTTATAGGTTTGTCCTTCAATCACGCTGCGACGGAGAAACGTACTTATTTAAACTTATTTAGAAATATTTGAATCTTCGTTCAAAGGCTTACCTGATATTTTTCCACGGTCTTCAAATAAAGGTCCACATCGAACTTAGGCAGGTACACACCTGTTACTCCTCTCGTGAAAGTAGATAATGTACCGATAAGGCCCATGGTGTGGTACCAAGGGGTTATTGATAGGCCTTTGAGAGAAGGGAGGGGGGTATTTGGCCTGTAATAGAATTAGAATAGGTATAATATTATTAGTTAGATAATAGCTGTTTTTTAACCGACTTCCAAAAAGGAGGAGGTTCTCAATTCGTCGGAATCTTTTTTTTTTAAATGTAGGTATGTTCCCCGACTACTCAAAGACCCCTGGACCGATTTTGCAGATGGTTTTGGTGAAGATCTGATGAATATCCTCGGAGATGGAGAACAGGACTACTCGGATAAGAGCAAATTGCTCGCGATCAGTGTAATAGCTTAGTAAACAGTAGGGTTTTAACTGGGCATAGCATATTATAGCACAGTGGGGCCACTAAAAATTGTGAAATAAAAAAATTTCAAAAGAACATTACACGTGTAGCTAAACAAAAATTATTTTTTACTTTTTAGTGTTTGTGGTTTTTGAAGTCGGTTTTTTTTTTGTTTTGTTTTTTTTTTTTAAGAATATTAGCCATGCTGAAGTGGCAGTGGGCAGGCCACGTCTGCCGTAAAACTGATGGCCGCTGGGGCAGACGTGTTCTGGAGTGGAGACCGCGTATCAGCAAGCGCAGTATGGGACGACCTCCAATCTGCTGGACTGACGACCTTAAGAAGATAGCGGGAAGTGGGTGGATGAGGAAGGCGGAGGATCGTGTGTGGTGACGCGCTCTCGGGAAGGCCTATGTCCAGCGGTGGACGCAAACAGGCTGATTGATTGATTGAACCATGCTAATCATAGCTAGAACGGTGAGTTTCCCCTCCAATTAAGCGTAAAGCTTGTGCTAGGAGTGGGTACGATAATAGTGCAACGGGTGGGGTTTGAACCGCCGACCTTTCGGAATTCAGTTCTTTCAGTAGTGCCTCAGAAGTAAGCTCAGTCATTCAACGGGCGATGGAGAGAGCGATCAAATCAGAAAGGATGAGATCCATATTATAGGAGAACCAGAGTATCAGGCTTAACTCAACGGATACCAAAGTATCATAATATATCAGAATTTGGCTGCACCCTTTTTGTTTTTGTAACATAATTTAGAAAATGATATATAATTATAGATAAAGAAATTTGATTTGATTTGAAGTAACAATGGGCAGGGCACAAAGTTCGGAAAAAACCGGCCAAGTGCGAGTGAGACTCGCGCACTGAGGGTTCCGTACTCGGACCAACATTTTGCACGATATATCAAAATTTATCAAGCAAAATCTCTAAAAAAAATACCCGAGTACGGAACGTTCGGTGTGCGAGTCTGACTCGCACTTGGTCGGTTTTTAAGTAACTATCCATACTAATGTTATAAATTCGAAAGTCTGTCTGTCTGTTAATAGTATGATATATCAAGATACCTACGAACATAATGTTATAACGTTCAGATGCGAAATCACAACTCCTTTCGGCAATCCCGTGGTACCAGAAGAATATAGAATGAACAGAGTATCATTGTCTCCGTCCACATCTGCTGCCTGAAACTCTTCATACTTGATATTTTCTGTTAATCTATAACCTGAAAAAAAGTATATTTCAAAAACAGTTTTCTCTCTCATTTTTCTCTCCTCTCTTCGTTGCCATCGCGGAATCGTGACTAGAGGTGTAAAAGTAACGAAAACGAGCGTACCCGTATGCATTCGTTACTATAACAATTAGGACTCGTTACTTTCGTATCGTTACTCGTTACTTTTGATACCATGTAAGATGAACGAATCGAGTCGTATTGCGTACGACAGTATGATGTCGCGGCGTCCGCATCGCAACATTCGTAATTTGTAGAAAACATACTTAGGTCTACATTACATAGTACAAAGCTGCGTAAGGTGCATTTTCTCACTTTTCCGTATTTTGAACCAGACGTGTGTTTAAGTTATTCTCAATTTAGTTTGATTTAATAAGTGTAGAACTACAAGTGAACTGTTGACGGAATCTACTAAAATATTTAAAAAAAAATAACTTGAGCTTGAGCTTATGTTAAATATCTATACTAATAAATAAAATTAGAGTGTCTATCTACAATTTCAAAATAACTGTCTCATTATTAAGCTCATATGGTTATTTGAACGATACTATAACAGAATCGTACGTTTTTAAAATTTTAACAATAAGCTAAACAAACATCGGTTATTGTAGCGTACGTTTTTAAATTCACCGAATGAGCGCGCCTGCGCGTAAAACATACGGTTAGCAAACATTTCAATACACGTATCTACGGTACTTGCGTGAACCGAAACAGTGTAGGAACGGCCATACGACGAAAAGTGCGAGTAACGAGATGCATTTGTGAGTAACGTTTCGGTACTCGGTACTAGATGGCGCACCCGTTACTCAGTAACGAATACATACGGTTCGCTACAGCTCTAATCGTGACCCAATTTAATAAAAAATCGGCCAAGTACGAATCGGATTTGCAGACGAAGGGTTCCGTAGTATCATACATGAAACTTCCTGTATCTGGGTCTTTGAGAACCAGGGAGCATAAACATTGGACGGCTTGGTTCCCCGGGGACTATGGGACCCTATCAGTTTATAAAATATCGTATAATCTGTAAACTTTTGGCTGAATAAAGGATATTTATTTATAAAAACACTTTTTTTTTAATTTCATGGCAGCTATTTTGATAGCGGCAACAGAAATACACATTACGTGAAAATTTCAACTGTCTAGCTACTCGTATTACGGTTCACGAGATACGCGGCCCGCTGGCGGACGGATGGACGCACAGACGAACAGCGGAGTCTTAATAATAGTATACTAATATGATAATAGTATAATAGTATAATAGTATAGGGTCCCGTTGGCATCCTTCGGATACGGAACCCTAAAAACTAAAATAAATTCAATTACTTAGATCTAAAACCTCAAGGACTTCGTCTGTGTTGGTGTTAGCTGGCGGGCGTGCTCTGCCTTTTTGGAGTGTTTTTTTTTGTTAAAACTGACTGGATAGCGCTCTAAGGGGGTGCCGTGCGTGTGTCGGCGAGCGCCGGCACAGACGGGGTCCATACTTGTATAGTTTAACTAACTTGTTACAAATAACTACAAACTTTACATTGGCTAATCTTTGTAAAGCCAGACGAGAGAGAGAAAAAAAAAACCTCATCGAGACCACCACAGCATGATAACATACCATCTTTGTTATTATTTCCACCACTGTTTGGTATAGCTATATCGTTGTACAGAATGGTGTTCGTAGGTCTGTCGTCTCCAAAAAGGATGATTTTCTTCAAATAAGGCAGAGATCTGTAGTTCTTTGCATGCGTTTTGTATGCTAACGGTGACAGAATGATGTATTTTGGTTTTGCTATACCCATAACGTGTTTAAGTTCATCTGAAAATAGAAGCAAAATATTGTTAGGTTAAATCAAAGTCAAAGTCAAAATCATTTATTTATCCAAATTTGGTACAATTGTACTTCCTTTTGATGGTCGAAATTGTAAAATTTGTACGATATAGTGGTGATAATTAATTACGTAACTTAAAACTAAAGCTACGAGGGTTCCAAACGCGCCCAAGTCTGAGAAGAGCCCACAACAAACTCAGCCGAGTGTTTTTTTTAATTATGTTTTTTTATTCAGATACACGTTAGCCCTCGACTGCAATCTAACCTGGTAAGTGATGATGCAGTTTAAAATGGAAGCGGACTAACCTGTAAGGGACATGGCCATTTTAATTAAAACCCTTTGGTTTCTACATCGTACTGGAACGCTAAATCGTTTGGCAGTATGGCTTTGTCGATAAAGTCGTAACTAGCCACGGCCGTTATCGAGTATGTAGGCATACCTGGGACACAATCCAGTTAGGTATATTAGGTCTAATTTCAAGAAAGAGGTTAGCAACCGAAATTCCTAGTGTTTGAATGTTTCCGATTTTAGAGAAATTTGGTACAGACATGGGATATATCCCGGGGAAGGACATAGGCTACTTTTTATCCCGGAAACTCAAAGAGTTCCTACGGGATTTTGAAAAACCGAAAACCACGCGAGCGAAGCCGCGGGCATCCTCTAGTAAACGAGATATGGATGTTTGTTACTCTTTCACGCAAAAAACACTGGGCGGATTTGTCTGTTTGGAATGGAGATAGATTATATTCTCGATTATCACATAGGCTACTTTTTATCCCGGAAAATCAATGATCACAGGATTTTTAAAAACATATATCCACGGGAACGAAGTCGCAGGCATCAGCTAGTCACTAATTTGCCATTATTATGTAAAATAATAATGGCAAAGTAGTAAAGATAAAATGTGTTATCTTTAGTAAAAGATACAGCTATCAACAAAGTAACAGTCCAATAAATTAATATAAGTACCTATAATATAATGTAGATAACACAAAGAAATATGTCAAGTGGGAGTAGGACTTAAAAACGAAGGGTTCCGTACCAAAATACAAGAAATAACACTTTTTAATTTAATTTTTGAGTATTCATGGCGGCCATTTTGTAATTTTTATTATTTGTTTTTATGGTGGCAATAAAATTACACATTCTGTGATTTCTAATAGGTACGGTTCACGAGATACAGCCCGCTGACAGACGGACGGACAACGGAGACCTTAGTAATAGGATCCCATCGGCATCCTTCGGTTACGGAACCCTAAAAACCAAAGCATTACCCACCATTTGTGTATCCAATATTAATCGTAGTAGCAATAGCACCAGAACAAATGATTCCTATAACACTACTCCAGAACTCCCTTCTATTCTCTGAGCTCACGGCGATCACGTCTCCCTTTCTAATGCCCATACGTCGGAGCGAGACGGCGATATTCATCGCTTCTTGCGCGATTTCGCCGTATGTGAGCTGTTCGTGTGTTGAGCCATTTATCTGAAAAAGTAAAATCATCATTCATCATCATTGTCAAACAATAGGTGACTGCTGGACATATAGGGTCTTCTGTAGACACTTCCATCTAACATTTTGGGACCCCAATCGGTTTTTCGAACTATTGCACTCGCACGACGCACACTCGCTCATAGCCCAGCGGCAAAACTATGCCAACTAGGTAGTAGCTGTACGTAACTACATACCCGCTTCTCGTTGCGCGCCAACTCGTTTCTCGCTTATAGTCGGTGGCCGGATAAGTGCCTTATGTAAATTAACTTTTTAAATTAAAGAATCTGGTTACAAACATACACACATACATGTATACATACATACTTACATACATAGACTGCTAAAATCATAACCCTTCCTTTCGGCTTTGCCGTAGTCAGGTAAGAATCGCGCCATACATATACATATGTATATTGCCATTTCGAGCTGTCGCAAACTTTTAGATGTCAACTCAATAATATTTAGGTACTTACTAGATATTATAATACCTACCTATTTGTTAACCTTGGATTAAGGATTAGTCTTCGCTGCGCTCCGACCTAGCGGAGGCCAATCCTTAATCTAAGGTTAATATCCTCCTGATCAACCCATCACCGGCTCACTACAGAGCACGGGTCTCTTCTCAGTATGAGAAGGGGTTAGTCATAGTCCACCGCGCTGGCCAAGTGTGGATTGGCCGACTTCACACACCTTTGAGAACATTATGGAGAACTCTCAGGCATACAGGCTTCCTCACGATGTTTTCTTCACTGTTTTATACATGGCATAATATTCTATATCAAATCTTTGAAAAGAGCAACCGCCTAGTTTCTTGCTGGTTCTTCTCAGTAGGAAAGGTATTCCGCACCAGTGGTAGATGTTTTTGACGATTCAAAAGTACCTACTTGTGAAAGTTTATTTGAATAAAAACTATTATATTCTTTTCTATACTTAGTTCAGAATAAAGGACTCTGCTCTGACCCGCACTATCTCGCACCGAGTTAGCACGTCCCCACTCTAATTGCCAACTCGACCTGCCGCGTACTATACCTTACAGCCCGTTGCCACTGGTTGGCTGTCGGACCCGGCTTTTAATCGGATGTTCCAGTGGCAGAACATTTTGACACAAAATCGGTTAGGTACAGATAAATGTGAATAGCTTCATATAAAATGTTCTGCCACTGGAACATCCGATTAAAATCCGGGTCCGACAGACGACAAGTGAGAACTGGCTCTTAGTGGAAATTTCTAAAGTGCACCGACCGTACACAGCATTGCAAGAACGTATGACGTCCCAAGTACTTACTACATCTATTTACTTACAGGATAACTTTAACTTACCAAAGCGACTGTGTCGCGGTGTTCATGTATCTTGTTCAATATAAATTCACCGAAATTCAATGAAGCTGTCACATACCGATCCACCGGACCGTACACGTACTTTGGATTCTTTAACATTGTCTTTAAATAATTGTGTTTTTTTTTTTGTGTTTAATAAACTCTTTATTTACGTGCGTAGTCGTCCGTGCTGTAATACGGACTGATGGGTGCATTATACGATACGAAGTACTTACAGTAGGTTTAGTATGAGATTTCTCGATAACGTTGATAGAATTCGAGTTTTGAAATTCAATAACATATTCAGAGTATAAATTATCTTCAGAGATATAGCCTCGATAGCTCAATGGTTAAGGCTAGTTTTACAGTGACGCTTACCGTCCGCGCGGGGCGGTGGCCGAATTGCCATCAGCGCGACTATGTAACGATCCAAGAGACGCAAAGCTCGTGGCCCGCGACGCTTACCAACCGCGCTGGCGAAAGCGTCACTGTAAAACCACACTAAAGGAGCGGACTGAAAAACGATAGGTCGGTTCAAACCCCACCCGTTGCACTATTATCATACCTACTCCTAGCACTCTCTCACACACCTACACAAGCTTTACGATTAGTTGGAGGGGAAAGGGGAATATTAGTCAGCATAATGAGTAGTCACCTACAAGTGTGAATCAAAACATTACACCCTCCTTGAGAGATCAAAGTTACCATATTGCAAATTGCAATGTAGTTATCTAGTCGGGATCAAGTCCAATAAGACAAGTGAAATAATACAAGTGTAAATTAAAAATTCATGACACCCCCGACAAGTGAAGGTTATACAGTATACTAGAAAAGAGCTGATAACTTTCAAACGGCTGAACCGATTTTCTTGAATTATAGCTAAGAATACTCTCGATCAAGCCACCTATCAAACAAAAAAAAACTAAATTAAAATCGGTTCATTAGTTTAGGAGCTACGATGCCACAGACAGATACACAGATACACACGTCAAACTTATAACACCCCTCTTTTTGGGTCGGGGGTTAATAAATACTATGAATATCAATAATGGAGGCTGGAGAGATAAATCGATATATAGCTGAGTTATAGATCTAGAACAGCAAAGAATAGAATAATAGGCCTAATACGTTTGTATGGAGAAGCGCGTAAGAAGTGTACACTGAGTGTATCGATGCTCGAATTCTATCAACGTTGGCGAGCTGTAAAATCTCATACTAACCTACTAGATAAACAGAGTTGTGTATCTCATGGTCGTGACGATTTTTAGGGTTCCGTACCTCAAAAGGAAAAACGAAACCTTTATAGGATCACTTTGTTGTCTGTCTGTCTGTCCGTCCGTCGTCTGTCAAGAAAACCTATAGGGTACCTACTTCACGTTGACCTAGAATCATGAAATTTGGCAGATAGGTAGGTCTTATAGCACAAGTAAAGGAATAAATCCAAAAACCGTGAATTTGTGATTACTTCACAGAAAAAGAAAATTAAAATGTGTTTCAATTTTCAAAGTAAGATAACTATACCAAGTGGGCTATCATATGAAAGGGCTTTACCTGTATATTCTAAAACAGATTTTTATTTATTTTTATGCACAATAGTTTTTGATTTATCGTGCAAAATGTCGGAAAAAAGACCCGAGTACGGAACCCTCAGTGCGCGAGTCTGACTCGCACTTGGCCGGTTTTTTTTAATAGGTGTTGTTTTTACACGATGATAATAATTTGTTTTCTGTCTCACTTCGTTGTTTGATTATAATGTTAGATAGGATAATATAACTAGGTATGTACCAAACCAAACGGTTATGCGTAAGCTACCATACAAAGAAAAAAAGATTCCGACGAATTGGGAACCTCCTCCTTTTTTGGAAGTCGGTTAAACAGTACAATGTCACGATCACTATTGGCTACAATGCATTGTTGCAAGAAGAATAGCATAAATTTAGCCAATAACAACAATTGCGATTGTAGAAATGAATAATGATTGATGTAGGTTTTACAGAGTCGAGCTATAGATATTGCTATCCCTCTCTATCAGGATGTAGTTCGTTTCACGTATTAAGACCGGTGATTTTGAACTTGCGCAGAAGGCGATTTATCGTGAACGTCAGGATGGCCGGTGTAGTGCTGGAAAACTAATGAGATATATTCCAAAAAATTGTACCTAAATTGTATTATTTAGTACCTATATAGAAATAATTAGTACCTTCATCAATTAAATAATAAACGAAGTTTCTCATACACCGGCGGTCCTGACGTCACGTTGGCGGTATGTTTTTGTATCTTGCATATAGGCTACGATAATCATTCTAAATCTTACATAGAAAAGTACCTAATTAGTACCTACCAAAACACCCAACGCACAATGAAAATCTAATCGGGATCCCACACAGAATAATATTATTTCTTCCCGCGCCATACAAAAGCGGAAACGGAAACAGCTTTAGATAGTACAATTTAGGTACAATTTTTTGGAATATATCTAATTAGTTTTCCAGCTCTACACCGGCCATCCTGACGTTCATGATTTATCGATATATTAGATGGAGTCTATGAGCAGTATATGTCTGATTTACTTTAAGTTTCGCGTGCATCATATGAAAGGGCCTAACCTGTATATTCTAAAACTAATTTTTATTTAATTTTATGCATAATAGTTTTTGATTTATCGTGCAAAATGTCGGAAAAATACTCGAGTACGGAATCCTCGGTGCGCAAGTATGACTCGCACTTGGCCGGTTTTTTATGATAAGTAGTGTTTTACTCACACTTCAAGGAAATTTCTAAATAACTATTCTCACCAGTTACCTAAGAGTCTTGGTAAGTGAAACTTATACAAAGACTTGCTGAAAGGATACTATCCCAATATAGGGTAAAGGCGTTATGCAGGTGGGGTAAAGGTGCCTATTCTAGGTGGGGTAAATAAAACACAATATAACTTCACAGTGTATTCGTGTAGAGAGATCACGCTAAGTAGCTGTATGTGTCCTTTTCTCCCTCGGCGCGCTCCAGATATTCTTTCTCTATCAGGATGTCGATGCATTTCTGGAACATTCCACATTGTATCAGAAAACATGTCTATAACAACGGTAAATTAAAAATTTATAACACCCCCGACAAGTGAAGGTTACAGTAATAACTAGAAAAGAGCTGATTATATTTTCTTGGATTATAGCTAAGAACACTCTCGATAAAGCCACCTTTCAAACAAAAAAAAAAAAAAAAACTAAATTAAAATCGGTTCATTAGTTTAGGAGCTACGATGCCACAGACAGATACACAGATACACACGTTAAACTTATAACACCCCTCTTTTTGGATCGGGGTTAAAAATATATAGCTCAAACAAATATAAATCCATACTAATATTATTGTAAACTAGCCTGCCACTTCGTCCGGGTGGACTACCTACACAAATATCGAACCCCTATCCTACCCCCTTAGGGGTTGAATTTTCAAAAATCCTTTCTTAGCTGATGTCTACATTATAATAGCGATAAAAAGTTGCCTATATTAATAACAGGAACGCAAGCTATTTCGGTACCAAATTTCATATAAGCGGATGGGTCTTTAGGAATCCCGTGGGAACTCTTTGATTTTCCGGGATAAAAAGTGGCCAATGTCCGTCCCCCGGGATGTAAGCTAAATCTTTACCTTTCATCAAAATCTGTTATACTGTTGGGTCGTGAAAACCTAGCAGACAGACAGACAGACACACTTTCGCATTTATAATATTAGTATGGATATGGATGTTTTTTTTTCTCTCGTCTGGCTTTACAAAGATTAGCCAATGTCAAGTTTGTAGTTAGTTACAAGTTAGGGAAACTATATAAGTATGGACTTCGTTTGTGCCGGCGCTCGCCGACACACGCGCGGCGCAGGGGCGCCGCGCGTGTGTCGGCGAGCGCCGCTTAAAGCGCTTAAAGCGCTTCCCAGTCAGTTCCACCACCAAAAACACCAGTAAAACACAAAACCCGGCCACTTTTAACAAAAAATACTCCAAAAAGGCAGAGCACGCGCGACAGCAAACGCCAACACAGACGAAGTCCGATATGGATGTTTGTCTGTAGTAATAAGGAATGATATAGTTACCTTGATGACGGGAACGCGCGGTTTGAAGCGGGAAGACAGCTGGTTGAGGACTTCCACCACCAGGTGCTGATGCTTCAGCGTCTTACGGGTCTTCATTATCCTTACTATGGCAGCCTGAAGAGCAAAAACATTGTTTTAATTTTTAATCTTTTATGTGGCTTCTTCTGTTTTTTAACCCCATACCCAAAAAGAGGGGTGTTATAAGTTTGACGTGTGTACCTGTGTATCTGTGTGTCTGTGTATCTGTGTATCTGTCTGTGGCACCGTAGCGCCTAAACTAATAAACCGATTTTAATTTAGTTTTTTTGTTTGAAAGGTGGCTTGATCGAGAGTGTTCTTAGCTATAATCGGTTCAGCCGTTTGAAAGTTATCAGCTCTTTTCTAGTTACTGTAACCTTCACTTGTCGGGGGTGTTATAAATTTTTAATTTACACTTGTATTGTAACTCTTTAACCTACGGGGGTGACATAGTCATCTTTGACCATACCTCAAAAACAAGAGACTAAAAAAAATTGGCAAAACTGATCTCAGAGGGCGCCACAAGAGGTCATCAATGCAAGCTGTTGCTTTCATAGCAAATGTTTCTGCAAATAAAAATCTTGTATCTTGTATAGTTTCTTAGAAAGTTTCATACATGGAGGTTTTACATGACAATTTTTTTTTAACTATGGCGTTATCGCTATCACCTCTGATCGGTTGACGCTCACTCACTCTATTGGCTACAAAGCATTGTTGCAACAAGAATAACATTTTGACCAATAACAACAATTGCGATTTTTAACCGACTTCCAAAAAAGGAGGAGGTTCTCAATTCGTCGGAATCATTTTTTTTATGTATGTTCCCCGATTACTCAAAGACCCCTTGACCGATTTGGATTTTTTTTTTTAAATAATGGTTGATGCAGGTTTGACGGAACCGAGTCACAGCTCCATAGCCGATTCGCTTATGCGCCACCTGCCGGGATAAATTGGCAGTGTGGATCCCCACTAGAAACAAGGAGGCGAAAACATAGATATACGACAAACTACTCCGCCTGGACAAAGGTAAACTTAGGAAGATGGTGGGACTCATAATAGGGCATAGCCCACTAAACAAACACCTTTTCGTTATAGGTGTTACCGACAGTCCTCTGTGCAGGGCCTGCATGGAGGTCGATGAAACACCGACGCACGTGCTCCTGGAGTGTACAAGCGTGGCAGAACAACGAGAACGCCTTCTGGGATCCCCAACCTCACTTCATGAAGTCCTCGGCAACCTGGGCGGTCTACTCGGCTTCTGGAGCGAGCTTGGATGGCTGGAGTGAAGACTTCGGCGGGGAGGGGCAACGCACGCACAACAGACGGAAACGTTTAAGTGCGGAAACCAGCCCAGAGAGAAGAAAGAAAGAAAGAAAGAAAGAGGAGGCAAATCTCTCACCTGAATAAGCATCTTGCGGTCTTCCTCGATGTGTTTGTGTGTGGCCTCCTGCTCCACCTTCAGCTCCGTCTTCAGCGGGATGTTGATGTTCACGCGGAGCTTTTTACTGCACAAATAAATACATCACATCACACATCACTCACTGAAATTGCTATCTACATGTACGCTGGAAGAGTTGGGCCATACAAAATGAAGTTATTTTTGTGCCGATTCGAAGCGACCCACCGAGCGTACCAGCGAGGTGATTCGCTAACTCAGTGCCTAACACTGAATGATAGCCACCGAGGTTGGTTGGTCCTAC
Organism: Maniola jurtina; assembly: GCF_905333055.1. Lineage (NCBI taxonomy): Eukaryota > Metazoa > Arthropoda > Insecta > Lepidoptera > Nymphalidae > Maniola > Maniola jurtina. The sequence goes on along the minus strand of NC_060055.1, from coordinate 3,455,085 downwards.
ATTGCTGCTTCACTGGGTGATATTAAAATATTGTTTTGTAGAAAACCTTCAATGAATTAAGAAATGAGCTCGGTGGCTATCATTCATTGTTAGACACTGAGTTAGCGAATCACCCCGCTGGAATTAAAATTGACATTTTGTCAAACGGTCTACATGTTGACATTGTTGACAGATGTCTCATAACCTTCAGTTACTAGTACGCTCACATGACACTCGCTGCTGCTATCAAAATGGCGATAATGAAGTTACTTCAAAAGACCTTGGTAATGGCAGGTCTAGCGTACTTGTATTAGAAGAGGTCGGTGATATCAATTAAACACTTGCAATCTCTACAGTCTCAAATACGTTTGCTGGATCAGACAATGTGTCAAGTTTTTCATACAGGCTATGCTAGAAGACTTGCTCCATCTTCCCTTCATTCAACTTCACTTTTCACCCTTCGGCATCATACTCCTCAACCTCGTAGGCAAGTTTTATTCAAAACCTCTTACGCAGACTACTGACTTCGCGTTTTTCAAAAACATTCTAGGAATAGGATATTCTAAGACTTAAGATCTAGGTATAGAGTGCACTTTGACTTTGCTCAGATTAAGACACTGTCAAAACGAGACAACGTTATACCGCTGGCATAAATCTGTCTCGTTTTAACTGAAACTTAAGTCTAAGCAAAGTCAAAGCGCGCTCTATAGATTTCAACCTTAGATAGATAGATGAAGTCTTTATTGCACACAATAACATGAAAAGGAACACACCACAATAGGAGGAAAACAGAAAAAAACTATTGTGTGCAAAGGCTGCCTTATTGGTTAGAGCAATGCTGGGCAAACTACGGCCCGCGGGCCAATTCTGGCCCTCGAACTGTTTTGATCCGGCCCGCGGCCCACCTACATCCTTAATCAAATCAATGTAAAAGACAAAGGTTTGAATCGGCAATAAACGGGCAAATAGTGTGAACGGCAAGTGAAAAGATTGTCATCATCCCCAGCATTGGGGGAGGCGGGGGCGCAGGCCCGAGGTAGGCAGGACTTCAAGCTTGAACACTGGGCAGTGGGTTATTATTATTGCCATTTATCATGCCATCTAGCATCTAGTCTATGAAAAGTATGCTTCCGCAGGCACACTGCACTCACTTGAGTCTTCAAGTAGGTAAGTACCTCTACGCTGAGTGCCGAAAAAATCTGGCCCTCATCAGATTTCCTAGGTTTTCTTTGGCACCCCTTGAGAAAAGTTTGCCCACCCCTGGATTAGAGCAACCTTAGTTTTTTTTTTAAAGAATATTAGTCATTTATACTCATGATTAACATCCCTTTTTCTCTCCAACTAAGCGTTAAGCTTGTGCTAGGAATGGGTACGATAATAGTGCAACGGATGGGGTTTGAACCGCGGACCTTTCGGGTTTCAGTCCGCTCTTATACGCGTTGAGCTATTGAGGCTTAATTCTATCCTAAATACTCACTTTTTGTATCCTAAATATAGATCCACCACAGATGACTCGGTTAGTTCAGATTCGTCGTCCTGGCATACCAACAGTTTCGCCTTTAAGAGGATCTGTAGCACCTATGAAATAAGATAGTTCTATCAAAATAGGCGTACTAAAATTTCTATTCATAATAATCGGATTTGATAGTCAGACCACCACCATAGAATCATTTGTAATTCATAAATTGGTGAGGCAAAGTATTGTAATAGTTAAATCATCACGTTACGTCTGTTTTTAACCGACTTCAAAAAGGAGGAGGTTCCCAATTCGTCGGAATCTTTTATTTTTTATGTATGTTCCCCGATTACTCGAAGAAACCGTAATTTCTACGTCAACTATGAAATTCCAACCCCCTACCGGGAGTTGAACCCGGGACCTCCCATTAATAAAACCCTCCTACTACTCCACCAGGGAGGTCGTTAAACGTGTGATATGTGCGTGATAATAAAAAAAAAGAATATCTGGCTGAGTTTGTTGTGGGCTCTTCTCAGACTTGGGCGCGTTTGGAACCCTTGTTGCTTTAGTTTTAAGTAAACGTATTTAATTATCACCACTACATCACTGTTTGACAATCAGAAAGTGTACAATAGTGCCCAATGAATGACTTTGACTTTATTACCTGTATAAGGAAGTCCCCCTTGATGCCCGTGTGCTGTTCCAACTGACGTACAGTCCAGGACGTGTTCTCGTTGTATTGCAGTAATACAGCCATTTGAAATGTGCTCGCTTGCAGTGTGTATCTGTTAAAAATATATGACTTTCAAATTTTGTCGTATTAAATTAATCTAAGGCATAAAAAAACTTATAATCCGCTGAAAAGAGGATTTCAGCGTATTATAACTAGATGATGCCCGCGACTTTGTCCACGTGGATTTAGGTTTTTTAAATCCCATGGGAACTCTTAATTTTCCGGGATAAAAAGTAGCCTAGCTCCATCCACGGGATGTAAGCTAACTATACCAAATTCTTTCGAAATCGATTGAACACTAGCGAGAGGCAATACGGTACAGCGCCATCTATGATCGACATAGGTGTAGAAAGTGTACCTGTTCTTAAAGCAATTGGTGACCAGCTCGCCCTTGCTCATATTGTAGAGCCAGTTGAGCTTCCTGCCTGAGTGTTGTGACGAATAGAATGTGGTGAATCTGTGCACTGATCGCTCCAGCTGAAATTTAAAAAAAAAACTTTGAACACACAAAAAATATATTTGAATACGAATTATTAAATAATCATTAGTTAACCTGCACCACTAACGCATTGCATTCAAATCTTTGAAATTGAAAAATTGAAAATATTAATTAGTATTTTCAACTTTCAAAGTAAGATGACTATACTAAGTGTGGTATCATATGAAAGAGCTTTACCTGTACATAATAAAACAGATTTTTATTTATTTTTATGTTTAATAGTTTTTGATTGATCGTGCAAAATGTCGAAAAAATACCAGAGTACGGAACCCTCGCTGCAGGACTGCTTATCCATGTGAGTAGTAACGTACCTCAGTGGGCAGCTGGAAGACTGCTGGAACGGCCAAGACCCTGATGATAGGACCTGGATGCTGAAGTCGACATGTCACTTCATAGAGACAGCACAGCACTGCTTACCCATACCCAAGTGACTACATACCTCAGTGGGCAGTTGGAAGCTGGAAGACTGCTGGAACGGCCAAGACCCTGATGATAGGACCTGGATGCTGAAGTCGACGTGTCACTTCATAGAGACAGCATAGCACTGCTTACCCATACCCAAGTGACTACATACCTCAGTGGGCAGTTGGAAGCTGGAAGACTGCTGGAACGGCCAAGACCCTGATGATAGGACCTGGATGCTGAAGTCGACGTGTCACTTCATAGAGACAGCATAGCACTGCTTACCCATACCCAAGTGACTACATACCTCAGTGGGCAGTTGGAAGCTGGAAGACTGCTGGAACGGCCAAGACCCTGATGATAGGACCTGGATGCTGAAGTCGACGTGTCACTTCATAGAGACAGCATAGCACTGCTTACCCATACCCAAGTGACTACATACCTCAGTGGGCAGTTGGAAGCTGGAAGACTGCTGGAACGGCCAAGACCCTGATGATAGGACCTGGATGCTGAAGTCGACGTGTCACTTCATAGAGACAGCATAGCACTGCTTACCCATACCCAAGTGACTACATACCTCAGTGGGCAGTTGGAAGCTGGAAGACTGCTGGAACGGCCAAGACCCTGATGATAGGACCTGGATGCTGAAGTCGACGTGTCACTTCATAGAGACAGCATAGCACTGCTTACCCATACCCAAGTGACTACATACCTCAGTGGGCAGTTGGAAGCTGGAAGACTGCTGGAACGGCCAATACCCTGATGATAGGACCTGGATGCTGAAGTCGACGTGTCACTTCATAGAGACAGCATAGCACTGCTTACCCATACCCAAGTGACTACATACCTCAGTGGGCAGTTGGAAGCTGGAAGACTGCTGGAACGGCCAAGACCCTGATGATAGGACCTGGATGCTGAAGTCGACGTGTCACTTCATAGAGACAGCATAGCACTGCTTACCCATACCCAAGTGACTACATACCTCAGTGGGCAGTTGGAAGCTGGAAGACTGCTGGAACGGCCAAGACCCTGATGATAGGACCTGGATGCTGAAGTCGATATGAAGCGGCTGTTCAGAACTATTCGCCATGTGCTTGCGGAAGTTTTCGTTCAGGTCCTTTGATACTCCAATATCCTGTAACAAAAATTGAACTGATACATAAAGATCAGGTGTGGTCGCAGCCTAAGATTTTAGGAAGGGTCATCAAGGCTTAAGAGGGCCGTTCATAGAAGCGACACCTTGTTTGTGGGTAGACTGTAAAATAGTGCTGTTTCCACAGTTGAAGAAAAGAACGTTATCTGTGTGTATCATCCTTTTCCTCTAACCACACCTCACCCCGAGAGAGACCGGGTGAATGAAATTTGCTTGAGATACAAGATTTTTGGTCTTTAATACTAAAACAAGTAGAATTACGCCTATTTTTTCTTAAAGAAAACATTTTTTGACACAAACTAAAGACATTTGAAATCATTATAAAGTAAAGTATGACATGAAGTTGTTAATTTTTTAATTTCTGGTATAGTTTTTTTACGCATGAAGTTGACTCAAAATTAGCCCTAAAATAGAAAATTTTCAAGGGTCATAACTCATAACTTTCAAAGTAAATATAATTTCACTAAATTTATTATTTTAGGGCATAGATAATGGAGAGATAAATCGATATATGGTTGAATTATAGATCTGTTACCACAAATAATAGAAATAATAGCCGTAATACGTTTGTATGGCGAAGCGCGTAAGAAAGGCCACCTAAAGGACAGTTCCAAAGGTCAACTTTATCTTAACCCATTTGAGGCCAAACAAAAACTAGAAGGGTAACCTTAGAATTTCTTTTATTTATTAATTATTAGCAACACAAAGATACAAAAAAATAAGAAAAAAAGGCTTAGTAAATATTTTTCAGGATTTTACAGGGGTGTACCCAAAATGGCACAATGGCCACTTATGAGTCAAAATCCGTCATACCAGGTTTGTCATTGCGAACTGTTTTCTTGCATTTTTACGACCTCAACGGAGTAATTTTGGCAAATGATACAAGGGATATTCTTAGGAAGTTTTTCAGGAACGTGATCAGCGCCGTCTAGTTGTGACGATGGGTGAGCAGAGTGGCTTTGGATCGATTCCTTGAGATAAATTCTGACTATACTTCGTCGAGATAATAATTCGATTCATGGGGTGATCTTTACAGGCAATCGCCAGGCATTTCATATTGCATGTATTGCATATATTGCATGCCATGTCAATCATATAAGTGAGTGAGATCCACTACTATTTTCGCTGTGAATGCCGATTTGATACAACAATATTGATTGGTCCATTTCGTCCACTCCATTCATGCCCTTGTTGTAATTTTGGAACAAATGTGGAGTCTTTCATACGATTTTCATTCAGAATTCAATCGTAAGATACTGTTCTAATTTTCAAATAACTTGCAGTTCACTTTCATAAAACTGGGACATTCAAAATGGATTGATTTGGCCCAATACTAATCTTTTCAATTTGTGGCGAACTGATTCTAATTCGAACTCTTTTGACAGCCAACGCCTCATCATCACTGCTGCTTTCAGCACCAGAAAGAGTACCTATCAACATTATGAACAGATCTAAATAAAAAAAAGAAAACTTCTGACTCACTCAGCAACTGACACATCAGCGCTCTGCCCAAACTCTTGGATGTAAAAAGCTGAAATTTTGCATAAATGTTTCTTTTATAACGTTGATGAAGAATAAGGTCGTATTTTGCAAAATTTCCACGGGAGCTAAGCCGCAGGTGGTCGCAAGTATTTCTATATTTCCAATAACGTCATTTGGCAAGCTTGATGGAGTCTCGTTGTCATCAAACCCCTCTTTATAGCGAAATCATATTTCAAACTGTTATATCTATCTACTAAGATCATATATCAATAGCTTCCTCTAATCTTCAAAGGTTGTATTTGGCACTATAATGCCTTTTCAGTTCATTTTGATAATCTGTAAAAATAGTTATATTTAGTGTTTTAGTACTATACTTGTGGCCGTTGTACCCAAATTGGTACAGTAATATTTCAAGTCCTATAAAATTTTATATACTCAGTATAAGAAACTAAAAAAGCTTGCAAATATATAGTAATTTATTGAATTTGATAAAATATAATTATTATTGATGAAATATTTTATGAACATAATATTATAATTATAAAACTATACATACCTCCACATGTCTCTCGATAACGAAATTTGATGGATCGTTACCAACACGGAACAGAAAAAACAGTGGAAGTGCTAAGTAGGCGTGGCACGCGTGCCACAATTAAGCATCGTTATGCTTAACTGATCCCAGTCGCGTTCTAACATCGCGTGGAGTTGGTAGTCTCGCGACAAATTCATATTGCCCTGGCAATGCCGTACTGTTCCGTTTTGGAGTGTAAAAATGATAGTAGGAGAAAAAATCTTAAAAATGGAGGTATTTCGTATCATCGGTAAGTAGGATTTTCATTGTTTTCTAATAAATCTTAATTTATTTCAATTTACTAATATTTAATAGAACGGTTAGTCAAAATCAACCTTAAACCATTAAGATAAAGTTTATTTTGGATTGATTCTATTCAATAGCGCTCGTTCGCTACTCAAGTAGTGATGTGGCCAAGTCGAATATTGAATTTATCGATTATATCGGTACAAGGAAATAAATAGTAAAGTAATAATTATAATTTATTAATGAGTGAGACGTTGCATTGATCACTAAATAGACATCAGTAGTTCCTTTAACCTTCATTTTAAATATTTTTAAGTTTCCCAAAGATGCAAGCATCAAAGAGAAATGGATAGATGCAACGAGTAGAGTTAATTGGATACCAACCGAACTGTTCGTCAGCTGTTGAAAGGATAAACAGAAGTAGTATGTCTCAAGATATGTCACAATACGATCAAATTGAGGACGATTCAGAAATTGAAGAACTAGGAGGGCACTTTTCTGATTTCAGTAATAAAGCAATAGGCCATATTGCTGGTTACATTGCCCGAATGTTAATGAAAAAAATAAACTGTGATGTCTGTGTTGACGCATTAGTGACACATCATTTTCAACTAGAGATTTTCGAAAAGAAGTAGCGATAACTCAAATAATGCGAAAGTTCATAGGAACTCTATTATTTAACGATATTGCCTCCCATCAAATTGGCGAATTTCCTGCGTCCAATCACGTTACCGATTTGATGAAGACAATAGTCGAAAAATATATAAATTTTCGCATACATCATTTATTAAAATTAAAAATAAGACTTTAGAAACGCCAGTTTCTTAACAAATATGTTTTATTTCAAAGGCAATAAATAAAATTTTACTATTTTCATACGTTGCAGTATTTATAGTGCATACTTGTAAAAGGCATGCACACATACCAGCACTTTTATTCAATTTTATATTTACCTTTTTCTAATTTTATTTTAGCGAATGAACAAAATAACGCGTATCTATCGATATCGATAGATAATTCAATGAGCTACGTGGTGCGGCCTTGGCTGAGTAGCATTAGAAATCGACCGATCACGGCAATGTCAACCATATGTTGAACGCAATTAAGTTAATAATTGCTACCACTTAGAATACCGCCATCTATGGTCAAATAGCGGAATTAACTGGACAATCGAATTTAGTGTGACTATAGCTCGTAAGTACGTTCTTCCGCTAAAGCAAAATAAATCTTATTTCTAGAACGTCAGGGTTTGTTTCCAAATCTGTGACGTAGGCTAGTTTTGACTAAACTTAAAACGACAAATCAAACGGTTTGTTTCTTTGTAGTGCAATATATGTTTATCGGTATATTTGTATGAGTTTGGCGACAGCGGTTCCTATAGTAATTTTGGTGCATTGCACTTCCATTGTTTTTTCTGTTCCGTGGTTACCAAAATAATACTGATGATAATTATTTTTTTTTATGTTAAATTCAATCACTGCACTTTCAACTACTCATAAATGTAATAATATATTAACTGATGTCAATACTTTTTTTATTTAACTTCAATAAGTAAGTGTTCCCAAATTGGTACGGCGGTCAAGAATGGGTTAAAGGGAAGTTAGCTAGGTACATACCTGGAACATCCTCTGTAATTTGCTTGTGTATTCGAAACCGCACGCCTGTTTTAGCTTTGAGATCATTGAAGCCTGAAAGAAATATAAAAAATTAGTTATAGACTATTTTTTAATGCCAAAGACTAAAATGACAGCTTTCTTTATTTTCTCTCTCTCGTCTGGCTTTACAAAGATAAGCCAATGTCAAGTTTGTAGTTATTTGTAACAAGTTAGTTAAACTATACAAGTATGGACCCCGTCTGTGCCGGCGCTCGCCGACATACGCACGGCACCCCCTTAGAGCGCTTTCCAGTCAGTTTTAACAAAAAAAAAAAAAAAAAACACTGCAAAAAGGCAGAGCACGCCCGCCAGCTAACACCAACACAGACGAAGTCCGACAGCTTTCTTGCTGTCAAAGTTAAAAATAATGATACCAGCGTAACAAAAATAGTGTTGCTCTCATGGTTTAGATTAAAATCGTTAATAAAATAATATTTAACGAGTAAAATAAATCCACGAAACGTGTAATTACGGGATCAAAAAGTAGCACTAATCACATATTATTTGAAAGAATTATAGAATAATAATAATTAATTATAATTAGTAACAAAAAATACATAAAATAATTCACCTAAGGAATTATGTAAAACTCATAAAAACCGAATGAAGCCATTATTATTACTTATTTCGTTTGAATTGGAATTATTTTCAACACATTTTGTTGTCTCATACAAATTTGTCAAGAATTCCTACAAATATTTATCGGTAAGTATCGATTGAACCACATACATCACTATTAAAGAGTCGTAAAAACATTTTTTGTTTTTTTTTTTTTAAATCCCTCGTACCTCAGCGTCATCGCTCGCCGACATGTGTTGGACGAGCCGCTTGGCGAGCATTTTGCTGTAGAACTTCTGGAACACGTCCTTGTCTTCGATATACTTGAATACCACCATCTGAGGAATAAAGGTTTTTTAAAGGAATTACTTGTCTGTCTTACTACTGTTAGCCCTGGTATTTAATACTTATATCGAAAATTGATTTACGACATATTTGTTACTCTTTTCTGATTATTATTTATTACATCCCCATAAATGAACCCGATGGGCATAAATCTGAGCTGATGCAAATTTTTGGGCATAAATCTGAGCTTATGCAAATTTTTGGGCATAAACCTGAGCTGCTGCAAATTTTTGGGCATAAACCTGAGCCGCTGCAATATTGTTGTACCTACTGCTGGCACAAGGTTTACGCTTGATTGGAGGGGAAAGGGGAGCATTAGTCTTGATTAGCATTTATTAAAATAAAGTTGAAAACTAAAACCCGACTGCGATAGTCTTAATAAACACTGAAATATTAGAGTAAAATTGTTTTTCTGTCGCTTGGTATATTTTAATGCTGTAGCACATTCGTATCTTTGAACTCAGAATTTTCTCCTCTTTCATTTGACATCCCACTCGATACAATAGGAAAAAAAAATGTTGGAGGACCCCACTTTTTTTTTATGTAACTCCGTTAGGTAAATTTTTTTCTCATAAAATATAGCCTATGTTGTATGACTATTACAATGAATCGATTGACACCTCATTCATCAAAATCGGCCCAGTAGTTTAGGTGCTACGGTGGAACACACAGAATCTGGATACAAACATACATAACATTCATAGATTGCTAAAATCATTTTTTTTTGATATTTCTAGGCTATCTGCAGTTATTTATGTCGACTATAATCAGATTATATGAGTGTGTTACGGGTTGGGAGAAGGTCACTTCATCAAGAGACTCTTCTCCTAGGGCTATCCCTGGCTTTATTGTCCACAAGACAGTTCTTCTATTGTGGCTCTGCTAAAATCATAACCCTTCCTTTGGCTTTTCCGCAGTCGGATAAAAAAAATTATCCTGATGAGACTTTTTAACTCACAACTTGGTTCAGCGTGTCCTCCAATTCAGCTTCTTCGGGGTTCTTGCTGGACTTCTTGAGAAGCAGGTCGCAATACTTCGCGAGCAGTTCCGGGCTCTTTGATGACGAGTTAGCTGCCTTTGTCACTGCATTACCTGACAAAATAGAAGAAAGCTTTAATCTATACATATAATAAAATTGTAGAAAAGTGGTGTCTGTACAATGGAAATATATAAAAAAAAAGTAGCAGGGGTTGTTATTATATCGATGCCGAACCCGAAATTGTAATTAATTTTTTTTTTGTCTGTTTGTCTGTGTGTTTGTGCACGCTAATATCAGAAACGGCTTATTCGATTTAGATACGGTTTTCACTAATATATTGTAGTAAGCTTCACTTAACATTTAGTGTTTATTTCATGTCAATCGGTTCATAAATAAAAAAGTTATGTCAATTTAAAGAATCACGCTGCCCGAAAAGTCACTATTCCACGCGAACGAAGTCGCGGGCACAGCTAGTCCATACTAATATTATAGTGTGTCTGTCTGTTTATCTGTCTATCTGTCTGTCTGCTAGGTTTTCACGACCCAACAGTTGAACCGATTATAATGAAAGGTGCAGAGTTAGCTTACATCCCTGGAAAGGACATAGGCTACTTACTTTTTATCCCGGAAAATCAAAGAGTTTCCACAGGAAACCCATCCGTATAACCGATTTATATGTCAGAGGTAGCTTGCATCCCGGAAATTTACATAGGCATCTGTTTATCCCAGAAAATCAAACAGTTCCCATGGGATTTTGCGAATCCTAAATCCATGCAGACGAAGTCGCGGGCATCAGCTAGTGGAATATAAAAACAGGTCAAGTGCAAGTCGGATTTACACGCGAAGGATTCCGCACTTTCGTAAAAAAATCTCAAACCAGTATAGTAAAAATTTGCAAGTTAATAGCGGACTGCGCCATCTATATGTGATATAGTAAACTAATTATGTTCGTAAACGCATTTTAATTTTTTTTGGTGATGCAACAACAAATTCACGGTTTCCGGATTTTTTCCTTTACTTGTGCTATAAAGGTGAACGCACACTTATCCGAGCCGAACAAAACGAATTTTAGAATTCTGTATGAAATCTCATGAAACCGAAAGATCAACGATGATTCGGAAGATTCGACGCGAGGAAGTGAGGTTTCATGAGATTTCATATACAGAATTCTAAAATTCATTTCGATCGACGCGTTCGGCTCGGATTAGTGTGTATTCACCTTTAGACCTACCTATCTGTCAGAATTCATGATTCCAGGCCAACGGAAAGCGCCCTATAGGTTTTCTTGACAGAAAAAACTTACTGTTGATAAACCGGCCGCAAGCCTTGTCCAGAGCGGCGACGAATCCAGAGTCGTTTACGAAAGCGACCAGAACCAGCGCGTTATACTGCTTGTGCACTTCCAGGATCGTCGATACGTATACTTTCGGATCCTGTAACAATAATATACTTTAGATAAAAATCGAGAATGAAAAACATTTATTTTAAGCAAATACAATTTGTGCAATTTTTAACCCCCAACCCAAAAAGAGGGGTGTTATAAGTTTGACGTGTGTATCTGTGTGTCTATGTATCTGTGTATCTGTCTGTGGCATCGTAGCGCCTAAACGAATGAACCGATTTTAATTTACTTTTTTTTTTGTTTGAAAGGTGGCTAGATCGAGAGTGTTCTTAGCTATAATCCAAAAAAATCGGTTCAGCCGTTTGAAAGTTATCAGCTCTTTTCTAGTTACTGTAACCTTCACTTGTCGGGGGTGTTATAAATTTTTAATTTAAACTTGTTTATTATATTATTGTTTACGCTGCCATAATATCTTCGAAAACATTCATTTAAATTACATGCTGTAAGAGCCATGTTGATCTATATCACACGGACAAAGTCACGGGCATAAGGAAGTGATCTATACATATAATAAAATTGTAGAAAAGCGGTGTCTGTACAATGGAAATATATAAAAAAAAAGTAGCAGGGGTTGTTATTATATCGATGCCGAACCCGAAACTGTAATTAATTTTTTTTTGTCTGTTTGTCTGTTTGTCTGTGTGTTTGTGCACGCTAATCTCAGAAACGGCTTATTCGATTTAGATACGGTTTTCACTAATATATTGTAGTAAGCTTCACTTAGCATTTAGTGTTTATTTCATGTCAATCGGTTCATAAATAAAAAAGTTATGTCAATTTAAAGAATCACGCGCGCCTGAGCGTCCGTGGCTATAATATAAAGCGCGGTCACTATTCCACGCGAACGAAGTCGCGGGCACAGCTAGTCATAAAATAAGTATGTCACCGTATGCGCGCAGTCGCCGCATTTGTCGATAGCGTGTAAGCCCTGCGCGTGTATGTGTTGCTCCAGCAGGCGACGCAGCTCCACCAGACCGTTGGGGATGCGCGCTACCAGGCTGTACATGCGACCCAAGTCGGTGTTCTTATCGCCGTCCAATACTTTCTGTTAAAGTGTCTTACCGTATGCGCGCAGTCGCCGCATTTGTCGATAGCGTGTAAGCCCTGCGCGTGTATGTGTTGCTCCAGCAGCCGACGCAGCTCCACCAGACCGTTGGGGATGCGCGCTACCAGGCTGTACATGCGACCCAAGTCGGTGTTCTTATCGCCGTCCAATAGTTTCTGCGAAATAGGATTTAGAGAATCAAAACCAGGCTGAAAATAAAACTGCTTTTTTTATCGTATCCTAGAAAAGGCAATTTTAGTGGTGTGTTGTAATCGAAGGGACCCTTTTATTAAGCTCTGCTGTCTGTCTGTCCGTCTGTCTGTCTGTCAGCGGGCTGTATCTCATAAATCGTAAGAGAGATGAAATTTTCACGTTTAACGTCTTTTTTAACCGATTGGTAGTTGTGTGCTGCATATATTTTGAAAACTCACTCGCCATATTTGTGTCATATGTCATACCATCATGTCAACTTAAGAGGATCGGCGATTTGTAAATTTTCATACAAAAAGCGATAACGTTTTTCTCCACGTAAATGTACTCCAATTTTGCTCCAAATATGCTCGTACCTGGAACTCAGAGTGGAATATCTCCAGGTGTTTCTCAATGAGCACCCGATCGCAGGTCTTGGCCAGCCGCTCCATAGTAGTTTCGTGTAAGTACACCTGGACGCGTCTCTGCTCCTCTTGTAATCGCTGTTCCGCCTGGAATTGACTTGGAATTAATACTTCTGGATTTTTCTAATCAGATTGCCAGGTTATACTTTGCAGTCAATCAATAACTTTCACTCCTTTTTCACTTTCTTTTCACTTAACGTGTACTCTTCATTTTTACTTTTTTTTACCCGACTACAGCAAAGCCGAAAGAAATGGTTATGATTTTAGCAGTCTATGTATGTATGTGGGTATGTATGTATGTATCCAGATTCAGTGTGTTCCACCGTAGCGCCTAAACTACTGGGCCGATTTTGATGAATGAGGTGTCAATCGATTCGTCGTAAAGGTCTGAGTGACATAGGCTACATTTTGTACGAAAAAAAAGACCTAACGGATATTACATTAAAAAAGTGGGGTCTCCAAAATTTTTTTTTGCTATTGTATCGAGTGGGGTGTCAAATGAAAGAGGAGAGAGCTTCACATTTGGATTTCTAGTTTCTTTTATTATGCTCGCTCGACTTCATACATACATTACACATGTAGAAACAAAAAATATTTTTTACTTTTTAGTGTTTGTGGTTTTTGAAGTGATTTTTTTTTAATTTACATTATAATCTCATAATTCCAGACTCACCTTAATCATATACTCAGTTACAGGGTTATTCCTCAAGAAGTCGGTACTCTCTCTGGTGTAGAACCTCTCAGTGTCTTCCAGGAAGACGGATTCGAAGGTCTCCTTGTAAATGGCCAGGTTCTGACCTCGAGCAGATGGTTCTTCTTCATTGAGACCCAGGGCTACGTAGCAGTTGATGACCTGGATGTGGAAATTGTTAAGCAACGTTAAAGTAGGTTGGTAATAAACAAACACTTTCGGATTTCTATGGGGTAGTGATAATTTTTTTTAATATCTTACCCCAGAAACCAGTCTAGTGTTAATGGTTTCACCATTTCGTTCTCTTTCAATCAGTTTCAGGACGGCGTTGGTCACTTGCTTGTTCAAACATTTGAACAAATTGTCACGCCACGTCACCAATGCTAACTGATAAATCTCGTAGATGCCCTGGGGACAAAACAGAGTTAGTTTATATAATTTATTTGACCATACCTCTTGAGAACCGTGAAAGCTTATTCGGGAACTCGGGGGTTCGATCCTAGACCGTCTCACTCAATGATATTCTCAAAGGTGTGTGAAGACTCCCAGTCTCATTTGGCTAGCGTCTTGGCCTAGTATTTTGAGACGAGAACCAACAATAGTTTGACCAGTTAAGTGAATAGTTTGACAGAATAGCTCGACGATAGGTTGATCGTGATGGTTTTTTTATGTATGTTTCGCTGGCAACCGTCCGACATGGTTATCGGAGACTTTGTATAGCTTAAAATGGCAATTTTTTAACCTTATTCTTCTCAGATTGTCATGAAACAGGTTCTTTATTTTATATAGTGATCGTGATGGTGATTATAATAAATAATTCAACGCGCCTCAATCTACTATAGTACACCCATATAAGGATAGCAACCTTATGCTTATTGGTAGCAACCAGCAACCTTGTAACTGTTCTGAAATGTAGAGCGATTTCAGATCTCATAAAATAAATAATTCAGTGTTCAGCGTAATGCGTTAGTATGGGGAAGCGCCACTAGTGCAACCTTAAGCTACCTTGTCACCGTCTTGTGGTCGACCTACCTTCCTTCCCTCCTCACACTCGCGCTTCACCCAGTGCCTGTTGAGGTACGCACAGATATTGTTGAAGACGCCAATGGAAAACTGACTGAACTTTTTCATTGTTAGACATAGAGACTGAAGATAATTAATCAATATCTGGCTTCAATACATAAATGATTCTGATTTCAGGCAAAATTACAAGCCCCATAGTAAATTTTTTAACTTTTTTAGTGTTTTAGCATAGTTTAAGATCTAAACAAAGTATAATATAATGATCTGTCCAATGTGTTAGTATGGAGAAGCGCCACTAGTGCAACCTTAAGCTACCTTGTCACCGTCTTGTGGTCGTCCTACCTTCCTTCCCTCCTCACACTCGCGCTTGACCCAGTGCCTGTTGAGGTACGCACAGATACCATTGAGAACGAACACTAAGAGGACAAGTATTTTTAGATGTTTTACAGTAAATAATAGTGATGAGCGTAATGCGTTAGTATGAAGAAGCGCCACTAGTGCAACCTAAAGCTACCTTGTCACCGTCTTGTGGTCGTCCTACCTTCCTTCCCTCCTCACACTCGCGCTTGACCCAGTGCCTGTTGAGGTACGCACAGATACCGTTGAGGACGCGGGAGGAAAACTGATACTCCTCCCATTGTTTAGTGTAAAATGCTAATACATCCTCGCCCATTAGGTCTGCTCCATTCTGTAATAAGGTTTTATGGTATTAAAAACTTTAAAAAAGAAACGTATTCAGTACCTATCTTAACATGGGGTCTTTCAAGGGGCAGACCAACAAATTCCTGAAAGGCCGGCAAGGTTGACATGTGTAGTTTTTTTCTCTCTCTCGTCTAGCCAATGTCAAGTTTGTAGTTATTTACAAGTTAGGGAAACTATATGTATAAGTATGGACTTCGTCTGTGCCGGCGCCCGCCGACATACACGCGGCGCCTCTTTAGAGCGCTTCCCAGTCAGTTCCACCACCAATAAACACCAGCAGAACACAAAAACCGGCCACTTCTAACAAGAAAACACTCCAAAAGGCACAACACGTGCGCCAGCAATCGCCACCACAGACGAAGTTCACATGTGTAGATAGATATTGGTAGGTATTGATTCTAATTTTTTTTTTCGCTAGGTTATTAACGCATTCCCTAGCGAAAAAGAAAAACTAACGGTAGATGTACCTTGAGTAAATTAATAAGATAGACCCTCAAAAACTCGCGTAGCCTTTTGTATAGTTCCAAGCCTACCAACTGCGCGCCGCCTTGCACTTGACCACCCTGCAAAAAAGAGAAATTGACTTAAGAGGATCGTCTAGTTGTTCATACAAAAAGCGATAACATTTTTACTCCCCGTAGCCCAATTTACATAATTTTTAGAAATGTTGTAGATACAATGAAAAACTATGCTCCAACGTTTTAATATTAAAGAAATATTGCTTATGTTAAAAGTTACTAGCGTCTAAATATTCATATTTTTGACCTAAAATCTTTCTTGAGTATTTTTTTTTAATGTAACTAAATTAAAATACTAAAAAAATAAAACGTACGGGCCAAAATTAAGGTGTACTGAATTTAATGAAATCAGAATTGTCTAATTTTTTAAACATTTATGGGGAAATGCTATACTCCGAAATAATATTTCATCTTAGACTGCATCATCACTTACCACCAGGTGAGATTGCAGTCAAGGGCTAACTTGTAATGGAATTTAAAAAAAAAGAAGACAAATAAATAAGATGTATTTCATACCTTCCTGCCGCTGCCATAGTTGGTCTTGTTCGAGTTTGATCTCGACATGGGCGAATTATTCTGGTGTACTGACGTACAATAGTTGTATACATGCCTGGACATTGGATTAAAGATTTTATTACACCAGAGCTTTAACGTATTATATACTAACTGACGCCCGCGACTTCGTCCACGTGGATTTAGGGTTCTCAAAATCCCGTAGGAACTCTTCCGAATAGGTAGGATGTTCCGAAATAAAAAGTAGCCTATGTGTTAACCCATAGTATAATACTAGCTGTGCCCGCGACTTCGTTCGCGTGGAATCAGCGCGCTTTATATAGCCACGGACGCTCAGGCGCGAGGCGTGTAGTACGTACTCTGTACGTTAAAAATGTTCGCCGGGATTCTTTAAATTGACAACTTTTTTATTTATGAACCGAATGACATGAAATAAACACTAAATATTAAGTGAACCTTACATTAGTAGCTTATATTAGTGAAAACCGTATCTAAATCCTTTGTACAGACACCACTTTTCTACAATTTTATTATATGTATAGATATAACCATTCCGATTGCCAGCTAAATCCGTTCAGTAGTTTTTGCGTGAAAGAGTAACAAACATACACGCATACACACATACGTACAGACAAACTTTCGCCATTATAATATTAGTGTGATACGACGCAGCTCACAAACAATATGATAGCACTCGTATGGCCAGGTTTGCATACATACACATCTATGTTTCTTATTACGAAATACTTATGTATTACTAGCTGATACCCGCGACTTCATTCGCGTGGATGTAGGTTTTTTAAAATTCCCGTAGGAACTCTTTGATTTTCCGGGATAAAAAGTAGCCTATGTGCTAATCCAGGGTATAATCTATCTCCATTCTAAATTTCAGCCTAATCCGTCCAGTAGTTTTTGCGTGAAGGAGTAACAAACACACACACACATACAAACTTTCTCCTTTATAATATTAGTGTGATTATAAACCTTAACACTTGAACATAAAATTTTATAGGGTTCCGCACCCGAGGGGTGCCAACGGGATCCTATTACTAATGGCCACCATGAAAATTTAAAAATAAGAGTTGTTTCTTGTACATTGGTACGGAACCCTTCGTGTGCGAGTCCGGCTCGCACTTGACCGATTTTTAGAAAAGGATACGTGTAAAAGTCCATGTATCTGTTACGGACTATGTGCTGTCTCCTGTATACCAACTCGATGCCCTCTTGCAGATCGCCCCATATCTGAAAACAACAAACAAACAGTCAATAACATTATTTTTGAAGGTTTTTTTTCTCTCTCTCTCTCGTTTGGCTTTACAAAGATAAGCCAATGTCAAGTTTGTATTTATTTACAAGTTAGGGAACGCGCGGCACCCCTTTAGAGCGCTTCCCAATCAGTTCCACCACCAAACACAAAAACCCGGCCACTTTTAACAAAAAAAAAACACTACAAAAAGGCAGAGCACGCGCGCCAACAAACACCAACACAGACGTTCCGTGTTGAAGGTTTATCTGACGGCTAGACTACGAAAAACCGGCCAAGTGCGAGTCAGACTCGCGAGCCGAGCGTCCAGTACTTGGGTATTTTTTTCGCACGATAAATCAAAAACTATTATGTATTTAAAAAAAAAACTGTTTTCTCGGAGAAACGCGTACGCTCTTTGCCGGCGCTTTAGACCTTCAGGGTTAAGGTTTTCACTCGTACTATGGTTTAGTTCTCAATTTGCGGTAACAAGGTCGTATGGGCCGCGTATAGAGCCCCTCTTACGCATTTAAGGGAGAACCTACTTGTTTACCTTTTAAATCATTTAAGGAAAAATAGATTATGTATACCTAGTGCGCAACAGGTTAAGATGGCAACCGGGGTAGGGACGTCCCGCTAACCCGCACAGCACCCGCGTTAAACCGCTGCGGGTGAGCGCGGGTGACGTGCGAGGTGTCCCACGCCTTGTACCCCGATAGCCATCTGAGCCTGTCGCGTACTATACATAGCCCATTTCCTTTGGTGACGTAACTCATCTTATAAATGACTAGCTGATACCCGCGACTTCGTTCGCGTGGATGTAGGTTTTTTAAAATTCCCGTGGGAACTCTTTGATTTTCCGGGATAAAAAGTAGCCTATGTGCTAATCCAGGATATTATCTATCTCCATTCCGAATTTCAGCCAAATCCGTCCCGTGGTTTTTGCGTGAAGGAGTAACAAACATATACACACACACACACACACACACACACACACACACACACATACAAACTTTCGCCTTTATAATATTAGTGTGAAGTATGATTGTACACCTGTGAGGTATAAATTACAAGTCTAATGTCTTTTTATCACGTCCGTTGTGTAATTTACACGCACTTACTTATGTAATCGCCACTGTTTCTGATTAACACTTTCTTTACATCGTCACATAATCACTTTATAGTGAGTACATTTTGAGAACTCTCTCGCCATATTTGCTCTGTGTGTCAATCTGTCATGTCAAAAGTACGTTATCTTTAAAAAAACCGGCCAAGTGCGAGTCAGATTCGCGCACTGAGTGAGGGTTTCGTACTCGGGTATTTTTTCCAACATTTTGCACGATAAATCAAAAACTATTATGCATATAAATAAATAAAAATCTGTTTTAGAATGTAAAGGTAAAGCCCTTCATAAGCCTTTCATATGATACCCCACTTGGTATAGTTATCTTACTTTGAAAGTTGGAAATATGTACTAATTATTTGTTCATGAACACATTTTTTTTTTGTGATGTAACCACAAATTCACGGTTTTCGGATTTTTTCCTTTACTTGTGCTATAAGACCTAACCTCCCTGCCAAATTTCATGATTCTAGGTCAACGGGAAGTACCCTATAGGTTTCTTGACAGACAGACATTCAAAGTGATCCTATAAGGGTTCATTTTTTCCTTTTGAGGTACGTAACCCAAAAAATCGTGCTATCCGAGAGCTTTAGTAATTTCGATATTTAAAAAACCCAAAAAAAAACTGTGAACGCAAAGCAAAATGAATTGGGTTTAAAATTGTCTACCGCCAAACGGCATTGTGAATGCCGTTGTACATTGATCGTGGCTACATCTACGCTTAACGGGAAACGCCGTTGAACATCGCGTTATTGGTCGTTAATGTGGCCGGGACATTATTTTGAGAACTATCCTAATATTTAGATACCTAAGACTTCGTCTGTGTTAGCGTTTGCTGTCGCGCGTGTTGTGCCTTTTTGGAGTGTTTTTTTTTTTTTTTTGTTAAAAGTGGCCGGTTTTTGTGTTTCACTGGCGTTTTTTGGTGCTGGGGCGCCGCACGTATGTCGGCGAGCGCCGGCACAGACGAAGTCCATACTTATATAGTTTCCCTAACTTGTAAATAACTACAAACTTAACATTGGCTAATCTTTGTAAAGCCAAACGAGAGAAAAAAAAAGATACCTAAACCTACTTAAATTGCATTACGCGCCCAAGTGCCCAAAATCTCGTTTATATAAAAAGTTAACAACCAACCGATATTTTTAATGCAGCACTTGGAATCATGCCAACGGAATGCTAGCGTTTTATGAATAAAATCCTCTATGACTTACATTTCGGACGGTTTTGAGTGAGCTATATTTAGGCATAAAGTGAAAAGTGCTTAAAAACTGTACGTGTAAGTATTTACGCGGTGTTTAAGAGGGCTCTCTCCGTCACTCGTTTCATACAAACGTAGTTCCAATTTCATTTGAATATTAAGCAACCAAAGTCCATGAAATTTTGCAGACATATTTTAGAAACTACTATCTATGTCTGTGGTTTTCCGGATTTCAGTTAAAATATTCGTTTTCAAAGTTACGCGGTCTTAAATATTTACATACAAATCTTTGAGCCCCTGTAATTTTAAAACTACATATTTTTAGAAAAATCTAAAACACCACAGACACAGATATTAGTTTCTAGAATATGTCTGCAAAATTTCATGGACTTTGGTTGCTTAATATTCAAATGAAATTGGAACTACGATTGTATGAAACGAGTGACGGAGAGAGCCCTGTTAAATAAAACCGGGCGTGGAATGCCACCCATATGCATGCTAATAGGCATTCCTTAACCTTCAGGCCCAAAATGTTGAATTCTCATAATGTTGAATCCAACAAGATAAAGTTGAAAACTAAAACCCGACTGCGATTGTGTTAATAAACGCTGAAATATTATAGTAAAATTGTTTTTCTGTCGCTTGGTATATTTTAATGTTGTAGTACATATTTTATATTTACCTATGAACTCAGAATTTTCTCCTCTTTCATTTGACACCCCACTCGATACAATAGCAAAAAAAAATTTTGGAGACCCCCATTTTTTTCATGGAATATCCGTTAGGTCAATTTTTTCGTATAAAATGTAGCCTGTCACCCGGACCTTTACGACGAATCGATTGACACCTCATCAAAATCGGGCCAGTAGTTTAGGCGCTACGGAACACACAGAATCATCCAGATTCTGTGTGTACAAACAAACATACATAGACTGCTAAAATCATAACCCTTCCTTTTGGCTTTGCCGCAGTCGGGTATAAAATGTTGGATTCGCAAAATGTCAGTTCCCAAAATATTGAATTCGACAGACATTTGAAATACATAGTTATAAAGTAGTGTGACATGAAGTTGTTAATTTTTCAATTCTCATGTTTCATTTATAGTTCTATTCTAGTTTTCATATATTTAGGCACGAAGTTGCCTCAAAATTTGCCCTAAAATAGAGATTTTTTAAGGGTCATAAACTTTCAAAATACATACATTTGCCAAATTTATTATTTTAGCGCATAGATAATGGAGAGATAAATCAATATCTGGCTTAGTTTTAGACCTAGTATAGACATGAGAGTTCTCCATGTTCTCAAAGGTGTGTGAAGTCTGCCAATCCGCATTGGGTCAGCGTGGCAGGCTATGGCCTAAACCCTTCTCACTCTGAGAGGAGACCCGTACTCAGTAGTGGTGCGGAAATGGGTTGATCATGATGGACCTAGAGAATAATCACACTTCACACTAATCACATCACACTAATATTATAAAGGAGAAAGTTTGTATGTGTGTGTGTGTGTGTGTGTGTGTATGCTTGTTACTCCTTCACGCAAAAACTACTGGACGGATTTGGCTGAAATTCAGAATGGAGATAGATAATATCCTGGATTAGCACATAGGCTACTTTTTATCCCGGAAAATCAAAGAGTTCCTATGGGATTTTAAAGACCCGAAATCCACGCAAGCGAAGTCGCGGGCGTCAGCTAGTAGAATAATATGCGTAATACGTTAAGTCTCACACACGAGTCACTGTGGTCTGTGACCCACTTGTGATGCAAACAATCGCTCACGTAGGTAGTAAGGTGGGTATTCTAGATTATAATTTCGCGAAACGCCGTTAATTTATGTAACTGTATATATATTTCTTTGTTTTGCGTTTTGCACAACACGAGCGACGCAGATCGGCTCGCACGTTTATGCCGGGACTCGACCGCGAAATGAGCGAGGTCATTAATGAGTCCGTTTAACTCGCAACGATAATTTCCATAGTTGAGGCTCGACCGCGAAAGAGCCTTCAACTATGGAAATTGTCGTTGCGAGTTAAAAGGACTCATTAATGACCTCGCTCATTTCGCGGTCGAGTCCCGGCTTTAGAGGTCGCTAAGTGGGACAATTGCAAATCGCTTGTCTATTTCATACAAGCTCCCTTACTAAGCGAGCGTTTTGACGTTTGATAAAAAGTCACTGATGAACCCCTGACCCAGAAAGAGGGTGTTATAAGTTTGACGTGTGTATCTGTCTGTGGCATCGTAGCTCCTAAACTAATGGACCAATTTTAATTTGGTTTTTTTTTTTGTTTGAAAGGAGGTGGTTTGATCGAGAGTGTTCTTAGCTATAATCGAAGAAAATCGGTTCAGCCGATTGAAAGTTATCAGCTCTTTTCTAGTTTTCTTATAGAGGTTTTTGTTACGGGGGTTTTTTAAATTTTAAGTTATTTGACTAGTAGTTATCATCTCTATACGTGATATCACGATTCATTTGCCGAATTTCGATAGTGGGGCCGAATTCATTAGGAACTCCTACTTCATTGCCAGGACCGGATCTATATAAGGGCTTTTTGGGCTGCAGCCTAGGGCTCTGTGGGTATAAAATGCCCCCAGCCTCCATTTGTTAACGAAATGGACTAATGAATTATTGTAAATTTAAAAAAAAAAAACTGGCCAGGTACGAGTCAGACTCGCGCACCGAGGGTTCCGTACTCGTTACCGTTCCATTATAATATTATGTAGATTAATTCAATTCGTTTTATTATCGTAATGTTATAGTGATCAAATAAAAAAGTTTTTCTTTTCTTACCTTAAATGGCAATAAGTTGATTGTCTAACTAGGCAGGGCCCCAATTAATATTAGCCCAGGGCCCAACAAACCCACGGTCCGTCCCTGTTGATTGCGTTAACTAAAGCCAATTGATACACGATCTGACGTATGGCATATTATTGTAAATTGAATACTCGAAAAAAGCAACCGCCGAGTTTCTTGCTGGTTCTTCTCGGTAGGAACGGCATTCCGAACCAGTGATAGATTATTTTGACGATTCAAAAGCACTTGTAAAAGTTTAATTGAATAAAAATATTTTGAATATTTTTTTTTTTGAATTGACGACGTCAGAGCGCCGACACAGACCGATAAATCATTCATCGGGTCAACCGAACGCCGCTGATCGATATACGACTATTTTTGTACTAATCGACATTGACCATAACTTTGTTCTGTCTGTCTGACGTCTAGGTAACATTTATGACCTATTAGAATCAACATTCTAGATGATGGTCGCGACTTCGTCCACTTGTATTTATTAGGGTTCCGTACCTCAAAAGGATCCCGTATAGGATCACTTTATTGTCTGTCTGTCTGTCCGTCTGTCAAGAAAACCTATAGGGTACGTCCGGTTGACCTATAATCATGATAGGCAGGTAGGTAGGTCTTATAGCACAAGTAAAGGAAAAAATCCGAAAACCGTGAATTTGTGGTTACATCACAAAAAAAAAAAAATGTTTTTCAATTTTCAAAGTAAGATTACTATACCAAGTGGGGTATAATATGAAAGGGCTTTATCTGTACATTCTAAAACTGATTTATGTTTATGTTTTTATGCATAACAGTTTTTGATGTATCGAAATAAAATGTCGAAAAAAATACCCGAGTACGGAACACTCGGTGCGCGAGTCTGACTCGCACTTGAACGGGGTTTTTTGAAGATTCTGTGGAAGTTTTTCATTTTCTGGGATAAAAAGTAGTTTGCTGCCGTCCAGGTTCTTAGCTTTATCCATGAAAAAAAATGAAAGAAAAAGGGAATGAAAAAAATGAAGCGTAGTGTGGGATGCCCTCCAGCACGATGGACCGACGATATAAAGCGTCTGGCGGGAAGTGGCTGGATGAGGAAGGCTCAGGACCGGGTGTGGCGTTGCTCTATAGGGAAGGCCTATGTCCAACAGTGCACATCCACAGGCTGATGATGATGATGATGATGATGATGAAAAAAATATTTATCAAATCCAACCTGAGCGAAGCTGGGCGGTTCAGCTTGTTAATGACATTAGTAAGGTGCTTGTGTCTACTGACAGTTTGTTGGTTTGTATACTTCAAATGCGAGTTATTTAGAATTATCCTACCTTATCTCAAAAACGATATCAGTGCTAGACAATCAAAGAACTTTTGTTTCATATATGTATTAGATGCGTGTTTATTATTATAAACAGCGATAAAGGCAGTCCTAAACAAAGATTGAAACTGTAAGCAATCCAATGAATAATACATATTGTCTATTGGTATAATAACCTAAGGCTTTTTAAGTGATACCACAAGTGTAAGTTAAAAATTTATAACACCCCCGACAAGTAAAGGTTACAGTAACTAGAAAAGAGCTGATAACTTTCAAACGGCTGAACCGATTTTCTTGGATTATATCTAAGAACACTCTCGATTAAGCCACCTTTCAAACAAAAAAAAAACTAAATTAAAATCGGTTTCTTTCGTTTATGAGCTACGATGCCACAGGCAGATACACAGATACACACGTCAAACTTATAACACCCCTCTTTTTGGGTCGGGGGTTAAAAACAGCGATAAAGGCAGTAACAAACAAAGGCTGAAACTGTAAGCAATACAATGGATAATATTGTCTATTGGTATAATAACCTAAGGCTTTATAAGTGATACCAAAAGTAGAACTATTAAGTAGATACTTTAGAATCGGTATAGACCTAACTAGCCGATGCCCGCGACTTCGCTCGCGTGGAATTCGGCTTTTCGAAATTCCGTGGGAACTCTTTGATTTTCCGGGATAGAAAGTAGCTTATGTGCTAATCCAGAATATTATCTATCTCCATTCCAAATTTTAGCCAAATCCGTCTAGTGGTTTTTGCGTGAAGGAGTAACAAACATACACACACACACACACACACATACAAACTTTCGCCTTGTATAATATTAGTGTGATTCGGAATGGAGGCAGTGCACAAGCGTTTTCCAAGCCCTAGTGCACACGTGATTGGAAAACCTGTATAATATCGTCACGTTCAATCGCACGTGCCTTGTGGGAAGCCTGTGGGGCACGTCTTATTCAATACAACTAGTTAATTGGATCAAATTATCGAATTCCATAGTAAGTGATGAAGATTTAGGATCTTTTGTTCTAGATTAGCATATGAAAATTATTATGACGAGAAATCGATGATATTAGGTACCAATATTAAGTAAAAACCGGCCAAGTGCGAGTCAGACTCGCGCACCGAGGGTTCTGTGCTCTGGTATTTGTTCAGACATTTTGCAGGATAAATCAAAAACTTATTATGCATAAAAATAAATAAAAATCTGTTTTAGAATGTACAGGTAAAGCCTTTTCATATGATACCCCACTTGGTATAGTTATCTTTCTTTGAAAATTGAAACACATATTTTTTCTTGCGATGTAACCACAAATTCACGGTTCTCGGGCTTTTCTTTGTTTGTGCTATAAGACCTAACTACCTGCCAAATTTCATGATTCTAGGTCAACGGGAAGTACCCTATAGGTTTTCTTGACAGACAGACAATAAAGTGATCCTTAAGGGTTCCGTTTTTCCTTTTGGGGTACGGAACCCTTAAAATCACGATCAAGTATACCTTCAAGTTTGCAGCCAACTTGAAGCGACGACGACCAGTCTTCTGGACTTAAGACTAAGGGTGAGATCTATAGGGCGCGCTCTGCCTTTGCTTACACTTAAGACAGAGTTAAAACGAGACAGAGCTATATCTCTCACATAAATCTGTCTCGTTTTAACTCAATCTTAAGTCAGAGCAAAGTCAAAGTGCGCTTTATAGATTTCAGCCTAAGACTTCTGGACGCCTTCAAGTCCTTTAGGAGAACATTTACCTGATCCAGGTCAATCGGGCGCGAGGGTGGCGGCGGCTTCAGCGCGTTGGAGCTGGTGGAACTCATCTTGTCACTCATGTATTGCACCGCGGCCCGACGCTCATATACGATTCCACTACGTCACTTGATTACATCAACTATACCTTCAGGTTTGCAGCCGACTTGAAGCGACGACGTCCAGTCTTCTGGACTTAAGACTAAGGGTGAGATCTATAGAGCGCGCTCTGCCTTTGCTTACACTTAAGACAGAGTTAAAACGAGACAGAGCTATATCTCTCACATAAATCTGTCTCGTTTTAACTCAATCTTAAGTCAGAGCAAAGTCAAAGTGCGCTTTATAGATTTCAGCCTAAGACTTCTGGACGCCTTCA
The DNA here is from genome assembly GCF_905333055.1 of Maniola jurtina. NCBI lineage: Eukaryota > Metazoa > Arthropoda > Insecta > Lepidoptera > Nymphalidae > Maniola > Maniola jurtina. Next base: position 3,428,741 of record NC_060055.1, on the reverse strand, counting down.
AGTCCTTTAGGAGAACATTTACCTGATCCAGGTCAATCGGGCGCGAGGGTGGCGGCGGCTTCAGCGCGTTGGAGCTGGTGGAACTCATCTTGTCACTCATGTATTGCACCGCGGCCCGACGCTCATATACGATTCAACTACGTCACTTGATGCACGGCAGTTGTTATTTACAATAACATAGTTTGTTGCTAGATTCTGTTGAGGGCACGGTTGCTTTGTTGATGTCTGGTTTCTGGAACAAAGGAAAATATACTTTATTAGCCGATGCCCGCGACTTTGTTCGCGTGGATGTAGATTTTTATTAAATCCAGTGGGAACTCTTCGATTTTCCGTGATAAAAAGTAGCCTATGTGCTAATCCAGGGTATAATCTATCTCCATTCTAAATTTCAGCCATATCCGTCCAGTAGTTTTTGCGTGAAGGAGTAACAAACATACACACACACATACAAACTTTCTCCTTTAATATTAGTGTGTAGTGTGATGTGAAGTGTGATTATACAACTTAAGTACTAGACGATGCCTAGGATTTAGTTCCTAGGGTTTGAGCCTTGAGATTTTTTAAAAGATCCTGTGGGAACTGTCTAGTTTCCCAAGATGCAAAGAAGCCTATGTCATTCCCCAGGTCTTTAACTATATATCCATGCAAAACATGCATGTCTAAATAAAATAATTTAAAACAAATAACAAGAAATGTTTCACTTCTGACAAATGATATAATTTTTTACAGTATTTCACACTTTACACTTAGTAGTTATTTCAATTTTTAGGGATCTGTAGCAAAACAAGGAACCTGAAAGGCCGACTTTCAAGTTAGTAGTTTTTTTATTATTATTCAGGTACAAGTTAGCCCTTGACTGCAATCTCACCTAATGGGAAGTGATGATGTAGTTTAAGAAGTAACGTGGAATTGGTATAGCAATTTTTATTAAACCCGGTATGGGTTTGTGTTTTGGTTGTTGGTTTCTGCGCTACACAACACTGCATCGTACCGGAGAGCTAAATCGCTTGGAGGCACGACTTTGCCGGTAGGGTTGTAACTAGCCATGCCCAAAGCCTTCCAACACACCAGACCAGAGGTTTAGTAATTACTAGCTGACGCCCGCGACTTCGTCCGCGTGGATTTAGGTTTTTCGAAATCCCGTAGGAACTCTATGGTTTTCCGGGATAAAAAGTAGCCTATGTGCTAATCCAGGATATTATCTATCTCCATTCTAAATTTCAGCCCAATCCGTCCAGTAGTTTTTGCGTGAAGGAGTAACAAACATACACACACACACACACTCACACACACACACATACAAACTTTCTCCTTTATAATATTAGTGTGAAGTGTGATTACATTCCAAAGATCTCCCAGGAATCGAACCCGGGACCTCACACTAATAAGACCCCAGCCCTTACTACTGTGCCAGGGAGGTTGTCAGCTAACCCTACAGAACCCTACTTTAAACATGTTATGACACACACTTGGCCAGTTTTTTTCAGTGAAAGTTTACACAATAATTACTTCATTATAACCAATAAGTCATTGTGATAAAGTAATAAGGAAAATGTTGCAATTGTTAATTACTTGAGTACTTATCAATTGGCACATCATGTTATATATAACTGTCTTATACTATTGCATACCTGCAGGGTGCAGTAGAAGTGGAACGAAACAGTTTTTAGTTTTAACTTTGTCATTATAAACCCACAATAAACCCATCGCCAGGCCACTACTGAGAACTGTCTCCTCTCAAAATGAGAAGGGTTTAGGCCATATCAACAAGTGATATTCAAAAAGTGTACAATGTTACTTATCCATACTTATATACTAGTATTATTTAAAATATAATTGTGAATGTGTGTCTGTCTGTCTGCTACATTTTCACAGCCCAACTGCTGAACCGATTTTAATAAAATTTGATAAAGTCTTGGGATACATCCCAGGGAAAGACATAGGTGTTTTATCCCGGTAAATTAAAGAGTCTGTATGGGATTTAAAAAAACTTCCACGCGGGCAAAGTGGGCATCCTCTAGTTTTGAATAAAATATGATCTGACTTTGACTTTGAAAGGCTTTTATAAACAAACTCAATGTTTTAAAAACCTGTTATTTTCAAGAGTTCAATAACTTTGTGTACCTAGTAAGATAAATTATAAGTTATTCAAGGTGCTTTAAAAAGGATATGTAAAAAAATACTTCCTTACTTCAACCAACATTCAAGGATGTTATTTAACTGATATTAAAGATTTATGGTTCAACTGTTTAGCTTATGACCTCACTAAAACGTCTTTAGAAGGTAAAAGACCATGGGGTTTTATTCCTGATAGTGGCAAAGCAGGAACTTATAGTATGTATTATGATTTATGAGCTGATACCTGGGACTTCATTCACATGGATTTAGGTGTTAAACCCTGTGGGAACTGTTTGATTTTCCAGCATAAAAACTAGCCTATGTCACTCTCCAGGTCTTTAACTAAGCCCATGCAAAAAATCACTTCAATCTGATGCTCTGTTGCTATGTGATTGAAGGACAAAACAACAAATACTTTCACATGTAGATAATAATCCATACTAATATTATGAAGGTGTGTACTGACACCTATTCATGGCTCATCAGCATTAAAAAAACATTAGGCATATGGGTTTTTGTATAGCATGGATGTGCAGTCAGTATTCTTAGCATCATTCTACGCAGGCATGATTTTTACAGCAAGTAATTAGATTAGACTAAGTTATAATGTAACATTTTTAGTTCCATTAAAAAAAAATGGAGTTAATAAACATTTGACTCAACTCTATATGTGTGACACTTACAATTCTTGTAGGAATATCACAGTAATATAGTATAAAACGTAATAAAACGTAATATAAAACGTAATAATGTAGTAAAATTTTTGTTTTTGTTTTTGCTTTATTATTTATGTAATTTACCTATTTTCTGTTTTTTTCCTATGTACCTTCTTATACCCGGCTATTATGTGTTTTAATTTTGTGATAACTTTTCGTTGGAGACTGTTGTGGTGTGTGTGCTTTGTATTTGTGCTGCCTTTTGTTTATTTTTAATACTGTTTGTCTCCATAAAAAATAAAAAAATATGTGATATACATAATAAAAATTAAATTAAACTAAGTGAGTAAATAAAAATAAACTGTATTTATAAAATAAACTCTTTGTTTCTATTATCAAATCACTTGCACTATTACACAAGTCTAAAATTAAACTATGTCAAGAGAACAATCGAAACCTAACTGCATTTCTAACAAAAACTGGCTCAACAACAGTTAAGACCATTCAAGCATGAACTGTGGTATTAACATATTGGCTTCGACAGTTGTCTGGTGAAAAAAGTAAAACATTTTCGTCACCTAACTTTCTAAGTAACCCTCTTTGAAAACCACCATAATACTTGGCAAAACTGCAGGAAAACGGATAATTATGCGTAATAATCCGTCTAATCTACAGAAAAAGTAAAAGTATCACAAAGGAATCAGGATTTTGCAACGAGCAAGGGCAAATTATCGTGTTTTTTTTTCATACTTCCTTTACCCATCTACGACTTACCTTTTGGACGACTTAACAAAATAATAACATGGCACCGTTTTGAACACTAAATTAAATACTTAAACTAAAGATTTCACGAATAAAAAAATGGTAAAATACACTGATTTCATCACTTAAACGAATATTCAATACATATGTTTGTACATCACCTGGATTTAACTGTCAATTGACAGATATAACACTACAAAATGAAAATCAACCACCAACCACTTACTATTTTCATAAGTTATGTACATTTTAAATTAGTATCATTATACTTACGTAGCGAGCACTCTTTTTTACACTGTCATCGACCACATTTTACTTTGATATTTTTAACACTGCACAAAACAGTAACACGTAAAAACCACTCCATACAATATCTTACAACTTTTTGTTAATTAAATAGATCTCATAGCTGCGAAATAAAGTTTTATTAGGCCCTGAATCTATTAATTATTTTACGATTCACGCAGTCACTTCTTCAAATGAAAAGACATCCGAGAAAGAGCAAGAACTAGAGCATTTCTCTGTGAGAAACTGAGACAGCGATATTGATCAATAGTTGTTGTCAATAGATACTAGATGTCGCTAGTCTATAAGGTAGCGTTCAATTTAATTTTTATTTTAACCATGCCTGCGGTAATAATTCCGGAACATGTAAAGGACAGTTAACAGCAAGAAAAAAAAAACAAATTGTCTATGTAAGCAATGGCCGACTAAATTGACAGATGACATTTCAATTGTCCACAGACCAATAACATATAGGATAGGAGGACTTCGTCTGCGATGGCGTTTGCTGGCGCGCGTGCTGTGCTTGTTTGGAGTGTTTTTTTTGTTAAGAGTGGCTGGTTTTTGTGTTAGTTGGTGTTTTTTGGTGGTGGAACTGACTGGGAAGCGCTCTAAGGGGGCGCCGCGCGTATGTTGGCGGGCGCCGGCGCAGACGGAGTCCATACTTGTATAAATTCAATAACTTGAAAATATCACAAACTTGACATTGGCTAATCAGAGTAAAGCCAGATTTAAAGAAAAAAAAAAAAAAAAAAAAAAAAGGATAGGAGGTCAATTGTCAACAACAGGGGGGTGAAACTTCCATAGAACCCACTTTATTAAAATAAATGTATGGAAATTAGCGCCAGCTATAGGACATGTTTCTAAAACTAATTCAAAAATAGTTCTCAGGTTTCTAATAGATGGAGACACCTTGCATCTACTCGACGTATGTACTACGTCGAGTGTTTAAAGTTAAAACACTCGACGTACGTATGTTTCGCAACAGAATAAATTTTTAACGTTAAAGATATTTTATTCTGTTTGGCGGATTAGAGCAAAGAATATTAATTTTTCTTTATTATACTATAATAGTAAAAGTTCAAAACCTGGGTCTATACGTATAATTTATGTTCAAAACTAGTACAGCTCCATCTAGCGAGAGGTCTAGCGCCAATTGACGCTAGCGCCATCTATAGTTTGCGTTTTGAATTTCTGAAAAATTACAACATAGAGTTGCATATCTATATCTGGTCTATACGTATAATTTATGGTCAACAAAAGTTTGCGAATCGCATTGTTGTTATTTTTAATTTTAAACTAATTCATTAATTTTTTAACAAAACATCTACCAAAACTGGTGCTAAATATCCCAGGGACGATAAGTTACAATGTGCTACGTAATTATTACCGGTCGCAGCCTAGCATGGCTGCTGTTGAGTTTGGTTGCGTTTATGCTAATTTTAACCGGTATCATGACGCCAAAGTGGCTTTTAGGGCAGCCCGTTGTATTAAATGAGAAGAATGTCACTAAATTCTACGTCCCAAGCGTTGGGATATACAATAGGTTTGTGTTTTTATTGACGTTTTACTGGTAGTACACAGAACATTACTTCATTGTTGGAAGGACTAGCTGGTAGGGCTGGTGTTACAAAATGCTTATTGGTGTTAGAACTAAGCCTTATCGTCTTAAGACACCTACCTCTGGCAGTATAGTCGTTGCACGGATATCCATGCCGCCGCATGTGAACTTTTACCTTAAGAACCTTCCCACAAGTCCCAACAACAACTGTACAAAAGTTCAATTCATTTAGTTGATAGATATGCAAGCGCAGAGGTACTGAATACTTATATCAAATGTTTCGATAATGAAGTTTTTACACAGATTTTTATAAACCTTATTGAAAAATTAAGTCTTTTTACACTACTAACTCTAAAAAGAAGTGCAATGTTTTCAGGATTCATGTATTTTATGTAAGTGAATTTCTTTATCCCATCATAACTTCTAAATTCCTGAACGGATTTGGGTGTATGTGGTATCATAAGAATCCTTACATCGTCCCGAGTGAGACTGACTATATTTTTTTTTTAAATACATAAGTATGGCTTCAGTTTAAAATGTGTAAATTTTTACATTAATTTGATTTCTGGCCGTGCAGTGTTCTTAATCTTTTTTTAAATTATGACTTGTTAATGAATTACAGATGTATACGTATGAGACATGACCATTACAACTGCGCTCCATTCTCGCTGTATGGACTGGCTACAGATTCTGAGGTGTACCCTAAGCCATGGAAGGCGGCTTTGTTCTTCTTGTCTTTATGTAAGTGCAGTATTTTAGACTTAGATCTTTGTATGAAGTATTTTGCTAAAGCTATAGCGCCGGCCACACAAGGCTGCGTATGCGTCGCGTAAGCGTAGTCGTAGGACGTAGCATTGTGTTGTAATGTATGGAACTGTATGAGATATGGCATACCACTTGCATGGCGTGAACATTCGCGTAGACGTAATGCGTGCAGTTATTCACGCGCGTCACAAGCAAATGTCACGTATACGTGCGCGCGTGTCCCAGACTAGGACGCAGATAGTAGTTAAAGGCCGATTCACACCAATTACGTACACGTGACACGTGCGTAGTGACGCGCGTAAACCCCTAACACACCGGGTTACGCATACGTCCACGCATTACGCAAGTGGTGTGCCCTGTTTCGTACAGTTCCATACATTACAACAATGGTACGCGCTATGTCTACTCTCTGGGCTGGCTTCCGCATTTAAACGTTTCTGTCTGTTGTGGGTGCATTGCCCTTCACAAAGTCTTCATTCCAGTTATCCAAGCTTACTCCAGAAGCCAGTAGACCACCCAGATACAAAGGGCTTCATGGAGTGAGGTGTGGGATCTCAAATGGCACTCACCTCTCTTTAGAATAGAATAGAATAGAATAGATTTTTATTCAGAGACTTTTACAAGTGTTTTTGAATTGTCAAAATAATTTACCACTAGTTCGGAATGCCGTTCCTATGGAGAAGAACCAGCAAAAAACTCGGCGGTTGCTCTTTTCAACTGTTCAATTTACAATAATATGCCATACTATACAAGCAATTGAAGAAGAATTAGATATGTATAAATTCATGTTTGGTACCTGTTTCTAGGTGCAGCTATACAATTCGCAACAGTATTAGCAGGTGTTATGGCGTGCTGCGTCCAGTCTGTTTTTAAGAAAAGTGTTATTTCACTGGCGGGTGCTACACAGGCTTTGGGAGGTTAGTAAAACACAGATTGTTGACAGACAGACAGTTGGGATGTAGTTGAAATAACTGCAAAGTAACTGTCAACTGCCTGCACAGTCGTTGGCTGCTTAATTTATAACAAGGATCAGAATGTGGCAATTAGATAGCTTTTATGACATAAACATCTGCTAACATAGTGTTGAAAATTCAACACTATTATGGTTATATTATGGGTTGGTTAGGGTTAGATTATGGGGGGGGGGGAGTAAACCGGTAAGGGGGTAAGGGGATTTGTGATTTGTGTAGTTCATGTGGACGAAATCGCGGACATATACAATACTAGTTCTTTGATAGTAGACAACCCTAAGTCCTAACATGGTCGGAAAGGTTATGAGCTAGTATAGATGGAGAGGCAACTTCTTGGTCAATATAGCGGTAGGTTTTTTTTTTTTTATTAACTATCAAATATTGAATGTTTCACAATCTGCTTTTAACATGGTAATCTGGTGTTTGACAACTAGTCAAATCAGTATCTTTTATCGAACGTCAAAACGCGCGCTTAGTATGCCAGCTTCTATGAAATATTGGCATGTGACGTCACAAAGATTTGATGTGCTTTTTTAGATCAGTCGATAATTTAAAATTGTTATTACACTTAAAACTAACAAAGGACGTTAATTTTTTGAATACCCTCTAAGTCTAAGAAATAAATTATTTTTAACATAGGCAAATACCCTGTAATTAGTGTATTATTATCTATACTTCTATACTAATATTATAAAGAGGAAACCTTTGTATTTTTGTATGTTTGTATTGAAAGGCTCAAAAACTACTAGACCGATTTCAAAATTTCTTTTACCATTACTTAGAAGGATTCTTCCGAATCCGTATAGGCTATATTTTATCCCGGAAAATAGATAGGATTTTTCGTGGTAGTGTCCACCCGTCGGGGCGGGTCGCTAGTTATTTATATGATCTTTTGGAGTGAACCTTTTTAACTGTACTACTATGTATTCTGAGGTTATGCTTGTAGTATATCATTAGTACTTATTGCTGTTTTTATCTCCAGGTTTCTTTGGCGTGCTAGGCTTGCTCCTATATCCCTGGGGTTGGGGATCATCCAGGGTCAAGCGTCTGTGTGGAGAGTACTCCGAACCTTACATTCCTGGAGAATGTTCTATTGGTAGGTACATTTTATTTTATGAATAGCACATTTTGATTATAACCCAATTTTTAAACTAAATATACCATAGTTTTTGATATATATTTAATCACTCATGTCTGAGAACATGCCCCTGGTAACTGAATGGATTAGTATAAATAATTCACTAAAAATATTCATACTCACTTCGCTCACTCTTGATAACTAGATGATACCCGCGACTTCGTCCGCGTGGATTTAGGTTTTTCTTAAACCCTGTGGGAACTCTTTGATTTTCCGGGATAAAAAGTTGCCTACATCATTTTCCGGGTTGCAAGCTATTGCTGTACGAAATTTCATATAAATCAGTTAAACAGATGGGCTTTTAAGAATACAGTGGGAACTCTTTGATTTTCCGGGATAAAAAGTAGCCTATGTCTGTCCCCGGTATGTAAGCGAACTCTGTACCTTTCTTCAAAATCGGTTAAACTGTTGGGCTGTGAAAAGCTAGCAGACAGACAGACAGATAGCGAGACACACTTTCGCATTTATAATATTAGTATGGATCACTCATGTCTGAGAACATGCCCTAGATAACTGACTGGATTAGTATGGATATTTCAATAAAAAATATTCATGCTCACTTCGCTCGTGTGAGCGAATTTTATTGAAATATTTTTATTTTTTTTATTGAATATGTTTATGTCGATGATTGTATAAAGATTCATTCAATTAAAAAAAAATCGTATTTTCCTACAGGATGGGCGCTATTTGTAACAGCTACAGGCATAGCACAGATATTCCTAGCTAGTGCATTGTCAAAAACCGCTGACAAAGCGGCCAATTCCGACAAAGTCCAATTCCAAATGGACGAAGGCAACCAACTGATCTGTATCGCTTGATTACGCCATCTATCGGCCGAAGATTGGAACTTCCTGGTAACATAATAAAATTATAAGAAGATTGCGTAGCACAAATATTCCTAGCTAGTGCATTGTCAAAAACCGCTGACAAAGCGGCCAATTCCGACAAAGTCCAATTCCAAATGGACGAAGGCAACCAACTGATCTGTATCGCTTGATTACGCCATCTATCGGCCGGAGATTGGAACTTCCTGGTAACATAATAAAATTATAAGAAGATTGCGTAGCACAAATATTCCTAGCTAGTGCATTGTCAAAAACCGCTGACAAAGCGGCCAATTCTGACAAAGTCCAGTTCCAAATGGACGAAGGCAACCAACTGATCTGTATCGCTTGATTACGCCATCTATCGGCCGAAGATTGGAACTTCCTGGTAACATAATAAAATTATAAGAAGATTGCGTAGCACAAATATTCCTAGCTAGTGCATTGTCAAAAACCGCTGACAAAGCGGCCAATTCTGACAAAGTCCAATTCCAAATGGACGAAGGCAACCAACTGATCTGTATCGCTTGATTACGCCATCTATCGGCCGAAGATAGGAATTTCCTGGTAACATAATAAAATTATAAGAAGATTGCGTAGCACAAATATTCCTAGCTAGTGCATTGTCAAAAACCGCTGACAAAGCGGCCAATTCCGACAAAGTCCAGTTCCAAATGGATGAAGGCAACCAACTGATCTTGTATCTCTTGATTACGCCATCTATCGGCCGGAGATTAGAACTTTCAAATGACATAATTATAAGAAGATTTGTCACAACTTCTGACAAATAATCTTGAGCTGGCAATTCCATTTCCATTTCACGAATGTAAAGGAAATCTAAACATTCTACAAATTAGAGTGTTAGCTTTATAAATAAAGTCTATACTTTCGTGTTTGCGTCAATATTTTTATACAAAAGTCATTTATTTCAATAATTAATTAACTATTATTAGGGAATAGTATATGTTTTTCATCATACCTATTTGAAAAATGAAAAAAATTGGCATTAGGGGATATCGGGAACCAAATTCTATGTTGTTCTTATGGGAGTTTGAGCTTTTTCTCATCTGATTACTCCGCGCCCTTGCTTTAATATGTTTTATTTTTTTTCTCATAGGCAATGATGAAAAATAGTGTGTATCACTTGGTGTCAAATATTTTGTTTTCGGTCGGCGTACCTATTAAATCCCTTGCTATGCTTAGGATTTAACTTAAGAATCCTTTATTTCGCTCTGAATTCAAAATTACGCCCTAGAGGAACAAAGAATCAATTTGGCCCCTTTTAACACAAATAACTATATCATCTTCCCGTTGGTAGCCATAAACGCCTTAATCAACAAAATCTTATGGATTATCTATTAATTATTAAGTCACACATTCAGGTTATAAGATTTAGAATTTGCATAATATTTTGTTACCTATTATAAATATTTTAGTTTTATCAGAACGGACATGACATAATCAACACTGCCATAATATTAAATTTTAATTTGATATGTACTATAGTCTTAAGGTGCATCCACATTATGTAAAATGTTATATAACTTGTATTGAATAACATGTCTACACTCTTTAACATTGTTATATAACATGATTGCTATCAATGTTACGTATCCATGTTATATAATGTTATTTAGTTTGGACACTCCAATATAATATCACAAATAAAATAAGTCCATTCGCGAATTGTAAACCATAGACTGAAAACTTGACTTCCATATTTTTATTTTTATAATCTGTTTTATAATAATAGTATTAATTGTCTCTGCCTTAGTCACAGATATATCAAAGATATAGAAATTCCTTAATACTCACATAGTAATATAAGTTTTATATTTAGATTATACAATTATACATAATATTACATAATTATATTATGCATAATGACTACTTTTTATACAATAAAAACCTAGTAATTAAGATTTTGTAATAAAAAATTATACACATTAATTAATATAACAGACCGGTGTATAAAAAGTTTTATTCAGAAAGTAATAATACAGATTTTCACAAATGTTAAAAATACTTAAATATAAAAAAATATTATATTTTTATATTTAAGTATTTAAGACCGGTGTATTATATTTTTATCATTGCGGCTCTTAATTATATTTTTTAGATTATTTATAAGAAATATAGACTTTTCAAAAAAATTGGCCAGTGCGCTATTTATTTGGCTTTATATAAAAATCAGTATTATTTTTTATTGGTTCTCGTAACACAATATTTAATGGTTGTTTTTGGAATCTCGAAATTTTGTTACTTATTTTATTGGCTATGTAGTTTAAAGACTAAATCAGTGTTCTTTGTTTTAGTATAATTTAGTGATACTTTTTACAACTAATTTAATTTTTAATTTAGATTTTCTAAGATCTAAAAAAAATTAAGGTAGAAATAACTATTTTCCGTGTGGTATTTTAAATTATACAATTTGGTTAATTTATATTATTCATCATTTTTTCATTGTATAATCCTAATTATACATAAAGTGATGTTAAAAGTCTTATATCGCATTTATTGTGTGCTATTACAGTTTATAATCCTAAACTATTTAACTATCATACAATTTTTACTCGGTCAACTGCTGTATAATTTGTCGCAAAATACTTCAAATGCTGCATTTATTTAAATGTAATATTATACAAAATGTGCCAGTTTAAATAACTTAGACAACATTATATTATAATATTTAATGTGTATAGGATATAGTTTAATCAGTGTGACATTAAGGGCCGATTTTTCAATCGTCAAATAACTTTTATCTGAGGAATAAATTTGAGGGTTTGACAGTTTTTGTATAGAAAATCGGCCAATACGTCTTTATTCAACAGATAAAAGTCATTTGACGATTGAAATTACATTTCAAAAATATACAATTCGTATTTTTTAATATTTTAACTGTTAGCATAATATTTTATACCTTGTACTATTTTTGTCTGTATTTTTAGACATTTTTTTACTATAATATATCAATTATACAAGAACATGTGTTTTTTTTTTAATTGTAAAAAGTAGCCTTTGTCTGTCTGACCGTCTGGTCCATTGATTGCAAGCTATCTCTACCAAACGTCGAAATCGGTTTAATGGATGGGTTGTGAAAAGCTAACAGACAGACAGACAGATACATTTTCGTATTAATTATATTAATATGGAGAATGAATTAAGCTTTCCTTGTGTAAGATTATTTCAAGCGAGTCGTTGGGAGCCGCACAAGTCTTTGTTCATTGACGATTTTTGTAAATAACCGATGCCCAGCAGTGGACGTCCATTGGAAGAAATGGCGTACTAGAGGATGCCCGCGACTTCGTCCGCGTGGATTTAGGTTTTTAAATATCCCGTGAGAACTGTTTGATTTCCCGGGATAAAAAGTTGCCTATGTCAATTACCTGGACGCAAGCTACCTCGGTACCAAACATACAAATCGGTTAAGCGAACGGGTCTATAGGATTCCCGTGGGAACTCTTTGATTTTCCGGGATAAAAAGTAGCCTATGTCCGTCACCGGGATATAGGCTAACCCTGTACCACATTTCGTCAAAATCGGTTAAACTGTCGGGCCGTGAAAAGGTAGCAGACAGACAGACAGACTTTCGCATTTATAAAATTAAGTATGGATTGTGTTCTTATTTCTTAGAATGACTCCATAATTTGAATAAAGTAAGAAACATCGGTTGTGGTACTCCGCCATTTCGAAAATCACAATATGGCCGCCAATTCATTAATTATGCAAACCCCATAGCAATTATATACTACCATCGGCGACTAAGTAGCCATGTTTTACACCAATTACAGGACAAAATGAATAATAACTACCTACCTACTTTATTTAACTACATACTAGGTCATTTTATGTCTTTCTTCTTATAATATTAATTTATAGTCGAAGAGACTGCGTGAAATTTCAGGAGGTAACGGGTAAGAACTGAAAGTGAATAAAAAGAGACTTTTTAACCTCCGACCAAAAAAGAGGGGTGTTATAAGTTTGACGCGCGTATCTGTGTATCTGTCTGTGGCATCGTAGCCCCTAAACTAATGAACCGATTTTAATTTAGTTTCTTATTTGAAAGGTGGCTTGATCGAGAGTGTTCTTAGCTATAATTCAAGAAAATCGGTTAAGCCGTTTGAATGTTATCAGCTCTTTTCTAGTTCTTACTGTAACCTTTACTTGTCGGGGGTGTTATAAATGTTTAATTTACACTTGTTATACATTTGTAAATCATCACCGTCATCATAATCAACCGATAGACACCCACTCCAGATAGGTAGGTCTCTTGTAGAGACTTCCACACGCGACGGTCGTGCGCCGCCTAAATCCAGCGGCTCCTAACGACTCATTTGATGTCGCCTAACAAGGCAGTCCAAAATACTTATTTTTTGTCGTTTGGTTGCAATCAAATCTGCTGGCAAGTAACGTGGAATGCACTTGCTTAGAAGATGTTTGTTCAGTCTTGATTTGAAAGTACTCATAGTAAAGGAATACTGAAGCCAGAACTGTATTATATTTCCAAGAGCGAGCGGTACGAATAAGACACGAGGAATTTGCGGTTCGTTGTAGATTTTTAGGGGTTCCGTAGTCCGTACCTCAAAAGGATAAACGGAACCCTTATAGGATCACTTTGTTGTCTGTCTGTCTGTCCGTCCGTCTGTCCGTCCGTCGTGTCTGTCAAGAAACCTATAGGATACTTGCCGTTGACGTAGAATCATGAAATTTAACAGATAGGTAGGTCTTATCTTATAGCACAACTAAAGGAATAAATCCGAAAACCGTGAATTTGTGCTTACATCTATGGTAGGTGCTCATAGTAAAAGTAGAGGGAAAACTGAAGTCTGAATTGACCAGAGTGTACTTTATATCTTAGCGGTTAGAATAAGACATGACGAAGCTCAATATTGTAGATTTTCCAAAATCGACCAGCATGTAAGCAGGTGGGTTTTTATCCTTTTTAGCTCTTAGGTAACTACCTCTTCAAAGTCTCCACCAGTGCTTGGTCTATTTTATTAGATAATTCCACGTTGTCTACCTTGTTATACAATATGACATTATATGTCGCCGTTTTCATATTATTTATAGAAGAAAGCTACAGGGTTATAAAGGAATTACCTACCTACTTACTTAATTGAAAGAAAATTAGAAATTTACTTTAATATTGACAAAATGACAGGGTGATTTTATGATTTTAACTTGATATCTACCATATTATATCTACATAGATAATAATAATATATTCTACATAGATATTTTATATCTTTGTTAGGTGATGCCCGCGACTTCGCCCGCGTGGATTTAGGTTTTTCGAAATCCCGTGGGAACTCTTTGATTTTCCGGTATAAAATGTAGCCTATGTGCTAATCCAGGATATTATCTATCTCCATTCCAAATTTCAGCCAAATCCGTCTAGTAGTTTTTGCGTGAAGGAGTAACAAACATACACACAACATATACACAAACTTTCGCCTTTATAATATTATATTAGGTGATGTGATTAGGTGTTGCCCGCGATTTCTATTGCATAGATAACTACCTAAGTAAGTATAAGGTTTTAGGACTACCTACCGAGGCCTATGTCACTCTCCAGATTTGGATTCAGGCTCTATAAACAGACTTTTAAATTCAAATTCAAAATATTTTTATTCAATTAGACTTTTACAAGTTCATTTAAATCGTCAAAAGCATCTACCACTGGTTCGGAATGCCTTTCCTACCGAGAAGAATCAGCAAGAAGCTCGGCGGTTGCTCTTTTCAAAGATTTGATAATATACAATATTATGCCATGTATAAAAGCAATCGAGTTCTCGCGCATTGCTGGAGCGAGCTGCAGGTCAAATCCACGCTCTTTTATCATTTAAATAATCTTCAAAAGTATAATCTAATCATTAAAAGTATAATATGTATAAAATGTTTAAAGCTCAGAAAAAGTTTTCCGAACTAAAAATACCAATTACTTACTTACTTACCACTGGGTAAGTTATTATTATACTACTTATTCTACTACTTATTCAGTTATAAGAAAGACCTAGTTATGTAGGTTGGTGAAATAGAACCTAGCTTCGGACCTGGGATTTAAAAAGCTCAACAGTTTTGCATCAGCTGTCGGGAAAACGTTACTATTCAATATTCATTCATGAACATCGTATTGAGCTATCAAACCACTATCAAACAATTACACACAACCAAAGCCACAACCTGGCCACAGCCCTTCCAAAACCAAAACCAAGGTCAATGGCGAGACGGACTCGCGCACCGAGGGTTCCGTACTCGGGTATTTTTTCCGACATTTTGCACGATAAATCAAAAAACCATTATGCATAAAAATTAAAAACTGTTATACAATGTAGAGGCAACTGGTAAAACCCTTTCATATAATATGATACCCCACTTGGTATAGTTACTTACTTGAAAATTGAATATGTACTTATTTTTGTTCATGAACACATTTAAATTTTTTTCGTGTTGTACTTAACCACAAATTCACGGATTTCGGATTTTTTCCTTTACCTACTTGTGCTATAAGACCTACCTACCTGCCAAACATGATTCTGTGTCAATGGGAAGTACCCTATAGGGCCTATAGGTTTTCTTGACAGACACGATAGACGGACAGGCGGATAGGTTGACAGACAGACATACGGACAGACAGACAGACATCAAAGTGATCCTATAAGGGTTCCGTTTTTCCTTTTAGGTACGGGACCCTTTACAAACAAAACCACAACCTAGCCACAACCCTTCCAAAACCAAAAAGAGGACTAAGTATTATGTTTGATATAGGCTGCATTCACATAGCTTGCAATATGGCGTTAAATCGTGACTCGTGACATGCCACGGCTCGGAGGCGAGACCTAAACGCTATTGGCCGACATCGACATTCGACATGTGTTGCGTACGCGCAGCTTTTTGAGGTATTGACTTAGGTATTGTATGTACAACCTTTGCCCTATTGCATTTTCCTGCCCATCTTACTTTACTTAGGTTAGTTAGGTGATTTTTTGAGATAGGTACCTATTGACCTAGGTATTGTATATAGGCACAGTGATGCCTTTGCGTGAAGAAAATTAAAAGCTAAACTTTTATTCAAATATTTTAATTCCAGAATTAGGTAAATATAATAATAACTGACAATTCTATAAAATAAATTTACTCGTAAATCTAAATTAAAGCTAAATTAAATGTAGGTATACTCCTGAAAAAGCATACAGGTAGGTACAATCGAAGTTTTTGTAGGTAAATGACATGATACTCTCTTGTAGGGACTGCCACACGCTACGGTCAAACCCGTTGGATTCAGGCACCGAAGCCTCCTATCAGTTGCCAATCTAGTCTTCTTAACGCTGCGTTATCCGCATTCTAGGCTAGAATGCTAGAATTTCTAGCATCTTGGGATCCCAATGTCTACCGGTTTTTCGAACTAAGTATATACCCTGCCCATTCCCACTTCAGTTTCACAGCTCGCTGATTCTCCTACGTATTTCTTCGTTTCTAATTTGATCATGTAGAGAATTATAGTTCTCTCCATCGCCCGTTTACTAACTAAGAGTATCAGTTTTCCCCTACAATTTTAATATGACCTTCTAGTCAAGAGTGAATAGGCGTCTTCTAGGCGAGAACGCTTTCTCAGAGTTACTCTGAGCTTTCTTATAAGGCCCATAGTTAGCGACCATGTCTCTGATCCATAATGATTGACAACAGACACTGTTTGAGGTCTAAAGTAAGTAAAACAAGTGTAAATTAAAAAATTTTAACACCCCCGACAAATCATTTTGAAATAAATAATTATGTATATCTAGGCAACGTCCATCTTGACAGCTTGACATTTGTCAATTGACACTTGAGTATTATGAACCTAAGGGTTATCTAACCTTCTTTTCTACAAGAAAACTAGAAAATAGCTGATAACTTTTAAACGGCTGAACCAATTTTTTTGGATTATAGCTAAGAACACTCTCAATCAAGCCACCTTTCAAACAAAAAAACGTAAATTAAAATCGGTTCATTCGTTTAGGCGCTACGATGCCACAGACAGATACACAGATACACAGACACACAGATACACAGATACACACGTCAAACTTATAACACCCTTCTTTTTGGGTCGGGGGTTAATAAGTAATCGTAAAGAATTTATCCAACAAAACGTCCGTTTTTGAAAACGGCCGCGGGCTAAAAATTACGGAATCAAAGGGAAAAATAGAAGTTGTGATTGATGACTCGCAGGAATCGAACCCCCGGGGAAACGTCAGTGATAATCACCGCGCGCGCATGCGTGATTGATTTACGGTGTCTGAGATCCAGAAAAAATGTAGGTTTTTAGGATTTTCATAAGAGTTTATTAAAGGATTTGGCGGTGTTGATCTTAGATTTGTCCAATTGATGACCTTCGGAAAAGCTGCATCAAATTAGATTTTATTAGACACAACGTGGTTGATTTATGGTGTCTGAGATCGAGAAAAAAAATCTAGGTTTTAGGATTTGAGGAGTTTATTGAAGAATTTCTATTCTATTCTAGACTTTCTTCAATCGAAGACCTTCGGAAAAGCTGCATCATATTAGATTTTATTAGACACAACATGGTTGATTTATGGTGTCTGAGATCGAGAAAAAATCTAGGTTTTAGGATTTGAGGAGTTTATTGAAGAATTTCTATTCTATTCTAGACTTCCTTCAATCGAAGACCTTCGGAAAAGCTGCATCATATTAGATTTTATTAGACACAACATGGTTGATTTATGGTGTCTGAGATCGAGAAAAAATCTAGGTTTTAGGATTTGAGGAGTTTATTGAAGAATTTCTATTCTATTCTAGACTTTCTTCAATCGAAGACCTTCGGAAAAGCTGCATCATATAAGATTTTATTAGACACAACATGGTTGATTTATGGTGTCTGAGATCGAGAAAAAATCTAGGTTTTAGGATTTGAGGAGTTTATTGAAGAATTTCTATTCTATTCTATTCTATTTCGCGATGTTGATCTTAGATTTGTCCAATCGATGGCCTTCGGAAAAGCTGCATCAAATTAGGTCCTGGAAAGAAAGAAAATAATATTAATTTGAGGCATATTAATAGGTAGATATACATAGTGTGGACAGTATTTTTTTTTTAAAGAATATTAGCCATGCTAATCATGACTAATACTCCCCTTTCCCCCTCCAATTAAGCGTGAAGCTTGTGCCAGGAGTGCTTGTGCAACGGGTGGGGTTTGAACCGCCAACCTTTCGGAATTGAGTCCGCTCCTCAACCGTTGAGCTATCGAGGCTCTGATAGTCTTGTACAGCAGGGCAACACTTCGCATACCTAGATTGGCCACTCACTAACCTCTAGGTATGGTAATCATATTCTGATGTCACTCACCCTCAGTAATCTCTATGGCTATCATATTCTGACGTATTAGGCGTAGGTATGTATTGTATGTGTGTGTGTGTGTGTGTGTGTGTGTATGTTTGTTACTCCTTCACGCAAAAACTACTGGACGGATTGGGCTGAAATTTAGAATGGAGATAGATTATACCCTGGATTAGCACATAGGCTACTTTTTATCCCGGAAAATCAAGGAGTTCCCACGGGAATTTTAAAAAACCTACATCCACGCGAACGAAGTCGGGGGTATCAGCTAGTATAATATTATAAAGGCGAAAGTTTGTATGTGTGTGTGTGTGTGTGCTGTGTATGTTTGTTACTCCTTCACGCAAAAACTACTGGATGGATTTGGCTGAAATTCGGAATGGAGATAGATAATATCCTGGATTAGCACATAGGCTACTTTTTATCCCGGAAAACCAAAGAGTTCCCACGGGATTTCGAAAAACCTAAATCCACGCGGACGAAGTCGCGAGCGTCAGCTAGTTTCAAATAATCTTCTAAGGCATCTGGCCCCAATGCTCATTCGAAATTTTCACAGTGTACAAATAATAAAAATTTCAAAATGGCCGCCAAGAAACTGAAAACAAATAATAAAAAAGTGCTATTTCTTGAACGATACTACGGAGCAATTCGTTAGCGAGATCGACTCGCACTTGACCGGTTTTTTTACCATAATTAGGTAATTCTTTGTACAGCCACATGGCACCGCGTTGTGCCATGTGGCATTGTTTCGATATAATTGCGTCAAAAACCGTATTATTTTAACCACAGTACTATTCGTACTTTTGTTTTCTTGCCGTTACCTAATTGCCATGTGGAGAAGCGTGGCTTTCCACTAGGAGTACTTATCCAAGGAGCCACGTCATCGTCAACCCCTCGCCGGCTCACTACTAAGCACGGGTCTTGTCTCAGAATGAGTAAGGTTTAGGCCATAGTTCACCACGCTGGCCAAGTGCGGATTGGCAGACTTCACACAGAATTCTCTGGCATACAGGTTTCCCCTCGCGATGTTTTCCTTCACCGTTAGCAAGTGATATTTAGTTTCTTAAAACACGCATCATTCCGAAAGTCGAAAATTATTTATTAAAAAAACAAATACTTAGGTTTAAAAATCATATATCTACTAAAAACCAAAAAAAAAAAAATGTTTTGTGTCAGAATATTAATAAAATCGTATAAATAAAAAAACCCTAATTTAAGCTAGTCTATCACTTAAAGAACCTCGTCATCATTGAGAAACTGTCCAGCAATTTCTATTACAGTCCTCTTGGAAATTGCTGGCGTGCGGCCAGTAAAGATCCAATTACAGCCCTATGTAGTGAAATTATTTCTTCAGTAAAGTAGCGATTTCGGAGCAATTGTGTGCTACTAAAAAAGTGAGTGTGCTACTATGCTAAAAAAGAATGTCTAAACTCTAATGCATTGCTTTTTCTGTCTAAAACCATCTTCGCACTATTGCCTTTCTTATTATATTTGTATAGGTAATGCACATAAGTTGGATGGTATATCGGTAGAAACATTTTAGCGTTTTATAGGTAAGTATATTAGGAGAATGAATCCACAGTTCAGAGCGCTACTCGAATCCATAAATCACAGCAAAGTTTCACAGCTGAATTATAACACCCGGTCGTGGGTTCGATTCCCCGTAATCGTGGCTCGGGGCTACGAATTTATTGCAATTAATCCCCTTTCCACATACCCCTCTTAATGTGTCTGTTTCAAATTTTTTTTTTCAAAATTCCTTTCTACGTTTGGAAATTGCTCTCGTTCTGATTTTTTTTATTTATTGCTTGACTATTGGACTACAGAATCTTTAGTTAGGCAAAATGAGGCAAAGTTTTTTTTCCTAGGCAAAGTTTTTTTATTCAAATACAAGTCAGCCCTTGACTGCAATCTCATCTGGTGGTAAGTGATGATGCAGTCCAAGATGGAAGCGGGCCAACCTGGAAACGGTATGGTAGTTTTTATATAGCAAACACATATATCCCTTTGGTTACACGGTACATTTAACGATAACTAGAAAAGTTAGTTTTAAGGCTCATTGTGGTCAAATAAAAAGGGGTTCTTCTTTTCTCATTTCTTTCTTTTTCCTTCCCTTCTTTCTAAAGTTCCATGTTCAATAATATTTCCTGCAGGCATTTTTTTTTTTCTCTCTCGTCTGGCTTTACAAAGATTAGCCAATGTCAAGTTTGTAGTTTTTTGTAACAAGTTAGTTAAACTATACAAGTATGGACCCCGTCTGTGCCCGCGCTCGCCGACATACGCACGGCACCCCCTTAGAGCGCTTTCCAGTTAGTTTTAACAAAAAAAACACTCCAAAAAGGCAGAGCACGCCCGCCAGCTAACACCAACACAGACGAAGTCCGCAGGCATTCTACACTAGGGTTTCAGAAAGCCAGAGCACTAATCGCTATACCGCAATAGTTTTATCCAACTGTCAATCCTATACCTCTATTTAATTACGAGCGCCGATGCGGTATTGCAGTCCGTCCGTACGTACGACTAATTGCGGAGCGATTGGTTGATTATAGGGGATTGGGTTCCGTGCAGTTCTCACGCCGAGCCTGATATATTGGGGTGAGTCTGTACGCACTAGGATGAGCATAATACCTAGGATTTTACTAAAATTCTCCCAACCGACTTTTGGCTTTGGTGGCCAATCTCTTCTCCCGAACGATGTTTAGCATTGGTGACCAATTTCTTCTCCCGAATGATGTATGACATTGGTGGCCAATCCTTCTCCCGAACGATGTTTAGCATTGGTGACCAATCTCTTCTCCTGGACGGTGTTTGGCATTGGTGGCCAATCTCTTCTCCCGAATGATGTATGGCATTGGTGGCCAATCTCTTCTCCCGAACGATGTTTAGCATTGGTGACCAATCTCTTCTCCTGGACGGTGTTTGGCATTGGTGGCCAATCTCTTCTCCCGATCGATGTTTAGCATTGGTGACCAATCTCTTCTCCTGGACGGTGTTTGGCATTGGTAGCCAATCTCTTCTGCCGAATGATTATGGCATTGGTGGCCAATCTCTTCTCCTGAACGATGTTTGGCATTGGTGGCCAATCTCTTCTCCTGAACGATGTTTGGCATTGGTGGCCAATCTCTACGGATACCAGCCAATCACGCAGGAGATTTAGTGCAAAAGTGTGTGCACTAAATATGGTGCAGGTTCTAGCATTTAGAAGTTATAGTGGAATATAGGAAGTAATACACATACATACTCATGCACATTCATGAAAAAAACGCATTAAGAGAGCGAAAGAGAAGAGAGAGAGTAGAAAAGCAAAAATTGGAAATTGGATAAATCATAGTCACCCTACAAAATCTGGTCGGCCGAAAACGCAACGATTTCAAATGTATGTTATTTTGAAATCGTGAAAATTTTTGATCTTAATAAATTGAAGAGAATATCTCTCTTTTATTTTTCAAATAAATTTTCGTGATGGCAGTTCAAGTGTTCAATATAACAAGTGTAAATTAAAAATTAATAACACCTCCGACAAGTGAAGGTTACAGTAACTAGAAAAAAGCTGATAACTTTCAAACGGCTGAACCGATTTTCGTGGATTATAGCTAAGAACACTCTCGATCAAGCCACCTTTTAAACAAAAAAAAAACTAAATTAAAATGGGTTCATTAGTTTAGGAGCTACGATGCCACAAATTCAAAAATCAAAATCAAAATACCTTCAATTAAACTTTTGTAAGTACTTTTGAATCGTCAAAAGCATCTACCACTGGTTCGGAATGCCTTTCTTACCGAGAAGAACCAGCAAGAAACTCGGCGGTTGCTCTTTTCAAAGATTTGATATACAATATTATGCAATATTAAGCGTACAAACCCAACCGGAAATCGTATCCAGGACTTTAATCACCCAAAGGAGGTTCTTATAAACATTCGACCACGAAGCTTAACTTAAGAATGGCTTATTTAATTTGAAAGCTCTCAAATGCCCTTTTAATTGCTAGCCGTTATAATTATAGGTTCTATTTAAATAATAACTGGTATAGTTAAATCTATTGTGTAAGTAACAGTTTAATTGTTATAATCAGTGTCTGTGGCTTCTGAAACGGGAGATATGAGTTTAGAAAGTTGTTTGATTAGAAGATTTGTTCTTAGTTCATATATACAAGTTAGCCCTTGACTGCAATCTCACCTGGTGGTAAGTGATGATGCAGTCTAAGATGGGAGCGGGCTAAACTGGAAGAGCTATGGCAGTTTCCCCATATCCCTTTGGTTTCTACACGACATCGTATCGGAACGTTAAATCACCTGGCGGCACGGCTTTGCCGGTAGGGTGGTAACTAGCCACGGCCGAAGCCCCACCAGACCACACCCGAGGTTTAGATATTATAATATTCCAAACCCCTGCTGGGAATCCTATCCATCCTTCCATCTAACCTAACTATAATACAATCTTTAAAACAAGAGTGAATAGACACCTTCTAGGTAAACGCGTCCCATCTTAGACCACATACTCACTTTCCATCAGGTGTGATTGTGGTCAAGCGCTTGCCTATAGTGAATTAAAAAAAAGATACTTAATAGCGTAAGTCTGAAATGTAAGTTCAACTTAGAAAATGTAGTTGCAAATTGGGACCATCTTGCGTCAAAGACATCTTTCCCTGAAATGTAAGTTTAAATATAGGTACTTACTTAGTTTGCAAGTTGCAACCAGTTTGCGTCAAAGACATTTAAGTACTAGAGGATACCCGCGACTTCGTTTGCGTGGATTTAGGTTTTCAAAGATCCCGTGGGAACTGTTTAATTTTCCGGGATAAAAAGTTGTCTATGTCAATTACAGGGACGCAAGCTATCTCGGTATCAAACATACAAATCGGTTAAGCGGATGGGTCTTTAGGAATCCCGTGGGAACTTTTTGATTTTCCAGTATAAAAACCCGATATGTCCGTCCCCGGGATATAAGCTAACCCTGTACCTTTCGTCAGAATCGGTTAAACTGTTGGGCCATGAAAAGGTAGCGGACAGACAGATAGACACACTTTCGCATTCATAATATTAAGTACAAGCGGATGAGTTTTTAGGTATCCCGCGGGAACTGTTCGTTTTTCGGGATAAAAAGTAGCCTATGTCCTTCCCCGGAATGTATCCTAAGTCTGTACAAAATTTCATTAAAATCGGTTCAGCGGTTGAGCCGTGAAAGCGTAGCAGACAGACAGACAGACAGAAAGACACACTTTCGCATTAATAATATTAGTTTGGATGTCTTGCGTAGATAGATAGGTAGGTAGTAGCCATGGTATATCGCGTGTGTGAGATTTTGGGTTATAGAGTGGGCTTAAATGATGACTAATAAAAGTTATCATCTGTCTTTTATTTAAACTTGTAGGTAGCTATGATTTTGTCAGGTAAAGCCTAAATGTTAAATCATTTAACAATTAAAATCAAGCAAAGCAACTACTGTATTATTTAGTAAAAGTAAGAATCCTAAACTGTTTTCTAAAATTAAATAAGTTAAAAACCTAATCTATACTTTCACTTCAATAGATAAAGTTAATTAATTACCAAGAGAGGGTAGGTAGTAAACACATAAGTAAAACAAACCAAGCTGAATATTTAATATTTATTTATAATAATGTTTATTCAGATATCTTTCTCACTTTAATCTTTATAGATCTATCTGTATTTTATTGTATTGTTCAGCATAGATCTATTTATTTAAAGATGACTCTACCGCCCGTTTCGCAAAGGTGTTTAGTCGTGGAGAAGAAAGGGCAAAGAAACTCCACGACACACGTCCTTTAAAACCCATTACAACATACAATAAATAGTAGATATTTGTTAATTATATTAATTATAATAAAATATAAGAATACTTAACTTTGGTATAGTCTGCCGCCCTTGTTTGCTTCTGGCGTCAAGAACTTCACCGTTTGAACCAGACTGACTTTACTATTTGAATTATAACACAAGAATGACGTAGACTGAATTAATACACAAGAATGTCGTAGACTGAATTACTACACAAGAATATCGTAGACTGAATTATTACACAAGAATGACGTAGACTGAATTATGACACCAGAATGACGTAGACTGAATTATTATACAAGAATATCGTAGACTGAATTATTACACAAGAATGACGTAGACTGAATTATGACACCAGAATGACCCCCTCCGTCGAGGTAAGGGTCCTTTTATAAACTCTGCCATCGCAAACAAGGCGGGAATCCACTGTGTCGTCCATCTTAATCTTTATTTAAAGGTTGGTACAATGTACCAACCTAACACAATATTTAATTTAACATAATAATATTATTAGTAACACATATTTATGGTATACATATTGTTAATTTGACAACAATAATTAATTACATAATAAATTGATGGTTTACATATTATTTCACATAATAACTATTGACAACTGTATATTAAATCCAGTGGTATCATGTCAACCCTAGTATAGTGACAGTATTTAATTTACAATAAATAATAAGTGACATGTATTTATAATTAACATCATAATATTTTAGATATTCTCTTATTCCTTGTTTTACATAATAACAATTGACTACTGTATGTTATATGTTAAATCCAGTAGTATCATGTCAATCTTAGTATATTGAAAGTATTTATTTTATAATAAATATTTAGTGATATGTATTGATAATTTGCATCTTAATATTTTACATATTGTCATATTCCTAGATACCAAATTAAACGATGATGAATAATATAAGACATTATAACAATATCATACTCCTGTTAGATGGCAGCACATTGGCAGTGAAACTGTCGCGGAACAATAATATTTCCGTTTAAAATATTAATTCAGAATCCAAGTTTATGATTGGGTCAATTTTAGCATAATAAATATCGACTCTAGCATCATAAAATTATCTTAATATGACACGGCCAGACTGACAAGTACTTCGCTCCCGAAGTACATAGGGAAAGATAAATTTTATCATATTAACACAAACGTCATTCTGAGATGACATAGATAAATTTTAGCAAAAATATAGACACAAAAATCATTTTGATTGACACGTAATACTGGCAAGTACTTTGGTCTCGAAGTACACAGAGACAGAGAAATTTTAGCATAGAAATAAAAGTCATCCTGAGATGACAGATAAATTAAAGCATAAATATAGACCTTACATACATAGGGACAGAGAAAGAAAAGAAAAAAAATGTACCTAGCTAAATGCAAAAAAAATATATCTGTAAGCTAAAAAAGATCTATAAGCTAACAGCTAAACTATCAGTTACTGACCCGCTCTCGGTCCTCCCACCTGCTGTGCGTGAAGATCTAGACCGAGTGGGGCAGTAACCCAGCAGACTCTTGCCTCCGGCCTTTATTGCAGGGTACCTATTCCCCTGCTGGTGGGACATAACGGCAAAGCAACAGGGCAGGGCACCAGCAGCCTAACAGTCCCTAACTGGCTGCGTCCCCCATAAATGGGTCTTGTACTAGACTCTTGCCTAGTACAATTGTACTAGCACCGTCCGAACAAGTCGTCTAACATTACTAGTCCAATGTAATATTATATATAAATTTTATTATTATTATAAATTATTATTATAAGTTTTTTTTTTTTGCATTAGTACTAGTAATGATTAGTGCCGGCAGCCCTAACTAACTGGCCTAACTGCTGCCGTCCCCCATAAATGGGTCTTGTACTAGACTGTCGTCTAGGCGTCTAGCACTAGCACCGTCCGAACAAGTCGTCTAACATTACTAGACCAATAAAATATTCATTTTTTTTTAACATTAGTACTAGTAATGATTAGTGCCAGGCAGCCTAACTACCCTACCTAACTGTCTGCCAGCCCCATAAATGGGTTTTGTACCAGTGGACAAATACTAGATCTAGATTGCCAGGGGCAGCTGGTCTAGCATTGTCCGCACAAGCAATCTAACATTACCCGACCAATGAAAAAGAAGATAATAGGTATCATTATTTTCCGTTTACATTTCGGTACTTGGTAATGATTAGCTCCAGGCAGACCTAACTAACCTAATCCCCTTTGTCCCATTCTGGAATCTTACCATTTGTCCCATTAGGGAATCTTACCATTTGTCCCATACGGGAATCTTACCATTTGTCCCATACGGGAATCTTACCATTTGTCCCATACGGGAATCTTAATATTTGTACCATAACATATTTGTTCCATAACACATTTGTCCCATTGTGAAAAAAATTTTTTTTTTTTTTTTTTTTCTTTCTCTTTTTTTTCTTGTGTCATTTAGTATTTAGGTTATTAGTATATATTTTATATATTGCTCGGCCATCCTGATAAGTACTTCGCTCTCGAAGTACATAGGAAAATAGAACATTGTAGCCAGTGAAATTAAATCAACTGCGGTAGTAAAATACCGATATATAAAAAAATATATAAAATGATGTTATTCGTAACAAAGTACCGACGTATAAAAAGAAATTATATATTAATACGATTGTGTCATTCGTAACACAATTAATACTCAAAGATTCAATGTCAATGTTACTGCCATGAAAACTAAGATAGCTAGACGTCAGACCGAAATTGGATTATTATAGAATTTGTTTTATTTGTTGTTATAAAACATTGTGCCTATCTTTTGCTATGTGAATAAACATCGTCTTTATTTTATGTTATTGTATGTGATTTCTTCCTTCCTACCTCTTTCAAGACAACTCGAGAAATTTTTTTTTATAAAATGTTATAATGTAGGTATTTCTAAAATAAAATGGATGTATTACTATTAGTAGAAAGACTTATTAAAATTAGGCACCTATATACTTGATTGGTTTGCTAAATATAGAAACAGTAAGGATTTTTTATTAGTAAGATTAAAAATCAAACTAGAATTAAGGGGAATATTTTTTTTTAAGGCAAGTTGAAGAGAGACAAAAAAAAAGAAAAGAGAGTAAAAATAAAATAGTTTTTTGTTATGTACCTAAATCATTATTTTGGAAATTCACATAGTCTTCAGACTTTTAGCTGAAGTAAATGGGTATGATATATTCTTGTAAGCAAATCTACTGTTTTGTTGTTATTTTTGCTTTGACAGAGTATTATGATTTTGTGGTTATTTCACAAATACATTTTACATAAATCGTTCGGCCAATCTGACGCCTAACTAGCTTTGCTATTTATCTAAGTAAAATTATCTTAATCTAAATTTGTCTTATTGACTAAAACTTTTGTAACCACCTTCACTAAAAAAAATAAACACTAGAACTTAGCTGTAGCATTGACTTTCACCAACGGAACGACGTTTTAACCAACGGTGCCAAACTAGCACCAAGTGCCACTGACGACAGGGGTGTCCATCGCTCTCTGGTCATCGGATCACCGGCACCAAGTGCCGTTGACGACAGGCAGCAGCCTGTCGTTTCGAGGAGAGGCCGCATCCACGATTACTGAAAGTATTTGAAAAGTATTAGTATTTTGAAAAGACAAAATCTTATCGTATCCCACTTCTGATGTGAGATTTTGGGTTATAGAGTGGGCTTAAATGATGACTAATAAAAGTTATCATCTGTCTTTTATTTAAACTTGTAGGTAGCTATGATTTTGTCAGGTAAAGCCTAAATGTTAAATCATTTAACAATTAAAATCAAGCAAAGCAACTACTATATTATTTAGTAAAAGTAAGAATCCTAAACTGTTTTCTAAAATTAAATAAGTTAAAAACCTAATCTATACTTTCACTTCAATAGATAAAGTTAATTAATTACCAAGAGAGGGTAGGTAGTAAACACATAAGTAAAACAAACCAAGCTGAATATTTAATATTTATGTATAATAATGTTTATTCAGATATCTTTCTCACTTTAATCTTTATAGATCTATCTGTATTTTATTGTATTGTTCAGCATAGATCTATTTATTTAAAGATGACTCTACCGCCCGTTTCGCAAAGGTGTTTAGTCGTGGAGAAGAAAGGGCAAAGAAACTCCACGACACACGTCCTTTAAAACCCATTACAACATACAATAAATAGTAGATATTTGTTAATTATATTAATTATAATAAAATATAAGAATACTTAACTTTGGTATAGTCTGCCGCCCTTGTTTGCTTCTGGCGTCAAGAACTTCACCGTTTGAACCAGACTGACTTTACTATTTGAATTATAACACAAGAATGACGTAGACTGAATTAATACACAAAATGTCGTAGACTGAATTACTACACAAGAATATCGTAGACTGAATTATTACACAAGAATGACGTAGACTGAATTATGACACCAGAATGACGTAGACTGAATTATTATACAAGAATATCGTAGACTGAATTATTACACAAGAATGACGTAGACTGAATTATGACACCAGAATGACCCCCTCCGTCGAGGTAAGGGTCCTTTTATAAACTCTGCCATCGCAAACAAGGCGGGAATCCACTGTGTCGTCCATCTTAATCTTTATTTAAAGGTTGGTACAATGTACCAACCTAACACAATATTTAATTTAACATAATAATATTATTAGTAACACATATTTATGGTATACATATTGTTAATTTGACAACAATAATTAATTACATAATAAATTGATGGTTTACATATTATTTCACATAATAACTATTGACAACTGTATATTAAATCCAGTGGTATCATGTCAACCCTAGTATAGTGACAGTATTTAATTTACAATAAATAATAAGTGACATGTATTTATAATTAACATCATAATATTTTAGATATTCTCTTATTCCTTGTTTTACATAATAACAATTGACTACTGTATGTTATATGTTAAATCCAGTAGTATCATGTCAATCTTAGTATATTGAAAGTATTTATTTTATAATAAATATTTAGTGATATGTATTGATAATTTGCATCTTAATATTTTACATATTGTCATATTCCTAGATACCAAATTAAACGATGATGAATAATATAAGACATTATAACAATATCATACTCCTGTTAGATGGCAGCACATTGGCAGTGAAACTGTCGCGGAACAATAATATTTCCGTTTAAAATATTAATTCAGAATCCAAGTTTATGATTGGGTCAATTTTAGCATAATAAATATCGACTCTAGCATCATAAAATTATCTTAATATGACACGTGCGTTGCGTGCATACCCACAATTACCTCTGGAATTCGTTTCATCCTTTCCTTTCTTTTATCTTTTATCTTTACGTTTGCCTTTTGTTTTTATTATAGCTAGAATATACATACATAATAAGAATTTATTTATACGTAGTTAGGTATATATGTAGATAAGAGTGAAGACCACGTACCGGGAAGTGCGTGGGATTACCTTCAGTCTGCTGGACCGATGACCTTAAAGTGGCTGGACAAGAAAAGTGGTGGACAGTGTATTAACAGGGCTCTCTCCGTCACTTAGTCCATACAATCGTAGTCCTAATTTCATTTGAATGTCAAGCAACCAAAGTCCATGAAATTTTGCAGATATTATATTCTAAAAACTAATGTTTGTGCCTGTGGTGTTTTACATTTTTCTAAAAATATGTAGTTTTAATATTACAGGGGCTCAAAGATTTGTATGTGAATTTTTAAGACCGCGTAGCTTTGAAACCGGAAATCTGGAAAACCACAGGAATAGATATTAGTTCCCGGAGCGTTTCTACAAAATTCCATTAAGTTTGATTGGTTAGTATTCCAATGAGAGACGAACTACGTTTGTATGGAGCGAGTGACGGAGAGACCCCTCTTAAGATTCCTTCCATATCAATGGTCACCATCTTAGAAGAAGGTTAGATTCGTCGTACCAATGATCACCATCGAAACACATGCACCATGAGTCAAAGCACAAAAAACCCCACACAATATGAAACAAAAGGGAAATCCGATATCTATGTCTAGATCAATAGTTGATAATTATAACTTTGTATCGACATTACGATGAAAAAATATAGATTTATTACTTTGATCCTTGATTGATCGGTGATGAATTCCAAGTTTATGGCTGTGATAGCGAAATATGTAGAGTCGCTATTTATTTGGACCATATTTTTGAACATGGACATTATTAATTTTTTTAGCCGTTTTTATGCACAAAAATATGTGATCTAACTTATTTGTTCTTGATTAAGTAGGTAAATGGTTAACCTCTAGCTATATTACAAACTAGCTGATGCCCGCAGCTTCGCCCGCGTGGATTGGTCAGATCCCCTGCAGCATCAGGATTCAGGAGTTGGAATACAAATATTTTATGAAACAATGTCGCAAAGTTCCTCTATCGATTAAAAAAGAAATGACGCAAATCGGTTCAGAAATCTCGGAGATTTCGATGTACATAGGTAGAAAAACACAACTCCCTTCTTCAAAGTTGGTTAAAAAAGTAGCCTATGTTACACCCTGGTCAATCCTCTACTTGTATGTGAAAATCCTGTTAAAATCGGTTCAGCCGTTCCGAAGATTAGCCTTTTCAAACAGACAGACAGACAGACAAAAATTTTAAAAACGTGTGATTCAGTTATGGTATCGTTCAAATAACCATATGACCTTAATATGTGGTAGTTATTTCGAAATTACAGACAGACACTCCAATTTTATTTATTATAGATGCTAAAGTATTGGTTTGTCACGTCGCAAGAGGCCAACGGATCGACGTGATTATTTACATGAGTATAGTTAAAGATCAAGAGAATGACATAGGCTTCTTTTTATAAAACCCCAATACACGCGGACGAAGTCACGGGTAGATTTTCTACATGAAGAATTTCCTTACATTCATTCATATTTTGACGTGCTTTGATTCATGAAATCTTAATAATTCCCAATTTTTAGGGTTCCGTACCTCAAAAGGAAAAACGGAACCCTTATAGGATCACTTCGTTGTCTATCTGTCTGTCGTGTCTGTCAAGAAAACCTATAGGGTACTTCCCGTTGACCTAGAATCATGAAATTTGGCAGGTAGGTAGGTCTTATAGTACAAGTACAGAAATAAATCTGAAAACCGCAAATTTGTGGTTACATCATTAAAAAAAATTAAAATGTGTTTCAATTTTTAAAGTAAGATAACTATACCAAGTGAGATATCATATTAAAGGGCTTTACCTGTACATTCTAAAACAGATTTTTATTTGTTTTATGTGTGATAGTTTTTGAGTTATCGTGCAAAATGTTCCTGAACATGTTCAGGAATGAATGTTGAAATTACATGTTTGTTATGAACCTTCAGTGCGCGAACCTGAATCACACTTAGCCGGTTTTTCTAAATTACAAAACAAGCCCGACATTTTTTTCAGTGAATGTTTTAATTGCTTTATATGTCTTCGTAATATAAATGCTCAGATTTCAGTACTCTCGATTGATTTAGTGTGAGTTTATTTATTTCACCATAACTCCTTCAAGCAAAAACTACTGGATAAATTTGGCTGAAATTTAGAACGGAGGTAGATTAACCCTGGATTAGCACCTAGGCTAATTTTTATCACGGAAAATCAAAGAGTTCCCACGAGGTTTTTAAAAAAACCTACATCCACGCGAACGAAGTCGCGGACATCATCTACCTACTTAGTTATAATATGTATATGTATTTTGTATGTCTTTTTTTAATGAAAATATTACAATAAAACTTAAAGCTAGCCTTATCTAATTACTATACAAATCATGCCCGCGTGGAATGGTGCCAAGAATACTGGCTGCATTTCCACGCTGGACAGCCAGGCTGATCCGTTGCGCAAAAAATGAGCCAGCCCTTCTGTCACCCGATGAGGTTATTAAACGCGGTCTCGTAAAATTTTTTTAGCACTAAGACTCCGTGGCCCCAGGGTCTCCACGGCAAACGGAACAAATGAAAATCTATACCTACTAACTTTTTAAAGTTTACAAAATCAGCTCCACAGTTTTCTCTGTGAATATTTTAATTGATCGGCGTTTCTTATGTTTTTCGACATATTAATGCTCAGATATCGGTACTCCGGATTGATTTAGTGCCCCGAGCGCCTGACGCGATTCTGATAACATTCACGTCGAAAATTTATTAGTTCCACGGAAATCTGTTAATAACATCACGCTATGGGGGCTGATAAATGTTTAAACAAATTATAATTTTTGATTTTTGGTAGGTTTAAATTTCTAAATTATATCTACCTGTCGAATGGTCTATGTAATAGATATTAGACGGTGTTTTTTTAGATAGGTATTAATTCTAATTATTCTCTTAGTAGAAACTATTTTCCAAACTGGTGGTAGGTAGGTACAGATCCAATCAAGCCACCTTTCAAACAAAAAAAAACCAAATTAAAATCGGTTCATTAGTTTAGGAGCTACGATGCCACAGACAGATAGATACACCGATACACACGTCAAACTTATAACACCCCTCTTTTCGGGTCGGGGGTTAAAAATAAATATTATATTCATCCTGGAAGACGGATATAAGTTACTTATTATCACAAAAAACTAGGGCATCTGCATCGGTCTGAAAAAGCTAGAATTTTAGCTCTAAATTAGTTTAGTCCGGACCTTGGTACAGACAAGCTCAAATAAAAAATGGAAGACGAAAGCTAACTTCTAAACATGCCGACTAAAGATTTCAAAAATCACGTTCAGAAAATGGCCTCTGGCATTCAGTTTGAGAGTGGGTACGGTCAGAAGAAAAATAAATAGTCAAAGTAAAATCAATCAAATATTATAATATTATGTACCTATTAGAAGTTAGAAATTGAAATAACATATCTTAATTGTCTACTAACACATCTATAATAATTGTGCGCTCTAAAATGTAATTTTGAACTCTGTAACATAGCCTGTAAGTTTCATATAAGTGGAAATTCCTTTATGAAACTAATTAAAAAAAAACATAATTAATCAGCCTGTTTGTGTCCACTTCTAGACATAGGCCTTCCCGAGAACGCACCACCACACACGATCCTCTGCCTTCCTCATCCACCCACTTCCCGCTATCTTCTTAAGGTCGTCAGTCCAGCGGGTCGGAGGTCGTCCCACACTGCGCTTGCTGATACGCGGTCTCCACTCCAGAACACGTCTGCCCCAGCGGCCATCAGTTCTGCGGTAGACGTGGCCTGCCCACTGCCACTTCAGCTGGCTAATTCGTTGAGCTATGTCGGTCACTCTCGTCAATACATAATATACTCTACCAATTTTGACTAAAATTCTACACACACTGGCTTCAAAGTCAATTTGGTTTGCAATTATTATGTGGCTAACTCTAGCTTTTAAGATATTACTTGTAATATTTCTAAGTTAGAATCTCCTAAAACTCGTGAATGGTGAATGAGATTATTGCCAAGTGTAAATTAAAAATTTATAACACCCTCGACAAGTGAAGGTTACAGTAACTAGAAAAGAGCTGATAACTTTCAAACGGCTGAACCGATTTTCTTGGATTATAGCTAAGAACACTCTCGATCAAGCCACCTTTCAAACAAAAAAAACTATATTAAAATCGCTTCATTAGTTATATTAGAGTAAAACAATTTTACTATAATATTTCAGCGTTTATTAAGACGATCGCAGTCGGGTTTTAGTTTTCAACTTTTCTTCTTTTCTATCTTTTATCTTGTTTTCTAAATATTAAAACTATATTTTTTTGTCGACTCTACCAATCAGTACGTAGTGTTGTTACGGAATTTTCGTTAAGTCACGATTATAATAATTTTCAAAATTTGTAATTACAGTATCAGGCTACCGTTTTCACATAAATTATATTTTGAGTTCTGACCTTTGAATAATATTAAAGGGGCTTCATTTACTTAGTTAAAAAAATAAACAATAAAGTCCTGAATCATGCATTTTATTTAAAATTAATGTTTTAGGTATACCTAGATAATATTATATTCTATTTACACGACTGCGCAACGCAAAGAGTGTAATGTGTTCATCAGTCTATAAATTATGTTGGTTTGTTCCTTTGTGGTGCTCTAGAGACTAAACGCGTGGACCGATTTTGATGATTCTTATACCAATAGGTTTATTTCAATCTTTCGGGTGCTATTGAAGATATTAAAATTATGAAGAAACTAGAGGATACCCGCGACTTCGTCCGCGGTGATTTAGGTTTTAAAGATCCTGTGGGAACTGTTCGATTTTCCGGGATAAAAAGTTATCTATGTCAATTACAGGGACGCAAGCTACTTACCTCGGTAACAAATTTCATACAAATTGGTTAAGCGGATGGGTTTTTGGGAATCCCGTGAGAACTCTTTGATTTTACGGGATAAAAAGTAGCCTATGTCCGTCCCCTGGATATAAACTAACCCTGTACTGTTGGGCCGTGAAAAGGTAGCAGACAGACAGACTTTCGCATTTATAATATTACTTAGTATGGATAATATGACACCCACTAGACGCCATATTATTGGAAGGAATAAAGAAATGAAAATCGATGGAATGCGGCAAGTGGGATATTATTTAGTAGGTCTTTGAAAATTATAGTTAGGTTTCCTGAACGCATACACTAGGCTTATGGATTGGAGATACCTAGATAGCTACAATAAGTACCTAGGTATCTAGATTTAAGAATTGGTTCTTTTTTTTTTAATTATATAGACTAGCGCTTGGCTGCAATCAGACCTGCTAGTGATGATGCAGCCAAAGATGGAGCGCGCTTGCCTAGAAGTTGCCTATTCACTCTTGACTTGAAGGTACACATATTATAGGTGGAAGGGAAAACTGATGCCGGAAAGGCGTTCCACATTCTGGCGGTTCGGATTAGAAAAGAGGAAGCAAATTGCTTCGTACGTGTTCGGGGAATGTCGACTACGTACGGATGCAGACCTTGACGATGCCTGGCAGTACGATGGTAGAAAGGTGAAGGAGGAACCAGGTCAAAGAGTTCTGTAGAATACCTAAAGAGTTTGATTCATAACATGCTGTTTTCTAAATTCTAACGTGACTCAAAAAATCTCATCGTTTTTTGTAAAAAAAACCCCGCCTAAAGATAATTTAGTTCCGATAAATTCATAATTGCAGGTTAGAGCGTATATTTATCGAATTAATCGATCTCCAGGCATCAAATCGGGACGGGCTTCCGAAGTCAGGCTAAAACTAGCATTTTGACCTGGCTATGTTTGAGTCTAGTGGTTAAAACTTACCTAAGACTGTGGAATCTTTTTTTTTGCGGTTCGATTCCTCCCGGGTACGTATAGATTTTTTCAGAGTATGAATGTTCTATGCAGTAAAAAACTGGTCAAGTGCGAGTCACACTCGCGCACTGAGGGTTTCGTATTCAGATTTTTTCCGATATTTTCACGATAAATCAAACAATATTTTGCATAAAAATAAATAAAAATCTGCTTTAGAATGTACCTACAGGTAAAGTCCTTTCATATGATACTCCACTTAATAGTAGGTAGGTATACTTAATAGTTTTTGATTTATCGTCCAAAATGTTGGAAAAAATACCCGAGTACGGAACCCTCAGTGCGCGAGTCTAACTTGCACTTGGGCGGTTTTTTTGTGATGTAACCACAAATTCACGGTTTCCGGATTTTTTCCTTTACTTGTGCTACAAGACCTACCTAGGCTGCCAAATTTAATGATTGTAGGTCAACGGGAACGGGAACCCTATAGGTTTTCTTGACAGACAAGACAGACGGACAGATGGACAGACAACAAAAGGATCCTATTAGGGTTCCGTTTTTCTTTTTGAGGTACGGAACCTTAAAAATATATCACTTGCTTTAACAGGGCTCTCTCTGTCACTTACTCCATACAATCGTAGTTCCAATTTCGTTTGAATATTAAGCAACCAAAGTCCATGAAATTTTGCAGACATATTCTAGAAACTAATATCTGTGCCTGTGGTGTTTTAGAATTTTCTAAAAATATGTAGTTTTAAAATTACAGGGGCTCAAAGATTTGTATGTGAATTTTTAAGACCGCGTAACTTTGAAACCGAATATTTTAACAGAAATCTGGAAAACCAAAGGCATAGATATTAGTTTCTAGAATATGTCTGCAAAATTTCATGGACTTTGGTTGCTTAATATTCAAATGAAATTGGAACTACGTTTGTATAGAGCGAGTGACGGAGAGACCCCTCTGAACGATGAAGGAAAACATCGTGAGAAAACCGGTGTGGACTTGTTTTTCGCGTAGGTACTAATATAGGTACCTGCTTGCAGGCTTTTTTGAAGTAGGTACTTACCTAAGTAAAATTTATTTGTATTCGAATAAGTAGAAGCTAAGTAAGTATAGGTATACCTATACGAAAAACTTCATTGAATAGCGATATTTTTACTAAACCGATGTCACGAAGAGAAATTGCGGTTAGAAAACTGAAAAAAATTCAAAACTTCTTTCAGGTGGTAAGTAATATTTTAGACACACTTTTCCAATTATTCGATTTATGACTTACGCCATTACGATTTGCTGCCTACAACTTGCGGTCAAAGACAGACATAAATTATTCGTTTTCAAAAAAAAATTTTTGTTTCTTCATTTCCAAATTAGAACTTTATTTCAACTAGTTTAAAGCACAAAATCAGTTACTACAATTGTTCGAAATAAACATTGGATTCCCTTATCATTCGTATCGTATGAAACATCCGGTGACAAAGTGGCGTAAGTATGATTATGTTATTTCCAAGTGAACTTAATTCCAACGGTTTAAAGTTAGTTATGGTATGAATTTTTGAGTTTTTAGTTCGGTTTGCTACCTCACGAGGTGTAGGTTCGAACCCCGCCTCAGGCGTTTTATGTACGCATGAAGCCATGAATTATTATTGAAGGGTGAATTTTTTTTGCTACTATACTTAGATTAACAAGTCTATGAGAAGACAGCAGTCTTTCTTCTGATATGGATAGATATATTGACGGGCTAATCATCATCATGATCAACCCATCACCGGCTAGTTTTTCATGAGTAAAATCCTTTGAATCTAGATATTATGTACATAATAAAAGTAAAAGGCGACTGACGACTGACTGACTCACTGACTGATCAATCAACGCACAAACTAAACAGACCTATCAAACTACTGGACGAATCGGGCTGGAATTATAGGCATGCAGATAGCTATGTAAAAATTATCCGTTAAGAAAGCATTTTTCAAAATTCGACTCCAGAGGGGGTAAAATAAAGGTTTGAATTCGTGTAGTCCACGTGGACAAAGACGTGGCCATAAATTAGTATGTTATTACCCATCGTAATTTGAATATTTCCCTTGTCCGATACAAAAAGTTAGTATGTTAAATTTTATGCCAAGTAAACTTTCTGACCAAATGGTCCAGTAATTTGGCAGAGGGCAAAGTTACTAACGACTTCTCTCTGACGAGGGGTGACGCATCGCTTTTTGCCACTACACTAGACAGTAGTTTTATGAGATGGACACATTTACAACACGCTACGCGTCGCATCGTTCGGATAAGATTCGCAACATATTTTCACGGATTCGGATCGGACGAGTGCGTAATCGCTCTGAGGATGATTCAAACGACATGTGTCATTATTCAACCTCTATGCAAATTGAGAAGAAGAGGGGTCTCTCCGTCACTCGCTCCATACAAACGTAGCTCGTCTCTCATTTGAATACTAACCAATCATAACTCAATGGAATTTTGTAGAAACGTTCCGGGAACTAATATCTATGAATGTGGTTTTCCAGATTTCCGTTAAAATATTCGGTTTCAAAGTTACGCGGTCTTAGAAATTTACATACAAATCTTTGAGCCCCTGTAATTTTAAAAGTAAATAAATATTTTTAGAAAAATCTAAAACAGATATTAGTTTCTAAAATATGTCTGCAAAATTTCATAGATTTTGGTTTCTTAATATTCAAATGAAATTGGGGCTACGATTGTATGGAGTAAGTGATGGAGAGAGCCCTGTTAAGGTTTTTATCACACAATATTATGTCATTTGAATCGTCCTCTAAACAAGCCCGTATCTTGTCTATGTACATATATTCCGTGTAAGTCGTGTGTTGTAAGTATGTTTCCAGCATTAAGGTTCTTCACTTGATTAGTACATTACATTTATAATAAGAATCGACGGTTCTCTTTTAAAGGTTTTTTCTCGATTCTTTGAACTAGACTTTTGCTTTTCACAATTCCTAGAAAGTTCTAATTATAATAGACTCAGAATAAAACTAGATACTTATTAGTGGTTTTAAGTACCTACTTCCGTGTTCAGAATCTATCTACCTAATCTCCTAATAAGAAATCTACCTAATAATTATTATCTATTAGTGTCCGAAGAAGGTCGAACTCTGGCCGATGACGAAGGTTTAAAATAGCCCTAAGAAATTCAAGTTCAACATTGACTTACTGTTGTCTCGTTTAACCCATACTTATCGATATTAATATTATAAATGCGAAAGTCTGTCTGTCTGTCTGCTACCTTTTCCCTGCCCAACAGTTTAACCGATTCTGACGTTTGGTACAGAGTTAGCTTATATCCCGGGGACGGACATAGCCTACTTTTTATCCCGCAAAATCAAACAGTTCCCACGCGATCTTTAAAAATCTAAGTCCACGCGGACGAAGTCGCGGGCATCCTGTAGTAACTGTCTGTCTACTAGTTTTCCCGGCTCAACAGTTTATCCAATTTGACACACAGGTAACTTACATCCCGGGGACGGATATAAGCTACTTTTTATCCTGGAAAATCGTTTCGAGTCGCGACGACACGGGAGTGGAGATCATCCGATGATAGTAGGACGGACTCGTCGCGATACTCTCGCCCGTGGAGATGGCATCATCATCATCAGCCTGTGGACATCCACTGTTGTACATAGGCCTTCCCTAAAGAGCGCCACCACACCCGGTCCTCAGCCTGTCTCATCCAGCCACTTCCCGCCAGCCGCCTTATATAGTCGGTCCATCGTGCTGGAGGGCATCCCATACTACGCTTGCTTATACGCGGTCTCCACTCAAGGACTTTCCGCCTCCAACGGCCATCGCCTATACGACAGGCGTGGAGATGGCGCCTCAGGATAATCCCTTTATCTTGGAAATCGAACCGGGGACCTTTTCATCACAACATTAGAGGAATTAAACATCCAAAATGTTACACAAGTGATAATTATATTCAAAAAGGCGCTGTAACCAGAAAATATCATTATAATATATTTTAGTTCGCCCCGAAACCGAGGCGTGGATGTTGCCATACAGTAAACTCCCGGAATTTTCTTATACAGGATGCTCAAAATTTGCAAAGTTTTTTGACTTGACTTGGTTGATACGACCCTTTGGTATATATTACTTACTAGCTGATGCCCGCAACTTCGTTCGCGTGGATGTAGGTTTTTTAAAAATCCCGTGGGAACTCTTGATTTGTGCTAATCCAGGGTACAATCTATCTCCATTCTAAATTTCAGCCTAATCCATCCAGTAGTTTTTGCGTGAAGGAGTAACAAACATACTCACACACACACATACACATACACACATACACACTTTCGCCTTTATAATATTAGTGTGATTAGTGTAATATGAAGTAGTCTTATACCTAAGTGGAAAGACCTCGATTCCCGGCTCAGGCAATTTGAGAATTTTTAATTTCTAAATTATCTCTGGTGGGTGGTTATGGCCGTGGCTAATCACTTCCCTACCGGCAAAGCCGTGCCACCAAGAGAATTACCGGTAACGAGTATGATGTTTAATGAAACTGCGATTTTTGCGAACCCATTCAAAGTTAGCCAGCTTGCATTTTAGACTGCATCATCACTTACCATAAGATGAGATCACAGTCGAGGGCTAACTTGTGTCAGATAAATAAAAAAACTGCTATGGTTCTTAGGATATACTACATGATCGTCCACCTTCATCTTCTGAACTTGTGGAATAGACAGTAAGTGCGATTTATTTTGGCATTTTTCTCCTACCCCTTTCAGAAACTTTTCAGGCCATTTTAGGAAATTAAATATATGTGTCTTTTAGCCAAGGATATGAGCTATCTAATGACACTTAAAATTTTATTGTATCTTTTATAGTTTCTGAGATATAGACCAAAAAAGATTTAGACGTTTTCGTAGCATCCTGTATATGAAATTTTCGCCCGAGGCAGCCTCGTATGATACAGGACGGTATAATTACCGCTCCTTTCGGGGAACGGGCTGTGTTTGCTACCGTGATTAGATGCTGTGGAGATATCATGAATATTATTTTACCGACAGCATAAAAATCGGTCTTTAAGCATAAACACCGGCAAATGAGATGCGAGAGTCAAAACATCGGCTAGTCTTCTGATCAACTGCTTTATTACCCGACCTTGGAAGGGTTAAGTGTGTATGTGTTTGTTCGGTTAAACCTCATAAAGTCATAATTATCATGAGTTGGCTTTGTCTTACCGGTATCAGTGAAATAGGCCAAATGTAACATCCAGACAAATAAGGCAATAGGCGGGTAGGCGAATAATAGAACAGAAAAAGCTGACGGAGTGATCTATCACACTAATATTATAAAGGCGAAAGTTTGTATGTGTGTGTGTGTGTGTGTGTGTGTGTATGTTTGTTACTCCTTCACGCAAAAAGTACTGGATGGATTTGGCTGAAATTTGGAATGGAGATAGATAATATCCAGGATAGGCTACTATTTATCCCGGAAAATCAAAGGGTTCCCGCGGGATTTCAAAAAATCTAAATCCACGCGGACGAAGTCGCGGGCATCATCTAGTCAATAATAATATCACAGCTAAAACTACTGGACGAATCGGGCTGGGCATGCAGATAGCTATTACGACGAAAACCAGAGTTCCCACGGGACGAAAAACCTAAATCCACGCGGACGAAGTCGCGGGCGTCAGCTAGTAATGTATAAATTCCTAAAAAGCCCTGGTCGGGAATCGAAACCATGGGTTCGTCCCTCCCATTTTAATACCCCAGCGATCACCACTGCGCCCTTAAATTCTGGGTCCATGCTAATGACACTAAAAACTAATAAACCTATAGATACTTTATAGTCTATGATTTGACCTTAATAAAAGTTATGAGCGTTGAGCATTAGATTAGACATCGATTATGTCATAAACGGCAGGTGATCACCACGCTTGAAAGAAAGGGGTTGGTGGTCACAAAAAATTGTACCTCTTCAAGATGCATTTTAAAACCTCTGCAACGTACGAATTTTTCCAGAAAGGTGTTCCATATTCCTTCTAGTCATATTATATATAAATAAGTATTATATTTTTATTAAAGAATATTCGCCATGCTAATCATGACTAATACTCCCCTTTCCCCTCCAATTAAGCGTAAAGCTTGTGCCAGGAGTGGGTACGACAATAGTGCAACGGGTGGGGTTTGAACCGCCGACTTTTCGGAAGTCAGTCCGCTCCTCAACCGTTTATCTATCAAGGCTTCATTTTTACCCGACTACGCAAGGAAGGGTTATGATTTTAGCAGTCTATTTATATTTTAATCTATCTGTCACAATATGGCGCCTCGCCCCACCTACACTGCTATGGTGGTTATTGTATTACAGGGTGTGGCAAGTGACATTTCCACCATAGCAAGGCTGTCTTTGAGAGTTTTTTATAAACTACTTTGTTCGCAAGGAACTGCCCGGAACTTTTAATATTGTTGACCGACTTCAAAAAAGGAGATTATGCATTCGATCCGTGGTTATTATGATTCTGAGTACACTGATACACAAGATAAAGTTAAAAACTAAAACCCGACTGCGATCGTCTTAATAAACGCTGAAATATTATAGTAAAATTGTTTTTCTGTCGCTTGGTATATTTTAATGTTGTAGTATAGTGACATATTTTTTGAATGAACTCAGAATTTTTTCCTCTTTCATTTGACATCCCACTCGATACAATAGCAAAAAAAAAAATTTTGGAGACCCCACTTTTTTCATGTAACATCCGTTAGGTCAATTTTTTCGTATAAAGTGTAGCCTATGTCACCCGGACCTTTACAACGAATCGATTGACACCTCAATCATCAAAATCAGCCCAGTAGTTTAGGCGCTACGGTGGAACACACAGAATCTGGGTACAAACATACATACCCACATACATACATGCATACATACATACATAGGTACATACATACATACATAGACTGCTAAATCATAACCCTTCCTTTTGGCTTAGCCGCAGTCGGGTAAAAAGAAGATTCCTTCTGGTTATATTTTATTTTAATCTAAAAGTGTCACAACATGGCACCTCGCCACACCTACACTGCTATGGTGGTTATTATTACAGGGTGTGGCATGTGACATTTCCACCATAGCAAAGCTGTCTTTGAGAGCTTTTTATAAACTACTTTGTTCGCATGGAACAAGGAGCTTACTATTTTTTGGGGTTCCGTAAATGAAAAGCAAAAACGGAACCCTTATAGGATCACTTTGTTGTCTGTCTGTCTTTCAGTCCGTCCGTCGTGTTTTTCAAGAAACCTATAGGGTAGTACTTCCCGTTGACCTAGAATCATGAAATTAGGCAGGTAGGTAGGTCTTATAGCACAAGTAAAGGAATAAATCCGAAAACCGTGAGTTTGTGGTAACATCATTTAAAAAAATTGAAATGTGTTTCAATCTTCAAAGTAACATAACTATGCCAAGTAAGGA
The DNA here is from genome assembly GCF_905333055.1 of Maniola jurtina. Lineage (NCBI taxonomy): Eukaryota > Metazoa > Arthropoda > Insecta > Lepidoptera > Nymphalidae > Maniola > Maniola jurtina. Next base: position 3,385,877 of record NC_060055.1, on the reverse strand, counting down.
ATCATATAAAAGGGCTTTACCTGTACCTTCTAAAACAGTTTTTTTTAGTTTTTGATTTATCGTGCAAAATGGCGGAAAAATTACCCGAGGACTGAACCCTCAGTGCGCGAGTCTGACTCGCATTTGGCCGGTTTTTTTTTACTGTTACGACTTACGAACCGTCTTTGTTCGCATGAAAGAAGGAACTTTTACCATTTTTTAGTTTAACTTTTGTTAATTTTGTTCACTATTATTTGTGTCATTTTGGCTGCTATTGTTTTTATATAGCAGACTAGCGACCCGGCCCGGCTTCGCACAACTACAATTAGCTTATTGCAATTTTCGTACGGATCTTTAATTTTTTTTTCAAAATAAAATATATTCTATGTCATTCAGGAATAATGTAGCTTTGTAACAGTGAAAGAATATTCAAAATTGGTTCAGTGATTCCAGAGATTACTTCCTACAAACAAACTTATAAACTTTACCTCTTCATAATAAAAATTAAGTAGGTATAGCACAGATGAAGCCTGCAATTTCCTCCGCGTCGATTAGGTTCTTAAAAATACGGGATTTTTAAGAACCTTATCGACGCGGAGTCTTAAATTTTCCATGGTAAAAATTAGAAAAGTACATATATAAAAATATAATAGGATTAACATCTCAGTTTACACATTAATAATTCCGTGTTTTCAGTCCATTTATTTTAAAGGCGAGTATTTCTCGCTACTCATCAATAGATGGCGCCACGAGTATCCCCTTCACACTCGCTACGCCAACTCTTTTTGCCACTTTAATTACATTTAAATTGACTAACGCGAATACTTCAGCGGTCGATCCGGTTTTTTTGAAAACTGCAAGCGGTAAAAATGCAATATTCCATGACTTCCATGAGCTATTGAGTTATTACAGTGGAATTGTTTACGGTTTTAGGTTAAAAGGGGGTAAAGATAAACGCACACTAGATTCGAATCGCAAAAAACAGCCGCGCTGAACTTATAGTTTAACTAGCTTATCTCCGCGACTTCGTCTGTGTGGACTATATAAATTTCAAACCCCTATTTTACCTCCTTAGAGGATGAATTTTCAAAACTCCTTTCTTAGCGAATGACTACGTCATATTTCATCATTTCCTCACGATGTTTTCGTTCACCATTAAAGTAAGTAAGTAATATTTAATTATATTAAAACGCATATACCTTCGAAAAGTAGAGGTGCGTGCCCGAGAACGAACTCCAGACCACCGAATATGAAGTCAAAGTCTTAACCACTATCACCTCTTTCTTTACAGTATCCACCAGGAAATATTGTGCATCGACCTTTAATAAGAGATTTTGACTTTGTAGAGCGTTGTCTCTGTCACTCATACCTATGTGACGTTTTGTTGGCCTTAACGACAGAGACAACGCTCTAGGAAATCTCTTTCTAAAGGTCGATGTACAATATTTCATGCCGGGTACTGTATTCACTTATACTTACCTATTGAAAAATTCGTTGTGTGCAGTTTTTGCGAGTCTTGCGCTTCTATTCTTATCGTAATATGCGAACAGTTTTATAACATTAAAAAAAGGTTAATTTGACGTCGCTATGTCAAAATAGCGATGGATTAATTTCGGTTAATGTTAATGCCATTTTCTAATTAAAATCGGCCATTTATATACAGTTTAACGTTAGGGTGGTTAAATTAAAAGGTTAATTTGACGCTGCTACGTTAAATTGTGATGGATTAATCTTGTAATTAATTGTATTTGTATGAGAGATTATTATAATTAAAAATTGTTTGTTTGTCGGTACCTATTAGTCAAAATGGGAAGGGGTTCAGTATATCTACCTCGGTAGCCAACCGTTGTTTTCAGTATTTGTTGTTTAAACACAATAATATTACCGAAATTTCATATTCCTAACTTAGTTTAGTTTTTGAGATAGCCCCCGTCACAAAAGTGGCCTAAACTGGCAACTTGACGGCCACCCATTTCTTTATTTTTAACCCCCGACCCAAAAAGAGGGGTGTTATAAGTTTGTCATGTGTATCTGTGTACCTATCTGTGTATCTGTCTGTGGCATCGAAGCTCCTAAAATAATGAACCGATTTTCATTTAGTTTTTTTTTTGTTTGAAAGGTGGCTTGATTGAGAGTGTTCTTAGCTATAATCCAAGAAAATCGGTTCAGCCGTTTGAAAGTTATCAGCTCTTTTCTAGTTACTGTAACCTTCACTTGGCGGGGGTGTTATTTAAATTTTAATTTACACTTGGTATTTAGTCGATATAAAGCCCGACTTGTTTCGAACCCATCCGGGGTCTTTTTCATGGGGACTCAGCTCGCTGCGCGTCTTCTGAAAGTTCTTTCACTGATAGAATAGCTGCATTATCCGCGGTAGGTACCTACCTAAGGCTATTAAGTATATCACGCGAACGAAATCGCGGGCAAAAGCTAGTAATTTGTAACTGAGTGTAGAGTTCCCATTTCAGACATATTTAATTAGCATTTAATAGTATTTTAGCAATAAGTAACTAGTCAACCCATCTGGGGTCCTTTTCATGGGGACTCAGCTCCCTACGCGTCTTCTGAAAGTTCTTTCACTGATAGATTAACTACATTATCCGCAGTAGGTACCTAAGGCTATAAAATATGTCACGCGAACGAAACCGTGGGCAAAAGCTAGTAATTTGTGACCGAGTGCACAGTTCCCATTTCAGACATCTTTTATTTTAGCCAACAGGTGCGACTGTAGCCAACCAATAACTTACCTCTGAACAAAAACAAAAATGTACCTTTGTCGATTTAACGAACATGAAAGGTAAGGTTTGTCGTAAAGCTTGTGTAAAGAAAATTCGATTAAAAGCCGAGTGTAGAATAATATAGGAACCCCATAAAAATTACCACAATACCGCGCATGATCGACTTCGAACGGACGAGGTGACGACAGCGGCCTCTTGGAATCGCCCGCAAAAACTCCCTGCGGCCCGTTTGGTGAGAGGGAGAGGGCTGCGAAGAGAGGGACGGGAGGAACCTGCGCGGTCAGCGAGCCAGGCATATCTGGGAGGCGGGCATAGATTAGAGAGGGAAAATAGAGGGTACATACTTTCGTCAAAGTTTTCTACCTAACCTTACCTAGCTTACAAGATAAAGTTGAAAACTAAAACCCGACTGCGATCATCTATGCGATACGCTGAAATATTAGAGTAAAATTGGTTTTCTGTCGCATGGTATTTTTTAATGTTCTCTTACATTTATACCTATTCATGAGCTTAAAATTTTCTCCTCTTTCATTTGACATCCCACTCGATACAATAGCAAAAGCTTGAAGACCTCCACTTTTTTTTATGTAACATCCGTTAGGTCAATTTTTTCGTATGAAATATAGCCTATGTCACCCAGACGTTTACAACGAATCAATTGACACCTTTTTCATTCATTCATCAAAATCGACGCAGTAGATAAGACACTACGGTGGAACACACAGAATCTGGATACAAACATACATACATATAATATACACACATACATACGTACATAGACTGCTAAAATCATATACCTTCCTTTTGGCTTTGCCGCAGTCGGGTAAAAATGATGATATGCTTCAACGTGGTGCTTCTGTTTTCGTATAATCTATGAGATCAAAGTCGATTGCCGCCGCAATTCCCTTTCGTTGTACCTACAGCTACACAGCAAAAACATCTAGATCGCCTAGAAGCCCTAGATTCAATTAAATGGCCATTTAACTTGTGTGAGTATAAATAAAACCTATGGGAACAATGGAATTGTACCTTTTTTACCTACTTCCTTACCCGAAGGGTACTTTACCTATTACATCTTTAGGCTATTACATCTTTAGGAACCTACTCATGTTGTCCGTCCGTTTGTCCGTCGGTCTGTCTGTCAGGCTCAGCAGGCTGTATCTCTTTAACTAGAAACCGTAATAGGCTCGCATATCCTGCGCTCCGCCTCAGGAAAGTGGGAAAGTCATTTGTGGGAATGAGTGTAATAATAATTTATAATAAAATTCCACAATCAATTTTAGACTTGCCTTTACACAAGTTTAAAAAATCTGTTAAAAGTATGCTCCTGAAAAAAGCTTATTGTACAATTGAAGATTATATTATGTTAATGACAAAAAAGCTTGGATTTGACTCGCTCCAGCAATACACGGCGCTGCAATTGCTTGTATACAGTATGGCATATTATTGTAAATTGAATACTTGAAAAGAGCAACCGCCGAGTTTCTTGCTGGTTCTTCTCGGTAGGAACGGCATTCCGAACCAGTGGTAGATTATTTTGACGATTCAAAAGCACTTGTAAAAGTTTAATTCAATAAAAATATTTTGAATTGAATTGAATTAACCGTAATAGGAACCTAGATTTGAAATTTTTACAGACTGCCTACCGGGCCTGTTTATATTGCCACTAAAAAATTGTGGGCAAATAATTAACTAAGTATCTAAATATGATTAAGATTATGATTAGGATTGAGTAGGTCAAACAGCAAAAAATAAGAAATTAAGTTGACGAATTTTAATATAAAAAATATAATTATACAAATACATAGGTACCTACTTAGTGTTATATATCTTGAACTATGATGATACGGAACCGTGTGCGAGTCCAATTCGCCTTTCATAGACAGACGGACAGACAAAACTAAAAGGATTTAGGGTTCCGTACCTCAAAAGGAAAAACAGAACCCTTATAGGATCAGTTTGTTGTCTGTCTGTCTGTCCGTCCGCCCGTCCGTCGTGTCTGTCAAGAAAACCTATAGGGTACTTTCCGTTGACCTAGAATCATGAAAGGCAGGTAGGTAGGTCTTATAGCACAAGTAAAGGAATAAATCCGAAAACCGTTTTGTGGTTACATCAATTAAAAAAAATTAAAATGTGTTTCAATTTTAAAAGTAACATAACTATACCAAGTGGGGTATCACGTGAAAGGGCTTTACCTGTGCATTCTAAAACAGATTTTTGTTTATTTTTATGCGTAGTAGTTTTTCATTTATTGTGCAAAATGTCGAAAAAATACCTCAGTACGGAACCTTCGGTGCGCGAGTCTGACTCGCACTTATCTGGTTTTTCATACATAATAATTATAAAGAAACCCTAAAAATAGTGACAAAATAGCTCTTAGGTACTTTATTTTCTATATATTTAGAATCTTCTTTATATGTAGCGATCTATTTTTTTAACAATAGCTTAATCAAATTAAGTCGTGCAGTGTAGCGTGTCGTCACGTGTCATGACGTCACGGGCAAGGGGACAGTAATTAGGGATTGTTTGGGGATATTTATGAATTCACCTTATGTACTTATTATCTACTGGCTTATGCCCACGTTTTTGTCCGCGTGGTCTAAGTACACAAATTTCAAACCCCTATTTTACCCCCTTAGGGCAGGTATGTCAAACATACGGCCCGCGGCCGAACGGCAAAAGGTTGTGTGTATGTGTGTGTGTACGTTTGTTACCCCTTCACGCAAAAACTACTTACTAGACGGATTTGGAATGGAAATAGATAATATCCTGGCTTAGCACATAGGCTACTTTTTATCCCGGAAAATAAAAGAGTTCCCACGGGATTTCGAAAAACCTAACTCCACGCGGGTGAAGTCGCGGGCATCGGCTAGTGTGAAAATAAATGGAAAGACGCTGATGTTTTAAATGGAATATTTTCACCCATTTTATTTAATCAAATTCGGTTCAGTGATTTTCGTGAATAAATCAAAAGTGAGAAGCGATTAAACGATAGTTACAAAGAAACTAATTCGAGACACGCGTTCATCTAAGCCCTAATGAGCGAAGAGACCACGGGGGGCAGTCAAAATATTTAGTTTAGGGCGCTGATGCCATTGATGGATGAAAAATTATAAATGATTTTGGATGTGGTGTTGGTCAAATGTTTAAAGTTCACTGAGAAAATAGATACCGCCAGAATGACTAAGCTGTTTGTATTCGTTATTTTTTTTAGTAATACTTTAACACACAAATATCACACTAATATTATAAAGGCGAAGGTGTGTGTTTATGTGTGTGTTTATGTGTGTATGTTTGTTACTCTTTCACGCAAAAGCTACTGAATGGGTTTGGCTGAAAAGTAACTAGTAGTAGTAGTATTCAGTAAGTAGATTATACCATGGATTAACACATAGGCTACTTTTTATCTCGGAAAATCAGAGTTCCCAAGGGATTTTTAAAAACCTATATCGAAGTGAAAGAAGTGGCGGGTATCAGGTAGTAATATGTAAAGTTTTGTTGCCCGCGACTTCGTCCGGATGGATATCTGGGGTTTTTTTAAATTTTAACCCCCGACCCAAAAAGAGATACAAAATATAGACTCAACAACAATCGTCAAAGTAGGTAGGTAAAAGACAAATAGACAGACAGACACATTTTCGTAATTTTATAATATTAGAAAAAAGATTAGTGATGATGCCTTCTCCATATAGCATCGCCCTATATTCATACATCTGTAACTTGTTAAAGTCGTAATAGGCTTAGCACATATCAGCGCGTCTCGTGGGATGCAGATTGTGTAATCTGCCCTAATTTTATTTCAAAACCTTTTTAGGGCTACTTTACAAGTTAATTAATGATTCAATGTAGTTCTAAGGTTAATGGTTTATTTGCACCTTCCTCATCCATCCGCTCCCCGCCACCTTCTTCAGGTCGTCCTAGACTACGCTTACTAGTACGTGGTCTCCACTCCAGAACACGACCGCTCTAAGGGTGTTATGGCTTAGCCGGATATCTGATATAAAAAACCAGCCAAGTGCGAGTCAGACTCGCGCACTGAGGGTTCCGTAATCGGGTATTTTTCCAACATTTAGCACGATAAATCAAAAACTATTACACCTAAAAATAAATAAAAATCTGTTTTAGAATGTACAGGTAAAGCCCTTTCATATGATACCCCACTTGGTATAGTTATCTTACTTTGAAAATTACAACACATTTTGTTTTAAATGATGTAACCACAAATTCGGGGTTTTCAGATTTATTCCTGTACTTGTGCTATAAGACCTACCTACCTACCTTTCATGATTCTAGGTCAACAGGAAGTACCTTATAGGTTTCTTGACAGACAGACAGACAGACAGACAGACAGACAGACAGACAGACAGACAGACAGACAGACAGACAGACAACAAAGTGATCCTATAAGGGTTCCGTTTTCCTTTTGAGTTACGGAACCCCAAAAATCTACCCGTAACTGTAAGAAGGGGACCGTGTTTGGTGGCTTGCTCTTGGAAAGGCTTATGTCCAGCTGTGGACGCATACAGCCTGATGGAATCGAATAAAAAAAACCATCCGCCCAGAATACGCCTTCCCAACCGAGAAGAACCAGCAAGAAACTCGGCGGTTGCTCTTTACAACGATTGATATGCGTTGTCACAGCTATAGGCCCCACGTCTCCTAAGGTCATAATAGTCTTTTATTCTAATACAAAACGGATCGCACTTGGCACGCGGCATGGGATTATTCCATGCCAGTTGATGGGAACGATTATACGTATTGTGATGCAATGGTAAGTGTGAATAGACGGACAAATGATTGTGTTCCCATTATTTTATTAGTAGAGGGATACTCTGATGTAGGCCACAAAAGTTTGTGTGTATTTAGATGTGATATCAAGTCTTATCAAGTGTTATGAGGTGAAAATTTTTTTAGGCACGTTGGGCGATTTTGGGATGGGTAAAAACTTCAAGGTTGCATCACCAACATGCTATCCCTACTAATATTATAAATGCGAAAGTGTGTCTGTCTGTCTGTCTGCTACTTTTTCACGGCCCAACAGTTTAACCGATTTTGACGGGTACCTACAGGGCTAGCTTATATCCCGGGGACGGACATAGGCTACTTTTTATCTCGGAAAATCACAGAGTTCCCACAGGATCTTTAAAAACCTAAATCCACGCGGACGAAGTCGCGGGCATCCTCTAGTTGTTAATAATGTTTTAATTTACAAATTATAAATGTCTGATTACGATAATTAATTTGAAAATCTAAAAAATCCACTGTTATTCATGGTTTTCAAACAGTGAGAATGAACTTATATCGGCAGTCGCTAGTAAGTAACTGCCGATTTTTTATGGCTTTTTCGGGCTACCTTAATTTGACCATAGTAATTAATGCTCTGGATCTGGATCTGTTCACATTTTTTTTATTGTGTAATAAGTTAGCCATTGACTGCGATCTTACCTGATGGTAAGTGATGATGCAGATGGAAGCGGGCTAATTTGGATGGGGTAGGTATGCTAATTTTATTAGGCAAATTACTGGTTTCGACGTGGGATCGTACTGGAACGCTAAATCGCTTGGCGGCACGGCTTTGCCGTTAGGTTGGTAACTAGCCTCCGACCAAACCAGACCAGAGACAATTTAGAAATTAAGTATAAATTGCCCCTGCCGAGAATCGAACTCGAGCTCTCATACTTATGAGACTAGTGTTCACCACTACGCCACGGATCATCATCATTATAATGATCAACCCATCGTCGGCCCACTACTGAACACGGGTCTCCCCTCAAGAAAGCTGTCAGCCATAGTCTGCCACGCTGGTCCTGTGCGGAATGACAGAATTCATACACCTTCCAACTCATGCATGTTGTTTTCCCCACGATGTTTTCCTTCACTATTAAAGCAAGTGATATTTAATTGCTTAAAATGCACATGACTCGGAAAAGTTAAAGGTATCGAATCCCTGACCTCAAATATAGGAGGCGGACATCTTAACTACTTTCTTTCTTTCTTTCTTTCTTTACGTTATCACGGCTAATGTATGGATGGAAGATGAAATATTTGTAATTTTTAGGGCTTCGTACCTCAAAAGGAAAATATTGGTTGTCTGTAAAGTCGGTTTACTGACGATAGTTGAACGTGACAACAAAGGCCGATTGTGCTTCTTTGTCGCTCGTTCCGCGCTCTCGCTTGCACTTCAAGCCTTACATGGAACGCCTCAGAGCGAGGTAACGCCGCATGAGTCATGTTTTTTCGTGCGTGCAGCCGGCTCTATCGAATTATAAGACGTTGTCACGTCGAAAACGGAACCCTTATAGGATAACTTTCATGTCTGTCTGTCTGTATGTCGGTCCATCTGTCCATCTGTCGTGTCTGTCAAGAAAACCTATAGGGTACCTACTTCCCGTTGACCTTGAATCATGAAATTTATAGCAGGTAGGTAGGTCCTATAGCATAAGTAAAGGAAACAATTGGAAAACCGTGAATTTATGGTTACATCACCAAAAAAAAATGTGTTCATGAACAAATAATTAGTATTTTCAAAGTAAGACCACTTACCAAATAGGATGTCATATGAAAGGGCTTTACCTGTACATTCTTAGACAGATTTTTATTTATTTTTATGCATAATAGTTTTTGATTTATCGTTCAAAATGTCGAAAATACCTGAGTACGGAACCCTCGGTGCGCGAGTCTGATTCGCACTTGTTTTTGATGCCCTCAAAACTCTACCTCAATTTTCAAAAGTACCTACCTACCCAAGACTAGACGGTGTTATTAAAGTGCAAACATCCAAAGCCCACCGCCTAATCGCCTCTCCCGATTTTTTTATTATTTTTTGCCGATTTTTCGGTTTCTAAATGACACGCAAAGGTTCGAAAATCCAAAATTATATCTTCGGATGCGCGCCATCTATAATTTGGGACTATAATTCTGGACATTTTTTTGTTTGTTTGTATGTAATTACGTTTTGTTCGGACGTCGACAGATCTTTCCGGTTTTTTTTAACTTCCATTTTTTTTTTTGGTGTGGACACTCACGCCACTTGGACATGCGATATTTTTGATTATATTTTGTAAACAATGCTATGCTATTTTTAGTGGGTTCTAACCAATGGTTCTAACTAATATATTTTTAACCCCCGACCCAACAAGAGGGGTGTTATAAGTTTGACGTGTGTATCTGTGTATCTGTCTGTGGCTTCGTAGCTCCTAAACTGATGAACCGATTTTAATTTAGTTTTTTTTTGGTAGAATGGTGGCTTGATCGAGAGTGTTCTTAGCTATAATCCAAGAAAATCGGTTCGGCCGTTTGAAAGATATCAGCTCTTTTCTAGTTACTGTAACCTTCACTTGTCGGGGGTGTTATAAATTTTTAATTCACACTTGTATTCAAATAAACTTTTACAAATGGTTTTGAATCGTGACAAAATAAAATTTTCAAAAAAAAAAATATTACCACTGGTTCGGAATGCCGATGAATGAAAATGAAGTTAGGATAAATGAAATCTAACTTAGTAGGTACGTGTTAAAATCTCTTTCTAGATCTGTTTTTGAACCCATCGGAACGGCAACACGCAACGGAACGGCATTCCGAACCAGTGGTAAATATTTTGACATTTTTAAAGTTTATTTAAATAAAAATCTATTCTATTCTATTCTATTCATCGCCGGCTCACTACTGAACACGGATCTACTCTATCTACTCTCAGAATGAGATGTGTTCAGCCATAGTCTACCACGCTAACCAAGTACGGTAAAAGACCAAGTCTTTACACAGCTTTAACCCGGCGTGAATGAGGTGAGAAATTGCTACACCAGCTATGAGGCGGGTAGGAGATACCCAAAATGGTGTTTAATTTTTGATACTATGATTGTGTAATTAGCATTTTTGCTTGAGATATATAACCCTTTTTGGGTCGAGGGTTAAAAAATATATTTTATATAAGTATTAGGTATAGATAATTAATCTATATATTCGGAAACGCCGTAAAATTATGAAAACCAAACCACATAAAGACACTATGTTAAAAACATTAAAAAACAATCCACAAACATCCCTCATCGAAAAAAAAAAGCCAGATGGCGTAATTAACTCGCGGTTGCAACAGGAAACCAAGATGGCGCAGAAAATTAAAACAATGCCGGCGGAACAAAAGAGCGCTAGAGCACTCAGGCTGTACTCAGGCGGGTGCTCGAGCGGCCTGAGTGTGCTCGAGCAATTTGCTACGTTCGATACGATGGGTGGTGTGTTTTGAAATTATTCTCGAGATATTTTTCATCCGAATGAGAAATGAGAATTGATTATGAGAATGTAAGCGACGATAGCCTAGTAGTTGATACGTTGGATTCCTATTCGAAGGACTGGGGTTTGATTCCAGACATAATATTATGGCATATTATTGTAAATTGAAAAGAGCAACCGCCGAGTTTCTTGCTGGTTCTTCTCCGTAGGAACGGCATTCCGAACCAGTGGTAGATTATTTTGACGATTTGAATTTGAAAGACCTCTACTTGTCGGAGTAAATATGTGTGTAACGGTGAAGGAAAACATCATGAGGAAATCTGCATGCCTGAAGGATTTACATAATTTTCTCAAAGGTTGTGTGAAGTCTGCCAATGGAGACCAGTGCTCAGTAGTGAGCTGGGAATGGGATGATAATGATGATGATGGTGAGAGTAAAAATCAAACTGAAATTCTAAGTGTTTTTCAAGTAAATAAAAACCATTGACTGAGATTTTCTCAGGCAATCTATAGGACAGGTACAGTACAACCAAATTAATAATGCGCATGCAGATCTTCGCTAATTGTCGTATTCCGAATCATTGAATCGTAAGAGCCCTAAACAATGCACTTGCATTTTGCACCTTGTTACAAACAAATAGGAGTCAATATCATGTGTATCATACGACCGTTGCCGAACAGTGACGAAGATTTCTATGCGCATTATTAATTTGGTTGTACTGTACTCGTAGTTGTTGGGGTCCCGGAGTGCTGGAATGTCGACCTTGCACTGGAAGACGCAGCAACGCAGCATTGGCAGACCTTCTCCTAGATGGATAGACGACGCCAAACGAGTTGCAGGGAGCCGCTGAATTCAGGCGCCGCAAGACCGTGGCGTGTGGAAGTCCCTACAAGATACCTTTGATCAGCAGTGAAGGTGATCGTCTTCAAAATACTAGGAACAAAAGAGCGCTAGAGCACTCCGGCTGTACTCAGGCGGGTGCTCGAGCCGCCTGAGTGTGCTCGAGCAATTTGCTACGTTCGATACGATGTGTAGTGTGTTTTGAAATTATTCTCGAGATATTTTTTAACTGACAATACAAATCCATACTAATATTATAAATGCGAAAGTGTGTCTGTCTGTCTATCTGTCTGTCTGCCTGTCTGTCTGTGGTCTGTAAAAATCCCGTGAGAGTAAAAATCAAACTGAAATTCTAAGTGTTTTTCAAGTAAATAAAAACCATTGAGTGAGATTTTCTCAGGCAATCTATAGGACAAGTACTCGTAGTTGTTGGGGTCCCGGAGTGCTGGAATGTCGACCTTGCACTGGAAAACGCAGCAACGCAGCATTGGCAGACCTTCTCCTAGATGGACACACGACGTCAAACGAGTCGCAGGGAGCCGCTGGATTCAGGCGCCGCAAGACCGTGGCGTGTGGAAGTCCCTACAAGATACCTTTGATCAGCAGTGAAGGTGATCGTCTCCAGAATGCTAGGAACAAAAGAGCGCTAGAGCACTCGGGCTGTACTCAGGCGGGTGCTCGAGCGGCCTGAGTGTGCTCAGCAATTTGCTACGTTCGATACGATGGGTGGTGTGTTTTGAAATTATTCTCGAGATATTTTTTAACTGACAATACAAATCCATACTAATATTATAAATGCGAAAGTGTGTCTGTCTGTCTGTCTGTCTGCCTGTCTGTCTGTGGTCTGTAAAAATCCCGTGAGAGTAAAAATCAAACTGAAATTCTAAGTGTTTTTCAAGTAAATAAAAACCATTGAGTGAGATTTTCTCAGGCAATCTATAGGACAGGTACTTGTAGTTGTTGGGGTCCCGGAGTGCTGGAATGGCGACCTTGCACTGGAAAACTCAGCAACGCAGCATTGGCAGACCTTCTCCTAGATGGACAGATGACGTCAAACGAGTCGCAGGGAGCCGCTGGATTCAGGCGCCGCAAGACCGTGGCGTGTGGAAGTCCCTACAAGAGACCTTTGTCCAGCAGTGGAGGTGATCGTCTTCAAAATGCTTGGAACGAAAGAGCGCTAGAGCACTCAGGCTTTACTCAGGCGGGTGCTCGAGCCGCCTGAGTGTGCTCAGCAATTTGCTACGTTCGATACGATGGGTGGTGTGTTTTGAAATTATTCTCGAGATATTTTTTAACTGACAATACAAATCCATACTAATATTATAAATGCGAAAGTGTGTCTGTCTGTCTGTCTGTCTGCCTGTCTGTCTGCGGTCTGTAAAAACGAGTCGCAGGGAGCCGCTGGATTCAGGCGCCGCAAGACCGTGGCGTGTGGAAGTCCCTACAAGAGACCTATGTCCAGCAGTGGAGGTGATCGTCTTCAAAATGCTTGGAACGAAAGAGCGCTAGAGCACTCAGGCTTTGCTCAGGCGGGTGCTCGAGCGGCCTGAGTGTGCTCAGCAATTTGCTACGTTCGATACGATGGGTGGTGTGTTTGAAATTATTCTTGAGATATTTTTTATTCGACATAACCTCTAAATAGGTACCTAATACCTATACCTATGAAAAGAAAACCTGACTGACTTCCGTCCGTGCTCAAACTAAGTAAGTACTTTTATTTTTAACCCCCGACCCAAAAAGAGGGGTGTTATAAGTTTGACGTGTGTATCTGTGTATCTGTGTGTCTGTGTATCTGTGTATCTGTCTGTGGCACCGTAGGGCCTAAACTAATGAACCGATTTTAATTTTGTTTTTTTTTGTTTGAAAGGTGGCTTGATGGAGAGTGGTCTTAGCTATAATCCAAGAAAATCGGTTCAGCCGTTTGAAAATTATCAGCTCTTTTCTAGTTACTGTAACCTTCACTTATCGGGGGTGTTATAAATTTTTTTCAGATGCAAGTTAACCCTTGACGGCAATCTCAGCTGATGGTAAGAAAGTGTTGATGCATAAGATGAAATTGGTCTAACCTGGAAGGGGTATGGCAGTTTACATTAAACATTCCTTTAGTTTCTACACGGCATCGTACCGGAACGCTAAATCGCTTGGCGGCACGGCTTTGCCGATAGGGTGGTAACTAGCCACGGCCGAAGCCTCCCACAGACCACAGAATTACGTACATAAAACGCACATAAAGAAAAGTTGGAGGTGCGTGCCCGGGGTCGAACCCTTGACCTCCGATTAGGAGGCGGACGTCCTAAGCACTAGGCTATTCACAGCTAAATGTCTGTATTACCAGCTCTTTATTGAATTTGCCTAAGTCCCGCAGTCCTATTTCCGAAAATTTCCAACACTTTTGAAAAAGTACCTACAGCCGCCATATTGATTTTGCAACTGTCACTCAAGAATTCCAATGATACTCCATACATCCAAATCGGTTCAAGCATTTAGAAGTTATGGTGGAATAAAGATACTCATATACAGACATACTTTTGTTGGAAACGGCTAAAAGCTCAAACAACTGCATTAATATTTGCAACAAACACATTTATTACTTGATCATTCTATCTTACAATCTGATATCACTTTTTAATATTAAAAATAAATTATCATTTCGTCGAACGTCTGCATTCTAAAACCAAAACCATATCTATTCAATGACCTGTTCGGAGCCATCTTGCCTTCAATTTTGAATGCAAAACCCCTAAATCGAACTTAGATACAATATTATGGCATTACAGTTTTTCACATATTTTTATAATGGTTAAGAGGGCTCTCTCCGTCACTCGTTTCATACAATCGTAGTTCCAATTTCATTTGAATATTAAGCAACCCAAGTCCATGAAATTTTGCAGACATATTCTAGAAACTAATAGGTATCTATTTCTGTGGTTTTCCAAATTTCTGTTAAAATATTCGGTTTCAAAGTTACGCGGTCTTAAAAATTTTCATTCAAATCTTTGAGCCTCTGTAATTTTAAAACTACATATTTTTAGATAAATCTAAAACACCACAGACACAGATATTAGTTTCTAGAATATGTTTGCAAAATTTCATGGACTTTGGTTGCTTAATATTCAAATGAAATTGGAACTACGATTGTATGAAGCGAGTGACGGAGAGAGCCCTGTTAATTAATATTATTACACATAGAATTAAGTATAGGTATCACATATTATTAGTAAATAATCTCAATAATAAGCATACGACCCTAACACTTATTACATAAACCTTTGATAAACCCTGAAAAGATTGCACTCCTTTTTAGGGCAATTGTGTAAAAAAAGGAAACCTACTAAAATACCTAAGAAGATTCTCTTATATCTAGATAGTTAGGTAAGTACCTAAAAGCTCGCGTACGAACACAATTCTTGGATATCTTTATAAAACAAATATATAATTGGAGACACCCCCACCCCGCGACGCCCTGTCGCCATGGCAACCGCCGCGCTGGGGCGGGCGGTCTTGCTAGGGGAGGTTGTACGTGGAAATTTTCTACTTATTTTTCCTTTACAATATGCCTACTCTTA
Organism: Maniola jurtina; assembly: GCF_905333055.1. Lineage (NCBI taxonomy): Eukaryota > Metazoa > Arthropoda > Insecta > Lepidoptera > Nymphalidae > Maniola > Maniola jurtina. Next base: position 3,370,524 of record NC_060055.1, on the reverse strand, counting down.
TAATTTCTTTAGAAATTCTATTTAATTAATTTATAATATTTAAGAAGTTCAAGAAGTTGTTCTGAAAATTTTCTCTTAGTGAAATGCAATCTAAGACATTTTTAAAATTCCGAGAACGAACGTGAATCCAAAGCGAATCAAGTAATATAGTAATACAGACAGGTACCTACCTATATTCTAGTCTAAATGGTAACTTTGGTGATAAATTGATCAAGATCGTAGGTACTTACATCACTACCCATGCCTACTCAATATTAGGTAGGTATATTATGAAAAAGTGCGTTCGTTTGTTTCATTGGTTTGTTGATTTAGTGGTTTGTCCTTCAATCACGCCTCAACAGATCAACGGATCGGCGTGATTTTTGACATGGGTTAGTAAAGACCTGGAAGTGAAGTAGTTAGACTACTTACCTACTTTTTATTCCGGAAAATCAAAGATTTCCCATGAGATTAAAAATCCGATATATATCTAGGTATAGGTGCGAAGTTGCAGGCACCATCTCGTACTACCTATCTTACCTAGTCCATATCCATACTAATATTACAAATGCGAAAGTGTTTCTGTCTGTCTGTCTGTCTGTCTGTTTGTCTGCTACCTTTTCACAGCCCAACAGTTAAACTGATTCTGACGAAATTTGGTACACGGTTAGCTTATATCCCGGGGGCGGACATAGGCTCTTTATCCCGGAAAATCGAAGAGTTCCCACGGGATTCCTAAAGACCCATCCGCTTAAGCGATTTGTAATTTGTATGAAAGGTACCGAGGTAGTTTGCGTCCATGTAATTGACATAGGCAACTTTTATCCCGGAAAATCAAACAGTTCCCACGGGATCTTTAAAAACCTAAATCCACGCGGACACCCTCTAGTAAAATATGAAAAAGTATAGATTCTAAAATTCAGTTCCGCCATTATACATTAAAAGCTGAAACTCCGGAGCTGTATTTCAGAGTAGAGCGTCGTAACTACAAACGCTTGAGCGAAATGAAAAGCAGGTTTACATTCCTCGTTCAGTTTTGAGATTCATTGGGACTCGTCGTAGTAGGTATGAGCATGTTTTTAGGGTTCCGTACATCAAAAGGAAAAAAGCATCCTTATAGGATCATTTCGTTGTCCGTCTCTTCGTCTGTCGTGTCTGTCAATAACACATTTATGGTACCTACTTACCGTTGATCTAGAATCATGAAACTTGGCAGGTTAGGCTTAATTTACATTGAAAGGGAATGGAAGCGAATTTCCAAAATATTACATAGCATATTGACTTCTATCTCCACACTATAAAGCATCAATTTTTACTGAGAAAGAAAATTCCGGCGAAGTCGCGCGAATTCCCGCGCATTCCGGCGAATTTGACATTTGGGCGAGGTGTTTTACGTGGTGGAGATAAAAGCCAATATGCTTTATAGTATTTTAGAAATTCGCTTCCATTCTCTTCCAGTGAAAAGTAAGCCTTAGTAGGTCTTATAGCACAAGTAAAGGTAAAAATCCGAAAACCGTGTATTTGTGGTTACATCACCAAAAATAACTAAAATATGTTCATGAACGAATAATTAGTAAGAAGTATTTTCAATTTTCAAAGTAAGATAACTACCTATATCAAGTGGGGTATCATAATATGAAAAGGCTTTAGAGACCTGTACATTCTAATACAGATTTTTATGTATTTTTCTGCATACTTAGTAAGTTTTTAATTTGTTGTGTGATGTCGTAGGGATTGTAGTAGGTAAGTACGGAACCCTCGGTGCGCGACTCTGACTCGCACTTTGCCGGTTTTCTCTTTATATTATTATTTAATAGATAATGTTTTACTATATTTACTAAGTACAGCAACACGTTATACAAGTTTGTCCGTAATAAGGGATTAAACTTTATAAGTAGGTAAGTACGAGAGTCCGTAGTTTTTCAAGTTTTGTCTACTTATGAAAGTTTGTTATTGGATTTTTGGTTAAAAATGGTTTCAAGATTTTTAACAATTACAATCCTCAAATGGGTAAGTTATAAATAGTGGATGAAAGTTTGCATTATTTTTTAACCCCCGACCGAAAAAAAGGGGTGTTATAAGTTTGACGTGTGTATCTGTGTATCTGTCTGTGGCCTCGTAGCTGCTAAATTATTGAACCGATTTTAATTTAGTTTTTTTTGTTTGAAAGGTGGCTTGATCGAGAGTGTTCTTAGCTATACCTAATCCAAGAAAATCAGTTTGAAAGTTATCAGCTCTTTTCTAGTTACTGTAACCTTCACTTGTGGGGATGTTATAATTTTTTAATTTACACTGGTCAAGTTATACTTAACGAACAGGTACTTAGGGTATCTATGAAAATTGGTATTTGGGCTTTCAGACAAAAATGACATCTGTTCACAAGAAAAATGTGTTTCCTGAAGTTCTAGAAGACTGAAATTTGGTTATGTGCTCTTAGCTCGGGTCCCTTACGTAGGTACCGTGTGCCGCGCGTTACACAATAGGTATACCTAGGTATACCTACCTAGCAGGATTAGGTAAATAAGTAGGTAGATACATATTATAATGATTTTTAAACTGTGCAATTTTGCTTCGTGATTTTTCACAGGCATTAACTAGGTAGGTAGGACCTAAGGTAGCAAGTTACATTATTAAAAGGTATTTCATGTGATTTTTCGCCTGCTAGGTACCTGAAATGGTCCATCTCTACTACAGATATGTAGATTTAATAGGTAGGTACCTACATCAGTTAGAAACCTTTTCAAAAAACCTACTAGGACTTCGTCTGTGTTGGTGTTAGCTGGCGGGCGTGCTCTGCCTTTTTGGAGTGTTTTTTTTGTTAAAACTGACTGGTAAAGCGCTCTAAGGGGGTGCCGTGCGTATGTCGGCGAGCACCGGCACTGACGGGGTCCATACTTGTATAGTTTAACTAACTTGTTACAAATAACTACAAACTTGACATTGGCTGATCTTTGTAAAGCCAGGCGAGAGAGAAAAAAAAAAACCTTCTAACATGAGTGTCTATAACCAGTCTAGTTAGGTATTTACATTCGTCTATTTTTACAGCACCATTTTTCCATATCCGTAACCAAAAGCAAAACCTAATAAATCACACAAAGCAACGCCATTAAAACAACATTTACAACCATATTCTGTCAACTCAAAGTAAATAAAATTTATTATACGCCATCCGTCATTCTACTAACCATGAAAAATTACCCTATTCCAACCATTTTAACTTGAACTTCTTACCCCACAAAGCTTAATACTAGAAAGCTTTACACCTAAAGCTCTTCATAAAATGGTTACCCTTAGTATACACGGCATTATATCGTTTTTAATACGTATAAACAAGTATACAGTTGTCTCTTTTTATCATATAGTAAATATTGTAATAGACAGTGAGGGGCGGTTAAGAGGGTCGCCATGCATATCATTATCGTACATCAGTGGAACTCTACCAACCATTGTTATCTCTTTTTCACACTAGTTATTTGTATACCGTGTGAGCAGGACAGTTAATTTGTAATATGAGAGCTTTAGTATGAAAATATTATTGCATGGTTGAAGTTCGTGCTTGGATTTCATTGAAGAGGAGTGAATAATGTTTTATTTTGCCTTGCGTTATGGAATATGCAGCGTTTTTCTTTTATTCTACTCACTACATACATTTTTATTAAGATCGGGAATGTTTTATGAATCATTTGGAGGCTTTATTTTTATGAATATTATGAATATTCAAGTTTGATAAGGGGTTTTAGGGAATACACCTGCATTAAAAGCTCTGAAACACAGATCATATTATTATACTTAATAGCTTCGAAGTGTGGTAGAAAAATAAAAAAGTTTAAATTATGTTTGTACCTATAAGTATTTAAAAGGAGATACAAAGCGGTAGGTAATAGCCACGTCAGCCAGCCAAGTCGGAAGTCGGTGGTATCCATGACGGATTTTCCTATCGAGAACAAAAAAAAGGTAGCCCTAAAGAGTTGCCCTATTTTTCTATGATTCACGTCATCGTAGTCTAATTTGACATATCGTCGATTCAGGATCAAACCGATAGTTCCCTCGCCCTAGTGCACGTAACCTACTTAGGCAATAGGCATGCAGGTTTAGGTATAACCCCCGACCCAAAAACAAGGGTGTTATAAGTTTAACGTGTGTACCTATCTGTGTATCTATCTGTGGCATCGTAGCTCCTAAACTAATGAACCGATTTTAATTTCGTTTTTTTTGTTTGAAAGGTGGCTTCATCAAGAGTGTTCTTAGCTATAATCAAGCTATAATCCAAGAGAATCGGTTCAGCCGTTTTGAAAGATATCAGCTCTTTTCTAGTTACTGTAACCTTCACTTGTCGGGGGTGTCATAAATTTTTAATTTACACTTGTTTGGTTTAGTCGATAATTTAAAATTGTTATTACCTACACTTAAAACTATAATTGTTGTGTTATAAATTTTTAATTTATTATTGTTCACGATGTTTTCCTTCACCGTTAAAGCAAGTGATATTTAACTGCTCAAAACACACATAACTTCGAGTTGCGTGCTCGGGATTAAACCCTAAACCCACCCAATAAGAGGCAGACATTTCAAAGTCAAAGTCAAAGTCATTTTATTCAACTTGGGTACTATGGTACACTTTCTGATTGTCAAACAATGGTGATAATTAATTATTTTATCTTAACTTAAACCTAAAGCTATACCTACCAGTTACTTTTAACAACTTATTGCCTACGTAAGTAGGTATATAATATTAGTAAGTATGGATTTTGGAAGGAGAGGCGAAGTTTATTTTTCCCCACACCCTTTGTAAGTCTACTACTTACCCCTTGGCCCTTACCCCATATTGCACGCTCGATTGAACTCACACAATTATTACTCTGATTGACAACTGGCGACCCCCAAAAACTACTTTCTACCTAACTTTTATATATCAAGCCTGTTATCACGATTCATGGTAGACGAAATAGGGATTTTGAAATACCTAATACCTATCACCAATACCTAGTTCTTAACTTAATCTCACTATCAGACTAATACTATAAAGGCGAAAGTTTGTGTGTAGGTATGTGTGTGTATGTTTGTTACTCCTTCATGCAAAAACTACTAGACAGATTTGGCTGAGGGAATGGAGATAGATAATATCCTGGATTAGCACATAGGTTACTTTTATCCCGGAAAATCAAAGAGTTCCCACGGGATTTCAAAAAACCTAAATCCACGCAGGCGAAGTCGCGGGCATCGGCTAGTAATTTCATATTTGGGCCTTTTGGAGACCATGGGTTCGTGGGGCGAGAATGCCAGACCCTTTTTTAAGGACCTGTCATCCCGTCTTGTGGAGTCCACGGGTGACCGGAGGTCTGGCAGTTACCTTGGTCAGCATATTAGTCTGGCCATTCAACAAGATAACGCAGCCAGCGTTCTGGGCACCCTGACTCGTTATAGTGATTTGGATGACATTTTTGTGACTTTGATTAAATAATTTCTCATATCAACAAAAAAATATATTATTTTAGTAATATTTACACCTTAAAACTATGCTTAGATTCCAATATATATTTCTTTTTTTTATTCATTTTAGGCAAGCGCTCGACCACAATCACACGTGATGGAAAGTGATAATGTGGCCTAAGATGCAACGTGTTTACCTAGAAGATGCCTATTCACTCTTGTTTTAAAGATACCCGGATTGTAATTGGTAGGAAACACAGATCGCGGAAGATTAGGTATTCCAAACCTTACGAGTAGCTATGCGACTAAATGCCCGGCGGCTGGCGGGAAGTGGCTGGATGAGGAAGGCTGAGGACCGGGTGTGGTGGCGCTCTATAGGGAAGGCCTATGTCCAACAGTGGACATCCACAGGCTGATTATGATGATCATGATGATGAAACAACTTTTAACAAAAAAGAGGTTGTCATTTTGATATTTAGGTATACATATGTAGGTATGCATGTACCTATGTCCGGGATTTTCTCGCTTTTGACTTTTTTCAGCTCGATACAATCCCCAGACGTTTCAACTCTATGTAGATAGATTCATCATTCAGTGCAGTATATTTTATTTTATTTTATACTAGCTGATGCCCGCAGCTTCGCCCGCGTGGATTGGTCAGATCCCCTGCAGCATCAGGATTGAGGAGTTGGACTCCAAATTTTTTATGAAACAATGTCGCAAAGTTCCTCTATCGATTAAAAAAGAAATGACGCAAATCGGTTCAGAAATCTCGGAGATTTCGGTGTACATAGGTAGAAAAACACAACTCCCTTTTTGAAAGTCGGTTAAAAAAGTAGCCTATTTTACGCCCTGGTCAATCCTCTACTTGCCTGTGAAAGTCCCGTCAAAATCGGTTCAGCCGTTCCAAAGATTAGCCTTCTCAAACAGACAGACAGACAGACAGACAGACAGACAGACAAAAATTTTAAAAACGTGTGATTCAGTTATGGTATCGTTCAAATAACCATATGAGCTTAATATGAGGTAGTTATTTCGAAATTACAGACAGACACTCCAATTTTATTTATTAGTATAGACTACATTATTTTATAATACATTTCGCGCTCCCGCCCCCACGTCTTGCCCCCGCGGCGTTTCACGCTCGACTGGGCACGCACAATGGCGCTTGATTCGCGGACTACCCTCAATTGGTACTTACCAATGGAATAAGACAATTTTACCGTTAAAACTAGTGGAAACATTGCGCTTGTTAGGCTCTTTGTTATTTTTTATGACCACTCTCCATGGTGAATGATGTAATTAGTAGCTTTTGAGCCTTTGATGTGGGAAAATATAATTTGCATATATTGGTCGGATTTTTGGCAATATTTTTTACTTCGTCTGCGTGGATTTCGGTTTTTTTTAAATTCCGTGGGAACTCTTTGCTTTTCCGGGATAATAAGTTGCCTATGTCAATTTCTAGAACGCAAGCTACGTCTGTACCTTTCATCAAAATCGGTTAAACTGTTGGGCCCTGAAAAGCTAGCAGACAGACAGATAAACAGACAGGCACACTTTCGCATTTATAATATTAGTAGATATGGCTATTTTTCAGCCAAACTCAATGAGCACAAATCGTTCAGAATATAAAAGACTAGCTGATGCCCGCGACTCCGTTCGGGTGGATGTAGATTTTTTAAAATTCCCGTGGGAACTCTTTGATTTTCCGGGATAAAAAGTAGCCTATGTGCTAATCCAGGGTATAATCTATCAACATTTTAAATTTCAGCCCAATCCGTTCAGTAGTTTTTGCGTGAAGGAGTAACAAACATACACACACACACACACATACAAACTTTCTCCTTTATAATATTAGTGTGATAGTGTGATTGCTGTCTCTTAGTTTCAAAGGCCAAACCCCACTTGTGGGAATTTTTCTCTTTATAGTCGTACGCTGGGTAGTTATAGCCCTTACCATTAGTCACATACCTAATGGTAGGAGTTCTCTTGGGATAATAATGCAGTGAGTTCCCAGATTCTTCCGCATACAACTCGACTAGAGAACGAGACTCTTTGGTTTTTAACCCCCAACCCAAAAAAAGAGGGGTGTTATAAGTTTGACGTGTGTATCTGTCTATCTGTCTGTGGCATCATAGCTCCTAAACTAATGACCCGATTTTAATTTAGTTTTTTTGTTTGAAAGGTGGCTTGATCGAGAGTGTTCTTAGCTATAATCCAACCAAATCGGTTCAGCCGTTTGAAAGTTATCAGCTCTTTTCTAGTTACTGTAACCTTCACTTGTCGGGGGTGTTATAAATTTTTTATAATATTTTTAAGATGTTAGTGATAATAGCCGGGTCCGATTTTACAGTTGTTATCAGAATATGTTTGTGATAGTAATATGTTAAGTACGTGTTCTCTGAGACACGGAGGAAACAAAAAATTTTTTGGACCTCTATAGTCGGTCATTTAATGAACGCGGGTCTTACTTATCTAAGTACGAGTAGGTACTTAAGTATACCTACCTTAGGGGAGTGGTCTGTGACCTACCTACACTGGCCCAGTGTGGATTGTAAAACTTACCTACTTCACCCACCTTTGGGAACATTAAGGAGAACTCTCAGGCATACAGGATTCCTCACATTGTTTTCCAAACAAGCAAGAAATTTTTGTTAAAGCAAGAGATTTTTTTTTAAACGCACATAGCCTGGGATAGAAGACCCCAAAAGGAGTCCCACGTCTTAACCTAACTAACTAAGTACTTAAGTATGTTATGTTATAACCGCTTGCATCTATTTACTCAATCCCTGATATTAACAGGGCTCTCTCCGTCACTCGTTTCTTACAATCGTAGTTCCAATTTCATTTGAATATTAAGCAACCAAAGTCCATGAAATTTTGTAGACATATAAATATTCAAATGAAATTGGAACTACGATTGTATGAAACGAGTGACGGAGAGAGCCCTCTTAAAAAACTATGTTTGACTACTAAAAACTATCTAAGTATCTAATCATAAAAATTAAATACAATATAATTTCTAAGACGTCTCGATTACATGAAAATGTTGCATTAAACGATTTAAAATTGTCCAAAAGATCAGGACAAAACCGGTCAAGTGTGAATCAGACTCGCACATGAGAGGTTCCGTACTTACATACTACTATACTACTATTGTACAAAAAATAACAGGACTCTTGCACGAAAGGTTCTGTATTATCGTACAAGAAATACTTAACACTTTTTATTTTTTTATAATTTTCATATAATTTGTTAACTGGTAATAGAAATATGTGAAAATATAAAACACACTCTGTTAAAATATCAACTCTCTAGAGTCTAGTCTCTCTACCTACGGTTCCTGAGAAACAGTCCACTGGCAGACAAACAGACAGACGGATGGATAGACGGATGGACAGATGGACGGACGGACAGCGGAGGTTCGTAATAGGGTCCCGTTGGTACCCTTCGGGTACAGAACCCTAAAAAAGACCTATGATCTATTTTTAATGATGGCCGCCGGGGACGCCATTACGTTCCAATTTTGAATTCAAATTTCGAATTCAAAATTTTCGGAAAGGCGCAGGCGCCGGGCGACTGACGCGATTTGTCTGCGGTTTTTTTGAAAAAAATTATATTAAAAATATAGTCATTCGAGTTTCCGGGATAAGTAAATAAGGGGGTGAGTTCCTTTGTCCTGGGGTGGTATAATTTGTATTTGGAATTTGTGGTTGGAATAATCGATAAGAATCGATTTCTGTGACAGCTTGGTGAAGAAATCGATTTGTTTTGTGTATCTTGTGGTGGAAATCACACTAATATTATAAAGGAGAAAGTTTGTATGTGTGTGTGTGTGTGTGTGTGTGTGGTGTGTGTGTGTGTGTGTGTGTGTGTGTGTGTGTGTGTGTGTGTGTGTGTGTGTGTGTGTGTGTGTGTGTGTGTGTGTGTGTGTGTATGTTTGTTACTCCTTCACGCAAAAACTACTGGACGGATTGGGCTGAAATTTAGAATGGAGATAGATTATACCCTGGATTAGCACATAGGCAACTTTTTATCCCGGAAAATCAAAGAGTTCCCACGGGAATTTTAAAAAACCTACATCCACGCGAACGAAGTCGCGGGTATCAGCTAGTATACAATAATCACTGAAGTCAATCGCAGAGGGATTCTGATAACTAATGAAATTAAAAATACCTATTTATTTAATGTAGGATAACTTGTGCCACTTATGATAATACCAGCTGATACCCGCAATTTTGTTCGCGTGGATTTAGGTTTTTAAAAATCCCGCGGAAAATCTTTGACTTTCTGGAATAAAAACTAGCTTATGGCTAATAGCTTAACTACCTAGGTATACCATGCAAAGAATCTCAACAAACAAATACACTTTCACTTACTTATATACAATATTAAGTACCTAAGTAGGTACTCAGTGATAGTGATGTCGACTCTACCATGCACCGTTTCGGAAAACAGTTCCACTGAGAAGAGCCGGTAAGAAACTCAGCAGTTGCTCTTTTTTTCCTTACTATTTTTCTTGGTCAGCCGATTATTGAGCATAGGTCTCCTCTTATAATGAGAAGGGTTTGGGTCACCACATTGAACAAGTGCGGATTGCTAAACTTCACCTTTGAGGACTTTATGGAGAATATACAGGCATGCAAGTAAAAAGAGAAAAAACCGTAATTGTATTTAAAAACCGGCCAAGTGCTGAAAATTTTTGAATTGTCTGTCTGTCGGTTTGAACGGGCTGATCTTCGGAACGGCTGAACTGATTTTGACGGGATTTTCAAAGACAAGTTGAGGGTTGACTAGGAAATAACATAGGGAACTTTTTAACAGACTTTCAAAAAGGGAGTTATGTTTTTCTACCTATGTACACCGAAATCTCCAAGATTTCTGAACCGATTTGTGTATTTTTTTTTTAATCAATAGAGGAATTTTGCGACAATGTTTCTAAAAAATTTGCATTCCAACTCCTCAATCCTGATGATGCAGGGGACCTGACCACCAAAACTGATAGGTACAAATGAATTTATCAAAGATTAAGTGACAACCCTAGGGTTAGGCGAAGTACGGTACCATCATGGTGGCCGCAGTTACCTTGTTGATAAATCTTGATGTAAGTAACTCATTATCTACATAAGATATATTGAAAACAATTGTACAACATAAAAGACGATAAAGTAGTGATTTTATTTTACAATAAAATTTAGCCATACTTGTCGTAGATTCTTGACGGCACGTAAAGTTTTTGACCGGTAGAAAAAAACATCTCACTTCCCGCAGCAGATAAATGGCTCTGGTCGCTATTGTTGTAAAGTTAGTTACAAATGGTCAGGAATAGTATTGCCGTAGATAACACTAGTATTGTATTTGGTAGGTTTTGAGCTGTTCGGTTCCCAACTTTAGCAGATTTTTCGATGTTTTTAAAATTAGGCGAAGTATGGTTTAGCAGGCGAAGTCAAGGGACTCGACGGTATGTATAAAAATAAACAAAAACCTGTTTTAGAATGTACAAGTAAAGCCCTATCATAATATGATACCCCACTTGGTATAGTTATCTTACTTTGAAAATTGAAACACATTTTGATTTTGACACGACGGACGGACAGACAGACAGACAGACTTACAACAAAGTGATCCTATAAGGGTTCCGCTTTTCCTTTACCTATAACCCTAAAAACAAACAAAGCTTGTATTTTACGTAATTACGTGTAAAGTTAATAAGTCTAAACTCACTTAGCATATCAGTAGCGGCGCCATTTATAGGAAATGGTAATGTTATATGGTAATGAGGAATGTCGGGTTTCTAAGTTGTATAAAAAAGTATGTAGGTATGTTCTGGTTGAATAGACTATACTTAGTTACGCTCTAGCAAGATGCATATTTTTTGCTGAAAGTATCTAAGTAGATGCTATGCGTTTTAAACGAGAAGACCATCCATACTAAGTACTTAGTCCATACTTTTTTTTTTTTTTTTTATTAACTATCAAATATTGAACGTATTACAAATGCTTTTAACACAACAAAAAAACCACTAAGGTTTAGTATGTTGCTTATCATTCCGTCCATTAATCGATTTTGGGTATAGTACTTCCATAAATAATATATACATTATTTATAGAAGCATTTAACTATCGATTTTGACGATAGGTAAGTATACGAAGAATCAAAAGCTTAATCACACTAATATTATAAAGGAGAAAGTTTGTATGTGTGTGTGTATGTTTGTTACGCCTTCACGCAAAAACTACTTGACGGATTTGGCTGAAATTTGGAATGGAGATAGATAATATCCTGGATTAGCACATAGGCTACTTTTTATCCCGGAAAATCAAAGACTTCTTACGGGATTTCAAACCTAAATCCACGCGGGCGAAGTCGCGGGCATCGGCTAGTTTACTATAATCCGCTGAAAAAGGCAAATCTGTATAGCACAACATGCAGCATTCGACATGCTCCACTCGCCCTCCCACTGCTAAGCATACAGGAAAAGCCAGCCACCAAGCAAACCCCAAGTAACACCACACAAATCCACCAGAACACACTCGACGCACGTTTCGCTTGTCCGTTTGCAAAGTGACTTTGCAATTGTGCATTGTAAGGTCTACATCTTTTTGTCCCGAAAAATCAATGAGTTCCCACCGATTTTGACGAAAGGTACAAAGATTGCTTGCATCTCAGGAACGGATATTTATGCTACTTTTTCTCCCGGAAAACCTAAATTAGTTTCTAGAATATGTCTGCAAAATTTCATGGACTTTGGTTGCTTAATATTCAAATGAAATGGGAACTACGATTGTATGGAGTAAGTGACGGAGAGAGCCCTGTTAATAAATTAATTCATATCATCATCATCATCATCATCAGCCTGTGGACGTCCACTGTTGGACATAGGCCTTCCCTATAGAGCGCCACCACACCCGGTCCTCAGCCTTCCTCATCCAGCCACTTAATTAATTCATATAGTCGATAACATTAATTGATATTTAGCCATATTCAGTCAGACTCATCAGCCTACACTGTTATTTTTATACGTATTTCGGTCTATAAAGGATATAAGTAAGTACCTATCAATATATTCAAAAAAAAACCTTCGGAAAGCCTTCTTGTAAACGATTTTTGGGACAGATGTGTATCATTATGGTATCCCACATTAGTCAAAGACTAGCTTAGTTTGGAGCGTATTAACATAATCGTTTATTACCACAGACTAGTCAAACATCAGAGAACACACACGTTTACAGGATCCCTACAGAGTTTATATTTTTTTTTTTCTCAATAAAAATACAAGTGAATTAAAAATTTATAACACCCCCGTCTAGTGAAGGTTACAGTAACTAGAAAAGAGCTGATAACTTTCAAACGGTTGAATCGATTTTCTTGGATTATAGCTAAGAACACTCTCGATCAAGCCACCTTTCAAACTAAAAAACAAAACTAAAATCGGTTCATTACTTTAGGAGCTACGATGCCACAGACAGATACACAGATACACACGTCAAACTTATAATACCCCTCTTTTTGGGTCGGGGGTTAGGTAGCATTAGGTATTTAGGTAGGTATGTACTTGAAGCATAATATTGTAGAATATTAACACAATTAAAAAAATAAAGGTAAGTACATACTACTTCAGTACTTAGTACTTATGTATGGTTCTGTAGGTACCCATCTAAAGGGTAAAAACGGAGCCGTATTAATGTCACTCTGCTGTCTGTCTGTATGTCTATCTGTCTGTTTATTAGGGCTCTGTCATAGGGTAGTCCTCCACCGTCCATCCGTAGGTACGTCTGTTAGTCAGCGAATTGTATCTCGTGAACCGTAATAGATAGAGAGTTGAAATTTTCACGTAATAGGTACGTATTTTAATTGCTGCTATAATAAGCTATTTACAAATAATAAAATTTTTAAATGCCTGTTATGAAAATAAAAAAATAAAAAGGGTTATTTTTTGTAGGTACAATGGTACGGAACCCTTTATGTTCGAGTCCGACTTGTACTTGGTTACTATTATTACCTACTAGCTGACGCCCGTGACTTCGTCCGCGTGGATTTAGGTTTTCGGAATCCCGTGAAAACTCTTTGATTTTCCAGGATAAAAAGCAGCTTATGTACTAATCCAGGATATTACCTATCTCCATTCCGAATTTCAGCCAAATCCGTCCAGTGGTTTTTGCGTGAAGGAGTAACAAACATACACACACACATCCACACAAACTTTCGGCTATATAATATTACTAGCTGATACCCGCGACTTTGTTCGCGTGGATGTAGGTTTTTTAAAATTCCCGTGGGAACTCTTTGATTTGTCGGGATAAAAAGTAGCCTATGTACTAATCCAGGGTATAATCTATCTCCATTCTAAATTTCAGCCCAATCCGTCCAGTAGTTTTTGCGTGAAGGATTAACAAACATACACACACACACACACACACATACAAACTTTCTCCTTTATAATATTATATTGTGATAGTGTGAAGTGTGATAGTGTGAAGTGTGATAGTGTAATTAGTCTTTACAATAATTTAGTTTCTGCAGAAAAAGTAAAAGTATGTAAAGGTTTTTGAAAACACCCAAATAACTTTCTCTACGCCCTTCTTTGCTCTGTGTTTTTGACTCCATGTCAACACAGTATAGGCACTATATGTTCAAAACTAAAGAAATAAAGTAAAAATACATAATAATACCAACCCGATGATGTCGGGCATACAAAATTATGTATATTAAAAGCGATCCACTATATTCGGACATGGTTAGCCGTGTTTTAATGATAATCATGACGTACAGATTGTGTTACGGTTTTTGATCATAAGGTATGTGAACAGCGAGAGTGCTAAGCTATGACAAGTGTAAACTATAAATTTATAACACCCCCCGACAAGTGAAGGTTACAGTAACTAGAAAAGAGCTGATAACCTTCAAACGGCTGAACCGATTTTCTTGGATTATAGCTAAGAACACTCTCGATCAAGCCACCTTTCAAAAAAAAAAAACTAAATTAAAATCGGTTCATTAGCTTAGGAGCTACGATGCCACAGACAGATACACAGATACACACGTCAAACACACACCTACACAGATACACACGTCAAACTTATCACACCCCTCTTTTTGGGTCGGGGGTTAAAAACACTAGCTTTCACCAAAAATTTCGTGTTTTTCTCATATTTTCTGCGGGAGTTACCAATATCATCCCAGGACAGTATAAACGGGTTCTAATCTCTGTTAGAAATTTTTTCTCTGTTGGGAGGTTTCGGCGGTGGCTTGTTGTCACCCTACTAGCAAAGCCGTGCCGCCAAGCGATTTAGCATTCTGTGTAAAAACCAAAGGGGTTTAGTAAAAAACTGCCATACTCCTACCTGCCAGGATACCCTGCTTCCATTTTAGACTGCATCATCACTTACCATTAGGTGAGATTGTCTCTGAATAAAATAAAATAAAAATATTTGTGAAGGCTTCGTTTTTAGATCATTAGGTACTGCTCTCAGAATAGCCATAGTCTACCACGCTGGTTAAGTCTGATGGATTGGCAGTCTTCACAGACTTTTTAAAACATTATGGAGAATTACCTATATATATATATATGTCGGCGCGAAGGCGTTAATAGTTACTAATAATCAAACTATTCAAATCAAAAGTTAAACATTACTTTGTTCATCAAGTACTAGAATACCCTCAGAGTTGATTTAGACATGACTAATTGTTGTTGTTATTGTAAGTTTTGGTATGTCGGCGGTACCGACTTTTAGCTGTCAACACTTTGCTCACTGAGCATTACGTCATCTCCCCACTGTCGTCGTTGGACTATAAAATCAGACACGCTGTGCGTAGCGGGGCATTATCCGTCCGGTTGTTGCCGAGGACACTTCTCAGTAGGCATAGTCTGTCGTACTGTAGAATTATGGTTACCTAAAGTGGTACTGTTGGTTAGACGAGTTGATATTGTGGTGATTAGGTTAGATGGTCGGTTTGGGACCGGTGTAGGGGTGGAGGAGCCGGTCTAGGTAGGCTAGGTTAGGTTTACCTAGTTACGCTGGTAGTTGTGACATGCAGTAAGTGAGAGTTAGCATGGTTATAGTCGAAGGTAGTTCAATATCACTTGATAGTCCAAGAATATCGTTAGTACGCCCACGAAAGCTCGGTTAATCTAAAGGTTGCTATCCTGACGTATCCGGATAGTTATTATCCAGGTTTACTAGTGGTTAGATCATGCTTCAATCTTAGTAATCATTAGAAGCGCCTACAAAGTAATAAAATAGTGAAAATATTCCCACGATAACCTGATAACACCCTCTCACTCCGTCATCAGAAGTGGGATCGACCGCTGATCCACCAGGTCGATCATCAGATATGCCGCTGCAAAACCACCTTGTCACCGAACCTCGAAATGAAGTAAACCTGGTAGTCAAGAAACCGTGTCGGCGCCAGAAGACGTATACACGGATCCCGGATCATCCACTTCTCGAGAAGAGTCGCTGGAACAACTCACTCAAGAAGCAACCATGGAAAATGAGACGGAATAAAAACGCCGAGTTACCATATTCTAAAACCCAATTATCCAAAACCTTGCGTATAGTTATCGTCACCCGATTTAGGTGATAGTAACGACAAGTTTATCGTACCTCGATTTAGGTAGCATTACTTACTATTGCTCGATTTAGGTGACAGTAACGACTAGTTTATCGTCATTCGTCACTTGGTTTAGGTGGTATGAGTTACTATTGCTCGATATAGGTGATAGTAACGACACTTTTGCTGACTAAGACACGTGATACTATTCACTATTGGGATGGTCTTCACTAATGAGATAGAGTTGATTTCTTATCCAACCATGCTGTATAGAATTAAAGAAAATTTCGTATTGTAGCTGTAGCAGTACGATGTCAACAATGAACTTGTTGTTTAGCACTAGCGTTGTACTTTGTTACGTAATGAACTCTTTTACTAAAAGTTAATCAGGAAAAGCCGAGCCTTTGATTATAGCAAGTTTTCTCTTTTACACGAGCCACACACACACAGACACACACACACACACACACACACACACGCACACACACACACACACACACACAAGTTCTATCCACGAGTTTATCTACGAGACAATCCACGAGTTTATCTACGAGAAATCCACGAGTTTATCTACGAGAAATCCACGAGTTTATCTACGAGACAATCCACGAGAAATCCACGAGTTTATCTACGAGACTCTTTTACACGAGCCACACACACACAGACGCACACACACACACACACACACACACACACACACACACATACATACACACACACACGCACACACAGACACACACACAAGTTCTATCCACGAGTTTATCTACGAGACAATCCACGAGTTTATCTGCGAGAAATCCACGAGTTTATCTACGAGACAATCCACGAGAAATCACGAGTTTATCTACGAGAAATCCACGAGTTTATCTACGAGACAATCCACGAGAAATCCACGAGTTTATCTACGAGACTCTTTTACACGAGCCACACACACACAGACGCACACACACACACACACACACACACACGCACACACAGACACACACACAAGTTCTATCCACGAGTTTATCTACGAGACAACCCACGAGTTTATCTGCGAGAAATCCACGAGTTTATCTACGAGAAAATCCACGAGAAATCCACGAGTTTATCTACGAGAAATCCACGAGTTTATCTACGAGACAATCCACGAGAAATCCACGAGTTTATCTACGAGAAATCCACGAGTTTATCTACGAGACAATCCACGAGAAATCCACGAGTTTATCTACGAGAAATCCACGAGTTTATCTACGAGAAATCCACGAGTTCTATCCACGAGTTATCCACGAAACACACACACACACGCACTCACACACGCACGCACACACACACACACACACACACGCACACACACACACAAATACTAACGAGATTTTACTTGTTACTAAATAAGCTCAAAAACCAGAAACATTGAAGATGTGCTGGTTTACTACAAATATAACTAAGCATCATTTGATGCTGACAGATACCAAACTCAGAAGAGAATGTATTTTAGTTTCGGAATCAACATCAATCGTTAGGCAGGTGCAGAGCGCGCACCGCCTGTCAGTATGGCCGTGTCGGCGCGAAGGCGTTAATAGTTACTAATAATCAAACTATTCAAATCAAAAGTTAAACATTACTTTGTTCATCAAGTACTAGAATACCCTCAGAGTTGATTTAGACATGACTAATTGTTGTTGTTATTGTAAGTTTTGGTATGTCGGCGGTACCGACTTTTAGCTGTCAACACTTTGCTCACTGAGCATTACGTCATCTCCCCACTGTCGTCGTTGGACTATAAAATCAGACACGCTGTGCGTAGCGGGGCATTATCCGTCCGGTTGTTGCCGAGGACACTTCTCAGTAGGCATAGTCTGTCGTACTGTAGAATTATGGTTACCTAAAGTGGTACTGTTGGTTAGACGAGTTGATATTGTGGTGATTAGGTTAGATGGTCGGTTTGGGACCGGTGTAGGGGTGGAGGAGCCGGTCTAGGTAGGCTAGGTTAGGTTTACCTAGTTACGCTGGTAGTTGTGACATGCAGTAAGTGAGAGTTAGCATGGTTATAGTCGAAGGTAGTTCAATATCACTTGATAGTCCAAGAATATCGTTAGTACGCCCACGAAAGCTCGGTTAATCTAAAGGTTGCTATCCTGACGTATCCGGATAGTTATTATCCAGGTTTACTAGTGGTTAGATCATGCTTCAATCTTAGTAATCATTAGAAGCGCCTACAAAGTAATAAAATAGTGAAAATATTCCCACGATAACCTGATAACACCCTCTCACTCCGTCATATATATATTTATATTTATTTTTCATGTACCAAAATTGTAGTTACAAAGTTAAGATAAATTAAGTTATGTACATGCTTATCTCTAAACAGAGATTTCTTCCAGCTTCCCCGTGCAGGTTGTGACCTACTCTCAGGTACGCAACTTTCCTCACCATGTTTTCTTTCACTGTTAAGTAGTAGTTTTTTTTTTTTTTTAATTTATTTAATCAAAAAAAATTAACAAGAATCTATAATATTATAGCTCGCCAAACTGGTGTGCCAGTTTGTTGGCGAGGTGGCGCTCTTATTTTTACTTACATAACTAACTTATTCATACACCTTAATCTATACTTATAGTAATCTGTACTACGAATAAATATTTATTTAAACCTACCTACTTTACTAAACAGACAAAAACACATTACTATAAAAAAAAAAAAATCAAAGAAAACACAAAAACAAATTACTAATTTTATGAAGCATGGACCTACTCCGTTAGGGAGTCCCTAACTTTGAGTTGTGCGTTGATAGATCAGTCAGTCAGTCAGTCAGCTTTCTCTTTTATATACATATATATAGATAACTGGGATTGACATAGGCATCGTACTCTCCGTGGCACAGAGGAAACGAAAGGGCCAAATCCGGACATCTACCCAAAGCAGCTGCATCATATCGCATAGCTTAAACTGAACACAAGCCTTATATTTTCGGTAACATCGCTTGAAAATCGTTAACGCAGGGTAGGATATGGGAAAATACCGCGGTATTTTCAAATTATATCGTCCCGGGGTACCTACAGATTAAAAACCAAATTATACCGGGAATAAAGCGAGATATTATATTTTGCCTCCAAAATGAAAATTGAAAAGTTTTATTCACGGCCAGGTTTTAGGGTTCCGTTCAAAAGGATGATGATAGAGCGATGATAGCTTAGTGGTTAAGACGGTCTACCTTCTATTTAAAAGGTCGGTGGTTCGATTCTGGGCGCGCACCTATCACTTTTCGGACTTATGTGCGGGAAACCTGCTTGCCTAAGAGTTCTGCATATTGTTTTCAAAGGTATGTGAAATCTGTCAATACGCACTTGGCCAGCGTGGTAGACTTTGGCCAAACTTTTCTTTCTCATTCTGAGAAGAAACCCATGCTCAGTACCTAGTGGGTCGATGTTGATGATGATGGCTTCAAAATAAAAAAAAGAACAGAGTCGAACCTTCACGGACTCGTAGATACGAAGCGATCCGCTTCCTCGTTTCTAATACCTAGTGCTAGAATATGAAATGCACTTCCAGCTTCCGTTTACCCCGCCAAAGACAATGTTGAGAGTTTCAAAAGAAGAGTGCTAAACTCCTTTTTCTCCTATTCAGTCTACTATTCTCATAGTTTTTGTCATTTTTAGGGTTACCTCAAAAGGAAAAACGGAAACCTTTGGATCACTTTGTTGTCTGTCTGTCTGTCCATCCGTCCGTCGTCATGAAAACCTATAGGGTA
Source organism: Maniola jurtina (assembly GCF_905333055.1). Classification (NCBI taxonomy): domain Eukaryota; kingdom Metazoa; phylum Arthropoda; class Insecta; order Lepidoptera; family Nymphalidae; genus Maniola; species Maniola jurtina. The sequence continues at coordinate 3,350,834 of NC_060055.1, read as the reverse complement.
CTTACTGTTGACCTAGAATCATATTGTGGTAGGTAGGTGAGGTCTTATAGCACAAGTAAATGAAAAAATACGAAAACCATGAATTTGTGGTTACATCACAAAAAAAATAAACTAAAATGTGTTCAACAAATAATTAGTATTCCAATCTTCAATAAAAGGGCTTTACCTGTACATTCTAAAACCGATTTTTGTTAATTTTTATGTATAATATCTTTGCTTTGCTTTATCGTGCAAAATGTTAAAAAAAATACGAAATCCTCGGTGCATGAGTCTGACTCGCACTTGGCCGGTTTTTTTTAAAGAACAAACTGCTGAGAGACGAACCCTAATAAATCGATTTGACCAACGCCATCTACCGTCGAGTAGCATTACCACGCTCACTAGCGCCTCATCACGCAGCGGCGACTTAAGAAAACCTCAAATTGACGGTCATGATCATTGCAGTAAATTGTTAAGACAGCTTAGCATCGAATTAAAGAAATTTATTACTCTTGTACTATAATAAAACATGTTCGATTGCGTAATTAGATAAAGATATCTATCTTTTACTAGTGAATAATAGTTATTTAAACGTTAATAAATAAAAATTGGTCATAATGTAATGATCATTGGCAATGGGTGCTTAAGCAAACTGTTTAAGTAATAAACCAGTCAGATATAAATTAATTTAAGATAAATTGCTGTACTTTTTAACCCCCGACCCAAAAAGAGAGGTGTTATAAGTTTGACGTGTGTATCTGTGTATCTGTCTGTGGCATCGTAGCTCCTAAACTAATGAACCGATTTTAATTTAGTTTTTTTTTGTTTGAAAGGTGGCTTGATCGAGAGTGTTCTTAGCTATAATTCAAGAAAATCGGTTAAGCCGTCTGAAAGTTATCAGCTCTTTTCTAGTTACTGTAACCTTCACTTGTCGGGGGTGTTATAAATTTTTAATTTACACTTGTTTAATTGACGTGATAGCTTAGTGGTTAAGATGTCCATCAGTGGCTTCTTAATATACGGGATCAGTTTTCCCTTCCACTTATACCTTTAAGTCAAGAGTGAATAGGCAACTTCTAGGACAGATGGACAGACGGATAGACAGACAGACAGACAGACAACAAAGTGATCCTATGAGGGTTCCAATTTTCCTTTTGAGGCACGGAATCCTAATTAAAATGTGTTCATTAGGCTCTCATTAAAAAGCTATCTCTCTTCTTTTTCTGAAGTTGCCTTCAAACTACGGAAATATAATATAACTAGCTGATGCCCGCAGCTTCGCCCGCGTGGATTGGTCAGATCCCCTGCAGCATCAGGATTGAGGAGTTGGACTCCAAATTTTTTATGAAACAATGTCGCAAAGTTCCTCTATCGATTAAAAAAGAAATGACACAAATCGGTTCAGAAATGTCGGAGATTTCGGTGTACATAGGTAGAAAAACACAACTCCCTTCTTGAAAGTCGGTTAAAAAAGTAGCCTATGTTACACCCTGGTCAATCCTCTGCTTGTCTGTGAAAACCCCGTCAAAATCGGTCCAGCCGTTCCGAAGATTAGCCTTTTCAAACAGACAGACAGACAGACAGACAGGCAGACAGACAGACAGACAGACAGACAGACAGACAGACAGACAGACAGACAGACAGGCAGACAGACAGACAGACAGACAGACAGACAAAAATTTTAAAAACGTGTGATTCAGTGTTGGTATCGTTCAAATAACCATATGAGCTTAATATGAGGTAGTTATTTCGAAATAACAGACAGACACTCCAATTTTATTTATTAGTAAGTATAGATATTATATTCCGTAGTTTGAAATCAACTTTATACTCGTATGTCGTAACTTACCTACTAGCTCATGCCCGCGAGTTCGTCCGCGTGGATTTATTTATAGAAATTATGTCGTTTTAATTATTGATAAGCTTACCTTGTAAGATGGTTTGAGGTAGAAAAAGTACATTACACCTTCCTAACTAATTGAGCTATTAACGCCGGGTGAAAAACCGGCCAAGCGCGAGTCGGGTCTCCCACAGGAAGGGTTCCGCACCATCGTATTGAGAAATCTCAATCCTGTATGCCTAGGGAAACTACGGATTTCTCAGAAGGGATTCTCCCAGACTAAGAAGTGTTTTGGCCATAGTCTACCACGGCATAGTGCGGATTGGCAGACTTCACATACCTTTGAGGACATTATGGAGAACTGTCAGACATGCAGGTTTCCTCACGATGTTTTACTTCACCTTTAAGAGGGCTCTCTCCGTCACTCGTTTCATACAAAGAAAGAAAGAAAGAAAGAAAACTTTTTTTATTAGGTCACTGTAACACTACAATGTATCTTAAAACTAATCGAGTTATACTACATAATATTATACTTATGAGCTAAAATGTACTAAAATAAATGTGTCACATGTGACTAAACAGGACTACAACCGTAGTTCCAATTTCATTTGAATATTAAGAGGGCTCTCTCCGTCACTCGTTTCCACTCGTTTCATACAATCGTAGTTCCAATTTCATTTGAATATTAAGCAACCAAAGTCCATGAAATTTTGCAGACATATTCTAGAAACTAATATCTATGTCTGTGGTTTTCCAGATTTCTGTTAAAATATTCGGTTTCAAAGTTACGCGGTCTTAAAAATTTTCATACAACTCTTTGAGCCCCTGTAATTTTAAAACTACATATTTTTAGAAAAACTAAAACACCACAGACACAGATATTAGTTTCTAGAATATGTCTGCAAAATTTCATGGACTTTGGTTGCTTAATACTCAAATGAAATTGGAACTACGATTGTATGGAACGAGTGACGGAGAGAGCCCTGTTAATGCAAGTGATATTTACTTTTACTTAAAACGTACATAACTCCGAAAAGTTAGAGGTGCGTGCCCGGGATCGAACCCCCGCCTCCTCTTAAAAGGCGGACGTCCTAACCACTAGGCTATCACAGCTTGTATATTATGTAATACTAGCTGATACCCGCGACTTCGTTCGCGTGGATATAGGTTTTTAAAATTCCCGTGGGAACTCTTTGATTTTCCGGGATAAAAAGTAGCCTATGTGCTAATCCAGGGTATAATCTATCTCCATTCTAAACAACTCAATCCGTCCAGTAGTTTTTGCGTGAAGGAGTAACAAACATACACACACACACATACAAACTTTCTCCTTTATAATATTAGTGTGATTTTAGATAATAGTATGGATAAGTAAATACTAAATAAGTACTATCTTCAGAATTATATAAATAAGGCTAAGTATAACTATTATTACCTAGCCAGGTCCGACGGCACAATGAAGATATTTTATTCTTTGTCTAGATATTCAGTTAAAAATTGAAATAGACTTATGTATTAACCTGGTTCATCGCTGCTTAACCAGAACAATCTAAATTATACTAAGTAATATTATAAAGAGGTAAGGTTCGAAAGTTTGTTTGTAGGGGCTAATCTCTGAAACTACTGAATCGATTTTGAAAATTCTTTCATAAGTAGAACGCTACATTATTCCTTAGTATCATAGGCTATATAATTTACTAGCCGATGCCCGCGACTTCGCCCGCGCGGAATCAGGTTTTTTGAAATCCCGTGGGAACTCTTTGATTTTCCGGGATAAAAAGTAGCCTATGTGCTAATCCAGGATATTATCTATCTCCATTCTAAATTTCAGCCAAATCCGTCCAGTAGTTTTTGCGTGAAGGAGTAACAAACATACACACACACACACACACATACAAACTTTCGCCTTTATAATATTAGTGGGATTTTCAAAAAATTAGAGATCCTTGAGATTGTAATAGGCTATCCGTGCGGAGCCGGGGCGGGTTGCTAGTATAAAAGGAAAAGCTGACTGACTGACTGATCAACGCACAGCCAAAACTACTGGGCGGATCGGGCTGAAAGGCATATACTTAGATAGCCATTATGACGTAGACATCCGCTAAGAAAGGATTTTTGACAAGTGTAAATTAAAAATTGATAACACCCCCGACAAGTGAAGGTTACAGTAAAGAGCTGATAACTTTCAAACGGCTGAACCGATTTTCTTGTATTATAGCCAAGAACACTCTCGATCGACCTTTCAAACAAAAAAAAAAAAACTAAAACCGGTTCATTAGTCTAGGAGCTACGATGCCACAGACAGATACAAAGATACAAAGATACACACGTCAAACTTATAACACCCCTCTTTTTGGGTCGGGGGTTAAAAAATCAATCACTAAGAGGGTAAAATGAGGTTTGAAATTTATGTCGACCACTCGGACAGGTGTAAGTACCACTTAGCGGGGAGTATTTATTCATCCAAGTCAGCGGGCGATGAAGAGAGCTATGCTTGGAGTTTCTGTACGTGATCAAATCAGACGAGGAGATACGTACCTAGGAGAACCAGAGTAACCGACATAGTTCATCGGATTTCCAAGCTGCTATGGCAATGGGCAAGGCACATCACACTAATATTATAAAAGCGAAAGTTTGTATGTGTGTGTGTGTGTGTGTATGTTTGTTACTCCTTCACGCAAAAACCACTGGACGGATTTGGCTGAAATTCGGAATGGAGATAGATAGTATCCTGGATTAGCACATAGGCTACTTTTTATCCCGGGAAATCAAAGAGTTCCCACGGGATTTCGAAAAAACTAAATCCACGCGGACGAAGTCGCGGGCGTCAGCTAGTAGTTAAAAATCGATCTACAATTATATACAGTAGTAGGTAGTGTACTTAGTACAATACAGTATTTATACAGTACATTAAAGTTCTATAAGTTCTTATGCCTGGAAGTAGTCACTTTAGTGATAAGGTCGCCCTTTGTTTTTAAGTTTATCCTGTATTTTTATTCTTTGTCATAGTATTAAGCAAAAAAGATGTTTAAATAAATAAATAAATAAATGAAATAATGCTGTGCTAACTATTCTAGCTCCAATATGATTTAATTTTGGATCTATTTACTAAGTAGATTTTTAGTTCAGCTACTGGCTGATAGATGGCGCACTAAGTTATCAGACGGCAAACTATTGACTTTCTCTTCTCGTTGGTCATGAGAACCCAGGTTCGAATCCCGGGTCGGGCCAAAAAGTCTGGGTTTTCTAAATAAGGAAAAACTGACTGACTGACTGATCTATCAACACACAGCTCAAACTAATGGACGGGCTGATATTCGGCATGCAGATAGCTTAGATATAACTGTAGATAGCTATAAATACGAAAGTGTGTTTGTTTGTTGGTTTATTAGTTTGTTGGTTTGTCCTTCAATCACGCCGCAACGAAGCAACGGATTGACGTGATTTTTTCATGGTACCGACTTACCATGAAAAAATCTACCTATAATAGTTGAAGACCTGGAGAGTGACATAGACTTCTTTTTATCCCGAAAAAACAAAGAGTTCCCACGGGATTTTAAAAACATTAATCGGTAATCCACACGGGCGAAGTCGCGGGCAGTTAGTGGAATAAACTTAGAATTTAAAAGAAATACTTACCTTACCTACTTAAGTTTTACTTTGTTGGTTTTTTATTTTAACCTCAGAATACCTCATGGTCATACTGATTCTGGGCACAACTAAATTTTAGAGTATGTGCATCCTCTTCTTACTAATGTAATATGAAAAGGACAGATACAGTTTGACAGTTATAAATTTAATTTATAGCTGTCAAACCTCGTGACTTTAGCTGCCAGTCGCGAGCGTATTTTTTTTTTGGTAGCGTGCTCTAATATTTAAAGTCTTTTAATGTAAAATTCATGTTAGGTACGTCCTATTCTAGCAATATAAAAAAGAAAAAGATGCAGATACTCTAAATTTAGTTCAGAGAAAGACAACAGAATCGGCGCATATTTATCTACCTACTGTTATGTAACAGTCGGTTAAAATAACCAAAGGGTTCAAAACACCTGAACTCAAAACTTAACCCGTGTCATATCATTCAAGCCATCTACCGCCTTTGGTAACATCTTAAATTAATCAAATTGATTTGATTTATCGCGGAGTTGCACCCCTTTTCCTGCATCGGAGGTCAAACGAAACATTTTTCATTGCACAAAAATACACCATAACCCCTCAACCTAAAGTTCAAATTTCATTGATGTATTGGTTCATTTTAACAAAGTTATAAAGTCATAACTTAAACAAATACTTACAATAGAATTTGGACTTTAGATTTTAAGATTTAGAGGTTAGTTTTGAATGGTTAAAGAATCAAGTGCAGCCAAATTGGAAGGAAGAACCAATTACTGTCAATTCTGTTGAATTAGACAAACAGTGGGATTTTTGGTAGCCCCCGATGTAGAAGTGAAGGCCGTGACTTCATGACTTCAAGACTTCCTAGATGTACCTACCTATTACTATTTGCTAGATTTAGAATATTGACTACTTCCTCAGGATTTTGGGGACTGGCATAGTGATAGTAAATAATAGATATTATTAGTCAACAAGATCTAGATGGAATAGATGGATAGAAAACTTTATTGCACACAAAACATGAAATAACCAAGATAAAACAAAGAAACTAAAAACAATTGTATGCAAAGGCGGCTTTATTGCTCAGAGCAATCTCCATCAGGCAACGTTAAAACCTTATCGTTATCTTAATAAAGCTCAAAACGAAAACCCGCCTACTACTCTTACTAAACGTTGAAATATTACAGGAAATTTTTTTCTGTCGCATGGTAGGTTAGGTAGGTAGCGCCTTGTACAAGTCCTAACTACCACTGCACTGGTTCGGAAAGAAAATTCTACTGAGAAGAGCTAGCAATTACTTTGGTCCTATTCAGGGGGACCAGGGTTCGATCCCGGGCACGCATCTCTAACTTCCAAGTTACATGTCTTAAGCAATTAATTGCTTCAATGGTGAATTAAAACGCAAGGAAACCTACATGTCTGAAAGTTCTCCGTAATATTCTCAAAGGTGTATCATCATCATCATCAGCCCGTGGACGTCGACTGTTGGACATAGGCCTTCCCTAAAGAGCGCCACCACACCCGGTCCTCAGCCTTCCTCATCCAGCCACTTCCCGCCAGCCGCTTTATATCGTCGGTCCATCGTGCTGGAGGGCGTCCCACACTACGCTTGCACGCGGTCTCCACTCAAGGACTTTCCGGCTCCAACAAAGGTGGATAAAATCTGCCAATCAGCACTGCCCAGTGTGGTTGACTATGGCCTTTTTATTTGGAAAAGAGATCCATGCTCAGTACATTGGGTTGGCAATGCGTTGAGAATTATTGAGATGACTTATATTTTGGCTCCACAATTAACAAATTAACCACATGGAAAAACGACCTAATGCAATCCTCGAATCCCTTACAAACCACTAACAAATAAAGTATCACTTTATTTATTAACAATTTTTAAGTATACTTGAATCCCATAATAGTACTACATGTCAATGTTCTTCAATTCACATTATCAAAGCAAAATCTATCTTACTACAATGGAATAAAGTCTTTTTTTAGTTTAGCAAAAAATTGTATTCAATGCGATTCTATCAACTTTTTGTGAACTATTGCTATTGAAAATTCAACTTTATCACATTTTGGTAAGGTTTAAAATGGCTGTTGTTTTATTGTTAATGTTGTCAAGTAACTTCTATTGGAGTGGCTAGTTGTGTTCAAAGCACTTAAATACTTTTTCACATCTGTTAGGATTTCATTTAAAACTAATTTTTGAGTGGCTATTATAGCATTAGAAACCTATTGATTATGATCAATATTGTCGGCTCACTACTGAGCACAGGTCTCATCTCTGAATGAGAAGAGTGGCCGTGGACCATAGACTACCCCGCAGGCCAAGTGCGGATTGGCAGACTTCACACACCTTTGAGAACATTATGGAGAACCGCACCGCAAGTGAGATTAGGTACTTAAAACTCACATAACTCCGAAAAGTAAGAGGTGCGTGCTCGGAGTCGAACCCTAGACCCCCTGAATAGGAGACCAACGTAATTGCTAACTCTTCTCAGTAGAATTTTCTTTCCGAACCAGTTTTTTTGCAGTGGTAGTTAGGACTTGTACAAGGATATTGAAGTGGAAAACTTCTTTAGAAGCGTTGGGCGATTTACGTTACCGATGCTATAATGTTAATGACAGCCTTCCTGGATGGCGTAGTGATAAGCGCTGTAGTCTTATTAGTGGGAAGTCCCAGGTTCGATTCCCGGTAGGGGTTTGGAATTTTACAATTTCTAAATTTCTGGTCTGGTCTAGTGGAAGACTTCGGCCGTGGCTAGTTACCACCCTACCGGCAAAGCCGTACCGCCAAGCGATAGCGTACCGGTACGATGCCGTGTAGACACCAAAGGATTTAATGAAAACTGCCAAACCCCTTCCAGGTTCTTCGCTTCCATTTCAGACTGCATCATCACTTACCACCAGGTGAGATTGCAGTCAACTTGTATCTGAATGAAAAAAATAGTAGGCAGGTAGGCTAGGTAGCTACTCGGAGTGCCAACATGAACAGATGTAAAAACTAAAAATGTTAATCATTTTGATTTTAAATTATGAAAATTTTCATACTATTCCTAAAATGGACCATGAAAGGCTAACAGACGCACAGACGGACACACTTTTGCAAAAGTTTGGACCCCAAGGTTTTTCCTTTTATAATAATGATCATGTAAGTAATTCATAAACGTTCAAAACTGAGGACATATTGGTAGTTAGTAGGTAATGTTTCTATTGATAACCCTAAACCTTGGGGTACAATTGGGCTACAACCGTGGCCCAACAATGGGGGTTTAACCCTAATTGTATCCCAACAATGCTGTCCACGCGATTTTGTTTATTCCATCAAAATCTGTCATAATCTGTTCGTAGCATAGTTATAAATGTACAGTTGTATACTAAAGTCGTTGGAGGATATAAAAATTGTTTTTTTAATATTATAATAACAGCAAGATAAATATACCAATAAGATTTTTTAAACCTAGATTTTTGATTCTCTAAATCAAAGTCAAAGTCATTGTTCAAATTGGGTACTATTGTACATTTTGTCAAACAATGATGTAGTGGTGATAATTAATTACATTACTTGATACTAAAGCTGCGAAGATTCCAAACGCGCCCAGGTTTGAGAAGAGCCCACAACAAACTCAGTCGGGTATTCTCTAATAATTCTCTTTTTATGTTTTTTTTTAAGACAGGGATTTGATGGGTCTGTCCCTTTTCTGTACTGTAGAGAAGTTTGCTGACGCCAATTGCTGTTCATTAGACAGCTCTATCCATACTAATATTATAAATGCGAAAATGATGTCTGTCTGCCTGCTACCTTTTCACGGCCCAACAGTTTAACCGATTCTGACGAAAGGTACAGAGTTAGCTTATATCCCGGGGACGGCCATAGGCTGCTTTTTATCCCGGAAAATCGGATGAGTATTTGGGAGTCCCGTGGGAACTCTTTGATTTTCCGGGATAAAAAGTAGCCTATGTCCGTCCCCGGGATATAAGCTAACCCTATACCAAATTTCGTCAGAATCGGTTAAACTGTTGGGCCGTGAAATGGTAGCAGACAGACAGACAGACAGACAGACAGACACACTTTCGCATTTATAATATTAGTATGGATAATGGATACTTACACTTTTGTACCAACCATTACCATCTATACCTACTGCCAGTAGGTAGGTACCGTATTTATGGCTGCCCGCTGATTTTTCGCTACAAACCATAACATCAACAATATGGCAACAATAGGGTTAGCTCGCTCGAGTGCGTACCTTTTGTTAAGCCCTACTTTGTGCTACCTGTGGCACACATTAGGTGAAAAAAAATATCTTTTGAACAGTCCAGAACACCTATTTGATGATCAAAATCACTACTAGAAATTAATTACAAACAAACTTACAGACTCGACGTTTTAGCTTGTACTTAGTCTTAAAATAAACGTTAAGTATTAAAATAATGGTGTCTCAATTCCGGATTTCTTGCAACTTAGAGTCACATTTATCCTAATTTCAAAAATTCCAGCCTTATTCCTTGTCTAACCTAAATATGTAATAACCTAACCTGACTTTTTGCTTTTCAACTCTCCCTAAGTATGTACCATACTTACCTAGGCCTTCCTAATAAGCGCGCCACCACAATACAGTCCCCCTTACGAATTTTGATCCTCATAGAGACAAAAACCACCTATGCCCAACTGTGTCAAAGTAACGATTTTTAACAACGACTAAATTGCATTTGCCGGGAATGGAACCCTGGACTTTCCAATTATAAAACCACAGTGCCGTTAGGGAGTTCTCAAAAAGTCCACCCGTGTAAGCCGACGCGTTTTTCAAAAGCCTAACGTTGTATAAGGATATTTGTAAACACAATATGCGAACGCATCCGGGGCTTATAAATCGGCATTAAATTATAAATTGTCACATGAAATACATTCTTCTGAATATTTTTAACCCCCGACCCAAAAAGAGGGGTGTTATAAGATTGACGTGTGTATCTGTGTATCTGTCTGTGGCATCGTAGCTCCTAAACTAATAAACCGATTTTAATTTAGTTTTTTTGTTTGAAAGGTGGCTTGACCGAGAGTGTTCTTAGCTATAATCCAAGAAAATCGGTTCAGCCGTTTGAAAGTTATCAGCTCTTTTCTAGTTACTGTAACCTTCACTTGTCGGGGGTGTTATAAATTTTTAATTTCATGCGAATGAGGCCTTAAGCTCGTCCCTCGCTAAACGTCGCTTGTGGGACAAGTGCCTAAACAAAATATAATTTGAAGGCATTGACACAAATGCAAACCGGAATCACGGTGCACTCAGGAATCGCTAAAAAGCTTTTAATCAATCATAATCCTAAGAAACACGGGTCGGCCATTGTTTTGTTGCGACCCGGGAATTTGTTCATATTGAATTTATGTAAAAAATGACCTTGCTCGGGTACCGTCTACTTGGGACTCGCTGATTTGATCCAGCTGTCTAACCACGAAAGTTTTTATTATACAAAGAAACGAAAGAAAGAAAAAAAATATTTTTGGAAGCTATGCCACACATTACCGGTTATACTCTACGCGTTTGGTTATAATACCTCAAGCAGAAGAAGCGCTGGAATAATAGCACGTTCACACAGGCTGCGTAAGCGTAGACGTAGTGCGTACCATTGCGTTGTAATCTATGGAACTGTAAGAAACTTGGCACTCCGCTTGCGTAATGCGTGGAATGCGTAACCCGGTGTGGTAGGTGTAACGTAAACCCCTAACAGTTTAACCGATTTTGATGAAATTTGGTACAGAGTTAGCGGATAGGTATCCTGGGGAAGGGCATAGGCAACTTTTTATCCTGGAAAATCAAAGAACCACGGGATTCTTCGAGGCCCATCCGTTTAATCTATTTATTTGAAACTTGGTACAGAGTTAGCTTGCGTCCCGGAAATTGACACTGGCAACTTCTTACCCCGGATAGGCAGAGTTCCCACGGGATTTTTGAAAACCTAAATTCACGCGGACGAAGTCGCAGGCATCATATAGTTCAGAACTAGAACTCTTTGATTTTTTTTGTACCCATAGGTGCCCGTTTTTTGTGCAAAGGAGTGTATAAAGTTTTAGTAATAAGTACAAGCAAGTTTGCCGTCGTAACTTGGCATTACCACTTTCTACTGATAATGAATTTCCTACAAAAAAATGTCCTTGCAACAATATATTCCACTTGCGGTATTTGGATTCGCTCCAGTTTCCATTTTAGGCCCATAAAAGGTTTTTCGGACTGCTTTTTGTTATAGATGTAAATTTAATTGCATTTTTGTCCCAAAACTCAACTTAAAATGAGATATCATTGTTAATTTGTTCACGATCGAGTAAAACCTATAAGTATCAATATGGTCGCTCAACCCACCTGACTCGCTTATTAGGTATGGCATAATGACCCTTCTGTATGATCAAGTTCTTCCATAGTTGCTTTATGCTTACTGGCAGAAAAACACTATACGTCGTTATGACTCAATACATGTAAATATAGATTATAGAACTGCATTTCCATTTCTATTTAGTTACATAAACTATTCATACATACATAACATATTATCTATTTTTACTTAGATGACTAAAAGACAAAGAAATCGCAATTTTTTCTTGGAGAAACCGATGCATATTGCACGGTAATTTATACATTTCAAAATTTGGTTTTTCACTGGTACTATACGGTTTCATTTTTGGTTCAAGACAAGAACGCAGAGAAGCATAATGCAGTTTGTATACCTTTTATGTCAACGACGAAAACATAATTTGTCATTGATATACTTTTACAAATTCGAATTGATCACTTGATCAATTTGCCCAGCAGGATCGGCTGGCCGGCTGTATAGAATGATCGCGTTGATCTACAAGTAAACCCATATACAGAATGAAGTTTCGATTAAAAGTTAAAACTATGAATAATGCATTAAAAATCGATTAATTATATTTTTATTGTAGGCCAATTTGTTGGGAAAATCGATAATGTGTCATATGTCACGTCGTTACCACATTCTTATTGAGTCATTAAGCTAATGTACCTTACCTACTCGTGAAATAAAAAATACTTACCTACATGATCAAAATTACCAAAATTATTATGTTTGCTCTGTTTATTCTATTAAAAATCGCTAGAAGACCTGAAGTCAGATCCGTAACTGATTATTGTTATTATTGTTAGCCCGAACTGTCCCAATGTTGGGCAAAGGCCTCCCCTTCTTCCTTCCACCTGTCTCTGTCTAGGGAAATTTGAGGCCAAGCCGACCTGTAGGCATCGAGTTCGTCTCGCCAGCGACGCCTTGGCCTGCCTCGACGTCTTTTAAAATTTTGTGGCATCCACTGTGTTGTAGTCATTGCCCACAGTTCGTCAGACATGCGCATAACATGTCCTGCCCAGTTCCATTTTAGTTTGGCAGCTTCATCTCCCACATCCGTTACTTGCGTCTTGGAGCACAGTATGCTGTTTTTAATGTGGTCTGTCAGCTTTATTAGAAGGATGTCGCGCTCCATTGCTCGCTGGCAGACTCTCAGTGCGGACTTTTGATGATCCGTCAAAGACCAAGTTTGAGCACCATATGTGAGGATGGGATATATCCAGGCAAAAATTATACACCGATCCGTTGCACCATTCCCGTGTGATTGAAGGACAAACAAACTCTTTCGCCTATGGTAAATACAGTAAAATTCTCAAACAAAACAAGCGTTCTCTACCTAAAGTCCATTTAGAGAAACGCAAGTACCATGTCTATTGTCTACTTTGAATGTAAATAATATGGCGTTCCTTCGTTCCAAAAAGCGATTATGTCTTGAAGACACGACAAGTCACAAATAACACATTTCTATATACAGGTGTAACCAGAATCCTAGCAAAAAATAAACGTTATTATTATATTACCATTTGCCTTATCTTGTAGTGATTTAGATTTTTCAAACCCACATAGTAGGTATAGCGTGCAAAACTCGGGTCAACGCCCCACCTACAACGTGGCATTGACTTCGAGTGACCTATTTACAAAACGTTCGTTGACAACTTGCGTCAGTCAGATGTTTTATTAGCAATATATTGTGAACTTTTAAAAATACTGGATTTTTTTTAAAATGCGTAGTTTTTTTAATGATATCTTATCAACAATCATCAGTGCTATCACCTTTCTTCGTGTTTGTTAGCGTTTTGGTTACGCCCTGTATCAAATTGCGTGATTGAAGGACAAACTAAAAAAGAAACACTTTCGCAACAAACAGTGCACCGTCCAAAGAGGAACGGACCATTACCATATCAACCCGTGTCGTTCCGAAAACCGATTCAGTCTTGAAGACGCGGCGCGTCACAAAAAACACATTTCTATATATCAAAGGCACCATCAAGTAAATTAATGTGCCGGTCCCCATACAGGAGCTGAAATGTGCTCTTTTTGTTTTTGGCGGCTTTTGGGGTTCCGCAAACGAGGTATTTCGACAGGTAAAACCCGCTTTTGCTGATGATTTTTGTCAGACTGTAGAAGTACTAGGCGTACTTAGATTAGATAGATTTTGAAGACTTTTCTAGTGGTAAACACTTAAGTTTAGTTTAGTTTTAGTTTAGTTAACTTAAGTAGTAAACTAAACTAAACTGAGCCTTAACTATATTTTCAATTTAGTTCACTACAATATGTGGGAGATTTCGGGTTCGATTCCTAGCAGGAAATTTATAATTTCTAAATTGTCTCTGGCCTGGTCTGGTGTGAGGCTTCGGCCGTGGCAAGTTACGATCCTATGGGCAAAGCCGTGCCGCCAAACGATTTAGCGTTCTAGCACGATGCCACGTAGAAACCGTTTCCTTTTTACTATCGTACTGCAAGGGAAGGTCAAGGCCTGCACCTGCATAAGAAAGGAAGAAGACCTTTGACGAAATTAGTACGTTGGTACACAATAATTTAATCTTCCGGCATCAGTTTTCCCCTCCGTCACACTTCACACTATCACACTAATATTATAAAGGCGAAAGTTTGTATGTGTGTGTGTGTGTGTATGTTTGATACTCCTTCACGCAAAAACTACTGGACGGATTTGGCTGAAATTTGGAATCAAGATAGATAATATCCTGGATTAGCACATAGGCTACTTTTTATCCCGGAAAATCAGAGAGTTCCCACGGGATTTTGAAAAAGCTAAATCCACGCGGGCGAAGTCGCGGGCATCGGCTAGTTTTTAATAAAGTCAAGAGTGAATAGGCACCATCTTAGGCTGCATCATCATTTGCAAGCAGGTATGATTGGACCCAAGTGTAAGTCTATAAATCAATAAAAAAAAGAAAATAGTTCGAGTTTTTAATACAGAACCCGACAAAGGAAGTAAGGGGCGGTTTCGGTAAAAGAGGAATCGCGATTAGGCCGAGGTCACAATAAGAGACAGCGGGGCGCCGGGACAGCTAATGTAAGCAGTCGACGTGTGAACACGGGCTTACGTAGTGGTCCAAGTTAAAAGAACTTTTGCTTATACCAGAGGGAACTCTGTTCTGAATTGATCCTGAATCGACAATATGTCAAATAAAAAAATAAAAAATAAAAATATCTTGTTTCACACAGAAAGTCCATATTATTACAACATAATTACATTAATGTTAGTAATTAATGTTAGTACTAAGTAAATAAATAAAGTAGCCAAAATATATTAGGCTAGGGTGACGTGTAATCAAAGTACAAGTGTAAATTAAAAAATTTCAACACCCCCGACAAATCATTTTCAAATAAATAATTATGTATATCTAGGCAACGTCCATCTTGACAGCTTGACATTTGTCAATTGACACTTGAATATTATGAACCTAAGGATTATCTAACCTTCTTTTCTACAAGAAAACTAGAAAATAGCTGATAACTTTTAAACGGCTGAACCAATTTTTTTGGATTATAGCTAAGAACACTCTCGATCAAGCCACCTTTCAAACAAAAAAAAGTAAATTAAAATCGGTTCATTCGTTTAGGCGCTACGATGCCACAGACAGATACACAGATACACAGACACACAGATACACACGTCAAACTTATAACACCCCTCTTTTTGGGTCGGGGGTTAAAAACAGGGCTACCTGCGTCAAATGTTACCTATTAGCATTTGACACCTGCCAGTGACGCCCAAGCCAAGAAGTTTTGTTAGAAGTTCCTCAACTCTCGTGAACTATGCTTATACTGTGAAGAATGACAGGTGTCCAGTTAGAAGATGTTGGTGTACAAAATGGTGTAACTGCACGAAGTGAAATTTAAAAAGGGAAATTTAATGACAGGTACTACATTTTATTGAAAGTATACCGTTTTGATTTAAAAGAACTCACAATTTAGCATAGTTTGAGGCTGTTTTGCTCGGATTTTGGATTCAATTTTAGGCCGTTATGCTTGGAAACTATTTCTTTTTATTCAATGAGCCGAAAACGTGTCATATGGTGCAATAAAGAGGGTAAGAATATTTCGATTTTATTTGTAACGTATACGTTGAATCCGCTATCTCCGCCGCTCAAGCTTATGTTTAAGACCACAGAAGTTGTTCTTTTTGTGCTACCAGCTTTACAATACGCCGGCCCTAATATTGTATGGTGTCCCACTGTGCAAAGGTGTTTATAACTATATTATTAACAGAATCACATCGATTCCGGATTAGGCATATTAATAATGATGCTTCTAAATCTACGCACACAATGTAAATACCATAAATCCAAATTTTTATACTTATGTAGAAAAGAGCTGATAACTTTCAAACGGCTGAACCGATTTTCTTGGATTAGGTATAGCTAAGAACACTCTCGATCAAGCCACCTTTCGAACAAAAAAAACTAAATTAAAATCGGTTCATTCGTTTAGGAGCTACGATGCCACAGACAGACACACAGACACACAGATACACACGTCAAACTTATAACACCCCTCTTTTAGGGTCGGGGGTTAAAAAGAAAAATATTTGAAGGTTATTCTATAGTTTTGCATGTTCTCTAAAATTTCTTTGAGCAATGGAACATAGACGCATTGTGGAGTCTCCTTTCGAGTGGTTTTTTAAAAGGGACACAACCACGCCCCTTCCTCTTTGAGCTAAAAATGTGACCCCTACGGAAGTAAGGTGTGATCTGAAACAAAAAATATCCATTAAAAATGTATTATGCCGGTCTAAAAATTGAATTTTGTATTTTATTATTTTTGCCTAGGTCGCTTTTTGTGCACAAGCAGTAATGTGATTATATACAGTCCTGGGTTCGATTCTTTTTGGGTCAACATATTTTGTCACTAGTTCAGTGGTGAAGTGGCCTTATATCTAACTAGTTTATGCCCGCGACTTTGTCCGCGTGAACTACAACAAATTTCAAACCCCTATTTTACTTCACTGGAGTTGAATTTCCAAAAATCCTTTCATAGCTGATGTCTACGTCATAATAGCTATCTGCATGCCAAATTTCAGCCTGATCCGTCCAGTAGATAGATAGATAGATAGATAGAAGTCTTCATTGCACACAAAAACATGTAAACGAACAACACAGAAGGAAGAAAACAGAAAAACAATTGTGTGCAAAGGTGGCCTTATTGCTTAGAGCAATCTCTACCAGGCAACCTTTACTGAAAGAAGCTAGTGTTGGATAGTACCAAGTCGCAAGGAATTATTCGAAATTCCAGTAGTTTGAGCTGTGCGCAATCTGTCAGTCAGCTTTTCCTTTCCCAAGTAGGTAGGTACCTAGTACCTACTTATGTGCAAAATATACAAAAAAAAACAGCCAAGGCGAGTCAGACTCGCGCACTGAGGGTTCCGCACTCGGGTATTTTTTCGACATTTTGCACGACAAATCAATAGTTATTTGTTCAACAAGATAGCAAAATTCATATTTGTTGCGAGTGCCTAGTTTGAACCCCGAGCGGGCGAAGGATTTAACCAGTGAGCAAAAACGACTTTTGTTCACTGGTTTTGGGCAGCAAACGCGCCCTCATTGAGCTAGAGAGGTGAAAAAACTACTATGCATAGAAATGAATAAAAATCTGCTTTAGAATGCACAGGTGGTACAGGTAAAGATCATAATATTGTGATACCTCAATTGGTATAGTTAGATCTTACTTTGAAAATTGAAAATACTTATTTGTTCATGAACACATTCTAAATTATTTTTGTGATGGAACCATAAATACACAGTTTTCGGATTTTTTCCTTTACTTGCGCTATAAAACCTACCTGCCTGTCAAATTTTATCATTCTAGCTCAACGGGAAGTACCCTATAGGTTTTCTTGACAGACACGAAAGGCGGACAGACAGGCAGACAGACAGGTAGACAGACAGACAGACAAACAACGAAATAATCCTATAAGGGTTCCGTTTGTCCTTTCGACGCGCGGAACCCTAAATCCGCAAAGCACGTTTGTCAAACGCATTATCCCGAATACAATAACAACTTACAATGGTAACACAACACCCCTCTTCCTAGTTTCATGGGCGTGGTTAAAAAAAATGTATTATACCGCTTTTGATAAAGCTCTCATAGCTTAGACTCTATTATGTGATATTGTAATATTTGTTTTGGATATACCTACCAACTTTAAAGCCGTGTTTTTTTTTCATTTATTCAGATATGTACAAGTTAGCTATTGACTGCAATCTCACCTGGTGGTAAGTGATGATGCAGTCTAAGATGGAAGCGGGCTAACCTGGAAGGGGTATGGCAGTAATACCCATATCCCTTTGGTTTCTACACGGCATCATACCGGAACTCTAAATCGCTTAGCGGCGCGGCTTTGCCGGTAGGGAGGTAACTAGCCACGGCCGAAGCCTCCCACCAGACCAGACCAGCGATTTAGAAATTATAAAATTCCAAACCCTGCCAGGAATCGAACCCGGGACCTCCCACTAATAAGACTTAGGTACCATTGAGCCAGGGAAGCCGTCAGGACGTGATGGCTTAGTTTTAACCGACTTCAAAAAAGGAGGAGGTTCTCAATTCGTCGGAATCTTTTTTTTTAATGTATGTTCCCCGATTACCTACTCAAAGACGCCTGGACCGATTTGATTTTTTCATATCATAATTTCTTGATGAGATATAAATCTCATCAAGAGATTGCAGGTTCGAATTCTGGCCTTCTGTGTTGTAGTCCTCATTGCTGAAGATCGTGACCCCTTCGGCCCACTAGCTAGGTAGACAGACGATATCAAACGAGTTGCTGTGATTCATGCTGCGCGGCGCAATATCGTGGCGTATGTGCCGTCCATACAAGAGACCTTAGTATGTCCAGCAGTGGACATCTATCGGTTAATAATGACGATGATGATGAAAGAGTCTCAACAAAGTGAATACGATGCATGACGAAAGAGAGGCATCTCTACATAGTATAAAACAAAGTCACTTCCCGCCGCGCCGCGCCTGTCCATATTATGAGGGTACGCTTAGATCTTTTAAACTACGCAACGGATTTTAATGCGGTTTACATCAACAACTAAGAAACAAGTGTAAATTAAAAATTTATAACACCCCCGACAAGTGGAGGTTACAGTAACTAGAAAAGAGCTGATAACTTTCAAACGGCTGAACCGATTTTCTTGGATTATAGCTAAGAACACTCTCGATCAAGCCTTCTTTCAAACAAAAAAAAACTAAATTAAAATCGGTTCATTAGTTAAGGAGCTACGTCACACTTATAACACCCCTCTTTTTGGGTCGGGGGTTAAAAACTGTGATACTAGTAACTACTTTAGCTATCTAATGCACCCGTGCGAACCCGGGCTGAGTCACTAGTTAATTAAGTAAAATATATTCAGGCGATTTCTATAAAATGTCAGCACACTTCCAAAGAAGTAGAAATCGTTATACGAAACCCAATACCATGGCATTAAACGCCATACCATAGCATTATCGTTAAGCCCATACATCGCCATACGAACCATACATCTCCATACAACGGACGACACGCGACAAAATACGATACGAAAATTACTAGGCGCCATTTTGTATTGTTCATTTTAATTTTATTGTATTTAATTATAGTTATAGTGATTTAAAAATAATAAATCATTGAAAACCCCATCATCAATCACTAGTCATGAGTTATGACCTATATTATGCGAAAGTAGATAGGTACTAGGTACGTAGCTACGCGAAGGAGCTATAGATGGACTGGATCTGGGAGTAACTTAGGCTACTTTATATCCCGGAAACCAAAGAATTACTACGAAATTCTTAAAACCTATATCCAAACGCGGTTTTAAAAGCACTTGTAAAAGTCTACTTTAGTAAAAAACTATTCTATTCTATTCTAATGGTTAAAAAACGGTTAGGACAAACCAACAAACTAATTAAAAACATTAGTATTTAATATTTATGTGTACCGATTCGTATGGACTGAGATTTAATTTAGTTTATCTTACCATTTACAAAATAATAAATTGCTATTGTTAAATTAAAATTAGTCAGTTAAAAAAGCTCAGGGGGCTGCCATTTTCACCAGAGGGAGCAGTAATTTACCAATAACGGCTCAGCGGGCTATATCTATGCCACGCGACTCTCATTACGTAGCGTTTGTGATATTCACATGCTACTTACTGCCAGATAACAGACTAGTGAATTACTTGAACAGCATATTCTAAAAACATGTTTTGTTATTCAAAAAACATGACTCATGCGGCGTTACCTCGCTCTGAGGCGTTCCATGTAAGGCTTGAAGTGCAAGCGAGAGCGCGGAACGAGCGACAAGGAAGCACAATCGGCCTTTGTTGTCACGTTCAACTAATCGTCAGTAAACCGACTTTACAGACAACCAATTTTTTTTTTTGTTTTAGGGTACGAACGAATTACTAGTACCTACTTACTGTGATCACACTAATAATATTGTCTATGTGATTGTATATATGTGTGTATATTTGTTACTCTTTCACGCAAAAACTTTTACTGAACGAATTTGGCTGAAAAGATTCTATCTTCATTATAAAGGAAAATTATAAAGGCGAAAGTTTGTGTGTATGTGTGAAAATTAGAATGAAGTTCGATTATATCCTGGATTAACACATAGGTTACTTTTTATCCCGGAAAATTAAAGGGTTTCTACGGGGCTTTTAGAAAACCTATATCCTTAAATATATTTGTGACGTTGTACCTAAGTATGACCTAATTTAATAATAATAATCAATCTATCCGTATCAAACCTGGAGGAGGCCTATGCGTCAGAAGACGCGCTGATTGCAAAGGAACTAATGTGCGGGATTTGAGTTAAATGTTATGTAAATTCAGCAATAATGGCTTCATTTATTTATAATCTATCTATAATTTTTTATTTAATTAATTTTGTCAAAAAAGACCATGCAAGTTTTGAAAAAAACAACAACGTTGCTAAGCTATTTATCGACAGATCACAGATAGGATTGATTATTATGAATATTATTCAAACTAAAATTATTTAACCTCAAATAGTAATGTGCAGAGCTTTCTCGCCTGCTCCGATAAGGGGCAAGCTAGGATGCTGTTATACATCCCTCCCCCTCTCTCGTCTGGCTTTACAAAGATTAGCCAATGTCAAGTTTGTAGTTATTTGTAACAAGTTAGTTAAACTATACAAGCGTGGACCCCGTCTGTGCCGGCGCTCGCCGACATACGCACGGCGCCCCCTTAGAGCGCTTTCCAGTCAGTTTTAACAAAAAAAAAACACTCCAAAAAGGCAGAGCACGACCACCAGCTAACACCAACACAGACGAAGTCCTTATACATCCCTACATCCAAGTGTCGAGGAAGTACAAGTCGACGGACGCGACGTTGAACCGCGTTCCACTCCACACTCTATCAGCACATGTTGAACGTCCTCTATAACCCCACAAACTGTGCAGTTGTATAGTCAGCTATTTGTTTTTTTTAAAGATTATTAGCCATGCTAATCATGACTAATATTCCCCTTTCCCCTCCAACTAAGCGCAAAGCTGTGTTAGGAGTAGGTACGACAATGGTGCAACGGGTGGGGTTTGAACCGCCGACCTTTCGGAATTCAGTCCGCTCCTCAACCGTTGAGTTATTGAGGCTCTATATTCGACGGAATTTGACCAGGGCGCAGTCTGAGTAACGCAACTACGTATTTCCTCTTAATTTTGTAAATCATGGGTACTGAAGAGACTCACTCTGCAGAGTCTTATACGAAACACCTTTTGTAAGTGAACGTTCCTCAAAATATTCACGGCATTTTTGCGTACACATTATCTTCACGCTTTCAATCATATTATAAAGGTGAAAGGTTATATTTTATTACCACATATTATAAAGGTGAAAGGTGTGTATGTTTGTTACTCTTTCACGTAAAAACTACTGGTCGGATTTGGCTGAGAATGGAGATAGATTATATGCTGGATTAACACAAAGGCTACTTTTCATCCCGGAAAACCAAAGAATTCCCACGGGATTTTAAAAACTATACCCACGCGAACGAGGTTGCGGGCATCAGCTAGTCGATCATCTGCAAGGTCTCACTGTGTGTGTCAGTAAAGTCACCGTCTTCGTTTTTCCCCCGTTTCCACAGAAACAACGGTTCCACAGCAAAAGCGACATGACGCCAGGAAACCGAGTGGTTAACAAAAAGCTGTTACATTCCCACTGTTGCCCGCAGTACCCACAGGTGTCTCACAATCCAGCGAGAAACTCCACGGGCATCGGAATTAATGTACTTACTTTACTTTAACATCCAGTTTGTTTTAATTTTTAGCATTTAAGACACTGTGTTCTCTGTTTTAGCATCCCCTAATAACTAAGATTAAGGGTGCACTTCTTACGCACTTCTCCATACAAATGTAGTACGCCTATTATTATATTCTCTGTTGTACGAGTATCTAGATCTATAGCTAAGCCAAATATCGATTTATCTATACATAATCTATGCCCTAAAACAATTACAAGTGTAAATTAAAAATGTATAACACCCACGACAAGTGAAGGTTACAGTAACTAGAAAAAACCTGATAACTTTCAAACAGATTTTTTTGGATTACATCTAAAAACACTCTCGATCAAGCCACCTTTCAAACAAAAAAAAACTAAATTACAATCGGTTCATTAATTTAGGAGCTACGATGCCACAGACAGATACACAGATACACACGTCAAACTTATAACACCCCTCTTTTTGGGTCGGGGATTAAAAAGTGACCTGTAGGTACATTATATAAGTTTAATAAATAATATAACTATAATAAATACTGCAGGCCTAGACTGCCGTCCTAACAAAGAGTGCAATAAGTCGAGTTTTTGGGCAAATTGACTTAAGACCATATCCGTAATCAGGAAAATGAGCTCTATATTTTCGCCTTAGACGTCTTATTTGTATCTTTAGTAGTTTCGCTTCTGTTGGTTATCAAAACTGCAATATGTAATATTACGATTTGTAAGTAGCTAATCATAACCGCGAATATCTCGAAAGTAGTCGAAACCTAGTTATTGCTCTCTTCGTTAGGACGGCAGTAGATATAAATCACCTACCAAGCTAACTTGACCGAACCTAAGACTGTATATGTATAGCGTGCAAAATTTGAGTCAATGCCGCCTCGTAGGTCAATGGAGTTGCGTAACGCAACATTCGTTGACCTCTAGCGTCAGTCAGATGTTTTATTTGCAATAAACTGTGAACTTTTAAAAAAATTACAGGATTTTTCATTTATTTTTTCCGCGTTTTTTTTGTAGTATCTTATCAGTAATCATCTGCCTTTGTTTTTGATAGCGTTCTGATTACACGCTGTATAAATTACCAAGCTAACTTGACCGAACCTAAGGCTTCTTTGTTAGCTATATCAACACAGAAGCCGTCAAGGGATCGTTGACATGCCTCTCCTTGGTCCGAGCAAGACAGAATTGTTTTAGTGTAAAAAACTGCAGAATACTACGACTTGCGCGGCGAACTCAAAGCGTGCTTTGAACAGAATGAAAGCGAGAGCTACGAAAACGTGAGACGGTTAACGGAGGAGGCAGTTTGGGTACATTTTTTTTTCTCTCTCGGCTGGCTCTACAAAGATTAGCCAATGTCAAGTTTGTAGTTATTTGTAACAAGTTAGTTAAACTATACAAGTATGGACCCCGTCTGTGCCGGCGCTCGCCGACACACGCACGGCACCCCCTTAGAGCGCTTTCCAGAAAAAAAAACACTCCAAAAAGGCAGAGCACGCCCGCCAGCTAACACCAACACAGACGAAGTCCGGGTACATTTTTAACTCGTATTACCAATTTCAAAATTAAAGAGCAGTTTGGAATTTCACGCTCCATACAAACGTAGCGTCACTGTGCGTAAAAGTTCCGCAATACACAAAATGAGTTCTTTTTAAGAACGATGCCCGCGACTTCGTCCGAGTGGATTTAGGTTTTTGAAATCCCGTGGGAGCTCTTTGTTTTTTCGGGATAAAAGTAGCCTATGTGCTAATCCGGGATATTATCTATCTGCATTCTAAACAGCCAAATCCGTCTCGTAGTTTCGCGTGAAAGAGTTACTAACATACACACACATACACACATACATACACACAAACTCTTGCCTTTATAATATTCAAATTCAAATTCAAAACATTTTTGTTCAATTAAACTCTTACAAGTGATTTTGAATCGTCAAAATAATCTACTACTGGTTCGGAATGCTGTTCCTACCGAGAAGAACCAGCAAGAAACTCGGCGGTTGCTCTTTTCAAGTATTCAATTTAAACTAATATGCCAATATTAGTGTGATTCCTACTTACATACCTTCTCCAAAGTATTCCCGGCTCCTCAAAAACCAGTACCTCACTAAAGTTCTTGATATTTACGCGACAATAAATTTTATAGACTCGGGTCCTGCGCCCTAAAATTACGCCCTACTGGCCGAGCCATTGATCAGAGCTCGCTTGTTAGAGCGTCATGATACTCTAGTACCGAGAAATGTATGGCTGTAAAATTGTATTGTTAATTTTTTTGAGTTTTACCGACTTTCACTACAACTATAACTATAATTTGAACTACCTAATAAATTTTGTAATGCATCCGTCATATAAGAGAGAACGTAAAATACAAACTGGTCAAGTGCGAGTCGGACTCCCAAACGAAGGGTTCCGTACCATCGTACAAGATATTTTAATATTTTTACGTGCAACAGCAAGTTAATGACAACAACGCGATTTATATGTAATTTAGTAATTTAATTTTAAGTTTGGGTTTTTGTTAGGTTAGGTTTGCGTTTGTGTTAGGTTAGGTTTGGGTTTGTGTTAGGTTAGGTTTGGGTTTGTGTTAGGTTAGGTTTGAGTTTTTGTTAGGTTAGGTTTGGGTTTGTGTTAGGTTAGGTTTAGGTTTGTGTTAGGTTAGGTTTGGGTTTGTGTTAGGTTAGGTTTGGGTTTGTGTCAGGTTAGGTTTGGGTTTGTGTTAGGTTAGGTTTGAGTTTTTGTTAGGTTAGGTTAGGTTTGGGTTTGTGTTAGGTTAGGTTTGGGTTTGTGTTAGGTTAGGTTTGGGTTTGTGTTAGGTTAGGTTTGGGTTTGTGTTAGGTTAGGTTTGGGTTTGTGTTAGGTTAGGTTTGGGTTTGTGTTACGTTAGGTTTGGGTTTGTGTTAGGTTAGGTTAGGTTTGGGTTTGTGTTAGGTTAGGTTTGAGTTTGTGTTAGGTTAGGTTTGGGTTTGTGTTAGGTTAGGTTTGAGTTTGTGTTAGGTTAGGTTTGGGTTTGTGTTAGGTTAGGTTTAGGTTTGTGTTAGGTTAGGTTTAGGTTTGTGTTAGGTTAGGTTTGGGTTTGTGTTAGGTTAGGTTTGGGTTTGTGTAAGGTTAGGTTTGGGTTTGTGTTAGGTTAGGTTTGGGTTTGTGTTAGGTTAGGTTTGGGTTTGTGTTAGGTTAGGTTAGGTTTGTGTTAGGTTAGGTTAGGTTAGGTTTGGGTTAGGTTAGGTTTGGGTTTGTGTTAGGTTAGGTTTGGGTTTGTGTTAGGTTAGGTTTGGGTTTGTGTTAGGTTAGGTTTGGGTTTGTGTTAGGTTAGGTTTGGGTTTGTGTTAGGTTAGGTTAGGTTTGTGTTAGGTTAGGTTAGGTTTGGGTTAGGTTAGGTTTGGGTTTGTGTTAGGTTAGGTTTGGGTTTGTGTAAGGTTAGGTTTGGGTTTGTGTTAGGTTAGGTTTGGGTTTGTGTTAGGTTAGGTTAGGTTTGGGTTAGGTTAGGTTTGGGTTTGTGTTAGGTTAGGTTAGGTTTGGGTTTGTGTTAGGTTAGGTTTGGGTTCGTGTAAGGTTAGGTTTGGGTTTGTGTTAGGTTAGGTTTGGGTTTGTGTTAGGTTAGGTTTGGGTTTGTGTTAGGTTAGGTTAGGTTTGTGTTAGGTTAGGTTAGGTTTGGGCTAGGTTAGGTTTGGGTTTGTGTTAGGTTAGGTTTGGGTTTGTGTTAGGTTAGGTTTGGGTTTGTGTTAGGTTAGGTTTGGGTTTGTGTTAGGTTAGGTTAGGTTTGGGTTAGGTTAGGTTTGGGTCTCCCTGGGTCACGTCCCTCCGGTGATGGCCCCTCCTTCTAGGAGTGAATCGAGAGTTCTGGATGTCCCTCTTATCACGGAGGAGGAGATGGACCTTGCCCGCGAGCCTTTACGGACCAAAAAGACGGCACCGGGGCCCGATGGTGTCCCGGGTAAGGTGGTTCACATAGCATTGGAATACCTGGCGGAGCGGCTTCGAGAGCTGTTTGACAAGTGCTTGCGCTCTGGACAGTTCCCGAAGTCATGGAAGGATGGAAAGTTGTGCCTGCTGCGGAAGGAGGGCCGCCCGCTAGATTCCCCTGCGGCATATAGACCGATTGTGTTGCTTAGTGAGACGGGCAAGTTTTTCGAGAGGATTCTTGCCGCACGTCTCAATTCGCATCTTGAGACGGTGGGACCGGGTCTGTCCGAGGTGCAGTTTGGTTTCAGGGCGGGCCGCTCGACGTTAGATGCCCTAGATGCCCTGAAGAGCTTATCCACGGAGGCGGTAGAGAGAGGGGACATGGTCCTTGCGGTCTCTCTCGATGTCGCAAACGCTTTCAATAGTCTTCCTTTTGAGACGTTACGGGAGGCACTTCGGTACCATGAAGTGCCACCCTATCTCAGGAGATTGTTGGAGGCATACCTTCAAGAGAGAGATGTCATCTGGGAAGGTAGCGATGGACGATTGTACCGGCACCGCGTAGGTAGTGGAGTCCCGCAGGGCTCAGTACTAGGGCCAACCCTTTGGAACGTTGGTTTCGATTGGCTCCTGCGGGGTCCACTGCTTCCGGGGATGAGGGTATTGTGCTACGCTGATGACACCCTAGTCACTGCTCGTGGGGAGAATTATGAGGCAGCGGCTCGCCTTGCAGAAGTCGGTACGTCCATGGTGGTGGACAGGATACGGATGCTGGGCCTGAAGGTCTCAATTTCCAAAACTGAGGCCCTCCTATTCCATGGTTCACGCAGAGGTCCACCCCGGGACGCGCAAATCAACGTCCAGGGCACAGTCGTGAAGGTCAAAGCCTCTATGAAATACCTGGGCCTAACCTTGGACGGACGATGGGGTTTTGGAGCGCATTTTAAGCAGCTAGGTCCCAGGCTTGTCAACGCCGCCGCAGCTCTCGGCAGACTGCTGCCAAATATTGGAGGGCCTGAGTCGACTTGCAGACGGCTGTACGCGGGAATTGTGAGGAGTATGGCACTGTACGGGGCACCTGTGTGGGTGCAAGCTCTGTCTCCGCAAAACAAAATGCTTTTGCGGAGACCGCAAAGAATAATAGCTGTGCGAAATATCCGGGGGTACCGCACAGTGTCATGGACCGCTGCTACGCTGCTTTCGGGTGACCCACCGTGGGAACTCCAGGCCGAGGTGCATGCGGAGGTGTACCGGTACCGAGCGGATCTGAGGGCTCAGGGTGAGAGGCCAAGTCCGGACGAAGTTCAAAGGATCAGAGCCATTGCACAAACGGCCCTGATCAGCAGATGGAAGGAGGATTTGCAAAATCCTATTGCGGGCACCCTGACTGTCGTGGCAATACAGCCCCACCTGGAGCACTGGCTGAAAAGACGTCACGGGACCTTAACCTATCGGTTGGTGCAGGTGCTTACAGGACATGGGTGTTTCGGTAAGTACCTGCACCAGATTGCAAGGCGGGAAGTGACCCCGGCCTGCCACGAATGCGGTGCACCCTCCGATACGGCACAGCACACACTGGCGGAATGCACAGCCTGGGCGCCGCAGAGGCATCCATTGTCGTTCATCTTGGGCAGCGATCTATCGCTCCCAAGCGTGATAAACGCGATGATCGCCAATGAGACTTGTTGGACGGCAATGGTGTCCTTCTGTGAGGAGGTGATGGCATTGAAGGAGGCGGCTGAAAGGGAAAGAGAGCTGGATCCCAACGCTCATCCCATACGCCGTAAACGCCAGGGGCAAAGGAGGCGCCAATATGCGCGCTACCTCGTGCCCTAAATGAAGACATAAACACACACAAGGCGTCGGCATCCCATAGGGATGTCCAGTAATGTGGCGGTATCGTTGAGACGGCACAGTGGTATGCAAACTGCGTTCCTGTGTCGTCTCGTCATGACGCAGACGGCCCCGCTGGGTTTTAGTGGGTATTCTGGTTCTGCCAGCGAGTCCCACATACCCCCCCGGAAGCAGCGTGATCAGCTCTGCTTCCGGGAGGGATGCGTAAAAGCATTTCCCAGCGATAAAAAAAAAAAAAAAAAAAGGTTAGGTTTGGGTTTGTGTTAGGTTAGGTTTGGGTTTGTGTTAGGTTAGGTCTGTTGTTTCAGTTGTTTAAAACGCATATAACTTAGGAAAGTTAGAGGTGCTTGCCTGGGACCGAGCCCCCAACTCTCGCTAAAAGGGCTCGTCTGAATTATAGCCAAATCTTTCCCGTGATGATAAAGTTGTGTCTAGGGGTACCAGTGACTTCATTTTCCTTAACAAAAAGTCAACTGGAAGTACCTACTGATAATAATAATAATACTGTATTCCTTTTTTGACAGACACGACAGAAATAGAAATAGAAATACTTTATTTGCATTATGTGTGTTACAAGATGTTGGTAATTATTACAGAGGCCAAACACATTAGCCGTAGCGGCGTACAAATATTTTGGTCGTTAATTATAAATCAAATGATAATCATTATTTCATAAATGATTTTATATAGATTTACATGCAGTTTACAATGTATTAATTTATTATTAGATACATTTGGATACAAATTGATGTCAGACAAACAGATAGGCAGATAACGAAGTGAGTAGTGTTGTTGTGTTGTGTTGGCCTTGTTCTTGCATTTTTGCAAGACCAAGACCAAGACCGCCTAGTTTTAGCAAGACCAAAAACAAGACTGCAAAATTTGAGCAAGAACAAGACTAAGCCTTCGAGACTCTTGCGTCTTGCAGTTAGAACTGACTGTCGTTTCAGAGAGCGGACAGGCTTACAAGAACGGAATCCTTCATTCACTCACTTCGAGTGAGTGAACGTAGGATTCCGTTTTTTCACTGGAGGTACGGATCCCTAAAAAAAGATTTAATAACAAGAACCATTTCTTGATCAAAGCTCTCTGAGAAAAGAGCAGCGTTATGTCACTGATTTTCGGTCGCGAAGGTATACAAGTAAAACCTGAATCGACCTATCCCAACAATCTTTTTCAACTCTATTTTCGGATGGAAAATTGCTGTGCTTCTTATTCAAGCAGAGTTTTCTTTAAAATCTTCTTAATCGGCTTAATAACTCATGCAGACCACAGTCTACTAAAATGTCTACAAATTTTTTAACATAATATCGACCTTCGCCTGTGTTTCTAATGTTAGAACAAGTGTAAATTAAAAATTTATAACACCCCCGACAAGTGAAGGTTACTGTAACTAGAAAAGAGCTGATAACTTTCAAACGGCTGAACCGATTTTCTTGGATTATAGCTAAGAACACTCTTGATCAAGCCACCTTTCAAACAAAAAAAAAAAAACAAAATCAAAATCGGTTCATTAGTTTAGGAGCTACGATGCCACAGACAGATACGCAGATACACACATCCAACTTATAAGACCCCTCTTTTTGGGTCGGGGGTTAAAAATAGGGGTTTAAAATTTGTGTAATCCACGCGGAAGAAGCCGCGGGCATTAGCTAGTTTTCATATAAAAACCTAACATCTCACTCTAGTAACAGAGTACCGGTTGGCAAGACAGATGTCCGATAAAAAGCGAGCTCTTTTGAAAAATTCTTTCTGTATCAATGGGGTCTTATTATTTTTCGAAAAGGGGTTCCGTAGGCGTCAACTTCCGTCGGCATTCAGTTGGCTATGGGGGCGCGTTTTTTGAATTTTTTCTGTTAGAATGTGACACTTTATTGAAGGTGTGGGCGGTTTCGCATATGGCGGGTTTTATTAATTTAAATGTAACGTTCATTACTTTTGTTTTATCACACGGTGAAAATAGGAATAATTTATTACAAGTGTCAATTCAAAATTTATAACACCCCTGACAAGTGAAGGTTATAGTAACTAGAAAAGAGCTGATAACTTTCAAACGGCTGAACCGATTTTCTTGGATTATAGCTAGAAACACCCTCGATCAAGCCACCTTTCAAACAAAAAAAAAAAAAAACTAAATTAAAATCGGTTCATTAGTTTAGGAGCTACGAGACAGATACACACGTCAAACTTATAACACCCCTCTTTTTGGATCGGGGTTTAAAAGCAAATTGCATTGCAATTAGACGAAAGCTTTTGCTGCACAGATATGAACACAAACAAGTACACTAGATAAGGTGAGACATATAAAATGACCGTTATTTTTGCTCGGATTAAAAACGCCGCACTGAGCGTAACGTGAAATCAAATTGACACTGTCAATTGGTATTCATGTTGACACTATGTTGACAGGTCATCATTTAAGAAGAACATTTAGTTCAAAGCACGCTCAAATGACGCTCACGTTGCTATCAGCGCCCAAAATCAAGTTACTTCAAAAACAAATAGGCAACAACAGGTCCAGCGTATCTACATACTTGTATTAGTAGAGATAGATAGATAGATAGATAGAACAATTGCACACAAAACACATGTAAAGGAACACAACAGAGAAAGAAGAAAACAGAAAAAACTATTGTGTGCAAAGGCGGCCTTATTGCTTAGAGCAATCTCTACCAGGCAACCTTCTAGAGTTCAGTGGACACTAATAATCATGTACCTAACATAGATATATTACTTTGTAATCCCTTAGAAATATGTCACTTGTTAGACTGAGCTACTTTTTATACGACAATAGAATTTGTCAACTCCCGCGCAGGTTTGTCTTATCATTATTGTATCAAGCCTTTTATGAACAGTATTGACATGATGGCCAAGAATGACATTATTGTCAGATGGCAAATAATCTGCAGTATGAAGAAATAAGTAATATACTTATTACATATCCATAGAGAGTGGTTAAGACATTGGTTTTCTTATCGGGGGTCTGGGATTTAATTTTTGGAGTTACGTAGGTATCTGCTTTTTAAACAAAAATTGCTTAGATAAGAGGGGTCTCTCCGTCACTCGCTCCATACAAACGTAGTTCCAATTTCATTTGAATATTAAGCAACCAAAGTCCATGAAATGCAGACATATTCTAGAAACTAATATCTATGACTGTGGTTTTCCAGATTTCTGTTAAAATATTCGGTTTCAAAGTTACGCGGTCTTAAAAATTCACATACGAATCTTTGAGCCCCTGTAATTTTAAAGCTACACATTTTGAAAAAAATCTAAATGAAATTGGAACTACGATTGTATGGATTAAGTGACGGAGAGCCCTGTTAAGATGGCTAGCTATAGCACGCGACTTCATCCATTTGCGGTTTTTAAGAATCCCATTCAAACTTTTTTATTTTTTTATTTCATAATTTAAAATTTTCACTTCCCAATGATGATGTTGTGTGTCATTGATTGGCAGTCAATGGACTGTCAATTTTTTTTAAATACATCTTCGTTCCATTCCATCAGCCTGTAAGCGTCCACTGCTGGACATAGGCCTTTCCAAGAGCGCGCCACCACACACGATCCTCCGCCTTCCTCATCCACCCGCTCCCCGCCACCTTCTTCAGGTCATCGGTCCAGCGGGCAGGAGGTCGTCCCACACCGCGCTTACCCGTACGCGGTCTCCACGCTTCTCTCTCTCTCTCGTCTGGCTTTACAAAGAGTAGCCAATGTCAAGTTAGTAGTTATTTGTAACAAGTTAGTTAAACTATACAAGTATGGAGCCCGTCTGTGCCGGCGCTCGCCGACACACGCACGGGCACCCCCTTAGAGCGCTTTTCAGTCAGTTTTAACAAAAAAAAAAACACTCCAAAAAGGCAGAGCACGCCCGCCAGCCAACACCAACACAGACGAAGTCCCTCCACGCTTCTATAGGTATTAATTGAATTCAATGGTATATCCTATCCAGGGCACATGTCCGAGCGCAGTCACGCGCTGTCGCGAGTCGTGAGTTATGCCAGTATACTCCACACATATGGAGCTGAGGACAAAAAGCTGAAAAATCCCTTTGCGCTGACGCCGAAAGGGAAAAAACTCCGAACAACGTCCCAACTGCAACGTTTCAATAAAGGCACATATAATTGGCAGTCGATCGCCATTTTAATTACAGGTGATACCTGCTACTGTTCCGAGGGGGGGGGGGGGGGGTAGAAACCGGATGGCTTAGCCATTTATGACTTATAGGATAATCACACTAATCACACTAATATTATAAAGGCGAAAGTTTGTTTATGTGTGTGTGTGTGTATGTTTGTTACTCCTTCACGCAAAAACTACTCCACGGATTTGGCTGAAATTTGGAATGGAGATAGATAATATCCAGGATTAGCAAATATGCTACTATTTATCCCGGAAAATTAAAGAGTTCCCACGGGATTTCGAAAAACCTAAATCCACGCGGGCGAAGTCGCTGGCATCGGCTAGTTCAATATATTTTTTAGGGTTCAGTACCCTTAGTGCGTTTATAGAGTCATTCGTTCAATTCGTTTTCGTGATTCGTGAAAATACGATTCATACAAATACGTACTCATTCGATTCACTAAAGAAAGCTTGAGAATGGTGATAGCAAAAAAGAATACCCGGCTGAGATTGTTGTGGGGTCTTAAGACTCGGGAGAGTTAGTTGTGGGCTCTTAAGACTCAGGAGAAGGAGAGGGGACCCGTGCTCAGTAGTGGTTCAGCGATGGATTGACCATGATGGCGATGAAATGTTAGGAAGGAGGTAATCTTAATCTTACTAACTCTTCACGGTGGGATGTGTAATAAAAGGTTGTATCAGCAGGATTCCTTCATAAGTTATTTAAAGTATTCCTTTATAAGTATTTATAATTTCGCTGGTCTGGTCTAGTGGGAGGCTTCGGCCGTGGCTAGTTACCACCCTACCGGCAAAGCCGTGCTGCCAAGCTTTTTAGTGATTTAGGTACGATGCCGTGTAGAAATCAAAGGAGTATGGGTTTAATAAAAACTGCCATACCACTTCCAGGTTAGCCCGCTTCCATCGTAGACTGCATTATCACTTATCACCAGCTGAGATTGCAGTCAAGGGCTAACTTGTGGTGTATCTGCCAAAAAAAAAGAGGAGACCTGTGCTCAGTAGTGGGCCAGCGATTAGTTGATCATGATGGCGTTGAAATGTTAGGAAGGAGGTAATTTTAATCTTATTAACTCTTCACCGGCGGGATGTGGGATGTGTTATAAAAGCTTGTATCAGCAGGATTCCTTCGTAAGTAATTTTTGAAAAAAATCAGCTCGCACGGTAAGACGGATGGACGTTGAAAAAACCTTCAAGAATCCTACTATACTTGAAGTTGTTGTCTCATTTGAATATGATAGTAAGGCTTGGTGCACATAGCCTACACCCATAGGTTTTGTTTTGGGTAAAAACTGAAATTCGGGTTAAATTTTTTATTTTACTGTTCTTATTTTATCAAAATTTTAATGCCTAGACACGAACGGCGGCGTTACAGTTTTTATTCAGTGTAGACAGATAGTCTTTAGTCTAATACTAGCTGATACCCGCGACTTCGTTCGCGTGGATGTAGGTTTTTTAAATTCCCGTGGGTACTCTTTAATTTTCCGGGATAAAAAGTAGCCCATGTGCTAATCCAGGGTATAATCTATCTCCATTCTAAATTTCAGCCCAATCCGTCCAGTAGTTTTTGCGTGAAGTAGTAACAAACATACACACACACACATACAAACTTTCTCCTTTATAATATTAGTGTGATTATAGAGTCTAAACTCTATAATATTCATAAAAGAATTAAAGAAAAAAAGATAAATAAAAGAAAGAAAGATAAGGTTTTTTGTAAATTAAATTATTTCTTTACAGAGAGTTAAAGTTAAAAAACAACCTGTTATGTAGATTTTATTTGGTAAGTACAATTTTTCAATGACTTGACTTGACCTAAGTGGTTGAATGGATGGGTGACCGAAATTATGCTGTCTCAGAAATCAGTTCGACTTTATGCTGTGGATTTTACTCGAAGTTCATTCCAGTAATATGCAGAGCTGCAATTACTTTTATGCAGGACATAGTTCAAGAAAGACATAGACAAGATATTGGATCATTGAAAAGAGCAAACGCCGAGTTTCTTACTGGTTCTTCCAGGTAGGAAAGGCATTCAAAGATAGTGGATGCATATGAAGATTCAAAAATACTTGTAAAAGTTTATTTGAATAAAGAAATCGTTTTATTTCTACTTTTATTTCACTCATGGACTGATAATGTATGACCAATGTCTAGATTCGAAACTATTGTATGCAGTGGCGTACACAGAGTTTGAAGCCAGTAGGCATTATTTAGGTAGAAATCTGTTCACTAGCAGGTCATAATGAAAAGTATGCAATGAGCTGTTACAACTGAGATAAGCAGTGCATTTACGCCTCTATGACCTGCACGCCACTGATTGTATGATACACTAGCTGATGCCCGCAGCTTCGCCCGCGTGGATTGGTCAGATCCCCTGCAGCATCAGGATTGAGGAGTTGGACTCCAAATTTTTTATGAAACAATGTCGCAAAGTTCCTCTATCGATTAAAAAAGAAATGACGCAAATCGGTTCAGAAATCTCGGAGATTTCGGTGTACATAGCTAAAAAAACACAACTCCCTTTTTGAAAGTCGGTTAAAAAAGTAGCCTATGTTACTCCCTGGTCAATTCTCTACTTGTCTGTGAAAATCCCGTTAAAATCGGTTTAGCCGTTCCCAAGATTAACCTTTTCAAACAGACAGACAGACAGACAGACAGACAGACAGACAGACAGACAGACAGACAGACAGACAAAAATTTTAAAAACGTGTGATTCGGTTATAGTATCGTTCAAATTACCATATGACCTTAATATGCGGTAGTTATTTCGAAATTACAGACAGACACTCCAATTTTATTTATTAGTATAGAGTATAGATAGACTAAAAATATGTTTGGTTGATAAAACAATATTATCTGTACAGTATAAACTGTCTTTGATCAGTGCAGTAAAATAAAAGACGTTAAACTTTACTAACCTCTGCAAAGGCGAGGCTATTTTAATATAACAGTCCTTTCCTCTCTATATTAGGTAGGTGCTTCAAAAACAATTTAAATGGCGTAATTTTAAAATGCATGGAATTATAATTCAAAGCCATTCAAATAACAATGCTACGAGAGTCTGCACTCAGCCTTACGTCTAAATTCTTAAGCAGGAATGACAAATTGGGTAGTGCACTCGGTATGCAAAATAGTATGGGCTTTGCAGTTAGGACACACTTGCGACAAGACGCCCGACAAAATGTGTATGCAACATGCCAATTGCAGAAGTACAGTTGCACCCGTTGCCTTCACACATGATATTGTGATTTGTGACGTGATTCATGTAGTATTTAAAGTTTTGCGCATTTCAACTAAAAAAAGGACCACCACCACGCTATACTTGAAATATAACGTCAAACTTGCAAGTCAACTTAAGATTACTTATTATTATTATTGCTTATGTTTTCGTAATTTTTATCTTTTTGTCGGTTGTATTTAAAAATTAAATCAAGCGTTATTTTTGATCATGATGATACAAGTGTCATAGGTTAGCGAGTTACCAAGTATCTTCACTATGTTATTCTCAATTGAAACGCTTAGTACCTACACATTGTACACTCTTTAAGCTCTCGTCCGGTCGTACAATCACTTTATTCGTTATTATTACCTTTTTGTCGGTTATCTTTAAACATTAAATCAAGCGTTAGTTTTTTATTATGATGATACAAGTGCCATAGGTTAGCGAGTTACCAAATATCTTTACGATTAGATATTTCAAAATTAAATGTCTTTACGTATGGTCAAAGTGAGCTGTGATAACATGTTTAAGCACGACACGAAGTCTTGAAACAAAAAGTCGCTAATATGTACATACCTTTACCAGGTTTTGTTCAATATCCTTTGGGACAGTAATTCTCGGTTTTACTATAAGTGATTACTCTCAGCGTTGAGATGATTTTTTACATATTTATTCGTCTTAATTTAGAACCTTTCAGCATACAGAGCGCTTGGAATCTTCTTTGAATCCACCGAATTGATATGGATACCTTTTTTCTCTGGACATCGACGGCAGGTATGAGGTAATGCTTCGGGGCTAAGGCCTCATTCGCACGAGAGCTTTTTTAACGTTTAAAAAGCGTTTAAAAAGAACAAATGCATTCCCAAGTATCTGTTCACACGTCAACGTTTTTTTAAACGCGCACTTTGTATAGTCAGCGCAACGCCGGGTTTTAATGCAACGCTTTTTAAACGCTCGTGCAAATTAGGGCTTATAGAAAATGTGCGTAAGATGTATCCATACTCCAACATGCGTACGTAAGTAGGTATATAGGTTACGTTATGTTGTGTGCGTAAAATCAAAAAGCTGTTTTAATCCATATCCATACTATCCATACTATTATAAATGCGAAAGTGTGTCTGTCTGTCTGTCTGCTACGCTTTCACGGCTCAACCGCTGAACTGATTTTAATGAAAGGTACCAATAATATTATAAATGCGAAAGTGTGTCTGTCTGTCTGTCTGCTACCTTTTCACGGCCCACAGTTTAACCGATGCTGACGAAATCCGGTATAGAGTTAGCTTATATCCCGGGGATGGACATAGGCTACTTTTTATCCCTGAAAATCAAAGAGTTCCCACGGGATTCCTAAAGACCCATCCGTTTAATCGATTTGTATGAAATTTGGTAGCTTGCGTCCCCGTAATTGACATACGCAACTTTTTATCCCAGAAAATCAAACAGTTCCCACGGGATCTTTAAAAACCTAAATCCACGCGGATGAAGTCGCGGGCATCCTTTAGTTTTAGATATGGCTAAGATTAGTTTATCATGATCAAGCCACTACTGAGCACGGGTTGATGGCCTCCCTGGCGCAGTGGTCTTATTAGCGGGAGGTCCCGAGTTCGATTCCCGGCAAGGGTTTGGAATTTTATAAATTCTAATCTGGTCTAGTGGGAGGCTTCGGCCGTGGCTAGTTATCACCCTACCGGCAAATCCATGTCGCCAAGCGATTTAGCGTTCCGGTACGATGCCGTGTAGAATCCAAATGAGTCTGGGTTTAATGAAACCTGCCATACCCTTTCCAGGTTAGCCCACATCCATCTTAGACTGCATAATCACTAACCACCAGGTGACGTTCAAGGGCCAGTCAAAGGCAAGCTAGCCGTCTGAATAAAAAAACCGGCCAAGTGCGAGTCAGACTCGCGCACCGAGGGTTCCGTACTCGGGTAATTTTTCATATGATACCCCACTTGGAATTTATTTACACATTTTAAGTTTTTTTAATGATGTAGCCACCAATTCGCGGTTTTTGGATTTATTCCTTTACTTTTGCTATAAAGTAAGATAACTATACCTACCAAGTGGGGTATCATATGAAAGGGCTTTACCTGTATATTCTAAAACAGATTTTTTTCATATTATACCCAAACAGGTTCCATCTCTGACTATGAGCACTTTCCATCAGATGTAAAGTTGTCAAACGTCAAATATTTTATCATTGTAATGAACATGTTAAAAATGAAAACACAAAAAAATCTTTTTCACTTTTTATTTGACAAAAGAAATTTATTCACTTTTTTTCTCATTTCCGGTTTCCTTATAATACATTGTAGTTATAAAGTAATTATACTATCTAATCTATATTTATATGTATATTTTTATTCTCTCTATATATTACAAAACATATTTACAAAGTCATCCCGTAAGACCCATTCTAAATCATACTGTAGTCTATTTAAATAATATTCTGAATATGATATTATAAACGTTATATCACTGCCAGAATTATAAGTGTCATAATATTCAATTTTATTCTGGCTATAATATCTCATTCTATGTAATAATTATTTCAAATACATAATATTTTGAAAAATTTAGAACCTAAGTAACCTTTTGTTAAAATTCATACTTTATAATAAATGTAATATTTCACCAGTTAAATTTTTTTTTATGTTTCAAAATTGTTTTGGACGTTATTTTTAAATAGACTATAGTATTGTTTACAAAATAAATTCAGATTGCGATAGAAATAAAAATAGCTTAAATAGATTTGCATTCAGAACACAATTTTTGCACAAACATTATGTAATAAATACATTTTTATTTAATAGTTCACCAAAAAAAATTATATTTTGTCTAAAAAAACTTAAAATTATTTATCACAACAGACTGGTTTGTGTTCCCGTTTGATTTAATGATTATTATAATCTAAATAAATAAACACAATCATGTTTTAAAGCTTAGTTAGTAAAACAAAATAAATTTTCAAAAAAATAAATGGTAGCATTTCAGCAGCCATCTTTTTTTTTTAACATAAAATCACTGGTTACTTTCATTATGTTAATATTTAAACATAACTTTATATTTAAACGTGTTACAATTATTCAGCACCATAACTTCTTATCAGGTGGCATAATAATATAAAAACATAGAATAACCATAAAATAATGTTAGTTAAAAAAATAATAGAATAAAAATAAAATTGTATTTGATTCTATTGACGGCTGCAGAAAAAAGGAAAATTAAGAAAATAAAAATAGTGAGACCTATTAAATAAGTTTAATACTCCTGGGTTTCTCTTTATTTTCAACTTTCCGTCGGGTTTTGGAAAATTCCTCAACTTATATTCCGTGACCACGTTGTTTATTTCCACAAAAAATGCCAGAAAAACTTGGTTGAATTCACAAATATAATAACTACGATGAAGAATATTTTAACTATGAAGAAGATTGTATTAATATTACATGAACGTATTGCACAATTGAACAGTTATACACAAATACAGAAATTTACAGCTTAGATTTCCATTACGATTTAACCTATTTACAATAACGGGAATTCAAAAATACAAAATAATATAGGATACAACCACCTTTCACATATTATTGTTATTTACATCAGTCAAAATTGCATACGCATTTTTGAAACTTTTTACTATTCTCTAAAATGGGTCTAGATTTTAATGGCATACACAACTTTGACAAAAAATAATAATACAATTTTTTGACAGTAAAAAATGTAACTAATTACGAATTTGACCAACGTGGCCACTGGAACTATTTTTAAATTGTATATTTTTTCCAATACTTATATCCTAACAATTTACAGTAACCATTATAAACATTTAAAATCCTATTTATTTATAGTTTATTGTTAATAAAAAATGTACATTGATTTTTATTACTATTAAATAAATTTCTTAACAATAATCTTGGTTGTGCCGTTCTTTTATATCTTTTGGGAGATACGCCATTATAGTGCGCGTTTTTGTGCGCTGTTTATAAATTTTAAGTGAATTATACTTGCAAATTATTTAATTTTTTAGCGTGTGTTTCATTTTGTTTTTCCGATGGTCGTTACACGGCAGGCCAGACCCTGTTGACAAACAATTTTCTGTTATTAATGCTTTTGATAAATAGCCAGACCAATTTAGAAAGGACATAATTTTAAATTTAAACTTTCTACATTTTCACATGCAAAGTATGTTTTTTATATTCACTGAAATCGAAACTTTTCCCATATTCATTGTTAATTGAGGGTTTCATTGAAATAAATATAAAATAAAAATTACTTTAAATATTTCCAAAATTAAAAAAATAATTAGAGCAAAAACATCTAGAGAATTTTTAATGTCACGAATAAAAAAAAAATAGCACCAAAAATATAATAAAATATGGATTATATAAGACCATCTTGGAAAATGTTGCAATAGATCGCAAGCTGTCAAAATTGTATATGCCATTAAAGTATAGTATTTGGTAAACTGTACAAATTATAAAGTTATATTTATTGTGACCATAACAATGAAACATTAACAGGGCTCTCTCCGTCACTCGCTTCATACAATCGTAGTTCCAATATCTTTGAATATTAAGCAACCAAAGTCCATGAAATTTTGCAGACATATTCTAGAAACTAATATCTGTGTCTGTGGTGTTTTAGATTTTTCTAAAAATATGTAGTTTTAAAATTACAGGAGCTCAAAGATTTGTATGTTTTTTAAGACCGCGTAACTTTGAAACCGAATATTTTAATAGAAATCTTTTAGAAACTTTGGTTGCTTAGTATTCGAATGAAATTGGAACTACATTTGTATGAAGCGAGTGACGGAGAGACCCCTCTAGCAACAGCAACTGGTGAAAGAAACGGTGTTATTGCACGAGATAAAATTTTACAGGAGGAGTAAAAAACTGACTGAAATCTGTGAAGCTCTACTGTAATTAATTTATTGTACCATTTTGATCGAAATCACCAACTTTGAACTCGATTTCAGTACAGTTTTATGCCGTTTTACTTGAAAATGAGTTCAGATTTGCTTTCAGTACGTTAAAAAAGTTCAAAATATAGAAAAAATAATTAGTAATTACACCATTTAGTTCGCCAGCTCCTTATTTCATAACGTGATAAACTTTGACATCATTATTTTGAAAAAGTACGAATATATATTATATTATACAAAAAAAATTCAAGGGAAAGCTTGGCAGGTGTATGTTTTTTGCTAAAATTGTAACAGTCACAATGTTTTTATATATTTAGTAATTACTATTGTAGCGTTATTTATAAAGTCTAGACTAATAAAATCTTCAGCTGTCATAATTATTTTGTTCATTCGATCCCAAGAACTGACTTCTCAGCCCCATCCGGTGAAATAACGCTAAGCCGTTTTCACTGTAAATAAATTTGAATATTTTAATCTATATTTTTCTTTACCTATAGCTTTACTCAATTTTAAAACAATATACTCGAATATATATTATTATTAAATATATTAAAGTTATTTCGCAAATATAATAATATCCGCATTCCTCAAATTTTTAATATTCGATATTAAATATATTCTTCATAATTTATATAATAATTATGAAGAAATGCAAATGGACAGATCATCTAAAATGAATTCTTTTTCTTGAAAAATAATGCAGATTAGCGATACTTCAAAAAATAGCTAATTTCTTCTTTTCGACTTCTAATAATATTATGTTGCTTCATCAACTAATAATAAATAGACCATAAATTAACCATATAATTTTTAAAAGAAGACCTTTCTAGGATTATATTGTAATATTCTTTCTATAATACATACAGTGTGTAAATATAATGCTAGCAAAAACGAAGACAGGTGATAGTACTGATGCTAATTACTGATAAGATATCATAAACAAACTACGAAAAAAAAAAATAGAAAAATCCTGTATTTTAAAAGTTTACAATATATTGCAAATAAAACATCTGACTGATGCTAGAGGTCAATGAGTGTTCCGCAAATAGGTAACTCGAAGTCAATGCTGCGTCGCAGGTGGGGCATAGACCAGAGTTTTTCACGCTATGCAATGCGGGTTTGAAAAACACTATAATATCACTAAAACTACAAGATAAGGCAAATGGTTCTTGGCATTGGACTGTGTTAAGGTAGTACAGTGGACCCCCGGTAATCCGACAAACGTTTTGCATGACATTGCCTAAGACCCCCTATAGTCCGGATTTTTTTACAAAAGAGTACCTTGAAATCCGACAACTTACAGATCCAATGGTAAGATTCTATATGTTATAATGCATACTCTGAAGTACGAATCATACTTCACTATGTATGTCATTCAATAATAATAGACATGTCAGATTACAGGGGGTGCCGGATTAGACAGGGGCCGGATTACCGGGGGTTCACTGTAAAATAATAACGCAAAGTTTTTGCTAGCGTTCTGGTTACACCCTGTATATTAATATTGCATATTCAATATTCTCTTCATAATACTTACGTTAACAGTCCAGGGTTGGCGTCAGCTTGGTACCAGGAGTACTGGGGTACATATGGGGGGTGCGGTTGTGGCGCCCCCTGGTGGTGTAGCGCGTGCGCGTGCGCGCCCTTCATATCCCAAGGGCCGGGTGGCGCGCCCTGTTGCCGAAGAAATATATAGGTTAGTTAAAAATAAAATGAAAAACGCTTTCCTTTTGAAAAACAGGGTTCCTACGCTTTCCTTTCCTTTCCACTTTCAACCTTTCCTTTTGAAAAACACATAGGGTCCCTTTTTCGGGTATTTATTCCGACATTTTGCACGATAAATCAAAAACTATTATACGTAAAAATAAATAAAAATCTGTTTTAGAATGTAAAGGTAAAGCCCTTTTATATGATACCCCGCTTGGTATATTTATCTTCCTTTGAAAATTGAAAATAGTAATTATTTGTTCGTGAACACATTTTAATTTTTTTTGTGATGTATGGGTTTTCGGATTTTTTTCTTTACTTCACTAAGACTTACCTAACTTCCAAATTGAATGATTCTAGGTCAACGGGAAGTACCCTATAGGTTTTCTGACAGACACGACAGACGGACAGACAAACAACAAAGTGATCCTATAAGGGTTCCGTTTCACCTTTTGAGTTACGGAACTCTAAAAATCGCCAAATTAATCACGGTATGTACAAGCTATCTACAATATAAAACAACCACCATGCATCTAAGGTTGCCATAAGTCTGTTTAAATCCATAAGCCATATTTGATTTTTTTTCTTCGATTTCAAGTACTATTTTGTTAGGTTAAGAATTTTTTGCTTTGATTTTCATGTATGTACTTAGATCCTAATTTAGTAAGAC
This sequence comes from Maniola jurtina, assembly GCF_905333055.1. Classification (NCBI taxonomy): domain Eukaryota; kingdom Metazoa; phylum Arthropoda; class Insecta; order Lepidoptera; family Nymphalidae; genus Maniola; species Maniola jurtina. Next base: position 3,308,399 of record NC_060055.1, on the reverse strand, counting down.
CCTAAATTAAAAAAGAAACAACCACCATTTTCATAGATTAAAATTGTTCATTACCAAAGCTTCTCTAATACAATAAACTACAATTCATGTAAACGCCAGGTGTGGTGGGCACGCCTTTCGCATACTTATGTAACAATACACAAACACGCATGCGTGATTATTTATTTACAATGTCACGCAATGTCTGACGACAATTTAATTTCGGATTAAATTGTTAGAACACTTTTAATTATTATCATTTACTTGATTAAGGACCTGTTTCACGTTAAGTCATCGGTCTTGGTTATTATCCCTAACATTTGATCATCATCATAGGCTGGCATGGTATGGGAAGAAAGTCATATACTAGAAGAATGTTAAATATGCATGTTGAAGGAAAAAAGAGGAGAGGACGGATCAAAAAAAGGCGGATGGGTTGTGTGAAAGAGGACCCACCAAAAACATTTCATGTAAAGGTTGCCAAGACTCACAAGTTCATAAAGTTTTCACTGTTTAAGTTATGAGATCTCTAGAAGAGCCAAGCCCCTAGCTGAGCTTAGATTTGTGCTGCCCATGAGACCTATCCCAATTCCAAAGTATATAGCTCTTAAATGCTCTTGACTATGTCACATTTATAACAATAAATAACAAATAACTCTATTTACAAGCTCTGATTCTACAAACCCTACATCTTGGCTAAAAAAGTACGGCTTGGCCGTTTACTGTTCGTGGAATTTTTATCTAATATGACATTTAAGCCCGGAATAGCTTGTGCGATCATCACGAAGTACAATACAAATTAGTGATTGTCGAAAAAACTATTTCTTATGGCCTTAAAATATGTTGTCATGTAATAGTTTCACGAACATTACCTAAACGGCCAAGCCGTACTTTCTTAACCAAGATTTAGGGTTTGCAGAATTCTTTGTAGTAAGAACTTACATATCCGACCCTTGGATCCCACGACTGCTGATGAGGAGGTTTCACATCGCATGAGGTGCCGTCCGGCGAGCGGCCTGCTGTTGGCTGTAACAAAAGAACTTGCTTTAAAAAAACTAAATTAAAATTGGTTCATTCGTTTAGGCGCTACGATGCCACAGACAGATACACAGATACACAGACACTTTTTGGATCGGGAGTTAAAATGGATTGGGTGGAGTAAATAAACAAAGTAGCCTACTGGCAACTCTAGTCGCCCGGTGGCCACAGATACCCAATGTTTTGTTATTGGGCAGCCTATTCTGTCCCTAATTGTCTTGTGGGAGGCTTCGGCCGTGGCTAGTTACCACCCTACCAGTAAAGCCGTGTCGCCAAGCGATTTTAGCATTCCAGTACGATGCCGTATAGAAACCAAAGGGGTATGGGTTTAATAAAAACGGCCATAAGTACATACTTCTTCAGGGTTAGCTCGCTTTCATCTTAGACCATCACTTACCACCAGGTGAGATTGCAGTCAAGGGCTAACTTTTTTTTACTGTATCTGAATATTAAAAAAAAGGTACTTAAAGTTTTATTTAGTGACTAGCTGATGCCCGTAACTTCGTTCACGTGGATGTAGGTTTTTTAAAAATCCCATGGGAACTCCTTGATTTTTCGGGATAAAAAGTAGCCTATGTGCTAATCCAGGGTATAATCTATCTCCATTCTAAATTTTAACCCAATCCGTCCAATCGTTTTTGCGTGAAGGAGTAACAAACATACACACACACTCATATTCACACACACACACACACAAACTTTCGCCTTTATAATATTAGTGTGATGAAATCTCTTACATATCCAACCTTTACGTCCCAAGAGGGCTGCGGGGGTTGCTTCACGTCCCACGGCGTCCCCGTGGGGGACAGGCCGGGGGACAGCTCAGACACGGGCGTGGAGCTGGGCGTGGGCGAGTGCGCCTGCGTGGGACCGCTCTGGTACGCGGACGGGGAATGCTGCGAACCGCTCGAACTGCCACCTCCGCCTGAGAAAACAAAATACCGACATTGTTGTAAACAAGAAGGAACATTACAAGGAATCTCTGTTAGAATTAGAAAGAAGTATTCATAGGTCCATGTTTAGAAATTAATAACTTTAACAAGTGTAAATTAAAAGTTTATAACATCCCCGACAAGTGAAGGTTACAGTAACTAGAAAAGAGCTGATAACTTTCAAACGGCTGGACCGATTTTCTTTGATTATAGCTAAGAACACTTTCGATCAAACCACCTTTCAAACAAAAAAAACTAAATTGAAATCGGTTCATTAGTTTAGGAGCTACGATGCCACAGACAGATACATACGTCAAACTACGACTATGAGCTACTATGCCACTAATTGTTATAAGTAAAGTCAAGAGTGAATAGGCATCTTCTAGACGCGTGCGCATCTTAGGCTGCATCATCACGTGCCAGCAGCCATTGCAGCCAAGCGCTAGTCTATAAATTAAAAAAATTGGCTTACCATGTAATAGTTGGTTGTTATTAGGAGGACTTCCGGGTGGGAGGCCGAGGCCAGGAGGTCCAGCTCCTACTTGCGCCGCTTTCATCATCTTTTTGTATTTACTTCGCCGGTTCTGGAACCAGATCTTCACCTGTTGAACAAAAAGTTACCTTGTAAAGATATTTTTCACTTTTAATTTCAGAACATCTAAAATCTAAATTATTAAAACAATGAACCTAAAACTAAAAACCTTAAAAATATAATATAATATAATATAATAATTTATTTAAATTATTATAAAAACAAGTCCCTTTAGGCAAGGTTCCGAAGATACTGGCAGCGTTCCCCCTTTGGATGGCTAGACTAATTCATTGTCCGAGGTATCTGCCAGCTCTTCGGTCTCCTGTGATGTCGACTAACCTTTTTGATATTTGCCTAAAGAGCCTTATAGCGCTAGGACCCCACGGACCAAGGGTCTCGACACCGAATGGGACAAAATCATATTAAATTGAGCGTGTTCCTAATGAAAGGTTTGTATCTATACTAATAAATAAAATTGGAGTGTCTGTCTGTAATTTCTAAATAACTACCGCATATTAAGGTCATATAGTTATTTGAACGATACTATAACTGAATGACACGTTTTTAAAATTTTTGTCTGTCCTGTCTGTCTGTCTGTTTGAAAAGGCTAATCTTGGGAACGGCTGAACCGATTTTGACGGGATTTTCACAGACAAGTAGAGAATTGACCAGGGAGTAACATAGGCTACTTTTTAACCGACTTTCAAAAAGGGAGTTGTGTTTTTCTACCTATGTACAACGAAATCTCCGAGATTTCTGAACCGATTTGCGTCATTTCTTTTTTAATTAATAAGGGCATTTTACGACATTGTTTCATAAAAAATTTGGAGTCCAACTCCTCAATCCTGATGCTGCAGGGGATCTTACCAATCCACGCGGGCGAAGCTGCGGGCATCAGCTAGTTAACAATAAATTGTGAGTATAAGAAATCACTTTCTGTGATAAATCGCCTGTGAAATCACTGTGAAAAAAAATCACCAGATGAAAAGTAGCAATTTCATAATGCCCATCACACTTCACACTAATATTATAAAGGCGAAACTTCGTGTGTTTGTGTGTGTGTGTGTGTATGTTTGTTACTCCTTCACGCAAAAACTACTTGACGGATTTGGCTGAAATTTGGAATAGAGATAGAAAATATCCTGGATTAGCACATAGGCTACTTTTTATCGCGGAAAATCAAAGAGTTCGCACGGGATTTCGAAAAACCTAAATCCACGCGGGCGAAGTCGCGGGCGTCGGCTAGTTTCTAATAGGTAAGCACGAATTTCAGCCATTCAGTCAACTACCTACGCAGCGATAAAAAAAATCGTAGCATCACGCACAGGGTGTCGTGAGAGTGGGCGGGGCTGGGGAGAAACCGTTGCTGCACCGTTAGCGTAGTGATGAGAGACGGTTTTATCGACATCGATAAATCAACACAAACCTCATTCTAGCTTTTCCTTTCAGCAAAGGTTGCTTGGTAGAGATTGCTCTAAGCAATAAGGCCGCCTTTGCACACAATTGTTTTTCTGTCTTGTATTCCTTTTACATGTGTTGTGTGCAATAACGACTTATATCTATCTATCTATCTATTTGAAAAAGTTTTTTCACTCCATTGGGGCAAACAGAACGATTTTTCTGAGATTAACCCATCGCCTGCCAACTACCGAGCACGGGTCTCCTCTCAGAATGAGGAAGGCTTAGGCCATAGTCTGCAACGCTGGCCCAGTGTGTACTGGCAGACTTCACACACATTTGAGAACAATATGTAGACTTTGCAATTGGTCATTGTAAGGTCTACATCTCCTGAGGATGCTCCGGTGTCGGCGCGAAACGTGCGTCGAGTGGTTTTGGAATTTGTGGGGTACTGCTTGGCGGCTGGCTTTTCCTGCATGTTTAGCAGTGGGAGTTGTATGTTGCACCATACAGATTTGTCTTGTTTAACGGATTATAACAAATTAAGGTTTTGGTTCCTTGTATATGTAGAACTCTTAAACATGCAGGTTTCCGGCATGGACCGTTAGCGTTAGTGATGGATAACGGTTGTTACGATGTTGATATAAGCTATTAGCACAAAGTAAGGGTAGATATTACATATAGAGGTTCGACGAAGCCGTATAGGGTAAGGGAGATGGATATTGACGAGGAAGCGACCCGTGGTGAGGGGCAATTTCGACGCCTGCTAGAAACCTTCGGCTTCGGGCGAAAATTCGGCTCATTTTGGCCGAAATTTGGCTAAAGGTAGTTGTTTTGGTCGAAGACAGCCGAAGCCGAAAGTTCGATCGGAAACAACAAAATTACGGTTAACGAGCCAATGCCCGTGAAATAAAGTTCAAGTAAAATTTTTATAATCCCGTGAGAATTCTTTGATTTTCCAGAATTTATCTTGGAAGAAGCCTCCAGAATATGTCTTCAGAAAGCAAGCAATCTCTGTACCCGATTTTGTCAAAATCATTTAACATTTTTTCGCATTTATAATATCAGGATGTATATTATTTCTACCCATTCGTACATAATATACACAACACAAAACCTATAATAAGTGTTTGACTGCAATCATGTCAAGTTCTTCCTTAATAGGGCTCTCTCCGTCACTTACTCCATACAATCGTAGTCCCAATTTCATTTGAATATTAAGCAACCAAAGTCCATGAAATTTTGCAGACATATTCTAGAAACTAATATCTGTGGCTGTGGTGTTTTAGATTTTTCTAAAAATATGTAGTTTTAAAATTACGGGGCCTCAAAGATTTGTATGTGAATTTTTAAGACCGCGTGACTTTGAAACCGAATATTTTAACGGAAATCTGGAAAACCACAGGTATAGATATTAGTTCCCGGAACGTTTCAACAAAATTCCATTGAGTATGATTGGTTAGTATTCCAATGAGAGACGAACTACGTTTATATGGAGCGAGTGACGGAGAGACCCCTCTTAAACGTAATATTAATTGTGGAAGCCGCATTTACAAAATAACACAAAAACTACTAATACTGTTATCTCCTACAGTAACTGACAGGTGAACAAAAAGATTACACACTTTCAAGACGGCAAGTCTAAAGGCGGAGTAAGGTCAGAACCGTTAGTTCACCGTTAGAATCATGTTAGAACTTCGAATAGCTACCTATAGTACATAGTGGCGATTTATGTCATCGAAAATTATATACGATTGTCATTTCACATCACTATATGACAGTGACAGTTATATCTAATGCTATTAGACACCGCTTTTTTGCAATCTGCTAAAAATTGTAATGTATTTTGAAAGACAGATAAAAGATATCTTTAATGGAATGATTATAGGAATTAAACAATACTAAAAACATGAATAATATATGATCATCAATCCCACCGTTTCACTACTGAGTATGGTTCTCCTCTCAAGAGAGTTTAGGTCATAGTCTGCCACGCTGTTCCTGTGTGGATAATTTTCTGACTTCACACACCTTTGAGAATACTATGGAGAACTCTCAGGCATGCAGGTTTCCTCAAGATGTTTTTTGCTCACCATTAAAACGAGCCCGGGATCGAACCCCCGACCTCCCGATTAGAAGGCAGACGTCTTAACTACTACAAACACGACGGACGCGGATGGACGGACGGACAGACAGACAGACAGACAGACAGACTGACAACAAAGTGATTCTATAAGGGTTCCGTTCTTCCTTTTGAGGTACGGAGCCCTAAAAAGGAAAAAATAGACACAATTGATTAGTAATTAAATGCCATGTTAGAAACTTCAACATGATTATTAATCATGTTAATGAGTCAGAGGGAAAAATAATATTGAATTATTGTTCTATTACTACGTATTATTAAATCGCCTCATTGGTCTAGCGGCTGGCTTAATTAGTTCTAGATTATAAGGTCCCAGATTCGGTTTTGGATCGAGCCAAAAAAAAGCTAACGGTTATTTTGTTGACGAGAAATTCTCAGTGGCAAGAAATCTCAAGAAATTCCGAAGTTGGAAAGTTGGAAGAAAGCGCGTAAAGCAATTACCTAGTCCTGCATCTGATATCTCTCCGGTCGTGTCGGATTTCCATCCTAACGGACTATGAGATCACTCGATCGAGAGGAATAGAGAGAGCACTGTTTAGCCATGCCCGCCGTGACTGGGTCAGGAAGAGCAAGTAGTAGGCTATAACATTGATGGTACAATGATTAAGACGTTGGCCTCCTATTCGGTCGGTCGGGGGTTTGATTTTGAGTTGGTTTTCTGATTTTTAGGGTTCCGTACCTCAAAAGGAAAGACGGAACCCTTGTAGTATCACTTAGTTGATTTAGGTTTTTAAAGATCCCGTGGGAACTGATTGATTTTCCGGGATAAAAAGTTGCCAATTTCAATTACAGGGACGCAAGCTACCTTGGTGCCAAATATCATAAATCGTTAAGCGGATGGGTCCGCGGGAATTCTTCGATTTTGCGGGATAAAAGGTAGCCTATGCCACCCCAATCCTGTACCAAATTTCGTCAGAATCGGTTAAACTGTTGGGCCGTGAAAAGGTAGCAGACAGACAGACAGGCAGACGGACAGACCGACAGACACACTTTCACATTTATAATATTATAAGTATGGATTACTGCAATAGAAACGATAAAAAATCAGGAAAATCGTATCAATAACTTGTTTAACCCAATTAAGTATACGAAAAAAGTTGACGTTCAAAATTACACACCACGAAAAATAATGCACTATTATGTTTAATGATAGCTGTCAAATTAATTAATAACCTTTTAAAAACACATAAAAATCACGTTTACACGAAACAAAAAGGTGTTGATATTCGCAAAATGAAATTAAAAACCTCTTGACTGACTTAAATTAAAGAAAAATGCCTTAAAAACCCGATTTCCAGACTGAATTGGACTATTATAAACAATTAAAAAATGTTTTACCGTAGGCTGACCTTTATGGATGGCAATTTAGGTCAAGGTCATTGCATTAATGTAAGGTTGAAATTGAAACTAAAGCCAAGTTGAGTTTAAAATAAAAATGCACTTACAGCTGTGCTTGCGTTTTTTTTTTAATAAATCACACTAATATTATAAAGAAAGTTTGTATGTGTGTGTGTGTGTGTGTGTGTGTGTGTGTGTGTGTGTGTGTATGTTTGTTACTCCTTCACGCAAAAACTACCAGACGGATTTGGCGGAATGGAGATAGATAATATCCTGGATTAGCACATAGGCTACTTTTTATCCCGGAAAATCAAAGAGTTTCCACGGGATTTCGAAAAACCTAAATCCACGCGGACGAAGCCGCGAGCATCGGCTAGTAACAAGATAAAGTTGAAAACTAAAACCCGACTGCGATCGTCTTAATAAACGCTGAAATATTATAGTAAAATTGTTTTTCTGTCGCTTGGTATATTTTAATGTTGTAGTACATTTATATTTATGAACTCAGAATTTTCTCCTCTTTCATTTGACACCCCACTCGATACAATAGCAAAAAAAATTTTGGAGACACCCACTTTTTTTCATGTAACATCCGTTTGGTCAATTTTTTTCGTATAAAATGTAGCCTATGTCACCCGGACCCTTACGACGAATCGATGGACACCTCATTCATCAAAATCGGCCCAGTAGTTTAGGCTCTACGGCGGAACACGCAGAATCTGGATACAAACATACATACCCTCATAAATACCCTCATACATACATACATACATACATAATAGACTGCTAAAATCATAACCCTTCCTTTTGGCTTTGCCGCAGTCGGGTAAAAATGTAGATCTATTTCTAGTGTTGTCACGCACGAATCGACATCTAAATTATATAAAAGGTGACTGACTGTACTAACGACGCACAGCTCAAACTACTTATTTACCTCGACAGATCGGGCTGAAAATTAAAATTTGGCTTGTAGATATCCGTTAAAAATCGATTTTTGAAAATTCATCCTATAAGGGGGTTCGTGAAAAGTTATCACACAGACAGCCACACTTTCGCATTGTGTGTATGTTTGTCACTCTTTCACGCAAAAACTACTGGACGGATTTGGCTGAAATTTAGCATGGCGGTAGATTATATCATGGATTAACACATAAGCTACTTTTTATCCCGGGAACGAAGTCGCATCAGCTAGCAATGCATACATTTTGTTTTGAGAAAGGACTACCTATATTATCTGCTCTATTTGTCTTCTGCCACATCAAAAGTACTGTTTACCCTGACAGTTCTATCTCAAAATTTATGCACTATAGTTTAACTAGATGATGCCCGCGGCTTCACCCGCGTGGATTTCGGTTTTTTAAATCTCTCTCTCTCGGAACTCTTTGATTTTCCGGGAAAAGGTAGCCTATGTCCTTCCCCGGGATGTATCCCAAGTCTATACCAAATTTCATTAAAATCTGTTCAGCGGTTGGGCTGTGAAAACGTAGCAGACAGACAGACAGACACACTTTCGCATTTATAATTTTAGTATGGAAGTACGGATTTAAAAGCATGACATAAAAATAATTATTTATCCGAGATTCATTAAATAATTATGACTTATGTTAACCGGTTGATCAATGAAACGGACTGTATTTTAAACGGCGCGACAGCCGTATTATCGATAATCGATACATCAGGACAAATTATTTACGATCACAGTAACAGGTCGGGTTGACATTAAAAACATGTAACACACAAAAGTTATATAACACAGCTTGACATTATGAGGTTACATAAAATGTTTACATTGAGATATTGTTTACCGAAACAGTCTGAGATATAGTTTTAACTGCAAATCTATGCATATAATTTAACTTATAACACCCTCTTTTTGAATCGGGGCTTAAAAAGACTTCTACTTATTAAATGACTGACTGATGTATCACACTAATATTATAATGGCGAAAGTTTGTATGTGTGTGTGTGTGTGTGTGTGTGTGTATGTTTGGTACTCCTTCACGCAAAAACTACTGGACGGATTTGGCTGAAATTTGGAATGGAGATAGATAATATCCTGGATTAGCAAATAGGCTACTTTTTATCCCGGAAAACCAAAGAGTTCCCACGGGATTTCGAAAAACCTAAATCCACGCGGACGAAGTCGCGGGCGTCAGCTAGTTAACGCATCACCCAAATCGCTAGGCACCCAATAAAGGATTTTTGGAAATTTCAGCCCTAATGGATTAAGCAAGGGATGAAACTTTGTATTTCAAGTCATATCCATGAAAATTGGTATTTGGCTTTCGGTTTATAATGAATGGATAAACATTTTTTAAGTCCCACATTACTGACGAATTTCTGAGTGACCAAGTTGCATGAAAATTGTTGGCTTTGCATTCAGCAGCATACAAAGTAGGTAGTGTCTTAGTTACATTGCTTATATATTGTACATTTACACGTTGTAACATTTAGTTTTATAAAAAGAGCAGCTGCTAAGTTTCTTGCCGGCTTTTCTCAGTAGAATCGGCTTTCGAACCCGTGGTAGAGTTTCGATATAATATTATCATAAGAACCAAAAGCTACATAAAAAATAATTCATTTCATTTCAGTACACAAATATATTGTTAAGTTATAAGTTCTATCGACAGGTTTATCGATATTAGGCGCGTGGCATCACTACACCCACAGCTCCACCACCCTCCACCCCGCCCCGATTAGCGGGTCGACCCTTGCCTTAACCTACCTAACCTATTCTATTGGTATTCTACTCCTATTGACTCCCTTACTTAGTTATATCGAAATTGCTTTATATCTGATTTGGAATACATTTAAGTATTGCATTTATGGCATGTGAGTAATTTGGAAATCTCACTGCCTGCTTTTAAAAGGATAGGAAGGATAAGAAAGGATTTTAAAAGATTTAGATACACTAATGATAAATAGGTATAGCTTGGCTCTCATTTGAATATCAACCAATCAACCCCAATGAAATTTAGTAGATTTTTAGGGTTCCGTTCTAAAACACAATGTTTTAGAATTTACCTTTTTGTACCTGTGGTTTGCCAGATTTCCGTATAAACTTTAAACATAGTCCAAAGATTTACATACAAATCCTTAAACCCTTGTTACTTGACTCTCAAAACCTAACAAACCACAAACACAGATACCTATATTATTATTTTGTTTCTAGAACGTGTCTATATTTGATTGAGTTTCTCTGGTCTTGTGGGAGGCTTTAGCCGTGGCTAGTTACCACCCGACCGGCAAAACCGTGCCGCCAAGAGTAGTGTTGAATTGGGGATCCTGTATCAAAATCCATGGGGATTTTGGATCACTCTCGCTAACGCTCGTTCGCTACGCTCACCGTGATACAAAATCCCCATGAATTTTGATACAGGATCCCCAATGTAGGCTACTGTCCACAACAACACATTAAATAAATGGAGTATTCCTAAATCCAAGCAACAATTAATCACTATCAACAGTGAGACAAAATCCTCAATGACTAGTTATTGCGGATCCTATATCATACGCCCGCACCGCACAGTGGATGATATAATACGATGAGTTCGACGAGACTGCGGCATTCATAAGAAATGCGAACGAGCCCATATGCATGATAATTTTACGTCTAAAAGTTTGCTCTCGCATAGTTAACCATTTGATTTGTTGCGCTCAAATTATTTTTGTATATTGATCGTGTTTCTGCTTGATCCGGCATTGCTGTATTCATTAGTATGAATTTCGATCGATTGATTCGAGGCTTGCGCATACTTATAATAGGTTGGATAAAGGTAGACTCTTTAAATGTTTATAGCTCATCAGAAATATATTCGTATTACATTAACGATTGCTTTTCCACATATCGGACATAACATTTTATCCAACGATAAAGCACATTTAGTACACGTTATAGCATGACCACATGGTATATAACACGCAGCTACTTCTTCTACAAGACAAATTTTGCAGCAAAGTGTTTCTTTAATATTTTCAACACATAATATGTTTCTGTCTGCAAAAGAACTTATTATATTGTTATTTACAAATTGTTCAGATACTTTTGATGCACCACAAACATCTTTGCTATCACTTTGTAGGTATGTTTCACCCTTCACAAGTAAAACATAGGGACAGGACGGAAACCAGCGTGCGTGCTCCGACCATGGATGATCTTCGATGCCCCAGTCTTTGAGCCTGCCATCACAAAAGTAACAAATCACGCGATCACTATCTCCTGTATAAAAAAAACCAGCATCAGCCATTTCTTGAGGTTTTTGATTTAAATCTTGAGGCCAGGTATCAAAACTTCGCAATCTTGCGATTTGAGTTGCATAGCGAGGATATTTAGGATATATTAACTCCATTCTGATCTACAAACAATGAATTTTGGATAAAGATTTATTAGTAAAAATATATTATAGCAGATTTCTAGTAAGGTGTGCAAGCTTATCATACATTATTATTTATCGAAAATTAATTCTTTAATGATGAATTTAGACACATTTCCCGCTATTTAAATATATTTCGATTGTTATAAATACTTTGATAAATAGAGATTAATGGACGAAAAAAATACGTACAATGCGTACTAATATAATAAATTCACTGATGCCCCCACGACTTCATCTGCATGGATTTAGGTTTTTAAATCCTGCGGGAACTCTATGATTTTCCGAGATAAAAAGTTGTCTATATCTCTCCAGTTCTTTTACTATACCCACGAAAAATCATGTCGATTCGTTGCTCCGTTGCGACGTGATTGAAGGACGAACCAATAAACAAACAAACAGACACACTTTAGCATTTATAATAAGTATGATTAGTGATGCAAAAAGGCGTCTGTCTAAACTAAAGACTAACGGCTGAATCTTGCCGAAATTTGATACACAGACAATTCACATCTTGGAGACGGATCCAGGATATTTTTTGACGTCGAAAATTAAAGGATTTCCACTCAAGTTTTAAATCAAATTCGCAAGGAAGAAGATTGAAGCATCAAATAGGAGCAAATATTATTAGACCTTTCACAAATTTTATACCTACCTATGGAAAGTAGTAAAATGTATAACCTTTTAACATTTTAACTATCGCGAGTCCGACGCATACCATTCCTTTTACGGTTAGATCTCAATTCACTGCGTAACTATAAACAACAGCGTCTTCCATGCTTCAAAATCGAACACCTATAGCTGATGCGGCAATAATTTATACGTAAGACAGTGTTCATACGAATGTATAAATCTAGTCTGATTACTTTCGCAAATATAAGTTTTATGTTGTGATGATTTAGTGTTTAAAGTTACATGCGCAAATGTTTAAATCTAATTTATTTCAATCCATTTCGTTTATTATGAAAGAGGTTTTAGAATTCGAGCGTATAAATAGGTCGATCCTAAGCGTCACCATTCCTTTCTTTCCGAGTTTTGGATACGACGACAACAACAGTCGAAATAAAGTATGTAAGTATTTTTATTTTATATGTTTATTTTTGAATTAAGCAACTAGGTACCTATTGAATTTTTATTTGGAGTTTTCATGTTGATAGTTACTTAAATTGTTTTTCAGGGCCTCTTCATCTTTCATCAATCCATTTGACGAAGACGAAGACCCCATCGCTTTGGTGCAGCCCCCATCAACATCGAAGTCTCTTAAGAAGAAACGTGAGGTGAAGCGGAAGAAGACGATCAAGAAAAAGGAGGTGACTTCTTCTGCTCCGAAGAATCCGTTCGAATCGAGCGGATCGGAATCTGAACCCGAAACGTCTCCAAATACACCTACGAGTCCATCTGTTAAGCGGAGGAGGTTTATTACCGAATCTGAGGTGAGTTGTCTTATTTATATTTTATTGGATTAAAGCTTTTAAAAGACTTCCCAATAAGAATGTTGTTAGGCAATTGGTCTGTATATAAATTTATGAATATAGTTTGTTAAAGTTATTATTTTGTTAGGGATCATATCCGAAGGGTACCAGTGGGATCCTATTACTAAGCTACCGCTGTCCGCCCGGACGTCTGTCTGTCAGCGGGCTTTATCTCATGAACCATAATAGGTAGAGAGTTGAAATTATCGCAGATGATACTAAATTGAATATTTTTCAATTTCAGGATGAATCTACTAGCAAGCCAGTGCGCGCTGCGAAATTGAGAAGTTTTCTCAGTCGGCGCGTTGCGTCGGGGTATACATCCCAATCAGACCCATCGAAGAAAGGCAGCTACTACTTCGAGCTGCGCGTCTACAACTCTGAAGAAGTGGAGAAACTCGCGAACAATGAGCGTTGGAAGCATGCCATCTGCACACTAAAACTTGCAACTGATTTAAATTCGGTGGTATGGAAGTCCCTCACCAAATTAATTGATGATAGTAAGGCTGAACTAAAAAATATTCAGCCCATTTTATACCCTGCAAATGAAAATAATTTCTAAGATAAATTTTGTAAATTAAATTTTGTAAATCTTAGAAATTATTTTCATAAATAAATTCAAAAAATATTTCATCTGCAACATATTGTATATAATAAGTATGACAATTAAATTACTATCTTTATGTTTGTGCCTGTAAATATTTTTTAACGTGTTTTTTTTACAGAAATTACAAAGCCTAAACCATACAAAGCCTAGACCATACAAAGCCTAGATCATACAAAGCCTAGACCATACAAAACCTAGACCATACAAAGCCTAGACCATATGAAACTAGAAATATAAAAACTAGAACCATATGAAACTAGAACCATATAAAATTAAATTAACGTGTTTTTTTTACAGAAATTACAAAGCCTAAACCATACAAAGCCTAGACCATACAAAGCCTAGATCATACAAAGCCTAGACCATACAAAACCTAGACCATACAAAGCCTAGACCATATGAAACTAGAAACATAAAAACTAGAACCATATGAAACTAGAACCATATAAAATTAAATAAAAATGTCTAAATGTTCATATCGAAAGATTTGAAGTTGGGATATTAATAACGTGATACTTACAGCCCTTATACTCTTACTAAGTCTGCACATTGTCTGAAAATAACTAGATTACTTTATTTTAATACAGTCATCTCATAACTATCCAAAATTTAAAATCTAGAACTGAGAAACTAGAACCATACAAACTAGATACTTGACATGTTTGAATGTTGATATCGAAACATCGCATTACTTCCATTCTATTAATAACTGTTTACTGTTTATTAGCCAATAGCTTGATTTATTATTTAGCTGTATTTCCTTACCGATTTTTTATACGCAGAATATTAAAACCAGAACTGAGAAACTAGATACTAAATAGATAAACAAGATAAGCAATTCTATGAAATTGAAAATGTTTTTCTGCAAAGAGTGTAACCTTTATGTTAAAACATCTATATCGTCACATAACAGAACAAATACTCATAAATCTAATAGTTTATTTCAATCTAGATATGAGAATGTGCAAATTATAAAAACGGCTTTTAGAAACAGAATAATCAGTTACAAAGTAAATCCGACCTCTACAACTTTAGTTCCAGAGAGTTTTTTTTCACAAATATTTAAAACCACACGCGAGATCATAAATATATCTCTAAAGAAACACACTGCCATTAAAGTAAATTTCGAGTTATTTGTTTCGTATATTTTACCAAAAAATTTTGAAAAGTCTATTAAATCTTTCAGTACTAAATATGGTATTATAGTCCAAAGTACTGATATTGATAATTTTTTATTACAATGTGCTCAAAAGTTAACTTGCAAATGCGCAGAATTCGAACAGTCAGAATCTGGTTGGACAATTGATTCTATCAGTCATTTGGAGATAAATATTAATAAATATAATCCTCTGAAAGGTGGATCATATTTGGCATTACCATCACATATAAGAAATACAAAATCATGTCTAAATATTCATAATTTCGATGATTGTTGCTTTTTATGGTGCATTGCTGCTAAAATGTATCCTACAAAACTTAATTCCAATAGAGTTTCATCATATCCTCATTATTCATTGCTTTTTGACATAAGAAATATGACATTTCCTCCGGGAATTGAAGATATTAAAACCTTTGAGAAGAACAATCCAACTATTAGTGTAAATGTTTATGGGTTAGAAGCCAATAATACAGTTACAGGTCCTTTGTATGTGACTTTAGCTCGAAAACTTACCCATGTTAATTTATTATATATTACTAAAAATGACAAAGCCCATTACTGTTTGATTAAAGACTTTGGCCGACTTGTGCGAAGGCAATTAACAAAACACAAGTCTAAAATATTTTTATGTGATGAATGTTTTTTATATTTCGCAAATGAACAAAAACTACACAATCACGATTGTGCTAAAAGACAAACTGTACTTCCAGAAGATGGTAGTAAGTTGCATTTTTCAAACTATGAGAGAACTCAAAGAATTCCTATCGTGATATATGGCGATTTTGAGAGCTTGCTTTGTAAATATTCAAACGAAAATAAATCTCTTTATACTGAAGATATACAAACACATGAACCATCTTGTTTCGCTTATTACATATGTTGCCATTCTAAACCTGAGCTTAATGACTTTGTAAGCTATCGCGGACCAAACTGTGGTAAAAAATTTGTTGAAAGCATTACGCGAGATGTAAAAAGATTGCACGGTATTTTAAATACAAATAATCCAATGTTTCCTCTTACTACCGAAGAGTTGACTTCATATAATGAAGCAAAAATTTGCTGCATCTGTAAAACAATGTTTAAAAAATATGATATAATAGTAAAGGATCATGACCATTTTACAGGTAAATACCGAGGCCCTGCTCACAACACTTGTAACATAAATGCAAAAAAATGTACGTTTATACCGATCATTTTTCATAACTTGAGTGGTTATGATTGCCACTTATTTATTAAAGAATTATCAGAAATTACCGGAAAAACGAGCTTGATACCAAAATCTAAAGAAAAATATATATCATTCACAAAATTTTTACCTATTGATAAAACAAATGCTGCTCAACTGAAGTTTATCGATTCATTTAATTTTTTGAGTTCGGGTTTGGATAAACTGGCAAAGAGTCTTCATCCGAATGATTTTCAGCATATGCGTGTATTTATTAAGGATGAACACTTATTAAATTTGGCCTGTAAAAAGGGTGTCTATTGTTATGATTATATGGATGCATGGGAGAAATATAATGAAACAAAGTTACCAAAACATTCGATTTTTTTTAATAAACTCACAGGTGAAAATATTTCCATTGAGGATTACGAACACGCTTTAAAAATATGGAAAACTTTTGGTATAAAAAACTTAGGAGAGTATACAGATTTATACTTACAATGCGATGTCTTATTACTATGCGACGTTTTTGAAAAGTTCAGAAATATGAGTTTAGACTATTATAATTTAGACCCCTGCTATTATGTATCATCTCCATCTTTAAGTTGGGACGCAATGTTGTTATATACTAAAGTTGAGCTTGATTTGATTTCTGATGTGGATATGTATCAGATGTTAGAAAAAGGTATTCGAGGTGGTTTAGCCCAGTGTTCATTGAGATATGCTGAAGCAAACAATAAATATTTACCATCCTACAATAAAAATGAGTCAAGTACGTACTTAATTTATTTAGACTGTGTCAACCTTTACGGTTTTGCTATGATGCAAAAAATGCCAATGCGTGACTTTAAATTTTTAAATGAAAATGAAATTAAAAATTTTGATGTAAGGAACATTTCTAAAAAAAGTCAGTGTGGATATATTCTCGAGGTAGATTTATGTTATCCGGATAATATTCATGATGCTCATTCAGACCTACCATTTGCTGCGGAAAAATATTCTCCTGCTCAAAATCAAAGCAAAAAATTGGTGGCAAATTTATATAATAAACATCGTTTTGTTATTCATTATATGCACTTGCAAGAATGCTTAAAGAATGGTTTATTGCTTTTAAAAATATACAGAGTGCTATCTTTTTATCAGGACAACTTTTTAGAGCCTTATATTTTTTTAAACACAAGTCTCAGACAAAATGCCAAGTCTGATTTTGAGAAAGACTTTTTTAAAAAGCAGAATAATTCTATTTTTGGAAAAACGATAGAAAACAAAAGGAAGCAGGTTGACGTAAAACTAGTAAACGTTTGGAGAGATACTACAAATAATACTAATAAATTGAATGGAGCGGAAAAATATATTAGTGCACCACATTTTCACAGTTTATCAATTTTTTCTGAAAACTTAGTAGCTATTCAATTGAAAAAAACAAAAATTGTCTTAGATCGACCAATATATATTGGATTCACGATTCTTGAACTGTCGAAAACGCATTTGTATCATTTTCATTATTCGGTCATAAAAAGAATCTATGGAAATAATGTTCAGTTATGTTATACGGATACTGATAGTTTACTATATCTTGTAAAAACTGATGATTTTTATGAAGATATGAAAGATAACATTCATTATTTTGATACTAGCAATTTTGAAGATGATAATATTTTTAATATGCCGAAAGCTAATATGAAAATACCTGGATATTTTAAAGACGAAATGGGAGGAGAAATCATTTCTAAATTTGTTGGTTTACGCGCAAAATTATATTGTTTACTTTCTGAGAAAAAAACTATCAGTAAAGCAAAGGGTATCACGAAGCCTGTGACAAAAAAATTAAACTTTGAGAAATATAAGAAAGCCTTATTTTGCAATGAAAATATAAGAGATGATATGTTTGTCATACGATCAAAAAATCATCAGGTTTTTACTCAGAAAATTAATAAATTAGTATTAAATAGTGATGATAATAAAAGGCAAATAATGGAAAATGATTTTAAAACTTTGCCTTGGGGGCATTACAGCACGATTCTTTAGTAAAAATATTATGCTAAGTACCTATGTATTTTACAAATTTTTATGTGTCTAATTTTAATATTAGTTTTAATGGTAATTTAGCATTTAATAAATTTGATTAAGTTTACCACAGTGTTTTATTTCAAATAAAATCACAACATATTTTATATTCCCTTTATTAATTCAACCAATTATTTACATTACTTCATAAACTTAGTACTTAACATAAGATTAACGTATTATAAAAACTTACTACTTAATGGAAAATATTCGGACTACAACTTACTTGCATGATATGAAAATATAAAATATACTTTATACTTTAATTAGAACTCATTTATGCTTTTTATTTTTACAATCGCAAAATAACAATAAAATAATATTAAATTTAACTATTCAGGCACACTTAGCTTTTGTATAATCCTATTAATTAAATCTTCTGTAGCATCCATCATATTGTCATAATTATCACTCACTATGTACTGTACACTCAAATTAGTCTTTGCACTGTTCTCCTGTTCTTTACTATCAATTTCAAGTATTTCAATTTTTATAATGTGGCTTCCCTTTGCTTTATTTTTCCGTATAACAAAAGATGAATCTGGAGCTGGTGAAATCACATGATCTATTTTTGGAAGCTTCTTTTTTAAAGACAATTTATTTTTCTTTTTTATGGTTTTCAAACTGGTGTTATTTTCAAGTGTTTCATTATTTTTTTGCTCACGTAAAGCTTTCAATCTATTCTCTTCTTCTCTTTCTAAAATAGCATCCAAGTCTTGAGCTCCATAAAATGGATTATTCATACTTGTGTTTCTTTCGTCATCCGTGAAATAAAAGTCCGACATGATGCTGTAACAAAATACAAAATTTTATAAATATAACAATAAAACAACATTTATAAAAATATCAATAAACAAATTCTAAAATAGAAAAGAATACAGTCAAAATATTATATAAGTAATTTTTTTCACTAACCAGAAGCGAGTGAGTTCCTTGCGTGAGAAGATCTGGGAATGAAAATTGTTTAGTAACAAATCTATGGAGTCAAGTTTTCAAAACAATTGTATATACTTGTATGACATTCGTCCGCATTATGCAATCTCTAGCGACATGTTAGAACCTGTTTAGTATTAAGTTCTTACGAATTTCAATTTCATACTATTATCACAAGGTTTAAATTAAAATGTATACCTACATTTTAATATAATCATCGACAAATAATAGTGCGCTAGACAAGTGCGAAGTGAAACACGAATGTGATACCTACAAGCAATACCTTAAAATTTAAATCAACTAGCAATAATATGAAGTTATTTAATAAGTTGCATTTTTAAAATTATCATCAATCAGTAATATGAAGTTGATAAAACAGGCTGAATCATTAAAAATAAATTATATAGATGTTGAAACACCACCACCATGCTTTAGCCGACATAGTAAACTTCTACCAAACATAATTCGATGCATAATTTGCGGACCCTCCAACTGTGGGAAAACAAATATTATGATAAACTTATTATTGCACGAAAATGGACTTAAATTCCAAAATGTTTATATTTACTCAAAGTCCACTTTTCAATCTAAATATTGTTTCCTACAAAAAGTTTTTCAAAATACTCCAGATGTTAAATTTATTATGTTCAAAAATAGTGAAGAAGTTATTTCGCCAACTGAAGCCTTAAGAAATTCTATTTTCATTTTTGACGACGTGACTTGTGAAAATCAAGTTAATATTCGAAATTATTTTTCGATGGGCAGACACAAACAAATTGATTGCTTTTACTTGACCCAAACATATTCAAAAATTCCTAAGCAATTAATACGTGACAATGTTAACTTTTTAATTATTTTCAAGCAAGATGATATAAACTTAAAACATATATATAAGGAACATGTTAATTCTGATATGAGCTGGCATGTCTTTAAACAATTGTGTGCAAGTATTTGGAAAGATCCGTTTATGTTTTTATCAATCAACAAAGATTGCGAACTAAATAACGGTCGGTACAGAAAAACATTTGACATATTCGTGAAATTCGACTAACAATTTTACAATTATATACCACATACGAGACACAAATTTAGTCAGTCAAATGAGAGCACTGGTAAGAATACCTACCCATATTTAATTTAAAAATGGAAGCCGTTGTAAAGAAACAATTAATTAAATCAATTGAAACCATCAAAAAGAAAGCAAAACAAATGCGTGAAGAAGAAGATGATTTAGAACTAAAAAGGCGCAAACTTTTTAAATCCATAACGGATCCATTAGAATCCATAGTATTGCAAAAAAAAGAAAATAAAAACAATAGTCACCATGATTTACCAGATACATGTTCACCTTCAACTTCTGATAAAATTAAAAACATAGAAAATGATGATAAAAATTATGTAACACCAAAACCAATAACTTCTACCCAAAATTTTGAAGAAATCGAAGAATTCTATACTCCATCTCCAACGCCTGAAAAAAGCAATGAAATCTATAATTTGAATGTACCTTTTGGTGTACGTAATGAAAATAGTAATTTAATGATTGGAAATACAAAAGTAACATTTTCAGATGGTGATGCTCATAGCAAAAATATGATGGCTAAAATAGGAAATAGATCCTATGAAGTAACCCCAGGTTTGGCAGAATTATTATTTCAGAGTAAACCAGATGTAAAGATTGTATCTGATCAAGATAAATTAGTATATAAAGATATTTTATGCAATACTAGTGCACATAGGAGAGATTATAACCCTACGAATCAGATTAAAGGCGATAAAGGGACAAAATATACTAAAATTGTGAAACCTCTCTTTACTGATAGTGAATTAAAAGAAAAAAAACAAGGTGGTTTTATGCCAACTCTTAAAACTTTGAAAAAAAATACAGATTTCATATACTGGGATGATCCGAATGAGTTAGTAGATAGATTGAAAATTTTAATTGCTTCAAAAGATGCTGGCAACACTAGTCATGACAATGAGATTATATCAATAATTGAAGAACTTAAAGAAGCTGGTATAATAAAATAAGTATATAAAAATAAAACCTGGTTACATTTTTGCTTAGTTCTATAAACACTGTTGAACATGAATGTCAACAAGTTTGGTCATCATGTACACAAGAAACTGAAAATGGATAGCTCTGCCTTAGAAAATATCTTTGATGCTCAACATAAAATCATCAAACATGTTGGTACACCCATTGACCCAAACGACTGTGCTACTAAACTATATGTTGACAAATTCTTAGATGGGCTCTATATACGATTAAAAACAGTAGAGGAAACATTGTTGCAGTTAAAATCAGAAATAAATAGTCTAAAAAGGAATATAGAAGGTGTAAGTCGTAAATTCAAAAAATGAGCAAAGATAGTGTAGTAAATGAAATACATAAAAATGTTAGGAAAAATTTTCCTCGAAGACATGTTATACTTAAAGACATTGATGATGTATGGCAGGCCGATTTAGTTGATATGCAATCATTCTCAAAAGATAATTCACAATATAAATATATTTTAACAGTCATCGATGCTTTTTCAAAGTATGCATGGGCATATCCGCTTAAACTTAAAAATAAAGAAACTGTGACTGAAGCATTTAGTAAGTTACTAGAAAAAGGTCGTGTTCCCAAAAATCTACAAACTGATTTAGGAACAGAATTTTATAATAGTTGTTTCAAAAAATTATTACAAAAATACGGTATAAATCATTATTCCACTTATTCCACTAAAAAGGCGTCAATAGTAGAAAGATTTATAAGAACGTTGAAAACTAAAATGTACAAGCAATTTAGCTTGCAAGGGAATTACAAATGGAATGATGGAACCCTCGAGCACATCATGAAAAAATATAACTCCACATTTCACAGAACAATTGGTACAGCTCCAGATAAAGTTAATGAAAAGAATAAACAAAATATACTAAAAAGATACAGACTACTACAATTATCAGCACCATCGCAGAAACGTTCAAAATTCAAAATTGGAGATTATGTAAGAATAAGCAAATACAAAGGAACTTTTGACAAAGGATATACTCCCAACTGGTCAACTGAAATTTTTAATATAGCTCAAGTTCAAAACACTCATCCAATTACTTACCTTCTAAAAGATGCAAGACAGCGACCTATTTTAGGATCATTCTATACTGAAGAATTACAAAAAACAAAACATCCTGATATATATCTTATTGAAAAGGTTTTAAAAACAAAAGGAAATAAATTATATGTCAAATGGTTAGGTCTGCCGCCTAGTGAAAACAGTTGGATAGATAAACTAAATCTTTTATAAACACATTTTATGTTAACAACTTTCAGTCTCTTATTATCTACGATACTGAGCAGAGTTCTCTTTTATTAAAAATGGAGAAACAACCATCCAAGCGTAAAATGACTTTGAGAAGAAAATCTAACAATTTGAAAACAAGTAATTCTGGTGCTGGTTTTAAGAAAAGCTTTAAGGATATTGTATCTCGCGCGAAAAAACATATCCATAAATTGAAACCTAAATGCAAAAAAGCTGCAATCGAATTAGCTCTTGCTGCTGCTAAGGAATTAGCAGCGACATCTTCAGTTAATGTACCGCGTATAATACCCATACCAAAGACAGGTGGGGTTTTGCCACTAGTCCCCATATTTGCAGGATTGTCTGCCGCGGGCAGCTTAGCGGGTGGTACTGCTAGTATAGTGAAAGCAGTCAATGCTATTAATTTAATGAAAAAAAAATTTCAAGAACTAAAGAGACATAACGAGAAGATGGAAACATTGTGTATCGGAAAAGGATTATTTATAAAGCCCTATGGTAATGGTTTGGGAATATACACAGCAAAGGAAAAAAACTGATTCGGCGGCTACCTAATCGTGCTCTAAGTAACTTGGATATTCTAAAAATTTCAAAAAATATTCCTTATTTCAGAGGTGTATTTATGAGAAATGAACTTCCAAAATATCCTTTTAAAAAAGAGTGTGGTATCATCAACTTAGATAGCTCTCAAAATCCTGGAACTCATTGGGTAGCCTATGCAAAAATAAATAATTACATTGAATACTTTGATAGTTATGGTAATTTGAAACCGCCTAAAGAATTTGTAAAATATGTGGGAGCGAATATTAATTATAATTATGACAATTATCAAGGATCTAATTCTTATAACTGTGGCCATCTATGTATCAAATTTCTTATTAATTTTTGGAATAAAAATTGAAAATAAATAGATGATACAAAAATATGTAAGCTCATTTAACCATCATGTCTATTACACTCACGATCGTGGGTGAAAAATCTATTCTAGAATCATTTTACGCCCCTCCTCTTATTTTGGAAGACGAATATGAGTGTGGCTTAGTATATTTTTCTGCATTTAATTCAATTCCAAATGTAGACTATAATAATAATGTGTTTGAATATGGAGAAGAGAAAAAAAGAATTCTTATTCAACCAGGTGCTTACGATTTACAAGATTTGTATGAATACCTAAAAGAAAGAGTTGAAAATTGTGAATTACAAATAAAATCTAACATCAATACAATGACATGCTCTTTGTACTGTACTGAAACTATAAACTTTAATTCAGAAAATAGTATTGGACCTATGCTAGGTTTTTCTAACGAAAAACTAAAAGCAAATAAATGGCATGAATCTACAGAATCCGTTAACATTCTACCACTGTCTGTCATAAGGATCGAATGTGATCTTGTACAGAGTTCGTACACTAACGGTTCTCCTTCACATATTATTTATGAGTTTGTGCCAAACATTCCTCCAGGTCATAGATTTATAGAATCTCCAAGTAATGTGATATATTTTCCGGTCAAAAGAAAGATAATTTCATCAATAACAATAAAAATTTTGGATTTGGAAGGCAATAATATAAATTTTAAGGGCGAAACTATTGTTTTGTGTCTTCATTTGAAAAAGTCAAAATGATCGTATTTAACAAAAGTAATTATTATAAAGAGTATAACCCAACTATTAAGAAAGTTATTACCAAGGAAAGTGTAAAACAAAGAAGACGTGTTAGAGTATATAAAAAAATTCATCAGAGTAATAAACAATTTCTTAAAGCCCTCGGCTTCAAAGTATGAGCCTCCTTCAGATCAACGAATTACCTGAATTCGATAACTCTATCGAGAGTTATGAGGTTCATACATATAATCCATACAATAACAGTTTCAATGAAAATGATGAAATTCGGATACCTATTCACCAGCAAGATATTTACGTGTTACCATCAGCCAGTTCCATTTACATTGAAGGAAAAGTTTCGGTGACTCATAAAGATCAAGCTGGCAAAGTTCAAAAGAAAAGTGTTGACTTCAGTAATAATGCAATTGCATTTCTTTTTCAAGATATCCGATACGAAATGAATGGTGTTGAAATCGATCGTATTAGAAATGCTGGAATAACTACAACCATAAAATCTTTCATTTCAATGAATAGCGGTGACAGTAAAGCGGCTGCTGCTTGGGGTTGGAATATAGACGGATTTAAAAATCAAAATGGAAATTTTAATGCTTTGATACCCTTAAATAAGATTTTAGGTTTTGCTGAAGACTACAATAAAATAATAATAAACTGTAAACATGAACTCATACTTAACAGAGGTAGTACTAACATAAATAGTGTTGTCATGGGTAGCGATGATATTGTAGACATTGATATACAGAGAATCCAATGGCGAGTACCACATATTAAAGTATCAGATCAGCAAAGATTAATACTTTTAAGGAAATTAGAAAAAGATAATCCCGTACAAATAGCATTTAGAAATTGGGATTTGTATGAATATCCATTATTGCCAAAAACTACCAAACATTCATGGGCGTTAAAGACTGCTTCTCAATTAGAAAAACCTCGATATGTTATATTTGGTTTGCAAACTAATAGAAAAAATGTTAAAAACAGAGACAGCACAATATTCGATCATTGTACATTAACCAATGTCACATTATTCCTGAATTCCCACTATTATCCGTATGATGCTTTAAATCTCAAGTTTGAGGAAAATAAATACAGTATATTATACGACATGTACACCAAGTTTCGTCAGTCGTTTTACAACCTTCCTATTGATCCACTGCTTGATCTTCATACATTTAAAGAAATAGCGCCTTTATTTGTCATAGATTGTTCCAGACAAAATGAAAATTTAAAAACTGGTCCAGTTGATGTTCGTCTGGAAATAGAAACGTCTCAGGAAATTCCAAGCAATACCAGCGCTTACTGTTTAATCATAAACGATCGTCTTGTGGAGTATAGGCCGCTGAGTAACATTGTTCGAAAACTATCATGAAAATTATTGTGGACGTTCAAGGTTTTAAAAATGATCAAAATTACTTTCTGCCTAAAGAGATTGCTATAGTGTATAGTGATCGAGTTCAAGTTTTGTTAATAAAACCACCATATCCCTATGAATGGCTAACAGACACAGAAAAGAAACAAGTTAAATGGATTGAAAAGAATAGAAAAATATTATGGAGCGAGGGAATCGTGCCTTACGAGACCTATAAATACCATCTAATAGATATTTTAAAAAATAATGATATTTATTGTAAAGGCCTTGAAAAGCAGTTATGGTTAAAAGATATATTAAGTAATCCTAACGTACATAATTTAGAAGATAAAGGATGTCCTCGTTTATTAACATTGTATGAGTTGTATAATTCACATTCTGACATATATAGTTGTGTTTATCATCCGACCATCTGTGCGCTGAAAAATGTAACTTGTTTAAAAAAGTGGTGTATGAATAATAAAGTTTTAGATGATTAAATATGCTTGTTTAATTTCCATATACCTGCTTCTTTTATTTAATTTACTGATTATACTCGTATTGAAAACACAATATTTGGTGTAGGTTGTTATAGCCAAATAGTTGTTTTTCATGTTGTAAAAATATTACATTTGAAGAGTAATTTTAAAATTCAAGGTTTCTTAGTACCTATCTAGTTTTATCAACATATTTGCTCGTGCAAATAGAATGAATATTTCGTTCTTAAACCATGTGAATAGTTTGTTCAAAATACGGATAGTTGATTAATTTTTGCTTGGATTTAGCTACACTCCATTTATTTAATGTGTTGTTGAGGACAGTAGTTTAGAATTGGGGAATTCTGTATCAAAATTGGTGGCGATTTTGGATCACGGCGAGCGAAGCGAGCGAGCGTAGCGAGAGTGATCCAAAATCCCCACCAATTTTGATACAGAATCCCCAATTCAACACTACTGCCAAGCGATTTAGCGTACCGGTACGTGTAGAAACAAAAGGGGTATGGGTTTAGTAAAAACTCCCATACCCCTTCCAGGTTACCCCGCTTCCATCTTAAAGTATCACCAGGTGAGATTGCAGTCAAGGGCTAACTTTTATCTGAATAAATAAAAAAGGTTAATATTCAAAAGAGAACGAAACTACGTTTGTATGGGGAGTACTGAGGAGTTTATTAGGGCTATGGGCTGCGCCTATGTGCGACAGAAGTTTTTAGAATGATTCCTTCAAATTTCTTTTTCGAAGAATACATGAAAGAATTTTTTAAATAAAATAAAAATGTTTTGTATCGTTTTGAACAAATATGCTGTACGTATATACATGGGAATTTGAATTATTGGATATAAAACTGCGGTCGTCCATATGTTGCGGAGTGCGGTGGCGGCCATCTTTGTTTTTTTTTGTTTTTTAGGGCTATTGTCATGCAACGGTATGGTGCTATTCAGCCAAGTTTAATTTTTATTTTACTTTAAATTAATAATAATTGTTGTGGTTAATAAAATATTGCACCTACTAGCTTTTGCATGTGGCTTTGATAGAGTAAAATTCTGTTTCAAACTTTATTTTCGGCTCTTATAATTTGACCTATTTTGATCAAAACTATTTCTTTAATAATAAAATTAAATAAATGATAGTTTCGGACACCAAAAGCATAAATTTTCCATACTTTTCAATAAGAGGCTTATTATGACTAGCGTCCCCCACGGCTTAGCTTAGAGAAAATCCTCTTTATTGAGTTTATTCCTTATCCTACGGGAATAGTGGAAAACCAGCCTTTTTCCTTATTTACATTTTATGCGAAAAATTTCAGTGTTTTTCAAAGATTTTTTGGGAAACTCTTTGATTTTTGGGGAAAATGTTTTCGGAATGCCAGCTTGTCAGCTTTCTCTGTACCGAATTTCGAAGTCGGTTTAGCTGATGGGTAAGATGGTCTGATAAGCGTGAAAAGGTAATAGACACTCAAAATTTCTCATATTTTATTAGTAGATACCTAGTGTACCTAGTCTAGAATATTAGTAATACCTATTTCCTAATATTTTAGACTGCCACAGGATTTAAGCAAAATCAAAAATTCTACGCGAATGAAGGCGCAAGGCAAAGCTAGTCTCTTAAAAGTGTTATAAAGGTGTTATACCTACCTAAAAGATCTTTAAAGATCGTAAAGTAATAAAAATCAACATTAAGAAAACACGTACTCACATACAAAACAGTTAAAATCCTTATCAAAAGTTCATCTAAAATAATCAGAGCACAAAAATTTCACTTTTCAAAAAGGCCTTTTGCGATATAGCTGTTATAAGAGCTGGTGGCAAATTGATCCTTCAAATTTTACCATTACTAGAGCAGTGAGCTTAGTATGAGATTTGACACCTCACCAATGTTGATAGAGTTCGAGCATCGAAACATTTCAGCGTTAAAGGAAAATGTACCTTATCAGTCTTGTTTTAAAACTCAAAGTTACACATCTACAGCCAGCGATACAAGTGAAATAGTGATATGTGACGTCTTGGACATTTAACTTATTTTTTATAGTTTAACTGATAATTTGAAATGGTTAACTTAAAACAAATGGAGCACGTGGATTTTACCTATTTTAGAACCCCTTTTACTTAATAATCACTAAGAAAAAAATTATATCAGACATCAATTGACTCTGGTTTGGTAGGTGGCTTCAACACTGGCTAGTTTTCACAATCTAAAGCCGAGTGCTATGCTGCTACGCAATTTAATCTTTTTTCACGATAGTAATTGTACTTCGTACATACAATCTCATAAACTTATAAATACCTACACACTTAATATGATTATTATAGGTATGTCAATTGTCAACTCACATTAAAAAATTCTTGTTTGGTACATACGAATTATCTAGTGTGCAGTACATAGAGATAGATTTAATAACATTTTATTCATTATTATTCAGATACAAATTAGCCCTCAGTTGCAATTACACCTGGTGGTAAGTGATGATGCAGTCTAAAATGGAAGCGGGCTAACCTGGAGGGGTATGGCAGTTTTTCATTAAACTCATACTCCTTTAGCTTCTACACGGCATCGTGCCGGGACGCTAAATCGCTTGGCGGCACGGCTTTGCCGGTAGGGTGGTACCTAGCCACGGCCAAAGCCCCACCAGACCAGACCAGAAATTTAGAAATTATAAAATTCTTGACCCCTGCCGGGGATCGAACCCGGGACCTCCGACTGCGCCAGGGAAGCCGTCAAATATTAGAAACATGTGTAAATTAAAAATTTATAACACCCCCGACAAGTGAAGGTTACAGTAACTAGAAAAGAGCTGATAACATTCAAACGGCTGAACCGATTTTCTTGGATTATAGCTAAGAACACTCTCGATCAAGCCACCTTTCTTTATAACACCCCTCTTTTTGGGTCAGCGGTTAAAAACTCATGGTCGTCTCAAATTTTCCCACTAGCTCTCGAAGTACATTTGCCCGGTTTCACCGAGTCCGTTCCGTGGGGACGGCGGTATGCAATACCGACATACCTATAAGGACGGCATTCTACATACACGGGCGGTGAGTACAAAGAAATATCGGGCATAGAACGCATAGCACTAAGAAATGGTGCCTTGGCGAATACAGCTATTCCACCACTCGGCCTGGACGGGTTTATGCGGTAGCCAATTATTTTATTTCACTTTTATATTCTAAGAAAATCCCCGTCCATTATATCCACATACATAACTCTAATATTATTCTTAACTTAGCTTTTCACAGACCAAGTTCATCAGATTTACATGAAATTTGGCACAGAGGTACTCGTAGCTTGCGTCCCGGAAATTTACACAGGAAACTTTTTATCCCAGAAAATCAAAGGATTCCCACGGAATTTTTGAAACCCCTAAATCCTAGCTATCTAGCCAGCCCTATCCTAGCTGATGCCCGCGACTTCGTCCGCGTGGATTTAGGTTTTTCAAAATCCCGAGGGAACTCTTTGATTTTCCGGGATAAAAAGTAACCTATGTGCCAATCCAGGATATTATCTATCTCCATTTCAAATTTCAGCCAAATCAGTAGTTTTTGCGTTAAAGAGTAACACAAACATACACACACACACACACATACACACAGACACATAAACTTTCGTCTTTATAATATTAGTGTGATAGTGTGATGATGCGACGTTTCCATGCATAATAATAACAGATTTACTGAAGAAACTTGCGAAGTTAGGTACATTATGTCCTCTGCAATCACGAACTAAATATTTTTATCTGTAGGTAGGTATGTATAATATTCATAAATGAGAAATTATGTACTTAAGTACCTACTAGTAAAAGCTTAAGCCAGAAGGGCAGGAAATAAATTGAAAAGCTAACACTAGTATTAAGAGATATTATACTTATTACCTACGAGAAACTGAATGGATACTGTCGCAAACTTATGTCATATAAACTTTACAGTAAGTATTTTGATATTCAATTAACATCTAATTTTTTCTTCACAAGCCTCTATTGAACAATTTCCTGTACAAAATCGTATCATGATTAAAAAGTTATCATTTTAATAATTCAATTAAGAACAGCTGTTGACTTTACCTAAGAAATAAATTATATACAGCATTTTTCTTGCATAATGTTTCATTAAATTAAATTCATTAAATTCAACGTGATGCCTATAAACAGAAAGGTAAGCTACACAAGTGTAAATTAAAAATTTATAACACCCCCGACAAGTGAAGGTTACAGTAACTAAAAATGAGCTGATAACTTTCAAACGGCTGAACCGATTTTCTTGGATTATAGCTAAGAACACTCTCGATCAAGCCACCTTTCAAACAAAAAAAACTTAATTAAAATCGGTTCATTAGGAGCTACGATGTCACAGACAGATACACAAATACAGATACACACGACAAACTTATAACACCCCTCTTTTTGGGTCGGGGGTTAAAATTATCGCTTTAGTGTATTAGTAATTATTCTTTAGGTTGTTAAGAAACCTGCGAATAAAATATACCGTTGACCGACTCGACAGCTAAATAAAATAAACTAATTAAAAATATACCGTGTATTAAAAACATGACATTTCAAATTACAGCCTACATAAATCAGATCAACGGCTCAATTTGCCGAATTGAATATACAGAACAGAGTAAATTAATAAATAAATTAAAAAGACATCAATATTTATGCTTTGTCCGGTCGCGCATGACGCGATTCTTGCTTTTTTTTTTATTAAAAAAAAACAGTAGCTCGTACAAAACTGCATGCCGCTCCCGGACATTGAATGACGAGGAGAGGTTTGACTTTTATTTTTTTTATTGTCTCTTATAAAGGACTGTACGCGGCTGGCAGTCTTTTAATTGTACTTTTTCCCGTAAACTTTTAGTTTTAACAGGGCTCTCTCCGCCACTTACTCCATACAATCGTAGTTCCAATTTCATTTGAATATTAAGCAGCCAAAGTCCATGAAATTTTGCAGACATTTTCTAGAAACTAATATCTAGATGTGCCTTTGGTGTTTTAGATTTTTCTAAAAATATGTAATTTTAAAATTACAGGGGCTCAAAGATTTGTATGTGATTTTTTAAGACCGCGTAACTTTGAAACCGAATATTTTAACAGAAATCTGGATAACCACAGGCATAGATATTAGTTTCTAGAATATGTCTGCAAAATTTCATGGACTTTGGTTGCTTAATATTCAAATGAAATTGGAACTACATTTGTATGGAGCGAGTGACGGAGAGACCCTCTTAATTATATTAGGAAGGCTAGATTTGAAGAATTTATGATTTTAGTTTTTTAATTTGAAGCATTTTGGTTGCAATAGAATAGAATACATTTTTATTCAAATAAACTTTTACAAGTGCTTTTGAATCGTCAAAATAATTTACCATTTTATTTGAAAAATAAGAAGAATGGAACATTTTTAAATGTCTGTTTTTGGAAAACCTACAATTTTAGATACGATTGTTAAGTTTAATTGTAAAATTAAGTTTTAAAACTATAGCGCTTAAAGGATTTTTTTTGTAAACACCTTTTTTTTCTTACAAAAAAATACGGAGCTCCTCAAATTAAATTACCTACTTATATTTTCCCAAAAGCAGGTACTTATTAAGCATATAAATGAAATATAACAGGCGAAGCTACCGTTAAAAGTTAACCAAGAGCTTTTAAAAAAAGGCTAAGGATATCTGGACAAACATAAATACTAATCCATGTCAAAATTAACATACTTAGTAAATTAATCATTATTAATTAGTAAGTAAAAAATAGTATAGCATTCGCCACGTTTTTTAAGTGAAATGATGACAGTAACAAAATGGTTTAACTTTTAATGTATGCATTTTTATTTATATTAGTATATCGTATGTAATTAAGTGTGCACATGAAAAAAACAATTACCATTTCTTTAACTCACACTACCTATGTAACATAATGGCCGATTCACATTATTCTAGTATACTGGAACGCTTCAGTACTCTAGTACATTCAGCGCTCTAATATGAAAATTGTTTTATTTATAAAAGGAACTGTTCATATAATCTAAAGCCCAAATACCGACACATCATGATTGGCCTAAGTTATTCCCATCAATCTCGCCGGTCCACACTAAGATATCATTTCTAGCCTGTGTTAAATAATAATTAGGGATTGCCTAGTCCAAAGCCGAAACTCTATTTGAAAATTTCAGCTTTGGATAAGGAATTCAAACATTTTTAGATTGGCCTAAAACCCGATAGGCAGAAACTAAAGTTTTATGGCCAATTACGACTAAACATACGTAGGGATCTTAACCCGGAAGAGTTAATAGTTAAAAAATAATCTTAGTTAATTAAAATAGTCCTAATTGATTTTTTAAGTAGAACAATAATGTCATAGTTCAAGCTGTAGCTAACTAAGAAACTGGTAGTGAACTTTTCGTAAAACTAATGAATCTAACATTTTTTAACATAAATCTTAATCATTTTACATGTACAAAATATTTTACCCAGAAAAATCAAATTCAGTAATAATGAAGTCAAAAATGTGTTTTACGCAACTACAAAGTGGCAGTCAGTATTAAAATTTTATATCACGTCGATTCATGGTCAAGTGCTGGAAAGAATATACTGGATCCAATGACTTGATGTGAAACGGCAATATAATTATGTGAACACATAATATAAAGACCTGCTTACAATTTGTCTTTCCGTCTCTTTTTATTACGGTTTTCAATAAAATATGCAAATACTTAGCTCGATATTATAATAATTGATTATACCTACACATTTTTTCTCTCTAGTGAAGAAAATAATGGAGTGAAATTGCCATGAAGTGTATATGCAAATAGTGTTTTAAAAACTACATGCAATTTGTCTTACGTGTGTTTTGTGGCTGCAATAATTTTATTATTGTTAATAAATATTACACTCGTTAACTTTTTAAATGTTAACAGAACAGGTAATAAATATTTGGATCCGAATTCTGATATATTATATATAGTTAGTTTACTAGAAGATGCCCGCGGCTTCGCCCACGTGGATTTTGGTTTTTTTAAATCCCGTAGGAACTGTTTGATTTTCCGGGATAAAAAGTAGCCTATGTCCTTCCCCGGGAAGTATCCCAAGTATGTACCAAATTTCATTAAAATCGGTTTAACGATTGAGCCGTAAAAACGTAGCAGACAGACAGACAGACAGACACACTTTCGCATTTATAATATTAAGTATGGATATATTATGTGTCATACAAAATATTTAAACTTTGATTCAAAAAGGCATTTTTTGTATGGTTTATAAATAAAATCTTATATCGCCTACTCCAAAACCAAACAGGGCTATACAAATACCTACCTATCATAAAAGGGTGGCTCTAATTTAATTATCTCTCAATGATGTTGTCAGACATGTGATAATGAGTTTTTCATGATTTCCAAAAATAGGTAGTGGGTGATCGAATCGCTAGGTATTTTAATGGGACCACCGCTTGGGGTTGCAAAAACACTAATCGATCAAAATTGCTTGATCGTTGTCACATGCGTTATCCCATCTAAGTCTATAAATAAAAACTGGTCAAGTGCGAGTCACGTTACGCATGAGGTAGGGTTCCGTAGCCGTGTTACGTCGTCGGGCTGTTCGACTTGTGGACGATCCCAAACTAACTAGCTCGTTGGAAAGCCTGGAGTTGTGTTTCATCGCCTTTATAATGGGGAGTGCTCTTAAGAGATGTTTGACCTCATTTCACCATCCTTTTTCTAAAACCGCACCGCACGCCACCGCAAGCAATTTCACCCTCGACACCTGGGTGTCTGGTACACATCTAACTACCTACCCTGAAAAATCTTTGATGAAATGGCAGGACAATCGAATTTGGACACATTTGCTTTGTTTTCATGAGTAGGTTCTTACATACTAGGTACTTTTATTACGTAGGTACGTTTTTTGGCAGAGCAGTGACCTTTTAATTTTTAGGGTTCCGTACCTCAAAAGGAAAAACGGAACCCTTATAGGGTCACTTTGTTGTCTGTCTGTCTGTCTGTCCATCCGTCCGTCGTGTCTGTCAAGAAAACTTAGTAGAAGACTTAGTAGATACGGTAAAAAAGCGTAGACTTTACGAAACTTTTTTTTTAACTTATTAAAAGTAAACTGGATATGTATACCCTGGGATTATTAGTCTAAAGTAAGTTGGTATACCTATGCAGTAGGTACGCCGTACATATTTTATCGTAGGCAGAGCATAATCATTTATCGATACATCCGCAAAGCAATCTCCACGGCTTTCAATAGCCGATTGGCACAAATACGTCAAGTGGCCATCGACGCATCGTTTTGCCGTTTCCACTTGAATTTGTCTTTTAGATTATAAAAATAAAAGTCACCGCGGGATAAAAGAAAAGAAATAAAAGAAAAGAAATAAAAGAAAAAGGAAAGAAGTACTGTAGTTTTATTGCGCGGCGCTTTGAACGATCGAGTTGTAAGTTTGAACTGTAAAAGGTTCGTTTTTTGTATTGTTTTTTGACGTTTATTGCATTAAACTTTTGCCGATTTAGCTTCTGTGGTGGCATTTTTTACAGATCTATTAATCTATTGAATAGGTATGAGCTCCATTAAAAAGAGGAACTGCCGAGTTTGTTGCTGATTCTTAGCCTTTTTAACCCCCGACCCAAAAAGAGGGGTGTTATAAGTTTGACGTGTGTATCTGTGTATCTGTCTGTGGCATCGTAGCGCCTAAACGAACGAACCGATTTTAATTTAGTTTTTTTTGTTTGAAAGGTGGCTTGATCGAGAGTGTTCTTAGCTATTATCCAAGAA
Organism: Maniola jurtina; assembly: GCF_905333055.1. Lineage (NCBI taxonomy): Eukaryota > Metazoa > Arthropoda > Insecta > Lepidoptera > Nymphalidae > Maniola > Maniola jurtina. The sequence continues at coordinate 3,273,741 of NC_060055.1, read as the reverse complement.
AATCGGTTCAGCCGTTTGAAAGTTATCAGCTCTTTTCTAGTTACTGTAACCTTCACTTGTCGGGGGTGTTATAAATTTTTAATTTACACTTATACGGCCCATCCGTTTAACCAATATTGACGAATAGATACAAAGATACCCAGCTGTTTGCATCTTGAGGATGGACATATTTTTTGTCCCGAAAAATCACGAATTAGGGGGCTAGATGATAGCAGTCAAAAATAAATTAAATTTTATTCGTTTAGTACAGTGCGTAACTCACTCGCCATTTAAGTTGTGTCAAATGTCATATCAAAAGTACAGATTTGCTTCCTCATTTCTAATTCGAACCGCTAGGATATTGAACGCCCTTTCGTCATCAGTTTTTCCTTCCACCTATAATATGGGTATTACACCATTTTATAAATCTAGTACCATGGGACCTATTCCACGTATTTATGCACCTTACTCACAACCTGCACGGGGAAGCTGGAAGAAATCTCTGTTTAGAGATAAGCATTTCCTTCGTACATAGCTTAATTTATCATAACTTTGTAACTACAATTTTGGTGCATGAAAAAGAAACATATATATATATATATATATATATATATATATATATATATATATATATATGGGTACCTTCAAGTCAAGAGTGAATAGGCAACTTCTAGGCAAGCGCGCTCCATATTAGGCTGCATCATCACTTGCTAGCAGGTCTGATTGCAGCCAAGCGCTAGTCCATTATTAAAAAAAAAGATAAACCGTACTTACTATTGATATGACAGTTGACATTTTTTTTACTATTTATGCCAACTTAAAACAAAAGGCTATGTGGGTTCCAAACGCGCCCTGGTCTAAGAAGAAGCTCACAACAAGCTACAGGGTAGTAGATAGTAAGCCGTTTGTTATCCCACAGCTATTAATAATGTCGATAATAATGTTGTTTTCTTTCATTGATGCTAAACGTCCATGAATAAATTAAAAAAAAAGTCGAACTGTATGTCGTTCCGAGCGAAAGATAAATAATTTATCGATACATTGTGCTTGGTGTAAAACAAATTTGTAATGAATTAAGTCTCTTTTCTTTGAACACGCAAAGCGGGACGTCGGTTGATTACTAATCGCATTCATGGTGTATCGATGTCGATGAACGGTTTTTATCGAGTCGGGACCGTCACTAATGGGTTACGCAATGTGAATTTATGGTCGTGCATTAAGGACGTAGTGTTTTTGAGTATAGACGTCTCTAGACATAGCAACTTCAAAGTCCAACATCGATTGTAGGATGATTCGATTGAATTATTATTGTTAAACGTACTACTAGCTTCCTTTACCAGGGTGAAACTGAAATACCAGTAAGGTTTTAAATATACCAACTTTAAGTCAAACTTCGACTGATTTAGTCAAATCATAGATATGTAAGTCAAATGCGATCAGCCCTGTCATTCTACGATAGGGCTGATCGCATTTGACTGAATCAGTATTATAATACTTCTGTGTAAACGCTGCAATTTATGTTGCGGCAATTCGCTCAAACAAATCCTTTACGATCTACATTTTGGTATAACTGGCGTTTTTTCCCCCTTTTAATCTCTGAGATATTAGTATGGCTAAAAGTTTCAAGTGCCTATTGAAAAAAACGATTGAAAACCACACGTCGTTTCCCAAAAATCCAAGTGAGCCTTAAAGTTTACAATAGGGATGATGACTACTAGTCAAATAAGCGACTAGTATCAAACGTCGAAACGCTCGTTTAGTAAAGGAGCTTGTATAAAATTCTCAGATCTGACGTCATAAACATGTGAGGTAATTTGACGTATTTTTAGTAAAATCGATAATTTTAAATGGTTAGCAAACTTAAAACATATCTATATGTACAGCGGACGTGTATTTTACAAATTTCGGAAGACCGTCTGTTTAATAATAATTACTAAGGTACGGCTAATGTGTTGAACTTTTGTAATCATATATATTATCTTTTGTAATACACATTATGCAAATAAATAATTTCTATTCTATTCTATTCTAAGAAATAATTTTATTTATTTTTGACATATGCATCATCCCAATTAAAATACATAGCCACTGGGAATGGCCTGCAGGTTGACACTTGTCGGCAGCAGACTTGTCGGCTCGTCTGTAGAAGGCCTAACAAGAGAAAGATATCTCATTAAGGAGCCGCCTGCGGATTTAACGCGTCAGATTGAGGTCACAACTTGTATCGCCACATTTTGACCTTTCCTTAAAGATAAGTGTAACCTCCCGGTTTTAATAATAATTCACTTTGAACTTTAATTTAAATTTGTTAAAAGTAAAAAAACCTTTAAAAAAAGCATAGTAAAAGTTGTTTTATTGTACTAAAAATAGGTCAGGTGCGAGTCGGATTTGCAAACGAAGGGTTTCGTACCACCGTACAAGATATATTCTTTTGCACTATATGTACAAAGATTTATGTAGTTAAGTACCTAATAAGTAGTTAAAGAACCCTTATAGGATGACTTTGTTGTATGTCTGTCTATCTGTCTTTCTGTCTGTCTGTATGTCCGTCCGTCCGTCCGTCGTGTCTGTCAAGAAACTCTAGATAGGATACTTCCCGTTGACCTAGAATCATGAAATTTGGCAGGTAGGTAGGTCTTATAGCATAAGTACAGGAATAAATCTGAAAACTACGAATTTATGAAGTTAATTAAGTACCTAAAACCTAAGTAGTTATGAATTATGTGTTTTTATTTTTTTTAATTTGCTTGGCAGCCATTTTGAAATTCGCTGAAATACACACACTGTGAACAACTCTCTACCTATTACAGTTTATGAGATACCTACTGCCCGCTGACAGACAGACGGACGGCGGAGGCTTAGTTTCTCTGGAGCTATAATATGAAAGACAACATCGTGAGGAAACCATGCTTGAGAGCTTGCCATAATGCTCAGGTGTGTGAAGCGTGACAAATCTAAATCCTTCTCATTCTGACAGGAGACCCGTACTCAGTAGTGGATCGGTGATGATGAACGTAGCATGTCTTGGTTGAACATCATTGATCATCTCTGATAAAGTATGGAACACTTTTTACAAAACATGTCAACATATTCGTCCAAACTGTAGAGCAAAGCTTTTTCGATCATACCATTCGAGTTAAGGTCGCGAACGCGTGTAAAAAGCGGTCAAAACCTTTTTGTCAGTATAGGTGAAAGCCCCCGAATCTTGCGTAAAATGTCTTTATCCTCGCCGACGCAGTTTTATTACCGACGCGCGGGCATCCGCGCTTTTTCGTCCGTCGGTTCGGATTGATCTTTTATCGATAAAAAAACTTGATTGTGCACCTCACTAATCATTCTCGCGAACGCATTCGTCATAAATGCGTTGACAGATCAAAACTTGCAAGTGCCAAAGCCGCTAGGGCCGTAAGAGCCGCACAAAATCCGCCTTGTAACTTTGTTGTACCAAGTCGACACTGCATTCAACGTCCCGTCGATTCGGATTGATCTTTTATCGATAAAAAAACCTGATTGTGCACCTCACTAATCATTCTCGCGAACGCATTCGTCATAAATGCATTGACAGATCAAAACTTGCAAGTTTCAAAGCCGCTAGGGCCGTAAGAGCCGCAAAAGCCGCCTTCATCTTTGTTGTTCAAAATCAATTTTTTACGGAAATCTACCACACCACAAACATACATATCAATTTCTTGAACGGTTTACAAAATTTTGTTGAGTATGATTGGTTAATATTCGAATGAGAACCAAAACAAAAAGGTATATGTCAATGCCCAACAATGCCATAATTATCGCGATAATCAACGCGTTAAACTGAGTGGCCACACTTGAACAGTTAACCTCTAATGCCAATTGAATTGGTGTTAAAATCGCCTAACGCCAAACGGCATTGTGAATGCCGTTGTACGTTACCTAATCCTGGCTACATCTAGTTTAACGGGGAACGCCGTTGAACATCGCGTTGTTGGCCGTTAATGTGGCCGGGACTTTAAAAAGTAATATATTCGAGCCTTTAGAGCTGGAAAGAATTCATATTTTCACGATTCACGGTATCGATAAAAATATTTATTTCTCACTCATCCCTTTTTCGGTTCTGGCATTTTTATTTAGTTTGAAAACAATCGTTGTATAATGTATATGCCATGTGTTACAAGTGTAAATTAAAAATTTATAACACCCCCGACAAGTGAAGGTTACAGTAACTAAAAAAGAGCTGATAACTTTCAAACGGCTGAACCGATTTTCTTCGATTATAGCTAAGAACACTCTCGATCAAGCCACCTTTCAAACAAAAAAAAACTAAATCAAAATCGGTCCATTCGTTGACGAGCTACGATGCCACAGACAGACACACAAATACACACGTCAAACTTATAACACCCCCCTTTTTGGGTCGGGGGTTAAAAACAATCGTTGTATATGCCATGTGTTAAAATGATTAAACTGCATATTTCTAACTGGTTCAACATACCACTAACCAGTCTATGGAACTGGTCTGGTGTATAAATAAATCTTTTTTGCATTAAAATAGGTATATGATTTATGTCTCAGCCGATGCAATCAAAATAAATTATGTTGTTGGAATTATGAAAAGAAATTGGTTATTTACTTACTCAGACACTTAGGCGTATCATGTTAGTAATTTTTTGTATCGACAACCAGTTTGTTCTGGATTTAGATGTCATCCTACACCTCAATAATTGTTATCCTTAACTTTTTTTACTAAGACCCAAAAAGAGGGGTGTTATAAGTTTGACGTGTATATCTGTGTATCTGTCTGTGGCATCGTAGCCCCTAAACTAATGAACCGATTTTAATTTTTTTTTTTGTTTGAAAGGTGGCTCGATCGAAAGTGTTCTTAGCTATAATTGAAGAAAATCGGTTCAACCGTTTGAAAGTTATCAGCTCTTTTCTAGTTACTGTAACCTTCACTTGTCGGGGGTGTTATAAATTTTTAATTTACACTTGTATTTTAACTGCAGAGCCTGCACATCCTGCAACTTATATGATTTCGATGAAATCCTATTTGAATTCGACAAAGTCCAGCATGAAATTAATTTCTAATTAATTTTTAATTAGCAACGTACAGAGGCGCTTAACCACTTTAGAGAACAGATTTTAATTTTTCATAATTAAACTAGATTTCAGTGAAGCGCAAAACTCTAAATCATTAAAAAACCAACTCTATTTCAACCAACAAATAGAAAACAATTCGGATTCTGTCTTATTGAACGTAGAAAACTATAAATTACAAAAGCAACGAGTTCATTTACGACCCAAAAACCAAAGAAAGATAAACGACTTTCCGAATAAAAACCCAATGAATATTGAAATATGTATATTCATTGGGTTTTTATTTTATTCAACGTAAAATCGAATTTAACAGTCATACTATAAGCATGGCTAAATTATTCCAAAATAGGGTTGCCCGTCCTGAAATTTCATTTCCACCAACAAATATAAAAACGTTGTTATAATAAGATAGAAACTCAAAAAAATTAAAAACATACTGCACTGCCAAAAAATTTACTAAACAGTAAAAAAATTTACATTTAAAATAGCACCATACAGCCACCATATTGAATTTTATTAAAAAAATTATAGCTAGGGATGATGACTCTAACGATAGTGATACATCCTTTGTTCAGCAGGCATTTAGGAGTTATGGTGGAATTGAGAAACTCACAAACACGAACAATGGAAATATAGCAATCCTTTTTAACCCCCGACCCAAAAAGAAGGGTGTTATAAGTTTGACGTGTGTATCTGTGTATCTGTCTGTGGCACCGTAGCTCCTAAACGAATGAACCGATTTTAATTTAGTTTTTTTTTGCTTGAAAGATTGATTGGCTTGATCGAGAGTGTTCTTAGCTATAAACGAAGAAAATCGGTTCAGCCGTATGAAAGTTATCAGCTCTTTTCTAGTTTTCTTATAGAGGTTTTTTGTGTCGGGGGTTTTATAAATTTTGAGTTACTTAGACAGTAGTGTAATAATATAGAATCTGTATGAATCTAGAAAACTATAAATCATAAGAGCAACAATTGCATTTACGACCAAAAACCAAAGAAAGACAAACGACTTTTCGAATAAAAACTCAATGCATATGTATTCAACGTAAAATCGAATTTAACAGTCATACTATAAGCATGGCTAAATTATTCCGAGATAGGGTTACCAAACGTGAGAATTTCCGTCCTGAAATCCTGAAAGGTCAGGATTTTTGGACACTTGTTATGGTAGGCTTGTGTATGGAACTTTGAAAATATCAAGATTTATTTTGAGATTTCTTATGATTCAATGCAAAACTGAAGTAATTATTATGTGTGTCCGTTTGTCTATGTCAAAGCTAAATGCCTGAATAGATTTAATATTACTATTTTTTGGTAGGGCAGACGTGTTTTTCAAGTTTCCGTACCTCAAAAGGAATAACGGAACCCTTATAGGATCACTTTGTTGTCTGTCTGTCGTGTCTGTCAAGAAAACCTATAGGGTACTTCCCGTTGACCTAGTATCATGAAATTCGACAGGTAGGTTACTAGGCCTTATAGCACAAGTAAAGGAAAAAATCCGAAACCCGTGAATTTGTCGTTATATCACACAAAAAAATTAAAACGCGTTCACGAAAAATTTAATTCACTAAATCACATATAGATGGCGCTGACCGTTATTAGTTTGCAGAGTTCCAAATAAAGGTGTCATGTACATCTTGTACGATGGTACGGAACACTTCGTGTGCGAGTCCGACTCGCACTTGACCGGTTTTTTACCCCCGACGCAAAAAGAGGGGTGTTATAAGTTTGACGTGTGTCTGTGGCCACGTAACTCCTAAACTAATGAACCAATTTTAATTTAGTCTTTTTTTGAAAGGTTGCTTGATCGAGAGTGTTCTTAGCTATAATCCAAAAAAATCGGTTCGGCCGTCTAAAAGTTATCAGCTCTTTTCTAGTTACTGTAACCTTCACTTGTCGGGGGTGTTATAAATTTTTAATTTACACTTGTTTAAATCACTACTTGTATTTTATTACACCTGGTAAGTGGTAACCCTATTTCGAGTTATTTTAGTTTTTACCACAATCGAGAGTTGACACGGTTAGCTTGGACAACAGGATGTTAATGAATAATTCATCAAAGAGTTTTCCAAAGAAATACTGTCTCTATACTGTATATTACTAAACTGGGATGTTTTTGGAATGGGGATAAAGGTGTTTGGCGGTACTTTGGAGTCAAAAACTGACAAAGTGTAGTTTTTGACTAAGTTTTACTGAAACTTTTGTTTTCATTATACTGAAACTAGAGGATGCCCGCGACTTCGTCCGCGTGGATTAAGGTTTTTAAAGATCCCGTGGGAACTGTTTGATTTTCCGGGATAAAAAGTTGCCTATGTCAATTACAGGGACGCAAGCTACCTCGGTACCAAACTTTATACAAATCGGTTAAGCGGATAAGTTTTTGGGAATCCCGTTGGAACTTTTTGATTTTCCGGGATAATAAGTAGCCTATGTCCGTCCCCGGGATATAAGCTAACCCTGTACCAAACGTCAGAATCGGTTAAACTGTTGGGCCGTGAAAAGGTAGCAGACAGACAGACAGACACACTTTCGCATTTATAATATTAGTATGGATAAGCACTTTAAAAGCATTTTTTCCTACATTTCAGTACTATAAGTATATAGACATCAGAAAACGATAAGGTACCTCTATAATGCGTCCGAAATAACAAAGGAAAAACGTTTCCGCCATGTTGTAACGTCTTAACAAGAAATAAATATATTTTGATTCAATTATTTTTAATATATAATATTTTCAATGGATTTTTTCATACAATCGATTTAAAATTCTATTTAAATAATCTATAAATCTATTTAAATAATTAAATATGCCTGGGTAAAAAAATTTAATTGCTAGCAAGTAAAAGAAATTAAAATAATTTTATTTAGTTTCTTTCTCAGTCCATGGCTGGACTAGAATGCCAATATCTGTGTAGGTACATTTAACAGGGCTCTCTCCACTTACTCCATACAATCGTAGTCCCAATTTCATTTGAATATTAAGCAACCAAAGTCCATGAAATTTTGCAGACATATTCTAGAAACTAATATCTGTGCCTGTGGTGTTTTAGATTTTTCTAAAAATATGTAGTTTTAAAATTACAGGGGCTCCAAGATTTGTATGTGAATTTTTAAGACCGCGTAACTTTGAAACCGAATATTTTAACAGAAATCTGGTAAACCACAGGCATAGAATTCTAGAACAGTTTCTAGAATATGTCTGCAAAATTTCATGGACTTTGGTTGCATAATATTTAAATAAAATTGGAACCATGTTTGTATGGAGCGAGTGACGGAGAGACCCCATTAGCCTTTTAAAGGAAAAATATTTTTATCAAATTGAGATGATTGTTTGTGTGCACGTAACCGCTTATATCCGTAACATGATTGGGATTCATTATGTTGTTTCACGGTCCCCGACTTATGCAAGCGAAGTTAAAGAATGGCAGGTTTGATTTGAAAGTTAGGTAGATCCTACTATAAACGACACCTGCAAGGGAAAACATCGTACATACCTCTTTTTTAACCCCCGACCCAAAAAGAGGGGTGTTATAAGTTTGACGTGTGTATCTGTGTATCTGTCTGTGGCATCGTAGCTCCTAAACTAATGAACCGATTTTAATTTAGTTTTTTTTTGTTTGAAATGTGGTTTGATCGAGAGTGTTCTTAACTATAATAATCCAAGAAAATCGGTTCAGCCGTTTGAAAGTTATCAGCTCTTTTCTAGTTACTGTAACCTTCACTTGTCGGGGGTGTTATTTTTTGATTTACACTTGTAGTTATGTAATGTATTATTAATGCTAGAATTATGAGGGAACCGACAAACTAATATACACTGCTAAAGGTGCCCACGCACTCGAACTGCACTGCAGCGGAACTGCGCGTCTCGTCAGCGCCCCGCACGATATTCTCTCCAGCCGCGACGCACGTACGTCACTGCCGCGCGGCGCGGCTGGAGAGAATATCGTGCGGGGCGCTGACGCGACGCGCAGTTCCGCTGCAGTGCAGTTCGAGTGCGTGGGCACCTTTAATCTTCCCGTAGTCGAGTAAGTAATAAATAAAACCATAATAATTATTAACTTTATTAACCCTCTCCACTTGATCTATTTGATCCACACAATGGCTCCAAATCTGTACCGTACGCCAACACGACCTCCCGCCGCGTATCCATAGAAACCCCCCACAGTTTCCAAAGTGACAGTCAACATGCCAATTACAATTAACTGTATTATTCGACTACCCCCAATTTATAAATTACGCAGTATAACATCTTTAAACCTTTCATTCATTTCTACGGACTTTTTTTACGACACTCTGGGTGTTTCGAAGATTTGAAAAATTGAAAGATAAGGATGAAATCTCTTTTTTTTCTCTCTCGTCTGGCTTAACAAAGATTAGCCAATGTCAAGTGTGTAGTTATTTGTAACAAGTTAGTTAAACTATACAAGTATGGACCCCGTCTGTGCCGGCGCTCGCCGACACACGCACGGTACCCCCTTAGAGCACTTTCCAGTCAGTTTTAACAAAAAAAACACTCCAAAAAGGCAGAACACGCCCGCCAGCTAACACCAACACAGATAAAGTCCGTATAACATCTTTATAAACCTTTCATTCATTACTACGGACTATTTTTACGACACTCTGGGTGGACCTTGTTATTTCGAAGATTTGAAAGATTGAAAGATAAGGACGAAATCTATAGAGCGCACTTTGACTTTTTTTAGGGTTCCGTACCTCAAAAGGAAAAACGGAAACCTTATCGGATAACTTTGTTGTCTGTCTGTCTGTCTGTCTGTCCGTCGTGTCTGTCAAGAAAACATATAGGGTACTTCCTTGCTATTATGTTGTCTGTCTGTCTGTCTGTCTGTCCGTCGTGTCTGTCAAGAAAACATATAGGGTACTTCCTTGCTATTATGACGTAGACATCTGCTAAGAAAGGATTTTTGAAAATGCTCTACTGCTCTCCGACACAGAGGCCTCCAAGGTTGGTAACCCATCAAGGTATCGACTGAGTTCGACTTACACCCAGCGTAATCGATTGATATAGGTACATTGGCAAGTAAATCACGCGTCCTTATAGTTAACTAGAGAGAAAAAAAATTAAAATTTTTGATGCCCGCAATTTCATCCGCGTGGATGTAGATTTTTAAAGATCCCGTGGGAACTCCTTGATTTTCGGGGATAAAAAGTTGCCTATGTCAATTACAGGGACACAAGCTACCTCAGTACCCATACAAATCGGTCAAGCGGATGAGTCTTTAGGAATCCTGCGGGAGCTGTTTGTTTTTCCGGGATAAAAAGTAGCCTATGTCATTCCCCGGAATATATCCTAAGTCTGTACAAAATTTCATTAAAATCGGTTCAGCGGTTGAGACGTGAAAGCGTAGCAGACAGACACACATACTTTCGCATTTATAATATTAGTATGGATGGGTTTTATAGCTTGTTTATTGCTAAATATGTTTGCATAATATCAGGGCGTCATATTCGGAAGGGGGTGTTTAATCCAGAAGCTTGTTATTTTGCAACGGGAGCCTTCCGTTTAATAGCAATCGAAGGGGTGACTGTATGGCGTATGGGAAAATTATGGTGTCAAATTTTATTATGGGGAAAATAAATTTTCCGATTTTGGCGTTCTGTTTCGGATATATTTTGGGTCATTTTATCTCGCAATTAGGGCAGTATTACGAGTATGGGGCAAGGATAAAATATAACTACTTACTTATAACTTAAAATTTAAAAACCTCCGACACAAAAACCTCTGTAAGAAAACTAGAAAAGAGCTGATAACTTTCATACAGCTGAACCGTTTTTCTTGGATTATAGCTAAGAACACTCTCGATCAAGCCACCTTTCAAACAAAACAAACTAAGTTTAAATCGGTTCATTCGTTTAGGAGTTACGATGCCACAGACAGATACACAGATGCACACGTCAAACTTATAACACTCCTCTTTTTGTGTCGGGGGTAAATTACTAATTTTATTGTTAGAAAATATTATGATGTCCTGACTCCTGATATGGTAGGCATAGTAGGTATTGCAAATCCAATCTATAATATTTAATTATCTCTTTATAAACACTGTAGTATATAAAAGTGATCTGTTCTTCCGTTCCGTTCACTGTAGTAAAAGGGTTCCGTTTATCCTTTTGATATACGGATCCCTAAAAATGTACAACAGATTGTAGAATAATAGGTATGAACCTGAGCAATGCATAATAAATAGGTACCTACATGTTTCGAATTTTGTGAAGAAAAGTTTTGTACCAATTTTCCGGCAGAGCGATTTTTTCTCACGGCCCAACGACAAATGCTCGACCGAAGTATAGACAAACCCCGAAAATCTCAGAATTGTGACTAATTCGAAAATAATTACGGAACCCACTTCCGTCTTATGAGAAAAACCACAATTGCTGAGTTGCGTGCTAACACAAACTATAAAAAATACCATTTTCAACATATTTTGAACTCTAATTCTTAGAGTGTAAAGTTCAAATTGAAAGCGGTTAGAGCTGTCACAATTTTACTTATGTAAAACCGATTCAAAAGTGACGTTTCTCACGCCATCTTTTTTTTGATGTAGTGTTTTATTTAAATGTTTTATTGTATGAAACTTAAAAGAAGTAAAATACAATTTTCAGTTTCGAATATGCCTACCTTTTCTAAATACATAATGTAGAGCTAAGGATCTTTTGTAAAATACATATTAGTTAAAAAAAATTATGTTAGAACTCAATAGAAATATAGTTAAATGGGCAAAAATAGCTAATTAGTTAGCCCACCCAAAAAGAGGGGTGTTATAAGTTTCACGTGTGTATCTGTGTATCTGTCTGTGGCATTGTAGCTATTAAACTAATGAACCGATTTTAATTTAGTTATTTTTGCTTAAAGGTGGCTTGATCGAGAGTGTTCTTAGCTATAATCCAAGAAAATCGGTTCAGCCGTTTGAAAGTTATCAGCTCTTTTCTAGTTACTGTAACCTTCACTTGTCGGGGGTGTTATAAATTTTTAATTTACACTTCTAATGTCAAAAATAACTTTAGAAATTAATTGTAGGTTATAGGTGATAATTGATAAAAATTAAAATTCAAAAAAGTGATTCTTGAAGGTAATTTTAAATGACTTTTTTTCGAATTTAGACTTATTCTAGTATATCGGACTGACGGACGGACAGACAGACAGACAGACAACAAAGTGATCCTATAATGGTTCCGTTTTTCCTTTTGAGGTACGGAACCCTAAAAATATCAATCGAAATACCAATCTCAAAATGAAGAACGTGTGTCCTAGATTACCATCAAATAATAAATATCCTAGTGCCTAAGTAGTTACCTAGTATTTATAGTCTCCTAGTAAACAACACAGCAAATCATCGCCCTAGGCAATACCTAATATGTAAAATTGCGAATCGTGAGAAAACCTACCGAGTCCTTGATACGTCAACTTACGATTTATCTAATTACGACTTCAAGTATATACCTATTACTAGAGAAGACTACTACAAAATTACAACAACTTCTACTTGAATATGAAGTTTTTTTTTTTTTTTTTTTTTCTCCTGTTATTATCTGCAATCAGTCGGGGGACTATAAGCAGATTATTTGGGCTAAATTTGAGATTTAAAACGGAAGGGCCATTGCTCCATCGTCCATCAGATATCGAGCACGTCAGCTCGTTTTAATCTTTTAACTCTGGGGGCGGCTAGAAGTGAGTTGGCAAGTGGGTTTGGATGCTTGGCAAGACGAACTTTGTGGTTTTTGGAGTACTTGTTTATTTCCTCAGCAACAGTTGGCATATGAAGATACTGGTGTAGTTCATCGTTGCGTGTAAACCAGGGCGCGTCAGTTATTGTCCTTAGTATATTGTTTTGAACCCTTTGAATCCGCATGATATTTGTCTTACAGCTTGTGCCCCACAATTGTATGCCATACAGCCAAAGGGGTTTCAATATAGTGCAGTAAACAAGTACTTTGTTGTTAAGCGTTAGCGTGGATTGCCGACCAAGCAACCAAAGCAAATTCCTGAATCGAGTGTTTAATTCATTCCTTTTTTGATCTATGTGATGCTTCCACGTCAGACGTCGATCCAGATAAAATCCAAGATACCTAACGCAAGTAGTTGTTGGCAATTCATCGTTGCCTAGTTTCACGGGAGGACAGTCGCCTCGTCTTAAAGCAAATGTTACATGTTGCGATTTAGAGGCACTTGCTTTTATACGCCACTTTGTTAGCCAATTGTTGGTTTTATTAAGATGTTCTTGTAAGCGGCCACTAGCTTGATTGGGGTCTTTATTACACGATAAGAAGGCGGCATCGTCGGCAAACGTAGCTATGGTAACATCTGGTGATTGTGGTAAATCACAAGTGAAAATGTTGTATAGCACAGGTCCAAGAACTGAACCCTGGGGAACTCCCGCGAAGCATGAATAAAAGTTAGACCTGGCATCGCGCTGCTTAACTTGAAATATTCTATTGTCTAAGTATGATGCCAACAAGAGGAACATAGAATGAGGTAAAAATGTTTTGATTTTGGCCAAAAGTCCTTTGTGCCATACTCTATCGAAGGCCTGCTGAACATCGAGAAACGCAGCTGAGCAATATTCTTTCTTTTCTAGACACTGGCGTATTGTATGGTAGACTCTGTGAACCTGTTCTGTGGTCGAGTGTTTTTTGCGAAAACCAAACTGGTGTCCTGGAATAATGGCACTGTCATCCAAAGCGTCTTTTAGTCTAGTCAGAAATATTATTTCCCAGACCTTCGATAGAACAGGAGTAAGGCTAATAGGTCGATAAGAGGTGGCTTCTTCTGGTGGTTTACCTGGTTTAGGTATCATAATGATTTGGCTTACTTTCCAGATGTCAGGAAAATGGCTTTTTTGGAGCATTCTATTGAAAAGGTTTGCCAAAAAAGTAAGACACTTTTTAGGAAGTTCCTTAAGTAACCGAGGGGTGATCAGATCAAATCCGGGCGCTTTCTTGCTGTCGAGAGAAGCAATGGTTTTTGAAATTTCTCTAGGGGAAGTTGGTTTTAGAGGTAGGCACATCTGTAGATCTTGGCTAAGGATATCTTGAATTTCTGGGTCGTCTGGATCAGAGGAGTCGTTGGGCTGAAATACATTGCTGAGGTGGACAGCGAAAGCTTCTGCCTTTTCACTGTCAGTTCGAGCCCAAGTTGAACCTGTTCTAATAGGCGGAAATTGTTGTTGAGGCTGTTTAAAAGTCTTTGTAGCCTTCCACAGAGATCGATCTCCACGACCTGTCGGTGATAACTGTTCAAGTTTATTTCTGATCGCATAATTAGATGAGTCTGCTAGTATATTTTTAAGTTCCTTTATGGCACGATTTAGACTAGTTTTGTCATCTGGACAGCGTGAGTTTTGCCAGACACGTCTAAGTCGCCTTTTTTCCTCAATTTTAGATCTTATCTCTGATGGAAGGTAAATTCTATCTTGTTTAGGATTTAAAACAGGAGTATTAACCCAAGCTGCAACTTGGATCAAATTTGTCACATATGCGGCAGCTTTATCGATGTCATTTGTGTTCTGAAGTGGAACTTTAAGGTTAATATTATTGTTGAGATAATCTCGGAAGGACACCCAGTCCGTCTTGTAGTTATGCAGATTATCTCTGTTTTCGCTCCTTGATAGAACAGTATTGCTCACCTCCAAGATCAAAGGGGAATGATCCGACGATCCGTCTAAACTTGATTCGATTTTAGTATAAAGGTGCGATACATTTTTAGTTACAAAAAAGTCCAAGAGATCAGGCCTTTTGTTGGGGTCAGATGGCCAGTACGTTGGTTCGCCTGTCGAAAGGGTAAGTAAGTGATTTATATCGACACTACTTTTTAGTTCTCTTCCACGTGGGAGAGTGTAGCGCGAGCCCCAGAAGGTGTTTTTCGCATTCCAGTCTCCACCAGCAATGAAGCGATTGCCCAGTGTTTTAAAATATTCCGAAAACATAGCTTCGTCGATTTTGTGACGAGGTGGGCAGTAGATGGCTGAAAGCGTAATAAACTCCGATTTCTCGTGAACTTTGACTGTAGTGGCTTGGATATGAGATGTTTTGTAGGAATCCAACAAGTAATGCTTTAAATTATTCCTAATGACTATAGCAGTTCCACCGTGGGCTCCACCATCAGGGTGAGGAGTCAAATAGCAACAGTATCCAGAAATTTCAAATATGCTTCTGGCCGTAACGTGGGATTCAGAAATAAGAACAACATCCAGCTTGTTAGCAGCTATGAAAGCTACAAGTTCATCTTTTCTGCCAGTGAGACCGTTTATGTTCCACGTAGCGATACGTAAAGAATTCATTTTGCAATTTTAGTAATGAGGTTGGTTATAAGGCCCAACAGGGTACTTATTTGTTGTAGTAAGAGGTCTATTTTTTCACTTTGTTTCAAAAGTAAATTTTCTATGGAATTGCAAGTTCCAGGAGTTGACTGTGGTTCGGTATTGTTTGGTGCAGCTTTACGTGTTCTTGTTACTTCGGCATATGTTTGTGTTCCATTTTCTCTTCGACGTGTGAATGAATTCGGGTCAATTTGCTTAGTGTCATCCCTGTTAGTCTTAGCTTGGTGAAAAGATTTAGTGTTAAATGTGTGAATATGAAGTGTTATTGCATATTGGAAATTCTTTAAACTAGCCCCGACCCAAAAAGAGGGGTGTTATAAGTTTGACGTGTGTATCTGTGTATCTGTCGGTAACATCGTAGCTGTTAAACTAATGAACCGATTTTAATTGAGTTTTTTTTTGTTTGAAAGGTGGCTTGATCGAGAGTGTTCTTAGCTGTAATCCAAGAAAATCGGTTCAGCTGTTCGAAAGTTATCAGCTCTTTTCTAGTCGTAACCTTCACTTGTCGGGAGTGTTATAAATTTTTAATTTACACTTGTTTAATCAGTGATAGTAATATTACAAGTAGACAGACAACGAAGTGGTCCTTTTGTTGTCTGTATGTATGTCTGTCCATCTGTCCGTTGGTTGTGTCTGTCAAGAAAACCTATAGGGTACTTTCCGTTAACCTAGATACATGAGAGGCAGGTTGATAGGTCTTATAGCACAAGTACAGTAAAAAAATCCGAAAACCGTGAATTTTCGGCTACCTACATCATTAAAAAAAATTAAAAATGTGTTTAACAAGGCTCTCTCCGTCACTTACTCACTTACACACTTACAGATATTAGTTTCTAGAATATATGTCTGCAAAATTTCATGGACTTTGGTTGCTTAATATTCAAATGAAAATGGAAGTACGTTTGTATGGAGCGAGTGACGGAGAGACCCCTCTGTAACTTTACCAAGTGGGGTATCATATGAAAGGACTCTACCTGTATATTCTAAAACAGATTTTTATTTATTTTTATGCGCAATAGTTTTTGATTTATCGTGCAAAATATCGAAAAAAAAACCCGAGTACGGAACCCTCGGTGCGCGAGTCCGACTCGCACTTGGCCGATTTTTTCTGTAAGGAAATAAGTAATTCAAAATTCAAAATTCAAAATTCAAAATGTTTTTATTCAATTAGACTTTTACAAGTTCTTTCGAATCGTCAAAAGCATCTACCACTGGTTCGGAATGCCTTTCCTACCGAGAAGAACCAGCAAGAAACTCGGCGGTTGCTCTTTTCAAAGATTTGATATACAATATTATGCCATGTATAAAAGCAATTGAAGTCCTGCGCATTGCTGGAGCGAATCGAAGTTCAAATCCACGCTTTTTTATCATTTACATAATCTTCGATAGTATAATATGCTTTTCTCAAGAGCATATTTTTAATAGATTTTTTGAACCTGTGTAAAGGCAAGTCCAAAATTGACTGAGGAATTTTGTTATAGAAGATTATACCCATTCCCACAAATGACTTTTGGACCTTCCTGAGACGGAGCGTAGGAGTCGCAAGCCTGTTACGGTGTCTAGTCAGCCTGTTGTGTAGATCGCCAACCTTCTTGTAACTAAGAATATTTTGTCTTACAAAAATTATGTTGTTGTAAATATATTGAGAGGCTACGGTAAGGATACCTATTTCCTTAAATTTTTCTCGAAGTGAATCGCGTGGTTTTAAGTTATAAATTGCGCGTATTGCCCTTTTTTGTAATACAAAAACTCTCCCAATATCTGCCGCTCTACCCCATATTAAGATTCCATAAGACATAATACTATGAAAATAAGCAAAATATACTATCTTTGCGGTCTCCACGTCAGTTAATTGTCGAATCTTTCTAACCGCGTAAGCAGCAGAGCTTAGTTTGCCAGCAAGAGTTGATATATGGGTGCCCCATTGAAGCTTCGCATCTAAGGTTATCCCCAAAAATGTAGTAGTCTCTTCTATTTTCAAAATATCATTATTTATCATTAAGTTAATGTTACTTGTGTTCTTGGTATTGGGCAGTGCGAATTCAATACACTTAGTTTTTTTTGCATTTAAAAGTAGATTATTTACAGTAAACCAGTGAGTTACCTGAGATATGGCACCATTTATATCGTCAAAATTGTCCTTATTTCTATCGACTTTAAAAATCAAAGACGTATCGTCAGCAAATAGTACGATATCGCAAATATTTTGGACTACATATGGTAAATCGTTTATGTATACTAAGAACATGAAAGGACCTAGAATAGAGCCTTGAGGAACACCCATCAGTGAGGCTGATCCGGATGACTTCACATCATTCACACACACTGTTTGAATACGATCACTAAGATAGGACGCAATGAGACCAAGCGCAGTGTCTTTGATTCCATAGTGGCTCAATTTAACTAAAAGAGTCTCGTGCTCAACGCAATCAAATGCCTTGGATAAATCACAGAAAATACCAATGGCATTCTGTGACCCCTCCCACGCATTGAATATATGCTTTAACAGCATTGCGGCCGCGTCGGTTGTTGATCGACCTTTAGTGAAGCCATACTGTTCAGAATGGAGTAGCTTATTAAAATTGAAATGCTGAAGCAGTTGGTTGAGCATGATTTTCTCAAATATCTTGCTCAGTGTTGGCAAAATTGAAATTGGCCTGTAATTGTTTGGGTCACTTTTGCTACCCGATTTAAAAAGAGGTATCAATTTACTACATTTCATGAGATCTGGAAAAGCGCCTGTATCCACAGACTCATTAAAAATTAAGGCTAGATATGGCGCAATAATATCAATAATATTGTTAATTATTTTTACTGATATTCCCCACAGATCTCCGGTTTTTTTGCTTTGTAAAGATTTGAACACTTTAACAATGTCATATGGAGTAACGTATTCAAACCTAAACAACACACCGCATTCAGTGACATTGGCCCTGAGAAGATCATAGGCTTCTGTTGGTGAAGAGCTAAGGGAACTAGTAGTGATGACTGGAATGTTCTGGAAAAAATTCTCAAATGTATTTGCAATTTCAATATTGGAGTCAATAATACGGTTATTAATTTTTAGCTCCAATTTATTGTTATGCACTTTTTGTTTCCCAGTTTCATCCGTGATGATATCCCAAGCTGCTTTAATTTTATTATCAGAATTAATAATTTTTTGCTTTATGCAGAGTGACTTTGCTTGTATGCAAACCTTTTTGAATAATTTTGAATAATTTTTTACATATTCAACAAATGTGGGAGTGTAGTTATATTGTTTTTCTGCATACAAGTCGAACAACTTATTTCTACTTTTATAGATGCCAACAGTAGCCCAGTCACTAAATTTAAGATTTTTAAACAGTTTTTTTTCTACAATTTTAAAGGTAGAATTAAATTGAGAGTTTATGAGATCAAAAAAAGCATTATAGTGTTCATCCGGACCACCCTGAGTAAAGTCAAGTTTAGGTAAAGCAGTTAAAACCTTTAGTTTGAACTGCTTTACCTTTTTAGTGGTTACTGGCCTATACTTTATTAACTTTGTTATGTCTTGATTATCACTGGGAACAGATATCATTTGTCCACAGTGATC
Source organism: Maniola jurtina (assembly GCF_905333055.1). Lineage (NCBI taxonomy): Eukaryota > Metazoa > Arthropoda > Insecta > Lepidoptera > Nymphalidae > Maniola > Maniola jurtina. The sequence goes on along the minus strand of NC_060055.1, from coordinate 3,254,787 downwards.
GGATCTTAGATTCGTCATGATCGATTTTGCGACAATCTTACAGTCACAGAAAATGTTATCTATACAAGTGGCTGAATTTGCAGTTATCCGTGTTGGTTCATTGAAAATTTTCTGTAAATTAAAGCTTTTAAATAAATTGAGTAATCTGTCAGTAAAAGAAGTGTGAAGCAAAATATCAATATTGAAGTCTCCACAAACTAATATCTTTTTTGATGACCTACATATCCGCCTCAAGGCCTCTTCCATAATGCCTTTATAGATTAAGGAAAACTATTTTATCATAACATTGTATCTCCTTGGCGATCGCGTTAGCCTGGTACATGCACTGTTGATGAACCAGAGATAAATGCAACTTGATTTATGCTTGTTCTAAGTAAATCAAGTTAGACGCAAGCGGACGCAAGTCTTATGTTGTTTTACTGTTATTACCCGACTGCGGCAAAGACAAAAGGAAGGGTAATGATTTTAACAGTCTATGTATGTATGTAATATGTATGTATGTATCGACTGTAACTCACAAATTAGTCGATATACTAGAGCTAATTTCATAAACTGGACCTTATAAGTAAAGATTTTTATATAAACACGTGGAAATGATACTGCCATTGTCGCAACTAGAATACCATAAGCCTACTTTGTCGTATTAGTTTACAAATTGCGAAAACTAAATAAAATTTGAATTTCGCGGACAGACCTGTCGCTTGCCTCTTAAACAGAACTTAAAAAGATTGAAAAAACTAACGGAAGATGGGAATTTACGTACGTATTGGAAGATCTGTATATGTACTACTTACTTTACCTAACTGATAAAATAAATGATAATCACTTAGTATTTGTTTTTAACCCCCGACCCAAAAAGAGGGGTTTTATAAGTTTGACGTGTGTATCTATGTATCTGTCTGTGGCATCGTAGCTCCTAAACTAATGAACCGATTTTAATTTAGTTTTTTTTCGTTTGAAAGGTGACTTGACGAGAGTGTTCTTAGCTATAATCCAAGAAAATCGGTTCAGCCGTTTGAAAGTTATCAGCTCTTTTCTAGTTACTGTAACCTTCACTTGTCGGAGGTGTTATACATTTTAAATTTACATTTGTTGACATTATTATTCGACAATCCTATTATCAGAATTAATATTTTTAGAAGTTTCATCTAGTCAAGAACGGCCAGGCTAGTGGGTATGACGTTCGATTTTGGTACAGTATATTTTAGTAACTAGGTATGTTGTAGTGTTGTCTAATTTTATTATAGAACAATGGTATTAAGAGGGGTCTCTCCGTCACTCGCTCCATACACACGTAGTTCATCTCTCATTGGAATACTAACCAATCATAATCAATGGAATTTTGTAGAAACGTTCCGGGAACTAATATCTATGTCTGTGGTTTTCCAGATTTCCGTTAAAATATTCGGTTTCAAAGTTACGCGGTCTTAAAAATTCACATATAAATCTTTGAGCCCCTGTAATTTTAAAACTACATATTTTTAGTAAAATTAAAACACCACAGGCACAGATATTAGTTTCTAGAATATGTCTGCAAAATTTCATGGACTTTGGTTGCTTGATATTCAAATGAAATTGGGACTACGATTGTATAGAGTAAGTGACGGAGAGAGCCCTGTTAAAGTTCCTACATTATCGATACCTAATATTTTATAAAAATAGCAGGTAAGTAAAACCTAAGACTTCGCTGTACTTAAAATATTAAACTTATTTTTAAATAGTCCCTTATTTTTTAATGTTAAGTAAAGTATCAAAAATCTTTAAAGAATTTCGCATAATATTCCTTTTATTATCACCGATGCTGCATTGACCTTATTTAAATGTGGCATAAAATTCGAAAAATATAGTAAAAGTTGAATATCTTTTTTCGCTCCCGTTTGAATTTAAACTTTATTGTTTAAAGTAGTAAGGTATATAATTGTTTGATAGGCAAGTGTCACTGTGGAGCGGACCGTGGCATTTTGCTTGCGGTATTTCGCCTCACGTACAACTCGAGATCTGTCATTATTCTGATAACACTGTCTGTTTGTACGTGCGAGAACCGACGGTAGGGGTGGGAATATGGTTATCGATAAAAAAATAGCAGATAATTGAAATCTACTATGAAGATCTCACTATAAAGTTTTTTTTTATGAATAAAGTATCTAAGTATTTATGTTTTCATTTAATTTCATCGTCATTCACACTAATATTATAAATGCATAAGTATGTCTGTCTTTCTGGGTATGTCCATTACTTTTTCACAGCCCATCCACTGAACAGATTTTGAAGCAATTTGGATCCCGGAGACGTGATCATGTAATGTGTTCATACACAATAGTCAATATGTGTGTGTGTGTGTGTGTTTGCTGCGTGTGTGTGTATGCGGGAAACTAGTTCCATAAGAAAAATTGCATTTGTAAAAATACAGTAAGCAAAAAATATTGGGATCATGTGATATTTCCCATTGCGAAGATTAAAACTGGGTGGTATTCAACCCGATAAATAATAATTTACTTACCGTAAAGTAACTAAATATGTATATAGCGTTGTTTGTAAATATATGTATAACTAGCGACCCGCCCCGGCTTCGCACGGGTGGACATTTATTTTTTCTATTTTCCGGGATAAAATATAGCCTATACGGATTCGGAAGAATCCCTCTAAGTAATGGTAAAAGTAATTTTGAAATCAGTCCAGTAGTTTTTGAGCCTATTCAATACAAACATACAAAAATACAAAGGTTTCCTCTTTATAATATTAGTATAGATTACTTGGTAAGTTCATGCAAATCAGCGCTCTTTATGTGTGTGTGTCCGTATCAAGTAACACGGAGTGCCCATACAGTGTGTTTGTGTATGCGTATGTATGTGTGTTTGCGCAAATCAAGTAAATAGCTTTCATCAAAATATTCATAAAGTAACCAAAGAATCTTGATTATGTCATATTCCCCTTAGGTACAGACCTTAATTTTTACTGTAACCCTAAATCTATACAAATTAATCTGACCATGAATACTAATAATAAATAGTTTTATCGACTCGATAAAAAATATATTTTCTCATCTCTATCCAACTATACTATAGTAACTAAAGATACAGCGTTGTTTGTAAACATATAATTACTTGGTAAGTCGATGCATATCAGCGCTCTTCATGTGTGTGTGTGTCCGTATGAAGTAACGCGGTAAGTGTGTTCATACGTTGTGTGTGGTTGTGTGTGTGCGCAAAACTAGTTCCGCGAGAATATGAGTGATCGTAACGCATTTTAATTCTCGACCACACAAGAAACGATGTTTATTTAATTATTGTACATCAAATCTTTGAAAAGAGCAACCGCCGAGTTTCTTGCTGGTTCTTCTCGGTAGGAAAGGCATTCCGAACCAGTGGTAGATGCATTTGATGATTCAAAAGAACTTGTAAAAGTCTAAATGAATAAAAATATTTTGAATTTGAATTTGAATGTACCTATTTAGTTTTTCATCGATTGTCGATTGTGGTCGTTTAGATTTTGGGCACCACTAAAAACACCGGCCAAGTGCGAGTCAGACTCGGTTCGGGTTCTGTACTCGGGTATTTTTTCCGACATTTTGCACGATAAATCAAAAACTATTATGCATAAAAATAAATAAATCTGTTTTAGAATGTACAGGTAGAGCGGGTGAAGCCCTTTCATATGATACCCCATTTGGTATAGTTATCTTACTTTGAAAATTGAAAATACTAATCATTTGTTCATGAACAGTTAATTTGTTGTGTGATGTTACCAAAAATTACGGTTTTCGGATTTTTTCCTTTACTTGTGCTATAATACCTACTTACCTGCCAAAATTCATGATTCTAGGTTAACGGGAAGTACCTATAGGTTTTCTTGACAGACACGTCAGACGGACAGACAGACAAACAGCAGAGTGACATTTCAATAGTGTTCCGTTTTTACCCTTTGGGTACGAAACCCTAACAAGAACAGCGTATCAACAGACACAAGGTAAAAGTCATGTAACTATGAATGCAATAAATCATTTAAAAAAAAAAACAATGTCTATGCCCAGACAAATGTATCTATTATACGTCGCTACACGGGTCGTTAGTTATGCAAAATTTGAGTTAAACACATTATCACGAAATTACAACAATTTACAACAATTACAACACTAAACTGTGTGATATACATCTGTTAATACAATAATCGAGCAATTAAAACAATTAAATTGTTTAAAATTTGAAAGAAACCACTTAATTATTTGTTTTGCTACTACATAAATCTGTTTTCAAGTAAAATGGAATTAATTGCTGTCTTTGTAAATTGTAACCCATTTTTAAGGTTCCGTAATAAAACAAGGAACCCTTAGGGTGCGTTTTCACTATATCGTAACGGTTAATTTATCGTTGGACGACAACCGTCTCTAGCGGTCCCATATAATTAAGTCGAATTTTTTATCGCTGAACGACTATCGTATCTGGTGTTCCCATTGGATTTGCCATCACGATCAGTCGTGACGTTTTTTATCGTTTTACGACTGTCGTTCTGGCCGTTCCCATTGTTTTGATAAATCTGTAGTCACCGCAAAAAAAGTCGTGGAGGAAAATGTGAACACCTCCATTTTTTTTAAATTATATAGACTAGCGCTTGGCTGCAATCAGACCTGCTAGCAAGTGATGATGCAACCTAAGATGGAGAGCGCTTGCCTAGAAGTTGCCTATTCACTCTTGACTTGAAGGTACCCATGTTATAGGTGGAAGGGAAAACTGACGCCGGAAGGGCGTTCCATATCCTAGCGGTTCGGATTAGAAAAGAGGAAGCAAATCGTTTCGTACGTGTTCGAGGGATTTCAAATACGTATGGAATATGGATGCAGACGTCACTTACACTCCATACAATCGTAGTCCCAATTTCATTTGAATATTAAGCAACCAAAGTCCATGAAATTTTGCAGACATATTCTAGAATCTAATATCCCACCAAAAACATTTCATGTAAAAAGTTAGCCAAGACTCACAAGTTCATAATGTTTTCACTGTTAAAAAGTTATAAGATCTCTAGTAGAGCCAAGCCCCTAGCTGATCTTAGATTTGTGCTGGCCATGGGACCTATCCCAAGTCCAAAGTAATATAGCTCTTAAATGTTCTTCACTATATCACATTTATAACAACAAATAACAAATCACTCTACTTACAAGCTCTGATTCTACAAACCCTATATCTTGGTAAAAAAAGTACGGTTTGGCCGTTTAATAACTTTTAACGTTTAATATGTTATGTCATGTAATAGTTTTACGAACATTAAACGGCCAAGCCGTACTTTTTTTACCAAGATATAGGGTTTGTAGAATCAGAGCTTGTAAGTAGAGTGATTTGTTATTTGTTGTTATAAATGTGATATAGTCAAGAACATTTAAGAGCTATATTACTTTGGACTTGGGATAGGTCCCATGGCCAGCACAAATCTAAGATCAGCTAGGGGCTTGGCTCTACTAGAGATCTTATAACTTTTTAACAGTGAAAACATTATGAACTTGTGAGTCTTGGCTAACTTTTTACATGAAATGTTTTTGGTGGGATTTCATTTCTTTTTGGCAGGTGCCCTAAATTTTTTTTGGATCTATTTCTTGTATGTACATCATTTTCATGGCCCACTCTCTATCGTTACCTCTTTTTTTAAAAGCTTTTATTCAACTTGCAATGTACTCGTATGTAAGTATATTTGTTCGGGTGGAATCTTGCAACTCAATTTTGAAGCAGATATACCAAATTTCAGTCTTTTAGGACTTCAGGAAACACAGATACTTGGTACGTTTGATAAATCTGCCACGGACATCTTATCATATAAACTTTAGTATTCGAGCAACAGATTTTACAGATATGCATCTCATATACGAGGGGATGAAGGGGGACCCGATTTCTTAATTTATCTGTTGTTCATAATTCTTGTTTGTACTTAATGCCAAATTTCAGTCTTCTAGGACTTCGGGAAGTACCCTAGAATTACAGACTAGAAGTTTTGACTGTCAATAAATCTGAAACTATAAAAGCTAGACAATTGATACTCAATGCGTTTAATCAATCTGCCAAAGACATCTTCTCCTGAAAATATCAGCATTCTAGCGACAGAATTTACAGATTTGCTTTACTCATAAGAGGCGTAGAGGGGGGGCATTGCCAATTTCTTAATTTTCCTGTAGTTTGTATGCAATTTCTAGTCTACACACCAAATTTCAGCCTTCTAGGACTTCGGGAAGTACCCTAGAATTACAGACTAGAAGTTTTGACTGTCAATAAATCTGAAACTATAAAAGCTAGACAATTGATACTCAATGAGTTTAATGAATTTGCCAAGGACATCTTATCCTGAAAATATCAGCATTCTAGCGACAGAATTTACAGATTTGCTTTACTCATAAGAGTCGTAGAGGGGGGGCTTTGCCAATTTCTTAATTTTTCTGTAGTTTGTATGCAATTTCTAGTCTACATACCAAATTTCAGCCTTCTAGGACTTCGGGAAGTACCCTAGAATTACAGACTAGAAGTTTTGACTGTCAATAAATCTGAAACTATAAAAGCTAGACAATTGATACTCAATGAGTTTAATCAATTTGCCAAGGACATCTTATCCTGAAAATATCAGCATTCTAGCGACAGAATTTACAGATTTGCTTTACTCATAAGAGTCGTAGAGGGGGGGCATTGCCAATTTCTTAATTTTCCTGTAGTTTGTATGCAATTTCTAGTCTACATACCAAATTTCAGCCTTCTAGGACTTCGGGAAGTACCCTAGAATTACAGACTAGAAGTTTTGACTGTCAATAAATCTGAAACTATAAAAGCTAGACAATTGATACTCAATGAGTTTAATCAATTTTCCAAGGACATCTTATCCTGAAAATATCAGCATTCTAGCGACAGAATTTACAGATTTGCTTTACTCATAAGAGTCGTAGAGGGGGGGCATTGCCAATTTCTTAATTTTCCTGTAGTTTGTATGCAATTTCTAGTCTACATACCAAATTTCAGCCTTCTAGGACTTCGGGAAGTACCCTAGAATTACAGACTAGAAGTTTTGACTGTCAATAAATCTGAAACTATAAAAGCTAGACAATTGATACTCAATGAGTTTAATCAATTTGCCAAGGACATCTTATCCTGAAAATATCAGAATTCTAGCGACAGAATTTACAGATTTGCTTTACTCATAAGAGGCGTAGAGGGGGGGCATTGCCAATTTCTTAATTTTCCTGTAGTTTGTATGCAATTTCTAGTCTACATACCAAATTTCAGCCTTCTAGGACTTCGGGAAGTACCCTAGAATTACAGACTATGAATTGTGATGATCATCAGTGAGGGACGAAAACGGCGTATTTTAGGTATCAATAAATCTATAACCATAAAAGCTAGATATTTGATACTTAGTATATTTGGTAAATTTGCTGAGGACACCTTATACTGAAAATTTCAGCTTTCTAGCGTCATCCAGACTGAAGTTATGACGGGTCGAAAATACGGCGAAACACTTCGAGAAAAAGGTACTACGTAGCGCCCCGGCCGCCGTTTGGCTCGTCTTGGCGGGGGCACTGCCGTGCCCCCTGATCTGTGCCTGTGGTGTTTTAGATTTTTCTAAAAATATGTAGTTTTAAAATTACAGGGGCTCAAAGATTTGTATGTGAATTTTTAAGACCGCGTAACTTTGAAACCGGATATTTTAACAGAAATCTGTAAAACCACAGGCATAGATACTCGTATTAGTTTCTAGAATATATCTGCAAAATTCCATGGACTTTGGTTGCTTAATATTCAAATGAAATTGGAACTACGTTTGTATGGAGCGAGTGACGGAGAGACCCCTCTAACTATTTATTTAACATTAAGATTATATTGTTAAAATAATATTTTAATTTAACTTTTATCATGGAACAAAATCATAAGACTTAATAACAACGTAGGTAAGTAATTGTATCGCTTTTTAACAAAAACTTCTCAACTATAATAAATTGTTATTTTAATCTTTTGAAATAATCTTGGATAACAGTAATATAACATTTTGTACCCAAATCTACGTCATGTATTTTTTTATATTCAGATAGTAGTTATTTTTACCCGACTACGGCAAAGCCGAAAGGAAGGGTTATGATTTTAGCAGTCTATGTATGTATGTATATTTATGGAAAAGATTAATGAAGAACAACATCATAATATTATGTAGTATCAAGTAAATAGTCGTTTTTAGGGTTCCGTACCTCAAAAGGAAATCGGAACCCTTATAGAATCACTTTGTTGTCTGTCTGTCCGTTCGTCCGTCTGTCCGTCGTGTCTGTCAAGAAAACCTATAGGGTACTTCCCGTTGACCTGGAATCATAAAATTTGACAGGTAGGTAGGTCTTATAGCACAAGTAAAGGAATAAATCGGAAAACCGTGAATTTCTGTTTACATAATTGAAAAAATAAAATAAAATGTGCATCAATTTTCAAAGTAAGATAACTATACCAAGTGAGGTATCATATGAAAGGGCTTTACCTGTACATTCTAAAACAGATTTTTATTTATTTTTATGCGTAATAGTTTTTGATTTATCCTGCAAAATGTCGAAAAAAATACCCGAGTACGGAACCCTCTTGGCCGTTTTTTTAGAGCTATGCCCATTGCCACTTCAGCTTCGTAACTCACTGAAATATGTCGGTTACACTGATTCTCCACCGGATCTCCTCGTTTCTGATTTGATCACGTAGAGAAACTCCAAGCATATAAGTCTCTCTATCGCTCGCTGAAAGATTTTGAGCTTTCTTATGAGGCCCATAGAGTTACTGACCATGTCTCGGATCGAAACGAATCGGATCAATTTAGTGTGTGAATAAATGACTTTGATTTTGATTTTAACTTTGACTTGGAAGAGAGGTATAGTCAAAATTTAGCAAAATCCAGGTTATCGTTATATAGGTAGGTACAGAATGTCCGGCTCGTTAGCAAGATGCATGACCTCCGAATGTTTGCCCTCGGACGGTTCCGCGCGGTGCTTTTATAATTGATGTGCATGTACACACACGCTTATACAGGGTGTTTAGACTCTTTTCGCCATCATCATGACTCTATCACCGGCCTACTACTGAGTACGGGCATGTTTTGACTACCTCCCTGGCATAGTGGTGAACGCTGTGGTCTTAAAACTGGGAGGTCTCCGGTTCGATTTCCACCAGGAGCTATTATAGAATTTATAATTTTAGGGTTCCGTACCTCTAAGGAAATACAGAACTCTTATAGGACCACTTTGTTGTCTATCGTCCGTCCGTCCGTCGTGTCTATCAAGAAAAATTATAGGGTACCTACTTCTAGGATTTTTAAAAACTTAAATCCACATGAAGAAGTCGCGGGCATCTTCTATTTGGTACAGAGATAGCTTGCATTCTGGGGACGAACGTGGGATACTCTTTATCTCGAATAATCAAAGTTCTCGCGGGATTTTTGAAAACCTAAAACCACTAGATGAATTTGCAGGCACATTATTCTTGTACCTAGTACAATAATTTCACTTTAGCTATCCGTGCAAACCCAGGACGGGCCACTAGTCTAACTATAATTTTAAATCCACACACCGCCTATAAACTCAAAACTAAACTTTTAGAAAGTAAAACGCAATTCCCAAGCAATTAATCAATCATCAAGCGAGCATCCTATATCTACGCACACGTGCAAACCCACCCACACACAGACGGGGCTCGGCCAACGGAGCGTAAACTTATTTTGTATGAACAAAACTGTTATTTTAAAATAATAATTGATGTGCACTCACATTGTCCGTCTGTGCGATTGTCAATGGTGTATTTTTTTTCTTTTGTGCCCCCCTCGTCTATTATTGTCGTTGGTAGGTATAAGGTAAATATGGACTCGAACTGTTTTCCGCTTTGGGGTATACTTATGGTGCCTAAGGTCTGTGATGAGTGTAATTAGACCAGGCTGAGTTTGTTGTGGGCTCTTCTCAAATCTGGGCTCGTTTGGAACCCTTGTAGCTTTAGTTTTAAGTTTGCGTAGTTAATTATCACCGCTATATCATCTTACAAACCTAACGATTCTGATCATCACAGGAGTACCTACCTACTTTGAATAAATGATTTTGAGTTGAGTTGATTACAATCCGGGTATCTTTAAAACAAGAGTGAATAGGCACCTTCTAGGTAAACGCGTCCCATCTTAGACCACATCATCACTTCTCATTAGGTGTGATTCCACAATCAAGCGCTTGCCTATAGTGTATATAAAAAAAGAGTGTAATTAGAGCACTCTCCACACAAGAGTAGTAAGAAGAAAACATAAGAAGCTGGGTAATTGATCTTTTCAAATATTTGATTTACAATTTTATGCCATAAGTATGTAGGTATAGGTAAGTAATTGGAGTACACCACGCATTATTGGATTAGAAATTTCAAAGTAAGATCCATACCGAGTGGGGTATCGTATGAAAGGGCTTTACCTGTACATTCTAAAACAGGTTTTTATTTATTTTTATGCATAATAGTATTTGATTTATCGTGCAAAATGTCGGAAAAAATACCTGAGTAAGGAACCCTCGGTGCGTGAGTCTGACTCGCACTTGGAAGATTTACCTAAAGCAAGTTTTCAAGAGCATACTTTTAACTATCAACTAAAGTTAGAGTAACAAAAGGTTAAAATAACAACATATTGCTAGCCTACTGGCCTTATAAAAGTAAAAAGTAACTTTTTTTTGTTAAATAATGCCATCAACCCCTATCATGGGGGTAGGGGTCATTAAAATCGCATAAATAAGACCCCGCGCGCATCTGTTGTTATCGACGTGTGCCGTCAAAAGTCAAGACGTGTTTTACCTTCGGAAGCGGCTAGAAGTGACCAAAATATATGTTTTAGGGTTCCGTACCTCAAAAGGAAAAACGGAACCCTTATAGGATCACTTTGTTGTCTGTCTGTCTGTTTGTCTGTCTGTCGTGTTTGTCAAGAAACCTATAGGGTACTTCCCGTTGTCCTAGAATCATGAAATTTGTCAGGTAGGAAGATCTTATAGCACAAATACAGGAATAAATCTGAAAACCGCGAATTTGTGGTTACATCATTAAAAAAAAATTAAAATGTGTTTCAATTTTCAAAGTAAGATAACTATACCAACTGTGATATCATATGAATGGGCTTTACCTATACATTTTAAAACAGATTTTTATTTATTTTTATGCATAATAGTTTTTGATTTATCATGCAAAATGTTGGAAAAAGTACCCGAGTACGGAACTCTCAGTGCGCGAGTCTGACTCGCACTTGGCCAGTTTTTTTCCAAATCATAAAAAAGACAAACATAAAACACATAAACGGATATAACAAAATAGATGTTCAGTACCTATTAGTCAACTTGCTGGGTGTCCAAGCGTAAAATACGAATCATTGCGATATGAAAAAAAAAAAATGGAAATCATACCAAAGCAATAAATCATTCTAGTGTATATTACTACTTCAGTAAAATACTCCAGTAAAACTACTTAATTTATACCCAAAAAAAAATATTATGTTTTATTTCGTTGTTAGTCCCAGTATTATCATTAACATCTGATAATAACTGTAAAACCCTAAGAGACGAAATCTCATTCTCGTTCCAAACGTAAAGAAAAAAAACAATTTTTTTAAGAGTAATAAATAAAGTGGCATGTCTAGCCGATTCGTAAGTCTGTAGCAGTTTAATTGGTGTAGTTATAAGCCGCAAGGTGTTTGACATCGGACATGTTGCTTTATAACAACATGCCACGAAATACAAAAACGAAAAAAGTAAAAAGTGGTTCAGGGTCCTGACTGAAAATCAGCCTTTGCTCTTGTGTATCAGGGCATACCTACAGCATAATGCGGAGCTGGAACCTTTTTGCGGGTAGTGCCACACTTGACACAGTTTAATCCAGCGCTTTATCTGCTTGAGGCATGTTTGCAAATTACAAAGTCAAAGTCAATGTCAAAATCATTTATTCAAAGTAGGTACAATTGTACTCCTTTTGATGGGCGAAATTGTTAAACTCGTACGATATTACATTACAACTACCCTGCCATTCCTCCTTCACCTTTCTACCATCGTACCGCCAGGAATCGTCAAGGTCTGCATTCATACGTAGTCGAAATTCCTCGAACACGGACGAAGCGATTTGCTTCCTCTTTTCTAATCCGAACCGCTAGGATATGGAACGCCCTTCCGGCGTCAGTTTTCCCTTCCATCTATAATATGTGTCAAGAGTGAATAGGCAACTTTTAGGCAAGCGCGCTCCATCTTAGGCTGCATCATCACTTGCTAGCAGGTCCGATTGCAGCCAAGCTCTAGTCTATATAATTTAAAAAAAAATGAATTTTTATGAAAGAATTTATAGTCATTGTCACTCAAGATGATGTAAGGATTCTAACGATACTCCATACGTCCAAATCTGTTGGGGTGGAATAAAGAAAATCACATACAAACATAGGTACATGAACTCGGAAACATAACACTCCTTTTTTCGGGCAGTCGTGTAATAAAACAAATAGTTCTTTAAGTAATGCCACGTCTAAAAAATTCCTAACTCTATAACAAGTTAATTGTTATAGGTATTAGCCCACAAGGTGTAAATATTGGTTAAGATGTTATTACTCAACAAAAACACTGGCCAATTTGAAAATGCTACGTACTTGGCACATTTCAAGTGCGCACCACTTAACCACTTAATAATTATTCATTTTTAATTTTTTTATGTTTGATTATGATTTATGACCAATTTAAAAGGACAATAGTTAACATAAACTTTAAAATAAAACACTATTTTATTCACTTAAAAAATTAACTACTTAAGTAGCCACTCTTGAACTGAATTTCTTTCGGCTATTAAAACATTAGATTTGGCTTCGGCCGTATCAGCCTGCAACTGACTGTACTGTAGAAAACAAAAGCGACGAAATAATTAAAATATGCCATGTCTGCGAATTTCTAACTCTACATCGCGTTAATTGTTATAGTTATTAGCCCACAAGGTGCAGATATCGGCTAAGATGTTATTACTTAACAAAAACACTGGCCAATTTGAAAATGCAAAATACGTACTTAGCACACTTTAGCGCGAACCACTTAACCGTTAACGGGTAACTTTCGCACGATTAATTTTTGATAACAAATTGAGTTCATGAACCAAAAAATACTTGTCTGAACTTATATTTTTAACCCCCGACCCAAAAAGAGGGGTGCTATAAGTTTGACGTGTGTATCTGTGTATCTGTCTGTGGCATCGTAGCTCCTAAACTAATGAACCGATTTTAATTTAGTTTTTTTTGTTTGAAAGGTGGCTTGATCGAGAGTGTTCTTAGCTATAATCCAAGAAAATCAGTTCAGCCGTTTGAAAGTTATCAGCTCTTTTCTAGTTACTGTAACCTTCACTTGTCGGGGGTGTTATAAATTTTTAATTTACACTTGTTATACTTTTAATTGGTCTTTTGGGTTATTGTTAGTAGACTAAGTAATGAAAACCAATTTTTTTTATGTCCGCGAATTCATCTGTGTGGATTTTGTTTTTTTTTTAAACCGTGGAAACTTTGATTTCCGGGATAAAAACTATCCTATATCCGCTTCCAGGTTGCAAGCTATCTCTGTGCCAAATAGGTATAGTACGACAGGTCGAGATGGCAATCATGGATGGGGACGCCCCGCAATACACTTTGATTTAGGTTTTTAAAAAATTCCGTGGATACTCTTTGATTTTTCTGAACAACCTGTGATTATATCTGTATATTTCGTTGAAATTGGTTTAACGGATGAGCCGTGAAAACGTAGCAGGCAGACAGACAGACATAATATACACTTTCTTTTTAATATTGGTATGGATTATTTATTACTAGCTAATGTCCGCGACTTCGTTCGCGTGGATGTAGGTTTTTCAGAAATCTCGAGGGACCTCTTTGATTTTCCGGGATAAAAAGTAGCCTAGGTAGGTGCTAATCCAGGGTATCATGATCAACCCATTTCCGCCCCACTACTGAGTACGGGTCTCCTCTCAGAATGAGAAGGGTTTAGGCCATAGTCTGCCACGCTGGCCCAATGCGGATTGGCAGACTTCACACACCTTTGAGAACATGAAGAACTCTTAGGCATGCAGGTTTCCTCACGATGTTTTCCTTCACCATTAAAGCAAGTGATATAATTGCTTAAAACGCACATAACTGAAAAGTTAGTGGTGCGTGCCCGGGATCGAACCCCCGACCTCCGATTAGGAGGCGGACGTTCTAACCACTAGGCTATCACAGCTTCACATATTTACAGCTTTAATCCAGGGTATAATCTATCTTTATTCTAATTTCAGCCCAATTCGTCCAGTAGTTTTTGCGTTAAGGAGTAACAAACATACACACACACACACATACACACAAACTTTCGAGTTTATAATATTATAGTGTGATTAAGTAAAGTAACTCTCAAATCGTGCCTAAGTTTCTTACCAAGTTTTACTTCAAAAAGTTGATAGGTACTTCTGTAAGTGAATATTAAGGCCAAGTTCGCATCATGGATGCATCTAAGGCTGATGCCACACTTAAGATAAAACCTATTACCGTGTGTGTCGTCCGCATCGCCGCCATTTTGTCAATTAACCTCGCTAGCCGGTAATAATGGGAAAACTATGACGAAACAAAATTGGTTTCACATTTTTCTAAAAATCCGTTTTTTTTTCGTTACGCAAGAGGGTTTTGTTACCTATTTTGACAGGAAGTTAGCTAAATAAGTAAATAAACGCGACAAGTGTAAATTAGAATTTTATAACACCCCCGACAAGTGAAGGTTACAGTAACTAGAAAAGAGCTGATAACTTTCAAACGGCTGAACCGATTTTCTTTGGATATAATCCAAAGAAAATCGGCTAAGAACACTCTCGATCAAGCCACCTTTCAAACAAAAAAAACTAAATTTAAATCGGTTCATTAGTTTAGGAGCTACGATGCCATACAGATACACAGATACACACGTCAAACTTATAACACCCCTCTTTTTGGGTAGGGAGTTTTAAAGGATAAGGTGACTGACTGATCTATCAACGCTGAACGCACAGCTCAAACTACTGGACGGGTCGGGCTGAAATTCGGCAGGCAGATAGCTAATATTAGTATTTTCTAGTTTTAAGATTAATTAATATTCAAGTTTAATTGTATTTTTATTTTTATTCTTGTTTTTTGTTTTTGTGTGTGATTCTGTATATGAGCTAAATAAACCTTTATTTATTTATTTATTTATTTATTTATGACTTAGACTTCAGATAAGAAAGGATTTTTCGAAATACAACTCCTAAGGGTGCAAAATAGGGGTTTGAAAATTGCGTAGTCCACGCGGACGAAGTGGCGGGAATAAGCTAGTAGGTTTAAGTATAATTTTTAGCCCCCGACCCATAAAGAGGGGTGTTATAAGTTTGACGTGTGTATCTGTCTGTAGCATCGCAGCTCCTAAACTAATGAACCGATTTTAATTTAGTTTTTTTTGTTTGAAAGGTGGCTTGATTAAGAGTGTTCTTAGCTATAACTCAAGAAAATCGGTTCAACCGTTTGAAAGTTATCAGCTCTTTTCTAGTTAATGTAACCTTCCCTTGTCGGGGGTGTTATAAATTTTTAATTTACACGTGTTACGCTTTCAGTTACTCTAGAAAGTTAGTAAGTAAATAAGCAAGAGTCACAAATCCATTTTAAAATTAGTAAAAAACGATGAACATAAATTTACTTTTAAGCGTGTGATTCATACTCAGTTCGCATGGCCACCGGAGCGTGGCGGGTTTGATTCCTGACTTGTGTTAAATTTTTATTAATGTTACATTAGAAACCGCCACAAAAAATTCGCCTTGTTGGAAACTTTCTAACAAAAAGGTACATTTTTTGGTCATGTTGCTAAGCCAAGATTAGCTTTAAGAGGGGTCTCTCCGTCACTCGCTCCATACAAACGTCTCTCATTTCGTCTCTCATTGGAATACTAAACAATCATACTCAATGGAATTTTGTGGAAACGTTCCAGGAACGCCTATCTATGCCTGTGGTTTTCCAGATTTCCGTTAAAATATTCGGTTTCAAAGTTACGCGGTCTTAAAAAATCACATACAAAAAATTTAAAAAGAAATTTTTTACATATTTACTTATTTAGGTTCATATTTTTAGAAAAATCTAAACACCACAGGCACAGATATTAGTTTCTAGAATATGTCTGCAAAATTTCATAGACTTTGGTTGCTTAATATTCAAATGAAATTGGGCTTACGATTGTATGGAGTAAGTGACGGAGAGAGCCCTGTTAAGAGAATTACCGTAGCACTTAGGAGAGCTTACTAAGTGGTTTTGTTGTTAACCAATGGTTAGCTTTGAGAGAATTAACCCTAACACTTAGGAAGGTGGTGGGACTCATAACAGGGCATAGCCCACTAAACAAACACCTTTTCGTTATAGGTGTTACCGACAGTCCTCTGTGCAGGGCCTGCATGGAGGTCGATGAAACACCGACGCATGTGCTGCTAGAGTGCAGAGGCATGGCCGAACAACGTGAGTGCCTTCTTTCTTCTCTCTGGGCTGGTTTCCGCACTCAAACGTTTCCGTCTGTTGTGCGTGCGTTGCCCCTCCCCGCCGAAGTGTTCACTCCAGCCATCCAAACTCGCTCCAGAAGCCGAGTAGACCGCCCAGGTTGCCGAGGGCTAACGTGAAAGCCATTTGAGATCCTAATCTCGCTCTATGAAGCCCTTGGCAAGCAGGGTGGTCTAGTCGGCTCCCCGCTAGAGTCAATGCACGCACAATAGATGGAAAGTACGAAAACCAGCCCAGAGAGAAGAAAGAAACAAGACGAATCCTAAGCGTCCTCCCCAGTGCTTTCCATACTAACATAGCTTGATCATCATTACCAACCTATAGATGTCCACAGCTAGACATACTAGGTCTCTTGAAGAGATTCAACACGCCACGGTCTTGCGCCGCCTGAATCCAGCGGCTTCCTGCGACTCCTTTGATGTCGTCAAAGGAGAGTCTTCCTACGAATTCGAAATTCAAGCCCCTTTGGACCCCAACCTTTATCGCTTTTTCGAACTATGTGCTCTGCCCAATGCTACTCCTGCGCCGCAACACGCTGAGCTAATTCGGTTAACGGTTCTCCACGTTCCTGATTTGATCACTAGAGAAACTCCAAGCATAGCTTTGGAGTCTTCACACACACAGACAGACAGACAGACAGACAGCAGATTGACATTAATAGAAAGAAAGAAAGAAAGAAAACTTTTTTTATTAGGTCACTGTACTGTAACACTACAATGTATCTTAAAACTAATCGAGTAATCGAATCTTAAAACTAATAGGGCTCCGTTTTGACCCGTTGTGTATACGGAATCCTAAAAACTGCTCTTACAAACCTTTTCTAACTCTCAATTATTTATTACACCGTTCACGTACCTGTAACAAATGAAAATTGATGAGCATTATGCAAGCAATCAAAGTACAAGTGTAAATTAAAAATTTATAACACCCCCGACGATCCAAAGTATTTGAGTTTTCCAAAACATCATTTTCAAATGTTTCAAATAAATAATTATGTATTTAGGCAACGTCCATCTTGACAGCTTGACATTTGTCTATTGACATAATATTATAAACCTAACGGTTATCTAACCTTCTTTTCTACAAGAAAACTAGAAAAGAGCTGATAACTCTTAAACGGCTGAACCAATTTTTTTAGATTATAGCTAAGAACACTCTCGATCAAGCCACCTTTCAAACAAAAAAAACTAAATTAAAATCGGTTCATTCGTTTAGGCGCTACGATGCCACAGACAGATACACAGATACACAGATACACAGACACACAGATACACAGATACACACGTCAAACTTATAACACCCCTCTTTTTGGGTCGGGGGTTAAAAACAAACAGATAAACCCAGATTGTCAAGTGCGAGTAGGACTCACGCCTGGAGAAGGTTCCGTACCACACGTTTTAATATCACACTTCACAGTAATATTATAGAGTCGAAAGTTTGTATGTGTGTATGTTTGTTACTTCCTTTTATCTTTCTAAAGATCTGTTTTTTTATTTAATAAAAGAATATTAGCCATGCTAATCATGACTAATACTCTCCTTTCCACTCCAATAAACGTAAAGGTTGTGCCAGGAGTGGGAACGACAATGCGACGGGTGGGGCTTGAACCGCCGACCTTCCGGAATTCAGTCTGCTCTTCGACCGTTGAGCTATCGAGGCTATAAATTTAATAGACATTGATTTTACGTCCCGAACTATCCCTCATCTGTGCTGGGTCTAATGTACCATTTTTCTATTACGACTTATGCGGTACGGAACCCTATAAAAATGTAATTAAGTTACGACTGACATTTGGCGGCAAAGCAGACGCGGGCAGTCATAAATTCTAGTCCAATAAAAAAGCTATTTAAAAAACATTCAAATTCGAAAAGAGAACTTGTCTAAATTGAACAGGAATCCCAGTTTAACTCCAGCTGCCGTGGAGTACGGACGTGTCCTTATTGCTCATACTTTTACGGTTGGAAATGAAGTAGTTGGTGGTTCATTTTTACGTGGTTGTGGTTGTAACCACGCGAGCGTGACGTCATCGTTCGCTAACCACGCTTGAAGCACCGTGTTATAACTCCACTATCGCATCGTGAGATTATCGGTGTACTGTTCTTTTATTTTTCGCATAAAAATTGTGCTCAGTACGAAGTAAAATATCTGTAATGCCCATTGATATAATACTCCTAAGATACACAGCTCAACCGTGATTCAATCGTGGTCAATTGATAGACGGTCAAATAGCCACCTCGATTTATTCCACGCCAAAATAATCGTATTTGCGCGCCTTTAAATCATTATCTTATCAATTATCATGCATCCTAGGGGCTAGGGACTATTTGACTTGCTGGTCGATTGCGAAAAAGCTGCATTAATCATTGGAACAATATCTTATCTTGTAATTGACTGAATCTCGTGCTAAAATAACTATTACAATGGTCCAACGGATAATAATATTCGAACCTAAAATACAACATTTCTCTAAGTAGCGTAAGCAATGCGCTTTGACAACTACAGTGCTATGTTGCAATTACCTCTTGATTGGCTCTAATACTCTCTCACTATTGGCTAAAATGCGCAGTTTCAGCAAGAATACCATTTTAACCAATCACAATAGATGCAATTGTAGCAATGTAACATTCACAAGTTACGGGTTTTTTTAACCCCCGATCCAAAAAGAGGCGTGTTATAAGTTTGACGTGTGTATCTGTGTATCTGTCTGTGGCACCGTAGCTCCTAAACTAATGAACCGATTTCGATTTAGTTTTTTTTTGTTTGAAAGGTGGTTTGATCGAGAGTGTTCTTAGCTATAATCCAAGGAAATTGGTTGAGCCGTTTGAAAGTTATCAGCTCTTTTCTAGTTATTACTGTAACCTTCACTTGTCGGGGGTGTTATTTTTTAATTTACACTTGTTTCAAAAAAGGGCCTATCGAACTCCGCCCTTCATACGACTTTGGATCTAGGTTTACTATATCAATGGTAAAATCATTGTTTAGTCGCAGATTGGTATCAGTAGTACGGTTCATTTTTCTTATATGGCGCTTACAACAACACTGATATGGGAAAACAAGGAACTATTTTTTTTTCTTTTAAGATTTTGATCTGTGTTCTAGTAATATAAAACAATGTAACGAAATGATCAAAGTAGGTACATATTTTCCACAGATTAATGATTACCTATTTACCTTTACATTAAAGACTTAGGCCCGGTATTCACCTAAGGAGAGGAGAAGAGATATGTTCAGTCGACCAATGAGATTCATAATAGATGACGTGAACACATTATCACGTCATCTTTAAAAAATCTGATAGGTTGACTGTCTCCGGTTAGGGTTATACGGGACCTAAAATCATATTTTTGACAAGACAGTTGACACGTAGAACAAGAGTACTTTCTCAAAATGTATGGCACTATAATTAGAATTACTAGTAGGTATTCAGTTTAGTTTTTTTTATATTTATATGCTTGACCACAGTTAAAGGAAAGTTAAAAATTCAAAGTAAAATGGAAACCTATATTTTTTTTTGGGAAATGTCTGAGTTAGGTATAAAGACAAATAACTCAAAATTTAAAAACCCCCGACACAAAAACCTCTATAAGAAAACTAGAAAAGAGCTGATAACGTTCAAACGGCTGAACCGATTTTCTTCGATTATAGCTAAGAACACTCTCGATCAAGCCACCTTTCACAAAAAAACTGAATTAAAATCGGTTCATTCGCTTAGGAGTTACGATGCCACAGACAGATACACAGATACACACGTCGAACTTATAACACCCCTCTTTTTGGGTCGGGGGTTAAAAAGAATGATAGGTCTTTAGGGTAAAATCGAAATCGTTTCTTAAAAAGAATCCTTAGGATTTTGACACAACTTAGCACAAGTAGACCATCACCACTGTATAAAATGTTTATCAAGTGAAAAATAATAAAAGGGGTTAAGGTTAACATTATTTTCGCTTATCATCCAAAATTTAAAAAAAAAAAACAAGGAAAGAAATTAAAAACACAGGTTGGTAAGGCTTGCGCTGCGGGGCATGACGTGAACTTACAAAAATTACGACATTTTGACATTTCCGGTTCCAGCCTGTCAGACTGATGTCGGCGCAATGGCTTTGTGTGTGTTTACCTTTATTTAAAAAAAAAATCAGTTCAAGGGGATATTGTTTTTGTGTCAGTACGCGTTCAAGGTAGATTTTGTTTTTTACCCGATTACGGCAACGCCGAAAGGAAGGGTTATGATTTTAGCAGTCTATGTATGTATGTAGGTTTGTGTTTATGTGTGCTCCATCGTAGCGCCTCAACTAGTAAGCCGATTTTGATGAATTAGGTGTCAATATATTCGTTTTATGGTCTGGGTGACATAGGCTACGTTCTATAATCTATGCAAATACATTTTATTTTGCTATTCTATCGGGATATCAAATGAAAGTGGAAAAAATTCTGAGTTCATAAATATAAAAAAAAGATTCCGACGAATTGAGAACCTCCTCCTTTTTACGAAGTCGGTTAAAAATGCTTAGTAAGTATAATTTTAAAATACACTAAGCGACTGAAAAACAATTTTATTATATCTATGGGAAGTTCGCGGGTAGTAGTTGGGTTTAGCGGTATTTAATTTCATCTTGTTTTATGTGCCTTGATATTAAGAGGGGTCTCTCCGTCACTCGCTCCATACAAACGTAGTTCGTCTCTCATTGGAATACTAACCAATCATACTCAATGGAATTTCGTAGAAACGTTCCGGGAACTAATATCTATACCTGTGGTTTTCCAGATTTCCGTTAAAATATTCGGTTTCAAAGTTACGCGGTCTTAAAATTCACATACAAATCTTTGAGCCCCTGTAATTTTAAAACTACTTACATATTTTTAGAAAAATCTAAAACACCACAGGCACAGATATTAGTCTCTAGAATATGTCTGCAAAATTTTATGGACTTTGGTTGCTTAATATTCAAATGAAATTGGGGCTACGATGTTAAATGTTAAAACCATAGAGTGATAGGATTAGTTAGGAATTGCCATGACATTTTTTAATTTTTAATTTTAATTTTTTAATTTTTATATACGTGACATTTTATTTATATGTAATCACTTTGCAGCGCCCTGACGGGGCTTCATGTTGTAATATTATAATTATTTTCTATTATGATGTAAAACATGAATGCAAATAAATAAAGAAAAGAAAAAAGAAAAGATACAACATTTTTTTTACCCAATCTCATTCCTACGAAATAGAACGCCAACAAAAGATACCGTATTCAAATTTGGAATTAAGGAATTATGAATGGTAGTTCGTTTATTATATCATTCGTTCAGGAATGATTGATCGGTGCGTTGATGTCTTTTTTGTGCGTTGCGTCATTAGTGCTTAATTAGCTGTGAGCATAGATTGTGTGAAATGGTCTGTGATGTGTGTACGCTACTGTTGCGTTGTGTAAGACAAGGACAGGCAGATATCGTCTTTCAACTAACAACATAATAATTGTCTTATGTCAAAGTTTTGACGATTTCTGTACTTCACAGTGTCACAGTTTAAAATAGTTAAGCGTAATGTGGGACGCCCTCCAGCACGATGGACCGACGATATAAAGCGGCTGGCGGGCAGTGGCTGGATGAGGAAGGCTGAGGAGCGGGTGTAGTGGCGCTCTATAGGAAAGGCATAATATGTCCAACAGTGGACGTCCACATGCTGATGATGATGATGATGAAGTTATCTATAGCTCTGTTTAGTTAGAGCTGAAGGAAACGAAAATCCTTCATCCTGTAAAATCACTAAAATAGAGATAATACTTACTGCTTGCCAGTTTGCAATCGACATACTTACAATCGAGAATCGTTTAGTCATTTGTTACTTGTAGATATCTTACACCCGCCCCTATTTTTCATAAACAACTACTTCAATATACAAGATAATGATAAATCTGTACATGGGATAAACTAACTGACTGACATATTGCTGAGATATTGCAAGCAGGTTTTCTTCTTAAGGATTCGTTCACATCTTTGGACAAAAACGACTTTATTATTGTTTTTAATAACTATCTTTTTTCATAGTAGGAAGAAAGTTAGAAGAAAAATATTATTTATAGAACGAACATAGACTAAGAAGTTTAAAAAAAGTCTCCCTTCATTTTAAAAGAACAAATAAGTAGGTACCTACATAAATTCACTCTTATCTTTTATTAGCTAAATATTCTAGCTACTCAAAAATAAAGATGCTTACATTAAAAATTAAATATTTTATTAAAGAAAACTGCACGAATTTGTGGACAGCGACCGAAATAATGTGAAAAAAAAAATTAAGTACTTTAATTTCTTCTCTTTCTTATATTATACATACAACAATTTGTCAAACAGCGCAAACCACTCTACAAAACCTTTTATGATAAATCGATAATTTGTAACCTTGTTTCAATTTGTCAATATTATCGTAAGCCATAATAATCCTTACCATGTTTGTTATAAGAATTAATTTTCTTTACATAAATTAAATACTTTGTGGACTGTATAAAGGTTAGAGGGAAGCAGGAAAAAGTTTAACAGTTCAGGTGTTTTTTTTTTTTTTTTATAAACACAATAGCAGAGATCCCTTGTTTTTTTTATATTTTTTTACCAGTAGGTTTTAATTGGCGGTTAGTCATTTATATTTTTGTGATCTAAGATCAATAAGCATGGATCCTTTTTAAAGATTTTTGGATTAAAATCAAAGTCTACCAAATACTAACAGATATTAATACAGGCTATTACAATAACAAGTGTAAATTAAAAATTTATAACACCCCCGACAAGTGAATGTTACAGTAACTAGAAAAGAGCTGATAACTTTCAAACGGCAGAATCGATTTTCTTGGATTATAGCTAAGAACACTCTCGATCAAGCCACCTTTCAAACAAAAAAAAACTAAATTAAAATCGGATCATTAGTTTAGGAGCTACGATGCCACAGACAGATACACAGATACACACGTTAAACTTATAACACCCCTCTTTTTTGGTCGGGGGTTAAAAACTACCTTATCCGATAACTAATAGTGGCTTCAGGTTATGTATTTAACCACTGACCTCTACTTACATAAGTACACTGGTCCTGCGATTGCCGACTTTTTTAAAGTTTAAACGTTGGGTGCCTGGCAGAGGTTTGCCACGATACGATCTGACAATGCATGACATGAAATTAGACTTTATACGTAATGTAAGACTTTTGACGTCAGATTTTTTACACCTTTATAACCTGTTATCTCCCAAAGCCACCATGATCCAAACTTCGTAGTCGCTGATCGTTCCTCTTCGTGTTGGGGACAATTACGCGGAGAAACTTTCAGCTTTTATAAAATAACGAAGGTCTGGCACACTGGCTCTTAGACTGAGATCTACAGGCTTTAGACTTTGCTTGGACTTTAAGTCCAAGAAAAGTCTAAGTGTCTTAAGACAGAGTTAAAACGAGACAAATACATATCTCTCACATCTGTCTCGTTTTAACTCAATTTTAAGTCTTAGCTTAGTCAAAGTACATTCTATACTAAATCTTACACTCAGTCCATAACTAATATTTGCATGGCACACCTTTTCCAGCGTACTTAATACCTAATATCCATTTCAGTGTGTTTAACGCGGTAGGAAGTAGGTACTCGGGTATGATTAATGGCAACACTAAAAAATCGATTTGTTTGAATGGCAATGTTACAATATCATTAATTATTGTTATATTTCGCTCACACTATCACACTAATATTATAAAGGCGAAAGTTTGTATGTGTGTGTGTGTATGTTTGTTACTCCTTCACGCAAAAACTACTGGACGGATTTGGCTGAAATTCAGAATGGAGATAGATAATATCCTGGATTAGCACATAGGCTACTTTATATCCCGGAAAACCAAAGAGTTCCCACGGGATTTCGAATAACCTAAATCCACGCGGACGAAGTCGCGGGGGTCAGCTAGTTAGATATAAATGATTCATATTAAAATTAAAGCAGTCAATTTTATTAGAACGTTCACAAAACCTAGCTCATGATCTAAGGCTTAGTCACACAAAATGCGTTACGGTGCATGTCAACGTCACGCCTGAAAATTGAGGATTTTACGAGTATATAGCAAACGCCCCAATCGCGTAGACGGGACGATGTGAAGACAAAACGTATGGCACTTTATGGAACAAAACGGGCGTTACGGCGGGCGTTTAAGAGGGGTCTCTCCGTCACTCGCTTCATACAAACGTAGTTCCAATTTCATTTGAATATAACAACCAAAATCCATGAAATTTTGAAGACATATTCTAGAAACTAATATCTATGTCTGTGGTTTTCCAGATTTCTGTTAAAATATTCGGTTTCAAAGTTACGCGGTCTTAAAAATTTACATACAAATCTTTGAGCCCCTTTAATTTTAAAACTACATATTTTTAGAAAAATCTAAAACTCCACAGACACAGATATTAGTTTCTAGAATATGTCTGCAAAATTTCATGGACTTTGGTTGCTTAATATTCAAATGAAATTGAAACTACGATTGTATGAAGCGAGTGACGGAGAGAGCCCTGTTAATGTATCACTACCCACATTATAAATGCGAAAGTGTGTTTGTTAATTGCTTTGTTGGCTTATTGGTCCTTCAATCAATGGAGCAACAGATCGACATGATTTTTTGCATGGGTATGTTAAAGACCTTGTAAGTGACATAGACAGCATCGGATGCTGCGCTTTCTTGTACGAGGTCCATTGACCATTCTAACAACTTGAGACCCCAATGTCTACTGGTTTTTCGAAATACGTGCCCTGTCCATTGCCACTTCATCTTCGCAACCAATTGAGCTAAGTAAAACGTCTATTAGATACAAATTGTTCACTCGTACGCGCGCGTTAGGTATCACGTTTTTCCGTGTTGTCGCTTCGCGCTTTGTCTGCCCAGACCTTCAGTGCCTATTTACCCGTTACCTTGATTACATAACTCATGTTCAGCGGATCTGAGGGAAAACGCATTGAAGGCCATATTTTCGACGCAAAGTTGCAAAACCGCCAGTTAATCTATACAACTAGAAGTTACACCGTCTTAAGCAAGCATCCGGTTGGATCAATGAAGCTAATATACCGTCCAATTTAACTGGGACCCCCTTAGGTGAATGGCAACACCGAATTGTATCACTGAGATAGGTCTGGATGAACTGGTCTTAGGATATACCAATGTAGTGACCGATTTCAATTGAGCTATCTCGTTGTATTGCTACGGATCTTGGTCGTCCGTTTTCGAAGGGTCGGGGGAGGGGAGGTAGGTCAAGTTAAACTGGTGGTTGGGAACGAGGACGTCACTTGAGCACATTAGGGTTTAATCGGGACTTCCTACTTATTGCTGGAGCGTATGCCGCCGAGATTTGTTCCAATTTTAAATTTGTACGGTTGATTTTTGTGGCAGTGCCGTGTTGGATTTCTTTTTTTTTTAATCTGAGGCAGGCAAAGGTGATACCTAACTTTAATCTACCTAGATATTTTAATGGAACTTAGATCGCTGTTCGAATACAGATTGACGTATCCAATATATTATTGGAAATTGAATACTTGAAAAGAGCAACCGCCAAGTTTCTTGCCGGTTCTTCTCGGTAGGAACGGCATTCCGAACCAGTGGTAGACGATTCAAAAGCACTTGTAAAAGTTTAATTGAATAAAAATATGACGATTCAAAAGCACTCGTAAAAGTTTAATTGAATAAAAATATTTTGAATTGAATTGAATAGATATTCCAAAATTTCTATTAACAGAGGTCCCAGCATAGCGGTGATAGCCTAGTGGTTGAAACGACGGTCACCTATTCGGCAGGTCGGGAGTTCGATTCCGGGCACGCACCTCTAACTTTTCGGGTGTGCCAGCGTGGGCCAGTGATGAAATTTCCATACTACCACAGCCGGGAATCAAAACTGGAACCTCTCTTTCTGCCAAGATTTCTTAAAATCCAAGACGCATCGTTTCCTCTGGTGCCACAAATGTTCATGGGTGGCGGTAATCACTTGACATCAGGTGATCTGATTGCTAGGTAGCCCGCTCGCTATTAACATTAAAAACTAGCATATGCCCGCGACTTTATCCTTCAAACTTAAAACCCCTATTAGGGCTGAATTTTCAAAAATGTGTGTGTGGTGTACGTTATAATAACTATCTGCCTGCCAAAATTCGGGCCTATCCAGTAGTTAGAGCTGTGTGTTGACAGATCAGTCAATCAGTCACATTCTCCGTTACTAATTATTGCACTTCATTGCCCTCCTTTTTAACCCCGGACGCAAAAAGAAGGATGTTATAAGTTTATGACGTGTGTATCTGTCTGTTGCATCGTAGTGCCTAAACGAATGAACCGATTTTAATTTCGTTTTTTTTGACGTGACAACGTCTTATAATTCGATAGAGCCGGCTGCACGCACGAAAAAACATGACTCATGCGGCGTTACCTCGCTCTGAGGCGTTCCATGTAAGGCTTGAAGTGCAAGCGAGAGCGCGGAACGAGCGACAAAGAAGCACAATCGGCCTTTGTTGTCACGTTCAACTATCGTCAGTAAACCGACTTTACAGACAACCAATTTTTTGTTTGAAAGGTGGCTTGATCGAAAGTGTTCTTAGCTATAATCCAAGAAAATCGGTTCAGCCGTTTGAAAGTTATCAGCTCTTTTCTAGTTATTGTAACCTTCATTTGTCGGGGGTGTTATAAATTTTTAATTTACACTTGTTTTAATGTCGGTTAAAGAGAAAAAAATATAGGTAAAAAGTATAGGTACCTAACTTATATAACACCCTTGCTTCACTAATTAAGTGGTTAAAAATAGTCCAATCAACTGTTAAGTATTAACGTACTATTAACGGTCTGATCAATTAATAAACAATTAAAAAGTAATTAATTACTGAATGAACGAAGTAAAACATATTAATGCCATTGTGTTGAGTGTCTCTTGCAGAGCATTCTTTTTTTATTTGTTTACTGGTTAACGGTTAACTACGATCAGTTGGATTGCCTGGTGAGAGGCTTCGGCCGTGGCTAGTTACTTGCACCTTATCATAGTGAAAGTTGGCCGCTCTGTTTTTAAGGTTCTGTACTTCAAAAGGAAAAACGGAACCATTATAGGTTCACTCTATTGTCTGTCTGTCGGTCCGTCTGTTTGTTCGTCTGTCCGTCTATCGTGTCTGTCAAGAAAACATTAGGGTACTTCCCGTTGACCTAGAATCAGGAAAGGCAGGTAGGTAGGTAGGTCTTATAGCACAAAGTACAGGAAAAAATCCGGTTACATGACAATTTTTTTTTTAAAGTGTTCATGAACAAATAATTAGTATGTTCGATTTTCAAAGTAAGATTACTAAACTAAGTAGGGTATCGTATGAAAGGGCTCTACCTGTACATTCTAAAACAGATTTTTATTTATCATTATGCATAATAGTTTTTGATATATTATCGTGCCAAATGTCGGAACAAATAAATACCCGAGTACGGAACTCTCGGTGCGCGAGTCTGACTCGCACTTGGCCAGTTTTTTTATTACTTATAGACAAAACTTATGCTAATGATGATGATGATCTTTTGGTAAATCTGTTAAAGAAAGTGTAGATTATTTAGTTCGAAAAAACTGAATTCTTATCACACTAATATTATAAAGGAGAAAGTTTGTATGTGTGTGTGTGTATGTTTGTTACTCCTTCACGCAAAAACTACTGGACGGATTTGGCTGAAATTTGGAATGGAGATAAATAACATCCTGGATTAGCACATAGGCTACTTTTTATCCCGGAAAATCAAAGAGTTCCCACGGGATTTCGAAAAACCTAAATCCACGCGGGCGAAGTCGCGGGCATCGGCTAGTTCAATATATGATTTATGTAGTCATGATATTAAACTCATACGCAACTTATGCAACTACAGCCAGGGTCAACCTCAAAATGATTGACAGCTCAATTTAAAAAAACACGTTACGAACAAATATACTGACTTACCGACATACATTTTAATTTACTTTTAGACCTAGACCTTAAAGCAAGTTTACTTAATATGATATTTTGGACATTTTCTAGGGTTCCTTAACCGAAGGATGCCAACGGGACTCTGTTACTAAGCCACCGCTGTCCGTCTGTCTGTCAGCGGCTGTATCTCATGAACCTTAATAGGTATAGTACGCGACAGGTCGAGATGGCAATCGGAGTGAGACTGCAAATGTTCGTGGGCAGCGGTAATCACTTAACATCAAGTGACCCGGCAGCTCGTTTGGTCGCTATTTGTATTTAAAAGAGAAGGAAACTTAGCCAACTACGGCGCCTTAACTTTCTCATTCAAAGACTGATAAGAAAATAAAGGCTGTTCCTCATATTGTGATTTTATAAAAAACATGATAAATGTGACATGGACAAATTCACTCATTATCTGCGGTATCTAATCTGAATCTAAGGGTTCCGTGGTGAAATAAGTAAACATCAGTGGTATGTCTCTATTCAGAAAAACATGTTCTTATACTAAGAAAATATCTCTACCCAATTCCCATCCATATTTATAAATATTATAATGAGAAAAGACATTTTTTTTTGTTTGTAGGATCGATAAATTCTGAAACAAATTATTATTAATTAGAAATTAATATTTAATCAACATTAGAATGCCAATTTTTCAGAAGTAACATAATGCTAATAAGTAACAAAATATAATATTATTATATTTTATTTACAGGTATATCAAATTTCATTCGACCGAAGCCGAGCGGATCAGCTAGTAAATAAATGCGAGAATGTGTTTGTATGTTGGTATGTCCCCTTAAAAATAAATAAAAATCTATTTTAGAATGTACAGGTAAAGCCCTTTCATGTGAAACCATTTGGTATAGTTATCTTACTTTGAAAATTGAAACACATTTAATTTTTTTTTGTGATGTAACCACAAATTCACGGTTTTCAGATTTATTCTTTTACTTGTGGTATAAGACCTAACTACCTGCCTAATTTCATGGTTCTAATTCAACGGGAAGTACCCTATAGGTTTTCTTGACAGACACGACGGACGGACAGACGTTCAGACTTCAGACATACGGACGGACGGACAACAAAGTGATCCTATAAGGGTTCCGTTTTTCCTATTGAGGTACGGTAATTTAATTTTCTTGTACGGAACCCTCAAAAATAATCTTCACAGCTCGACTATTCTGGTTTTTATAGCAGCTTGGGAATAATCAACTGCGATGCAAAATGTCGACATTGTTCTATTTTCCTATGAATAGCAATGCATATAACTACTTGGTAACTTGATTGTGGTTTTTAATGCAAAAATAAAGACATTAGATGTTATATAGGTATGAGAAAATCAATCATAGTTATCTTACAAGACTATTACATTGGTATGTAGATACCTACGTATATGTTGAATACCTTTTTAGCCTAGTGGCAGAGTTAACTAAGCTCTCGGTTTGATCCTGAAGCGATATCTGTCAAATATTAATTAATAAGAAAAATATTAAATACTCGCTGATGCCCGCGACTTCGTTCGCCTTGATGTAGGTTTTTTAAAAATCCCGTGGGAACTCTTTGATTTTCTGGGATAAAAGTAGCCTATGTGCTAATCCAAGGTATAAATCTATCTCCATCCCAAATCTCAGCCCAATCCGTTCTGTAGTTTTTGCGTGAAGGAGTAACAAACATACACACACACACATACATACATACACATAAACTTTCCCTTTTATAATATTAGTGTGATGTGATTTTTCGTGAACACATTTTTTTTATGTAACAACAAATTCATGGTTTTTGGATCGGGACGCTATAGATTTTCTTGACAGACACGACAGACAGACAGACAACAAAGTGTCCCTAAAAGGGTTCCTTTTTTCCTTTTGAGGTACGGAACCCTAAAAAAATGTTTATGACTACGTCGTAATTGACATACGATTACATTTTAAGGCCCCACATTGAGTTGATTAAAAGGCAGTAATGTCATTATCTACGTAGACACAAAAACTATATTAATCCTACACGAAGCACCACTAAAGCTTACATTCTACAATTTTTGTCATTCACAGCAAAATGACCTTTAAACCTTCATAATTAAAGGTTGAACTTCTGTGTAACATTTTACCAGTCTATTAATAATGTTGGGTGTACACTTAGGTTTTAACTTTTTAAGTTCGAGACACATGCATTTAAGATGGTATCACATGTTTTAATAAACTTTGATATTTTACTAAGATAAGACTTTTTTATTGCCCGTCGCGAATAAAATGATAAAAGAAAATAAATAAAAGTCTTTGGTAAATACAAAAGTAATTGATGCTAGACACAGCATGTTTTGAAAGTATAGTGGGTGATTAAAGTAAAATTATGCGTAAGTAGGGTCTAAAATACGAAGAGTAATCATGACTTATACTCCCCTTTCCCCTCCAATTAAGCCGTTGAGCTATTGAGGCGAGATCTATTGACTATGCCAAATTGTTTAACAGGGCTCTCTCCGTCATTTACTCCATACAATCGTAGTTCCAATTTCATTTGAATATTAAGAAACCAAAGTCCATGAAATTTTGCAGACATATTCAAGAAACTAATATCTGTGCCTGTGGTGTTTTAGATTTTTCTAACAATATGTAGTTTCAAAATGACAGGAGCTCAATGATTTGTAAGAAGACCGCGTAACTTTGAAACCGAATATTTCAACAGAAATCTGAAAACCACAGGCATAGATATTATTTTTTAGAATGTGTCTGCAAAATTTCATTGACTTTGGTTGCTTAATATTCAAATGAAATTGGAACTACGTTTGTATGGACCGAGTGACGCAGAGACCTCTCTTAACAAAAAAGATCTAATGATTCCTAAGACAGTTTCCTTGGTATTTATTCTCCAGTCTCTTATGATTTTGGATTTCTCCAAGCTGTTCCATTTTAAAACACACTGTATTTCAATGTTCATTAACAGGGCTCTCTCCGTCACTCGCTTCATACAATCGTAGTTCCAATTTTAATTGAATATTAAGCAACCAAAGTCCATGAAATTTTGCAGACATATTCTCGAAACTAATATCTGTGTCTGTGGTGCTTTAGATTTTTCTAAAAATATGTAGTTTTAAAATTACAGGGGCTCAAAGATCTTTTTTTTAAAGATTTGTATGTAAATTTTTAAGACCGTGTAACTTTGAAACCGAATATTTTAACAGAAATCTGGAAAACCACAGACATAGATATTAGTTTCTAAACTATGTCTGCAAAATTTCATGGACTTTGGTTGCTTAATATTCAAATGAAATTGGAATTACGTTTGTATGAAACGAGTGACGGAGAGAGCCCTCGAGAAGTAGGTACCAAGTCTAATAATAGTTTTGTACTTTTATCTTGTCAAAAGTAAAAATATAAATCCATGCTAGTAGCTAGAATAACATGAAATAGTTGGGCAAAGTTAAAAGTTAATCTTTACGATATTATTCAATAAATTCTAATGAATACAGATGAAAAGTTGAATCATAATAAATTAATATCTTACTCAGTTTAAACTTTAAAAACGGGTTTAACAAGTTACTGTACGCATGAATTCATTACATAAATCATAAGGGCTACTAAAAGCTACGAGTATGTACTTATTTAAAACTAGAGGATGCCCGCGACTTCGTCCGCGTGGATTTAGCCTAAGTCCATCCCCGGGATGCAAGCTATCCCTGTACTAACTTTTGTCAAAATTGGTTAAATGTAGGTATATGCCGTAACAAGCTATCAGACAGACAGATAGAAAGACAGACATACTTTCCCATTTTTTTTATTTTTTTATAATCCACTAGAAGATGCCCGCGACTTCATCCGCTTGGATTTTGGTTTTTAAAGATCCCGTGGGAACTGTTTGATTTTCCGGGATAAAATGCCTATGTCAATTACAGGGACGCAAGCTACCTCGGTACCAATTTTTCATACAAATCGGTTAAGCGGATGGGTCTTCAGGAATCCCGTGGGAACTCTTTGATTTTCCGGGATAAAAAGTAGCCTATGTCCGTCCCCGGGATATAAGCTAACCCTGTACCAAACGTCAGAATCGGTTAAACTGTTGGGCCGTAAAAAGGTAGCAGACAGACAGACAGACAGACACACTTTCGCATTTATAATATTAGTATCGACAAGATGATGCCCGCGTCTTCATTCGTGTGGATTTAGCCTAAGTCCATCCCCGGGATCCCGGGGTGACACTAATTTCGTGCCACTAACGTCGTAATGTAAACTCCGCTTTAGTTACTCAGGATCGAGCCTCCGACCCCCGAATTGGAGATGGACCTTTTAACCAATAGGCTATCATCTATACATATAATAAAATTGTAGAAAAGTGGTGTCTGTACAATGGAAATATATAAAAAAAAAGTAGCAGGGGTTGTTATTATATCGATGCCGAACCCGAAATTGTAATTGATTTTTTTTTTGTCTGTCTGTGTGTTTGTGCCCGCTAATATCAGAAACGGCTTATTCGATTTAGATACGATTTTCACTAATATATTTTAGTAAGCTTCACTTAATATTTAGTGTTTATTTCATGTCAATCGGTTCATAAATAAAAAAGTTATGTCAATTTAAAGAATCACGGCGAACATTTTTATCGTACAGAGTACGTACTACACGCCTCGCGCCTGAGCGTCCGTCGCTATATAAAGCGCGCTGAGAGCCATTCCACGCCAACGAAGTCGCGGGCACAGCTAGTACTAAATAATATACCCATAATAAAACTTAATGAACATATTTTCAATTTTCTAGGAACCAAAACTGCGGGCCAAGATAACTGAATTGTTGAAATTAACATTTATTCAAATACCTACTGCGGGGAATGCGAAGAAAAACTCTTAACATGGTTGTTTCTACGTAGAAACCCGCATTTTATGCACCACTCTATAAATAAGTAGATATTGAGGTTTACATATACAGAGTTAGCCCTTGACTGCAATCTCACCTGGTGGTAAGTGATGATGCAGTCTAAGATGGGAACGGTTAACCTGGAAGGCGTATGGCAGTTTCTATTGAACCCACACCCCTTTGGTTTCTATAGGCATCGGAACGCTAAAACGCTTGGCGGCACGGCTTTGTAGGAATGGTGGTAACTAGCCACGGCCGAAGCTTCACACCAGACCAGACCAGAGATTTAGAAATTTTGAAATCCAAACCCCAGCCGGGAATCGAAGCCGGGACCTCCCACTAATAAGACAGACAGACAGACAGACAGATAAACGGACAGACAGACACATTTTCGCATTTATAATATTAGTATGGACTAGATGATGTCCGCAGCTTCGTCCGCGTGGATTTAGATTTTTTAAAATTCCGTGGGAACTCTTGATTTTCTAGGACAAAAGTAGCTTATCCGTAATAGCCCGTCTCTCTAGAATGCAAGGTATTTCTGTATTGAATTTCGTAAAAAAATTTAAAAGGATGATCCTTTAAAAGTCCCGTGGGATCACCAGGATTTAGGAATGAAATTCCTTACAGCGTCAGGGTTGAGTTGGGTCCTCGAGGTCAACGACAAAGTGTTTACTTGGTATAGATACCTTCAATATCAATTTAAATATAACCGACAGTTTCTAAACCCCATCAGCTTTGGTGGTCAGGTTCATCATCCTGATGCTGCAAGGGACCTGATCGGGAGGACAGAATGTGAAGTTCCAGAGAAAAGAACAAGAAAGAGGGTACTTCTCTACTGCCCATGACAGATAGATAGATAGATTGCACACAAAAACACATTTAAAGGAACACAACACAGAAAGAAGAAAACAGAAAAACAATTGTGTGCAAAGGCGGCCTTATTGATTGGAGCAATCTCTACCAGGCAACCTTTAAAGACAAAGTTTAACAAGTGTAAATAAAAAATTTATAACACCCCCGACGAGAGAAGGTTACAGTAACTAGAAAAGAGCTGGTGACTTTCAAACGGCTGAACCGATTTTCTTCGATTATAGTTAAGAACACTCTCGATCAAGCCACCTTTCAAACAAAAAAAAAAAAACAAAATTAAAATCGGTTCATTAGTTTAAGAGCTACGATGCCACAGACATACACAGATACACACGTCAAACTTATAACACCCCTCTTTTTGGGTCAGGGGTTAAAAAGTACTTACTTGTAGCAGATACTTGTATAGTAGTACGTGGTAGTACTATAGTTATATCATGTAGTAAAATAAATGAATGGAACGGGCGGGCTCCCCGGCCTCCATAAAACGAGTACTGTCGTGATTATAAATCTCTGCGGATTTTAATTAATTCAATATTCATATCTTTTATGTTTGAATTATATTAATTAGAAAATTTACAGTCATTAAAGGTAGCTATTTAACTACAAAGTAATACGAAGTCGATTCTGCCTTCTCATTGCAGCTATAGTACCTACCTACTTTGGTGAACCTCCTTCCTAGAACTTCTCCTTTCAGCAAAGGTTGCCTGGTAGAGATTGCTCCAAGCAATAAGGCCGCCTTTGCACACAATTGTTTTTTTCTGTTTTCTTCTTACTGTGTTGTTATCCTTATATGTGTTTTTGTGTGCAATAAAGAGTTTCTATCTATCTACTTTGGTGAAATCTTGGAAAACGCACATAACTGAAAAGTTATTGGTGCATGCCCAGGATCGAACCCCCGACCTCCGGTTAGGAGGATATTCTAACCTCTTGGCTATCACAGCTTAAAATACAACGTACCTACTAATTAGGCCATCACCACAGCACAACTTCCAACAAACAGAGCCTTGGATCTCATTGGCAGGCGTCAAATGTTAGTAGTCAACAAACAGAGCCTTAATAGATCTCATTGGCAGGCGTCAAATGTTACTAGTTAGTACATTTGACGCAGGTAGCTCTAAAGTAGCCCCATTTTTAACCCCCGACCCAAAAAGAGGGGTGTTATAAGTTTGACGTGTGTATCTGTGTATCTGTGGGTCTGTGTATCTGTGTATCTGTCTGTGGCATCGTAGCGCCTAAACGAATGAACCGATTTTAATTTAGTTTTTTTTGTTTGAAAGGTGGCTTGATCGAGAGTGTTCTTAGCTATAATCTAAAAAAATTGGTTCAGTCGTTTAAGAGTTATCAGCTCTTTTCTAGTTTTCTTGTAGAAAAGAAGGTTAGATAACCGTTAGGTTCATAATATTATGTCAATTGACAAATGTCAAGCTGTCAAGATGGACGTTGCCTAAATACATAATTATTTATTTGAAAATGATGTTTTGGAAAACTCAGATACTTTGGATCGTCGGGGGTGTTAAAAAATTTTTAATTTACACTTGTTCTTTGATTTTACGTCACCATAGCCTAACATTTGACATGTGGATTCAGGATCAAGCAGAGAGTTCCCTCACTCTAGTTCTCTCAGCTAACAGGCTGTTGGCGCCACACCGCTGGCACTTATCAATATCAGCCTTTCTCTATATCTATCAACTATCAACATGCTATCAACTATGCAACGAGGTAGAAATTATGCGTGCACAGATTACCTATTACTCACTGAGGAAAAGTGCATATAAAAGTGAAAAGCACCTACTTATATGCGTTCATATCTACACTATCCATACTAATATTATCAATGCGAAAGTGCGTCTGTCTGTCTGCTACCTTTACGGTGCAACAATTTAACCGATTCTGAAGAAATTTAGTGTAGAGTTAGCTTATATCCCGGGGACGGACATAAGCCACTTTTAATCCCGGAAAATCAAAGAGTTCCCAACGGATTCCTAAAGACTCATCCGCTCAACCCATTAGTATGAAATTTAGTACCGAGGTAGCTTGCGTACATGTTATTGACATACACAACTTTTTATCTCGGAAATGTAAGTTAGTTGAAGTATAATTTCTTAAAATTATATCCAACACATCCAAAAAAGTTTTCCCATTTTCTTATCCAGTGATTTGGGAGAAGAACCGGCAAGTAGGTCCCGTAGGGAATATTTAGGTACTTAACCTTAACAGGGCTCTCTCCGTCACTTGCTCCATACAATCGTAGTTCCAATTTCATTTTCTAGAAACTAATATCTGTGTCTGTGGTGTTTTAGATTTTTCTAAAAATATGTAGTTTTAAAGTTACAGGGGCTCAAAGATTTGTGTGAAAATTTTTAAGACCGCGTAACTTTGAAACCGAATATTTTAACAGAAATCTGGAAAACCACAGACACAGATATTAGTTTCTAGAATATGTCTGCAAAATTTCATGGACTTTGGTTGCTTAATATTCAAATGAAATTGGAACTACGTTTGTATGGAGCGAGTGACGGAGAGAGCCCTCTTAATACATTTTAAGCAATTAAATGTCACTTGTTTTAACAGTGAAGGAAAATGTCGTAAAAAAACCGGCCAAGTGCGAGTCAGACTCGCGCACTGAGGGTTCCGTACTCGGGTATTTTTTCCAACATTTTGCACG
This sequence comes from Maniola jurtina, assembly GCF_905333055.1. Taxonomy (NCBI): domain Eukaryota; kingdom Metazoa; phylum Arthropoda; class Insecta; order Lepidoptera; family Nymphalidae; genus Maniola; species Maniola jurtina. The sequence continues at coordinate 3,217,905 of NC_060055.1, read as the reverse complement.
ATAAATCAAAAACTATTATGCATAAAAATAAATAAAAATCTGTTTTAGGATGCAAAGGTAAAGGCCCTTTTATATGATACTGTTATTATCTATCTCCATTCCAAACAGCCAAATTCTTTTAGGAGTTTTTGCGTGAAGGAGTATCAAACATACACACGCACATACACACAAACTTTCGCCTTTATTATATTAGTGTGATGTATGATGTGATATTGGATAGGTAGGTAGTTGGGTACAGATACCAAATTTTCCACCTCGCCTGTACCCTGTCAATATTGCCAAACGGAGCCTTTACTTTTGGCTCAGTTTTTGTCAATGTCGATTAAAAGTCAAAGCCGGCAAGTGCCTCTACCACTTTCTCTTCGAAAGGTACCTCGACGTGTTTTGCCGCGCTTTTTGCACAATTTCGCGAAGCTTATTATAAGGTGCATGAGACGGGCAGGCCGAACTATTCTCACAAATTAGTCGATACTAGAATTAATGTCTTAAACTGGACCCTTTCAAGTAAAGATTTTTATAAAAACCTGTGAGGATGATACTGCCATTGTCGCAATTAAAATACCATAAGCCTACTTTGTCGTATTAATGTACAAATTGCGGAAAACCAAATTAAATTTGAATTTCGCGGGCAGGCCCGTCGCTTCCACCTTAAAAGTAAAACTTGTAAATGTAGTTTAAAAGCAGGCGTTATTTTGCGGAAGTCCATGATATACAAGGAACCAAAAGCTTATAATTTGCTATAATCCGCTAAACTAATCAAACCTGTATGGTGCAACATGCAGCATGCGACATGTTTAAGTTAAATTGATTTTACAATTAGGCATTGTAAGGTCTACATCTCCTGAGGATGCTCCGGTGTCGGGGCGAAACGTGCGTCGAGTGGTGTTGGGATTTGTGTGGTACTGCGTGGTGGTGGTGCGTATGGCTTGCTTGGTTGCTGGCTTTTCCTGCATGTTTATCAGTGGGGGGGGGGGGGGGGGGGGGGTTGTGTTGCATGCTGCATGCAACATTTGACGCCTGCCAGTGACGTCGAAGTCCCAACGTTTTGTTAAAAGTTCCTTAAAGGAACCAAAAGCTTAATCCATACTATCCATATTAATATTTACTAATTACTAATATTATAAAGCAAAAGTGTGTACCTGTCGGTCTGCCTGTCTGTCTGCTACGTTTTCACGATCCAACCGCTGAACCGATTTTAATGAAATTTGGTACAGACTTGGGATACATCCCGGGGAAGGACATAGGCTATACTTTTATCCCGGAAAATCAAAGAGGGATTTAAAAAACCGAAATCCACGCGGGCCAAGTCGCGGGCATCAGCTAGTAAAGAAATAAACAAAATAGATGTTTTTACAATAGTATAGTAAAAAATGTAGATATACTATGACCGCGCCTTTAGAACACTGTAATAGTGTTGTACCGTAGAGTAATTTATATTATTACGGGAACCGGGCGCCTATCACACCGTGACGTAACCATTAATCATAATCATGTACTTAAACTTGAACGAGAAACGTGTACCAGTCTTAATATTCGGGTATGTACATTTAAACAAAGCCACAGCTCACGACAGTTAGGGAACTTGTAATAAAACATCGAAGCTTCGACGTCATTAGCAAGCGTCAAATGCTACCTACATTTGACGCTATGATACAACTATTTTTCCTTGATTTCACGTTACTCATAGCCTAATGTTTGACGTATCGTCGGTTAAGAATCAAACCGAGAGTTCTTTCACTGTAGTTCACTCTGACAATACTCTTAAAAGACATTCATTCACACTTAAGTGTACCTACTCTATCTTTTTTAAATACCTGTCAGACCAGCTCCGAGTTTGGCCTTTTCGTTTCCTTCGTGTCTCAGAGAACGCGTAAGTCATCGATCCTAAATCTTAAAGTCGAAATCTCGTTCTCTTAATCGAGTTGTACGTGGAAAAATCTGGGAACCGACGACAACTCCTCACATTATGGTATTAATGGAAAGGAATCGCGAACCTCATCAACAACCCATCGCCGGTTCACTAATAGGGACGGGTCTTCTCTTAGGGTGCCTTTCCACCAGAGATGTGCTATGCAGCTATGCTGCGAAGATATCAAATCTACGCTACGAAAATATGTGACCCTTTCCATCAATACTAAGCTATGTAGCTGTGCGAGGAAGATGCGCTATGAAGATGCGCCGCCGCAAAGTAGCTGCGCGAGAAAGATGCGCATACTGTAGTTATTCTGCTCTGCACCACTGTCGACGGCCCATAGCAGACATCCATAGCACGCATCCATAGCACGCATCCTTCCATATAAAAACATATCTAAGTTGAATCCGTTTCCACCAGTGCTAAGCTATATGCACCAATGAATATGATTGGTGGATATCAAACGCTTACATAGCAACGTTGCATAGCACATCTCTGGTGGAAAAGCAGCCTTAGAATGAGAAGGAGGTCATCTGATGGACTATTGAGTCACCATGCTGGCCAAATATGGATTGGCAGACTTCACACACCTATGAGAACTTTCGGACATGCAGGTTTCCTACCGATGTTTTCCTTCATTCATTTTTTATTTTATATTACTGTTCCCATTATCTAATAGGCAATCTTTCTTTCTGTATTGTCGTAATCCTCATTACTGAGGGTCATAACCCCTTTCCGTGAATCCTATAATGATAGGAAATCTCTTGGGTTCCCAGATCCTACCGCATACAACTCGACTAAGAGTACGAGATTTCAACTCTTAGGTTAATTTACAGTTATTAGGTTAATTAACAGTTAATAGGCAATAGAGATTATTTAATTCAATTACTCAATTAATTTAATGATTCACGTTAGTTTCGGTGTAACACATGACTGTATGGGTGTAAATATGACTACATGTTCGCGATGCGAAAATTAACGGTGTAAACGCCCCCTGTCGGATACTACGTGGATTTATGACTCGAAAAAAATGATGTTATCCAAACAAGATTAACGCAATCTCTTTCAGCTTAGGGACTGCATAATCTGTGTTAAACATTATAGAAAAAAGGTTTTTAAAAATTGGTAGGGTTCCGTACCTCAAAAAGAAAAAAGGAACCCTTATAGGATCACTTTGTTGTCTCTCTGTCTGTCTGTCTGTCTGTATGTCTGTCCGTCGTGTCTGTCAAGAAACCTATAGGGTACTTCCCGTTGACCTAGAATCATAAAATTTGGCAGGTAAGTAGCTCTTATAGTACAAGTACAGGAATAAATCTGAAAACCGCGAATTTGTGGTGGAACATTTGAAAAAAATTAAAATGTGTTTCAGTTTTCAAAAAACTATACCTAGTGGGGTATCTATGAAAGGGCTTTACCTGTACATCCTAAAACAGATTTTTATTTATTTTTATGCATGATAGTTTTTGATTTATCGTGCAAAATGTTGGAAAAAATACCCGTGTACGGAACCCTCAGTGCGCCAGTCTGACTCGCACTTGGCCGGGTTTTTTAGAGGCAACCCTTTTTCTTTTTCTCAATTTTAGTCTTGCGGAACTGGAAGGCTTCGGCCATGGCTAGCTACCGATAAAGCCATGCCACGGATGTTTTTATAATGTTTTAACAATATAGAAATATCAACTTCTTATTCAATGTTTTGCATAAAAGGTGTCTTAGCATAAAATTGTGATTTTAGTCTATGTTGATAGGTTCCTTTAGATATGTAGGGGTAAAGGTACTTTACTAGAAGATTTAACTTCTTATTACTTCATTTAAAGTAAATACATTGCAGTAAAGTAAAATTCTATACTTTTTACTTAATTTCTGTAAAAACCCACGATTAATCAGTCTCACAGAGTCTCACAGATAATAAAAAAGGAATACCTAACTAAACAAAGTAAAACGAATGACGCATCGAAAAAAGGACTAACTGATTTTAATTAATAAGCTGTTTTTCCTCTACTTAAAGGATTTGTATCAAATGGGGGTACCAGGCTATCATGAAAGAAAAGAAATAACCTCAAATACTTGGAAATCAAGAAAACAACGCCGCTTCCAATTATTGCACAATAAGACACCGTGTCGAACACAGAGCGACTGCCACACAGGTTGGCAAAGAAATTACCAACACGGTGTTACTAATGGAAAACGCGGGCTAAGTAAACGTTGATTGCCTTGAGGCTGCACTGAATGCTCTGTCCCTTTCTAACGTTAACTTTATCAAATAAAGCCATCTTTCTCCAACAACTGTTACGAAACGTTTTTAAAGAATGTCGGAACGTGTAGATTGACGGCCGATGTTTTCTAATAATGCGATTTTTATACTTCTTGTAGTGCGAATAAATCGAATATTATACATATTAATTTTATAACAAAAAATATCTTAAGAGGGGTCTCTCCGTCACTCGCTCCATACAAACGTAGTTCGTCTCTCATTGGAATAAGTACTAACCAATCATACTCAATGGAATTTTGTAGAAACGTTCCGGGAACTAATATCTATGCCTGTGGTTTTCCAGATTTCCGTTAAAATATTCGGTTTCAAAGTTACGCGGTCTTAAATATTCACATACAAATCTTTGAGCCCCTGTAATTTTAAAACTACATATTTTTAGAAAAATCTAAAACGCCACAGGCACATGTATTAGTTTCTAGAATATATCTGCAAAATTTCATGGACTTTCAATGGATTTCAACATGGATATTCAAATGAAATTGGGGCTACGACTGTATGGAGTAAGTGACGGAGAGAGTCCTGTTAACCAAGTTGTAACATACGTACATACGCAATGAGCGCACGTTCATATTATTGCGAAATGTCAACGAATTTTAAACATGAATAACAAACACTATTCAATTTTTTAATTTAATTGTGTTTATTGTTATAACTTATTGCAACACAATAAAATTATGGTTATTGGTGCAATTTTATGATGCCTTGGTAGGTATGTATACTTCTATGGTCTACTTAGGACACTAGCTGATGTCCGCGACTTCGTCCGCGTGGACAGGTTTTTCGAAATCCCGTAGGAACTCTTTGATTTTCCGGGATAAAAAGTAGCCTATGTGCTAATCCAGGATATTATCTATCTCCATTCCAAACAGAAAAATCTGTCGAGTAGTTTTTGCGTGATTGAGTAACAAACATACACACACACATACACACAATCTTTAGCCTTTATAATATTAGTGTGATTAATTCAAATAATTAGTTATTAAGTAGGTACTTACAAATAATATAATAATAACAATTAGTATGCAAGTCCGTCATTTTTTACCTGAATACCCTGACTACTACAAAGCCAATGTGTGTATGTATGTATGTATGTAACTATGTATGTACCTTACTTTACACTTACCACCACGTGAAATTGCAGTCAAGGCCTAACTTAACTGAATTGAAAAAAAATAACATACTTAGGCTACTTTTCATCCCTTAAAATAAAATCCCACGGGATTATAAAAATTTCAATCCACGCGAGCAATTATCTAGTGTACGATAAGTATAGTATACTTAATACTTTAAGTATAAGTTAATAAATCTTATTACATTCTTTATGTTTCCGGTATAACTGAGTCAGTGTTAATAGCTATTTAATAGTGAAGTAATAAAGTCATTGATTACGCAACGTACTAACCTATGTGTTTATATTGTTAGGTATGGCCGTGAAATGCAACGGTCTTGGGTACAATCCCGTAGCATTTTATTGACCTTTGCATGTTATATTATATGTCTATAATATTATGACACAGATACGAAAATGAAAAACTATTGGCAATTTATTTTTTACCCCGCATGGTTTAGTTATTTTGAAATCGCGTGAGAATTCTTTACTTTTCCGGGATAAAAGGACGATTTGCGAATATGCCATCAAAATAGCAGACAAACAGACAGACATTTTCTTATTACAATATTACTGACATATTTATTTACAATTAATTTTTTCCAATTTTTTCACTATAGCTATGTTATGTTTTAGGTAATAGTGGAATCAATGAAGCCCTAAAACACCCAATCTTCAGAAGTCCTCAGGAACAGCTCCGATTTTGATGTTTTTAGGGTTCCGTACATCAAAAGGAAAAACGGAACCCTTATAGGATCACTTTGTTGTCTGTCTGTCCGTCCGTCCGTCCGTTGTGTCTGTCAAGAAACTTATAGGGTACTTCCCGTTGACCTAGAATCATGAAATTTGGCAGGTAGGTAGGTGTTATAGCACAAGTACAGGAATAAATCTCAAAACCGCAAATTTGTGGTTACATCATTTAAAAAAAATTAAAATGTACCACATTTACCACCAACAAACCACAAATTCGCGCTTTTCAGATTTATTCCTGTATTTGTACTATAAGACCTACCTATGACAGACACGACGGACAGACAGACAACAAAGTGATCCTATAAGGGTCCCGTTTTTCCTTTTGAGGTACGGAACCCTAAAAATTACAGAAGATGCGTAAACCCCACGCCAATATCTATCTATGTAGTCTGTTTTGCTATGTGTGTTTCTCACACAGACACGCATACAGTCTTCACTTTTTCAATTACAATTGTATGAGCTTTGCCTTGTTTTATAATCTATTCGTAAAGACTATGATTGATGCGAAATTATTACTCCAGCATGTTATTTTTTACTATTTACATAAAATTATAATGGTCATGGCGAAAATTATATAGGATTTAGATTTTCATGGCAAATCTATGTAAACATAACAAACTATGGGAAAACCCGGAGGAAGTGACGTCATGAACAATACTGCGCATGGCATATACATATACAATAATATATATTCATATTATGTTGAATAAGAAACTCCAAAGCCGCTTTAATTGCAGGAAACGCACACATTGACAGCTCAGCTTTGACGCACACACAGACGCAACATGATAAGTCACTGTTAACGCTGGTACTTTGGTAGGGTTAGCAAATAATATTTCGTTAATCATCATAACAACTAAACAGGCTTTTTTGACGTGACATCGTCTTATAATTCGATAGAGCCGGCTGCACGCACGAAAAAACATGACTCATGCGGCGTTACCTCGCTCTGAGGCGTTCCATGTAAGGCTTGAAGTGCAAGCGAGAGCGCGGAACGAGCGACAAAGAAGCAAAATCGGCCCTTGTTGTCACGTTCAACTATCGTCAGTAAACCGACTTTACAGATAACCAATTTTTTATTCAGATACAAGTTAGCCCTTGACTGCCTTCTGTAATCTGAATCCATCTGTAAGACCTATAAGAATCTGATTTGTGCTATAAGACCTACCTGCCTACCAAATTTCATGGTTCTAGGTCAACGGGAAGTACCGTATAAGTTTTCTTGACAGACACGACGAACGGACGGACAGACAGACAGACAAATAGTGATCCTATAAGGGTTCCGTTTTCCCTTTTGAAGAAACCCTAAAAACTCTCGTAACCTCTTTATTCGTTAGGTAAAATTTATCTGACAGTTGTAAAACAGTAAGTGTACCGGTAGAGATCAGTTAATGACCAATTATCACCCTAGATCTATTAAACTTAATTGAATGAAACTTAGTTTTTCTAACACAATTAACCAAACAGTTAAGTGCATATTTCCTAACAAACTTGCATACAATCACATTTGCATATTACATAGTTCATTAGTTCAAGGTGTCGAATAAAAAGTATCTATAACACCAAACAAGCAACACATTCTTGTAAATAAATTGAAATTCTATGAAATATTCTACTCTATTCAAATAACTCACTTCTTCAATGATAGATTAACAGGGCTCTCTCCGTCACTCGCTTCATACAATCGTAGTTCCAATTTCATTTGAATAGTCCGTACCCAAAGTCCGTGAAATATTGCAACCAAACTCCGTGAAATATTGCAGACATATTCTAGAAACTAATATCTGTGTCTGTGGTGATTTAGATTTTTCTAAAAATACGTAATTTTAAAATTACAGGGGCTCAAAGATTTGTATGTAAATTTTTATGACCGCGTAACTTTGTAACCGAATATTTAAACAGAAATCTGGAAAACCACAAACATAGATATTAATTTCTAGAATATGTCTGCAAAATGTCATGGACTTTGGTTGCTTAATATTCAAATGAAATTGGAACTACGTTTGTATGAAGCGAGTGACGGAGAGACCCCTCTAAAGTGTAATAAATAAACAGGGTAGAAAAAATAACAACACAGCAACAACGAACCATAATAATTAAATTGCAACATTGTCTTTAATGCTTAGGAGTCCTTTTAAGTAGTCCGTTTTAACAGTATAAAGTATAAACGCATCGTTTTTTTCATCGTCATGATCAACCCATTTCCGCCCCACTACTGAGTACGGGTCTCCTCTCAGAATGAGAAGGGTTTAGGCCATAGTCTGCCACGCTGGCCCAATGCGGATTGGTAGACTTCACACACCTTTGAGAACATGGAGAACTCTCAGGCATGCAGGTTTCCTCACGATGTTTTCCTTCACCGTCAAAGCAAGTGATATTTAATTGCTTAAACGCACATAACTGAAAAGTTAGTGGTGCGTGCCCGGTATCGAACCCCCGACCTCCGATTCGGAGGTCGGGGGTTGTCTTTCTGTCTGTCCGTCCGTCGTGTCTGTCAAGAAAACCTATAGAGTACTTCCCGTTGACCTAGAATCATTAAATTTGGTAGGTAGGTCTTATAGCACAAGTAAAGGAATAAATCCGAAAAGCGTGAATTTGTAATTACATCATTAAGAAAAAAATTAAAATGTGCTTAAATTTTCAAAAAGAGAGGTGTTATAAGTTTGACGTGTGTATCTGTGTATCTGTCTGTGGCGAGCTTCACATTTGAATTTCTAATTTTGTTTTATTATGCTCGCTCGACTTCATACCTAGGTACATTACACGTGTAACTAAACAAAAATTATTTATTACTTTTTAGTGCTTGTGGTTTTTGAAGTCGGTTTTATTTTTCTTTTGAAAATTTTTCTAGTTATGTAACCTTCACTTGCAGGGGGTGTTATAAATTTTTCATTTACACTTACCACCATTTTACCACCGAACCGCAAGACGTCGGGCGAGTTTCCATCCTTATGTCGTCGACATTCCATCTACACGCACGAAACGTTTTGCGTCTTCATTCCTCATACGCATGGCTAAGGTTTGGAATAACTCTTCCGCGATCTGTGTTTCCTACCAATTACAATCCGGGTATCTTTAAAACAAGAGTGAATAGGCACCTTCTAGGTAAACGCGTCCCATCTTAGACCGCATCATCACTTTCCATCAGGTGTGATTGTGGTCAAGCGCTTACCTATCTATACTAATATTATAAAGAGGAAACCTTTGTTTTTTGTATTTTTGTATGTTTGTATTGACTAGGCTCAAAAACTACTGGACCGATTTCAAAATTTCTTTTACCATTACTTAGAGGGATTCTTCCGAATCCGTATAGGCTATATTTTATCCCGGAACACCCGTGCGAAGCCGGGGCGGGTCGCTAGTAGTGAATAAAATAAAAAAACTTGTCATATAAGTTTTTTTTTTGTCAACCGTACAAAGTTTTCCTGCTATAATGAAATGCATCTAGAGCCAAGTTAAAATGTACAAGATATACGCGTCAAGTATGATAAAATATTATAATATTAACATTTATAAATACACAACTTATACCTCACTTAAAATGCATATCGATTAAGTTATAATGTTAAACATCCAATGTGTTTTTATCATTTCATCCTTATTAGTAGATTCATTACTACTGGATTACATTAGAGATTAATTACTACTTGAGAAGGTACATACCTACAATTATTAGATCTGTCTTTTTTATCCGACTACGGCAAAACCAAGAGTTATGATTATGAAGGGTTATGATTTTAGCAGTCTATGTATGTATGATATGTTTAATGTTTATATGTATATGTATGTTCCATAGTAGCACCTAAACTATGTTTGCGATTATGTATGTGATTTTGAATGAACTATGAAAACTAATGAACCGGTTTTTAATTTAGTTTTTTTGTTTGAAAGGTGGCTTGATCGAGAGTGTTCTTAGCTATAATTTAAGAAAATCGGTTCAGCCGTTTGAAAGTTTTCTAGCTCTTTTCTATTTACTATAACCTTCACTTGTCGGGGGTGTTATAAATTTTTAATTTACACTTGTATATGAACAAAATCAATATGAGATGTCAAAATATGAAAGCAGAAAAATTTAAGTTTATCAATAACAAGTGTAAATTAAAAATTTATAACACCCCCGACAAGTGAAGGTTACAGTAACTAGAAAAGAGCTGATAACTTTCAAACGGCTGAACCGATTTTCTTGGATTATAGCTAAAAAATGATATGTATGAAATATGTAGGTAGTCATGGAACTTATAATGTGTGTCAACTGTCACTGGGTATGTCTAATTTATTAATAAACCAGTCAGTATCGGAATCTCGTTGTTTTCATACATAACACTGGCGACGAGGATGGGATAATTAGTATTTTGAAGTAAATTCTTTAAAATATAATAATGCCACTCGGTAAAGTGGAAAGTTTTCACGCGGGGACGGAAGATTGGGACGCGTACGTGCGTCGAGTTAAACAATTTATTGTATTGAATAATATCGAAGCTAAACTCCACGTTGCCACGTTAGTCACCTTAGTCGGCGCAGAGTGTTACGCGTTAATGTGTGATTTGTGTTCACCTGTGCAACCGGAAGAGAAAACTTTCGACGAGTTGGTGAAGTTGGTGAAAGACAACCTGGAACCCGAGAGATCCGAGATAGCTGAGAGACATCTATTTCGGCAAAGAAAGCAACAACAAGGCGAAGGGGTCAAAGGGTACCTACAAAGCTTGAAACATCTCGCTAAGACGTGCAATTTCGGAGCACAACTCGAAGTGAATCTTCGAGATCAGTTCGTCTCGGGACTTTTTAGCGAGGAGATGCGTTCGCGGCTTTTTGCCGAAAAGAATATTGACTATCGGCGCGCGGTGGAGATGGCGTTGGCTCTCGAAACCCTTATAACACCCCTCTTTTTGGGTCGGGGGTTAAAAATACACTATAATTTACAGTATCATCATGATCAACCCGGCCCACTACTGAACACGGGTTTCATTTTGAAATGAGAAGGGTTTAGTTTAACTTTAGTTAGATCATAGTTAGCCACGCTCTGGCCCAGTGCGGATTGGCAGACTTCACACACCTTTGAGAACATGGAGAACTCTCAGGCATACAGGTTTCCTCACGATGTTTCCCTTCACCGTTAAAGTGAGTGATATTTTTTTTAATTCATATACAAGTTAGCCCTTGATTGCAATCTCACCTGGTGGCAAGTGATGGTGCAGTCTAAAATGGAAGCGGGATGGAAGTGGATATTTGATTGCTTAGAACGGACAGCTCAGAAAAGTGCCCAGTGCGTGCCCGGGATCGAACCCCCGACCTTCGAAATAGGAACCCGACGTGTTAACCACTAGGCTATTAGTAAGAGTATGTAAAAGCTTATGTTTTAGATAATAATAATGGACTCATAACTTAGATTCCTCAAAAGATACTTTCAAAACTAACTGTAAAAATGTTGTGTTTTGACGCGCGTTCACCGGTGCGGAAAACGTTTTTTTTTTGCTCTAACACTGAGTTGTCAATGATTACTAGAAGAGCTTTCTATTACTCGACTACAGCGAAGCTCAAAAGAGTTGGTATGTATGTCCGTTACTATGTCCTCTCGTAGCTACTCAACTGTTCAACCGATTTTAATAAATGATGCGTCATTAGATTCGTCTTGATAGCGCAAATGTCGACGATTACGCACTGCATCCGATCCAAATCCGTGAAAATACGTTCCGAAGTAGTCATAGAACTATTTGTATGGCAGCTTACGCACTAGCTCCGACTTCCGTCATCCGAGTTCTTTCCGTCATCCGTGAGAATGTCTCGGATGTGACTCGGATTTAAATCGGACGTATGACGTAGATATATGCTAAAGATGTCCACTGAATAGCTTGGATTTAGATCAAAGATCGGATTAGTGTGTGAGCAACATCCGAGTTCGGTCCGAATTTTTTAAACCCCGACCCAAAAAGAGGGGTGTTATAAGTTTGACGTGTGTATCTGTCTGTGGCATCGTGCTCCAGAACTAATGAACCGATTTTAATTTAGTTTTTTTTGTTTGAAAGGTGACTTGATCGAGAGTGTTCTTAGCTATAATCCAAGAAAATCGGTTCAGCCGTTTTAAAGTTATCAGCTCTTTTCTAGTTATTGTAACCTTCACTAGTCGGGGGTGTTATAAATTTTTAATTTTCTCTTGTTATATCCGAATTTTTACGGATTCGGATCAGATGAGTGCTTAACCGCTATAAACCTATTCATGTGTCCCTATATACATGCTCTGTTGATATCTGCTCCTCCATGGTCAAACTCAATGGTCTAACATATAAACATACACGTATACATACGTTTCCTGCTGTCTCAATGATATGGGAATCGATGTGTGATTAGCATTATTTTAGTATTTTTACGCATATTTATGCTTGCGTGAGGTCATTTTTGATATCTGCAATTTTTTTGGCTCAAACCGATAAATATGATAAATTAGCCGATGCCCGCGACTTCGCCCGCGTGGAATTAGGCTTTTCAAAATTTCGTGAGAACTCTTTGTTTTTCCAGGATGTTTGTAGCCTATGTGCTAATCCAGGATATTATCTATCGCCATTCCAAATTTCAGCCAAATCCGTCCAGTAGTTTTTGCGTGAAAGAGTAACAAACATACATACACACACACACACACACACATATTCACACAAACTTTCGCATTTAAAAGTTCAAAAAAAAAAAGCCATAGTTCCAAAAGTTAAGCGGAATTAACACTACAAAATTGGTATCACCGTATTAATTTCAGTAAGTATAGCACGTGTATACGTCTATTTTCATAATGCATGCATTACGAAATTGGACGTTTTCACACGCAATTGTTAATGAAATTAATGTCGCGAAACTAATTTCGTGCCACTAATTTCGTAATGTAAATTCCGCTTAACTTTTGGAACTATGAATTTATCATATAATTATATTTTGATATAGTTTCTGTTAATGTATTTATTGTATTCAATTTGTATTTAATATTTGTGTTCGATCAACGAATAAAGACATTTATTCAATTACTAGCTGTGCCCGCAACTTCGTTCGCGTGGAATAGTGACTTTTCGGGCAGCGTGATTCTTTAAATTGACATAACTTTTTTATTTATGAACCGATTGACATGAAATAAACACTAAATGCTAAGTGAAGCTTACTACAATATATTAGTGTAAACCGTATCTAAATCGAATAAGCCGTTTCTGATATCAGCGTGCACAAACACACAGACAAACAGACACACAGACAAAAAAAAATTTAATTACAATTTCGGGTTCGGCAACGATATAATAACAACCCCTGCTACTTTTTTTTTAATATATTTCCATTGTACAGACACCACTTTTCTACAATTTTATTATATGTATAGATAGTTTCTTTTAATGTATTGTATTCAATTTGTATTTAATATTTGTGTTCGATCAACGAATAAAGACATTTATTCATTTGTCCAGTGGTTAGCATGCTTGACTGTGGATGACGAGGTCCTTGATTTGATTTCTGGCTCAGCCTAAAAAGTTATATATTGGGTAGCCCGGAGTTAGAAAGTTGGCTGTGTGTCACCTCCGTTCTTCGGAGAGCACATAAATCTGTCGGTCCTGCACCTGATCTCTCTCCGGTTGTGTCGGATTTCCGTCCTATCGGGTTGTGAGAGTGAGGGAATAGAGAGGCACCTGTGTGCACACACTTGTGGACGTTATTAAAATAACTAATGCATTGATGTAACTTGGAATACTATCAATAATTATAATAACAATCAATACAATTAATTAATATATATTATTATAAGTTATTTATTTAATTAATTATTTATTAATGAATAAAAATAGCAAGCGCGTATAAGTTATTGTTAATAATATAATCATTACTATTTATTATGACAGAATTAAAAATTCATGTCAAGAATATATTTACAAAAGAAAATATAAAATGAACGATAAGAGAAGACACCCTGACAGCCCCCCGTCGATTTCCTACGTATGATATTATTGTTCTTATCTCTATCTGCCCTGGTTCGTGCATTCTCGGTTACTACCGATACTAAATGTACCGAACATTTGTGATAACCAATTTAAATTGCTGTGATTGGCTGAATTTACAATGTTCTTGCTGCGACAGTGAATTTGGGCCACTAGCGTAACAATGTTAGCCGGTTAGAAATGATTGCAATTAGTCAACCTGTTTGACGTCCGTGTTCTGTTTTCGATTACATAAAAGCAAAAACTATTGTTGCAATCATCAATTTTAGCAAATAGTGAGAGAGAGTCGGCCAATCAGAGGTCACAACTATCGTCACATTGTCTGTCAAACTTTGGCAGTAGGGCCTACCGAGTAGTGAAAACAATTTTTCATTAGGGTAGGATTCAAGTAGGGTTGCCACCCGCCTCGTTTTGATTTACGGGCTATTTATTTATTCAGAATATTTATTTATTTAAATCGCTTTTAAAAACTCTTCATTTTGTAAAACAAATGTTACACATTTCATGCATACAATGCATGTTAACTTAAAATTACATTTAACTTGTAATTCCACCTTCACAGTATCAATACCATGGCCGTAGCCAGGAATTGATTTCGGAAGAGGTTTTATCAGGGCCGGAACTGAATCTTGTCATGAGGAAAAAAACGTTTGCTCGACTTTATGGGCTAATTACCTGGTTATTGTATTTTCACATTTCAATTTGACAGTGAGATAAAATACAACACTAAAAAAGCGCGAGCGCAGTGAGCGTAAATGTTTTTGGTTCAATACAGAAAAAAATTAAGTGAAAGGGAAACGAGTTTAGCCATAGCAAGATTTTATTTTTTAAAGCATCCCATCCATACTAATATTATGAATCCGACAGTATGTCTATTTACCTATCTATTTGTTACCTCTTTACGGCCCATCTTCTTTACCAAAATTTTGGTACTTACTATTCAGAGATCACTTGCATCCCAGAAAATGGATATAAGCTTTTTATCCCGGAAAATCCCCCACGGAATTTTTAAAAACCTAAATTCATGCAGACGAAATTGCGGGGCTTACACCAAGTAATACAAATTCAAAGCGCGAGTGAAGTGAGCGTGAAATGTTTGATATATTTCGAAAAAAAAATTGGTAAGCAAATGCAAGAAATAGTGTAAGTATTATTTTAGGTTTAGGTTTTTGACGGCCTCCCAGGCGCAGTCACCATTTCTAAATTTCTGGTCTGGTGGGAGGCTTCGGTCATGGCTAGTTATATGGTTCGTATAGCCCTACCGGCCAAGAAATTAGACTGCATCATCACTTACCACTAGGAGAGATTAAAGACTATTATGCATGTATCAGACTCACGCACTGAGGGTTCCGTATTCGGGTATTTTTTTCGACATTTTACACGAGAAATCAAATACTGTTATGCATTAAAAAAAATATGCATAAAAATAAATAAAAATCTGTATTAGAATGTACAGGTAAAGCCCTTTCATATGATAACCCACTTGATTTATGTAGTTATCTTACTTTGAAAATTGAAAATACTAATATTTGTTCAAGAACACATGACAGACGAAGAGACGGACAGACGGACAGATGGATAGACGGACAGACGGAAAGACAGACAGACGGACAGACAAACAGATAGACAGACAACGAAGTGATCCTATAAGAGTTCCTTTTTGCTTTTGAGTTACGGAACCCTAAAAATATTTAGTTTTATTTGCCCCGTATTTTATTTTCATTATTACGGGTTTCTTCCTGAAATACGAGGTAACCAGTAAAACACGGGGCCTCTGGCAACCCTACTCGGAAATAGCTGTCATGTTCAAGTTAATGTCAAATATTTTGTTTTCAATTACAGAAAGCTGCATCAATCATTATTACAATATTTTCTTTGTTGTGATTGGCTGAATTTTTGAGTTTCAGCCAATAAACAGACTGTTTGCCAATTAAACGTCATAACAATATAAATGCCAGAAAGTTTAACCAAATAAAACAAACTTAATGAGAACCTAGTGAGAATGCAAACGGCACACAATTTATAATACATATTATGTTAGTCGTATATAATAGATATTATAGTAATCGTTCACTTTGGTAATAGTCAGATTGTCATCAGTAAAATTGATATTGGTTGATGTATCGTAAATTATTGTTTCGGTGACAAATATTTTTATAATCTATTTATCTTTGAACAGATAGAAATGGAATGGAATACAATGATAAATTTTTATTCCTGTAAACTTTTAGGTAAACTTCAGTGTTTTTGAATGGTCAGAAAAATTTACCACTGGTTCGGAATGCCGTTCCTACGTTTTCTAGGGTTTCGTACCTCAAAACGAAAAACGGAACTCTTATAGGATCACTTTGTTGTCTATCTGTCTGTCTGTCGTGTGTGTCAAGAAAACCTCTAGGGTACTTCCCGTGGACTCAAAACCATGAAATTTGGCAGGTAACCTAACTGCGTAATTTTGGGTAGTTTTTTTAATCGATAAAGAAAGTTTGCGACATTGTTCAATATTAAATTTGGATTCCAACTCCTCAATCCTGATGTTGCAGGGGACCTGACTACTAAAGCTAATGGGATTTAAAAAGTGCCGATTATTAATTGATATTGAAGGTATCTATACCAAGTAAACACTTTGTCGTTGACCTCAACCCTGATGCTGTAAGAAATTGCATTCCTAAATCCTGGTGATCCCTCGGGATTTGAAAAGGATCATCCGTTTAAATATTCTTACGTGATACAGAAACAAATTGCATCCCGAGGACGGGCTATTACGGAGAGGCAACTTTTGTTCTGGGAAATGAAAGGATCGGGATTTTAAAAACCTAAATCCACGCGAGCGAAGCTAGTTGTAAATATATTTAGAAGCTACTATAAGATAATAGATAAGGTACTTATTTCCTTATATTTTTATTGTATGGCAGCGCGCGGTTTTAAATTATAAATTGCACGTCCTGTCCTTTTCTGTAATACATTTTTTTCTCAATATCTACCGCTTTATCTCATAGCAAGAGTCCGTAAGACATAGTACAGTGAAAATAGGCAAAATATACAATTTTTGCAGTTTCCACGTCAGTACCTGTCGAATTTTTCTAACAGTGTAAGCAGCAGAGCTGAGTTTACCATCAAGTGTTGATATGTGGGTGTTCCATAGAAGCTTTGCATCTAACATTATACCGAGAAACACGGGGTTCTCCTTTATTTTCAACATATGATTATTTATCAATGAATTTATGTCATTTAAGGTCCTGGTATTGGGCAGTGTGAATTCAACACACTTAGATTTCTTTGCATTTGGAAGTAAATTGTTAGCAATAAATCAGTGGGTGACCTGTGATTTGGCATTACATATACATTGTCAAAAATTATAATATTAAAGCTGTGCGTATTGCGTGAGGAATAGGTTGCAAGAGAGTTGCAACTTGCAGGGTTTGATGCATGCGCTATTGCCAGCAAACATGAGACATATTTTTATCTACAGGCAACGTCTGAGTAGGTAACGCATACGTCTAACGCAAGTTGAAATGTACCAGTGTATTTAGTTAGACCTATCGACAAGTTTGGAGTCGGGTGCAGTCTAAATGTGGCCCGTGTGTTTAGACTGTCAGTTTCTGTCAGTTTCACGTGTCGTCCCCCGCACTTCACCACCCCGCTTGCACAAATCGAGACAGCACGAAATTTTCAAGATTTCTGGGTGTAATTTCTGGTTTTCGTAGTTCCCACATAATTATAACAATACAAAATATATAACGATAATTTTTTTACTACATAATATTCATTAAATTTTCTAGGTCTGTGGTTTTTCCAAATTTCATTAAATTGCTTCGTTGTCTAGAAAAACGAGCACAAAGTTGGGCCTTTTTTTAAAGAAAAATACAAATCTTTGAGCCCCTGTAATTTTAAAACTACATATTTTTAGAAAAATCTAAAACACCACAGACACAGATATTAGTTTCTAGACTATGTCTGCAAAATTTCATGGACTTTGGTTGCTTAGTATTCAAATGAAATGGGAACTACGATTGTATGGAGTAAGTGACGGAGAGAGCCCTGTTAAACCCTTACTTATAACAATTTATTCAAATGTATGACAGGAAATGCGTTTAACAGGGCTCTCTCCGTCACTTACTCCATACAATCGTAGTTCCAATTTCATTTGAATATCAAGCAACCAAAGTCCATGAAATTTTGCAGACATATTCTAGAAACTAATATCTGTGCCTGTGGTGTTTTAGATTTTTCAAAAAATTTGTAGTTTTAAAATTACAGGGGCTCAAAGATTTTTATGTGAATTTTTAAGACCGCGTAACTTTGAAACCGAATGTTTTAACAGAAATCTGGAAAACCACTGGCATAGATATTAGTTTCTAGAATATGTCTGCAAAATTTCATGGACTATTCAAATGAAATTGGAACTACGTTTGTACGGAGTGAGTGACGGAGAGACCCCTCTCTCGCCATAATATAGGTATAAGCTGTAAGCGGCGATAGCCTAGTGGTAAAGAGTAAGAGGTCGGGGGTTCGATCCCGGGTACGCACCTCTGACCAATTGTAAATTAAAAATTTATAACACCGCCGACAAGTGAAGGTTATAGTAACTAGAAAAGAGCTGATAATAACTTTCAAACGGCTGAACCGATTTTCTTGGATTATAGCTAAGAACACTCTCGATCAAGCCACCTTTCAAACAAAAAAAAACTAAATTAAAATCGGTTCATTAGTTTAGGAGCTACGATGCCACAGACAGATACTCAGATACACACGTCAAACTTATAACACCCCTCTTTTTGGGTCGGGGATTAAAAATTACACTTTTTTGACCCAAAGGTGAAATAGTCATGTGGTGTAATTTGAATTGGTCCATTCAATGTTGTTATAACAGATTTTTCGGTAGCTTATTACTAATTATACTTAAATGTTAGTTATAAAAGAGTTAGTAGAATAACCTCTCAAGTACTTAGGAGCTACGATGCCACAGACAGATACACAGATACACACGTCAAGCTTATAACACCTCTCTTTTTGGGTTTGGGGTTAAAAATTACACTTTTTTGACCCAAAGGTCGTAGGATCGTAACTTATTACGAATTATAAAAGTTAGTTATAAAAGAGTTAGTAGAATAACCTCTCAAGTACTTAGGAGCTACGATGCCACAGATAGATACACAGATACACACGTCAAACTTATAACACCCCTCTTTTTGGGTTTGGGGTTAAAAATTACACTTTTTTGACCCAAAGGTCGTAGGATCGTAACTTATTACGAATTATAAACGTTAGTTATAAAAGAGTTAGTAGAATAACCTCTCAAGTACTCATCGCTTGCGTTTCCCCTTGGCCCGGCGACTTTTTGTATGCCCTTACCTACCTACTAAGTCATCGAGCGAAACGGCCACGGTGACCATACGTTAAAGGTAAATACGAGAATATGAATCATAATAAACATCGACCTATTGTCAATTTTTTTTTAAAGAATACTACAGGATGCCCGCGACATCGTCCGCGGGATGTAGGTTTTTGAAGATCCCATGGGAAATGTTTGGTTTTCCGGGATAAAAAGTTGTCTATGTCAATAACATGGACGCAAGCTACCTCGGTGCCTTTTATACAAATCGGTTGAGCGGATGAGTCTTTAGGAATTCCGTGGGAACTCTTTGATTTTCCGGGATAAAAAGTAGCTCATGTCCGTCCCCGGGATATAAGCTAACTCTGTATCAAACGTCAGAATCGGTTAAACTGTTGGGCCATGAAAAGGTAGCAGACAGACAGACAGACAGACACACTTTCGCATTTATAATATTAGTATGGATAAGCCATGCTTATCATGTCTAATACTCCCCTTTCCCCTCCAATTAAGCGTAAAGCTTGTGCCAGAAGTAGGTACGACAATAGTGCAACGGGTGGGGTTTGAACCGCCGACCTTTCGGAATTCAGTCCGCTCCTCAACCGTTGAGCTATCGAGGCTCAATTATGTAGCATCAACTTTGGTATAATCCTACTAATATTATAAACGTGAAAGTTTGTATGTAAGTATGGATGGATGTTTGTTACTCTTTCACGCAAAACTAGACAGAGTTGGCTATTTGGAATGGAGATAGATTATACCCTGGATTAACACATAGGCTACTATTTATCCCATAAAATCAATGAGTTCCCACGGGATTTTTAAAACCTATATCCACGAAAACGAAGTCGCGGGCAACAGCTAGTAATATTATAAATGCTAAAAAAGGCGTATGTCTGTATATTTTGCTAAAGATCTAGCTTGCATTGCCAGGTTTGACATACGAGTAGGTTATCAGATTGTAACTAATAATATGACATCGATTAAAATATTGGTAAAATTTAATAAATTGTTAAATAAGGGTGTCTGGCAGAGTATTGCCACGATACTAAGGGTCTGGCAATGCATGACGTGATTTCTAATACTATTCCAAAAAAAAATTAAAAAAAATTAGACCTTATACTTTTTTCACCTTTATTACTTGTTATCTCCCAAAGCCACGAGCAAAACATCATAGTCGCTGATCGTTCATCCTTGTGTTTAGGACAATACACAGAGAAACTTTCAGCTTTTATAAAATAACGGAGATCTGGCACGCGCTGGCTCTTAGCCTAATAGTTTGGCGTGCATACCTACATGCCAATCCAGATTAAAAGTCAGAAATGTCTAGTTTATTCAAACCTAGAGACGCTCAACTAGCTAAAAGGTAAACAATGTATACTTTTGAAAATGAATTACTTAATGATATTTTTATGAAATCAATTGAATTTTTAAAAGGGAAGGAAACAAATATTTCCTTAAGACATTTTACAACAATTAATTGAATAATACATACAATGAAACGCCAAGATAAGGAAAAATGCTATTTAAAAACTAAGTAAGTTAAGTTTTTGCGGTAAATCGATTTATCGATTTCTTAGATTATCGATTTGTATTTAAAAATCATTTTGCCATTGAGGAGTAGATAATCGCAAGGATAAATGGTGAAGATCATCAAGTTTTTTTGTGATAAATTTCTCGGATTTACGATAACCACCTAATTGATTAAAGAAGTTATTTTCTATTTTACCGTGGGATAGACATTTTCCGGGACAAAATCTACCCCTGTTCGCCTGCAGGATGAAACTATCTACTTAAAACCATAGAAAATTAACACATAATATTTTTTTATTACTAGATGATGCCCGCTACTTCTTCCGCGTGGGATTCCTTTTTATTTTAATCCCGTAGAAACTCTTTGATTTTCCGGGATGAAAAGTCTATGTCCTTTGCCAGGATGCAAGGTACCTCTGCATCAAAAGTCAAAATTGTTTAACGAACACCATAAAAAATTTAATAAATTGACTGACACACTTTCGCATTTATAACATTAGTACCTATGGATATTGTTTTATTTACTTTTGAAAAAAACAGTATCCGTACATACAAAAAACACAGCAAATAGATTTCAATTCATAGAGAATATCCTTTAATAACCAAAGCTGTGGTCACCCTAACTCTATACATACTGGATAGGTTTATTATAATCTTGTTAAAATATTTTAATCCAAGTTTTACTTCGAAACAGCGAATACACAATTTAAATTTTTACAGTGCACATAAATAATATTGGTAGAGATAAAACTCTACGAAGTACAAAAACGATGAGGTTTTTGTGACTAATATAGTATCATGTACATTCTATAAGATTAATTTTACTTGACTGACTGACTGACTGATGTATCAACGCACAGCTCAAACCACTGTTCGGTTCGGGCTGTTAATAGCTAGATATATGACGTAGACATCCGCTAAGAAAGGTTTTTTTGAAAATTCAACCCCTAAGGGAGTAAAATCTGTTTTAACTTTAATATCTGATCTGATTTGTTTTATTTTTTTGTTAAAATCTAGTTCAATTTGTATCCAAGTGTATCTAATAATAATAAATTAATGCATGTCATATAAACTGCATGCAAATCTACATTTATGAAATAATGATTATATCACTTCATTTATAATTAACATTCAAAATATTTGTACGCCGATACGGCTAATGTGTTTGAACTATGTAATAATTACCAACATCTTGTAACACACATTATGCAAATAAAGGATTATTATTATTATTATAAAATAGGGGTTTGAAATTTATGTAATCCACGTGGACTAAGCCCTAATTCACACGAGCGTTAAAAAAGCGTTGCGTTAAAACCCGGCGTTGTCAAACATACAAAGTGCGCGTTAAAAAAGCGTTGACGTGTGAACAGATACTCGGGAATGCATTTGTTCTATTTGAAACGCTTTTTTAACGGACGTCAAAAAAGCTCTCGTGCGAATGAGGCCTAAGTAGGTAGGCTAGTAAATAAATTCAATAATGGAATTATCCTTCAATACGCTAAAGCGTGGCCACCCAAGCACCTATATCCCAAGATTAGCATACAATAGGCTTCGTCCTTGGCTGGTTATCTAAGCATCTTCCTATCTTACAACGGCTTATCTTTACGCCTTGCCACTTGTCTTGTTGTGAACAGTAGTAAAAATACTACATTTTTTCACTCATGCTCGTCAAAATTCTTGTTTATTCCTAGTGTAAACGGAATAAAACCGTTTTTTTATGCTCTTGGGCATAAAAGTGGTACTTTACTCATGTAAGCTACAGTTAGTGTCACTTTGAACTTGAGCAGGGGGTGATATTTGGTCTACATATTAGACGTTTTCTTGAAAAGCCTCTGATCTTGTACTTGCGCAGTGGGTGATTTATCGACGTATGTTGTGGCGACAGCTTATCTTTACGCCTTGCCACTTGTCTTGTTGTGAACAGTAGTAAAAATACTACATTTTTTCACTCATGTTCCTCAAGTTTACTCAGTGTAAACGGAATAAAACCGTTTTTTATGCTCTTGGGCATAAAAGTGGTACTTTATTCATGTAAATTATAGTTAGTGTCACCTTGAACTTGCGCAATTGGTGATATTTGGTCTACATATTTGACGTCTTGTTAAAAGGCCTCTGATCTTATACTTGCGCAGTGGGTGGGTTGTTGATGGCTATCTTGTGGCGACAACTTATCCTTACGCCTTGCCACTTGTCTTGTTGTGAACAGTAGTAAAAATACTACATTTTTTCACTCATGCTCGTCAAAATTCTTGTTTATGCCCAGTGTAAACGGAATAAAACTGCTTTTTATGCTCTTGGGCATAAAAGTGGTACTTTACTCATGTAAGCTACAGTTAGTGTCACTTTGAACTTGCGCAGGGGGTGATATTTGGTCTACATATTAGACGTTTCCTTAAAAGGCCTCTGATCTTGTACTTGCGCAGTGAGCGATTAATCGATGTATGGCTATTTTCTGGCGACACCATATTATCTTTACGCCTTGACACTTGTCTTGTTGTGAACAGTAGTAAAAATACTACATTTTTTCACTCATGCTCGTCAAAATTCTTGTTTATGCCCAGTGTAAACGGAATAAAACAGCTTTTTATGCTCTTGAGTCTTGGGCATAAAAGTGTGCCTAAGCATTTTATGCCCCTATGCTCTCCTAGTACTTTATTCATGTAAACTAAAGTTAGTGTCACCTTGAACTTGCGCAGTAGGTGATATTTGGTCTACATATTTGACGTCTCGTTAAAATGCCTCTGATCTTGTACTTGCGCAGTGGGTGATTTATCGACGTATGTTGCGGCGACAGCTTATCTTTACGCCTTGCAACTTGTGAACAGTATTAAGAATACTACATTTTTCACTTTTCACGCTCGTCAAGTTTCTTAAGTCCGGTGGTAAGCGGACTATAACTGCTTGTGCATAAAGGTCTTTAACCTTGAACTTGTGCAGTGGATGATATATCAGTCTACATATTCGGCGTCTCGTTAAAAGGCCTCTGACCTTGTACCTGTGCAGTGGGCGATTTATCGATGCATGGCTTAGAGCATACGTAATGACCAGAAGAGGTAAGTGTGAGAGCGACCTCACCAACAGACCCCGGTCGCTTATCACTGTTTCATTTCCTCGCAATCGAATTGAAAAGTAGAGAGTTTAACTCGAGATTAAAACCCATTCGAAATTGTCACGACTCACGAATTGACGAAAATACTGATTTATTAAGTGAAAATTAAATTAAAATGATCAAATATAAAAAAAACAAGTTATCGCACGCGGCCTTACTTACTTACCTATAATAACTTAATAACTTCATTCTGTTAATTACTTGATAATAAGCAATTACAAGCCGATTTAATCGCGATTAAAATGTATGTATGTATAAGGAAGCCTGTTGAAGAGTCGCATAAGGTGATTGTCGTTATAAGTAGATCAATAGGTATAGTGACGTCACTTAAAAACCCGCCAAGTGCGAGTCAGACTCGCGCACCGAGGGTTCCGTACTCAGGTATTTTTTCCGACATTTTGCACGATAAATCAAAAATTCTTATGCATAAAAATAAATAAAAATCTGTTTTAGAATGTACAGGTAAAGCCCTTTCATATGATATCCCACTTGGTATAGTTATCTTATTTTGAAAATTAAGCATTTTTTTGTGATGTAACCACAAATTCGCGGCTTTCGGATTTTTTCTTTTACTTGTGCTATAAGATCTATCTTTCTGTCAATTTTCATGAATCTAGGTCAACGGGAAGTATCCTATAGGTTTCTTGACAGATAGACAGACACAACAAAGTGATCCTATAAGGGTTCCGTTTTCCTTTTGAGGTACGGAACCCTAATAATAAATACTAATTGTTTTACTTACTCTTAGGTCTAGAATTTGAAATGACTAAATAATTGATTTCGTATACCTTTGAATGATACTTACTTTGCAATAAAGAAATAAAACATTTAAACAGTTAATCTTTGATCGCAAATCGAAAGTCATTTAAAACCAACTGGTAATCTAGATTTTCTTAGTTTCTAATTAGTGTTAAAGATGCCTATCGCCCGATTTAATAGGAAGTAGGTATCTAACTGATGTTCTCATATTTATCTATGTCGATCGTTGTTTATAACTCATTTAACTGAGTTTCCTTTATCAAAGTCACCGGACATTAACAGTTATCTTGGACGTAAGGTCTGTTTTCTTAGAAATTTTTAAGTATGAAAATAAAATATTACGGCGGCATTTCAAAGTGAAACGCTTGGAAACACTCAGATAGGACGTTTTTTCCGCGAAAGTGTGCTTGTTTTTGGTTTGTTGGTTTGTCCTTTAATCAAGTTGTAACGGAGTAAGTAAATAACCTTTACATCAAACCAATTGCCAACTCATTCATCAAAATCGGCCCAGCAGTTTAGACGCTACGGTGGAACACACAGAATCTGGATACATACATACATACGAGTACATGCATAGGTACCTACATACATACTTACATACATACATAGACTGGTAAAATCATAACCCTTCCTTTTGGCTTTGCCGCAGTCAGGTAAAAAATTCAGACCGCACATGACCATGGCGAGTGACCTACAAGAGACCAAGTCCAGCAGTGGACAATGGACATCTATCCGTTAACAATGATGATGATGATGATTTAGCATTTCATTTCAAAAGCGAGAATCGAACCTATTACCCCGTTAATCACAATAGGTATCTATATACTTACGATTATCACACTATCACACTAATATTATAAAGCAGAAAGTTTGTATGTGTATGTGTATGTTTGTTACTCCTTCACGCAAAAACTACTGGGCGGATTGGGCTGAAATTTAGAATGGAGATAGATTATACCCTGGATTAGCACATAGGATACTTTTTATCCCGGAAAATCAAAGAGTTCCCACGGGAATTTTAAAAAGCCTACATCCACGCGAACGAAGTCGCGGGCATCAGCTAGTGATGCATACGAATTGCATTCCTATACAAATCAGCTGTACCTATACAAGATCAATAAAAGGTAATTAAATCAGAAATCTTTCGCATTCTTCTATCAAGTGTGCATACCTTTTGAGAAATATTGTATAATTAATTTCTGCGCACACCTCCGCTTTGTATGTCTGTGTTAATTTTAGGGTTCCGTTAGTAAATAAGTAATATTCTATAATTTGAGACCATAGTAGGTACTGTAGGTAACTACACAATACAAAATTCCATCGCATCTTACAAATTCATCAACTTACAATCAAGAAGTGTACAATGGTACGTACCCAATTTCAATACATGATTTGACCTTGACCTTGAAAACTCAGAAACCCAGAACTATACCAAGTGGGATATCATTTGAAAAGGCTTTACCTGTATATTCTAAAATTAGATTTTTCATAAATTTTTTATATGATTTGTCGTGCAAAATGTCTGGAAAAATACCCGAGTACGGAACCCTCGGTGCGCGAGTCTGACTCTCACTTGGCCGGGTTTTTAGGGTTCCGTACCTCAAAAGGAAAAACGGAACCCTTATAGGATCGCTTTGTTGTCTGTCTGTCTGTCTGTTTGTCCGTCCGTCCGTCCATCGGATAACCTATAGAGTACTTCCCGTTGACCTAGAATCATGAAATTTGGCAGGTAGGTAGGTCTTATAGCAAAAGTAAAGAATTAAATCTGAAAACCGTGAATTTTTGGTTACATCATTAAAAAAAATTAAAATGTGTGTAAATTTTTAAACTAAGACTATACCAAGTGGGGTATCATATGAAAGGGCTTTACTTGTTCATTCTAAAACAGCTTTTTATTTATTTTTATGTACCTATTTGATTTATCGTGCAAAATGTTGGAAAAAATACCCGATTACGGAACCCTCAGTGCGCGAGTCCGACTCGCACTTGGCCGGTTTTTTTCTATTGTTCAACAGTCAATATATTTTTTCTGCTTCGGAAAACTTAGTCTTAGGTATGATTCTTAGAATCTATAAAAATACAATAATACAACACTGCATAAATATGACTCAGCCCTTCAATACGTGCCTTCGACGTAGAAAATACCTGGAATTCAACTAGTCAATCTAGTTTTTTTTAAGGCTACTAGGTTATACTCCTAGGGTTCTGCACCCAAAAGGTGTTAACGGTACCCTATTAATACACTAAGTACCTATACCCCACTTGGTATAGTTATCTTACTTTGAATTTTTTTTTAGTGCTGACGGCAGTATTAGTATTGCAATCTAGCCTACGAGTAGAGCTAATAAGCAATTTTATATTAACCTAAACTTATAAAAGTACTTACATCTAAGAATCGGTCCATTAACTTATCTTAGTTTACAGTTAGTTTTCACTGAAAGACACTTTGTTCTTGTGTTCTTTAAAATGCACTAGCAGTAGTAAGGGATTCGCCGGTTCTGCCCCAGGCCCTGGCCCCCTCCCATGCCTCGCTGCCTCAGCCCCCTCCGTGCCTCGGTCAAGATCGAAACCTAAAAAAAAAAAAAAAAAAAAAAAAAAAAAAAAAAAAAAAAAAAAAAAAAAGGTTTTGGGGTACGCTGAATCGATTGCGCTCACTCCCGACGTCGTATCTGTAACGGTTGCAAAGTTAGCTTTTCGAAAAACTAATCCCTAGTTCGTTATCTAATTGCTTAATCACCTACTAATGACGCTCTATTGTTCGCTGGCTCGTTGCTTCATTCTATGGGTTTTAAAGGAAACGCATGAATCATAACTACTCTTTATTAGCCTTCAAATATTGATTTAAATAACTCACATAAAAATATATCATTCTCTACTGTATTTCCATTGAATAAATCTAAAAAATCTGAACTTGTATAGTAACCTGAAAACATGAAATACAAATACATTATACAATATTCTCCACAAACTGATGTGTAATCATTCTGTATCCGCCTTGTATTGAATTGCCATATTCTTGTATTTCTTTCCAAGAACTGCTTATGATATTTTGGTGGTGCTCGTCCAAATGAATCAAAATATTGTCCAACACCATTTGTATCTATATATATGGCTATCCAATGCGATCCTGGTTTATAATCGGGGTCTAGATTGCTTATTAAATAGGCTGGTGTTTCAACATAAATCGGTAACCGGTTTGCGGCATACACATTGTCTTGCAGACTTGGGTGTATTCTTCTTAAATATGTCTTTATCCCTATTGTATTCATATTACTTCAATACTACTGATCTTATCGCTGCCGAGGATCATACATGAATGGGACGTAAGACCATGTTATTTCAGATATATTATAAATCATCAACCCATCGCCGGCTCACTACAGAGCACGGGTCTCCTCTCAGAATGAGAAGCGTTTTTTGGCCATAGTCTACCACGCTGGCTGAGTGTGGATTGGCAGACTTCGCACACCTTTAAGAACACTATGGAGAACTCTCAAGCATGCAGGTTCCCTCATGATGTTTTCCTTCACCATTAAAACAGTGTTATTTAATTAAGTACTTGAAACGCACAAGACTTCGAAAAGTTAGAGGTGCGTGCCTGGAATTGAACCCCGACCTCCGATTAGAAGGTGGACGTCTTAACCACTAGGCTATCACAGCATAGTCTTATTAAAAATAATGGTCCATAACTTAAATAAAAACAAAAAATATTTCTTGTATCAGTGTTTTATTACAAACCTTAATAATAATGTAGGTACAAATTATAACTTAATCTATTTACAGAAATTAGGTTTCTTAGCTGCTATAGTCCACGCTTACATTACGATTTTTATCAATTTCAATAACATTGTCAAACTCTGCATATACGATGCAGTTTATCGTTTCAGGAATAGCTGAATCAAAGCGAACTTCTAGCCTCACACTACCGTGCTTTATAAGATTCCAATGACTAGAGTGAGCTGATAAATCAGGAGTTAAATCGAATGCTAAGAGACAATAGCCTTTTGCATATTGTTCCCTAGATATTCCGTTCCCTTCATTTAAAAAATGGATTCCCGTGCCTGAGAATAACGTATGATAGGCTGAACTGAAAGTATTATCATCGAATGATGGTTGCAAAGCTTTTGAAGGTATTTGTTGGCCATCAATATATAAACTAAATGTATTCATATGATAATTTTCAAAGTTGAATGGATTTTTCGTAAGAGTTCCATTAAATGCTGCGTTGTTAACAAATCCGACAATACATCTTTTAGGAACTTGACCAAGAAAAATATTATCGAGTGTTTTACCCTGAACCCCTGAAGGAATTGTTAAAACTTTAACTTCCGCTCGAGTTATTGGATATTTTGCAGTAGTAGATGCTAAAACTTTTTGATGTGCAAGTAATACAGTCGGATTGATCCGCGCGCGTCGAACTATGAGGGTTGCATCCGTGATACACACTTTAAGTTTTAAATCATTTGAAGAAGCCATAAGACTGAAAGTTTCCCTTGAGCGAATTAATTTAACACACATCTCAACACCATTAATCAAAAATTTTTCCTGGTTGAATATATCACCATGTAAGTGTCCAATCATTTCTATTTCTTTACTTTCGGCTGCAAGACTCTGTCTTTTAGTAAAACCTGTATTTTTTTCATCTACTGAATCCATATTCCCCGCAGTATCTTCATACCAAAGACCGCAAGTCAGGTGAGATTCTTTTGCTGCTGGCGCATAGTTTAATAATGTCTCAATGTAAGCACGGTAAGCGTATGTATTGTTTGGAGGTGAAATGAGTTTTTGATTCAAGTATACATCCAGCTGACTGAAGACTGAATGTAACCAATTAACTTTCGTCTTTATATGTATTTTATTTACAACTTTTCATCTAGTTTATTTTTGTAAATAGATTAAATTTTTTAATGTCTTAGTTTTTAAGTAAAATAAAATCTTATAATGTCACTGAAATGTCTCATTCTTTTTTTAAACGTTTCAAGTAACACACGTTACAATGTTTTGTTTTATTCATCCATTTACTGCAATTGTAGCTGGTCCAAGTGGTTGTGGAAAATCAAATTTTGTTACAAATTTCATAAAATATGTTAAAGAAATTTGCAGTAGAGACTTTGCTCAAATTATTTGGTGTTATGATGAAATGCAACCACTATATAATTTATCAAATGTTAACTATCATCAAGGAATTCCTGATCTTACAATGTTTGATGGCAAAGATGCTCACCTTGTTATAATTGATGATCTTATGAGAGAATCTGATGGTCGTATTGTAGATATTTTCACTAAAGGTAGTCATCACAGAAACTTAAGTGTTTTTTATATTACTCAAAATTTATTTCATCAGGGAAAAGGACAAAGAGATATATCTTTGAATTCAAGTTACATTATTTATTTTAAAAATCCTCGTGATAAAACACAAATACGATACCTATCAAGACAAGTGTCACCAGAAAATTCAAAATTCATTGAGGATGCCTATAAGGATGCGACAAAAGAAGCACATGGATATTTGATGATTGATCTGAAACAAGATACAAATGACATGTGTCGAATTAAGTCAAAAATATTTCCCTCTGATGAATATTGCGTCGTATATATCCCAACAAAAGATTATAAATATTTAAAGAATCATCAAATTCCTATCATTTACAAATAATGCACCGACGCCTAAAGACACATAAAGAGCTGCTACAAGCGTTGCATACACTTAAACCTAAATATCAAAAAGCATTATTAAAATCCTGTGAAGAAGAAGAGATAAATTGCATTTGTGAATGCATTCACAACGTATTACAAGGTAAAGTTCCACTGGAAGATAGACGAAAGAAAAAGTTAAAAAAATTTAAAAGTATACTTCGCACTTTGGTTCGCAAGGGAAAAAATAAACTAAGAAAAAAGATATTGATTCAAAAAGGAGGAGCATTTTTACCTTTAATTTTGGGTTCTATTTTGAGTGGATTAGTATCATCTATAGTTTAAAATGGAAAATGCTAAAAAAATGTTGCTTGTTGAGCCTAGTTTTATAGAAAAACTAAAACAGCATACCAATACTGAAAATCCTATGTCCCGATTAGATGCAGAAATGCAAAAGATTTTAAATAGTAATATCGAAGATCGGAAAAAATGTATTTTATATCTACAAATTCTACAAAGATACCTACATTTTACTGAAGAAGAACGACAACCTATCCAATTGCCAATCATTACTGACAATATAAATGAAACTAAGAGTTATAAAAATAACGACATGGAAAATAAAGACTTAGTATCGTTCGAGTCACCAACAGCTGAAGTGAAGGAAAATAAAAATTCGAATGAACATAGTCAACCACGTTACTCAACAACTCAAATACTAAGTCTTATACCAAAATCATATTTGAAAAAAGGTGAGCTGTTATTAAACTTGATTTCTTTGAGTAAAAATACAATTTATTGGGATGATGATGATGGTACAGTGATAATTAATAATGAAAAAGTCCCTGGAAGTAATATTGTTGATCTAATTAATGATTCGTTGAGACCACTAAAAAAAAGTGATCCAATAGGTTGGGAAAAGTTTGCCAAGGCATTACATGCAATCAAAGTACCATTGACTTACATCGGAAATTCTAAGAGGTCGGATTTTATTCATCAACTTCAGATGAAATCACTCGAAGGGAACTCTACATCTGATGAAAGAACTTTAAATACTCCACAAGGTAGTGGCGATAAATATATTAAAAAAATTAGGAAGAAAATTGATTGGGAAAAATGGACCCCTTATTAGAAATTAATAATATATATTATAATCCAAAACACCCAGCTGGGTTTAGTAGCATTGATAAATTATCAAAGACCATGAAAGGTAAAATGAGTAAAACGGATGTAAAGAAATGGTTACAATCACAAGAAACCTATACTCTTCATAAACCTGTTCACAGAAAGTTTTCTCGAAACAAATACATATTATCAAATCTCAATGAATTATGGCAGGCTGATCTTAGTGATATGAGAACTTATTCGAAATATAATGATGGTTTTAACTATATATTGTGTGTTATTGATGTCTTTAGTAAATATGCTTATGCTAGGTCGATGAAAAAGAAAAACTCTGAAACAATAATAGAATGTTTTGAAAGTATATTTAATGAATCTAATGCGACTCCTACACACATACAATCGGATAAAGGAACTGAGTTTGTTTCTAAAGATGTTAAAAAGTATTTTAAAAGCAAAAATATAAATTATTACACTACAAATAATCCTGATATAAAAGCAAGTATTGTAGAAAGGTTTCAAAGAACTCTGAAATCTAAAATGTGGCGCTATTTTACATACAAAAATACATATAAATACATAGATATTTTACAAGACTTGGTATATTCGTATAACCATAGTTTTCATTCTAGTATTAAGATGTGTCCTTGTGATGTTAGTTCTAACAATATAATGACTGTTTGGAGAAATTTATATGATAGGAAAGCAACTAACAAACCATCATCACAAAATTCACTACCTACATTTCATGTTGGTGATAATGTTAGAATTTCAAAATATAAACACATTTTTCAAAAAGGTTATGAATCTAACTGGAGTGATGAAATATTTGTTATATCTTCAATAATAGATAGATCCCCACATGTAGTTTACACATTGAAAGATTTACAAAACGAACCTATAGTTGGAACTTTTTATGAAAAAGAATTACAAAAAGTATTTTATGACCCCTCCTCAAATTATAAAATAGATAAAATCATTAGTTCTCGATACTCCGGCAACAGAAAAGAAGTGTTAGTGAAGTGGAAAGGTTATCCTGATAAATTTAACAGTTGGGTTTTAGAGTCTAATTTAAATCAAATATGATAAAGGAAAACTTTTATTTGACTTTACTTAGTAATAGTTCAATGGAATACTTCCCGGAAAACAAAACAACTATGTTTTCAACGAAGTTACCAAAATCCCTTATATTAGAAGGTGAATGGTTTGTTGGAGTTGTAGAAATTCATTATCCTTGTACGGTATTTACTGTTCAAGAACATGAAAATGTTATTAACACATCTAAATGGGTTTTGATGCCTGATGATGACACACATTCATTAGTGCACTATAAAGGACGGATTCCGGCCATGAACTATGACAGCATTCAACATGTTATAGAAACTTTAAATAGATATACTTTTGAAGAAATAGTATTTCATTATGATGAAATAACCAAACACGTATCAGTATCAATTTTGGATAACTCAATTGACACACTTAAGTTGTCAACCAAATTATGTTTGCAACTTGGATTTGAACCAAACAAAAATCTTGCAGTAAATAAAATTGGGAGCTATCCTTCTAATTTAAAATTAGGGTTGCCATCTCAATTGTTTGTTTATTGTGATATAATAGAACCGCAAATTGTGGGGGATGTAATGGCTCCTCTTCTCAGAATTGTACCTTTAGATACGGCAACATATGTATATGGAGCAAATAAAATGCATATTTTCTCACCACCTCACTATTTACCTGTTATGCGGCGGGAGTTTGATACTATTGAAATAGATATAAGGTCAAGCACAGGCAATAAAATCCCATTCCAGTTTGGAACTGTGTGTATTAAACTTCACTTTAGAAAATTATAATGGATCCTTATCAAAAGATAACTTGTCCTTACGAGCAATATTATTCACATCAGGCTGGGTCAGGTATTGGAGTAATTTATAAAGGTGTACCATATCAACGTGGTCATGGTATTGGGAGTTTTCTTGGAGGATTGTTTAGGTCTATTTTACCACTACTCTCTAGTGGTGCTCGAGCTGTAGGAAAAGAAGCATTAAATGCAGGTGTTGGTCTTCTATCGGATATGGTTAGCGCACGACCTTTGGAAGATTCTATTAAAACTCGTCTTAAGGAAGCTAGTTCAAACTTAAAAAGGAAAGTTCATGACAAGATAGACAGAATTAATATGTCTGGCTCAGGATATATAACTAAAAGAAAACGACAATCTTCATTCATTCAACCGCTGACAGCTAAAGTGAAAGCTATTAAAAAATCAAGGCTCAGTCAAAATAAAATAAAAGATATATTTTCTAATTAATTATGTCTTTTTTACATAATCATTCATGTGAGTGTATTAAATCAGAGTTAGATTTGTTTGCTTTGCCATCAACACAAACAAGTATAGAAAATGGATTATGGATTCATTACAAACCCATTTCATCCCTTGCTGATGATGGACCGATAGAATTTCAAATACCTGGAACGAGCGAAGACTACATAGATTTGTCTCATACGTTGATCCATTTAAAAGCTAAGATAGTGAATCAAGACTTATCAAAACTTAGTTCATCTGCAGTTGTAGCTCCAATTAACAATTGGTTACATTCAGTCTTCAGTCAGCTGGATGTATACTTGAATCAAAAACTCATTTCACCTCCAAACAATACATACGCTTACCGTGCTTACATTGAGACATTATTAAACTATGCGCCAGCAGCAAAAGAATCTCACCTGACTTGCGGTCTTTGGTATGAAGATACTGCGGGGAATATGGATTCAGTAGATGAAAAAAATACAGGTTTTACTAAAAGACAGAGTCTTGCAGCCGAAAGTAAAGAAATAGAAATGATTGGACACTTACATGGTGATATATTCAACCAGGAAAAATTTTTGATTAATGGTGTTGAGATGTGTGTTAAATTAATTCGCTCAAGGGAAACTTTCAGTCTTATGGCTTCTTCAAATGATTTAAAACTTAAAGTGTGTATCACGGATGCAACCCTTATAGTTAGACGCGCGCGGATCAATCCGACTGTATTACTTGCACATCAAAAAGTTTTAGCATCTACTACTGCAAAATATCCAATAACTCGAGCGGAAGTTAAAGTTTTAACAATTCCTTCAGGGGTTCAGGGTAAAACACTCGATAATATTTTTCTTGGTCAAGTTCCTAAAAGATGTATTGTCGGATTTGTTAACAACGCAGCATTTAATGGAACTCTTACGAAAAATCCATTCAACTTTGAAAATTATCATATGAATACATTTAGTTTATATATTGATGGCCAACAAATACCTTCAAAAGCTTTGCAACCATCTTTCGATGATAATACTTTCAGTTCAGCCTATCATACGTTATTCTCAGGCACGGGAATCCATTTTTTAAATGAAGGGAACGGAATATCTAGGGAACAATATGCAAAAGGCTATTGTCTCTTAGCATTCGATTTAACTCCTGATTTATCAGCTCACTCTAGTCATTGGAATCTTATAAAGCACGGTAGTGTGAGGCTAGAAGTTCGCTTTGATTCAGCTATTCCTGAAACGATAAACTGCATCGTATATGCAGAGTTTGACAATGTTATTGAAATTGATAAAAATCGTAATGTAAGCGTGGACTATAGCAGCTAAGAAACCTAATTTCTGTAAATAGATTAAGTTATAATTTGTACCTACATTATTATTAAGGTTTGTAATAAAACACTGATACAAGAAATATTTTTTGTTTTTATTTAAGTTATGGACCATTATTTTTAATAAGACTATGCTGTGATAGCCTAGTGGTTAAGACGTCCACCTTCTAATCGGAGGTCGGGGTTCAATTCCAGGCACGCACCTCTAACTTTTCGAAGTCTTGTGCGTTTCAAGTACTTAATTAAATAACACTGTTTTAATGGTGAAGGAAAACATCATGAGGGAACCTGCATGCTTGAGAGTTCTCCATAGTGTTCTTAAAGGTGTGCGAAGTCTGCCAATCCACACTCAGCCAGCGTGGTAGACTATGGCCAAAAAACCCTTCTCACGAGGAGACCCGTGCTCTGTAGTAAATAAATAAATAAATAAATAAAAATATTTTATTTCAGACAGTATAAATTGTCCATAATTTTATACAAATTAAATTAAATTACGTAAATTAAAATTAAAATAAAATAAAATAATGTAAAATTAAAATAATTGAAGTAATTAAAATAATAATATTATAGTCAAAGTTTTGTATATTGTGTATTGTGCCAAAAAAATAAAATGAAATGAAACAAAATAAAATTAATAAAATAAAATAAAAACATCAGACGTGGAAAAATTTTGGTTCATTATGATGATAATACTTCAGAGTTCCTAATATTAGGTTTTGACTGTAATTCAGTCGGGATAAGAACCTCGCCCTGGCCTTACGCATTATAGCGTAGAAATCGTCAACCCTGTGCATCGCAAACATACCTGACGCGCTACACCTCCATGGCAGCCCCAGCAGAGCTCGGAATGCATTATTGTATTGCACTCGAAGTGCGTCAAAAGTTGCTTTGGAGTAAGTGTACCAGAGCTGGGAGGTGTAGAGCGCCTGGCAGTAGGCTTTGAACAGGGTGACTTTTACCTGTCGGGAACAGCGGGTGAAACGTCTAGCCAGCATATTGCTTTTTGCCGCCAGAGACCGTCTTTGTCTCTCTAGATCCTCATTGTCTTTCATCGTGTCACTTAATACATGTCCTAGATATTTAAATTTAGTAACATATCGCAGTTCGGAGCCGCATAGTTTTATTGGCAGTACATTTTCTGGGCCTTTCTTGTATTTAAATATCATCACTTCAGTTTTTGCCACATTATATAATAAACCGTGATTTTCTGCATATTTTTCACAGATGTTAATTAGGCTACGCAGGCCGCAGACCGAGGGACTGAGCAGGGCCATGTCGTCGGCGTAGCTAAGATTGTTTACGCTGACGCCTCCAATCTGGCAGCCTACCCTAGCACTGCTCAGTTCCTCGATCAGTTCGTTTACATAGAGGTTGAACAGAATTGGTGACGTCAGACCACCCTGCCTAACACCGCAGTTCAGCCGGTAGGTATCGGAAAAGTCATTTTGCCATTTTACTTGGTTAATTTGGTTTGTATACCAAAACTGTAGCAAATCCACTATCTTACTAGGTACTTTTGTAGCTCGTAGCTTATTCCACAAAATATTGTAATTAATGGTGTCGAATGCTTTGCTCAGATCCAGGAAACATCCATATACGGATGTTTCCCGGGCGAGATAATAGTTTACAGTACTTTTTAAGGCAAAAATAGCTAAGTCTGTTGATAAACCGCTACGAAAGCCAAATTGACCGCAGTGTAATTCGATATTGCAATTTAAGTGAGATATTAACAATCTCTCAAAAATTTTTGAGAATATTGTTGCAAGAGAAATAGGGCGGTAGTTTTTAGGGTCGGAGACGTCACCAGCTCTGTTTTTAACGATCGGTATTACATTTGTTTTCGTCATATTTACAGGAAGATAGCTATGATCGATACATGTATTGTATAATGTAGCCATTATTTGGAAGAGCCTAGGGCCCCCATATAGCACATGCTCCACGCTGAGGTGGTCGTGGCCCGGGGACTTGCCGCGCTGCATGTCGCGCACGCACCGCGCCAGCTCGTCGGCCGACACATGCAGCGCGCGCGAGTCTCCCGCGCTCGCGCCGCCACCGGAGAGTGACTCAGCGCTAGGGCACGCGCCGACTATCGGGCAGTCTACGCGGAATTTATTTACAAATAAGTTTGCTATATCTTTATGGTTGTGTAAACCACCCACCGACACAGGAGTACTGCATTTAGGCTGTAGTTTGTTCGTTTCCTTCCAAAATTTTCCAAAGTCATTATTTCGTCTATAGGTTGCGATTATGTCCATTTTAATTTTGTCCTGATTAGATTGGCACCATTTTAATTTTTGTTTAAAAGTTTTTCTTGAATTAGTCATTTCCTCGTAAATATCGCCATGAGAAGGACGCCCATGCCAATTCCACATCAGAAATGAATGTCTGGCCCTGGCATGGGAGTCCCTCACATGTCGATTCCAGCCCACCACTGTCTTTTTTCTGATCCTAGCTCCTCCTGTGTAGGTGTCAGTGGCAGCCCTAGACAAACATTCAATCATGCTGGCATATAATGAATCTATATACTGGTGATGACCATGCATGTTACAAGAAGTACCATAACACGGCAGGTTATCATATTTATACTTATCTAGGTATTGGCTACATAATTCGGTATATTCACACTGCTGGTCCGAGGTTCTATATCCCCACTGAATTTTATTCACATGTATTCTATTTATCAAATTACTTTTTGGCACAATTACATCAAAATCAAAGTCAACAGCTAAAGGAAAGTGATCCGACCAATAGACGTTGTTGAGTACACGCACACTCCTGAGCGCGCGCAGGGCAGCGCTCGTGACTACGACATGGTCGATCCAGCTGGTCGTGCCGTGCGCGTCGCTCAGGTACGTGTATGTACCTGATGTAACGCCTAGAGTACATACATCCGCACAAGTCCATTCTTCCTCCTCGCAATAGGCAACTAATTCGTGGCCAAATAGGCTATGTTTACGTGACACATCACCATTAAAATCACCTAGACAGATGACACTTTCTACATCGTCATGTGACGCGATCACTGCACTAATGACTCCTAGGCATTCCGTAAACACCGGTAGGTTATCCGCGGCCTCTGTGGGCATGTACACCGACACCACTATGATACTGCGACGCGCGAGCTCTAGGCGAACTGCAACCACACGTGGGTTACCACAGTCGATAGGGGTGACAGTCGGGAACATATCCTTTCTCCATAGTATCGCGACGCCGCCGTAGGGTCGACCCTTGAGTACACCAGTCGTCGTATCGACCGCAGACACACCGTACGCTCTAAACTTATCATCGATAGTATTCAGGAAGTCAAGGTCATCAGGTAGAAGCCAGTGCTCCTGGATCGCGATAACCTGATAGTCACTACATAGATCTCGAATATGCTGGCAGGAACGTTTGACCGATCGGCAATTAAATGAAATCATTTTTACACTAGTCATTTTTGCTTACGACTGTACTCTCGACGCCTATCAGTGTAGAGGGCTGATCAGCGGGAAATACGATCGAGCGATAATAGCGTTTAGGTCTAAATTGGAATAGCCTGAACTCTATACCTATTGGCCAAAGATCGGCTGACAGTAGGGTATTTTCTTCCGTCTTATTTACTGTTATCTTGAACGATGAAAAGTTAGACTTTTTGAATTGAATTAACTTTTCAACCTTTACAGGCTCGACGTTGTTTTCTAGTAGAAAATCTGTGATATTACTGTCGGTGGTTTGCGAATCGAATCTGGACGCGTAGATGTATGTCAATCGTGGTGCCACCTTAATATTACTCGATGCAACAGCTGTCCCAGTTCTTTTTACAGATCCTATCGATTGAGTAGGTTTGTTGTTCTTAGGTTTGTTTTTCCTGCGTCTTTTCTTGTTAGTAACGGTCTCGAAACCGCCTTCTGGGTCAAAAAAGCTCGAGAGGCTTTTGGAGTTCGGGCTACTAGTAATAAGGGTCACTTGCCTTTTGTCCTTTTGTTTACCTCCTTTTTGTAGCGTGGCAGAGGCAGCGGCCCCGGAGTTTTGACGGACTCGGTGTTCACGAGCCCGCGGAGGCGCGGGCGCCGCCGAGCCGCAATGAGGCGCCGGCGGCCGCGGCGTGGAGGCGTGGTCGGACGGAGGAGGGGCCGGGGCAGCGGGCGTCACTGCTCCAACCGTTTTCGATATCACCGACGGCGGTCGCGCAGATAATTTTTCGTCTACCCTCAACTTCGGGTATTCGTTTAGATTTTTCGGCTGAAATAGGGTTTTCAGCTCGTCCAGATGAGATGAAGTCACGTAGTTGGTTTTAATAGTGTTCACGTCTTGTTTCAAAATCAACAGATCCTTTAATAATGCTGTGGCGTCAACGTGGTCAAATGTCACAGGTGGAAGTCGGTGCAGATCTTTCGCCACGAAAATGGGCAGATTCTCAGGATCTGTTTCCTTAAGGATTCTCACGATCTCCTTTAGCGTCTTCTTTTGTTCTACGTCTCTTTTCCTGGTGATCCTCTGTTTGGTAGCCTCAAAGAGAACCAACTTTGCACTTTCGATATCTGATTCCTTAAAACCCGATAAACAAACTTGTATAAGAGCAACTTCATCCATTAAGCTGCGTTTACACTGTAGGTACGCCAATAATTCATTTATTATGACTTTACAGCTACAAGGATTCGTCATTTTAACAATAATAATTATTTATTTAACAAACGATTCGGTAGGTACGCATTCACGCACTAACTAATTACAGACATGACCGCGTTCGACCGCTGCGCACGGCTAACTGCCTGCTAGTGAGCCGGCGATGGGTTGATGATTTATAATATATCTGAAATAACATGGTCTTACGTCCCATTCATGTATGATCCTCGGCAGCGATAAGATCAGTAGTATTGAAGTAATATGAATACAATAGGGATAAAGACATATTTAAGAAGAATACACCCAAGTCTGCAAGACAATGTGTATGCCGCAAACCGGTTACCGATTTATGTTGAAACACCAGCCTATTTAATAAGCAATCTAGACCCCGATTATAAACCAGGATCGCATTGGATAGCCATATATATAGATACAAATGGTGTTGGACAATATTTTGATTCATTTGGACGAGCACCACCAAAATATCATAAGCAGTTCTTGGAAAGAAATACAAGAATATGGCAATTCAATACAAGGCGGATACAGAATGATTACACATCAGTTTGTGGAGAATATTGTATAATGTATTTGTATTTCATGTTTACGGGTTACTATACAAGTTCAGATTTTTTAGATTTATTCAATGGAAATACAGTAGAGAATGATATATTTTTATGTGAGTTATTTAAATCAATATTTGAAGGCTAATAAAGAGTAGTTATGATTCATGCGTTTCCTTTAAAACCCATAGAATGAAGCAACGAGCCAGCGAACAATAGAGCGTCATTAGTAGGTGATTAAGCAATTAGATAACGAACTAGGGATTAGTTTTTCGAAAAGCTAACTTTGCAACCGTTAGAGATACGACGTCGGGAGTGAGCGCAATCGATTCAGCGTACCCCAAACCCTTTTTTTTTTTTTTTTTTTTTTTTTTTTTTTTTTTTTTTTTTTTTTTTTTTTTTTTTTAGGTTTCGATCTTGACCGAGGCACGGAGGGAGCTGAGGCAGCGAGGCATGGGAGGGGGCCAGGGCCTGGGGCAGAACCGGCGAATCCCCTACTACTACTAGCACTAAGTTTTCACTTTGAAAATTGAAACTTTTTTTTTTGTGATGCCGTAGGTACTCAACCACAAATTCACGGTTTTCGGATTTATTCCTGTACTTGTGCTTTAAGACCTACCTACCTTACCTACTAAATTTTCATGATTCTAGGTCAACGGGAAGTAGGTACCCTATAGGTTTTTTTGGACGGATGGACGGACGGACGCACGGACGGACAGACAGACAACAAAGTGATCCTATAAGGGTTCCGTTTTTACTTTTGAGGTACGTAACCCTAATAATAATAAAAAATGCAAAATGCTAAGAATCGGTCCATTAACTTATCTTAGTTTACAGTTAGTTTTCACTGAAAGACAGTTTGTTCTTGTGTTCTTTAAAATGCACTAGCACTAAAT
Organism: Maniola jurtina; assembly: GCF_905333055.1. Taxonomy (NCBI): domain Eukaryota; kingdom Metazoa; phylum Arthropoda; class Insecta; order Lepidoptera; family Nymphalidae; genus Maniola; species Maniola jurtina. Next base: position 3,176,726 of record NC_060055.1, on the reverse strand, counting down.
TTTCACTTTGAAAATTGAAACTTTTTTTTTTGTGATGCCGTAGGTACTCAACCACAAATTCACGGTTTTCGGATTTATTCCTGTACTTGTGCTTTAAGACCTACCTACCTTACCTACTAAATTTTCATGATTCTAGGTCAACGGGAAGTAGGTACCCTATAGGTTTTTTTGGACGGATGGACGGACGGACAGACACAGACAACAAAGTGATAAAGGTTCCGTTTTTACTTTTGAGGTACGTAACCATAAAAATAATAAAAAATGCAAAATTGCCGCCACGAAATTCAAGGATGGGTTTTAGATAGGTTAAAATTAGATTTATAGATAAGTTACTTACCTATATAAATGCAAAGATTGCATAGAAAATATTATATCTAGAGAGAAAATCTAACAATAAAACTTGTTTAGGTATGTTGATTCAAATGTATGTCAACTCAGTTAACATCTAGCTACGATTGCAAAGGACAGTTTATTTTAACAATTGGTTCACAAACTTATCGTCAATTACAGTTAATTGTTAACAATTGAAAACGATTTTCCAATTTACGGCGTTTTATTTTTTTCTGTTTTATTTTCAATGTGCGGTATAGAGTCACAAAGAAAAATGTTGTTGGAACTTTTTTGCTTGAGACACTATTTATAGTTTACTAGCTAATGCCCGCGACTTCGCGTGGATTTAGGTTTTAAAAAATTTCGTGGGAACTCTGATTTTCTGGGATAAAAGTAGCCTATGTCACTCTCTAGGTCTTTAACTATCCATGCAAAAAATCACGCTAAGCCGTTGCTCTGTTGCGACGTAATTGAAGGACAAACCAAGAAATCAACAAAAACACTTTTTTCGCGTTTATAATAATACTAGAGGATGCCCGCGACTTCGTCCGCGTGGATTTAGGTTTTTAAAGATCCCGTGGGAACTGTTCTATTTTCCAGGATAAAAAGTTGCCTATGTCAATTATAGGGACGCAAGCTACCTCGGTACACAATTTCATACAAATCGGTTAAGCGGACGGGTTTTTGGGAACCCCGTGGGGACTTTTTGATTTTTCGGGATAAAAATTTTTCGGGCAGTCCGCTTCAACAAAGTCGGTTAAAAAACCCCGACAACCGCACCTCTCACCTCTATAAAAAACCCCATCACAGATCACCTTCGTGACTCGATAAAAAACCTTGCCACTTTAACAGAAGCAGACATTTTTTTATTTCAATTGTCTTTGAAACGACAGAAGTTATAGTGAAATAAAGAAACTCACATGTATGAAACCCTGAAAACATTAGGTTTCCTTTTTTTGGGCAGTCGTGTAAATACCGCTTAAGCCTTTAACAAAGTCGATTAAAAAACCCCGACAACCGCACCTCTCACCTCTATAAAAAACCACATCACAGATAACCTTCGTGACTCGATAAAAAACCTTGCCACTTTAACAGAAGCCGACATTTTTTTATTTCAATTGTCTTTGAAACGCAAGTCACTGTATTAGACGAGCCGCCATTGGTCGATCTGACATCTTTGACGGCCAATCGGTGACGTGACTTTGAAATTCGAAAGTCATCATTTCTAACATTTGAGATAATAGGTAGGTTGGGACATTTTATATTATGTACAACTTATTGAGCTAGACGCTAAGTTATATGCTACCTATCTATTGGAATTCAATGATTTACATAATTAACTCGAACAAGATAAAGTTCGATAAGCAAATTAACATGAAACTTTTAACTTGTTTCTAACTTATCGAAGCTATGCGTTTTAAACAATTAAATATAATTTGTTTCAACGGCGAAGGAAAACTATGTGACGAAACCTACGCCTGAGTGTTTTTAACCCCCGACCCAAAAAGAGGGATGTTATAAGTTTGACGTTTGTATCTGTCTGTGGCATCGTAGCTCCTAAGCGAATGGACTGATTTTAATTCAGTTTTTTTTTGTTTGAAAGGTGGCTTGATCGAGAGTGTTCTTAGCTATAATCGAAGAAAATCGGTTCAGCCGTTTGAAAGTTATCAGCTCTTTACTAGTTTTCTTATAGAGGTGTTTGTGTCGGGAGTTTTTTAAATTTTTAGTTATACATAATATTTTCAAAGTTTAGTGAAGTTTGCCAAACCGCACTTATCAGCGTGGTGGGCCATGACCTAACTAAACTAATTTCTAATTCCCACCCTCATGCTCGGTAGTGGCCCAGCGACGTGTAGAAATGAAGTACCTACCATTACTTTTTTCACGTGTACAGACAGAAAGGTGTCTTCTTTGGTCCGACCTGCGAATTGAACCCAGAACCTCTTCATCCACACTCGACCATACTAACCACTAAACCAAATCCATACTAATACTAATATTATAAATGCGAAAGTGTGTCTGTCTGTTTGTTTGTCTGCTACCTTTTCACGGCCCAACAGTTTAAGCGATTCTGACGTTTAGTACAGAGTTAGCTTATATCCCGGGGACCGACATAGGCTATTTTTTATCCCGGAAAATCAAAGAGTTCCCACGGTATTCCTAAAGACCGCTTAACCGATTTGTATGAAGGTACCGAGGTAGGTTGCGTCCCTGTAATTGACATAGGCAACTTTTATCCCGGAAAATCTAACAGTTCCCACGGGATCTTACCTAAATCCACACGGACGAAGTCGCGGGCATCTTCTAGTAGATAAAAAGTACACCACACACTATGCAGCGCAGTATGTACCGGTAAACAGCATTACTAGAAACATATAAAACATGGCGCCTTTCGTCACACGCTTCATATTACGAATTAAACCCACCGTCCATCATCCATCATCATTTCGTTCTGACACCTTCCGATGCACAAATGAGTTTTTTCGACACACTCGAGTGTGCGGTGGCCTTTATAATATTTTTTAACCATTGTTCAGTGACACCTTATGTTATCTGTGTCTACGTTTTTTTTTTAATCTTTTGTCGGGATCTTGGCTTCTGTTTTTTATCTATTCTTTGTAATTTTAGGGTTCCGTAAAACAAGGAGCTAGATTCGTCAAGTCCGTTTGTCCATCTGTCCATCGGTGGTATGTTCTAACGTGCGTATGACCAAAATAGAGCCTCAATAGCTCAACCGGTAAAGGAGTGGACTGAAAACCGAAAGGTCGACGGTTCAAACCCCGCCCGTTGCACTATTGTCGTACCTACTCCTAGCACAAGCCTGACGCTTAGTTGGAGAGGAAAGGAGAATATTAGTCATTTAACATGGCTAATATTCTTTTAAAAAAAAATTTAGGGTCCCGTACCCGAAAGGACCCTATTACTAAGCCGCCACTGAACATCCATCTATCTATCTGTCAGCAGGTATCGCGTGAACCGTAATAGGTAGAGTTGAAATTTTTACAGAATGTGTCTTCTTCTTCTTCTAGTGCCATCTCCTATCGGAGGTTGGCAATCATTAAGGCTAACTGGACTTTGTTCACCGCTGCTCTAAACAGTGACCTTGTACTCATATTAAACCACTGGCGAAGGTTCTTAAGCCAGGATGTTCGTCTACGGCCAGGTCTACGTTTGCCTTTTATTTTCCCTTGCATTATGAACTGCAGCAGGTCATATTTTGAGTTGCGCATTATATGTCCCAGATATTCGAGCTTTCTCCTTTGCACACATTTGAGTAAATCAATAGACTTCCCCATTCTCTGCAACACGGTGGTATTTCGAACGCGATCTCTCCATGTGATTGTGTAGGTATTTCTATTGCCGCTATAACAACAAATAATAATTTTTTTACATAACATGGCTGCTTTGAAAAAAAATAAGTCTTGTTTTTTTAACGATAGTAGGTACGGAAGCGGAACCCTTCGTGTCCGAGTCAGACTCGCACTTAACTGGCTTTTTTTTTGAAAAACAAACTTTTTGGTCATTAATCTTGTTAGAATGTGTTAATTTTTTTTTATTGTTCAATCTAGTTGTGATAAAGTTATTGTTTGTAATTTAAACTACAATGAACTAATTACTTGTTCTTCTAAATAATGATAACAGTTTTTTTTAACAAAATGCCTACTGGACTATGAAAAAAATTTAAAAAAAAAATTAACAACTAGACTATCCTCTTAATTTGCGTGGCGGCCATTTTGAAATTTCTCTACTGAAAGAAATAACGACGGAATAAAAAACCTCCTCCTTTTGAAGTCAATTAGAAATATCTTTGCAACCAATTGCTTTTTTAATGAAATCTTAATCAGAAACCGATTTCCCCTCCTCAACTTTGAAATTCCAATAAAAAATTGTTTTACTGAGAATGCTTTTCAAGCAAACAACTTCATAATCTGCACAATAGACAATAAATTGCACCTAGACAAATCTAGATAATAGATTTATTGCGACAAAAAAGACAAAACGTTAAAATGAACCCAATTGCCTTGTGACAAAGTTCAAAATTATCTTTATAACAAAAGAATTTCTGTTTCGAGAGCTAATGGAAAAATATTAAGATAGTAGTTGATAAAAGCTAAAACTTTCACAAGCTCTTTTTACTCCAATTTCATACGCAGGCAGACGAATAAGTAAAAGGGAGTAAGCATAGTATTTAAAAAGTTTGGCAGACTATCTATACATACAATAAAATTGTAGAAAAGTGGTGTCTGTACAATGGAAATATATAAAAAAAAAGTAGCAGGGGTTGTTATTATATCGATGCCGAATCCGAAATTGTAATTAATTTTTTTTTGTCCGTTTGTCTGTTTGTCTGTGTGTTTGAGCACGCTAATATCAGAAACGGCTTATTCGATTTAGATACGGTTTTCACTAATATATATATTTAATATACTAATATATATATTATTTATAATAATATATATATTATATATACTAAAGTCACTATTCCACGCGAACGAAGTCGCGGGCACAGCTAGTTATCACTATGTTTAACATCTAAATATACCTACAGCTACAGTCCTAAATAGTTAGTTAGAGATATTATAGAGCAAACATTGACTTTAAAAAAAAAAGATACAAGGCTAAATCTGAAAACCGCGATATTTTTTTTTAAAGTATATTACTCATTTTAATCATGTCTAACACTCCCCTTTCCCCTACAATTAAGCGTAAAGCTTGTGCCAGGAGTGAGTACGACAATAGTGCAACGGGTAGGGTTTGAACCGCCGACCTTCCGGAATTCAGTCCGCTTCTCAACCGTTGAGCTATTTGCTCAGATATAAGACACTGTATAAGCGAGACAGCGTTATACCTATCGCTCACATAAATCAGTCTCGATTTAACTGAAACTTAAATCTGAGCATAGTCAAAGTCTTAGAGCATGAATTCTGAATGTCTGTCTGCTTATCTGTTACCTTTACATGACCCATCTGCTCAACTAATTTTAACATTTGTTGTAGAGACAGCTTGCATCTTGTAGACATACATTGGTTACTTTTTATCCCGGAAAATCAAGGAGTTTCCCCGGACATTTAACTATAGCTAAATTTAATTTAAAAAATGGCCTTCATCTACTAACTTCTTAATGTCAGTCTTTTTCTCTGTTAACTTTTCACGGCTCATCCGTTTTTAAGCTATTTTAACAAAATTTTGTACGAAGGTATCTTAAAGACGGACGACATAGGCTACTTTTATCCCGCAAAATCAAAGAGTTCTCACGAGATTTTTAAAAACCTAAATCCACACGGACAAAGCTCCATATTACGAACTTTCAGTTTTTATAAAATACTAGCCGATACCCGCGACTTCGCCCGCGTGTATTTAGGTTTTTCGAAATCCCGTGGGAACTCTTTGATTTTCCGGGATAACAAGTAGCCTATGTGCTAATCCAGGATATTATCTATCTCCATTCCACCAAATTTTCCACCATATCTTCGACTAATCATTTTGTATTGAGTTGAAATAGCGTGTATAAAAATTCGTTTATGTTTTTGTTAGAAAGAGATAGTGATTGAGTTGGATTCACTTTTTTTAGATTTTAATGAGGTATCGAATCGAGGATCGAGATATAGGAAATAGAGGTCAGCTAGTGATGTGAAGCACTTTTTGTATTATGTATAGTCGATATAGTGGTGTTTATCGACTTTAGAGTTTAAAATTTAAACTTCTTTTCAGATTGTTTGGAATCCTAGTAGCCGTAGTTTTACGTATATACGTCAATTTATTCATCAAATTCAACAGTTGACAATCAAAAAGTGTACATTGATACCCTGATATTATATAAAGCTCTAAAATTGATACCTGATACAATAGATGTACAACAGACGGCCTTATTGCTAAAAAAGGGATCTGAATATTATTATTTATTAGAAAGACATTCTTTGAATTATTAAACAATACCTAAGTTGTTTGAAATGGAATTCAAATTAATTTATTTTATTATACATTCAACGTTGTTTTTCACATAATTATTGTATCTTCTTTTCAAATATATACTTTATCTACTTTCAATAATATAATTTTTACAAGGTGTTGAAATTGAAAGATCAAAATAAGATTCTTTTTAAAAAAGATTGCAGGTTCGAACAAATTTTATTCTATTTAAAACTATTTGTGTTTTAGTTTTACTACAATTTACAATAACAACAAAAAAAGATCGATATATTTCTTTACCGACTCGTCCCACCACTATCGCCGGCTCATCAAAGTCAGCCATACAGACAATAACTGAGAAATATTAAATTATAATAAAATTAACTTAAAATTACTTTTTATGTACCGTTAACACAGCGCTTTAAACTTATAGAGCTGGCAATGATTTATTGCATCACTTGTCGATGTTACATTATTAATATCTAAATGTTATTTCTTTATCAATCATTAATTATCATCTGTTAATCATGCTTAACCATATTAATATATGGAATTTTAAAAGATTCTATACTGTGTTAAAGACGTATAATTGATGATTAAATGAGCTTACCTGTAAGTGAAATTCAATCATAATTATACGAATTGTCTTGTCCGAAGGATTAGCTGAAATATTTGTTTTTATATATATTGTAGTACGCTCGTTAGCTACTGCCAAACAACACTGTTTTAGAGAATAGATAGGTAAATATATGTTTTTTTTTTTTTTTTTTTTTTGGGTTGGTATCATTATACACTAGTCTGTGGTATCATTACCCAATCTGCTTGTTCCCGGAATGTCTCCTCTCATTTATTTCAGAGTTATTAATGTATTTTCGGAACATTGTTTGGGTACTGCTTGTGGGTGGGAGGGAGCTAATCCTTCGGACAAGACACTTCGTATAATTATGATTGAATTTCACTTACAGGTAAGCTCATTTAATCATCAATTATACTCGTGTCTTGTCCTCGGATTAGCTGAAATATTTGTTTTTATATATATTGTAGACATTTAGAGTAAGTTCCGAAAATACTAGCAGGTGGTAATACCATTAACCTTCCTGCACCAAGAAAAAATGGGTAATAATGAAAATTAATAAAGTTGTTTTCTGTATGAACTGCATATAATTATTATGAAAACAATACAACCTTAATTATTAATGTTACCAAGTTACATTACTTGCATTCTTTTTTAATAATCTTTGTTAACAAAGGAGATTCAAAAATCATTGGTTATGTATATATACAGGTTCAATAAAGTAAACTAAATACCTAAAGATTGTTTTATTATTCATAAATCACTTATCTATATCATCAAGTATCCATTAATCATTCAATTTCCCAACAATTTTAATGTAATTTGTTCTATTTTCCTATGATTGCTTTGGCTATAGAGGAATTTTCCTGATTACAAATCAAATCTCTATTATAATATTTCCAAAACGTGCTGGAGTTTTGGCTCCAGCCCGCTGTTTTGCGAATAATATCTATGTTGATGCCTGCTCTATAAGCTTTAGAAGTTGCAGCATGTCTGGTGCTGTGGGCAGAGAATATGGATACATCAATACCGCTCTCTTTTAGTACGGTTTTTATCCAGCGACTTAATGTTTGGGTTGAAACTACTTTGAAAGGTTTTTTATAACTAATAAATAAATCCTCTTGACTACGTAATGTAGAGGTTTTACTTATATAAGCTGTAAGAGCTTGTGCTGGACATATAGCAGGTCTCTCTGGAAAGAAAGGCAATATAAGAGCAGGTTGATTAGAGCCTGGTTTAGAGGTTTTAATTAAATCAGGGATTTTAATTATTATTTGTGAAGGTACAATTTCTATGTTTTTTACTTTAATTTTTGATAAAGTTTGTAATCTGTGTGTTGTCACTAAAGCTAACAAAGTAACACATTTCATTGTTAATCTTTCTAAGGATAGGTCTTCATAAGGGTAATACGTAGTCAAATAATCCAGAACACGAGAGGTGTCCCATGTAATGTTATATTTGGGAAGAGGCGGTCTTAGTCTAAAGACACCCTTAAAAAATCTTACAATTCTCTCATCTTTAGATATATTTGAACCTAGTATTAGAGATAATGCGGCTCTACAGCTATTGAGAGTTCCATATTGAGCTCCACTACTGTAAAGTGATGTCAAGAATTGTAATGCCTCTGGGACTGGTGCTTCCAACATATTTATTGAATTCCTGTTACAATGTGTAAACCATTTCTTCAAGCAAACATCGTACTGTTTGATGGAGCTTTCTGCCAGGGATGATAGCATTATGTCGATTGAGGCTGGTGGGGCGTCTCTTCGTAGTAGTGACCGCCGTATAATATCCCAGCAACCAGGGTAAGTTGTGACTGTATGTTGCGTTTGCTAAAAAAGGAAATCTTGATGTTTTTATGCGGTTCTAGAATTAACATATCTGAAATCAAAAGAGATTGAAAGAGAGGGTACCAAGGTTGAGTTGGCCACCTTGGTACAACTATGATTCCTGTCGCTCTATCATAAATCATTTTCTGAAGACTTTTTAGTATGATTGAAAATGGGGGAAAAGCGTAAAAATAAAAGTTAGACCAATTAATCGTAAAAGCATTTATAGCAAAGGCATCTGGGTCTCTATGCCAGGACACAAATCTATCGCACTTCTTATTAATGCGAGTAGCAAAAAGATCAATTTGAGGTTGACCAAAGGTCTTAACAATTTGAGTGAAAGCTGAATCGCTAAGCTCCCATTCAATGTCTGGGTGCGTGCGCCTCGATTCGGCGTATGTTACCTCGTTTAATCGCGACGTGGATTCCTGTATTGCTGTTGATGATGCCGCGATCCTCTCGATGAGAATTCGGGCTTCCGCGCTGGAGCAGGCGGATGGCTCCTCTTTTGTACCGGCTGCCTGCGTGCCGGAGGAGCCCTGTAGTTTAAAGTTGAAGTTGATGGTTGTGTTTTCCTCTTTATTGTTCCTTTATTATTACTGTCCTGAATCTTTATAATCTCGGCTCTCGATCTTGACACCGTTTTTGCCGTTTTTAAAGTCTCTGATATGTTTTCACCAAACAAGTACTTGTCAACCTTTGTCAGTTTTAGGTGTTCTAACACGTCCCTTTTTACGCAAGATAAAATAAAATATCTTCTTCTCATAGAGTCGGAATACTGGATGTCACAGAGCATACGAATGCTGTCCATCAGTTCTTTGGTTACTTTGCTGTCAGCATTATTATTTTTTATTTGATTATCTATAACCCGGGCAATACAAGAAATAACCGCAGAAATCTGCTTTTGTCTCGTTTCCATGCCCTTGTCCCGTTTTAATATGGTATCTGGCAATGCCGCCCTTATTTCTAAGTTAAGTAATGGCGCGGCGATGCGTTCGCTGTTGGTAGGAACCATGTATTTTTTATTTTGGAATAAATCTTTTCGGACCTCTTTATCCAGACCGGAGATAGCGATGTGATTTAATCTGTTAGCCAATTCCTTCCGTATTTCTGGTCCCAATTGCGAAACAGATGTTGGGTCCTCTCCCAAAATCTCCAAAATCTCGTCCGGCAAAGCTTGATCTCCATTAGGTACCTCGGTACTCCCAGCAGGTATTTCTGGCGGCGCGGGCGGTACATCTGCCAGCAGCGGTTCATTGTCCATGGAGATTATTTCTACCTCCTCTATTGGGCTGGGTGGCCTGGAACATATGCTGAATTCGTCGCCTGAAACCGGAAGGTTTAGTCTTAATTCCATTGAATTGGAACTGATACATTAACAATAATTACTTTAGTTAGTAATATTTTCTTTAAATGGATCACACATTGTAAAGTTTAGTCTTAGTAGGTACTATGAAAGACTCCGTTGAGTAATTCGATGTACGCAGTGTCCCAAAATAATTAATATTAAGCCTTCTTGTAATGCGGTGACCGATAGACATGTTGAAAGGCTCCTTTGAGCAATTCGAATATGTTTGGTTACCAATTTTTATTTATGGTCCTATGAAAGACTCCATTGAGTAATTCGATGTACCTTAGCCTATGGTAATTATTTATCCGTACGATGTTAACCATTAAACACTGTGAAAAGCTCCTTTGAGCAATTCGGTTATGTTTTAGGTTAGTGTAGACGCCCCGTGGCGCCATTTTGAAACTAGGTCTACCTGCATCGTTTTGCAAGTCTAGCAATTCCGATGATGAAGAGGAGTCTGAAGACTCTTCCATTCTTCGTGCTCGGCGTAATTTCTCTTCTAATTTCCTTATCTTCTTACTAATATACTCCAGTTCGTTATTCTTTCTCTTAGGCATAACTGAACTGAGTTGTGTTGAGTGGCAGCACTAAAAAGCGAATGAGAGGAGACATTCCGGGAACAAGCAGATTGGGTAATGATACCACAGACTAGTGTATAATGATACCAACCCAAAAAAAAAAAAAAAAACATATATTTACCTATCTATTCTCTAAAACAGTGTTGTTTGGCAGTAGCTAACGAGCGTACTACAATATATATAAAAACAAATATTTCAGCTAATCCGAGGACAAGACACGAGTATAATTAAATATTTATAGTACTATAATACTATTATTAAAGATCATTTAATAGTATTGTACCTATGCTATAAACTGTGATACTAAGCAATTAACATAAGGCACAACGCTTACCTACAGAGTAGAGTAACGCTGAGGCACAAGGTTTTTTTACGGAACTAAAACTCAGCTTTATGAACTTCGGGATATGGTTAAAATTGCTATACTTAATGCAAACTCAAAACTATGTATTGCCAGAAAAAAATTGAAAAAGAAAAACTGAAATAACCGGGTTTTTTGGGTTTCACCAGGTAGATGTCTGCTAAAGGGTTGTTTTTGGATATCATAGTATTTAATAGGTATAGGTATTTAAATTGAAAACTATCACAGCTAAATAGGTTTTACAAGTTAACGAGTAATAGTCGACCAACTCAAAAAATGTACCTAATTGGAGTCGTAATAAATGTCATTGAAAATTACTAAAGAAAATTAATAACTAAGGAACCACACCCTGCGCGTACTCGACACGCGCTTGACCGGTTTTTTAACCTTTAAAGAATTACTACCAAGCCTGTATTAGTTACAATGTAAGCAAAATTGTTATGTCTTGATTAAGGCATCAGGTACGGGTTTTTAACCTGAATTAAAAACTTCAGCCTTGAAAAACACGACGTATAATGACAGTGACACATCAGTGCTGCCGCACAACTGCACATCACGATGAATGCGTCACAACAGCTGCACTATTGCGAGCAGCGAAAGGTTTGTCGCTCTCACGAGTACATTATGTTTAACTTTTCAGAGTTAAGTGCATTTTAAGCAATAAAATATAACTTGTTTTAACGGTGAAGGAAAACATCGTACCTGAGAAGTTCTCCATGATATTCTCAAAAGTATGTGAAATCTGCTAATTCGCTTTTCGCCAGCATGGTGGACTCTGACCACCGATAATAATAACCTAAACCTTTCTCATTCTGAGATGGCTGGGACTTGCCACGCGCTGCCACCCATACATCAAAGTACCACAACAAAACTTAGTTTGCGCTCCGATTGTTTGCGCTGACCTTTACAGTTTCTTGTATTTCTTCTAGGAGTCGCGTTTCGTTTGACCAGGACTTATGATTAACATTCATTGTTTATTCATTTCGTATTGTTAACTGGATTTTGAGACACAAGTTAAATATAGAAATACTTGTTACCCATATAAGGTTAAACATCTTTAATTAGACTTTTATATTGTCTTTACCTTTTTAAGGTTAACTTACTACCAGAATGGCATTTCTTTAACAGGGCTCTCTCCGTCACTTACTCCATACAATCGTAGTTCCAATTTCATTTGAATATTAAGCAACCAAAGTCCATGAAATTTTGCAGACATATTCTAGAAACTTATATCTGTGCCTGTGGTGTTTTCGATTTTTCTAAAAATATGTAGTTTCAAAATTACAGGAGCTCAAAGATTTATATGTGAATTTTAAGACCACGTAACTTTGAAACCGAATATTTTAACAGAAATCTGGAAAACCACAGGCATAGATATTAGTTTCTAGAATATGTCTGCAAAATTTCATGGACTGTGGTTCCTTAAGGCCTACGCAGACCGGGACGGCAAGGCAAGGGATTTTAATTTTTACTAATGGACATTCAACCGTACTGGTACAGAAATACGACATAAATTGCTATGCTTTAAAATGATGCCGTGGCATTGAAAGGGATTTTATCGCAACACGCGCCACAGGCTCCCGTGGCGGGATGCCGTGGCATACTGCGGTAGGCAACGGCATGCCACGGACTCCGGCGCTCGTAGTGATATACTGCGGGGTGCGGCGGCGGGAGTAGAGAAGCGGGGAATGCACACCAATATTGACCATCCATTTGCGCCCGCGTCTTTGACGACTGTGCTACGTGATTTTTTCGGAGACCAGTTTTTTACGTTTTTTATTCCAACATGGAGGAAAAATTAATAACTTTAGTTCAAGACTATGATTATTTATATAATATGTCATCAAAACATTATATGAACACTCAAATGAAGAACAATGCGTGGAAAAGAATTGGAATAGAAATGAATAAAACAGGTAAGTAAATATTTTTGCACTATAATTATATTTTAAGATTTAACACAGTATTAATGTCTATTTACAATATCGTTTTGCCATGGAATAGAGCCCTCATCAGACCTAAAGTAATCTTTAAACATCTCCCGTACTGTCATACCATCTAATGCATTGTTCATATTATTATCGTTTTCTAAATTAATGCTTACACTTGCTATATTTTGGCTTTCTGTGCTTGTACCACCTATGATGAAATTGTGTAAGCAAGTACATGCTAAAATGATATTATCAACATATTTTGGTTGAACCTGAATTCCTTTTTGACATAATTCGAAACGTTCTTGAAGTATACCAAATGCATTTTCGACGATACGCCTGGCTCTACTCAAACGATAATTGTATATTTTCATTGCTTCATCTGTCAATCGATCGCCACTAAATGGTCTCATAATGTTTGTGGTTAACGGAAAAGCCTCGTCTGCTACAAAAACATACGGCAACTCAAGATCAGTCCTCGGTAAACGTTTTTTTGGGGGAATATCGAGGGCATTAGAAGTCAATTTTTTTCCAAATATTGAGTTTTGCATTATACCTCCATCACTATTTCGTCCATATGATCCTACATCTGCAATCACAAATTTATAATTTGCATCCACAACCGCTAGTAGTACGATACTGAAAAACTTTTTATAGTTTATGTAGAGACTTCCACTATTGCGAGGTGCTTTTATCCTGAAATGTTTACCATCTATTGCACCGATGCAGTTCGGGAAATTCCATTTTTCATCAAATTCCATCGCGATTCGCGTCCATTTTTCCCTTGTTGGTTTTGGCATAACACTAGGTCTTAGGGCATTCCAAATGACTCGGCAAGTTTCATGTACGATAGAGCGCACTGTACTAAACCCCATGCGATAGCTGTAACCTAGAGACTTGAAGCTACTTCCCGTGATCAAAAATCTGAAAGATAATATACCATTTTACCTGCTTATGTTTTGTTTTAGGTGAAGAATGCCAGAAAATATGGGGTAATATACGTAATAATTTTAGGAAAGCTCTGAATTGTAGTGTTCGTAGCTACTCATAATATTGCATCATGTAGGTACTTGTGCATTTCTTAATAAACAGTCAGTTAGCATCCAGCCGTTGTTTCATTACGTTCCACTGGCGACGAGGATGGGTATTTTATATAATTTACCACGCGTTTTAAAGTGAATATTGTAAAAATACAATGCCTATAGGTAAATTAGAACCATTTGACTTAAATTCCAAGCAGTGGCCCGCGTATATAAGGCGAGTTAAGCAGTATATTCTCTTAAACGAAGTGAAAGATGAATTACAAGTGCCGTTGTTAATTACTATCGTGGGTGAAGCGACGTACATGTTGATGTGCGATTTATGTTCGCCGACGCATCCTGAATCGAAAAGTTTCGACGAATTAGTGAAATTGGTTTCGGAACACTTAGAGCCAAAACGTTCCGAAATAGCCGAGCGCCATGTTTTTCGCTTACGTCGTCAACGTCCAGGCGAGTCCCTCACGGAATACCTACACAACTTAAAACATCTGGCAACAACTTGCAATTTTGGAACGATGTTAGAGGAAAATTTAAGAGATCAGTTCGTATCAGGGTTGGCAAACGAACTGATGCGGTCTAGAATATTCGCCGAAAAAGACATCAAATACAGGGAGGCTGTGGAGCTAGCTCTTGCGTTGGAGGCTGCAGAAAAGCATGCGGAGGTGAGCGGGTCTACGATGACTTCGACATCGACCTCGAGTGCAGGCGGCGAGGCAGGCGAGGGCCTGCATCATGCGAGCGGGCGGCGCGGCACGGCGCGCGCGCCTTCGAGCGCGGCTGGCGGGCGCGGCGAGCGCGGCGGACGCGGCGCGTCGGGACCGGCGGAGTCGAGCGCTGCTGGCGGGCGCGGCGAGCGCGGCGGCCGCGGCGCGTCGGGACCGGCGGAGTCGGGTGCGGCTGTGCGGTGCTGGCGGTGCGGAAAGCCGCATCGGGCAAACAAGTGCAAATATGTGCAATTTAATTGTGATAAGTGCCTCCGCCGCGGGCACCTAAAAATAATGTGTGATGAAGTGCGTAATTACGAGTCTAATGTGCGTAATAATTGTGTGCTGGATGGAAGTGTCTCGGAGGAAGACGACTTCTTTAACCTTGAACTGGCAGCCAAAGGTAACGGACCATATTTTCTTAAAGTGCAAATAGACGATCATCTTTTGGAATGTGAAATTGATACGGGTAGTCGTATTTCGGCGATTAGTGATCAACTTTTTTATAAACTTTTTTCTCATAAAAAATTAATCTCCGATAATTTAATATTACGTTGTTATTCGGGTACACAGATCGAGTCGTTGGGGTATGTGCATGTAGATGTCACGGTTGGGGAAGTGCGTGTACCTAACTTGACATTATATGTAATACAAAACGGTTCTCGACCTTTGCTGGGCCGAGATTGGCTTCGAGCTTTAGACGTTAGACAAATCACATTAAAAGAGATAGCCGACGATCGATTTGTGGACCGGTTAACCGCCGAATTTCCAGAAGTATTTACGGATACGTTAGGCACTTGTAAGAAGACCATTCAATTACAGCTCACGGACCAGGAACCCGTGTATGTGAAAGCCCGACCGGTGCCGCTCGCGCTGCGCGGCCGGGTGCAGGCCGAGCTCGAGCGACTCGAGCGCGAGGGGTACATGTACCGCGTGGACCACTCGGAGTACGGCACGCCGATCGTGCCGGTTGTAAAAGCGTGCGGTGAAATACGAATATGCGGAGACTATAAAGTCACAATTAACCCGAAATTAAAACGTGATTTTTATCCTTTGCCTCGAATTGAAGAACTATTTGCTTCATTGAGTGGGGGGGAAGAGTTTTCGAAAATAGACTTAAAGCATTCATATCAACAGGTTATGTTATCCGAGGACTCGCAAGCCTATACCGCTATTACCACGCAGATAGGTACTTTCGTATACCGCCGCACGCCATTCGGGTTATCATGCATTCCTGAAAAATTCCAAAAATTAATGGAGGAAACATTACGAGGGATTCCTGGAACGGTAGTATTTTTAGACGACATTTGTGTGACGGGCTCAAACAGACAAACACACCTAGCCAATTTACGAGCGGTACTTGAACGGTTGCGGTCGATGGGTTTTACTGTTAAGTTAAGTAAATGTAGTTTTCTGAAACCTAGTGTGAAGTATTTAGGCTTCATTATCGATAAATCAGGGTTGCACCCTGATCCGAATAAAATAGAAGCTATACACGACGCACCACGCCCCGAAAACGTGACACAATTAAAAAGTTTTCTTGGATTATTGAACTACTATGGAAAATTTATACCGAACCTCAGTACGTTATTATTTCCGTTACACGCGTTACTGAAAAAGGATGTAACTTGGAAATGGAATGCACGTTGCGAGGCCGCGTTTTCGGGGGCCAAGAGTGCACTGTTGGGTGATAAGGTGTTAGCTCACTATGAAGAGGGTCGGCCGTTGGTACTGTCCGTGGACAACAGCGCGTATGGCTTGGGCGCTGTGCTCGCGCACCGTTATCCGGACGGCAGTGAACGCCCTGTTAGCTGTGTTTCGCGAACATTAAAGGATTCCGAAAAAAATTATAGCCAACTTGATAAAGAGGCACTAGCTATTTTCTTTGGCATTACCAAACATCACCAGTATGTATTCGGTAGACAGTTTATATTGCGCACAGACCACCAGCCCTTAAGCTTCATTTTCGGAAAGAAATGTGGAATTCCCCAGACGGCCGCCAGCCGTTTGCAGCGGTGGGCTGCGCGCTTGTCGGCGTATGACTTCACGGTGGAGTTCGTGCGTTCCTCGGACAACGGCCCGGCCGATGCTTTGTCCCGCCTGCCATTGCCGTGCCGACGGGTGACCCCTTCGGAGTGTGCAAGCTATGTTCAACTTATCGAAGAGAACTTGCCGATTAGTTTTAAAGATGTTAGTAAGGAGACAAAGAAAGACCCCTTATTAAGTAAAATAGTGGGCTTTGTGATGTTTGGTTGGCCGTCGTCAGTAGCGGGCGGCGAGGAGGAAAAGGCTTATTTTGCGAGGCGAAATGAGATAGTTTTAGAATTGGGTTGTTTAATTTATAAATATCGAATTATAGTTCCGCCATCATTGCGTAAAGGCGTGTTAAAGGAAATACATGAAGGCCATCTGGGCATTAATAAAATGAAAAATGTGTCTCGTAGCTATGTCTATTGGCCAAGTTTAGATCGCGATATCGAGTACTTGTGTCGAGAATGTGAAGCGTGTCGGATAGTCCGCGACTCCCCACCCCGCGCCACACTTCATCCCTGGGAGTATCCACTTTGCCCGTGGCAACGCGTGCACGCCGATTTTGCGGAATGTGTAGGTAAGAAATATTTGATTGTCTTAGATGCTCATTCAAAGTGGGTAGAAGTGATCAGTATGACACGTACGGATGCGGAGTCGACGATTTTGGCCTTTCAGACATTATTTGCTAGATTTGGTCAGCCTGCCCAGCTCGTAACTGACAACGGCCCGCCTTTCAGCGCCTTAGATTTTAAGAATTTCTGTGCTAATAACGGTATTAAGAGTGTAACGACGGCACCGTATCGACCGCAGGGGAACGGTGCGGCTGAAAACATGGTGAAAACCGTTAAAAAAGTAATCAAACGCGCTTTATTTGTCAAAGAAAATGTGTCAGCTGCCCTAAATAAATTTTTATTTCAATATAGAAACTGTGAACACGCCACGACCGGTGTGTCCCCTGCAGTACTGATGCTAGGCCGGCGATTGCGGGGGCGACTGGACGCATTGCGTCCCGACGTATCTGTGGTCGTGCGCTCGGCACAAGAGCGCCAGATTAATCAGAAAGGGGGAATGCAAAGACAAGTGGGTATAGGAGATACAGTTATGGCGCGAGATTACTCCTCTAAGGGAAATAAATGGACAGAAGGAGTAGTAGTAAGTCAGACGGGGCCGGTGTCTTATAAAGTGGATATGGGAAAGGGGGTAGAATGGCGTAGGCATCGAGATCAGATAATTAAAGTAAATAAAAAAAATCGTTATTCTCTCGCGCGAACTAGCACCCTTGGGCAGGAAGCGGAGCAGACGGGAGAGAATGATGATGAAAGGGTAGCGGTGGATAGCGATGCCGACGTTACATTCGAAGACCCTGTCGGGTCGCCCGGGGGCGAGGGTGCGGCGCAGGCGCCGGAAGATGTGCACTCTCCAACACCGCCGCCCCCAGGCGCGTCCGCTAGAGCTCTGCGAGCATATCATCGTAAGAAGAAGGTCTAGTTTAATAACTATGTGAAAACTATGTTATATTGTGATTAAAAAGGGGGGAAAAGTGTAGTGTTCGTAGCTACTCATAATATTGCATCATGTAGGTACTTGTGCATTTCTTAATAAACAGTCAGTTAGCATCCAGCCGTTGTTTCATTACGTTCCATGAATAACAGAAAAACAAAGAGTGGTGACCCGTACACAAAGCGACGCCCTATCAAGTTTGAAAAAGAGCTGGAGTTTTTGAAAAAATTCATTCAGCACAGAAAACAAACCTCGAATCTGGACTCCTCTTCAGAGGATACGCAGACTTCTTTCGCAGAATCCGCTGTCAATGATAATGATGAACGTTCAGTTTCGCGAATGACCAATGATTCACACCATTCCTTAATAAGACCAGAACCTACAACAACTGCTGAAATACTAAATAAATACATTGAATCGAAAAAGGAGGTGGACCCCATTGATTCGTTCTTTCAAACAATGGCTGCCACAGTAAAAAAACTACCAGAAAGAGTGCAGGTCCAAATAAAGAGACAAATATTTAATGTGGTAACTGACGCCGAATTAAAATACATAGAGGGAACTCCAGCTCCAACATCTGAAGATGTCTCTAGCTATGAAACCACCTCAGGCTCTGGTTATGAAGCTGCTTCGGGGTCTGGCTATGGAACCGCCTCAGGCTCTGGTTATGAAGCTGCTTCGGGGTCTGGCTATGGAACTGCCTCAGGCTCTGGTTATGAAGCTGTTTCACGGTCTGTTTATGGTACCGCCTCTGGCCCTGGCTATGAAGCTGCTTCAGGGTCTGGCTACAAAACTGCAGTTTCTGAATACGAAACTAATCTAAACTAGTAGGTACTCTAAATTAAGTAAAAACAAATAAAGATCCAGGGATTATCAGTGAGAAGGTTTATCAGTGCAAAAACTTGAAAATCGTTATTATGTGTCTACAATACATGATTGTACTTGGCAAAAAATATTGTTTTTTTTTTTTAATTTAATAAAAGAAGAAAAAATAAAACTTATACAATCATTTAACTACCCACCTCAAACACAAGGATAATCTCTGATCGGCTTCAATGGGGTTGCGAAAATTGGTCCTCTGTTTTTCGATATATGGTCGACATATATTCAACAGTGCTTGAAATTTCTCATAATCCATTCTATGATAGTCATAAAATTTTTGCACGTCGTATTTTAAATCATTAAATAAATTATTGAATTCACCCTTTGATTCCCTTTCTTTCCATAAATTATCAACCCAAAATCTTCTTCTATCCCTATTATTAGCCTGTGCACCTTCTTCTTCATCTGCAATAATCGATATCAACACCAAATCCCAATCTACCATTTTAAAACTGAGGCACACCAACACTCGATCAAACGCAACTGAAGACTAAAAGTGTATCAGGCAGCAGGAGTCGCTGAGGCGTGCTTTGTCGTGCCGCGGCACGCCGTGGCATGCCGTGGCAAAGTGCTGGAATGCCGCGGTATCTAAGCGGCCAGTGTGCGCTGACTCACGGCAAAATCCCTTGCCTTGCCGTCCCGGTCTGCGTAGGCCTTTAATATTCGAATGAAAGTGGAACTACATTTATATGGAGCGAGTGACGGTGAGACCCCCCTTAAAGCTGTTTTTAAAACGTTTTCTACTCTTGAATGAATCGAATTTTTGAATTTCTACGCTTACCTACCTACTTATGTAAAAAAAACGGTTACTTGTTCAAAATATTTTTGAAGTTTTACTTTTTTATTGGAACTGGAAGGTAACAATCATTAATGGTAATTTATAGATGTTAGAATAGATCTTATTTTCATCTAAATATATGAAAGGAAAAACTGACTAACTGATCTATCAACGCCACCAACGCACAGCTCAAACTACTGGACGGATCGGACTGAAATTCGGCATGCAGATAGGCTATTATGCTGTAGACACCCGCTAAGAAAGGATATTTGACAATTCAACCCCAAGAGGGCTGAAATACGGGTTTGAAATTTGTGTAGTCCACCCGGACGAAGTTGCGGGAATACGCTAGTTTTATTGTAATGCTCTTTTGGAAACCTACCTATATCATTAGATAATTAAAAAATCTCAGTTGAGAAACAATGTTTTTAAAAAAAAATGTATACCTACCTATTGCATGTCACATTGAAATTTGATCATTTATTATTTTTTTAAAGGTTTTTATAAAATCTCTACACACAATTTTGCAATTATGAAATAATCTAATGTAATCTAAAGCGTAAAATTGTGATTTTCAAAACAAAGTTCCGTTGGTTCTTTGGAAGGGCGACAGCTCTTATTCCTCAGATTTCAGTTATATACCTAGACGATGGATCTCCAGCTTAAGGTATTAGATAATAGATATGTAGGTATGTGATTAGCATTTCAACAAGACCGTGTTGAATTGGCATGTTAGAAATATCATGTGATATAGATTACTCACTAGTGATTCAATAGAAATTTTTATCTATAGCATTTTAGAATTAATAATAATAGTGAAATAAATACCAAATTTGACTTGTGCAAATGTTAATAAATTGGGTTAGCTACAGTTACACGAAGGTACATACATACATACAATAAATTCGACAGGTCGGCGGTTCAAACCCCACCCATTGCACTATTGTCGTACCCACTAAGTAAGCGTTAAACTTGTGATAGGAGTCTATCACAAGTTTAACGCTTACTTAGTGGGAGGGAAAAGGGGAATGTAAGTCATGATTAAAATGACTAATATTCTTTAAAAATAAATATTATTTGCCGCCTCTATACGTTCCAAGGGCTACGCTCCCATCGGTAAGTAACGTATGCGTTAACGATTATTCATTCTACACGGTGACACATGACGAATCAATCCGTCATGAGCTGATACAATCGTGGACTCCGACTGCAGGACGGTATGGCTCCAAGATTAACTAGTAGGGTACCTATAGGTATACCTAGGTATAGGTATTCTGTCGTCTTTTAACTAAAAAGCCGATAACTAGAAAAAACAATTTTTGGGTTACCGCAAAAAATGCGGAAATTTTCAAAAACTATGTGTTAGCTTCTCAAAAAAACTATTTAAAATTTAAAATTAATAAAACAGATATTTGACTCATTCGACGTCACACGATCTCTTCCGAGCAGCCATTTTGAATCGATTTGTATAAATACGGCTGCTCGACGGGTTTTAAGCCAGTCTCGCTCCGACTCGAGACTCGACGACTATTAAATACTTTTGTGTTTAGGTCGCCATTTTGATTGAGTGGTTGCAATAGCAATTGCGCCCCGATCAAATTAATATTGCAGTTAGGTTATTTAAAGATTAAAACTCTTGATAAGCCTCTACGCGTTGTGGCTTATGTCCTCGCTCAAGCTTAATATGAAAGATCATTTAATAACTTATAAAAATAGTTAAATTATAACGCCCCTTTTGGTCTAAGTTTACAGTTCAGAAGTGGGATGGAATTAACGCAAAAATCCACTTAAGCATACAAAAGATAGTTCACAAATGAATATAGTTGGAAATTAAGGGACAACCCTGGTCCTAGAATAAAATGTGTTGGGACAACCCTGGTTCATTCATTCAATACCCTTTGAGGGACAACCCTGGTCCTGGAATAAAATGTGTTGGGACAACCCTGGTCATGTAGTATGGACAACCCTGGTTCATTCATTCGACACCCTTTAAGGGACAACCCTGGTCCTACAATAAAATGTGTCGGGACAACCCTGGTCCCGTAGTATTACGAACAACCGTGCCCCTATTAGTATTCTGGACAACCTAGCCTAATATTTATTTTCGTCGCTCGAGGTCGAACGACCCAATTTGGATGGCCGACTGTTAGCTTCTCAAAAAAACTATTTAAAATTTAAAATTAATAAAACAGATATTTGACTCATTCGACGTCACACGATCTCTTCCGAGCAGCCATTTTGAATCGATTTGTATAAATACGGCTGCTCGACGGGTTTTAAGCCAGTCTCGCTCCGACTCGAGACTCGACGACTATTAAATACTTTTGTGTTTAGGTCGCCATTTTGATTGAGTGGTTGCAATAGCAATTGCGCCCCGATCAAATTAATATTGCAGTTAGGTTATTTAAAGATTAAAACTCTTGATAAGCCTCTACGCGTTGTGGCTTATGTCCTCGCTCAAGCTTAATATGAAAGATCATTTAATAACTTATAAAAATAGTTAAATTATAACGCCCCTTTTGGTCTAAGTTTACATATGTTTCTCAAAAATAATCTCAACTTTGGTCATAAATACCTATCAAACTTTTTCAGAAACATTAGTTTTTGAAAACTCAAACATTTTTGTCAATAACTCAAAAAATATTTTCTTTTAAGCTATCGGACGGAATTATTGTACCTATTTACTAGATTTTTTCATTCACATGGTTTTAGGTTATTTAAGAATCCCGTAGGAACTCTTTGATTTGCCGGAATAAAAAATAGGTAGGTACCTAGCCTACGTCGCTTTCCAGATCTTTAACTATATCCATGCAAAAAATCACGTCGATACGTTGCTCCGTTGTGGCGTGATTGAAGGACAAACCAACAAACAACGCATTAATAAGGGTAGTGACTTTATACGTGACACATGACGAATCAATCCGTCATGAGCTGATCCAATCGTGGACTCTGACTGCAGGACGATATGGCTCCAAGATTAACTAGTAAGGTACCAATAGGTATACCTAGGTATAGGTATTCTAACGTCTATTAACTAAAAAGCTGACAACTAGATAACTAGAAAAAATATTTTTTTAGTTACCGAAAAAAATGCGGAAATTTTCAAAAACTATGTTTCTCAAAAATAATACTAAACTTTGGTCATAACTATCAATCTTTTTAAGAAACATTAGGTTTTGAAAACTCAAACATTTTTGTCAATAACTCAAAAAAAAATTTCTTTTTAGCTATCAGTTGGAAGTATTATACCTACTTACTAGATTTTTTCATTCTTATGGTTTTAGGTTATTTAAGAATCCCGTAGGAACTCTTTGATTTACCGAAATAAAAAGTAGGTAGGTACCCAACCTAGCCTAGGTCGCTTTCCAGATCTTTAAATATATCCATGCAAAAAATCACGTCGATACGTTGCTCCGTTGTGGCGTGATTGAAGGACAAACCAACAAACAACGCATTAATAAGGGTAGTGACTCTACACGGTGACACATGACGAATCAATCCGTCATGTGCTGATCCAATCGTGGACTCCGACTGCAGGACGGTATGGCTCCAAGATTAACTAGTAAGGTACCTATAGGTATACCTAGGTATAGGTATTCTAACGTCTATTAACTAAAAAGTCGACAACTAGATAACTAGAAAAAGTAATTTTTGAGTTACCGCAAAAAATGCGGAAATTTTCAAAAACTGCGTTTCTCAAAAATAATACTAAACTTTCGTCATAAATACCTAACAATCTTTTTTAACCCCCGACCCAAAAAGAGGGATGTTATAAGTTTGACGTGTGTATCTGTGTACTTGTCTGTGGCATCGTAGCTCCTAAACTAAAGAAACGAATTTAATTTAGTTTTTTTTTGTTTGAAAGGTGACTTGATCGAGTGTTAATCTTAGCTATAATCCAAGAAAATCGGTTCAGCCGTTTGAAAGTTATCAGCTCTTTTCTAGTTACTGTAACCTTCACTTGTCGGGGTTGTTAGATATAAATTTTTAATTTACACTTGTTGTCTCTAAAAATATAAAATATTATAAAAAAATAAAAAAAAAACATATCCACAGACAAAATTGCTATTTCTAAACGTCACAGATTAGATACGAAAAAATTCCTGTCTTTTAATTATACCTCATGACTTTAACGTACTACTGACTACAGCAATCACTGACGCGATTGTATGCTCTGTCACTTTGAAGTTTAAGTCGAATTTCGGTTGTCACTGATTTAGAATAGAAAAAAATATACGAACATACACACTTGCTTAATTATTGGGTACGCGACATAATTACTACGTAGAAGAATGTTCGGTCCGTGGTGTGTATTTTTTTTCTTTTTTATGCGGCATTGACACAGAAAACGGTTTTTTATTCATTTTTTTTTTCAGTGAAAGTATCAGAATGGTTTGGTCTTTGTGTACATGGTATTGGTGGTATTGGTATTGGCACAGATGGCAAAGGATGTCACCCTCAAGGCTGTCAAACTACTGTCAAACTCATAACACTCCGCACGTCACCCGCGCTAACCCGCACCAGGTTAGCACGGGGGTGCGGCGGTGCGGGTCGTCACCACCCCGATTGCCATGTCAACCTGTCGCGTACTATACGTGAAAATTACTTAATTCCTTACTTACTAGATTCCTTACATATTAGAGCCCTTTTAGCTCACAGACACAATATTGGTCTTAGTATTTTCTAGTTTTAAGTTTATTAGTAGTTTAGTATTTTCTATTTTTATTTTTATTCTTTTTTGTTATTTTGTTGAGAATAAACTTTTATTTATTTACTGCTTCTAAGAAAAAATTTTGCATGTACAATTGCATGCAAATTTTTTTTTACTTTTATTTAAAAAAAAAATTTTCATTTGATATGTCACACGGTAGGTACCTACTCAGTTTACACAAAACTTTTTTAAAATAATTTTTCCCCAAAAATTCATGCAGAAATCACAGAAATCACAGAAATTCCTAGAAAAAAAAAATACAAATTCACAGTTTTCAGATTTTTTCCTTTACTTGTGCTATAAGATCTACCTACCAGCCTTTCATGATTCTTTTCTTGAGTGTTTTCTTGACAGACACGACAGACCGACAGACCTACAGACAAACAGACAGATCGACAGGCAGACAAACAACAAAGTGATCCTATAAGGGTTCCGTTTATCCTTTTGAGGTACGGAACCCTAAAAAATATAAGTTTAGAGCCAAACTACGTTTGTATGGCGAGTACTGGAAGACTTCACTTTCATAAGCCCACTTACCTGCGTCTGCGTTAACCCCAAGCTGGCAGCCAACTCTGCCCTCTCTGGCAGCGCGAGGTACTGCGTCCTCTGAAACCTCCTGTTCAACTGCTGGAGCTGCAGGCTGGAATATATCGTGCGGGGTTTCCTCATCTTCTTGCCTTTGCCGTTCACTCGGAGGCCGGGGTCGTCTGATAGACCACATTTTTCTGGAGACAAAGGACATGAAATTACTAAATTAGATTTTTTATTTACCTATAAGTACCTACTAGATGATGCCCGCGACTTCCTCCGCGTGGATTTAGGTTTTAAAAGATCCCGTGGCAACTGTTTTATTTTTCGGGATAAAAAGTTGCCTATGTTAATTACAGGGACGCAAGCTACCTCGGTACTAATTTTCATACAAATCGGTTAAGCGGGTGGTTTTTTAGTAATCCCGTGGGAACTCTTTGAATTTATGGAGAACTCTCAGGCACGCAGGTTTCCTCGCGATGTTTTCCTTCACCGTTAACAGGGCTCTCAGCTCCGTCACTTACTCCATACTATCGTAGTTCCAATTTCATTTGAATATTAAGCAACCAAAGTCCATGAAATTTTGCAGACATTTTCTAGAAACTAATATCTATGTCTATGGTTTTCCAGATTTCTGTTAAAAAGTTAAAAGTTACGCGGTCTTAAAAATTTTCATACAAATCTTTGAGCCCCTGTAATTTTAAAACTACATATTTTTAGAAAAATCTAAAACACCACAAACACAGATATTAGTTTCTAGAATATGTCTGCAAAATTTCATGGACTTTGGTTGCTTAATATTCAAATGAAATTGGAACTACGATTGTACGAAACGAGTGACGGAGAGAGCCCTGTTTAGTAGTTCTTAGTATATATTTACATTATCAATCATCATCATCCCGATCGGCCCATCGCCGACCCACTACTGAACACGGGTATTTCCTATGTGTTCTCTACAAAATAAGGCAAATGCTTGTTGGCATTGGATTGTGTTTAGATAGTACTAGCCGATGCCCGCGACTTCGCCCGCGTGGATTTAGGTGTTTCGAAATCTCGTGGGAACTCTTTGATTTTCCGAGATAAAAAGTAGCCTATTTGCTAATCCAGGATATTACCTATCCCAATTCCAAATTTCAGCCAAATCCGTCAAGTAGATTTTGCGTGAAGGAGTAACAAACATACACACATACACACATACACACAAACAGTTTCGCCTTTATAATATTAATGTGATATTAATAACGCTTTGCTAGCGTTCTGGTTACACATTGGACATGTAGGTAACTCCAAAAAGCGTGGCCGGGATCGAATCCCAATCTCCCGATTAAGAGGCGAATGCCTTAACCACAACGCTTTGACAGACTCATCATACATAGATGATAATATTTTATCGAGTATATAATTTTATGTACAAAATACCCTTTTATAGGGGCAGCTGTAACACTATTTTTTATAGAAACGTAGCAAAAAGCGCAGATCATAAACATGTCATAACTTCAAAGTGTTTTTTAAAACACCTTTTGTAATCTATGCCACGAAGTTGACATTTATTCGCGCGCCAAAATTTTAAAAAATACATAAAAGGAATGGCTGACATGATTAATTATTATCAACGCACAGCTCAAACTACTGGAGGGATCGAGCTGAAATGCATGCAGGTAGCTATTATGAGGTAAATATCTCTAAGAAAGAATTTGTGAAAATTCAACCCCTAAGGGGATAAATAGGGGTTTGGAATTTTGTAGTCCACGCGGGCATAAGGTAGTTTGTTACTCTGTACCTACGGTTCACGAGATCTATGCCGCTGACAGACAGACGGACAGAAGGACAGACGGACGGACAGACGGACGGATAGCGGAGGGTTAGTAATAGCGTCCCGTTGCATGGTAAGTCCTTTGAACCTTAAAAATTACGCAGAATGGCAAAATGTTAGGCTTAGGTTTTAAATCAAAGGATAAATTCATTCGAATTTTGGAATTAGCACCACCATTTTATATGCAAATCCAGAATAAAGGTGCACGCACACCGCCGCAGTGCCATAATATTTCCGTGCGCGTAAATCAACACCCCAAAACGGCGTAATAAATCCACAGTATAAACATTCCGAGCAGCGTGAAGGCTTGTAAAATATATGAAAGGCGTTCGCTACTTGATAATAGTCAGTGGTAAACTTCAAATTATGTGGCACCTACCTATTGGCCATGTAACCTATGCCACTAAATTAACATTAATTAGGCATTCGCGTACCAAACTATTAAAAAATGAAAGAAGAAATTTTCACTTTTCGGCGATAACTCAAAAATTACTTTTTGGAGTTAGCCGAGTCTTTGTTTTTTCAAATCGACGAATAAAGTCTTCCGAATTTCGAAATTGCCCGCTATGTTATATGCAAATTTAGTAAAGGTGCACGCACACCGCCGCAGTGCCATAATATTTCCGTGCACGTAAATCAACACCCCAAAACGGCATAATACGAGTAAATCCACAGTATAAATATTCCGAGCAACGTGAAGGCTTGTAAAATATATGAAAGGCGTTCGCTACTTGATAATAGTCAGTGGTAAACT
Source organism: Maniola jurtina (assembly GCF_905333055.1). NCBI lineage: Eukaryota > Metazoa > Arthropoda > Insecta > Lepidoptera > Nymphalidae > Maniola > Maniola jurtina. Next base: position 3,149,121 of record NC_060055.1, on the reverse strand, counting down.
TGAAATTATGTGGCACCTACCTATTGGCCATGTAACCTACGCCACCAAATTACCATTAATTAGGCATTCGCGTACCAAACTATTAAAAAGTGAAAGAAGAAATTTTCACTTTTCGGCGATAACTCAAAAATTACTTTTTGGAGTTAGCCGAGTCTTTGTTTTTTCAAATCAACGAATAAAGTCTTCCGAATTTCGAAATTGCCCGCTCCATTTTATATGCAAATTCAGTAAAGGTGCACGCACACCGCCGCAGTGCCATAATATTTCCGTGCGCGTAAATCAACACCCCAAAACGGCGTAATAAATCCACAGTATAAATATTCCGAGCAACGTGAAGGCTTGTAAAATATATGAAAGGCGTTCGCTACTTGATAATAGTCAGTGGTAAACTTGTAATTACGGGGTACGTATCGGTCGATCTGATCGGTCGACAGCTTTTGTGAGCGTTTCGAATATGATTTTTTTAGGGTTCCGTACCTCAAAAGGAAAAACGGAACCCTTATAGGATCACTTTGTTGTCTGTCTGTCTGTCTGTCTGTCTGTCCGTCCGTCGTGTCTGTCAAGAAAACCTATAGGTTACTTCCCGTTGACCTAGAACTATGAAAGGCAGGAAGGAGGGTCTTATAACACAAGTAAAGGAATAAATCTGAAAACCGTGAATTTGTGGTTACATCATTAAAGAAAATTAAAATGTGTTTCAATTTTCCAAGTAGGATAACTATACCAAGTGGGGTATCATATGAAAGGGCTTTACCTGTACATTCTAAAACGAATTTTTATTTATTTTTATGCATAATAGTTTTTGATTTATCGTGCAATATGTCGGAAAAAATACCCGAGTACGGCACCCTCGGTGCGCGAGTCTGACTCGCACTTGGCCGGTTTTTTTTTTTTTTTGCGAATGCAGCTCTGGGCGAGAGTTTTTTGAGGTGCCGTCTTGAAAAGATTCTGATTGATAATGGAAGTTTTTGGACATCATTGCTATTAATATTGTACAGAAAAGTTTTCGGATCCGTCTGTTATAAAATATTGATCACACTAATATTATAAAGGCGAAAGTTTGTAGGTGTGTGTGTGTGTGTGTGTGTATGTTTGTTACTCCTTCACGCAAAAACTACTAGACGGATGTGGCTGAAATTCGGGATGGAGATAGATAATATCCTGGATTAGCACATAGGCTACTTTTTATTCCGGAAAACCAAAGAGTTTCCACGGGATTTCGAATAACCTAAATCCACGCGGACGAAGTCGCGGGCGTCAGCTAGTATAATATAAAGGTTCCATAATCTGCGTAGCACCAGAGATACATACAATCAAAGATTATGATAACTTAAAATTTAAAAACCCCCGACACAAAAATCTCTATAAGAAAATTAGAAAAGAGCTGATAACTTTGAAACGGCTGAACTGATTTTCTTCGATTATAGCCAAGAAAATTCTCGATCAAGCCTCCTTTCAAACAAAAAAAAAAACTAACTTAAAATCGGTCGGTTAGGAGCTACGATGCCACAGACGGATACACACGACCAACTTATAACACCCCTCTTTTTGGGTCGGGGGTTAAAAATGATAAAAGAGCGTGGATTTGACCTGCAGCTCGCTCCAGCAATGCGCGGGACTTCAATTACTTTTGTACATGGCATAATATTGTAATATCAAATCTTTGAAAAGAGCAACCGCCGAGTTTCTTGCTGGTTCTTCCCGGTAGGAAAGGCATTCCGAACCAGTGGTGGCTTTTGACGATTCAAATGTACTTGTGAAAGTCTGATTGAATTAAAATATTTTGAATTTGGATAGACTGCTAAAATCATAACCCTTCCTTTTGCCGTAGTCGGGTAAAAATATGAAGTTTAACTTACGAATCTTAATAAATAGTTAGATGCAACAATATCTTAACCATAGGTACGATACATCCACAGATTTTAAACCCGTAGATTATATTTTTTATTGTAGTCGCTATCATTGGTTTTTACTAAGCAACGAATAAGTAGCTAATTATATTATTGCATCCATGCAAAATTAGCGTCAATTAAAAACGTACAAGTAATGATTTTACAAGAAATATCATGTAATTAGTTATTGAAATCGATTTTATTATCGGTTTTGATGTTATCGATTCCATTGGACTTCAGCCTTCATGACTTGAGCCTCAATAGCTCAACCGCTAAAGGAATGGACTGGAAACCGAAAGGTCGACGGTTCAAACCCCGCCCGTTGCACTATTGTCGTAAGTACCTACTCCTAGCACAAGCCTCACGCTTAGTTGGAGAGGAAAGGGGAATATAAGTCATTTAACATGGCTAATATTCTTAAAAAAAAAAAAAAGTATCCATATTAATTGACTTATGCTTCGACATCAATTTTTTTAGACTCAGGGAGCCGCTGGATTCAGGTCCCTACAAGAGACCATGTCCAGGAGTGGACGTCTGTCTATCGTTAGATAATCACGATGATTTACTAAAATAAAACAATAATAATAATTAATCTTTTTATTAGAAGAAACTAGGGCTCAATTTGTTAGTATGTAAAAAAAAAACTTAACAGGGCCCTCTCCGTCACTTACTCCATACAATCGTAGCTCCAATTTCATTTGAATACATGTAAAAGCACCAAACTCCATGAAATTTTGCAGACATATTCTAGAAACTAATATCTGTGCCAGTGGTGTTTTAGATTTTTCTAAATATATGTAGTTTTAAAATTACAGGGGCTCAAATATTTGTATGTGAATGTTTAAGACCGCGTAACTTTGAAACCGAATATTTTAACGGAAATCTGGAAAACCACAGGCACAGATATTAGTCGATATAATGTCATAGGTATTGGCCGAAGTATATGGTGTATGTATGGCTTGGTATATGTTGTAGTACCTACATTTATATTCATGAATTCAGAATTTTCCTCTTTCACTTGACATCCCACTCGATACAGTACCAAAAAAAATTTTAGAGACCCCGACTTTTTTGATGTACTTAGCATCCGTTAGCTCATTTTTTCGTATGAAATGTAGCCTATGTCACCCGGACCATAATAGCTAATCGTTTGAAACCTTATTCATCAAAATCGGCTCAGTAGTTTAGGCTCTACGGTGGAACACACAAACCAACATAGATACCTACATATAACTGCTAAAATCATAACCCTTCCTTTTGGCTTTGCTTAATCGGGTAAAGACAATAAATCGTCTTAAACATAAATGGTTACTCAGAGTTTTAAGTAGTCTCTTTATAAAAGACTCCATTGAGGAACTTACAGCCTGATTCCCATGCATCGGCTTTTATATATATAAGTATATCCATTCAAGTCGGCCGACAGACAGACGGACAAAACAATGCAGGCCCGAGGTCCGGACACACCCCTCGCGGTAGTGATGGGTAAGGCGACTTGTCGATGGGTTTTAGGGTTGTACAGTTACGGGTATCGACCTTTTTATACATTTTTTTTTAATTGAAAAATTACGATAAAATTTAAAGCTAGCCTTATCTTATTAATAAACAAATCATGCCCGCGTGGAATGGTGCCAAGAATACTGGCTGCATTTCCAGGCTGGACAGCCAGGCTGATCCGTTGCGCAAAAATGAGACAGCTCTTCTGTCACCCGATGAGGCTATTAAACGCGGTGAAATGTCTTGTAAAAGTTTTTTAGCACTTTTTAACCCCCGACCCAAAAAGAGGGGTGTTATAAGTTTGACGTGTTTATCTGTGTATCCGTGTATCTGTGTATCTGTCTGTGGCATCGTAGCTCCTAAACTAATGAACCGATTTTAATTATTTAGTTTTTTTTTTTGTTTGAAAAGTGGCTTGATCGAGAGTGTTCTTAGCTATAATCCAAGAAAATCGGTTCAGCCATTTGAAAGTTATCAGCTCTTTTCTAGTTACTGTAACCTTCACTTGTCGGGGGGGTGTTATAAATTTTTAATTTACACTTGTCAAGATTATATTTACTTATACGATAGTTTATAAAATACTGTTAGCAGATACCATGCCACTACGCCTGCATTAAAGATCATATTATTTACTTATACGAACGGAATAAAATATCATATTAATATTTACTATGGTAAATAAGACCTTCACTTGTCGGGGTTGTTATAGTTTTTTTATGATGAATTAAGTATCAATTGATTCGTTGTAAAGGTCCGGGTGACATCCGAATCTATTCTGGCATGGAATATAGATGCTTTTTTTTATTCATTACTAGAGGAAGCCCGCGACTTCATCCGCGTGGATTTAGGTTTTTAAGGATCCCGTGGGAACTGTTTGATTTTCCGGGATGAAAAGTTTCCTATGTCAATTACATGGACGCAAACTACCTCGGTACAAAATTTCATACAAATTGGTTAAGCGGATCAGTTTTTAGGAATCCCGTGGGAACTCTTTGATTTTCCGGGATAAAAAGTAGCCTATGTCCGTCCCAGGGATAAGCTAACTCTTTACCAAATTTCGTCAGAATCGGTTAAACTGTTGGGCCGTGAAAACGTAGCAGACAGACAGACAGACGGACAGACAGACAGACACACTTTCGCATTTATAATATTAAGTATGGATAGGCAAGCGCTTGACCACAATCACACCTGATGGAAAGTGAAATGTGAAAGATGAAAGATTATGTGGCCTAAGATGGAACGCGTTTACCTAGCAGATGCCTATTCACTTGTTTTAAAGAACTTATACATAGGCACATAGGTACATAACATACATTTCATCAAATAACGTTTTGTTGTTATTAATATAAACATCAAAATGATATTATAAATTATACAAAAGCATCATATTTTTATATCCACAACAATATATTATTGTTTCACAACAATTTATAAACAATGCATAGAATTGTAAAAAGCTTTTAATAAAAACATCAAGTTTATTCTTAAAAATACATTATTCATAGTATATAAATTGTATGTATAATTGATTATTGATATTGCAATTTTTATGTTGGCATTATGTAATTTATACAATTTATTTTATAATCTGGTTTTCTTTTGAATGTGGGCACAATTAAATTAACACTTTAATTGACAGTAATTTTTGAAGTTCGTAAGTTAATGTTTCTGTTATTTTAATATAAAACAAATTTAAATTTAGTCACGCCATGCTAGTTTTATATATTGTAAAACATATTTTTATTTGAATTAGCATTTTGTTATAAGAATGTATTGTTAATCGTTTATCAATATTTTAATCTATCCGTTAAATAAGAATAGGTACTTATAATAATAATAAAAACCGGCCAAGTGCGAGTCAGACTCGCGCACTGAGGGTTCCGTACAAGTGAAGGTTACAGTAACTAGAAAAGAGCTTAAACTTTCAAACGGCTGAACCGATTTTCTTGGATTATAGCTAAGAATACTCTCGATCAAGCCATCTTTGAAACGAAAAAAACTAAATTAAAATCGGTTCATTAGTTTAGGAGCTACGATGTCACAGACAGATACACAGATACACACGTCAAACTTATAACACCCCTCTTTTTGGGTCGGGGTTAAAAAGGTGACTGTCTGACGTACTGGACGGATCGGGCTGTTTGGCATGGAGATACCTATTATGACCTAGACATCCGCTACAAAAAGATTTTCGAAAATTCAACCCCTAAGGGAGTAAATAGAGCTATGAAATTTACATAGGGTATAAACTAGTTATATATAAAACATGATTTTTATTACAGAACCCTCATCAAACTCCGCAAAGTCGGGTAAACCACTAAAATAACTCACGGCAAAGCCGTACCGCGCCGCGTCGCGTCGAAACAGTGCCGCCCACCGCGCCCGCCTACCGAAAACCAGAGATAAGGCCGACCAAAAAACAACAAGGCCCTTTAGCCATCCACAAAACACTTTAGACCTGCACGCGGTAGACTAACGCGCGACTGTCTTACGACTTTCTTGTCTTAACCCCGATAGGGTCTGTTTAATAAACTGAACTAATGTTATAATCCCCCCCCCCATCCAAGGGCTGAAAAAATTCTGGCCCTCATCACATTTCCTAGATTTTTTTTGGCACCCCATGAGAAAATTTTGCCTACCCCTGCCTTAGACGGGCATAGGTTACTTTTTAACCCGCAAAATCTAAAAGTTTCCAAGGCACAAAACCTTCATCAAACTTCGTGAAAGTCCGGTAAACCAGTAAAATAACTCAACCTACCGAAAAGCCGAGATAAGGCCGACCAAAAAACAACAAGACCCTTTATCCATCCACAGAACACTTTAGAACTGCACGCGGTAGCCTAACGTGCGACTGTCTTACGACTTTCCTGTCTTAACCCCGATAGGGTCTGTTTAATAAGCTGAAGTAATGTTATAATCCCCCCCCCCCCCCCCCCATCCAAGGGCTGAAAAAATTCTGGCCCTCATCAGATTTCCTAGATTTTTTTTGGCACCCCATGAAAAAAGTTGCCCCCCTGCCTTAGACGGACATATGCTACTTTTTAACCCGCAATATCAAAAAGTTTCCAAGGCACAAAACCTTCATCAAACTTCGTAAAAGTCGGGTAAACCAGTAAAATAATTCCTTTAGTGGATGGCAAAACACTTTAGAACTGCACGCGGTAGACTAACTTGCGAGTGTCTTATGACTTTTTCGTCTTGACACCGATAGGTTACGCTAAATTATCATCATCAGCCTGTGGAAGTCCACTGTTGGGCATAAGCCTTCCCTAAAGAAGGCCACCACACCCGGTCCTCAGCCTTCCTCATCCAGCCACTTCCCGCCAGCCGCTTTATATCGTCAGTCGTAATACGTAGGTCTGTTAATAACCTAAACTAATGTTATAAATGCGAAAGTATGTCTGTCTGCTTGTCTGTTACCTTTTCACGGCCCATCCGCTTAACCGATTCTAACGTAAATTGGTACAAATTGGATATCACAATACCCAAGTATTAATTAGCAGACTTCACACACTTTTAAGAACATTATGGAGAACTCTCAGGTATGCAGGTTTCCTCACGATGTTTTCCTTCACCGTTAAAGCAAGTGATATTTAATTAGCGAAATAAAACCCCTAATTAGCATAATAAAATGCAAAAGTAGCCCGTCTACGGAACCCCACATAAAAAGCCGTAACTGATGCGCCGGTTTTCAGTCCAAAAAAGGTACAAAATAATTTACAGAAAACTCTTATGGGAATCGAATTATAATTTTTAATTACTTTCACCTCTCATATTAACTTGTTAATAAAAATTTTGTCAAGGCCTGGAAAAACAAAACGCGAGGCGATTGCGAAATGTGAAGGTAGCGGCACTGCAGTACATGATGCTGAACGATCACTACATCCTATAAATATTCAAAGGATAAACCAACATATAAATTTTCGGAATTTTAGTAAAAATTGTCCTTCAATCATGCTGTGAGGGAGCAACGGATATGATTTTTTGCACAGGTATATTTAAAGACCTGGAGAGTGACATTCTTCCGATTTTATTTCACAAGATATTTTTTTCGCATGTAATTTTAGCGGTTGTTTTTTTTTTGTGTTTTTGAAGTGCTGGCCTATTATTATATATTATAAATTAATTTTTAAAACAAGGCTATTAAAGTCTATTTTATTTTAACGTTAAAGTGTTTTGATGCTCGAATTCTATCAACGCTTGGAAGATGTAAATCTCATACTAAGGCCCAATTTAACCAAGCATTTAACCCCCGTTAAGATAAACATTGTAATGCTGTCCCTGTTTGGCAGATAAGATAGCGGTTTTCAAAAAGGAGAGATACAAGGGATGTTTAACTAAACCATGGTTAAATGCTTGGTGCATTAGGCACAGGCCTACAGTTTCTTGTCAACGTCTAGGAGCTCTGTTGGGGTCGTTGTCGCCACGTGTCATGTCTTTCCAAGCCTTTAGTATTAAATAAAATGCGTCTCTACCATCGTTTTGGTAATCATTCTTCATCTAACCGCAACGCCCACTATTGGCGAAATAAATGATTTATTTATAGGGTTTTTACTGTCTTACTGTTATTTTATCATTCGACGACATGTTTCCCCTTTACTGCGGTCTCACCTGATGGTAAGTGATGACTGATCAGTTCTTCGAACTGCGCTCCCCGCTACATTCATTTTATTTTATTTTATTCGGATACATGTTAGCCCTTTACTGCGGTCTCACCTGATAGTAAGTGATGACTGATCAGTTCTTCGAACTATGCTCCCCGCTACATCCATTTTTTTATTCGGATACATGTTAGCCCTTGACTGATGCGGTCTCACCTGATAGTAAGTGATGACTGACGAAGCAGTCTGAAACGCATGCGGGATAACTTGAAAGGAGTAGGTATATAATCATCATAATTTCAACCCATCGCTTACATCACTACTTAGAATGGATCTCCTCTCAGAATGAGGAGGGCTTAGGCCAAAGTCCACCACGCTGGCTAACATCTTTGAGAACATTATGGCGAGCTCTCAGGTATGCAAGGCTGTTCCCGATGTTTTTCTTCACCGTTAAACCAAGTAAGTAATATTTTATTGCTAAAAACGCACATAGCTCCAAAATGTCAGAGGTACCTAAGTACGTGCCCAGGATCAAACTTCAGAGCTCACAAATATAGAAGGCCGACATGTATAGTTACTAGATGATGCCCGCGACTATGTTCGCGATTTAGGATTTCCAAAAATCCGATGGGAACTCATTGATTTTACGGGATAAAAAGTAGTCTATGTGTCAATCCAGGGTATAATCTATCTCCATTCCAAATTTCAGCCAAATCAGTCCAGTAGTTTTTGTGTGAAGGAGTAACAAACATGCGTACATCCATCCTACATCCATCCATACATATAAACTTTCGCGTTCGTATAAACGTTCGTGCCTATGTTATAAATGAAATCTACTGTCAAAACAAGTGTAAATTAAAAATTTATAACACCCCCGACAAGTGGAGGTTACAGTAACTAGAAAAGAGCTGATAACTTTCAAACGGCTGAACCGATTTTCTTTAATTATACTAAGAACACTCTCGATCAAGCCACCTTTTAAACAAAAAATACTAAATTAAAATCGGTTCATTAGTTTAGGAGCTACGATGCCACAGATACACAGATACACATGTCAAACTTATAACACCCCTCTTTTTGGGTCGCGGGTTAATAATTCCTTAGCGGTGTAGCCTGTGCATCGATGGATCAGTCAGTCAGTACAAGTCTTTTTATATATGTGGTAGATACGTATGTATATCTTTTTAACGGAGAAACCAACGTTAGACTGTCGAGGCGGACCGTTTAAAAAGAATAAAGATAAAGATAAAAGATAAAAGATTCGTAGTAAAAGGGGTGTGTCGTACCGCCTTAGGAACTCGGTTGAAACTGGACCGCTTTGGCTTGTTTTCGAAAGATTGACTGTCGTGCACGAAAGTGTTACATTTGACTTGATCAACCCATTGCCAGCCAACTACTGAGTACGGGTCTCTTCTCAGAGTGAGAAGGGTTGAAGGCACAGTCTACCACGATGGCCCAATGCGGATTGACTTCAACACCTTTGAGAACATAGAGAACTCTCAGGCATGCAGGTTTCCTCACGATGTTTTCTTTCACCGTTAGAGCAAGTGATATTTAATTTCTTAAAACGCACATCACTAAAAAGTTAGAGGTGCGTGCCCGGGATCGAATCCCCGACTTCTGATTATGAGGCGGACGTTCTAACCACTAGGCTATCACAGCTTTTAAACAGCAAAAAATAGCAGTTTTACATTTGTTTACATAAAAATAGTAGTTGGTTATTAACCATTAATTATATTATTAGTAAAGGGTTCCACAGCTGAAGTGTCAGTCTGGTGGGAGGCTTCGGCTGTGGCTAGTTGCCACCCTACTGGCATAGCTATGCCGCCAAGTGATTTAGCATTCCGGTACGATACCGTATCAAAGCTAAAGTTTTTAAATAGTTATTAATAAAAACTGCCATATCCTTTCTAGGCTACCCCACTTCCATCTTAGACATATCATCATTTACCACCAGGTGAGACTGCAGTCAAGGGCTAACTTGTATCTGAATAAAAAAATAAAAAAGTGGATGTGGTGGGAAGCATAGTCTGAAGGACCGATAGACATTGGGATCCCAGGGTATTTAGTGGAATGGCTTTCCGGTAAAATGTATTGAAATGAGACGTGTTTAATTAATAACAAGTTCAAAAAAAGCAAATTTCACTGGGAAGAGCCAACAATAAAGTCAGCAAAGTTACATAGTTACGTAATACAACATACTTATTAGAGCATAGCCTACTAAATTACAGATCACAGAAAACACATCGATTTTCTAAATTAGGAATTGTAGATTATATTCTTTGAAAAAAAATTAACAAGACGGCTAATTAGACGGCATATCAAAATCACTTTTTTACTTTTATAAAAACACAGATTAAACTTGCAGTGTCTTCATTAATAAGTATAGTTTATAGACCCAAGCTTACATTGTTGCCGGTTGCAATAATTATCTCGATGTGGTACGCCAACCACATAATTATAATTTAAAAAAAATCACAAACATAGAAAGTGTTCATTCCATAGATAAAAAAAGTAAAAAAATATCAATAACGGTAAAATAACTAATCATTTTTCAGCACTTTTAAAAGAAAAGTGCGTGCGATCAATCAGCATAAAGAAAATGATAAAGTGATCAACTGATCAATATGCAAATCGTGCAATTATTCACTTGTGTAGCCAACTGTACCGAACACGTGCTTTCGCTAGGGTTGTCAATGATCATTTTCATAAATAAATTCACTGATTAACCAATGAAGCTAGAATTTAAATTAGTAAAGAGACTTAAAATCAGAACAAGTCATATCTAGGTTAAAACCAAATTTCCCATTTATTCTATACTTGTATTTATTATACATTTGTATTTTTTTATTATACTGTATTTATAAAATATATTGTACAGGATAAACGTATTGATATTATCACACTTAATATTATAAAGGCGAAAGTTTGTATGTATGTGTGTATGTTTGTTACTCCTTCACGCAAAAACTACTGGAAGGATTTAGCTGAAATTTGAAATGGAGATAGATAATATCCTGGATTAGCACATAGACTACTTTTTATCCCGGAAAATCGAAGAGATCCCACGGGGTTTCGAAAAACCTAAATCCACGCGGGCGAAGTCGCGGGCATCGGCTAGTTATTCATAAATGCAGGGTCAATAAACTAGAGATATTGCAAGTAAATTATCTATATATCGTAAATCATGACGAAAGGATTCACAAAAATACCAACGAAAAAACCTTAAGTTACGCGGACTAAATATTGAGATAAATCTAGTGTTTCACATAATGATAAAGTAAACTAATGAAATTAGTTTGACCCTTAAATGTGCTAAATAAATCTGGAACGAGGACATGCGCAGAAGAACAAAATTGACCGACATAGCTCAAAGGATTAGCAAGCTGAAGTGGCAATGGACAGGTCATGTCTGTCGCAGAACTGACGGCCGTTGGGGCAGACGTGTTCTGGAGTGGAGAACGCGTACCGGTAAGCGCAGTGTGGGACGACCTCCAGCCCGCTGGACCGATGACCTGAAGAAGGTGGCGGGGAGCGGGTGGATGAGGAAGGCGGAAGACCGCGTTTGGTGGCGCGCTCTTGGAAAGGCCTATGTCCAGCAGTGATTGCATACAGGCTGATGAAATGGAATGAAAATGTGCTCAACTAAAAAGATCTTAAGTTGTTTTAATCCTACTAAAAAAATGAAGTCGACAACCCTACGCTCGCGCCGCCAGCGAGAGTTTTTCTCCGAAAAATGTTTAAAATTATAAAATAGTGGGTAATAATTAAAAATGGCTGTAACGTTGCATTAGAGGTTTTAATGACGCTCGGGGCGAAACAGTTGTGCTGTGCCTAGTGACGGGTTAAGGTGTTCCGGGTTAAAAAAACCGGCCAAGTGCGAGTCAGACTCGCGCACCGAGGGTCCCGTACTCGGGTATTTTTTCCGACATTTTGCGCGATAAATCAAAAATGCTATGCTTAAATAAAAATAAAAATCAGTTTCAGAATGTACAGGTAAAGAAAGCCCTTTCATGTGATACGCCCACTTGGTATAGTTACCTTACTTTGAAAATTAAAACATTTTTTTTTCTGTAATGTAACCATAAATTCACGGTTTTCAAATTTATTCCTTTACTTGTGCTACAAGACCTACCTACCTGTCAAATTTCATGATTCTAAGTCAACGGAAAGTACCCTTTAGGTTTTCTTGACAGACACGACGGACGGACTGTTATATGGTCGCTTACAGTATAGGCCTCAGAACAACCCAGATGTAGAGATGTAGACTCTAGTCTACAGAGTCATAGCTTATAGATAGTTATGTATTTGTTAAATGATATATGATTTGTTATAGATAGTTATGTATTTATTAAATGTGGTACAGTGAAGAACACCTTTGGACTTAGGCCAGACCCCATGGACAACACAAATCGAAGCTCAGCTAGGGACTTAACTCTACCAGAGATCTCATAAGTTTTTAACAGTGAAAGCAATATAAACTTGTGAGTCTTTGCAACCGACTTTACTTGAAATGTTTTTGGTGCAATATATTTTTAGCCAACAAATTCATAATCAAACAGTTATAATATAACCATGGGTTTTAAAGAAGAAAACTCTTAAAAAAAGTTAAAAAGAAAAACATCACGTCACACTAATATTATAAAGGCGAAAGTTTGTGTGTATGTGAGTATGTGTGTATGTTTGTTACTCCTTCACGCAAAAACTACTCAACAGATTTGGCTGGAATTTAGAATGGAGATAGATTATCACCATTAGGTTTAACACAGGTTACTTTCTATCTCGAAAAATTAAAAAGGTCTATGGGATTTTTAAAAAATCTATATCCACTCCAATTATATAAGTAGCGGGCATAGCTAGTTTAAATAAACATGGGTTTTAAACAAGAAAACGCTTAAAAAAGTTAAAATAAAAATCATTTACTATACGCATTAACAGGACTCTCTCCGTCACTCGCTTCATACAATCGTAGTTCCAATTTCATTTGAATACTAAGCAACCAAAGTCCATGAAATTTTGCAGACATATTCTAGAAACTAATACCTGTGTCTGTGGTGTTTTAGATTTTTCTAAAAATACGTAGTTTTAAAATTACAGGGGCTCAAAGATTTGTATGTAAATTTTTAAGACCGCGTAACTTAGAAACCGAATATTTTAACAGAAATCTGGAAAACCACAGACATAGATATTAGTTTCTAGAATATGTCTGCAAAATTTCATGGACTTTGGTTGCTTAATATAGATACCCCCCCTCTTAATTGAAAAGGCCCGCATACTAAGTGAGTTACCAACAACACCGTCCATTATCTAATTCACAGACAAACGTACAGTAAAACAAATGGCCGTAAACTATTATGTCATTAACTTGTGTTTATGTATTAACTTAGATTTATGTGTCTTCAAATATGGTAAATTGTAATTAAAAATTAACTTTACGATATTGTAATTAATTTTATTCATTTAGTAGGTACTAAATTATGCCCGCGACTTCGTTCACGTGGATAGGTAAAGGTTTTCTGGAAATCCCGCGGGAACTCTTTGGTTTTCTATACTAATAAATAAAATTGGAGTGTCTGTCTGTAATTTTGAAATAACTACCTCATATTAAGCTCATACGGTTATTTGAACGATACCATAACTGAATCACACGTTTTTAAAAATTTTGTCTGTCTGTCTGTCTGTCTGTCTGTCTGTCTGTCTGTCTGTCTGTCTGTCTGTTTGAAAAGGCTAATCTTTGGAACGGCTGAACCGATTTTGACGGGATTTTCACAGGCAAGTAGAGGATTGACCAGGGCGTAAAATAGGCTACTTTTTTAACCGACTTTTAAAAAGGGAGTTGTGTTTTTCTACCTATGTACACCGAAATCTCCGAGATTTCTGAACCGATTTGCGTCATTTCTTTTTTAATCGATAGAGGAACTTTGCGACATTGTTTCATAAAAAATTTGGAGTCCAACTCCTCAATCCTGATGCTGCAGGGGATCTGACCAATCCACGCGGGCGAAGCTGCGGGCATCAGCTAGTCAGAAATAAAAAGTAATATATCACTCTCCAGGTCTTCAGTCACGTCACAACGGACCAATGGATTGACGTGGTTATTTGCATGGGTAGGTATAATATGTATAGTTCAAGGTCTGGAGAGTGACATAAGCTACTTTTCATCCTGGAAAATCAATGAGTTCCCACGGGATTTCAATAACCTTGATCCACGCGAATAATGGCTCGGGCAGCAGCTTAGTACTCTATATCTAAGTAGGTATAAAAGGAAAAGCTGACTGACTGACTGACTGATCTATCGACGCACAAGTCAAATGACTGGACAGATCAGGCTGAAATTTAGCATGCAGTTAGATATAAAGAATTTTTGTAAATTCTACCCGTAAGGTGGTAAAATAGGCCTTTGAAATTTGTGTAGTTCACGCGAACAAAGTTACGGGCTGGGTTTTTACTCTAAGGTTGCGGGCATACGCTTGTAATTAATAAAAACTTAAATTTAAAAAATCGCAGGTCCAGCGTTATATAGAGGTCAAATTCAAATTAAAATTCAAAATATTTTTATTTAATTAGACTTTTACAAGTTCTTTTGAATCGTCAAAAGCATCTACCACTGGTTCGGAATGCCTTTCCTACCGAGAAGAACCAGCAAGAAACTCGGCGGTTGCTCTTTTCAAAGTTTTGATATACAAAATTATGCCATGTATACATTGAGGTATTACTAACGGTCGGTGTCTAAACGCTGTACCCACTCGGAGTCGGGTAAAAAGAGGTTCAACGCGTCGAAGTATAACCTACCAACCTTCGCAAGTAGAAAGTAGAAATCATAGCGAGTTCAGAGAAACGGACGGGCAAGGAAAATCGGCCTTGCTGCTGGTACGCTAGAACCGGCCGCCCGGAAATCGGTCCGGAAGGGAATCATTTTCCGATGTTTTGGCGGGGGTTTTTTTTCGACGTTTGCGTGTTGAAATTTTAGTCTGTATGGTCTTTTGGTCTATGGTCACAGTTGAATATTGAAAAAAAAGTTAAGAGGGATCTCTCCGTCACTCGCTTCATACAAACGTAGTTCCAATTTCATTTGAATATTAAGCAACCAAAGTTCATGAAATTTTGCCTGCAAATATTATTATTTATGAAAGTCTGCAAATATTATTATTATGTCTGCTTAATATTCAAATGAAATTGGAACTACGATTGTATGAAGCGAATGACTGAGAGAGCCCTGTTAAAAGATCTGATTAACTGGCAGATCAGGCCAACCTAAAAGCTATATAGTTGCATAGCATAATAAAAATGCGTTCCGGCTAGTAACCGCGTGAAATTTACTCACTGAGTTTTTGGACGACAAAAAACTTGAACTGAATTCATAAGTAATGCGAGAAAATTTACATAAATATGCCTACTTCATAGTAAGTAATGTGGAATAAAAAATTCACACAAGGCTAAATAAACTATGGCACTCGTATGGTAGACATTTGCTATAAAATATTAAGCGATCATTTTTAAGCCCAAAGACACTATTTTGTCGTTTACTTTTTTAGTTTACGACACGACCACGATACGTTTTTTACTTTGTTGTGTACACTTCGTTAAAGTAAACATTACGTCAGATAATAATTATCAGATACCGTATTAAAAAAGATACGGGAAATGCTAGGTTTTTGGAAAAAAAACGCTTTGGTAGTAAAAATTTGGAGGATACACTGTGTTTTTGGAGGACAAAAACTTGAACTGAATTAGGAAGCCAATAAATAGTCAATAAGTACTTACAATAAATAATAATATATTTTTTCTCGTAAGTTAATTTTATAAAAAAAAATATCGGTTGTTTTCGAATAAAAACGTTCGTTATTTAAGTAAACAATATACCTACCTATGTAATTTCATTCAAAATAAAATCGGTTGCTGATCGACAGACAAACATACAGACTAGGAAAAAAAATACGAGAAAGCGAGCTAATATTGCATGTTTAAGATTTCAAGTCTCTAGCTCATCTGTAAGTTCGTTTAAAATCGATTGCAAAATGAACCGAAGAAACAAACAAGCATACCGACAAAAAAGTGAAATAATTAATATTATGCCCATCTGAAAACCGTAGGTAACTGTTTCTTTCTGAAAGAATTATGGCAATCGTATCGCATGTTATGAAAGTCTCCACACTATTGGCTTTTCTTTTTAAATTTTTTTACCCAATATTTGAAGGCCTTACGCCTCCAAAAAAATTAATAGTTATTAAACTATACTATCATAGCACTCTGTAATACTAACTTACAAAGAAATTACGAAAAAATGTGTCTTTACCGGAAAATTAGAGGTTACAAGGTGGTGACATAATTTGGGTTTAAAAAAGGATAGTAAAATGCCATACATTATTTTTTCCGATACTCAATAATTTTGCCGCTTTATTTCTCTTTTGAGGTGTTCCAAAAACAATTCATTTCATTTGTTTTAAAAGGGCTCTCTCCGTCACTTACTCCATACAATCGTAGTCCCAATTTCATTTGAATATTAAGCAACCAAAGTACATGTAATTTTGCAGACATATTCTAGAAACTAATATATGTGCCTGTGGTGTTTTAGATTTTTCTTAAAATATGTAGTTTTAAAATTACAAGGGCTCAAAGATTTGTATGTGAATTTTTAAGGCCGCGTAACTTTGAAACCGAATATTTTAACGGAAATCTGGAAAACCATAGGCATAGATATTAGTTCCCGGAACGTTTCTACAAAATTCCATTGAGTATGACTGATTAGTATTCCAATGAGAGACGAACTACGTTTGTATGGAGCGAGTGACGGAGAGACCCCTCTTAATGTATTGTTCTTGTAGTTACAGGATTTTCAGCTGAAATCAAAATCGAATCTTCGGCTTTGGTTTAAATTTCAATTTCGTCCGAAACCGAAGCCTTTTGGGCATGTTAAAATTTCTATTGTATACTTACTGAAATTAAGTGTAATTTGTTGAGTGAAAAATAATAATAATGGAAGTATGTAATAAAAATAGATTTTTAGTTAAATTAACAATTTTACATAAACAAAAATATAATCAAAGTTAGAAGACTCTCTTTAAAAGTAGGTAAACTTTATCAAATGTGTTGTCATTTCTTTACATCTCTATATTTCCAGTTTATGATATTACTCTCTATATATGCCACATAATATAAGCCACGAACGAACTTACCTGGACTTAGACGAATTATGCGAAATAATTTACGAACACTATTAAATTCAAAGTTTAGCCGATTTTTGGTCGAAACCGAAACTGTGGTCGAAACTAGATTTTTCGGTCGAACTGGTCGAAACCGGAACCGAATTTCCGTTCGGTTTCATACGAAAAACAAAAGAAAAACATGAAACTCACCATCTTTAGGCGGACTCGCACACTGCGGAGCATAGGAACCTATGTGATATCCATACGTATTCTGATGCATGGGAGGAAAGGGATAACCTAAGGACCTGGGACTTGGGAACCCCGAGGCTTCATGAGGGTTCTGCTGACCCCCCGGACTGCCAAAATGATGGGGATGCTGATAACCACCTTTAAAAGGACCATAACCATGTTGTTGTAGTTCTATGAACGCTGATTTGGAGGATACGTTTGTTGGGGTGGAGTTGTTTGAGTTTGATATATCGTGGGGAGTTTGGGAACCCCCTAGGTGATGGTGTTGGTGGTCTAGCTCTTGGGAGGTCATGGCAGGTTGCGGGGTCGATGGGCCCCCTCCGTCCGTGGACTGAGGAGGCCCAAAAGGATCTGAGAAACTCAGGTTGCTGGGTTTGGTGCTGGGGGATTGAATTCGGGTAATTTTGAGGGATTTAAATTGCTCCGTCCGCTACTCGGCCGCTTCGGGCACCTGTGGGAGAAAAGAAAATATTATTCATTAATTAATCATAAGCTAATTTAAAAAAAAATATACTAAAGTAAATAAGAAAGGAATAAGAATAGGAATAGACGACAGATACGAGGAATAAAAAGTAGAAATAAATAAATTATAAGCACTTCAGTTGGAACCATAGGCCAACGGATTGATATTTAATTGGTGTAAAACGCACATAGCTCCGAAAAGGTGTGTGCCCGGGATTGAACCCTGGACTTCCCTAATAAAGAGGCTCGATATTAGAGCTTCGATAGCTCAACGGTTGAGGCGCGGAATGAATTCCGAAAGGTCGGCGGTTCAAACCCCACCCGTTGCACTATTGTCGTACCCACTCCTGGCACAAGGTTTACGCTTAATTGGAGGGGAAAGGGGAGTATTAGTCATAATTAGCAGCATGGCTACTATTCTTTTATAAAAAAAATACATTTTGTATTTTACAACATTTATCTGATTTCGGGCTTTATCGTTGGCAAGATACATTGTAGACGCTGCGCTGTTTAATTTCTAGGTGTCTATGCTATTGACAACTCTATAAACTCTCTGGTAACGTTGAGCATAGAGGTATATTTTGTAAAGTAATTGAAAAGTCAATTAAATCGTTTAAACAATCGGCAAAGCCGTACCGCCAAGCGATATGTATGTATGTAGGTATTGTATGTTCCGGTATGATGCCGTGTAGAAACCAAAGGGGTATGGGTTTAATAAAAACTACCATACCCCGTCCAGGTTAGCCCGCTACCATATTAGACTGCAGATCACTTACCACCAGGTGAGATTGCAGTCAAGGGCTAACTTGTATCTGAACTTTGAAAAAAACTGAGTTTACCTTTAACAGTACCTACCTATTTTTAACTGCAAATCACTTACCACCAGGTGAGATTGCAGTCAAGGGCTAACTTGTATCTGAATTTTAAAAAAAAACCGAGTTTACCGGTACCTACCTATATTTTTTTATAATTGGGCATAAATTACGTGTGGAATTTTGGAGTTAACATGTGCGCCTATAAACATGCTATAACTTTGGGCCGATCGTCGATTCAATTGACCGTGACTTCTAAATTGTTTTCCAAAATTATTCGACCTCCGATGACCCCATGTGGGTGAACCTCTATACACACTCTATAGTGACCATAGTCTATCTCTTCTCTATACAAAAGTCGCTTCCCGCCGTCTATCCGTATGTACGCTTAGATCTTTTAAACTATGTAACGGATTTGAATGCGGTTTTCATCGATAGATAGAGTTATTCAAGAGGAAGGTTCATAACTACGTTATAGTTTATAGGTAAGATCACGTATACCTACTTTATAATAAAGAGTTTATAGTCTATTAGATATGACCACGACGCAACAACGGTTAATATGTCTGCAAAATTTCATGGACTTTGGTTGCTTAATATTCAAATGAAATTGGAACTACGTTTGTATGAAGCGAGTGACGGAGAGACCCCTCTTAATAGTGAGTGATGACATTCAGTTTCTAACGACTAGAAAGGTCCTTTTACTCAAACCAGTTTTCGATAAAAAGTCTAAACTATATTCTAGACAATAACTTGGCATATTTTATTGTCTCATTATAACCTAAGCCATACTAAAAACTTCTATAACTTTTACTTCACAAGTCATTAACAGGGCTCTCTCCGTCACTCGCTTCATACAATCGTAGTTCCAATTTCATTTGAATAATAAGCAACCAAAGTCCATGAAATTTTGCAGACATATTCTAGAAACTAATATCTGTGTCTGTGGTGTTTTAGATTTTTCTAAAAATATGTAGTTTTAAAATTACAGGGGCTCAAAGATTTGTATGTAAGTTTTTGAGACCACGTAACTTTTAAACCGAATATTTTAACAGAAATCTGAAAAACCACAGACATAGATATTAGTTTCTAGAATATATTGTCTGCAAAATTTCATGGACTTTGATTGCTTAATATTCAAATGAAATTGGAACTACGTTTGTATGAAGCAAATGACGGAGAGACCCCTCTTGATAAACCCGTTTAAAACCTAGGATTAGTCTAATTACTACCCATCTATAATTACTAGGTCTAAAAAAATCTAGAAACTGGTTCAGTCAACGTCGTTTAACCTGCATAATCAACACACCCTTATGATGACATTTCGAACCCCACTTAATAGGAACTGTGTATTATGAATATTAATAAGTTAAACAAAGCAAATTCCAAAATTACTTGAATTACTTACTAACGATTTTTTTTACAATTAGTTGTTTGATAAATTGATATCAGTTAGAACTTTGTAGCTGTTATCTTAACTTGAAATATAAAAATATGTACAATTAGATATTAGATATGCATAATAATATGATTGCTAGACTAATTGATTGTAATATTATCACAATACATATTATAAAGCTTTCTCATAAAATGTTTTTTTATTAATAGCGGATGGGTATTTAGGAATTCCGTGGGAACTCTTTGATTTTCCGGGATAAAAAGTAACCTATGCCCATCCCCGGGATATAAGCTAACCCTGTACCAAATTTCGTCAGAATCGGTTAAACTGTTGGGCCATGAAAAGGTAGCAGACAGACAGACAGACAGACAAACTTTTGCATTTATAATATTAGTGTGATAACTAGCGACCTTCGCACGGGTAGCTTATTACCATTTCTTGGGGATCTCTAATTTAATTTTGAAAACTAAATATAACCTATGTTACTTAGGAAAAATGTAGCTTTCTATTGGGGAAAGAAGTTTCAAAATCGGTTCAGTAGTTCCAGAGATTACACCCTACAAACAAACTTACTTTCAACTCTTTATAATATTTTTAGTATAGGTAGATGAAACCAGTATTGAATTGAATTGTACTGAAAAATCTTGATACCAATTTTTTTTTTTTTTACCGAAATCGAACCTGTAACTAATAAGGAAGGAATGAAAATGTATGTAAGTATTATATTATTACTAGCTGATGCCCGCGACTTCGTTCGCGTGGATGTAGTTTTTTAAAAATCCCGTGGGAACTCTTTGATTTTCCGAGATAAAAAGTAGCCTATGTGCTAATCCAGAGTATAATCTATCTCCATTCTAAATTTCAGCCCAATCCGTCCAGTAGTTTTTGCGTGAAGGAGTAACAAACATACACACACAAACACACACACACACACACACACACACACACACACATACAAACTTTCGCCTTTATAATATTAGTGTGATGTGACTGCATTTAACACACTAATCATAACAACACTAATCGTAACATCGCACTAATATTTTAAGGCGAAAGTATGTATACGTGTGTATGAGTGTATGTTTGTTACTCTTTCACGCAAAAACTACTGAACGGATTTGACTGAAATTTGGAGTACAGGTAGATTATACCATGGATTAACACATAGGATACTTTTTATCCCGGAAAATCAAAGAGTTCCAACGGTTAACACATAGGATACTTTTTATGCCACGGGATTCTTAAAAACCTATATCCACGCGAACGAAGTCGCGAGCATCAGCCAGTTATTATTATACTAGCCGATGCCCGCGACTTCGCCCGCGTGGATTTAGGTTTTTCGAAATCCCGTGGGAACTCTTTGATTTTCCGGGATAAAAAGTAGCCTATGTGCTAATCCAGGATATTATCTATCTCCATTCCAAACTTCAGCCAAATCCGTCCAGTAGTTTTTGCGTGAAGGAGTAACAAACATACACACACACACACACACACACACACACACACACATACAAACTTTCTCCTTTATAATATTAGTGTGATTATATACAAGTAGAGTAATAATTTTCAATAAAACTTTACACCAATTAGCATGCTCTAAACATTATTATTACTGGCATGAGCAATCAACAGCCACACAAACAAACAGACACAAAAAAATAACAAAACGATCTGACCCGACCTTTTACAAGCGCCGTCGGGATAAAAGGAACCTTGTGTGTGACAGAGAGGGATGTACATAAATTAGTTGGACATAGAAAGGGAGGGAGAGATGTCGTAATTAACTCAAAGAGCTTGCCGAAAAGGATTTTTTCTGGTACCGATTCTATTGACTCCTTTACATTCTCGGCGAGCAGTTAACATAAATAATTGTTAAAGATGTTACATGTTACGAAGATAGATTAAAAAAACTATCAACTCTCAAAAACACTGAGTCTCATAACTGAACGATTGAGTCAGTCAATAAGTGGTCAGCACTTTTCGTTTAATATGTATAGATTTAAAGAAATTAACCTATTATTATACCTTACCTAGTAAAATTTAAAAAAAAACGACTGTCCATTTCGATTTCGACGACCGCCGAGTTTCTTGCTGGTTCTTCTCGGTAGGAACGGCATTCCGAACCAGTGGTCAATTATTTTGACGATTCAAAAGCACTTGTAAAAGTTTATTTGAATAAAAATCTATTCTATTAAGTATATTTCTTTTTCAAAAAAATTATAGCCAGTATCACTCGGGAAGATGTAAGGATTCTAACGATATCCCATGCATCCAAATATGTTCTTCAGGCATTTAGAAGTTATGGTGGAACAAAGACACTCACATGCATGCATACATACATGAACTCTGAAAACATTACACTGTTTTTTTGGGCAGTCGTTTAAAAAGGCACAAGTTATAATAAGGCCGCCAAATGGTACCTGCCTATATTTTTCTTTTGCTTTGTATGCTTTATTCTGTACTGATTTTGTGGTATGATAAATGTTAATTCACACTTTGTGTGAATTAACATTTATTCATTGTTCAAACCGACATAAAATAACACAAGTCTAAATTTAAATTTTATAACACCCCCGATAAGTGAAGGTTACAGTAACTAGAAAAGAGCTGATAACTTTCAAACGGCTGAACCGATTTTCTTCAATTATAGCTAAGAACACCCTCGATCAAGCCACCTTTCAAACAAAAAAAAACTAAATTAAAATCGGTTCATTAGTTTAGGAGCTATGATGCCACAGACAGATACACACGTCGAACTTATAACACCCCTCTTTTTGGGTCGGGGGTTAAAAAATACGTTCCCAAATCATGAAAAACGATACGAAACAAAGTGGTTCGCAATCTTCCCAATCAAAGCGAGAGTGTATAGGGGTCTATAAGATCATTTGTTTTAAGGACCAACTTTTCTCGCGTTAGTTTTGTGAGAAATTGTTTGAATGGAGTGGAGGCGAGACCCAATTAGTTTTTTCTAATGAAATAAGAGCAATAAAATATAAATGAGGAACTCGCCAGTCTTTGAGGTAACACGGACCACCGCAGAATTGGTTTATCTTTTGTTTAAGTTTGTTATGTCAATGAGGACTTTCCTTCTCTGCATATTTTTAACACACAACCCAAAAAGAGGGCTGTTATGAAAAGGGTGTGTGAAAGGTGGCTTGATCGAGTGTTTTTAGCTATTATCGAAGAAAATCGTTTCAGCCGTTTGAAAGTTATCAGCTTATTCTAGTTTTGTTATAGAGGTTTTTGTGTCGGGGGTTTTTAAATTTTGAGTTATATCTTATAACTAGCTGACGCCCGCGACTTCGTCCGCGTGGATTAAGGTTTTTCGAAATCCCGGGGGAACTCTTTGGTTTTCCGAGATAAAAAGTAGCACATGCTAATCCAGAATATTATCTGTTTTCATTCCGAATTTCAGCCAAATCCGTCCAGTGGTATTTGTGTGACATACAACATGTAACAAACATACACACACACATACACACAAACTTTCGCCTTTATAATATTAGTGTGAATATTATCACACAGTAGGTACAGCTAATATTTTTATCATCATCAGTAGACCTCATAGTCAATGATTTCAATTTCTAAGGTCACTTTCCTGCCACTGAAAACCAGCGCTGCAGCTTATTAATACTTATATGTAGATTCAATTACCTTTAAGCAATTAAATATCACTTGCATTAACGGTGAAGGAAGACATCGTAAGGAAACCTACGTGACTGAGGATTCTTCATAATGTTTTCAAAGCCTCGATAGCTCAACGGTTGAGGAGTGGATTGAATTCCGACAGGTCGGCGGTTCAAACCCTACCCGTTTGTCGTACCCACTCCTGGCACAAGCTTTACGCTTAGTTGGAGGGAAAAGGGGAGTGTTAGTCATGATTAGCATGGCTAATATCCTTTAAAAAAAATCGGCCAAGTGCGAGTCAGACTCGCGCGCTGGGGGTTCCGTACTCGGGTATTTTTTCCATCATTTTGCACGATAAATCAAAAACTATTATACTTAATAAAAATCTGTTTTAGGATGTACAGGTAAAGCCCTTTGATATTAGGATACCCCACTTGGTATAGTTATCTTATTTTGAAAATTTAATATTATTTGGAAACACATTTTTTTTAAATGACGTAACGACAAATTCGCG
Organism: Maniola jurtina; assembly: GCF_905333055.1. Taxonomy (NCBI): domain Eukaryota; kingdom Metazoa; phylum Arthropoda; class Insecta; order Lepidoptera; family Nymphalidae; genus Maniola; species Maniola jurtina. The sequence goes on along the minus strand of NC_060055.1, from coordinate 3,124,925 downwards.
GTTTTCAGATTTATTCCTGTATTTGTGCTATAAGACCTACCTACCTGCCAAATTTCATGATTCTAGGTCAACGGGAAGTACCCTATAGGTTTCTTGAGAGACACGACAGACAGACAGACAGACAACAAAGGGATCCTATAAGGGTTCGGTTTTTCCTTTTGAGGTACGGAACCCTAAAAAAGGGATGTGAAGTCTGCCAATCCACACTTGACTAGCTTAGTGAACTTCGGTCAACCCTTTCTCATTCTGAACCCTGATGCTATTTTGAAATTCAAAACTGATACCCAAACGATAACACTAGTAGCTTAAGTTGAAGGAATCGATTAGAATTTAATAAAAACTAGTCAAACTAGATTCTACGTTGTAACATTGCAACAAAGTAGGAAGTTAGGTGCCTAAGTAATACCTCATTCTATGTCGACTTAACAGGAGACTCTCCATCACTCGCTCCATACAAACGTAGTTTGGTTCCAAACTCGATGTACAGTCAGCAACCGCCAGTAGGTACAAGCGAATATGGACGGAGTTTTTTCTTCTTCTTTATTAACCCCTGACCCAAAAAGAGGGGTGTTATAAGTTTGACGTGCGTATCTGTCTGTGGCATCGTAGCTCCTAAACTAATGAACCGATTTTAATTTAGTTTTTTTTTTGTTTGAAAGGTGGCTTGATCGAGAGTGTTGTAAGCTGTAATCGAAGAAAATCGGTTCAGCCGTTTAAAAGTTTATCAGCTCTTTTCTAGTTTTCTTATAGAAGTTTTTGTGCCGGGGGTTTTTTAAATTTTGAGTTATTTAAAAAGTAGCGTCTAAGTATGTTGCTTCGTTAGTTACTTCGTCTGGCTTTACACTGATTAGCCAATGTCAAGTTTGTAGTTATTTACAAGTTAGGAAAACTATATGTATAAGTATGGACTTCGTCTGTGCCGGCGCCCGCCGACATACACGCGGCGCCCCTTTAGAGCGCTTCCCAGTTAGTTCCACCACCAATAAACACCAGCAGAACACAAAAACCGGCTACTTCTAACAAAAAAACACTCCAAAAAGTCACAACACGCGCGCTAGCAAACGCCACCACAGACGAAGTCCAGAATCTTAACCTTTCATCTTGAAGTCTGGAAAACCACAGACAGATAATAGTTTCTAGAATGTATCCACAAAATTTCATTGAGTGTGATCGGTTAGTATTCAAATGAGAGTCAAACTTAGTTTGTATGGAGAGACTAACGGAGGGACCCCTCTTAAATCTTCCCCTAGCAAGTTTATTGAGTCCACGACGGCCGGTGAACCAGAACAAGGCATGGGAACTTAACTCCATATATATATGGGGGTCAATAAAATACCATCAAATATTCATTAGAACTTATAACGCATCAGTGACTTAGATTGGATGCGAATTGTTTTGTTTTTGAGAGTCTTTGAAGACAACTTGTCACAGGAACAGTTCTCAGTAGTGTGCCGGCAATGAGTTGTGATGATGATAATGAAGTTGGCCTACCTATAATAGCCACTTTTCAAACAAAAAAAACTAAATTAAAATCGGCTCATTAGTTTAGGAGCTACGATGCCACAGACAGATACACAGATACACACGTTAAACTTATAACACCCCTCTTTTTGGGTCGGGGGTTAAAAAAGGAACCCTTATAGGATCACTTCGTTGTCTGTCTGTCTGACAATCATGAAAGGCAGGTAGGTAGGTCTTCTAGCACAAGTAAAGGAAAAATCCGGAAATCGTGAATTTGTGGTTACATCACAAAAAAAATGTGTTCGTGAACAAATAATAATAATTAGTATTTTCAATGTTCAAAGTAAGATAACTATACCAAGTGGGGTTTCATTACATTCTAAAACAGTTTTTATTTACTTTTATGCATAACAATTTTTGATTTATCGTTCAAAACGTCGAAAAAACACCTGAGTACGGGACCCTCGGTGCGCGAGTCTGACTCGCACTTGGCCGGTTTTTTTTGTATCTGTAGACATAGAATTGCATCATCCCTTCTTTATGCCTCATACATATTAAAAAAATTGATAAATTCTCATCAAATTAACCGCAAATCCAAGAAACCATCGTGACACCGATTTATCAGCATGCCACAAAAAAAAAACAGCCAAGTGCGAGTCAGACTTGCGCACTGAGGGTTCCGTACTCGGGTATTTTTCCAACATTTTGCACGATAAATCAAAAACTATCATACATAAAAATAAATAAAAATCTATTTTAGAATGTACAGGTTAAAGCCCTTTCATAATATGATGATATAATATGATACCCCACTTGGCATAGTTATCTTACTTTGAAAATTGAAACGTTTTAATTTTTTTTTAAATGATGTAACCACAAATTCACGGTTTTCAGATTTATTCCTGTACTTGTGCTATAAGACCTATCTACCAACCAAACTTCATGATTCTAGGTCAACGGTAAGTACCCTATAGGTTTCTTGACAGACACGACGGACAGACAGACAACGAAGTGATCCTAAAAGGGTTCCGTTTTTCCTTTTTGAGTTACGGAACCCTAAAAACTCGATTTGTATTAATTAGTAGAGACAATAAAACTCGATAGACTGAGCTCGCGTGCTAGTTTTATTGTCGAAAATCGTGGATTTGCCACGGTCCGTACCGATGGTTATATTATCGTACCGTTAAAATGCGGTACGTTTGATCATTGGTACCTATCTATTTCAAGTTTTCTATTAAAGGCAGATACTCAAATGTTTTTAAAAGCGACCTTGGATCAAATTGATGACCCCTGGCAAAGCGGCCGGGAGTACAGTACGGGTTCAAAATTAAAAAAATACTAGATTTTTTAAATTCCTATACAAGTTAACCCATGACTGCAATCTCACCTGGTGGTAGGTGAAGATGCAGTCTAAGATGGCGGGGTAACCTGGAAGGGGTCTGGTATTATTAGTAGTTTAAAAAAATGTATTTAAAACTATGCTCCTGAGAAAAGCATATTATACAATCGAAGATTATGTAAATGATAAAAGAGCGTGGATTTGACCTGCAGCTTGCTCCAGCAATGCGCGGGACTTTAATTACTTGTTTAAATGGCATAATATCAAATCTTTGAAAAGAGCAACCGCCGAGTTTCTTGCTGGTTCTCGGTAGGAAAGGCATTCCGAACCTGTGGTAGATGCTCTTGACCATTCAAAAGTACTTGTAAAAGTCTAATTGAATAAAAATGTTTTGAATTTGAATTTGAATTAGGTAGGTACGTTTAGTACGCGATAGGTTAACAGGGCTCTCTCCGTCACTCGCTTCATACAATCGTAGTTCCAATTTTATTTGAATATTAAGCAACCAAGGTCCATGAAATTTTGCAGACATATTCTAGAAACTAATATCTAATCTATCTATCTACTAATAAATAATAATACCAAATCCGTCCAGTGGTTTTTGCGTGAAGAAGTAACAAACATACACACACACACATACAAACTTTCACCTTTATAATATTAGTCTGATGTAAATTCAATTATTATTAACATAAAACCTTAACAGAACTGCATGAAATCATAGAGATAGAAAAAATGTATATCGGATAATAAGTTATTCCTATAATAGTAGGTAAACTCTTTCAAAGACAACAAAATCCACCTTCCAATGTAACAAAAAATTGCTAAGTATTTTTTTTGCATTGTCAATCTTCTAAGAAACATCGTAGCAATGACAATGATTAGCATACATAATAAGTATGAAATCCATACTAATGTTATTAATTGCGCAAGTGTGTCTGTGTGTTAATTTTACTTAAGACTTTATTTGGGACTAGATGATGCCCGCGACTTCGTTCCCGTGGTAATAGGTTTATAAAAATTTCTTGGAAACTCTTTAATTTTCCGGGATAAAAAGTAGCCTATGTGCTAATCCAGGGTATAATCTATCTCCATTCCAAATTTCAGCCAAATCCGTCAAGTAGTTTTTGCATGAAAGAGTAACAAACATACGCACATACACACAACCTTTCGCCTTTATAATATTAAGTGTGATAGAGATTACTTGGTCATCGAATATAACATAGCTCTTACACCACGACAAAATATCGTAGTGATAGGCCCACGGGAAAAACAAACCTTTAGAATTCCGTACCATGTTAATACATGGTAACAAGATAACACTTTTTAATTTTTTTTAAGTTTCATATCGGCCATTTTCAAAATTTTTAGCGGCAATATAAAAAGAAATTCTGTGGCAGTACTCTACCTATTACGGTTTACGAGATAAAGCCCGCTTATAGACAGACGGACGGACACCAAGCAAGCAATAACTACGCAGCACGTGCTGCGTGGTGCTGGTGCATGTTACATGCTTGGTGCCTGGCTTTTCCTACATGTTTAGCAGTGGGAGGACAGGCGGTGCATATCGCATGCTGCGTGTTGCACCATACACATTGTCTGTTTCAGCGGATTATAACAAACTAGAGGATGCCCGCGACTTCGTCCGCGTGGATGTAGATTTTTGAAAATCCCATGGGAACTATTTAGTTTTCCGAGATAAAAAGTTGTCTATTACCAAATAGTACCAAAAATACTAATCGGTTGAGCAGATGGGTCTTTAGGGATCCCGTGGGAACAGTTTGATTTTCCGGGATAAAAAGTAGCCTATGTCCATCCCTGGGATATTATAAGCTAACTCTGTACCAAATTACGTCAGAATCGGTTAAACTGTTGGGCCGTGAAAAGGTAGTAGACAGACAAACAGACGGTATTAAGTATGGAAGTATGGATATTAGTATGGATTCAGTTTTTGGTTCCTTGTATAAGACGAAGAAGGACTAAGAACTAAGGACTAAGAAAGGAGTAAGAAGGACTTCCGCAAAGTGACGCCAGCTTCTATAGGTAGGAATGGATAAATAGGTTGATTCCAAACAGACGAAGTCGCAGGCAACAACCAAATAGCTTATAGACGTCAAGACCTATAATTTCATTACAAATGCAAACCTATAATTACAAATTGTCTGTATTGATAAACACTTTGGCGGCGCGTGAATGGACGGCTTTAGAACGCCATTTTGCGCCACCTGTCATTATCATTGACAGTTGACAGTTGCATTGTAATGGCCGCTACTCACTGAAATGGACACACAAGTACGCTGGAAGAGGTGTGCAATACAAAGTGACAGTTATTTTTGGTGTCGATTCGAATCACCCCACCTTAACGTATCGGGAATTAAAATTGACAGATGTCTCGTCACTTACGTTTATTTTAATGTGGATAACGGATACACACCACGATTAATTTGATTATTTTATTAACTCCCGACCCAAAAAGAGGAGTGTTATAAGTTTGACGTGTGTATCTGTGTATCTGCCTGTTGCATCGTAGATCATAAACTAATGAACCGATTTTAATTTAGTTTTTTTTGTTTGAAAGGTGGCTTGATCGAAAGTGTTCTTAGCTATAATCCAAGAAAATCGGTTCAGCCGTTTGAAAGTTATCAGCTCTTTTCTAGTTACTGTAACTTTCACTTGTCGAGGGTGTTATAAATCTTTAATTTACACTTGCTTGCTCACGACAAAACTTTTTTATTCGGATACAAGTCAGCCCTTGACTGCAATCTCATAGTGAGCCGGCAATGCGTTGATTATGATGATGATGACGCTCACATGACCCTCATTGCAGTTATCAGTGCCAAAATGGCGAAAATAAAGTTACATCAAAAACAAGTCGGCAATCGCAGGTCCAGCGTACATAGTAGAGGTCAGTGAGCTACTTGTTGAGTGCGAGAAATGTCATGATATGGATTATGGACGTCATTTTAGATATTGTGGGAAAGCTCCCTTATGGGTTTTCACTGGGAAAATTATAGATTATGACGTCATAATTTGTCTTCCGCAATACAGTCGTTGAACAGTTTAACTCCATGGCTTTAAAGTTATTGTATCTCTAGTACACTGAAATTATGTTCTAACTTTTATACAGCTTAGAATCAATCAATCATATAAGTTTCATTGTAGTAAGACTCAACATCAAGTAAGAACCTTCGTCATTTTATAATTTCTGAAAGTTTCTCTGCGTATTTTCAGGAGGACAATGAGGAACGATCAGCGACTATGAAGTTTGGATCATGGTAGTTTTAGATGTTAAGTCAAAGTATACCAAAGTCTAATTTTTAACCACCGACCCAAAGAGAGGGGTATTATAAGTTTGACGTGTGTATCTGTGTATCTGTCTGTGGCATCGTAGCTCCTAAACTAATGAACCGATTTTAATTTAGTTTTTTTTGTTTGAAAGGTGGCTTGATCGAGAGTAGCTTAGCTATATAATTATAATCCAAGAAAATCGGTTCAGCCGTTTGAAAGTTATCAGTCGTGTAAAAACATAAATCCACGCGGACGAAGTCGCAGAAATAAACTAGATATATATATACCTTACGTTATAAATCCAAACCATATAAATGCGATGATATTAAGCGGCTGGCGGGAAGTGGCTGGATGAGGAAGGCTGAGGACCGGGTGTGGCGGCGCTCTATAGGCAAGGCCTATGTCCAGCAGTGGACGTCCACAGGCTGATGATGATGATGATGATGATGATAAATGCGATATATTTCTGTTTCTAGCGTCTGATTAATGACCACTGCTCGCTTTTAAATCTTTATTCATTGGACATTAACACTAGAAACGCATCAATTTGCGGTTTCTAGCTGAAAAATGAAAAATGGATTAAGGTAGTGTTCCGAGAATCATTTTTATTTTGTTTACTTGCTTATGCCCGCGATTTCGTCCGCGTGGACTTGACTTTCAACCCCTATTTTTAACCCCCGACCCAAAACGAGGGGTGTTATAAGTTTGACGTGTGTATCTGTGTGTCTGTGTATCTGTGTATCTGTCTGTGGCATCGTAGCGCCTAAACGAATGAACCGATTTTAATTTAGTTTTTTTTGTTTGAAAGGTGGCTTGATCGAGAGTGTTCTTAGCTATGATCCAAGAAAATCGGTTCAGCCGTTTGAAAGTTATCAGCTCTTTTCTAGTTTTCTTGTAGAAAAGAAGGTTAGATAACCCTTATGCTCATAATATTCAAGTGTCAATTGACAAATGTCAAGCTGTCAAGATGGACGTTGCCTAGATATACATAATTATTTATTTGAAAATGATGTTTTGGAAAACTCAGATACTTTGGATCCATCGATGTATGGATCGTAGGCGCGGAATAGTCAAAGAAAGTCGGTTCAGCCGTTCGAAAGTTATCAGCTCTTTTCTAGTTACTGTAACCTTCACTGGTCGGGGGTGTTGAAAATTTTTAATTTACACTTGTACCCTTTTAGTAGCATGCAACATGCACCGCCCGCCCTCCCACTGATAAAGATGCAGGAAAAGTGGGAGGGCGGGCGGTGCATGTCGCATGCTGCATGTTGCACCATGCAGATTTCTTTGTTTTGGCGGATTATAGCAAATTAACAGGGCTCTCTCCGTCACTCGCTTCATACAATCGTAGTTCCGATTTCATTTGAATATTAAGCAACCAAAGTCCGTGAGCAGACATATTCTAGAAACTAATATCTGTGCCTGTGGTGTTTTAGATTTTTCTAAAAATATGTAGTTTTAAAATTAGAGGGGCTCAAAGATTTGGATGTGAATTTTTAAGACCGCGTAACTTTGAAACCGGATATTTTAACGGAAATCTGGAAAACCACAGGCATAGATATTAGTTCCAGAAACGTCTCTACAAAATTCCATTGAGTATGATTGGTTAGTATTCCAATGAGAGACGAACTACGTTTGTATGGAGCGAGTGACGGAGAGACCTCTCTTAAGTTGCAGTTAAAACAAGACGGATTTATGCCAGCGGTATAACGCTGTCTCGTTTTAACAGTGTCTTAAGTGTGAGCTAAGTCAAAGTGCGCTCTATAGATCTCAGCCTAAGAAAACAATTGGTAAGAAAACACTTGGTAAGAAAACACTTGGTAAGAAAACACTTGGTAAGAAAACACTTGGTAAAAAAACACTCGGTAAGAAAACACTTGGCGGTATGTGTTTTTGCCTCTAGTGAATCGCAACAGCACTGCTATAGATTAAACGTATGACAAAATAAAAGTAGGTACGTACAAGTATAATGTATACAATCATTAATCATGATTTAGGCAATTACTCTTCTTCTCTGTCAGTTAACTAACATTGGGACCAATTAAAACATGAACGAATTGTAAATGTGAATCTACTAATTACTTTGCTTTAGTAGCCAGTATATAATCGTCAAAGTAAAGTAAACATTATAACTTCGATACTTTATAAAAGCTGAAAGTTTCTCTTCGTATTGTCCCCAACACGGGGAGGGTCGATCAATGACTATCGAGTTTGGATCATGGTGGTTTTTAACCCCCGACTCAAAAAGAGGGGTGTTATAAGTTTGACGTGTGTATCTGTGTATCTGTCTGTGGCATCGTAGCTCCTAAACTAATGAAAACACTCGGTATAGTTATCTTAATTTGAACTTTCAATTTTATTTTCCTCCAGTTTTCCCTCTTTTTAGGGATCCGTACCTCAAAAAAACGGAACCCTTATAGGATCACTTTGTTGTCTGTCTGTCCATCAGTTGCGTCTGTAAAGAAAACCTATAGAGTACTTCCCGTTAACCTAGAATCATGAAATTTGGCAGGTAGGTACATACTTAGGTCTTATAGCACAAGTTAATGATAGAATCCGAAAACCGCCAACCGTTTTTGATTTATCGTGCAAAATGCAAGAAAATTATACATATTTGAATACGGAACCCTCAGTGCGCGAGTTTGACACGCACTTGGCCGGTTTTTTAATTAAAATTAAAATAGTTTTCCAATTTTTTACATCACAATTGGGCCGCTACAATACACCATTACCAATTCCCATGTCTATAGGTTTAATACCTAGTTGCTGAAATAATCGACGGAGAAAGTCGCACCCATCAGGGTTCCATTTTTACCATTTTGGTACGGAACCCGAAAACTGAACGAATCCTATTATGAGTATTGCTAATGCAGTCAAGCAGCTGCACAAAGTCATTGAGAATTTTACGAGCAAAACGTTGGAAATTTTACTGCAACAGTAAATCTGCGTAGTTGTACTTTCACGGATTAATAAAAATATCAGCAATAGTAAAAGTTGATATGATAATATTTAAACCAATTAACAACTTTAAAAAAACCGGCCAAGTGCGAGTCAGACTCGCGCACCGAGGGTTCCATACTCGGGTATTTTTCCGACATTTTGAATGATTAATAAAAAACTATTATGCATAAAAATAAATAAAAATCTGCTTTTAGAATGTACAAGTAGAGTTCTTTCATATGTTACCCCATTTGGTATAGTCACCTTACTTTGAAAATTGAAAACTATTTGTTCATGAACATATTTTTTTTGTGATGTAACCACAAATTCATGGTTTTCGGATTTTTTTCTCAACTTGTGCTATAAGACCTACCTACTTGCCAAATTTTATGATTTTAGGTCAACGGGACATACCTACCCTACAGTTTTTACCCGACTGCGGCAAAGCCAAAAGGAAGGGTTATGATTTTAGCAGTCTATGTATGTATGTATGTATGTATGTTTGTATCCAGATTCTGTGTTCCACCGTAGAGCCTAAACTACTGGGCCGATTTTGATGAATGAGGTGTCAAACGATTTGTCGTGAAGGCCCGGGTGACATAATAGGCTTCATTTTATACGAAAAAAATTGACTTAACGGATGTTACGTGAAAAAAGTGGGGGTCTCCAATTTTTTTTCTTGCTATTGTATCGAGTGTGGTGTCAAATGAAAGAAGAGAAAATTCTGAGTTCATGAATATGAATTTACTACTACATTAAAATATACCAAGCGACAGAAAAACAATTTTAATATAATATTTCAGCGTTTATTAAGACGATCGCAGTCGGGTTTGAGTTTTCAACTTTATCTTGTTGATTTCCTTGACGGGTCTTGACAAACAAGAGTTCTGCGACTTCCTTTATTCTCTTGAGATATGGACCCCTAAAAAATACCTCTCAGGACTCAGAGCGCGATTTAAAACCAAATAACTCGAAATCTACATACATAAAATGTCGAATAAGTTAATTTCATTCGCTATAAACCGTAATGAGTATGAAAGAATACGTTTTTTGTCAGTCAAGATATCTAAGATCACTATCTCACGCGACGGGACGGCGGGACAAACTAAGAATTAAGAGGGGTCTCTCCGTCGCTCGCTCCATACAAACGTAGTTCGTCTCTCATTGGAATACTAACCAATCATACTCAATGGAATTTTGTAGAAACGTTCCGGGAATTAATATCTATGCCTGTGGTTTTCCAGATTTCCGTTAAAATATTCGGTTTCAAAGTTACGCGGTCTTAAAAATTCACATAGAAATCTTTGAGCCCCTGTAGTTTTAAAACTACATATTTTTAGAAAAATCTATAAGACCACAGGCACAGATATTAGTTTCTAGAATGTGTCTGCGCATGGACTTTGGTTGATTAACATTCAAATGAAATTGGGACTACGATTGTGTGGAGTAAGTGACGGAGAGAGCACTGTTAGTGCTCCGTGTACTTAGTTTATTCACTAGATATACTTTTACTAACAAACCAATTAAATTATGGACATGTCCATTTCTAAATTGACTTGTGAAATGCAACCGAAGTGAACACACCAGTTATTTCTGTCAAGAAAACCTATAGGGTGCTTCCCGTTGAACTAGAATCACGAAATTTCGCAGGTAGGTAGGTCTTATAGCACAAGTAAAGGAATAAATCCGAAAACCGCGAATTTGTGGTTTCATCGCAGAAAAAAAAATGTGTTTCAATTTTCAAAGTAAGATAACTATTCCAAGTGGGGTATCATATATGAAAGAGCTTTCTTTACCTTTATATTCTAAAACAGATTTATTTTTATTTTTATGCATAATAGTTTTTGATTTATCGTGCAAAATGTCGGAAAAATACCCAAATACGTAACCCTCAGTGCGCGAGTCTGACTCGCACTTGGCCGGTTTCTTTCTATCGAGGAAATTTTACCTATCCTATTTTAATTCTATTAGAAAGAAAAAGATTAAAGACCCAAAATAGAAATTTTGAAACATTAAACTTATTTCAATAGGTACAAGTTACAACTAAAAAAGTAAAAGTAATACATATACTTACCTGCCTAAAATTTTCAAATAAAAAGTCGCAGTGATACAGGTATAGGCCGTTGTGTAGGTTTTCCTTTTCCTTAATAATATTCAAAGGTCTGAAAAACGCACTGTTTAGGTACCTACGATGGTAACAAATATCTTTCCCATGAAGAAAAAGGAAACTCTGACTAACAAAGCTGTACATGGTCTTTGATCACTGCCTGATTTAAAAGTTATCACACTAATGTGATAAAGGCGAAAGTTTGTGTATGTGTGTCATGTGTGTATGTTTGTTACTCCTTCACGCAAAAACTACTGGACGGATTGTGTTATTTAGAATGGAGATAGATTATACCCTGGGCATAGGCTACTTTTTATCTCGGATAATCAAAGAGTTTCCACGAGATTTTTAAAAAACCTACATCCACGCGAACTAAGTCGCGGGCATCAGCTAGTAAAAAAATATAAGGATAAAGAAAAAAAATAGCGTCCTGTCATTTAAGCATTTTTTATTCACAAAAGGAAATTTTGTCGCATGAAAATACACAAAACCCGTTAATAATTCATCAACAATTAAACGTACCGACGCCACTCGATTGAATTATAGAGACGTCTCAATCCGAATAATACAATGCAGTTTATATCTGCAATTACTGTACACCATGTATGGCTAATACGACAAGATGGCGTCTACGTTTGACTTTTGATTAATTGACGTTTGTATGTCAAAATTCGCGCCATTTTTGATTTTTCTTTTTAATAAAAAGTTAAGCGCTTTTTTTTAAATAATAATGTTGCGTCTTATGCCTAATTCCCTTGTTCCATTTTTTATTTGTGACAAGTGTAAATTAAAAATTTAAAAGACTGCACCCGACAAGTGAAGGTTACAGTAACTAGAAAAGAGCTGATAACTTTCAAACTGCTGAACCGATTTTCTTGGATTTAGCTAAGAACACTTTCGATCAAGCCACCTTTCAAATAAAAAAAAAACTAAATTAAAATCGGTTCATTAGTGTAGGAGCTACGATGCCACAGACAGATACACACATAAACACGTCAAACTTATAAAACCTCTCATTTTGGGTCGGGGGTTAAAAAATTAAAACTTCCACAATTATTTATTTTTCTTACAAGAAAAACTTTTGTGCCTTTTTTTATTCATTTACAAGTTAACCCTTGACTGTAATCTCACCTGGCGGTAAGAGATGATGCAGTCTAAGATGGAAGCGGGCTAACTTAGAAGGGGTATGCAGTTTTCGTTAAACCCATAATCCGTTGGTTTGTGGGGTGGTAACTAGCCACGGCGGAAGCCTCCCACCACTTACCTACGTCTTAAAAGATTACCTCTTGTGCTCATAAAAATTAAGTGATAACTTGCATCCTGGAGACGGGCATAGGCTAAGTTAATCCCGGTAAAAAAAACAGTTCCCACGGGATTAAAAAAATACCATATAAAATAATTACTAGGTCAGCAAGTTTACACAATTGGTCGGTAGGAAAATAATAAAGTCATGATCAGCCAACAATTATTAAAACTAGACGATGCCTGCGACTTCGTCCGCATAAATTAAGGTTTTTCTCTAAATCCCGTGGGAACTCTTTGAATTTCCGGGATGAAAAGTAGCCTATGTCCATCCCCGGGATGTATGCTAACCTTTCGTCAAAATCAGTTAAACTGTTGGGCCGTGAAAAGCTAGCAACAGACAGACAGACACTTTCGCATTTATAATATTATATGGTATGGATGATTTTATTAACTAAGATAAATAATAAATATTCCTCTGGCAACTGTTTTCTAACAGGATCTGTTAAAACGAAGATAAGTAATTAGCTACTTACTCCTTACTTGCTAAGTACTTATACTGCTTAAGTAGTCTAAGTAGGCAGATAAGATCACTTTGCGCTATTTTTGCAATCGACCAGCTGTTATTTTGCCAGGTGCCCGATTTATGCATAAAATACTTTAATATGAGACTGTTTCCACGTTAAATCCGATCCGATATTAACATCAGACGCTGAGAAGAGGCTTTAAGAGCGGTTACGCACTCAACCGATCACAGTCCGTGGAAATACGGATATAAAAAAACTCGGTAGAATAGAATAGAATAAGTAGATTTTTATTCAAATGGACTTTTACAAGTGCTTTTGAGTCGTCAAATAATTTACCACTGGTTCGGAATGCCGTTCCTACCGAGAAGAACCAGCAAGAAACTCGGCGGTTGCTCTTTTCAATTCTTCAATTTACAATAATATTCCGAACTCGGATATTGCTTACGCACTCCGATCTCTGATCTAAATCTAAGCTAATCAGTGGAAATCTTTGAGGATTTCGTCTGTGTTGGTGTTAGCTGGCGAGCGTGCTCTGCCTTTTTGGAGTGTTTTTTTTTTGTTAAAACTGACTGGAAAGCGCTCTAAGGGGGTGCCGTGCGTGTGTCAGCGAGCGCCGGCACAGACGGGGTCCATACTTGTATAGTTTAACTAACTTGTTACAAATAACTACAAACTTGACATTGGCTAATCTTTTTAAAGCCAGACAAGAAAGAAAAAAAAAAAGGAAATCTTTGACATATCTACGTCATACGTCCGATTTGAATCCGAGGCACATCCGAGACATTCTCACGGATGACGGAGAGAACTCGGATGACGGAAGTCGGAGCTACTGCATAAGCTACCATACAAATAGTTCTATGACTACTTCGGAACGTATTTTCACGGATTCGGATCGGATGCAGTGCGCAATCGCTCTAACAGATCTTTAAAATGAAAAAGATCGATATTTGGACTAGACCACTCAATAGTGAAACTCATTGAATTGGATTGGAGTGCATGATAACGCCTTGCGGACGATAGTAGAGACGTGAAGGAGCAACGAGGTCAAAAAATATAACATGCCAGGTAAGGCCAGTTATATTTTTCGAAAATTCAACAAACGTTCATTCTTTCATTGATATTTCTTTCGAAACCGTATTAAATTCTATTAAAACGTTAAGTTGTTAAGGATATCATGCCCTTAGTGCATTTTTCTAGGTTAATTATACTAACTTACTTATTCTTAGTTGAATTAATCGCTTTTCTATGGAACTTTTATTGGCGCAGGAACTGGCAGATGGACGTAGTTGAAGTATTTGACCCCTTTAACAGGGCTCTCTCCGTCACTCGTTTCATACAATCGTAGTTCCAATTTCATTTGAATATTAAGCAACCAAAGTCCATGAAATTTTGTAGACATATTCTAGAAACTAATATCTGTGTCTGTGGTGTTTTAGATTTTTCTAAAAATATGTAGTTTTAAAATTACAGGGGCTCAAAGATTTGTATGAAAATTTTTAAGACCGCGTAACTTTGAAACCGAATATTTTAACAGAAATCTGGAAAACCACAGACATAGATATTAGTTTCTAGAATATGTCTGCAAAATTTAATGGACTTTGCTTGCTTAATATTCAAATGAAATTGGAACTACGATTGTATGAAACGAGTGACGGAGAGAGCCCTCTTAAAATTGTTTTCTTCGTTTTTAGGGTTCCGTAACCAAAGGGTAAAACGAAGCTCTATTAATATCACTTTGCAGTTTGTCCGTCTGTCTGTCTGTCCGCGTGTCACGGGTCTCTGGCTCGTAGATGAAATTAGTTACAAAACTAAAACTTTAGTAATTGGTGTATAACGTTGACCTCAAAACCGAATGTTGAATTAAAAATTTAATTAAATGATTTTTCAGTGGGGCTCCTTGAAAAAATGAAAAAGGAGTCGAATTTTTTATCCCTAGCAAGGTAAAAAAAAATATTAATTGACTAGAGCTCATTAACATTAAGTTTTTCATTCTTTTCTATCTTAAAAAATAAAGAAATGGAGGGCCGCGAAGTTGTCAATTTTAGACCGTATTTGTGAGGGGGCTATCTCAAAAACTAAGTAGGTATAAGGTAGGAATATTAAATGTTAGTATATTATGTAGCTTAGGTATACTATATTTAAACATATAGAGCCTCAATAGCTCAACCGGTAAAGGAATGGACTGAAAACCGAAAGGTCGACGCGACGTTTCAAACCCCGCCCGTTGCACTATTGTCGTACCTACTCCTAGCACAAGCCTGACGCTTAGTTGGAGAGGAAAGGGGAATATTAGTCATTTAACATGGCTAATATTCTTTATATAAAAAAAAAACAACAAATACCGAAAACAATGTCTCTTAAAGTAGTTTGTAACCTATATGACCATACCATAATTATCTATGTACGGAACCCTAAGACTCTCACTTGGCCGGTTTTTATGTACTAGGTAGGCATCAGGGGATAGTAATTGTAGCTACTGTATTACAACCCTCAAGCGATACGATAGTTTCTTATCGTATTTAGTCGATGTAAGCCTGACCTGCGCGCAAATTCGCAGTTTCGTGGCCAAAGCGAATTACGTCTACCAAAATCCATATTTCTGTACGTACTAATCCATACTAATATTATAAATGCGAAAGTGTGTCTGTCTGTCTGTCTGCTACGCTTTCACGGCTCAACCGCTGAACCGATTTAACGAAATTTTGTACAGACTTAGGATACATTCCGGGGAAGGGCATAGGCTACTTTTTTCCCCGGAAAAAATAACAGTTCCCGCGGGATTCCTAAAGACTCATCCGCTTGACCGATTCGTATGAGGTACCGAGATAGCTTGCGTCCCTGTAATTGACATTGGCAACTTTTTATCCCGTAAAATCAAACAGTTTCCACGGGATCTTTAAAAACCTTAATCCATGCGGACGAAGTCGCGGGCATCCTCTAGTTTTATTATAACTGCAAAGTGTGGCTACTACGTTTTCACAGCTGAGCGGTGTAACCGACTTTGACGACATTTGTGCATCCCGGGGACAGACTTTATTATGTCCCGCGAAATCAAATAGTTCCCGCGGGTTCTAAAAAAAAATTAAAGCAAAGAGGACAAAATCGTGGGCAGGACTTCATCTGTGTTGGTGTTGGCTGGCGGGCGTTATCTGCCTTTTTGGAGTGTTTTTTTTTTGTTAAAACTGACTGAAAAGCGCTCTAAGGCGGTGCCGTGCGTATGTCGGCGAGCGCCGGCACAGACGGGGTCCATACTTGTATAGTTTAACTAACTTGTTACAAATAACAGTGGTAGATAGATGATTTTGACGATTCAAAAGTAGGTAGGTACCTATTTGTAAAAGTTTTTTTTTAATTTGCACCACAAAGTTTGCAACAATAAAGAGAAAAAAAAAAGAAAAATTGGACAGGAAAACACTTAGCTCTATAAGAGATCTTTAGTGTCTAGGTGGTCTCTAGTCTCTACCAGTGACCCTTGGCAGTGCGAGAGTTTGTAAAGGGAGTAGAATAGACTTTACTTATTTTTACACAATAAACCAGGTTTACATAAGTGAATACAAGATAAAGTTGAAAACTAAAACCCGACTGCGATCGTCTTAATAAACGCTGAAATATTAGAGTAAAATTGTTTTTTTGTCGCTTGGTATATTTTGATGTTATTGTACATTTATATACATGAGCTCAAAATTTTCTCCCCTTTCATTTGACATCCCACTCGATACAATAACAAAAAAAAATTTGGAGACCTCCACTTTTTTTGATGTAACATCCGTTAGGTCAATTTTTTTCGTATAAAATATAGCCTATATGTCACCCCGACTTTTACAACGAATCAATTGACTCCTCATTCATCAAAATCGGCCCAGTAGTTTAAGCACTACGGTGGAACACACAGAATCTGGATACAAACATACATAGGTACATACATACATAGATTGCTAAAATCATAACCCTTACTTTTGGCTTTTCCGCAGTCGGGTAAAAAGGTAGGTTCAGAGATACTTTTGAACTGCACAACTATTATGTGTTTTGAAATTCAAATTATTAAGCTAACATTCAAACTCTCAAAACTTGATCTAGTTTTACAACCCAATAAACACGGTTTAAAATTCAAAACTTAACCGATTAAAAGATAACCCATAAGCGATTTTATTACAGCAATTATATTCCTAAAATACCGCTTTACACTAAAGAGTCGAGTTTGAACGCAAATCGATAGTAATTATTAATTTATGGAGTATGTATACCTAGCTACTTGGTGTGGTGTCTAGTAGAGATGGGTGATTTCACAGGTTGCATGTGAAAAATCACGTAAAAAGAATTTCATATGTAACACTAGCTATCACACTAATATTATAAAGGCGAAAGTTTGTGTGTATGTTTGTTTGTATGTTTGTTACTCCTTCACACAAAAACTACTTGATGGATTGTGCTGTTTGGAATGGAGATAGATTATTCTCTGGATTAGCGCATAGGCTAATTTTATCTCGGAAAATCAATGAGTTCGCACGGGATTTTTAAAAACCTATATCCACGCGAACTAAATCGCAGGCATCTTTACTGAGCCAAATTTACTGTCCGCAAAAAATTATCTGTGAAAATCACTGAAGAGAAATAATGATTTCATCAAATGAAAATGATTTAAAAGTAGCAATAACCCCCATCTCTAATGTGCCTACCTACTTTGTGAACTGACCAGTAATAATAAATTAACATCGACATGACAGTATTATGGGGGAATGAACTTTGCTGATATTTTTTTATCTATTCTATGAAAAATTGGCGCCTAGCCACAGTAGTTTTAAGACTGCCGCCCTGCGCCATTTTAGCTCATTTTTCAGCCAATTTTTAACGCCCGACCCAAAAAGTTGGGTGTTATAAGTTTGACGTGTGCATCTGTGTATCTGTCTGTGGCATCGTAGCGCCTAAACTAATGAACCGATTTTAATTTAGCTTTTTGTTTGAAAGGTGGCTTAATCAAGAGTGTTCTTAGCTACAATCCGAGAAAATCGGTTCAGCCGTTTGAAAGTTATCAACTCTTTTCTAGTCACTGTAACCTTCACTTGTCGGGGGTGTTATCAATTTTTAACTTACACTTGTTAAAATTGCTATTAAGAAGATGGCAGCTTATGCCACAGCAAGCTACCATATCCATAGCCTCGATAGCTCAGCGATTGAAGAGCGGACTGAATTCCGAAAGGTCGGCGGTTCAAACCCTACCCGTTGCAATATTGTCGTACCCACTCCTGGCACAAGAGGGGAAAGGGGAGTATTAGTCATGATTAGCATGGCTAATATTCTTTATATTAAAAAAAATCCCACCCAAGGTCAGGCAGGTAGGTATATCTTATAGGTATTGGTACAATGATGACTTATGGTGGTATTTGGGAATCTATATGAAGAAAGGTAGATCCAGCCGATTTTCTTTTCGATTTTTGGCTTTGTACTTGATCACAATCTGATTTGAGGCAATAGGAAGCAAAAAGTTATCGAAGACAAATTTTTGCCGTGTTTCGATTTCAATTACTGATGATAAGATAAGATAAAGAGTAAATGCAATGTCTGAGATGGCACATGATTACCTGGAAGAGGCATTTTTATGGGCGAATTTTATAGGACTTTATTTTTTTTCGTCTTTCGACTAAAATACTTTGTGGTTTGCCCGTACATGGTAGTGGTAACTTGGATGAAGTATGGCATGAGTGACTGGCCGACTGACATATTATGTTGGATAGCAAGCGTTACTTTGTCCGCCAAAGACTTTGGCGAAAGTCCGCCAAGACAGACAAAGCGAATGGAGTATCCGCGTTTTTGGAGTCTAAAGCCATATTTGCTGCAGCGAGGGTCCAAGACTTCTTCGTCATGCTCTGAGTGAGGACTTCTGGGAAAAACTGAAACCCAGTACTAACTATCTTGTGTGCTGTTATCGAGGATCGAAGAATTTTCTATTCTAATTCTAACCAAGAATATATTTGGTTATTTAAGATATTGAGAGGCTACTGTAAGAATATCTATTTCTTTTTTCTCTTGAAGAGAATCGTGTAGTTCTAAATTATGAATTGCGCGTACCTATTGTCCTTTCAAGTGATACAAAAATATAATATAGGTACTTATGACAACTGCTGGGGTATATCTTTAACAGGGCTCTCTCCGTCACTTACTCCATACAATCGTAGAACCAATTTCATTTGAATATTAAGCAACCAAAGTCCATGAAATTTTGCAGACATATTCTATAATATCTGTGCCTGTGTTGTATTAGATTTTTCTAAAAATATGTAGTTTTAAAATTACAGGGGCTCAAAGATTTGTATGTGAATTTTTAAGAGCGCGTAACTTTGAAACCGAATATTTTACCGGAAATCTGGAAAACCACAGGCATATATTAGTTCCCGGAACGTTTTTACAAAATTCCATTGAGTATGATTGGTTAGTATTCCAATGAGAGACGAACTATGTTTGTATGGAGCGAGTGACGGAGAGACCCCTCTTAACTAGTTTATAAATAGGCATTTCAGATGTCTAGGTGTATGGAATCCAAGGTAGGTAAAAAAATACAGGTTAAAAAACATAGTCAATGATTTATTATTTACAATACGGTAAGTACAAAGGTATTAGATTTATTTTTCTTACTACCGTAACTTAGGTAAATATACCTAGTAAGTTACCTATACCTACTTAAATTTTTTTTTACTTTCAGGTAAAAATAAAATAAAATCATAAGTTATTACCCATTTCTTTTAATTAGGTAACATAACTAAGTTATCCTGTCTAGAAAGAATGTAAAGAGTAGGAATCTACGTAATGCAGCCTTTAATTTCTGAAAAATTACCCTTGATAATAATTTAATTTGCCTTCTTTTATTAATTAAGGTATAATATTTAATTTGGTTGCATACCTACCTAGTTAAATAATAAAATTATTAAAGCAAATATAAAAAATAAGTGCACCACAATTGCGTTAAAATAAATGGGACAAAAAGAAAAAAAAAATGGGCATTAGAAATGTAATAAAATTGTGTTGATTAACAGAGCTCTCTCCGTCACTTACTCCATACAATCGTAGTTCCCATTTCATTTGAATATTAAGCAACCAAAGTCCATGAAATTTTGCAGACATAGTCTAGAAACTAATATCTGTGTCTGTGGTGTTTTAGATTTTTCTAAAAATATGTAGTTTTAAAATTACAGGGGCTCAAAGATTTGTATTTTTCTTTAAAAAAAGGCCCAACTTTGTGCTCGTTTTTCTAGACAACGAAGCAATTTAATGAAATTTGGAAAAACCACAGACCTAGAAAATTTAATGAATATTATGTAGTAAAAAAATTATCGTTATATATTTTATATTGTTATAATTATGTGGGAACTACGAAAACCAGAAATTACACCCAGAAATCTTGAAAATTCCGTGCTGTCTCGATTTGTGCAAGCGGGGTGGTGAAGTGCGGGGGACGACACGTGAAACTGACAGAAACTGACAGTCTAAACACACGGGCCACATTTAGACTGCACCCAACTCCAAACTTGTCGATAGGTCTAACTAAATACACTGGTACATTTCAACTTGCGTTAGACGTATGCGTTACCTACTCAGACGTTGCCTGTAGATAAAAATATGTCTCATGTTTGCTGGCAATAGCGCATGCATCAAACCTTGCAAGTTGCAACTCTCTTGCAACCTATTCCTCACGCAATACGCACAGCTTTAATATTATAATTTTTGACAATGTATACTATATGTAATGCCATATCACAGGTCACTCTCTGATTTATTGCTAACAATTTACTTCCAAATGCAAAGAAATCTAAGTGTGTTGAATTCACACTGCCCAATACCAGGACCTTAAATGACATAAATTCATTGATAAATAATCATATGTTGAAAATAAAGGAGAACCCCGTGTTTCTCGGTATAATGTTAGATGCAAAGCTTCTATGGAACACCCACATATCAACACTTGATGGTAAACTCAGCTCTGCTGCTTACACTGTTAGAAAAATTCGACAGGTACTGACGTGGAAACTGCAAAAATTGTATATTTTGCTTATTTTCACTGTATTATGTCTTACGGACTCTTGCTATGAGATAAAGCGGTAGATATTGAGAAAAAAATGTATTACAGAAAAGGACAGGACGTGCAATTTATAATTTAAAACCGCGCGCTGCCATACAATAAAAATATAAGGAAATAAGTACCTTATCTATTATCTTATAGTAGCTTCTAAATATATTTACAACTAGCTAATGCCCGCAGCTTCGCTCGCGTGGATTTAGGTTTTTAAAAATCCCGATCCTTTCATTTCCCAGAACAAAAGTTGCCTCTCCGTAATAGCCCGTCCCCGGGATGCAACTTGTTTCTGTATCACGTAAGAATATTTAAACGGATGATCCTTTTCAAATCCCGAGGGATCACCAGGATTTAGGAATGCAATTTCTTACAGCATCAGGGTTGAGGTCAACGACAAAGTGTTTACTTGGTATAGATACCTTCAATATCAATTAATAATCGACACTTTTTAAATCCCATTAGCTTTAGTAGTCAGGTCCCCTGCAACATCAGGGTTGAGGAGTTGGAATCCAAATTTTTTATTGAACAATGTCGCAAACTTTCTTTATCGATTAAAAAAACTACCCAAAATTACGCAGTTAGGTTACCTGCCAAATTTCATGGTTTTGAGTCAACGGGAAGTACCCTAGAGGTTTTCTTGACACACACGACAGACAGAGAGATAGACAACAAAGTGATCCTATAAGAGTTCCGTTTTTCATTTTGAGGTACGAAACCCTAGAAAACGTAGGATCGGCATTCCGAACCAGGGGTAAATTTTTCTGACCATCCAAAAACACTTTGAAGTTTACCTAAAAGTTTACAGGAATAAAAATTTATCATTGTATTCCATATATAATATCTATTATATACGACTAACATAATATGTATTATAAATTGTGTGCCGTTTGCATTCTCACTAGGTTCTCATTAAGTTTGTTTTATTTGGTTAAACTTTCTGGCATTTATATTGTTATGACGTTTAATTGGCAAACAGTCTGTTTATTGGCTGAAACTCAAAAATTCAGCCAATCACAACAAAGAAAATATTGTAATAATGATTGATGCAGCTTTCTGTAATTGAAAACAAAATATTTGACATTAACTTGAATGTGACAGTGTTTTCCGAATAGGGTTGCCAGAGGCCCCGTATTTTACTGGTTACCCCGTATTTCAGGATACAGAAACCTGTAATTATGAAAATAAAATACGGGGCAAATAAAACTAAATATTTTTAGGGTTCCGTAACTCAAAAGCAAAAAAGAACTCTTATAGGATCACTTCGTTGTCTGTCAGTCTATCAGTCTTTCCGTCTGTCCGTCTGTCCATCTGTCCTTCTATCCGTCTGTCATGTGTTCATGAACAAATATTAGTATTTTCAATTTTCAAAGTAAGATAACTACATATATCAAGTGGGTTATCATATGAAAGGGCTTTACCTGTTCATTCTAAAACAGATTTTTATTTATTTTTATGCATATTTTTTTAATGCATAACAGTTTTTGATTTCTCGAGTAAAATGTCGGAAAAAATACCCGAATACGGAACCCTCGGTGCGTGGGTCTGACTCGCACTTGGCCGGTTTTTTACAAATTCAGCAGGAGCTGGCTGGCGAAATCAGACACTGACGTTATGTCCAGTAGAAAGAATATTTTCCTTTTGCGGCAATGCGTAGCCGAAACCCACTCGATATTGATCATGGTCGTAGCCAAGGCGGCGGGGCTTGGTTTGAGGATGTAAGCCTTTTTTTATACAAGTTAGCCCGTGACTTTAATCTTTTCTAGTGGTAAGTGATGATGCAGTCTAATTTCTTGGCCGTTAGGGCCATACTAACCATATAACTAGCCATGACCGAAGCCTCCCACCAGACCAGAAATTTCGAAATGGCGACTGCGCCTGGGAAGCCGTCAAAAACCTAAGCCTAAAATAATACTTACACTATTTCTTGCATTTGCTTACCAATTTTTTTTTGGAAATATATCAAACATTTCGCGCACACTTCACTCGCGCTTTGAATTTCTATTACTTGGTGTAAACCCCGCAATTTCGTTTGCATGAATTTAGATTTTTAAAAATTCCGTGGGGGATTTTCCGGGCTAAAAAGCCGCCTAAAAAAAATGTCTGGGATGCAAGTTACCTCTGAATAGTAAGTACCAAAATTTTGGTAAAGAAGATGGGCCGTGAAAGGTTAACAAATAGATAGGCAAATAGATATACTGTCGTATTCGTAATATTAGTATGGATAGGAAGCTTTAAAAATAAAATCTTGCTATGGCTACACTCGTTTCCCTTTCATTTTAATTTTTTCTGTATTGAACCAAAAACACTTACGCTCACTGCGCTCGCGCTTTTTTATTGTTGTATTTTATCTCACTGTCAAATTGAAAGGCGAACTTCCACTAACCAGGTAATTAGCCCATAAAGTTGAGCGAATGTTTTTTTCCTCATGACAGGATTCAGTTCCGGCCCTAATAAAACCTCTCCCGCAATCGATTCCTGGCTACGGCCATAGTATTGATACTGTGAAGGTGGAATTACAAATTAAATGTAATTTTAAGTTGAAATGAGAAGATTGTATGCATGAAATGTATAACATTTTGCTTTACAACACTAAGAGTTTTTAAAAGCTATTTAAATAAATAAATCTTTTATTTAAAACCACATTGCAAACACAGTTCACCAATCAAGATACGGCAACATACAGAGAAAAAATACAAAACTTATAAATAAACTGAAATATCTAAATAGGCTTTCCATGCATTTCAGAGAGAAACACCGCCTATATATATATTCTTCAAATACTTCAAAATTTCAAATTTCTTCAAATCTAAACCCCGTATTTTTGATGGTGGTAGCCTGTAAATCAAAAAGAGCCAGGTGGCAACCCTACTTCGACCTAGACAGAATGAAAAATTGTTTTCATTACTCGGTATGCCTACTGCCATAGTGTGACAGAAAGTGTGACGGTAGTTGTGACCTCTGATTGGCCGACTCTCTTTCACTATTTGCTAAAATTGATGATTGCAACAACAATTTTTTCTTTTTTGTAATCGAAAACAGAACACGGACGTCAAACAGGTTGACTAATTGCAATCATTTCTGACCGGCTAACATTGTTCCGCTAGTGGCTCAAACTCACTGTCGCAGCAAGAACATGGTAAATTCAGCCAATCACAGCAATTTGAAATTTGGTTATCACAAATGTACCGATCTAGGAACCGAGAATGCACGAACCAGGGCAGATAGAGATAAGAACAATAATATCATACGTAGGAAATCGACGGGGGATCGTTGGCAAGGATAGCCTTAAAATAACACAAAAAATAATCCTTTTTGATTAATAGGTATATTGTTAAAAAAAACAAGTATTTTTTCTAGCATTATTTGATTTTTAATTACTTTTCAAATAAATACTAGGTTAATACTAAAAAAATAGTAGGTATAAGTTACTGTCGTTGATCATATCTTTATTTAATAAACAAAAAATACATATTTTTACTTTATATCAAACATTAATAGATACTTAGTAGGTACCTCCTTCAGAAATAATTTCCAATTAGAATCCTTTTAGGCCTAAGCTATGTAATAACTAAGTACAATGTACCTACATCATAAAATACCTAACTATCTAAATTTTATAATAGGTAAATACCTACGCACCTATACCTACCCATCCTCATATATTAGTATACAAAACACTATGATATAAAATACCAAACTCTACATTTTATTTTTGAAAATCTTAAAAAAAGTTTATTTGCAGTATCTGCCTAATCAAGTCTCTAGAATTAAAAAAAAAACAAAAAGGCGAAGATAAAAAAAAAGCTATAACTTACGGTTTGGTGTTGCCTTAAATTTGAAAACACAGCATCACTGTCACTTTTTGAAAATCACAATTACTGTTACAAATTTTAAAAAAAACACTTGTCTTTTCACTGGGAGGTACCTAGGTATCAAGAATTCCTTTTTTTTCTCAACTTATTTTTTTTACGCCTAAGTTAAATTTATTTAAAAACCGATTTTTGTTAATTCTTATTGGTAGAGTTTGAGTTAAAAAAATGATAGAGAAAAGAAAATCCGAATAAAGAACGCCACTGGGTGTGTGAAATCAAAATATGATTGACGGCAATTAGCGAGAGCGGGACAGAAATATAATTATAGATTAATTAACGATCCATAAACAATTTCGCAATTATAGAACACGTGGCGTCATTTTGTGCTGCGCGAAAACCGCCCGCGTTTCGACAATCACGTCACTGATGTCATTTTTGATCACAATCACAATCGGTCCGACCGAAATCCGCGATCACAGTCCTAATCGGTGATCATTTTCGAATCGCAGAAATCACTGACTATCAGCACACACTAAACTCGAATGATAACAGTCATCAGCTTTCGAAAAAACGGCGGATCGTCACTGACAGTTGGATGAAAAAAAAACCGAAGTACGCACACAAGCACAAATTTCTGTCCAATTAAAGGTAATGTTTGTAGATATTTTAATAGCGTTACCCCTCCGCAGTAACCCGACACAACCAACTCGCGATGGATTTAAACACTTAATGATCGGTTGAGGGAAATTGTCCGCGAAACGAACGGCCCAATGTATAGCGCTCTCGCTCTAATTAGTACGGATCTACGCCGCTTGTATGGGGGATCTGGCGCTACTGTCGCTCGTGAGGAGGGGCTTATTCAAAGGTGGAACGTTTTGTGGGCGGAGTTAACATTCGATTGGTGGACAAAGATGGCGCGATTTTTTCGTTTGTACGTGCGAAGCGTTTCGGTTGGTGATGTCGCATCGATCGTGGAGCCCGAGGTTGCCATTACGTTTTTTATGGATATTTTTTGGCGGTGCCTTGTGCTTTAGTAACCTGTTAGGGTGACCACGCCCAGCTGGCTTTGGAGCGTGCAGACTGATTTCAATCCAGACTCCGGCCGTAGGCTTTTCGACTTTTTTTAAAAGTGTTGTTTTTTTTCGTGACGGTGACTTTGATTTCAAGTGTGGTGCCAGTTAGGATGTTACATTGATTTTCGTCTTGTTTCTTTTTCGTTAGTTTGTAAGTAAGTATTGTGTATGCAAAAAAAACCAGAATACATACTTATACTTAACTAGGTAAATAAAAAAAATATTTTGGGGTTTATGGGTAAAAATTAATTAGGTAAATAAACTAAGAGTCTCACTTGAAAATAGGATAACAAATAGGTACTGAGTATCAGAAAAAAATAGGTGAATAAAATATTACAAATATTTTAAAGATAATACACTTTTCCTTGTAGCAATTTTTCCTGTATTTGTAATATAAATATGGCATATATTTATATTACAAATAGATAAGTACCTTCCTAAGTTATAAAAATAACTTTGTAATTATGCTTACCTACCTACCTAGCTATACCTAAGCACATTACATTATTTGCATTCTTGGCTAAAATTCTTATTATTGAGAAAATGTTTGATCCTACCTTACCTAATAGAACTACTTACAACAAATAACAATAATGATTCATAGTAGCCAGTAGGTATCTAGGTACCTACCTACCTACCTAGAATTTTGATATAAAATAGGTAGGTATAGGTACTGAGGTACGTAAGAATAAGAATAGTTATAATTTGTTTAGTAAAAACTTAAATTATTCTTATGTTAATCTAATTTCCATGACTCTACTAGTAACTAGGACCTACCTACTTATGTTAATACATACCTACCTACCTATGTCTTGCTCGCGACTTCATCAGTGCGATATAAAAATAAGTTGATAGCCTAGGCAAGTAGGTAGGTACCTTTAGCACTCGGGAACAATGTAGATACTTATTTAATAACTTATTTATCTAAGTATCAGTGAAAGGATTTTCGGAATCAGATCATACCTACCTAACTAAGTACCTATTTACCTACTTACCAGAGACTACCTACCTAGGTAGGAATGATTTGGGTAAAGGATTTTTAATAATTACTAGCTGATACCCGCGACTTCGTTCGCGTGGATGTGGGTTTTTTAAAATTCCCGTGGGAACTCTTTGATTTTCCGGGATAAAAAGTAGCCTATGTGCTAATCCAGGGTATAATCTATCTCCATTCTAAATTTCAGCCCAATCCGTCCAGTAGTTTTTGCGTGAAGGAGTAACAAACATACACACACACACACACACACACACACATACACATACACACACACACACACACACACACACACACACACACACACACACACACACACACACACACACACACTTTATAATATTAGTGTGATTTATACCTACCATAGATCTTGACAATCTTTCTTATTGTCAATTTTTCTTTGTTCATTAAGAAAAGTGGAAACAAAATAGAGGCAAAAAAGCGTTGTCCAATTTTATCAATTTCTTATGAAAAAGGTTTTAATTTAGGGTTAGTTAGGTTAGGTTCAAAATTCGACTCTACGTCTACTTGAATCCAAAAAAAATATTATCTTTTATAGACCTCATATTACATTATGTACCTATATATTGATTTAATATGTAAGTAGGTAGGTACCAAGATACTACCTACAGGTACTTAGTACCTATTAAGTACATTGTCATCCTGTTGATAAGTAGGTACTTAGACTGGTAAAGAACCTTGTTTATCTAACAACCTACTTACAAGTACCTAAGTAGGTACTTAGGTATAAGTAAGTAGGAACTTACTTAGTTAAACGTTGGAAATTATGCTATTAATTTCAGTGACTAAGTAACTACTCAAGGTACTTAGATGTCTATAGGTATAACCAAATTCTGTCTCCAACTCGAGAAAATGTGCAGAATTTCATTTTTCACAGTAGGTAAGGTTTAAAAATTAAATGCTAATTTATTATGGATAAGCCAAGGTAAAATATACCTACCTATTTAGGTAGATAAGTACCTAACCTGTCTACTTAGCTACCTTTGTCGCTTGCAATAACACCTAAATAATTATCGCAGCAATTACAAAAATGAAAACAATCTTTGCTCTTACATTGATTTTTGCCGCCTAGGCAAGTGTCCGTAGATCCACTGGTCCACTATCCTTTATTATAAAACTACTAGAAGATGCCCGCGGCTTTACCCGCGTGGATTTCGATTTTTTTAAATCCCGTAGGAACTATTCGATTTTCCGGGATAAAAAGTAGCCTATGCGCTAATCCAGGATATTATCTATCTCCATTCCAAATTTCAGCCAAATCCGTCCAATAGTTTTTGCATGAAAGAGTAACAAACATACGCACATACACACAAACTTTCGCCTTTATAATATTAAGAGGGCACTCTCCGTCACTCGTTTCCACTTTCCACTCGTTTCATACAATCGTAGTTCCCATTTCATTTGAATATTAAGCAACCTAAGTCCATGAAATTTTGCAGACATATTCTAGAAACTAATATCTATGCCTTTATAATATTAAGTGTGATTAGTGTGAAAAATAATAGGTATCTATCAAAACCTTTATTACGGATATACCTTACCTATCCAGGTTACTAATTAGGTAGACACTAGGTACTACCTACTGACCTAGGCAGGTATGTTATAAATTATAATATATTGTTATCAGTAGCTCTATATTTCAGAATCAATGACTGTACGGGTATGATTGTCAAGATAACGTAATTACGGCCCATAGGACTCAACAATAGGGTCGAAAATTCTTTGTACTGTCTCTATACGCGATTTGAACAGAATAAGTGAGGAAAGCGAGAAATCAAATAATTAAGAATATAATTTGAAATATAGCACTAACTGTGAAATGATCGGATCCAATTTGCAATAGCTCAACGGTTATAGGAGCGGACTGAATTTCGAAAGGTCGGCGGTTTAAACCCCACCCGTTGCACTATTGTCGTACCCACTCCTAGCACAAGCTTTACGCTTAGTTGGAGGGGAAAGAGGAATGTTAGTCATGATTAAAATGGCTAATATTCTTTAAAAAAATATTAAAAAAAAAATTTAACTGTTTTACACCTATGGTGAAAGTTACGTCTTTAAGAGCTTTATCATTAAAGAGAAAACCCCAAAAGTCTAAGGTTTTAGACCAAACTTCTGAATTTTTTTCTATCGAGGAAAGATTGTCCAATCATGTTTTTATCGGATCCAATCCTAGGGAATATAACGAAAAATATTGTACTTATATTGATTTCAAATTTTTTGATCCACGCGTTCCGAACTTATTTCGATTTTAGTATCGACGAAAATGGAGACTGCCCCGTTAATGCTAAAATATAAAGGTAGTTTATAAAAACCCGGAGAGTAACATAAGCTACTTTTTATTCCTGACAAGTGTAAATTAAAAAATTATAACACCCCCGACAAGTGAAGGTTACAGTAAGAACTAGAAAAGAGCTGATAACATTCAAACGGCTGAACCGATTTTCTTGGATTATAGCTAAGAACACTCTCGATCAAGCCACCTTTCAAACAAAAAAAAAAAAACTAAATTAAAATCGGTTCAATAGTTTAGGAGCTACGATGCCACACACAGATACACAGATACACACGTCAAACTTATAACACCCCTCTCTTTGGGTCGGGGGTAAAAAATCAGAGAGTTCCCAAGGATTTTTCAAAATCTGAAGTCACGGGTATTATTTAGTTCATAGTTCATACCTAATAGGCACAGCCTGTTCAATTGTAAATGATAACTGTTTAAAAAGCTCGCAAATGACACATTGACATATGTCATGTGTCAAAGAATGACAGCTGCCATTTATGTATGGAGGGCAATAGAATATAATATACGGCAAATTACGAAAGCACTTAATAAATAGACTATTATAAAGTTATCTAGGCACTCAAAGAAATGGTTTTCAATGTAATTTTAATTTTGTTTGTTTTGAGATAATTATAGTGTCATAACATGCTTTTAATGGTTGATATAAAAGGAGTATCAAGACTGATTAATATATTACACTAGATGATGCCCGCGACTTCGTTCGCGTGGAAATAGGTTTTTTAATAATCCCGTAGGAACTCTATAATTTTACTGGATAAAAAGAAGCCGATGTGCTAATCCAGGGTATAATCTATCTCCATTCTAAATTTCAGGCAAATCCGTGAAGGAGTAACAAACATACACACACACACATCCATACACACAAAATTTCGCCTTTTTAATATTAGTGTGAAGTGTGATACGTTACATAGGTATCAAAAGTGTAGATAGACTAAGAGCGATTACGCACTGCATCCGATCCGAATCCGTGAAAATACGTTCCGAAGTAGTCATAGAACTATTTGTATGGTAGCTTACGCACTAGCTCCGACTTCCGTCATCCGAGTTCTCTCCGTCATCCGTGAGAATGTCTCGGATGTGCCTCGGATTCAAATCGGACATAATATGACGTAGATATGTGACAGATGTCCACTGAATAGCTTGGATTCGGATCAGAGATCGGATTAGTGCGTAAGCAATATCCGAGTTCGGAATATTATTGTAAATTGAAGAATTGAAAAGAGCAACCGCCGAGTTTCTTGCTGGTTCTTCTCGGTAGGAACGGCATTCCGAGCCAGTGGTAAATTATTTGACGACTCAAAAGCACTTGTAAAAGTCTATTTGAATAAAAATCTAGTTATTCTATTCTATTCTATTCTATTCTACCGAGTTTTTTATATACGTTTTTCACGGAGTTGGATCGGATATACTTACCGCTCTTAAAACTCGGACACTTGGTTCACATTTGTTCGTATAACTCTATCTCTTCTACACTCATTGCGTTTTTATCTTCTATCTTTCACATCACCGAGCACTAATCTATACTAATAAATAAAATTGGAGTGTCTGTCTGTAATTTCGAAATAACTACCTCATATTAAGCTCATATGGTTATTTGAACGATACCATAACTGAATCACACGTTTTTAAAATTTTTGTCTGTCTGTCTGTCTGTCTGTTTGAAAAGGCTAATCTTTGGAACGGCTGAACCGATTTTGACGGGACTTTCACAGGCAAGTAGAGGATTGACCAGGGCGTAAAATAGGCTACTTTTTTAACCGACTTTCAAAAAGGGAGTTGTGTTTTTCTACCTATGTACACCGAAATCTCCGATATTTCTGAACCGATTTGCGTCATTTCTTTTTTAATCGATAGAGGAACTTTGCGACATTGTTTCATAAAAAATTTGGAGTCCAACTCCTCAATCCTGATGCTGCAGGGGATCTGACCAATCCACGCGGGCGAAGCTGCGGGCATCAGCTAGTTATGAAATATACCATAGAAGCCTCAATAGCTCAACGGTTTTAAAGGAGCGGACTGAAATCCGAAGGTCGGCGGTTCGGATTAGTAGGTACAAAAGCAATATCCGAGTTCGGTCCGAGTTTTTTTATATCCGTATTTTCATGGACTCGGATGAGATGAGTGCATAACCGTTCTTAAAACTCGGACACTTGGTTCACATTTGTTCGTATAACTCTATCTCTTCTACACCTATGCGTTTTAATCTTCTATCTTACACATCACCGAGCACAAATTGTGAAATATACCATAGAAGCCTCCGAGCGGACTGAAATCCGAAGGTCGGCGGTTCAAACCCCACCCGTTGCACTATTGTCGTACCCACTCATTGCACAAGCTTAATTGGAGGGAAAAGGGGAGTATTAGTCATGATTGGCATGGCTAATATTCTTTAAAAAAAAATGACGTAGGTATAGATAACGAAGGTTTCCTCACGAAGTGGTATTTAAGTAAGAAATAACTTTATTATCCACTAAACAGGAATTTATTAGTAACGGTTTATAAATTCATAATCCATACAATAAAATTATTTAGATAGTAAAATTAACTGTAGGTAGGTCGTAACTAAAGTCATGTTTATTTTTAGTTTTGGTTTTAAATCCAATAATTGCAAGGGGACGATACACACTTAACCGTGTCATGTTTAGATTTGCTACTTAGGTACCTATTTATAACCATAAGTTTATATCAATTCATTTGTCTTAATTCTTTATATTGGACACTAACACTGTTTTGTTTGTTGTGCTTTCATAAAAACCCCAAGCATTAATTTAAGCAGTTAAACTATTATAGAATTAAGTATAATTTTCCTTCAAAGTTCAAGACATGGGGTCTGGTAGCTGTTACAGATTCCTGGGTGACTTGATTAGTGCTTAGTGCTTTATTTTGGCCATACCTACAGAGAATGAAGTTAAATCACCTTGTATCTATTCATTCCAATTTTAGGTAGGTATACTAATTGTAGTAAACGTTGTATTACAATTAGTATACCTATGGGTATTATTGAAGCACATATTTATTTGTCAAGTAGTTTATGAAACCGATTGACTCCGTCAAAGTGTGGGTTGACCCTCAAAAACACACAAAAACCCGTCCGTACGAGACGAAATGCTAATACCCGTGACAAATTGATTTATACGTATGAAAACAATTAAAGTCATTATCAATGGCGAAAAATGTATAAAATCATTGATTTTTGTAATAAATCCTGTTTGTAAAAGTAACACGGTACCTACATCAGTAATTCTTTTTTTTTTAATAACTTATATACCTTTTACCTATACTACCTACTTATACATAAAGCGGTCCCTTTCCATATTGGTCCGTGTCTGTCTTAAACTGCATCATCACTTACCACCAGGTGAGATAGTAGTCAAGGGTTAACATTCATTTATGTAAGTACCTATAAGTTATCTTACTTTGAAAATTGAAACACATTTCAATTTTTTTACTTGATGTAACCACAAATTCACGGTTATCGGATTTATTCCTTTACTTGTGCTATAAGACCTACCTATAGGTAGGTAGGTACCTGCCAAACATGATTCTAGGTCAACGGGAAGTAGGTACCCTATAGGTTTTCACGGACGGACAGACAGACAGACAGACACACAGACAACAAAGTGATCCTATAAGGGTTCCGTTTTTCCTTTTGAGCTACGGAACCCTAAAAAATGTGATATCGCAAGTTTTTCCCTGTGCTCTACAATTATATGAGTTTTGCTTATCTAGCTTTATAATACCTTTGCTTTAAACTTTTTTAAATTTTACAGTTATTATACGAGGTTGCGGTCAATAACTAAACACAAGTCAGGATTTTATTACTATTAGTCAATAAACTTCTCTCGGCGCCGGCGCAGTTGATTCATTCCTAGAAACACTAATAGCCATTTTATACGTTTATTGTTTATTTATTTATTCGCCCCTTCTCTGGAAATGTAGTTTATTATAAGAAAATGTAATTAATTTGGATATTAATGAACTAATTGTGAAACGCGTTCTTTTGGGCTTGGTTTATTTTTAATTGGTAAGGGTTTGTTTAATAAAACAATCAATGAATTAGTTCGTTTTGTGTTTTGGTGAAAAAAAGATTTTTTTTTTCATTTTGCGTCTATATTTCAAAATTCTCAAACACTGCTTTCGTGCACACTAGATAATGACAAGGGATACCTAAGTACGTACCTATTATTTTATTTCCTGTTGCAAAATCAAAAACTCTAACTCAAAATCATTTATTCAAAGTAGACTTATTATACACCTTTTGATGGTCAGAATTGTTAGATTTGTAAGATTATATAATGGTGATAATTAATTACCTTTACTTAAAACTAAAGCTATGAGGGTTCCAAACGCGCCCAAGTCTGAGAAGAGCCCACAACGAACTCAGCCGCGTATAAGTAGGTACTTAACAAAATTCGAGAAAAATATGAAATAACTAAAAACTTAATTAAATATTGCAAAGCAACCTGGACAAGATAAGACGAATAGTCCAAAAGATATTTAAAGAAAAACTCGCAACAAATTATAAAGGGTCCCTGTTCACGCCTCATAAAATAGATAAGGAGCCTATTCACCTTACGACCAACAAATAATAAATGTCACAGACTATAAATAAAGTCGGCATAACATGAAATACAACCTTATTTAAGGCTTTATTGACTACCGTTGGGATTTTGACCGAATTCTGTTTTGTGAATTGTAGCGGAGGGGCAGGTAGTCAGATTTCTTATTTGCAATTTATTGCATTATATGTAGGAATAACGATATATATCACACTAATATTATAAAGGAGAAAGTTTGTATATGTGTGTGTGTGTATGTTTGTTACTCCTTCACGCAAAAACTACTGGACGGATTCGGCTGAAATTTAGAATGGAGATAGATTATACCCTGGATTAGCACATAGGCTACTTTTTATCCCGGAAAATAAAAGAGTTCCCACGGGAATTTTAAAAAACCTACATCCACGCGAACGAAGTCGCGGGTATCAGCTAGTATTACAATAAAACTTAAAGCAAGCCTTATCTAATTACTATGCAAATCATGCCCGTGTGGAATGGTGCCAAGAATACTGGCTGCATTTCCGCGCTGGACAGCCAGGCTGATCCGTTGCGCAAAAAATGAGCCAGCCCTGTACGGTGCTATGGGTGACACGAAATCAAAGAAAAAGAGGCTATTCATAGGCTACCTAGCGTCAAATGTAGATAACTTTGACGTCTGCCAGTGAAATCAAATCTTCGACATTTTATTACTGAGTAACTAGGTACCTACCATCTGCCGTAAACTGCGGTAGCATGCAGGTTTTAAAACTTTATTAATTAAGTAGGTAGGTAGGTACCTACTAAAACAATTGAGTTGAGTTCACAGCTAGTCAAATTCAAATTCAAAATATTTTTATTCAATTAGACTTTTACAAGTAAGTAGCTACTTTTGAATCGTCAAGAGCATCTACCACTGGTTCGGAATGCCTTTCCTACGGAGAAGAACCAGCAAGAAACTCGGCGCTTGCTCTTTTCAAAGATTTGATATACAATATTATGCCATGTATAAAAATAATTGCAGTCAAAAGCATACTTACAGATAGG
This sequence comes from Maniola jurtina, assembly GCF_905333055.1. Lineage (NCBI taxonomy): Eukaryota > Metazoa > Arthropoda > Insecta > Lepidoptera > Nymphalidae > Maniola > Maniola jurtina. The sequence goes on along the minus strand of NC_060055.1, from coordinate 3,090,172 downwards.
CATAGGTAAGTACTAAGTAGGTACTAGTTAGATTTTCCAACTAAAATGCGGGCAAAGTTAAAGGGCAAAAGCTAGCTGCCAATTTATATTCTTGTGGTGTCTATAGAAAATAATTACTTATGTTTCATAGGTAGGTAAATATTTCTTTAATTACTACACGGATGTATAACATAATTGCTTCTATACAATACCTACGAAGAATATCATAATATGTAATTATGAAATAGAAAAAAAATAAGTTGACATATACGAGTAGGTAGGTATCTATTATATCTAATAATAGTCCACTAATTATGTAAGTTCATGTTTTTGTTACAGAATAGTTTTGCGTTTTTGTTTTTAAATAAGTTAATGTTAATGTTTTTCTTTTGTTTTCCAGAGAAAACAGGAAATGCTTCGTTGTCTGTCTGTTTGTGAGACCCGTCAAAATAACCATACCCTATAGGGTTACTACTCGTTGACCTAGAATCATGAAATTTGGCAGATAACACCGTCTTATAGCATAATATGTATACTTATATGAAAGGAAAAATCTCAAACCGTGAATTTGTGGTTACATCACAAAACACGACGGACGGACGGACGGACGGACAGACAGACAGACAGACAACAAAGTGCTCCTGTACCCCTAACACATGATGGCAGGAGTTCTCTTGGCATTTAATAATGTGGTGGGTTCCCAGATCCTTCCTCATACAACCAACTCACTCAGATTTCGATTCTTAGGTTGTACAGTTATTATCATATGTTTAGTGATAACAACCGAGAAAAGGTCTTTGGTTTTCCAAAGTCGGTCTTCCATCCAGTTACCGACTTGGGTCAACATTGCTTGCCAATCGCAATCGATAGATATGCGTTGTCATAATTATGCCACACGTCCATAATATGGCTATAGTACCTATTTAACCCTCACCTAATTTTACGTACCTATCTACCTTTTTAACCCCCGACCCAAAAAGAGGGGTGTTATAAGTTTGACGTGTGTATCTGTGTGTATCTGCGTATCTGTCTGTGGCATCGTAGCGCCTAAACGAATGAACCGATTTTAATTTACTTTTTTTGTTTGAAAGGTAGCTTAATCGAGAGTGTTCTTAGAGCTATAATCCAAAAAAATTGGTTCAGCCGTTTAAAAGTTATCAGCTCTTTTCTAGTTTTCTTGTAGAAAAGAAGGTTAGATAACCGTTAGGTTCATAATATTATGTCAATTGACAAATGTCAAGCTGTCAAGATCGACGCTGCCTAGATACATGATTATTTATTTGAGAATGAACCGATTTTCTTGGATTATAGCTAAGAACACTCTCGATCAAGCCACCTTTAAAAAAAAAACTAAATTAAAATCGGTTCATCCGTTTAGGAGCTACGATGCCACAGACAGATACCAGTTACACGCGTCAAACTTATAACACCCCTCTTTTGGGTCGGGGGTTAAAAACGAAACGCCATGCGCCTAAAATTAAAAGTTTGTCAACCCAGCGGTACTTTTATCCCATTTAAGGATCTCGAACTATTATTTGCCCGTCAAAACGACAAACGGGATCGCTTTTGCGAATTTTTTCACCCCATATTAACGACGCTATTCATCTATTGTAATGTGGGGTCTATTAGACCCTTGTTGCAATTTTTTTGTACTTTTTCGTTCGACACAGGTGAGTGCGGGTTAGAAGGGTTCTGTAGTGCCCATTGTACCGATTTATTGGAGAATAAACTAATAATGCACTCAATTTTTGTATATTGTACCTACCTAAGTAAGTAGCGCTCTTTTAGTGGCTTTATCTTTTTGTAAGTTCGGTATTTTGCGTCATGTTTTACCATAGATATACCTTGCATCCTAGGAACGGGCATAGACTAAGTAGGTACTTTTTATCCCAAAAATCGAAAAAAAAACCACTGGATTTTGAAAAAAAACACTTATCAACCCAGCGCAAATCCTTGGACCTAAATTACCTGTGTGTGTGTAAGTGTGTTACCTACATTAAAACTACTTAATATCTGTGATTTTGTTTAATAAAAATGTTATCTTAATAAACTTAATTCGACATAACCTTTGTTTTATTTAAAATCCATACTAATATTATAAATGCGAAAGTGTGTCTGTCTGCTACGTATTCACGGCCCAACCGCTGAACCGATTTTAATGTTTAGTACAGACTTGGGATACATCCCGGGGAAGGTCATAGGCTACTTTTTATTCCGGAAAATCAAAGAGTTCCTACGGGATTTAAAAAAAACCGATATCCACGCGGGCGAAGCCGCTAGCATTCTCTAGTAATTGCATATAACTAGCAGAACTCAGTAGATAATATCACAAAATGAAGAGATCTGTAGAAGAACATAATATCATCGGGTTGCAAAACTAAAGTGGCAATGGGCAGGGTACATAGTTCGAATAACCCATAGATATTGGGGTTCCAAGGTGCTAAAATGGTGACCTTGCCCATCGAATTATGCCACTACAGCTTCGCGATCCGTTGAACTATGTCGGTTACTTCGGTTCTCTTATTACGTTGAATTACATGAACAATTATTATTTACAACTAGCTGATGCCCGCAGCTTCGCCCGCGTGGATTGGTCAGATCCCCTGCAGCATCAGGATTGAGGAGTTGGACTCCAAATTTTTTATGAAACAATGTCGCAAAGTTCCTCTATCGATTAAAAAAGAAATGACGCAAATCGGTTCAGAAATCTCGGAGATTTCGGTGTACATAGGTAGAAAAACACAACTCCCCTTTTGAAAGTCGGTTAAAAAAGTAGCCTATTTTACGCCCTGGTCAATCCTCTACTTGCCTGTGAAAGTCCCGTCAAAATCGGTTCAGCCGTTCCAAAGATTAGCCTTTTCAAACAGACAGACAGACAGACAGACAGACAGACAGACAAAAATTTTAAAAACGTGTGATTCAGTTATGGTATCGTTCAAATAACCATATGAGCTTAATATGAGGTAGTTATTTCGAAATTACAGACAGACACTCCAATTTTATTTATTAGTATAGATATATGCCTTGGTTATAATTAAAACTGTGGTAGGAAAACGAGGGCCGGAGCTTGATGCTAGACCGAGGTGTTGCGGTCTTGATGATCTGAAGTGAATTGGTTGAATGCGCTGCCCGGGGTTCGTCCAGCAGGGTTATGCTGTATCTCAGTGGCACACTAATTTCGTGAAAATTTCTAATAATTAAATGTCAAACTCAAATTTTCTATTCGCTAACGTCAGTTTTTAACCAAGATGACGTCATAGACAATGACTCTCGATCATAGCCATTAATGGGATGGAATAGAAACCGGAAATGCTTTTTCACGTATGTTTTCGTATCGATAGTTTTTAAAACTCTATTCACTAAGCAAAAATGACAGTTTGTAATTAGAAACTTTATTAGGTGGCTACGATCGTTTTAACAACTAGTCGGGACCAGTGTTTTACGACTCGCCACTATAATCCGTCCGTTTTATAGAGGTAATAATTTTTTAGCAATCTCAACGAATGTAGAGATGTTTTAATTTCGAAGGATTTTTATTAATTACAAATCGGCTGAATTCCGCTCGGTTTTTCAGAAAAATATATTATAATAAAAAATTGATACCTAGTACCTAGGTACTTACCTATTAGTTGTAAAAAGGTAAGTACTCGTAATATAAAGTAAGGTTGGTTCGTCGGAGTTAAATTATTGTTATTTTGTAAGCAATTTATTTTGTTACTCCTTCACGCAAAAACTACTGGCCGGATTTGGCTGAAATTTGGAATGGAGATAGATAATATCCAGGATTAGCACATGGGCTACTTTTTATCCCGGATAATCAAAGAGTTCCCACGGGATTTCAAAAAACTTAAATCCACGCGGATGAAGTCGCGGGCATCATCTAGTAGATAATAATTTTAAAAAAATATGGCTCGTGCCGTATTGATGGGGCATGCTGAAGAGCAGCGCCAACAAACGGCGCTACGGGTCCACAGGCGCAAGCTGCGCGATATGTATAACCCAATGGAGCTGCCAGAAACAGAGTTCATTGCGAACTTTCGTTTGAGCAAGGCTGGCTACCAGCAGGTGTACTCGGGCCTCACCTCCAAGCCGCTCGACGAAGGACAGCTGTTCGCATTGAACTAAAGGTGTCTCATGTAGGTACTAAAGTACCTATTTTTATCTTTGTACCTATTCTACTCCCTTTACAACCTCTCGCACTGCCAAGGGTCACTGGTAGAGATCTCTTATAGAGTGCTTCCCTGTCCACTTTTACTTTCTTTGTCTCTTAATTGTTACAACTTTCTGGTACAAAATAAAATAACAAATAAAAATAAAATTCTGATATTTATATTGAGGAAGAAAATATTGAGATTAATTTAACACAAAAATTGGATTTTATATTTATTGCAGATCCTAGCAGCTCTGCATTTTTATGCCACGGGTACATATCAGCGCCCAATGGGGACATCTATCTTCAATACGATGTCCCAACCATGTTTGATCCAATGAGATGACCCATCGCAATATCGCGATGGGTCTCTGCAAACTCGACCAAGAGTTCGAATTGGCGCACAGAGACTTTTCTTCTTGGAGGCATCTAAATAGACAAAATATGCTTCATGATTTCGTTCAAATTGTGTGCTGAAGGAATAATTAGGTAGGTACACAATAAAAGCACTCAAGAATACTGTAATTCTATAGTCATTCTATAGTCATAATTCAAAGTTAGGTACTACAAAACACTAATCTATGCAAAACACGAAACCATTTAAATCTTGTTTAAATTCAAGTCAAAGTTCAAACTGATGTAATGTCAATGTCAAATGTCCATAGATAATAATTAAAAACTAGTCGAAGTCGTACAATTTAAAAAGTCTTACATTTCTACTACGCTACCTGTCAGGCAGAGATATTTAATTTGGCCATATAAAGTCGATAAAATACGCTACTATGTTAATGTTGGCCAACTGCCAAGTGTTAGATACTCGTAATTAGTTAGCCACGCATTCGATACGGAATAGAAAAACACGTGACATAAATTTCATGGATTTCTAACTGGACTCAGTGTCTAACGAAAACTTTCAAAGATACAGAATAGCCATGCAGGCCAGCAAGATATTTTGAATCGTTCCGAATTCAAATTGTGTTCTCTAAGTGACAGCTGCAAAGTGTGTTGCTTTCTTCGCAGCTGCCGGTCTTAAAAGAGGCTGCATGCCTCTACACTCTTACGGATCTCCTCATGTCTGATTTGATCACGTAGAGAAACTCCAAGCATAGCTCTCTCCATCCCCGCTGAGTGGCTTTGAGCTTTCTTATGAGACCCATAGTTAGCGATCATGTCTCGGATCAATGTGTTTGGCAACAGGCACTTTTTTTTTTCAAATTATATAGACTAGCGCTTGTCTGCAATCAGACCTGCTAGCAAGTGATGATGCAGCCTAAGATGGAGCGCGCTTGCCTAGAAGTTGCCTATTCACTCTTGACTCTAAGGTACCCATATTATAGGTGGAGGGGAAAACTGATGCCGGAAGGGCGTTCAAAGACTTTTATCTTCAAGCATACAGGAAATGATTAAAAGACATCTCGAAGCTTTCCGAACGCTGCCCAGCTGAGTACCGGATATCAATCATTATTATCATCATCATGATCAACCCAGTGTCGGTTCACTACAGAGCACGGGTCTCCTCTTAGAATGAGAAGGGGTTTGGCCATAGTCTACTGCTGGCCAAATGCCGATTGGCAGGCTTTACACACCTTTGAGAACATGGAGAACTCTCAGGCATGCAGGTTTCCTCACGATGTTTTCCTTCACCGTTCAAAACACACTTCTTCATAGTCGTATTCCTTCATTACTGAAGAGTCGTAACTCCTTTCCATTCATACATACATACATACATATATACATAATGGCAGGAGTTCTCTTGGGATAATAATGCGGTGGGTTCCCATAATCCTTCCGCATACAACTCACTATAAGAGAATGAAATTTCGATTCTTAGGTTTTTACAGTTATTATCAGATGTTAGTGATAATAACCGGGACCGACGGCTTAAAGTGCTCTCCAAGGCACGGAGGAAACGAAAAGGCCAAATACGGACCTCCAAAGTCGGTCACCCATCCAGTTACCGACTTGGGTCAACGTTGCTTAACAATCGCAATCGATTCATATGCGTATTCACAACTAGGCCATGTACGTCTCCTCATAAAACACAGATAACTCCGAAACGTTAGAGGTCATGCCCGGGATCGAACCCCAGACCTCGATACGGATATCATAAGCACATTAAAAAGGTAACAAACTAATCGTCCGATGTCACATAACATTCCCTTGGGTGGTCATAAGATTAAGAAAATCACCGGAAACGTTCAAATATCGAACGCAATTAAAAAAAGATCAGACTAAAATGGCGCTAACATGCCATTTCACAGATTACACAAATGAAAAAACCCATAAAGACGCCGGCCGCTCTACAAAGGATCCCGCTAAGTAAAAAAACAAAATTAACGCTGGTTTAAAAATAATTAAAATTCACCTTGTTAGAAGTCCCTTTCAGGTTTGACATGTTGAAATGAAACATACCTGGGCAATCGGCGTCCTTATACCATAGACTGTAGAGTTTATTTTTAAAGTTGAAATAAAAAAAAAGTTTTGTCTATCACTCTTATTATGGTAGAGCCAAATTGCTTTTATGTTTTATTGTTTATTTGATTGTGTCCGGGAAATATAAATATTTCTTTATTCAAATTTATTTAAATGTAAAGACTTTTGGCTACCTGTTAAACTCAAAATATTGTTATGGTTGTTTAAGCGAAAGCCTAATTTAATAAAGTTTTTAAGATAAAATAAATTATCTTAACACATGACGATTTGTGATCTAAATTAGATATGTTTAAAAAATATGCCAATAAAATATTTTTTTTAATGTTTAATTTTTTTCCTGGAATTTATCTTATTATCAAGTAGTAGAAATTATCCATACCTACTAATATTATTTTTCAAATATAATAAACATGAAAGTGTGTCTGTATGCCCGGCTGTCTGTCTGTCAGCTTTTCATGGCCCATCTGTTTGACCTCTTTTGTCGGGTACAGAATTACAGATACTTATAGCTTATCTATGCTTGTCGTACAAGCCGATTCCGAATCAGTGGTAGATTATCTTGACGATTCAAAAACACTTGTAAAAGTTTTTTTGAAGGAAAAATCTATACTATTCTATTCTATCCCAGGGATGGACATAAGCTACTTTTTGTCCCGGAAATTAAGAGTTCCTATAGAATTTAAAAAAAATCTAAATCCACATGGACGAAGTCGCTCATCACCAGGTATCCACTACTTTCTATTCTTAGCCAACCCATCCGAAGGACCAACGAGTTACGGGACATCTGTCTGTCAGCGGGCTGTATCTCGTGAACTGGAATAGGTAGAGAGTGAGGTAGAGAAAAAAAATTAAAAAAAAAGAAAGAAAACTACTAACCTACTAACAAGATGAATAAATGAATTTTCTTTCTTTCTTTCTTTCACTTCACACTATCACACTTCACATCACACTATCACACTAATATTATAAAGGCGAAAGTTTGTGTGTATGTGCGTGTATGTTTGTTACTCCTTCACGCAAAAACTACTGGACGGATTTGGCTGAAATTTGGAATGAAGATAGATCATACCCTGGATTAACACATAGGCTACTTTTATCCCGGAAAATCAAAGAGTTTCCACGGGATTTCAGGATATTATATATAATATGTATAATACATAGTGTGGTAGTGTGATGATTTGGTACCGAGGTAGCTTGCGTGATGCGTCCCTATAATTGACAGGCAACTTTTTATCCCACGGGATCCTTAAAAACCTAAAACCACGCGGATGAAGTCACGGGCATCCTCCAGTTTTAAATCATACTTATCAAAACCTCTCGCTTTTACGTATTCGCATCGCTTCGCCGGTGCCTGTCCACAGTTTTTCTCGCTGTCGGCTTTCACCACAGGTCGGATCTCGGGTGAAAAGTTCTCCCGCGGTGTCTTGACAGTTGTTATGATTGATGTGCCGTGGCGGTACATCACAGACCACGTAACAAACGAAACGCCGCGAACTAGTTAACGCAGACAGGTTTGTGCGAGGAAGGGAAGCTATGACGATAAGATTTTAAATAAATAAATAAATAAATAAAGGTTTATTCAGCTCATATACAGAATCACACCCAAAAACAAAAAAAAAAAAACAAGAATAACAACAAAGATAAAATCAAACTCGAATATAAATCAAACTCAAAACTAGAAAACACCATTATCCTATTGCTGTGTCTGTGAGCTAAAAGGGCTCTGTCTCAGCAAGATGCTGCAGTATTTGACTACTGCAGCGCTGATTTTCAGGCAGATCTGATTTTTCTGATTTTCAGCATGATTTTCATTTTGTCATTTGCTTTGATTTTCCAGGACAAATATGTAATCACACTATCACATTAATATTATGAAGGCGAAAGTTTTTGTGTATGTGTGTTACTCCTTCACGAAAAAACTACTGGACGGATTTGGCTGAAATTTAGAACAGAGATAGATAATATCCTGGATTAGCACATAGGCTACTTTTTATCCCGGAAAATCAAAGAGTTGCCACGGGATTTCTAAAAACCTAAATCCACGAAGTCGCGGGCATCGGCTAGTAGATAACATAATATATTCTTCCCTGGGATGCATGCTATCTCTGTAACAACTTTCGTCAAAATCGGTTTAAACGGTTTAGGGCGCTAAAAACTAGCAGACAGACAGACAGAGAGACCACACACTTTTGTATTTATAATATTAGTAGATATTGAAGTATGGGTACCTATTCTTTCGTTTTGACCTACTTACTTACTACCTATGGCTATGGTAACCTGCCGGTTCCATAGTTTTTGATATGTTCATATTCAAAACTTTTACCCCCTTAGGGTCGAATTTCCGAAAATCTTTTCTTAGTGGATGTCTATACGGTCCTGGAGTTATAGCTGTGGTTTGATGGATCAGTCAGTCAGTCAGTGAGTCAGCTTTTCCTTATAGGTATAAGCATACTAATTACTATATCTAAGTATACTTAGATTATATGGATAGGTATGGAAGTATGGATTTAGTTTTTTTTTGTACAAAACCTTTAGATACCTACCTGGCTTCACTTGGCGCCACGTGTAGACATATTTAGATGTTTTCATTTGCTAAAACCAAGTGGCAGTAGAATAAGGAACGCAAGTCACTTAATGCATTTAAAACCATCGTCACTATACGATATTGCTGACTCATGCATCCGACAAATGGTAGCGAGTGATGTCTCACTTGGTACCTGTCAAAATATTTTGGAAGATTCATTTCGTCATGATGGATAGTGTACTAAGTCAATAAAGGAAATTTTACAAGTATTTTGAACTCTTCATAAAGAGGGTTCTCTCCGTCACTCGTTTCATACAATCGTAGTTCCGATTTCATTTGAATATTAAGCAACCAAAGTCCATGAAATTTTGCAGACATATTCTAGAAACTAATATCTACGCACATACACACAAACCTTCGCCTTTATAATATTAGTGTGATAGTGTGATGAATGAATGAACGAAAGAAATGAATTATTTTATTTATGACGTTCAAAAAGTGTACATTTGTACCTACTTTGAATAAAACATTTGAATTTGAATTTGATAGTGTGAAGTGTGATGTGATTTCTACTTATATATTCTATTTTCCCATTACTTGTGCTATAAAATATTTGTTACTTGCCAAACTTCATGATTCTAGGTCCTCCAAGTTCCCTAATAGGTTTTGATTCCTTTGGAGGGTCTTGATAGACAGACAGACAACGAAGTGATCCTTTAAGAGTTCCTTTTTCTTCAGAGATACGGAACCCTAAAAACACACACTGTCAGTATGTCACACTAATCACACTAATATTATAAAGGTGAGAGTTTGTATGTGTGTGTGTTTGTTACTCTTTCACGCAATAACTACTGAATGGATTGGGCTGAAATTTGAAATGGAAATAGATGATATCCTGGATTAGCACATAGGCTACTTTTTATCCCGGAAAATCGAAGAGTTCCTACGGGATTCAAAAAAACCGAAATCCATGCGGGGATCTTCTAGTTAAAAAATATAAGTTCTCACGCGCCATTTTATCTTTATATGTCAAATGTCATATCAAAAGTACGATGTTAGTCCTTATTTTAAAGATAACCATAGTTTTGACATGACAGAGTTACAAGTGTAAAGTAACTAGAAAAGAGCTGATAACTTTCAAACGACTGAACCGATTTTCTGAGCTAAGAACACTCTCGATCAAGCCACCTTTCAAACAAAAAAAAAACAAATTAAAATCTGTTCATTAGTTTAGGAGCTACGATGCCACAGACAGATACACAGGTACTCACGTCAAACTTATAACACCCCTCTTTTTGGGTCGGGGGTTAAAAATGGCGCGTGTGAAGTTATTGTGTACGGACTATACCTATTATCTAATATTGTTATCAAGGCAACAACCAATTGACATAATAAATGGCAACAAATAGTTCTAATGTCGGAGCATTGTGATGACAAATGGTTATACAAATCATGTGAAAACGTATTAATAGGGCTCTCTCCGTCACTTACTCCATACAATCGTAGTTCCAATTTCATTTGCAATAAGCAATCAAAGTCCATGAAATGCAGACATATAGGTACATAATTCTAGAAACTAATATATAAAAAACTAAACTAATATATTTACTAATTCCCTGCCTGTGGTGTTTTAGATTTTTCTAAAAATATGTAGTTTTAAAATTACAGGGGCTCAAAGATTTGTATGTGAATTTTTAAGACCGTGTAACTTTGAAACCGAATATTTTAACAGAAATCTGGGAAACCACAGACATAGATATTAATTTCTAGAATATGTCTGCAAAATTTGGTTGCTTAGTATTCAAATGAAATTGGAACTACGATTGTATGAAGCGAGTGACGGAGAGACCCCTCTTAACAGGTATTACTGTTGAATCCAAATAGGTCTAGGTGAATGGCAATTTTTATGCGCTTTTCTGTAATAGGTTCGTATCATGCTATGTTACGGAATCAGTATTGCAACGCGATGGGGAATGAAGATTTTTCTAAAGTTGAGATCTATCGTCAACCCATGTAGTGAACATGGAAGGGAAAATTGGGATGATGCCTTTTTTTTTTTATTCACTAGTGATGTGGTCTAAGATGGGGGACGCGTTTACCTAGAAGGTGCCTTGTAATTGCCTATGTCAAAAATAAATTATTTCTTAGCATGGCCGTAGCCAGAGGGGGGTTTTGGGGGTTCCACACACACAACCCCCCCCCCCCCATTCATAATATTAGTATGGATTATGGAAGTATGAAGTTTGTTTGTAGGAAGTAATCTCTGATTTTGAAAATTCTTTTACCAGTAGAAAGCTACATTATTCCTGAGTAACATAGGCATATATTTTATTTTCAAAAAAATTAGAGATCCTTATGAAAATTGTAATAAGCTACCCGAGCGAGCCCTACATAATAATATTCTAAGTGTGAAAGTTTGTATGTTTGTTACTCCTTTACGCCACAATGCCAGAAACGATTTACCTGAAATTTGCAATAGAGATAGCTTATATCCTGAAATAACAAACAAATCACACGGGAAATCAAATAGTTCCCACAAGATTTTCAAAAACCTAAATTCACATAAAAACCTAAAGTCACAGGCAGGTCTTTATTACAATGTACAAGATAAAAATTCAAATTAGTTAAATTCAGTAGCCCAAACTTGGTCCAAGAATCTTTTACAAAGGCAAACAAAATCATTCAACCCTGCTTTGCTTGTATGGGTTCACCCAACCGCGGGCAAATGTGATTATTGGTTGTTTTCGGATTTTCTATTTGAAGTTATATACCGTTACGGATTACGTATTATAACCGAGTTGGGTTTCAATGTAAAAGATACGTTTCTGTTTATTTATTTTTTGTTTTTATAGAATTTTTGGTACGGTATACAGAAGCAAATATGTCAAAAAGAAAATATCTATTAACTACTAAAGGATGCCCGCAGCTTCACCCGCGTGGATTTCAGTTTTTGAAATCCCGTAGGAACTCTTTGATTTTCCGGGATCAAAGTAGCCTATGTCCTTCCCCGGGATGTATACCATGTCTGTACCAAATTTCATTAAATTCGGTTCAGCGGTTGGACCGTGAAAACGTAACAGACAGACAGACAGACACACTTTTCCATTTATAATATTAGTATGGAAGTATGGATTATATTGTGCCTTCTTATCATTTTAAGATGAGGGACGTACCTACCTACGTACCGTTGATCAAAAAATTTAAAATTAATCTACACTTAAAATAAAACTGCATGAATGAATGAATATACTTTTATTGTACACCATAAAATTAATACAGAAAAAAAAACATACAAAGAAAAACAAAAATATATACTTAGGCATCTATACTAATAAATAAAATTGGAGTGTCTGTCTGTAATATCGAAATAACTACCGCATATTAAGGTCACATGGTTATTTGAACGATACTATAACTGAATCACACGTTTTTAAAATTTTTGTCTGTCTGTCTGTCTGTCTGTCTATCTGTCTGTCTGTCTGTCTGTCTGTCTGTTTGAAAAGGCTAATCTTCGGAACGGCTGAACCGATTTTGACGGGATTTTCACAGACAAGTAGAGAATTGACCAGGGAGTAACATAGGCTACTTTTTTAACCGACTTTCAAAAAGTGTTTTTCTACCTATGTACACCGAAATCTCCGTGATTTCTGAACCGATTTGCGTCATTTCTTTTTTAATCGATAGAGGAACTTTGCGACATTGTTTCATAAAAAATTTGGATTCCAACTCCTCAATCCTGATGCTGCAGGGGATCTGACCAATCCACGCGGGCGAAGCTGCGGGCATCAGCTAGTGTACAATAATAGGTACTATATGATAACTAGATAAAAATTTAATCAGGAAGAAACACTAGCAATATACTTAGACGCCAAAACAATTTCTATTTATGCACGTTTCACGCAGAAACTATTAAACGAATTTGAACTTAACTTGGTATATTATATACTCCAAGTTAACATACCTATCTAGGATAGTTTTTATCCCTAAAAAACACTAAAACGTCTTCGGGATACGGGATCAAAATTTCTACTAATTTTAAAATTTTTCTTTCTTTACAATGGATTGTCAAGTTGCTCTCATGTAAAATTTGATAAATAGTTTAGAAGTAATAAAAGCATACTTAATACATAACACATTTTATTTATTGTATATTTATTAAACTTATTTAAATACAGGGCATAAGGTGCATATATTTTTATACATCTTCATTTCTTCTCTAATAGTAACAGGTTCGATTGCGATACCTTTTTTTTGGTAGAGATTGCTCCAAGCAATAAGGCCGCCGTAGCACACAATTGTTTTTTCTGTTTTCTTCTTTCTGTGTTGTGTTTGTTCCTTTACATGTGTTTTTGTGTGCAATAAAGTGCTCTATTTATCTATCTATCTATCTTTTTGTTTATGAAACTGCTAGGAAGTGTGTAAAGTATCGATTATTTTTATCGAAAATCCTTCTTGAAAAAAAACTTTTCGTGTTAACAGGCTCAATAGATCCAAGCCTTCGCCTTTCGTCTGAAAAAAAAAACAAATGTCAAACTCAAAAATAGGGCGGCAAAGATGGCGTCCGATTTTTTACAATGCCAAAGCCACAAACGGAAAGGAATAATATAAAAAGGCTCGCGTGTCTCTCGACGGGCACATAGCCGGTACATGGCTGGCACATGGCCGGTACATGGCCGGTATAATTGTACATAATACCTATGTATTGTAACGTAATTTGCGTCTGCGCTCCGCGTATAATGACAGGGCGCGTAGCACGCATGCGCGGGGCACACGGGTTGGTTTTTTACTGTGTTTAGATTTGGATTTACATTTTTCAAAATCACGCGGGAACTCCTAGATTATCCGGGTTAAAAGTAGCCTATGTCTTAATTCAGGGTATAATCTATTGTATCTCCATGCCAAATTTCATCCAAATCCTTTTAGTCGTTTTTGCGTGATTGAGTAACAAACATCCAAACATCCACACTTTCACATAAGTATGGATGATGGCAAGAGACCTGATGGATTGACGCTGGTTCTCTGGGAACGGGGACGGGCGCTAATGTGGGACGCAACGTGCGTTGACACATTGGCCCCGTGTCATATCAGGGAGACACAGCATCAAGACTGGGAGCCGCAGCAGAAATGGCTGAAAACGGCAAGCGGCGCAAGTATGCCTCTCTTATCGAGAGTTTCATTTTTGTTCCGTTTGCCGTGGAGGCCCTGGAGCCATAGAGTCAGTACAAAAATCTTTTTTTTATTCACTATAGGCAAGCGCTTGACGACAATCACACCTGTTGGAAAGTGATGATGTGGTCTAAGATGAGACGCGTTTACCTAGAAGGTGCCTATTCACTGTTGTTTTAAAGATACCCGGATTGTAATTGGTAGGAAACACAGATCGCGGAAGAGTATTCCAAACCTTAGCCATGCGTATGAGGAATGAAGTCGCAAAACGTTTCGTGCGTGTAGATGGAATGTCGACGACATAAGGATGGAAACTCGCCCGACGTCTTGCGGTTCGGTGGTAAAATGGTGAAGGGGGGACAAGATCGAACACACATTCCACACACACACTGTCTGTGCACACTCTCCGAAATCTTTTTAACCCCCGACCCAAAAAGAGGGGTGTTATAAGTTTGACGTGTGTATCTGTGTATCTGTGTGTCTGTGTATCTGTGTATCTGTCTGTGGCATCGTAGCGCCTAAACGAATGAACCGATTTTAATTTAGTTTTTTTTGTTTGAAAGGTGGCTTGATCGAGAGTGTTCTTAGCTATAATCTAAAAAAATTGGTTCAGCCGTTTAAGAGTTATCAGCTCTTTTCTAGTTTTCTTGTAGAAAAGAAGGTTAGATAACCGTTAGGTTCATAATATTATGTCAATAGACAAATGTCAAGCTGTCAAGATGGACGTTGCCTAAATACATAATTATTTATTTGAAAATGATGTTTTGGAAAACTCAAATACTTTGGATCGTCGGGGGTGTTATAAATTTTTAATTTACACTTGTTACGAGATGTTTTGATATTTAAACTTCGATTCGCTCCAGCAATGCGCAGGACTTCAATTGCTTTTATACATGGCATAATATTGTATATCAAATCTTTGAAAAGAGCAACCGCCGAGTTTCTTGCTGGTTCTTCTCGGTAGGAAAGGCATTCCGAACCAGTGGTAGATGCTTTTGACGATTCGAAAGAACTTGTAAAAGTCTAATTGAATAAAAACATTTTGAATTTGAATTTGAATTTGAATTTGTTATTTTTATCTCAGCTTGAACAATAAACTGGCAGTGTGTCTCGACGCTTCTGAAAGACGTAAAAACAATCGCGTTTCCTCCCGCAGACGTGATTCAAGTCGTCTATTTAGGTACAGTCGGCCACAAAAGTCGTTATCCCAAAGCCTAAACACGAAAGCACAGTTCATGACATTTTATATTGTAGACTAGAGGATGCCCGCGACTTCGTCCGCGTGGATTTAGGTATTCAAAGATCCCGTGGGAACTGTTTGATTTTCCGGGATAAAAAGTTGCCTATGTCAATTACAGGGACGCAAGCTACCTCGGTACCAAGTTTCATAAAATCGATCAAGCGGATGAGTATTTAGGAATCCCGCAGGAACTGTTTGTTTTTCCGGGATAAAAAGTAGCCTTTGTCCTTCCCCGGAATGTATCCTAAGTCTGTACAAAATTTCATTAAAATCGGTTCAGTGGTTGAGCCGTGAAAGCGTAGCAGACAGACAGACAGACAGACAGACAAACAGAAAGACACACTTTCGCATAAATAATATTAAGTTTCTTAACTCTAGTTCACTGGGACGAGAGTCTTTAATGAATGCATCTTGCCTAGATATTAGTTTCTAGAATATGTCTGCAAAATTTCATGGACTTTGGTTGCTTAATATTCAAATGAAATCGGAACTACGATTGTATGAAACGAGTGACGGAGAGAGCCCTCTTAAATACCTATGAAGACTTCAAAATACTTGTAAAATTTCCTTTATTGACTTAGTACACTATCCATCATGACGAAATGAATCTTCCAAAATATTTTGACAGGTACCAAGTGAGACATCACTCGCTACCATTTGTCGGATGCATATGGACTTTGGTTGCTTAATATTCAAATGATTGTATGAAGCGAGTGACGGAGAAACCCTCTTAAAATAGGTAGGTAGCAGAAATTGGGTGTAAGAGGAACCGTACTACCTGAGATACTGTTCTTTATACGTAGGTACACAATTATTTAATTATTTTTTAACCCACTTTTGATATTACTAAGTACTTAATTAATTCTACTTTTTTTTCCTTAGTATTTAAATATGTATTTAACTCACTCAGACAAATTATCATTATTATTCTTTTCGAGAAAATCTGTAATTAGCCATATTTATGTAACTAGCATTTAAGAAGCTTATTGTTATAATTTCGCTTTAGATTTTCCTGTTATAAATAAAATAAGACTAATGACTTTTGTAGCTCATTGTACCATGGCCAGGCGGCGCCGCAGCTTTCAACTAGTGATGTTCTTATTACTACAATTTTATTTTTACGTGTAGTCGGGAGTCGAAAGTCGTAGTCTTGTTGATGACAAAGAAAGAGACGTTAATACTTACGGTTAGTTAAAAAAAATTATTGAATACTAACTAATTAGATGATAAATACTAATTAGACAACTTCGTCCGCTTCGATTTAGGATTTTACTTAATCCCGTGGAAACTCTTAGATTTTCGGGATATCTTTCACATTTATTACCTGTTATCTCCCAAAGCCACTAGGATCCAAACTTCATAGTCGCTGATCGTTTCTCCCTGTGTTGGGGACAATACGCAGAGAACTTTCAGCTTTTATAAAATAACGAAGGTCTGACACAACGTCCAAATAGTAAATCGTTAAATTAAATGTTATGTGAGTTGTAAATTAAGTAAATTGTAATAATATGATTGCCGAACAAACGAATACCTATTATAAACATGTCAAATAATACAAAATTCACTTACATTCTCTGTAATAAACCTATTCGATTCCAATCTAAATAATGAGGGACGACAAAGAGGGATAAATAAAGAAGAATTTATTTGTCTCAAATAATTAATAATTCTTCTTGAACCTGAAACTAAGAAGAAAATTTTACCTTGTGTTTCTTATTATATAAATTGGAATCGAATATTAGGTATATTAAGCAAATCGAAACCTTATTTTCCGATTTCAATAGAGAAGTAAAAGTAACATCCCTACTTTGAACGCATGCGCATACAGCCCTCTCTTTTGCACACACCTGTCTCTATCTAACGCAATGTCAACTTTTACTTTTACCTTTTCCAGGCACAAGAGATTTTGAAAAAATTCTAATTTTTAGAAAATCAAAAAGTTCCTACAGATTTTTAAATTAAACCTAAATCTACATGACCGAAGCCAGGAGCATCAGCTAATTTCTAATATTAAAAAAAATTACAAAACATTGGCCCAAAATAAAAGTTATAATAATCTAGCCCTAGGGCGATTACTCACTGCATCCGATCCGAATCCTTGAAAATACGTTTCGAAGTAGTCATAGAACTATTATTTGTATGGTAGCTTTCGCATTGGCTCCGACTTCCGTCATCCGAGTTCTCTCCGTCATCTGTGAGAATGTCTCGGATGTGCCTCGGATTCAAATCGGATGTATAACGTGCATATTATGTCAAAGTTGTCCATTGAACAGCTTGGATTTGGATCGGATATTTCAATTCTTATAATATTTTGAATACAGCCGCATGCGCGTTGAATTCTTTTTGACCGACCAAAAATTAGGAGATGCTCGATTTGATCCGTTTAAGAGGGGTCTCTCCGTCACTCGCTCTATACAAACGTAGTTCGTCTCTCATTTGAATACTAACCAATCAAACTCAATGGAATTCTGTAGAAACGATCCGGGAACTATATCTATGCCTGTGGTTTCCAGATTTCCGTTAAAATATTCGGTTTCAAAGTAACGCGGTCTTAAAAATTCACATACAAATCTTTAAGCCCCTGTAATTTTAAAACCACATATTTTTAGAAAAATCCTAAACACCATAGGCACACGTATTGGTTTCTAAAATATGTCTGCAAAATTTCATGGACTTTGGCTGCTAAATATTCAAATGAAATTGGGACTACGATTGTATGGAGTAAGTGACGGAGAGAGCCCTGTTAATTGGGTCCCTACAAATCGTGATAATCACACTACAGTTGTAAGTGCTGTGTTATTAGTGGAAGGTCCCGGCTTCGATTCCCGGCAGGGGTTCGGAATTTTATCATTTCTGGTCTGGTGGGAGGCTTCGGCCGTGCCTAGCTACCAGCCTACCGGCAAATCTGTGCTGCCAAGCGATTAATCGTTCTGGTAGGATGCCGTGTAGAAACCAACGGGGTATGGGTTTAGTAAAAACTGCCATACCCCTTCCAGGTTAGCCCGCTTCCATCTTAGACTGCATCATCACTTACCACCAGGTGAGATTGCAATCAAGACATACGTACGCAATCGCCGCAACTTCACGCAGTGGACGTAACTATGATGGTTATGAAAGCAATTAGTAATGAAGCAACCACTGGTTTTATTATTAACGGCTTCTTTATTGTCTCTTTTTAGGGTTCCGTACGCGAAAGGTGCCAACGGAACCCTATTACTGAGCCTTCGCTGTCGTCCGTCCGTCTGTCTGTCAGCGGACGGTACCTATCTCGTGAACCGTAATAAGCTAATAAGTAGAGAGTTGAAATTTTTCACAGAATGTGTAAGTATTTCTAGTGCCGCTATAAAAACAAAAAAATTTCCAAATGGCCGCCATGAAAATTTAAAAAAAAAATCTGTACCAAATGGTGCGGAACCCTTCTTGTGCGAGACCGACTCGCACTTGGCCGATTTTTAAGAGCATACTACAATACATATTGTACAATACAAAGTAGTCTTTTGACCTCTTCTTGGAATGACGAATCAATAGAGATCTCCGGAGTTAATAAATGATATTAGCACATTTATACAGTTAAAACGACAAGTTAACATGACTGGTCGGTTTCGAGGGCGCCGGTACACTGTGGGACACAAAAATAGGGCCACAGATGATTTATTTTCGAAAATTTCTTTAGCTGCGTTAGACGATTTTTAGAGGGGATAAAAACTTTAAAGTCATATCAAAATGCCCATAGATAAACTAATGTTAATTGTTTTAGTTTACGAATTATGTAATTTTTGATAGGTACTACAAAAAATTTGAGAGTAAATTTCAAAACACTGATTAATTTATTTTTATTTTTACACTATGAAACTCCCTTAATGTTCAGTAAAACTTAAAGCTGGCCTTACCTATATATCGTACAAATCATGCGTACGTGGAATGGTGCCAACAATATTGGCACCAAATTCCTACCACTTGGATTTATATTTCTTGGACAAAAAACAAATCCAAGTGATAGTATCCATGCCCGGTTCGCAAACTATCTCTGTACTAAATTTTATCAAAATCGATTAAGCGGATAGGCCAGCAAAAAGCTATCAGAGAGATAGACACATTTTTGCATTTACAATATTATTATTATTAATGAAATAAAAACTATACAACATAATATATACAACAATAAACGTTAGTAGCAGATGGTATGTAATATGGATGTCAAAAGTACTTAATAAGTACTTAAAAAAATTTTTTTTATTGTAAATATTAATTTATTATATATATTGTAATATATATAATAAAACTTAAAGCTAGCCTTATTCAATTAATTATTGATAATTATTTATATCTAGTTAAAGTTTTAAGAAAAATAATTCATAGAAGGTAACTGACTGGTATAAGCTGACTACTATAATAAAACTTGACATCAGTGCTCCTTTTCTTTGCCCTCAAGTGCACCAACTACACTCGCTGACACAGCATTATACAAACCCCATTGTACTGCAACAATAAAGTATAACACAGACTCTATCGCTCTAACAATAAGGTTGAGATTTGTATAGAAATATTTTTTATTAATTCATTGAAAGATATTAATTAGTGATGTAGGTACATATCTCGGCTACCTGACGTCCAAGTGTTTGTCTTTTCGAAGCCTTTATCTATAGACTAGTTTATTCTCGCGACTTCGTCTTTCATTTTCTGACTGTAAAAATCCCATAGAATAGTATGATATACAGGGTGGTCAAAAAGTCGTGGATCAAACGAAATAGGGAGATAGAGGAGGTCATTTCCAGCAAAAAATATTTCTACAGCATGGCCTTATTTAAATTGCCCTAAGAGTTATGAATATTTTTGAGATTTTTAACAAAATACCAGATTCTCTTACAATTAGACTAATTTAAAAAAAATGAGATAAAAGATAATAAAACAAACGATGCTGTGTCATTACTAGATAATGTATCAGCACTACAAACCTTCTATTGAGGCTCTGGGTGCCAAATTACAAGAGCAATTAATTTTTTTCCAAAACTTTTAAAGCGTTACCAAAAATTTAATGTCACTTTAAAAGCGCACTGTGAAAAAAAAATGTACTACGGAAAAGTGACCCTGTATCAGAAAAACTTGCTGATTTAATGCCAATTAAAATGAGGTATAACACATTACTCTTTGTTTCGTAATTCTGGTATTATAATTGTTTTTTCATATCAAGGTGCAAATTTCAGTAGATTAGTTTAATTCAAAATAATTTTGAAGATTATCATGCTGCTAGTTAAACTGCTAGTTTTTTGTACGTTGGAATGCTAGAAACATCACTGTGCTTGTCACACTTAAAATTTGTGAAAAGAATAGAAACTCTTCACTACCACCTCGTGCCAGAACCACCCAGAACTACCCAGAACGCCCGTCTTGCAAGTAGTTCATCTTTTCTAGGAAACAAAAGGATAAAGAAACTATGCCTCTCGTTCACACTAATCATCATTTCTATTTGCATTGTTGGAATAAGGAAGGATGTGAAAGAGAGGCATAGTTTTTTTATCCTTTTGTTTCCTAGAAAAGAGGGCGTTCTGGGTAGTTCTGGCACGTGGTGGTAGTGAACAGTTTCTGTTCTTTTCACAAATTTTAAGTGTGACAAGCACAGTGATGTTTCTAGCATTCCAACGTACAAAAAACTAGCAGTTTAACTAGCAGCATGATAATCTTCAAAATTATTTTGAATTAAACTAATCTACTGAAATTTGCACCTTGATATGAAAAAACAATTATAATACCAGAATTACGAAACAAAGAGTAATGTGTTATACCTCATTTTAATTGGCATTAAATCAGCAAGTTTTTCTGATACAGGGTCACTTTTCCGTAGTACATTTTTTTTTCACAGTGCGCTTTTAAAGTGACATTAAATTTTTGGTAACGCTTTAAAAGTTTTGGAAAAAAATTAATTGCTCTTGTAATTTGGCACCCAGAGCCTCAATAGAAGGTTTGTAGTGCTGATACATTATCTAGTAATGACACAGCATCGTTTGTTTTATTATCTTTTATCTCATTTTTTTTAAATTAGTCTAATTGTAAGAGAATCTGGTATTTTGTTAAAAATCTCAAAAATATTCATAACTCTTAGGGCAATTTAAATAAGGCCATGCTGTAGAAATATTTTTTGCTGGAAATGACCTCCTCTATCTCCCTATTGCGTTTGATCCACGACTTTTTGACCACCCTGTATATAATAGTATGGAATATCATTGTAAATTGAACAATTGAAAAGAGCAACCGCCGAGTTTCTTGCTGGTTCTTCTCGGTAGGAACAGCATTCCGAACCAGTGGTACATTATTTTGACAATTCAAAAGAACTTGTAAAAGTTTATTTGAATTAAAATATATTCTCTATTCTAATCTATACCTTATAATTGGGAGAATCCTTTTTCCTCTATGGATCCTTAAAACCTGTGTTACTTCAAAGTACAAACAGTTAAAAGGGCTCTCTCCGTCACTTACTCCATACAATCGTAGTCTCAATTTCATTTGAATATTAAGCAACCAAAGTCCATGAAATGCAGACATATTCCAGAAACTAATATCTGCGCCTGTGGTGTTTTAGATTTTTCTAAAAATATATTATAGTTTTTAAATTATAGGGGCTCAAAGATTTGTACGTGAATTTTTAAGACCGCGTAACTTTGAAACCGAATATTTTAACGGAAATCTGGAAAACCACAGGCATAGGATATTAGTTCCCGGAACGTTTCTATAAAATTCCACTGAGTATGATTGGTTAGTATTCCAATGAGAGACGAACTACGTTTGTATGGAGCGCGTGACGGAGAGACCCCTCTTATTGCATTGCCATAAGTAAAATTAATGACACTTTCAAACGTGGGCAAACAAAAACCGTGGAACGGAAGACGGCTAAGATTAATTACATTTTAATTCGCCATTTTGTTTCGGTTTTGTCACGGACGACGCGCGCGGGCACGCGGCGCGGTCTCCTTTGAACCGATTTTGGGTTCCGTACCCAAGTACCAAGGAACCCTAAGCTTTCGCTATCCCTTCGTCCGTGTGTCTATCTGTTAGCAAGCCGTATCTCGTGAACGTTTTCCTAACAACAAAATATATGTAACTAGCTGGTGCCCGCGACTTCGTCCGCGTGGATTTAGGTTCTCCAAAAAACCCCGTAGGAACTCTTTGATTATCCGGGATTAAAAGTTGTCTTTCTCAGTTTCCGGGATGCAAGCTACCTCTGTACCAACATATAAATCAGCTAAACGGATGGGCCTTTAAGAATCCCGTGGGAACTCTGATTTTCCGGGATAAAAGGTAATCTGTCACTCTTAGTACCTTAACTATTCCCGTGCAAAAAACTGGGCAAGTGCGAGTCTGACTTGCAAACGAAGGGTTCCATACCATCGTGCAAGATTAACCTAACACTTTTGTGTAGAACGCTGCAAGTTAATGATGGACAGCACCATCTATGTGTTTAGTAAACTAATTGTTTTTCATTACATTTTAATTTTGATGATAGAACCATAAATTCACGTTTTTCGGATTATTCCCTTTATTTATGCTATAAGACCTACCTACCTGCCAAAATTTTATGATTCTCGGTCAACGGGAAGTAGGTTTATAGGTAGGTTTTCTTGACAGGCACGATAGACGGACAGACAGATAGTCAGTCAACAAAGTGATCCTATACCTAAGGGTTCCGTTTTTCCTTTTGAGGTACGGAATCCGTTGCGGCGTGATTGAAGGACAAACCAACTTCAGCTTCGGTACCCATTGAGCTATGTCGGTTACTCTGGTTCTCCTACGAATCTCATGTTTATTCTACATCATACAATTAATATACAATTCATTGTACACAAAATCATTCAAGGCACGTACGGTTAAGTATAATCCAAGCTATTTTTTTCCGCAACCATTGTCCATTGTTCAACGTTTTCCGCGATGTAATAATTACTTAGTACAATTACATGTTTTTTTGCGTTTGATAGTAAAAGTGGATTAAAAGATGTAACGGTTTACGTACAAGTAGTTGCGTTTGTATCATTGTGTACAAGGAAAATTTTGTTAGGGAAACTGCTGTGAAGTCAAATGAATGTTTTCAACCCCCGACCCAAAAGAGGGGTGTTATAAGTTTGACGTGTGTGTCTGTGTATCTGTCTGTGGCATCGTAGCTCCTAAACTAATGAACCGATTTTAATTTAGTTTTTTTTTTTTTGTTTGAAAGGTGGCTTGATCGAGAGTGTTCTTAGTGAGTGTTCCAAGAAAATTGGTTCAGCCGTTTGAAAGTTATCAGCTCTTTTCTAGTTACTGTAACCTTCACTTGTCGGGGGTGTTATTACACCCACATACATAATTTACACTTGTATTTTGTTTGATTACATATGGCAATGGTAGGTACTTAGTACTTAACATTTTTTTTAACAAGCACTAACTGACCCGCCCAGGCTTCGATCGGAAATTCGAGGAATTCGAAAACCGGCCAAGTGCGAGTCAGACTCGTGCACCGAGGGTTCCGTACTGCAGTCGTATTTTTTAGGGTTCCGTACATCAAAAGGAAAAAACCAGCCAAGTGCGAGTTCTGACTCGAACTTGGCTGGTTTGTGGGCACTTGGCGTACTACGTCGTCAACGATCGTCATTGAACGATGGACGTGTCGTTTTTTTGACATTTTGCACGATAAAACAAAAACTATTATGCATAAAAACAAATAACAATCTGTTTTAGAATGTACAGGTAAAGCCTTTTCATAAGATACCCCACTTGGTATACTAAGTAATCTTAGTTTGAAAGTTTAAAATACTACCTAATTATTTGTTCATGACATTTTAATTTTTTTTTGTGATGTAACCACAAATTCACGGTTTTCGGACTTTTACCCTTAAGTTTGCTTTAAGACCTACCTACCTGTCAAATGATTCTAAGTCAGCGGGAAGTACCCTATAGGTTTCTTGACAGATACGACGATGACAGAAGACGAATTGATCTTATAAAGGTTCTTTTTTACCTTATGAAGTACCTACGGAACCCTAAAAACGTGACTTAGATCTTAGATAATTATGCTTCTTTTTATTCAGATACAAGTTAGCCAATCTCACCTGGTGGTAAGTGATGATGCAGTCTAAGATGGAGGACATTTATACTTATATAGAATCTTATCATTGGATCTGTAATTTGTCGGATTACAAGGTACTCTTTTGTAAAAAAATCCGGACTATAGGGGGTCTTAGGCAGCACTCTATAATCCGAAAAATTTGATAGTTTTAACACTGCCCTGCAAAACGTTTGTCATCTGCAGCTCGCTCCAGCAATGCGCGGGACTTCAATTACTATTAAACATGGCACAATATTGTATATCAAATCTTTGAAAAGAGCATCCGCCGTGTTTCTTGCTGGTGGATTACCGGTGGTCTACTGTATATCTAATCAGTACCTAACCTAACTACCTCAGCATGTTAACAATCATTAATTTCCCCCAAAAGATATTTCGCCAACAAAACATTAAAACCTGTACCGTCCATTAACTAATTAAATTATCGTACGCGCGAACGCCTTTGCCGCGGGCGCCTTGGGAAAAAAAAGTAAAATAAAAAAGTAAAAAGTCAAACGGAAAGCTTTGGCGCCACTGACACTTCGCTTTTGTAGATCAGCCCCGCCCACGGCGCCGTGTGGTTCACTCTACGGAGAGTGTGCGCGGTGCTTATAGATGTCAGATTATATTTTTACCCGACTGCGGCAAAGACAAAAGGAAGGGTTATGATTTTAGCAGTCTATGTATGTTTGTATCCAGATTCTGTGTTACACCGTAGCGCCTAATCTACTGGGCCGATTTTGATGAATGAAGTGTCAATTGATTCGTTGTCAAGGCCCGGGTGACAGGCTATGTTTTTAACCCCCGACCCAAAAAGAGGGGTGTTATAAGTTTGGCGTGTGTATCTGTGTATCTGTCTGTGGCATCGTAGCGCCTAAACGAATGAACCGATTTTAATTTACTTTTTTTGTTTGAAAGGTGGCTTGATCGAGAGTGTTCTTAACTATAATCCAAAAAAATTGGTTCAGCCGTTTAAGAGTTATCAGCTCTTTTCTAGTTTTCTTGTAGAAAAGAAGGTTAGATAACCGTTAGGTTCATAGTATTATGTCAATTGACAAATGTCAAGCTGTCAAGATGGACGTTGCCTTGATACATAATTATTTATTTGAAAATGATGTTTTGGAAAACTCAGATACTTTGGATCGTAGGCGCGGAATGTCCAAGAAAATCGGTCGGCCGTTTGAAAGTTATCAGCTCTTTTCTAGTTACTGTAACCTTCACTTGTCGGGGGTGTTATAAATTTTTAATTTACACTTGTATACGAAAAAAAATGACCTAACGGATGTTATATAAAAAAAAATAGGGGCCTCCAAATTATTTTTTTTGCGTTTGTATCGAGTGGGATGTCAAATGAAAGAGGAAAAAATTCTGAATTGTGACGTTGTGACTAAAGTCAGTTCACGATAGTTAAAGCATAAAGCCTCTTTTATAAACGTCGAGGCTTCGGCGTCACTGGCACGCGTCAAATGACGCTACATTTGACGCTGGGTAGCCTATGAATTGGCTATTTTTCTTTGACTTCACGTTACCCATAACCTAATATTTGATATATCGTCGATTCAGGGTTGAACCGAGCGCGAGAGTTATAAATTATGTATTAATGTCGCAAGGGCGTGACTCCAGTGATTCACTAAGGGCACCGAGTCTGCTTGGTAAACGCTGATGAAGGCCCACGTCTCATTTTTTTCTCACATATTGTTTAAACGTTAGCCATGCTAATCATGACTAATACTCCCCTTTCCCCTCCAATTAAGCACTAAGCTTGTGCTAGGAGCTGGTACGACAATAATGCAACGGGTGGGGTTTGAACCGCCGACCTTTCGGAATTCAGTCTGCGCCTCATCCGTTGAGCTATCGAGGCTCAAATTTTACTTAGGCATACGACAAAAATAAATTAGGCCCTGCCTAATCACACTATAATATTATAAAGGAGAAAGTTTGTATGTGTGTGTGTGTGTGTGTGTGTGTTTGTTACTCCTTCACGCAAAAACTACTGGACGGATTTGGCTGAAATTTGGAATGGAGATAGATAATATCCTGGATTAGCACATAGGCTACTTTTTATCCCGGAAAACCAAAGTGTTCCCACGGGATTTCAAAAAACCTAAATCCACGCGGACGAAGTCGCGGGCGTCAGCTAGTCCCTACTAACCAAACCTGACTCACCAAATATTAGTTACTTTTATCTATTTTTCCCAAAAAAATTAACCTAACGGATGTTACACCAAAAAGTAGTCTCCAAAAATTTTTTTTGCTATTGCGTCGAGTGGAATGTCAAATGAAAGAGGAGAAAATTCTGAGCTCATGAATATATAAATAAACTAGGTACAACATTAAAATATATCAAGCGACAGAAAAACAATTTTACTCTAATATTTTCGGTGTTTATTAAGACTATCGCAGTCGGGTTTTAGTTTTTTATGATAGTGGAAAATTAGTGGTAGGTATATGCCTAAGATCTAAACGATACATAGGTAAACTAAATACCTATAAAATAAAAAAAAAACCCAACATAATATCAGCATCTCCCGGTTTCCGAAAACCCCCAGACGTATCATTACAGGCGTCCCTACACGCAATTTCTTTTTAAAAAACCCTCCAAATCTCTAATTTACCGAAAAAATTGTATCATTCATCCCTTTTTAGGTTTTTTTTCTATTTTTTGTTTCCGAGCGCGTGACTCTTGACTGACTGTTTCAGCCCGAGGCGGTCTCCTATCTTGAACGCAACCGCAAGATTAAAAAAACCGGCCAAGTGCGAGTCAGATTCGTCCACCGAGGGTTCCGTATTCGGGTATTTTTTCCGACATTTTGCACGATAAATCAAAAACTATCACACTAATATTATAAAGGAGAAAGTTTGTATGAGTGTGTGTGTGTTTGTTACTCCTTCACGCAAAAACTACTTGACGGATTGGGCTGAAATTTAGAATGGAGATAGATTATACCCTGGATTAGCACATAGGCTACTTTTTATCCCGGAAAATCAAAGAGTTCCCACGGGAATTTTAAAAACCTACATCCACACGAACGAAGTCGCGGGTATCAGCTAGTTATACTGCATAAAAATATTGAGGGTATACCATTTGGTATAGTTATCTTACTTTGGAAATTGAAACACTTTTTTTTTAATGATATAGTTAACCATTAATTGATTTTCAGATTTATTCCTGTACTTACTTGTACTGTAAGACCTATACCTACCTGCCAAATTTCACGATTCTAGGTGAACGGGAAGTACTCTTTATGCTTCTTGATTCTTTCTAGACAGACAGACAGACAACAAAGTGATCCTATACGAGTTCCGTTTTTCCTTTTGAGGTACGGAACCCTAAAAGTAAACAAAGATGGCCGACAACGCGTGCGTTTCGGCGGGAAGGGCTTTCAAAAAAACATTACTTTAAACCTACCTGGCCAGCGCCGCGCCGCCGGTCGAAACAAAGGTAGATAGGTACCTATTAATAGAGAAATGGTCTGGATTTGAGTTAAGGCGTACTAAATGGGTCTAACCGCGAAATTCAAATTTAATTAATAATAGCCTTAATAGCTCAACCGGTAAAGGAGTGGACTGAAAACCGAAAGGTCGACGGTTCAAACCCCGCCCGTTGCACTATTGTCGTACCTACTCCTAGCACAAGCCTGACGCTTAGTTGGAGAGGAAAGGGGAATATTAGTCATTTAACATGGCTAATATTCTTTTTAAAAAATAAAATGGTTTTTCGCAATTTGTAAACTAATACGACAAAGTAGGCTTATGGCATTCTATTTCATGGCAGTATAACATAAAAATCTTAACTTGAAAGTGTTCAGGAAATTAGTCAAAATAAAGAGTTTGACATGAGTAATTAGTTACTCACAAAATAGTCGATACTATAACTAATTTCTCAAACTGGACCCTTTCTAGTAAAGATTTTTATATAAACCTGTGAGGATGATACTGCCATTGGCGCAATTAAAGTGCCATAAGCCTACTTTGTCGTATTAGTTTACAAATTGCGAAAAACCAAATTAAATTTGAATTTCGCGGGCAGACCCGTCTCATGCACATTTAAATTAATTTTTTTTGGTAGGGAAGTTTCTTTCGCAATAACAGTCTGATTTTTAACCGAATTCAAAAAAGGAAAAGGTTCTCAATTCGTTGGAACCTATTTTTTTAGGAATCCTGACGTTTTGCCTTGCATGAGCTTGCTTTGCCCTCGTGACGATTGCTATCGTATCGGTAGATGACAAATGAAAATCCGGTCAAGTGCGAGTCGGAACCCTCAGTGCGCGAGTGTCACTCGCACTTGGCCGGTTTTTAGATACCTTCTACAATTTCTTCTATAGCAGGAATTCTCAAATCGCTGTGGGAATACGGTTATTGGCTAAATAAAACGAGATTTCATTTATAATACATTAAAATATATAATAATAATACATTACACATCACGTGTGTGTGTGTGTGTGTGTGTGTGTGCGTGCGTGCGTGCGTGCGTGCGTGCATGCGTGCGTGTGTGTGTTTGTTTAACCCCCCACCCAAAAAGATGGGTGTTATAAGTTTGACGTGTGTATCTGTGTATCTGTCTGTGGCATTGTAGCTCCTAAACTAATGAACCGATTTTAAATTAGTTTTTTTTTGTTTGAAAGGTGGCTTGATCGAGGGTGTTCTTAGCTATAATCCAAGAAAATCGATTCAGCCGTTTCAAAGTTATCAGTTCTTTTCTAGTTACTGTAACCTTCACTTGTCGGGGGTGTTGTAAATTTTTAATTTACACTTGTTAGGTGCATGAGACGGGTCTGCCCGCGAAATTCAAATTTAATCTGTTTTTTCGCAATTTGTAAACTAATACGACAACGTAGGCTTATGGCATTTTAATTGCGCCAATGGCAGTATCATCCTCACAGGTTTATATAAAATTCTTTACTTGAAAGGGTCCAGCTTAAGAAATTAGCTCTAGTATCGACTAATTTGTGAGTACCTCATGTCAAATTACTTATTTTGACTAATTTCTTAAACTGAACACTTTCAAGTAAAGATTTTTATGTAATCCTGTGAAGATGATACTGCCATTTGCGGAATTAGAATACCATAAGCCTACTTTGTCGTATTAGTTTACAAATTGCGAAAAACCAAATTAAATTTGAATTTCGCGGACAGCCCCGTCTCATGCACCTTAAGAGTTTTCTCCAGTGTGAGTCCTCATGAGTGTTACTAAAGAATGCTTATGTACACTTTTATACAAGCAATGCTCGCAAGAGAAGAGTTTCTTTCCAATATGAGTCCTTATGTAGACTTTAAGATTATTTTGTTTTACACATTTATAGTTGCAATGGTTGCATAAATAAGATTTTTCTCCAGTGTGAGTTCTTGTGAAATGACTTGTATATGCATTTTTATAGTTGCAGTACTTATGATAGTCTTTTGCCAGTGTGAGTCCTCATGTGGACTTTAAGATAACTTGCATCTGCACATTTATAGTTGCAGTGCTCACAATGATAAGGTTTTTCTCCTGTGTGAGTCCTCATGTGGACTTTAAGATTACTTGCAACTGCACATTTATAGTTGCAGTGCTCACAATGATAAGGTTTTTCTCCAGTATGAGTCCTCATGTGGACTTTAAGGTTATGTGAAATTGAACATTTATAGTTGCAATGGTTGCATGAATAAGGTTTTTCTCCAGTGTGAGCCCTCATGTGGATTTTAAGAGAATTTTGATTTAAACATTTATAGTTGCAATTGTTGCATGAATAAGGTTTTTCTCCAGTATGAGTCCTCATGTGGACTTTAAGGTTATTTGAGATTGAACATTTATAGTTGCAATGGTTGCATGAATAAGGTTTTTCTCCAGTGTGAGTCCTCATGTGGATTTTAAGAGAATTTTGTTTTAAACATTTATAGTTGCAATTGTTGCATGAATAAGGTTTTTCTCTAATGTGAGTCCTCATGTGGACTTTAAGATTACTTTGTTGTAAGGTGCAGCGGGGCAATCTCGACAGCGGGAAATTTCAACTAATCTTAATAACTTCTACATTTTACTTTATTTGAATAAGTGCCATCTATGACCGGATAGCTCAAAAGCAATTTAATAATTTCTACATAGATGACACTGCTAGACCCAATACTGTTTGATCGACACGGCCATTTTGTTTTCTTCTCTTTTTCTTGTTTGCACGTGCTAATTAGTGTCTCATATTTTTGCGAAAAAAAGTGGTAATTAATTTGTTTTTCGAAGATTTTCAAAGGTAAGACATTTAATTAAAGCCTATTTCATGTTTTTAGCTATTTTTTTCTGTTGTAACTTGCGTTTTAACAGCATTTTGGTGTGAGTTTGAATAACCCCACCTGGATTGTAATGGCGGCTAATGTCAACTATTTTGCAGTTGAAATTGCCCCACCAGATTTTATATGGAAATGAACAAACACTAGTGATGTGCATGCTTCGATATGTTTTGTCGATGTAAATACGTTACAAATATTTAACTTGTAGCTATATTATTGTAATCTTTCTATTCGCATGATTGCAACACGATTCAAATCGATGAATTTCGAGAGATTTTTCAATTTCTTACTACTTTATTAATTTATTGCAGATGGTTCGCCACTATAGAAAAAAAAAAAACGGACAAGTCATACACAATGGCAGATTTGCAGCACGCAGTGCAAGATGTCAAAAATAAAGTAATGATGAGTTACCAAGCTGAAGAAATATATGGCATTCCTAGATCAACCATTGCGTAACGTTTATATGACCGATTGTAGATTTAGGACGAGGGGTGCTCTGGTTCTATTTTAAATACATATTCCTTTCTTAAAATTAAGTTTTGATTTATGATTAGTGAGTAGATATAGTACCTTTAGTAGATAGCAGACCAAAATTATTTATTGGTGTATCTATCGACTTATTTTTTATTACGTTCCCATCACTATTAACTATGGCGAGCAGTCGAAATTACCCCGCCTAAACCTTTAACGTGTTTTTATTCAGAAATGAGTCTAGCTGCATAAATGACAAGATTCAATTTAGATTACCATCCCTATAAAGAACTCTGCAACTGACTAACATCAAGCTAAGAGCTCTAGAAGAGAAATTATAATTAATAGTTGAAATTGCCCCACGGAGGGGGAATTACAACTATTTTTGCCTATTTTGACAAAAACACATTTTTAAGCCTATCTATTGAATATTTTTCAAAATGAGTTTGTAAAAATAATACACAGATAATGACTCTGGAGCGTCAATACATTACATTTTTAATAAAACTATATCATCTAATATTTTTATACCTTCAAAGTTGTGGTTTAGGTTTTACCAGTCGAGATTGCCCCGCTGCACCTTACACATTTATAATTGCAATGGTTGCATGAATAAGGTTTTTTCCCAGTGTGAGTCCTCATGTGGACTTTAAAATGACTGGCATTTGCACATTTATAGTTGCAGTGCTCACAATGATAAGGTTTTTCTCCAGTATGAGTCCTCATGTGGACTTTAAGCTGACTTGAAATCGAACATTTATAGTTGCAGTGCTCACAATGATAAGGTTTTTCTCCAGTGTGAGTCCTCATGTGGACTTTAAGATGACTGGCATTTGCACATTTATAGTTGCAGTGCTCACAATGATAAGGTTTTTCTCCAGTATGAGTCCTCATGTGGACTTTAAGATTACTTGCATCCGCACATTTATAGTTGCAGTGCTCACAATGATAAGGTTTTTCTCCAGTGTGAGTCCTCATGTGGACTTTAAGATTACTTGCATCTGCACATTTATAGTTGCAGTGCTCACAATGATAAGGTCTTTCTCCAGTATGAGTCCTCATGTGGACTTTAAGATGACTTTGTTTTACACATTTATAGTTGCAATGGTTGCATGAGTAAGGGTTTTCTCCAGTGTGAGTTCTTGTGTGCTCTTTGAAATGACTTGTATATGCACTTTTATAGTTGCAGTACTTACAATGATAAGGTTTTTCTCCAGTATGAGTCCTCATGTGGACTTTAAGATGACTTGAAATTAAACATTTATAGTTGCAATGGTTGCATGAATAAAGTTTTTTGCCAGTGTGAGTCCTCATGTGTTTCACTAAGGAATACTTATAAGTAGTTTTAAACAGGCAATGTTCACAAGAGAGGAGTTGCTTGCCAGTGGGGGTTATCCTGGCCTTCTTCAACCTACAGCTCAGAGCAGTATCATTCGGATCAGTGACTTTAGCTTTATTTAAAGATTGTTGTGTTTTTGCACTGAAGCACTTCCCTTCCTCTGAAGAGTCTTCATCCATACACATGTCTTCAGTTTCTGTGTGTTTATTCTTCAAAGGTGTGTCTGAAAAATTAAATAAGTAACTGAACCACCAAAGCAAAGTAACACAAAGTTAAATCCATACATCCATCCATACCATTTTTATGAAATTTGGCTCAGAGTTAGCTTACGAGTACATCCTGGGGAAGAAAGTGACTCCATCGAGCGTCTTGTAGGGCAAGGCAAGGTGGAGGGTACCAGAGGGCGAGGAAGGTCGCCAATGCGATGGACCGACCAAATTAAGTCCCCTGTGGGCGGTGCCGTGCACGAGTGCTTCAGACTATCGACCTAGCAGGGAGAAGTGGCTAATACTCGTGAAGCGTATAACATCTGCACTCAAAAACGTCACTTCGTGATGCCCACTACCACTCTGCCAAGAGCGTTGCAACGAAGAACAAGAAGAAGACATTCTTCACACTTACCAAGTGTTTGAGAATTGTTTGCAGATGAACTCACTCCAGCTCGAGAAGGCTCCTGCTGAAAACAAAATATACATAACTATATTATATATATCATAATATTAATATATATCATATAAAATTTGATCAATAAATTTTCATTCCTTCATTCATTCATTCATAATATTAGTTGTTAGCCACCACAGTCTACTACCATAAAATTACAGGCAAGCCTCTACTTTCTTGAAAAGTTACAAAAAGTTGGAAAACTAGCTCCTGGGTCCTGAACGGATAGTTATTGGAGTTTTCCATCAGTCCATCGGAAATCTGGAACAGCTTTACACCGAATACCAAGGTACTGGAATTGGTCCACAAAGAGAGAACTCATGTCCACCATCATTTGAAGAAAGGACGCTTTCTTTGGGCATTTACAGAGAAGGTCAATTCTCATTCCCAAGATTAGTGTTGGAAGGGAGAATTGCAGGCAAAAGAGCTCAAGGTCGCCAAAGACGCAAATGGTTGGATGATATACGCTCCGCCTCAGAAAAGTGGGAAAGTCATTTGTGGGAATGAGTGTAATAATAAAACTAGCTGATGCCCGCAGCTTCGCCCGCGTGGATTGGTCAGATCCCCCGCAGCATCAGGATTGAGGAGTTGGAATCCAAATTTTGTATAAAACAATGTCACAAAGTTCCTCTACATAAAATAAATAAAACAAAGACACACAAAGTTCCTCTATCGATTAAAAAAGAAATGACGCAAATCGGTTCAGAAATTTCGGAGATTTCGGTGTACATAGGTAGAAAAACACAACTCCCTTCTTGAAAGTCGGTTAAAAAAGTAGCCTATGTTAAACCCTGGTCAATCCTCTACTTGTATGTGAAAATCCCGTCAAAATCAGTTCAGCCGTTCCGAAGATTAGCCTTTTCAAACAGACAGATAGACAGACAGACAGTCAGACAGACAAAAATTTTAAAAATGTGTGATTCAGTTATGGTATCGTTCAAATAACCATATGACCTTAATATGTGGTATTTATTTCGAAATTACAGACAGACACTCCAATTTTATTTATTAGTATATAGAGTATAGATTCCAGTCTATATTAGACTTGCCTTTACAAAAGTTAAAAATCGAAGATTATGTAAATGTTAAAAAAAGCATGGATTTAACTCGCTCCAGCAATGCGCGGGGCTGCAATTGCTTGTAGGTATAGTATGGAATATTAGTTTAATAATATTAGGTTGCATAGTATGGAATATTATTGTAAATTGAACTATAGAAAAGAGCAACCGCCGAGTTTCTTGCTGGTTCTTCTCGGTAGGAACGGCATTCCGAACCAGTGGTAAATTATTTGACGATTCAAAAGCACTTGTAAAAGTCTATTTGAATAAAAATTTATTCTATTCTATTCTATTCTATAAGGGGGTGGACAGAGCTTAGTTACTTGAAGTTGAAAGAGGTGGCTTTAAATAGAGAAGCTTTTCGGATGATGATCACCAAACTTCGTTTCCAAGAAAGCTGATCGGAAATCTCAGTAATAGCCCGGAGTTAGCATATTTGTGTATCCCGTCCTGCATCCTGTTATGCCTCTTTGCTGTCTGTATTAGATAACCATGATAAAACTGTCCCATGACGAAACTTAACTAGAGTGAGGGAATACAGCCTTAAGGTAGGCTTCAATTGAGATACAAAGTCTATATAGACGCACTCTATATTCCCTCACTCTCATAGTTCAGTCTCTTCATGTCACAGTAACTATCAGGGTTATCTGATTTGACTCTGGCATCCAAAACAAACCAATCAACTTTCCACAGCTACCATAGAGAAGACCCGCCCAGCTAAGCTCAGGTGGGATTTCTGAAAATCTTTTCAAATTCCCAGGATCTATGGTATAAAAACCTACATGCAAATTCCTGTTTTTCAACCCAGCACTTTCTAAAATACAGTGTGAATTCTTTATTTTCTGACATCTCTTCAGGTTTTTAATCAATAAATCACATCAATCTGTTCTTCCATTGTGGTGTAACTGAAGGACAAACTAAAAAGTTTTTAACCCCTGATCCAAAAAGAGGGGTGTTATAAGTTTGACGTGTGTATCTGTGTATCTGTCTGTGGCATTGTAGGTCCTAAACTAATAAACTGATTTTAATTTAGTTTTTTTTCTTTGAAAGGTGGCTTGATTGAGAGTGTTCTTAGCTATAATCCAAGAAAATCGGTTCAGCCGTTTGAAAGGTATCAGCTCTTTTCTAGTTACTGAAATTTCACTAGTCGGGGGTGTTATAAATTTTTAATTTTTACTTGTATAGGACGGATAGAAGGGATGATATAGATGTACACCAAGAATATTAACTTACTTTACTATCATTGAAAAAGAAATTGTTTATAGTAGCTTCATCATGATTGTATCTCAAATGTTCCATTTCTGAACCATCACATAACTCATGCTTGAACACTTCAAATTGTGAGTCGTAGACATTATAGCAGGTCTCCGTGAAGTCTTGGTCTAAGGTCTCTTTAAACAGTGAAGTTTCATTGTTCTTGCAAAGCATAGTCTCTGGTAGTTCATCTTTTATCACAACATTGCCAGTGACCATTTGTACATCTTGTTCCTCTACATCCATTGACTTCTGGTTTGAATCAGATGATTCCAAATCATTAATAACAAAAGGAACAGCTTCGGGTCGCATTTTCATTAACCCACTTCTTGTTACACTGAAGTCCTCAGCTAGGAAATGCTTTGAGCAAACTGCAGCCCCACGTGGCAAGTGGGACTCCTGTTTACCGAGCGCTTGGAGCCACAACGCCCGGACTTTGCGTGAGCTGGGAAATCTGTAACAATATTGCTACTTAAATATGGGTTGGAGTTGAGTAGAGGCCGTGTCTAGATGAACAGAGTGTAGTGCATCCCAGCAAGGTAGTGACATCAGGAATGTGGTTAGCTTAGTTTGAAGTCAAAGATAATGTTAGCCCTATAAAGAGGTATAGGTACAACAGTGAATGCATATTGGATGCGGATGGTAAGATATGTTTTTATACTTGACACTAATATATCAGATTTGTATAATATCTATATACTAATAAATAAAATTGAAGCCTTTGTCTGTAATTTCCAAATAACAACCTCAACTGTACTTTAACTGAATCACGTTTTTAAAATTTTTGTCTGTCTGTTTGAACAGGCTAATCTTCTAAGCTGTGGGCAGTGGGCACGGGGCAGGTCATGTCTGTCGCAGAACCGATGGCCACTCGAGCAGAAGTGTTCTGGAATGCAAACTGCAGACCGCATAGGTACCGCCTACCGGTTAGCGCACTAGTGTAGTAAAATGAATTCTTACTTGTGAAATGTAATTCCCACAGATTTAGACGCGAGACTTGATTTGTTCTCGCAAAAAGGCACATAACACTGCATCATAAGTTTTTATTTTCTGTGTTTTTTTTCGTTTTGTTGCGACTTGTGCTCCGGAACACCGCTCCGGTAGGAGAGGACCCGTATGTAAAAAGTATCCTGTGGAGAGGACTCAGGACTGAGTTTGGCACCTGGGACTGAGTTTAATATTTACAGACTGTAATTTTTATTTATATGTAAAATGGTAAATATTATATTGTTCTACCTGCTGCTGCTATTTTTAAATCCAAATTCCAAACTAACAATTCAATGCGTGCATGCTTAATTTTTTTTTTTTTTAAATTTATTTTACGGCCCTGGATACCAGTCCTTTAAGCCCTTTCAAAAATTTACAAATACTAAAAATACAAAATTGCTTATAACTAATTAGTCTAACGTTTTTAAACTTTATTTATAGTATTGCATATATAATTAAGTCTATTATAGACTGTGAAATTTCTGTCTTTGTCTGTGTAGTTTGCTTAGTCTGTGAGTATGTAGTTTGGTTTTTTTGATATTATGTCAGACATATCGTCGTAGTTCAAATAAGTAGTGCGAGTTTCCCTCCAGAAACTCGCACTACTTATTTGAACTACTTTTGAGTAGGTTTCTTTTTTGTTCCTCTCCATTCTCGCTGCCTTTACAGGACACTTTTTTGATATTGCAAGATCCCCCACAATTGCTGCACTTCAGTGTATCCGTCGTGCAGTCCTTGTAATGGTGTTCTTCAGCGCACCGTGAGCATATTTGCTGATTTTTACAAATTTTCCCATAATGGTTAAATTTCATACATTTAAAACATTGCATCAAAGGAGGAACATAAGTGAAAACTTTGTATCTCCAGTTGTCCAAATAAATATACTGCGGTAGACTAGTACCGCTGAAAATTACACTGATAGTGGACAGAGGAATTAGCTCCTCTCCGACTTTTTTCAAAAATCTTTTTACACCTATTACTTCACTTTCCGAGGAGAGTTTATTGAATAGTTCCTGATTGCTAGATTCTTTTGGAATAAACCTAACCACCCCCACCCTTTCCACAGAGGACGCCGGGATGAACGCTCGAAGTTTATGAACTGAAAGGCACTCGTGCTTCAAAAAGTCATTAGCCGCTGTTGCTTGTTTGAAGACAAGCATAATTTTAGTAGCGTTTATGCGCCTACTTTCACTTATACCTTTTACTTGTTTAAAATATTTGGATACCACCAGGGGATTTTTGTTTCCTAGTTTGATATCTTCTGTGCTTTCTACGTATACAGGGAATTCAGAATTGGTACTAGTATCGCCGTACGCCCGGCGATACCCTGGTTTTATAAATGGTTTGTATTTTGCACCATCACTTTCAGAGGGTTTCTCCTTTTGCATTTTCTTCCTCTTTTTGCCCGCTGCTGGCTCTAAATCACCGCCGTCACTATCTTATACCACAGTTTAACGAAAACTATTTACAAAATGTACTATTTACACTCAAAAACTATATTTTTTTAACAATTTTCAATTAAAAAGCGCACTTCGCGTTTCCCGCCAAAAACGCAAGTCCGCTTAATTTTTCATTTTGACATTTCCAAAGAGTAATCACTACGTTAATTTCTCTCAACATCACCAATATGACCAATTACTGGGCTGTGGCCGTCACCACCACATCGTCACTAGTCTGTGGTCATCAGAGTCATCACGTAAAGAGTAAAATGTAGGCAGAGACGTGCTACCTAAACATGATTGTGCACTTCAGCTTTAATTCCCTGCAAAAATAAATTCTGTTGCATTAGCATAAAGTCCAATTTCTAATACAATTATGCTAAGCGGAAAAGCGTGCCGAGCGAGAGGTCTCTAAATTGGAGTGTGTCACTGTCTAATGGATTGCAAGCATAAAAAAATATTTTCTATGGTAGGTACGAATTATGATGTAGCTCACAAAGTTCTTAAAACTGACTGAAAAGCGCTGGGGGTGCCGTGCGTATGTCGGCGAGCGCCGGTACAGACGGGGTCCATACTTGTATAGTTTATCTAACTTGTTACAAATAACTACAAACTTGACATTGCCTAATCTTTGTAAAGCATGACGAGAGAAAAAAAAAAAAAATTTG
Source organism: Maniola jurtina (assembly GCF_905333055.1). Lineage (NCBI taxonomy): Eukaryota > Metazoa > Arthropoda > Insecta > Lepidoptera > Nymphalidae > Maniola > Maniola jurtina. The sequence goes on along the minus strand of NC_060055.1, from coordinate 3,051,473 downwards.
ATCACAGTAATCTGTGACAGTAATGTCACTGACCTAAACTATGTGTTATTGAAATCTGTTTTTGGAGTAAATTGCCCGGTTATCTCAAGCAAAGAAACAAAGTAATTATTATAGAAATGGCACGAAATATTCTTAAATTGGGTGCCCTAGAAGCTCAAAGAACCGCGTTCCTACTATGTGATGTGCAAGAGACATTCCGACCTCACGTGAAACATTTCGCCGAGGTGGTCAAAGTTGCAAATAAAATGGTATTTATTTTTATTATTTACTAGAGGATGCCCGCGGATTCGCCTGCTTGGATATTGGTTTTTTCCCGTAGGAACTCTTTGATTTTCCGGGATAAAAATTAGCATATGTCCTTCCCCGGAATGTATCCCAAGTCTACCAAATTTCGTTAAAATCGGTTAAGCGGTTGGGCTGTGAAAACGTAGCAGACAAGACACACTTTCGCATTTATAATATTAGTATAGAAGTATGGATTATTCGTTACGTAATAATTAAACCCCGTTTATATGACGATGACGTCTTGATAAGGGTAGATAGATAAGAATCAAGAATGGCATTGATCTTTTATATAGAAGAAAATTGTAATAATAATGATTGATGCAGGTTTTTCAGAATTGAGCTACAGATTTGACTAGTAATCTTCATACCTATTATAAATTTTTTAACCCTCAACCCAAAAAGAGGGGTGTTATAAGTTTGACATGTGTATCTGTCTGTGGCATCATAGCACCTAAACTAATGAACTGATTTTAATTTAGTTTTTTTTGTTTGAAAGGTGGCTTGATCGAGAGTGTTCCTAGCTATAATCCAAGAAAATCAGTTCAGCCGTTTGAAAGTTATCAGCTCTTTTCTAGTTACTGTAACCTTCACTTGTCGGGGGTGTTATAAATTTTTTATTTACACTTGTAAACAGAAATGTAGCTTTCTTCGAGGACTTTCTTAGCTTAGTTTAGTGAAAGAACTTTTTAAATTCCAGTTAGAAGCAGCAAAACACTTCAACATACCAGTATATGTATCGGAACAGTATCCTAAAGGATTAGGACACACTACAAAAGACATTAAACTAGACAGCGCAAAGCTTGTATATGAAAAGACAAAATTTTCCATGTATACTCCGGAACTACAGGAGAGATTGAAGACGGATGTGCCAAATTTGGGCTCAGTTGTGCTGTTTGGTATTGAGGTAAAAAAAAAAATAGTATTTTTATGGTTCCACACCTCAAAAAGAATAAAGGAACCCTTCTAGGAGCACTTAGTTGATTGTCTGTCAGTCTGTCTGTGTGTCGTATCTGTCAATTTCGGTGAATCAAAAATTGGTTTTCATCAAGCGAAAAAAAATGTTTTTTTCGCTAGCATATAGGGTAACATTGTTTAGAACTTATTGGGTAGAGTAGGTACTGATATATTTTAACTTTTTTTTAAATCTTAAAAATAAGGAAATGGGGGGGGGGGGGTTGTCCCCTTTAAACCATTTTTGTGGTGGGGGCTATCTCAAAAACTGAATTAGTTGGGTAATGTATAGATTTATTTTCCATTACAGGCACACGTATGTATAGAGCAAACTGTGATAGACTTGCTGAATGACGACATCACGGTACACGTTTTGGCCGACGGAGTCTCCTCAAGGTCCCTGATGGACAGGGGATTAGCTTTGCAGGTTGGTGTTGGCGTTGGTTCTCATGTTTTTCTCTACACTAAAGCCAAAGTCAAAGTCAAAATCATTTATTCAAAGTGGGTACAATTGTACTCCTTTTGATGGTCAAAATTGTTTTTGTATGATATAGTGGTGATAATTAATTACGTAACTTAAAACTAAAGCTACGAGGGTTACAAAGGCTAAATTGAGAGCATCTGCATCTTTCTCTTTTTCACTCGACTATGGCAAGGCCAAAAGGAAGGATTATGACGACTTCGTCTGTGTTGGTGTTAGCTGGCGGGCGTGTTTTGCCTTTTTGGAGTGTTTTTTTTGTTAAAACTGACTGGAAAGCGCTCTAAGGGGGTGCCGTGCGTATGTCGGCGAGCGTCGGCACAGACGGGGTCCATGATTGTATAGTTTAACTAACTTGTTACAAATAACTACAAACTTGACATTGGCTAATCTTTGTAAAGCCAGACAAGAGAGAAAAAAAAATGTATGTATTACCCGTGCGCATTAACATGGCACCTGGCTCGAAAACAACCCCTCCTCCCACTTCCCCGCGCGATGCCCCGCTCTCGCCGTGCCGCTACTGGTCTCGCACGGCGCGGCGGCTCGGCGAGAGCGGGACAACGCGCTGGGAAGTGGGAGGAGGGCTGTTTTCGAGCCAGGTGCCATGTTAATGCGCACGAGTTATATGTAATTTTGTAATTATGTGTGTCCCGCCATAGCGCCTAAACTACTGAACCGATTTTGATGAATGAGGTATCAATCGATTCGTTATTATGGTCCGGGTGACATAGGCTACATTTTACATGAAAAAAATCAACCTGACGGATGTTACATCCAAAAAAAGTGGGTGTCACACCAATCGCGGAAGAGTATTCCAAACCTTAGCCATGCATATGAGGAATGAAGACGCAAAACGTTTCGTGCGTGCAGATGGAATGTCGACAACATAAATGCTCTCAAACTAAATTTAACTTAGATTACTTAGTCTAATACTTAGAACTAAATTTAGATTACTATAGTAATCAGACTAAAAGTTAAGGTTTAATAAGTAAATGTTTTTAGCGCATGCAATCGCTGGGCTGTTTCATAGGCACATCGGAAAATGTGCTTTTCAAGCTGCTAAGGAACAAGCAGCATCCAGCATTCAAGCATATTTCCAAGCTATTTAGAGAACCCACTAGCGATGTTTTAAGCTATGACGTTATGTCTAAGCTTTGACTTGTGTATGTGTTTTTATTCTAACTTTTATCATCACACTATATATAACTAGCTGATGCCCGCGACTTCGTTCACGTGGATGTGGGCTTTTTTTAAAATTCTCGTGGGAACTCTTTGATTTTCCGGGATAAAAAGTAGCCTATGTGCTAATCCAGGGTATAATCTATCTCCATTCTAAATTTCAGCCCAATCCGTCCAGTACCTAGTTTTTGCGTGAAGGAGTAACAAACATACACACACACACACACACACACACACACACACACACACACACACACACACACATACACACACACACACACACACACACACACACACAATATTAATAAAGGCGAAAGTTTGTGTGTATGTTTGTTACTCCTTGACGCAAAAACGACTTGACGGATTTGGCTGAAAGGAATAAAGATAGATAATATCTTGGATTAGCGCATAGGCTACATTTTATGCCGGAAAATCAAAGAGTTCCCATAGGATTTCGAAAAACCTAAGTCCAAGCGGACGATGTCGCGGGCATCAGCTGGTACTTAATATTATAAATACGAAAGTGGGTTTCTTTGTTGGTTTGTCCTTCAATTACGCCGCCAGAGAGCAAAGATTGACCTGATTTTAGGGTTGCTTACCTCAAAAGGAAAAACGGAATCCTTATAGGATCACTTTGTTGTCTGTCTGTCCGTCCGTCGTGTCTGTCAAGAAAACCTATAGGGTACTTCCCGTTGATCTAGAATCATGAAATTTGGCAGGTAGGTAGGTCTTATAGCACAATAACTATACCAAGTGGGGTATCAATTTTGATTATCGTGTAATACCCGAATACGGAACCCTCAGTGCGCGAGTCTGACTCGCACTTGGCCGGTTTTCTTTACATCGACATACTTGAAGACCTGGATAACGACATAGGCTACTTTTTATCCTGTAAAAATCCGTTGTTCCAGCAAGATTTTTTTTTAACATATCCGGCGACGATGGATTAAAAATGAAGATGATGATGATAAATGAAAAAAAAGAAAAATTTCCCTGTCCGATGGTACCCACTCTAGGTAATCCTGTGTGGTGGGTACCTAATTCGCACTAACAATATACCGATAGCGTTCACCATAAATATTTGATGAATGAAGTTCCATTCCATCAGCCTGTATGCGTCCACTGCTGGACATAGGCCTTTCCAAGAGCGCGCCACCAAACACGGTCCTCCGCCTTCCTCATCCACCCGCTCCCCGCCACCTTCTTCAGGTCATCGGACCAGCGGGCCGGAGGTCGTCCCACACTGCGCTTACCGGTACGCGGTCTCCACTCCAGAACACGTAACCCCAACGGCCGTTTGACGATGAATGAAATAATGAAGTTAATAATTTTTTACAGCGTTTTCAACACATCGGCTGCTTCGTGGGCACATCAGAAAACGTTCTCTTCAAGTTGCTGAAGGACAAAAACAATCCTGCATTCAAAGCCATATCCAAACTGAATTTAACTCCTACTCCGGATCAATTCGGACACAACGATCAGGGCTACCTTGATAAATTATAAACATTTGTTTTTATTAAAGAATATTAGCCATTTGAATCATGACTAACATTCCCCTTTCCCCTCCAACTAAGCGTAAAGCTTGTGCTAGGTGTGGGTATGACAATAGTGCAACGGGTGGGGTTTGAACCGCCCAACTTCCGGATTTCTGTCCGCTCCTATAACCGTTGAGCTATTGAGGCTTTTAATTTTAATTGTAGCTTTTAATAATTGTAGGTACTTACTAAAGTCATACCAAGGAACGCATAGTCTAAAGTGAATAGGTATCTTCTAGGCAAGCGCGCTCCATCTTAGGCTGCATCATCACTTGCTAGCAGGTCTGATTGCAGCCAAGCGCAGTTTTAAGGTGGATGCGACGGGTCTGCCCGCGAAATTCAAATTCAATTTGGTTTTTCGCAATTTGTAAACTAATACGACAAAGTAGGCTTATGGCATTTTAATCGCGCCAATGGCAATATCATCCTTACAGGTTTATATAAAAATCTTACTTGAAAGTTTAAGAAATTAGTCAAAATAATGAGTTTGATATGAGTTACTCACAAATTAGTCGATACTATAATTAATTTCTTAAACTGGACCCTTTCAAGTAAAGATTTTTATATAAACCTGTGAGGATGATACTGCCATTGGCGCAATTCAAGTGCCATAAGCCTACTTTGTCGTATTAGTTTACAAATTGCGAAAAACCAAATTAAATGAGGTTGGCGAATTTTGACCCAGCATTTTAAAAACAGTTCAGATTCAGAAATCATTTAAAATTAATAGTATTTTTCAGACTATTTTTCTATGTAAGCCTGATACTTTTAGAAGATGGGGATCAAAAATGTAATTATTCACAAGCACACATTATAAATAATCGTTACATGGCAATACAAGTGAATATCTTTTTTCTCCCAACTTTATTTGATAGACTTTGATGAAGTTTTTTGTTAGACTGGTTTATTAGAACAAGCATGAGAAGTTTGATTCGTGAACGTGGGCTTGAGGCTCACGGTTCTGTTAGTTTGGGTCTGAAACTATGGAATTCGCCAATCTCCTTTGAATTTCGCGGGCAGACCCGTGTCATGCACCTTAAAGTTCCCAAAGAGGTCCAGGTCGGAAAATCGGAGTTCACAATTCATAATCAGGGGTCCAAGATTTATCTGCTTTCGATAGTGAAGAACTACAACGTTGGCATGCACCTTAAAGCATTAGTTCCCAAAGAGGTCCAGGTGACCACGGGAGTCGACGGGGGTCTATGTTGGCGTGACAAAAAATCGGAGTTCACAATTCATAATCGGGGGTCCAAGATTTATCTGCTTTCGATAGTGAAGAACTACAACGTTGGCTTGACTTCACCTAGCTATCAATATAGGCAGATATTTTAAGAGGGGTCTCTCCGTCACTCGCTCCATACAAACGTAGTTAGTCTCTCATTGGAATACTAACCAATCATACTCAATGGAATTTTGTAGGAACGTTCCAGATGCCTGTGGTTTTCCAGATTTCTGTTAAAATCTTCTTAAAAATTCACATACAAATCTTTGAGCCCCTGTAATTTTAAAACTACATATTTTTAGAAAAATCTAAAACACCACAGGCACAGATATTAGTTTCTAGAATGTCTGCAAAATTTCATGGACTTTGGTTGCTTAATATTCAAATGAAATTGGAACTACGATTGTATGGAGTAAGTGACGGAGAGAGCCCTGTTAAGAAACTCAGCAACTGTCACTTGTAAAAGCTAATTATATCCTGTATAGAAGCGGGAATAATATAAAGGGGGTAGTAATTATACAATTGTTATTTTGTTGTTATGTAAATACTTTATTCAACTTAAGACATATTATATATTTATAAACATTATACGTAGTTTCATTTCAATAGTGACCACTTGAGTTGTTCCTTGGCCGATTGCAGGACCTGAAAAGTACAGAATCTAAGTATATTAAAGGAAAAGGTGAATGACCGACCTATCAACGCACAGCTCAAACTACTGGACGGATCGGGCTGTGGCATGCAGATAGCTATTATAACGTAGACATAGGTTAAGAAAGGATTTTTGAAAATTCAATCCCTAAAGGGGTAAAACAGGGGTTAGAAATTTGCGTAGTCGACGTGGACGAAGTCGAGGGCATAATCTATCTATCTATACTAATAAATAAAATTGGAGTGTCTGTCTGTAATTTCGAAATAACTACCGCATATTATGGTCATATGGTTATTTGAACGATACCTACTATAAATGAATCACACGTTTTTAAAATTTTTGTCTGTCTGTTTGAAAAGGCTAATCTTGGGAACGGCTGAACCGATTTTGACGGGATTTTCACAGACAAGTAGAGAATTGACCAGGGAGTAACATAGGCTACTTTTTTAACCGACTTTCAAAAAGGGAGTTGTATTTTCTACCTATGTACACTGAAATCTCCGAGATTTCTGAACCGATTTGCGTCATTTCTTTTTTAATCGATAGAGGAACTTTGCGACATTGTTTCATAAAAAATTTGGAGTCCAACTCCTTAATCCTGATGCTGCAGGGGATCTGACCAATCCACGCGGGCGAAGCTGCGGGCATCAGCTAGTTTCAAATATAAATTAATACTAGCATGATTTTTGACCACCTCCCTAGCGTAGTGGTAAGCGCTGTGGTCTTATTAGTGGGAGGTCCCGGGTTCGATTCCCGACAGGGGTTTAGAAATTTATAATTTATGGTCTAGTCTGGTGGGAGGCTTCGGCCGTGGCTAGTTACCGCCCTACCGACAATGCCGTGTCGACAAGCCTTACTCGCTTCCGCGTTCCGATACGATGCGTGCCGTGTAGAAATAAATCAAAGGTTATGGGTTCAATAAAAACTGCCATACTCCTTCCAGGTTATTCTGCTTCCATCTTAGACTACATCACTTACCACCAGGTGAGATTGCAGTCAAGGGCTAACTTGTATCTGAATAAAAAAATAGGATTTTAGCATTGAAGACAACTGTGAATTGGCAACCGGTAGTATCCCAATTTTAAACCCCCGACCCAAAAAGAGGGGTGTTATAAGTTTGACGTGTGTATCTGTCTGTGGCATCGTAGCTCCTAAACTATTGAACCGATTTTAAATTAGTTTTTTTTTTGTTTAAAACGTGGCTTGATCGAGAATTCTTAGTTATAATCCAAGAAAATCGGTTCAGCCGTTTGAAAGTTATGAGCTCTTTTCTAGTTATTGTATGTAACCTTCACTTGTCGGGGGTGTTATAAATTTTTAATTTACACTTGTAACCTTTACAGGAAGAAAAAACCTTGTTTGGTTGTTATAGGGCGTTGTGGCGGTCGTAGCAAATTTTCAGAGGGCTTCGTTTTTGTCAGTAAAAGGCGTTTGAATATTTTAGTATGGACTCTGGCCTACCTACATGTTCGCCATTTTTATTTTTAAAGCTGGCATTAATTTTTTTTTGTTTTTTTGTAAAAGAATATTAGCCATGTTTTTTTTTAATGACTAATATTCCCCTTTCCTCTCCAACTAAGCGTCAGGCTTGTGCTAGGAGTAGGTACGACAATAGTGCAACGGGCGGGGTTTGAACCGTCGACCTTTCGGTTTTCAGTCCACTCCTTTACCGGTTGAGCTATTGAAGCTCTAATTCATACAAGTATTGTGATTTTTTTTTTTTTTAAATTATATAGACTAGCGCTTGGCTGCAATCAGACCTGCTAGCAAGTGATGATGCAGCCTAAGATGGAGCGCGCTTGCCTAGAAGTTGCCTATTCACTCTTGACTTGAAGGTAAGTAGTAGGGGATTCGCCGGTTCTGCCCCAGGCCCTGGCCCCCTCCCATGCCTCGCTGCCTCAGCCCCCTCCGTGCCTCGGTCAAGATCGAAACCTAAAAAAAAAAAAAAAAAAAAAAAAAAAAAAAGGTTTTGGGGTACGCTGAATCGATTGCGCTCACTCCCGACGTCGTATCTCTAACGGTTGCAAAGTTAGCTTTTCGAAAAACTAATCCCTAGTTCGTTATCTAATTGCTTAATCACCTACTAATGACGCTCTATTGTTCGCTGGCTCGTTGCTTCATTCTATGGGTTTTAAAGGAAACGCATGAATCATAACTACTCTTTATTAGCCTTCAAATATTGATTTAAATAACTCACATAAAAATATATCATTCTCTACTGTATTTTCATTGAATAAATCTAAAAAATCTGAACTTGTATAGTAACCTGAAAACATGAAATACAAATACATTATACAATATTCTCCACAAACTGATGTGTAATCATTCTGTATCCGCCTTGTATTGAATTGCCATATTCTTGTATTTCTTTCCAAGAACTGCTTATGATATTTTGGTGGTGCTCGTCCAAATGAATCAAAATATTGTCCAACACCATTTGTATCTATATATATGGCTATCCAATGCGATCCTGGTTTATAATCGGGGTCTAGATTGCTTATTAAATAGGCGGGTGTTTCAACATAAATCGGTAACCGGTTTGCGGCATACACATTGTCTTGCAGACTTGGGTGGATTCTTCTTAAATATGTCTTTATCCCTATTGTATTCATATTACTTCAATACTACTGATCTTATCGCTGCCGAGGATCATACATGAATGGGACGTAAGACCATGTTATTTCAGATATATTATAAATCATCATCATCATCATGATCAACCCATCGCCGGCTCACTACAGAGCACGGGTCTCCTCGTGAGAAGGGTTTTCTGGCCATAGTCTACCACGCTGGCTGAGTGTGGATTGGCAGACTTCGCACACCTTTAAGAACACTATGGAGAACTCTCAAGCATGCAGGTTCCCTCATGATGTTTTCCTTCACCATTAAAACAGTGTTATTTAATTAAGTACTTGAAACGCACAAGACTTCGAAAAGTTAGAGGTGCGTGCCTGGAATTGAACCCCGACCTCCGATTAGAAGGTGGACGTCTTAACCACTAGGCTATCACAGCATAGTCTTATTAAAAATAATGGTCCATAACTTAAATAAAAACAAAAAATATTTCTTGTATCAGTGTTTTATTACAAACCTTAATAATAATGTAGGTACAAATTATAACTTAATCTATTTACAGAAATTAGGTTTCTTAGCTGCTATAGTCCACGCTTACATTACGATTTTTATCAATTTCAATAACATTGTCAAACTCTGCATATACGATGCAGTTTATCGTTTCAGGAATAGCTGAATCAAAGCGAACTTCTAGCCTCACACTACCGTGCTTTATAAGATTCCAATGACTAGAGTGAGCTGATAAATCAGGAGTTAAATCGAATGCTAAGAGACAATAGCCTTTTGCATATTGTTCCCTAGATATTCCGTTCCCTTCATTTAAAAAATGGATTCCCGTGCCTGAGAATAACGTATGATAGGCTGAACTGAAAGTATTATCATCGAATGATGGTTGCAAAGCTTTTGAAGGTATTTGTTGGCCATCAATATATAAACTAAATGTATTCATATGATAATTTTCAAAGTTGAATGGATTTTTCGTAAGAGTTCCATTAAATGCTGCGTTGTTAACAAATCCGACAATACATCTTTTAGGAACTTGACCAAGAAAAATATTATCGAGTGTTTTACCCTGAACCCCTGAAGGAATTGTTAAAACTTTAACTTCCGCTCGAGTTATTGGATATTTTGCAGTAGTAGATGCTAAAACTTTTTGATGTGCAAGTAATACAGTCGGATTGATCCGCGCGCGTCGAACTATGAGGGTTGCATCCGTGATACACACTTTAAGTTTTAAATCATTTGAAGAAGCCATAAGACTGAAAGTTTCCCTTGAGCGAATTAATTTAACACACATCTCAACACCATTAATCAAAAATTTTTCCTGGTTGAATATATCACCATGTAAGTGTCCAATCATTTCTATTTCTTTACTTTCGGCTGCAAGACTCTGTCTTTTAGTAAAACCTGTATTTTTTTCATCTACTGAATCCATATTCCCCGCAGTATCTTCATACCAAAGACCGCAAGTCAGGTGAGATTCTTTTGCTGCTGGCGCATAGTTTAATAATGTCTCAATGTAAGCACGGTAAGCGTATGTATTGTTTGGAGGTGAAATGAGTTTTTGATTCAAGTATACATCCAGCTGACTGAAGACTGAATGTAACCAATTGTTAATTGGAGCTACAACTGCAGATGAACTAAGTTTTGATAAGTCTTGATTCACTATCTTAGCTTTTAAATGGATCAACGTATGAGACAAATCTATGTAGTCTTCGCTCGTTCCAGGTATTTGAAATTCTATCGGTCCATCATCAGCAAGGGATGAAATGGGTTTGTAATGAATCCATAATCCATTTTCTATACTTGTTTGCGTTGATGGCAAAGCAAACAAATCTAACTCTGATTTAATACACTCACATGAATGATTATGTAAAAAAGACATAATTAATTAGAAAATATATCTTTTATTTTATTTTGACTGAGCCTTGATTTTTTAATAGCTTTCACTTTAGCTGTCAGCGGTTGAATGAATGAAGATTGTCGTTTTCTTTTAGTTATATATCCTGAGCCAGACATATTAATTCTGTCTATCTTGTCATGAACTTTCCTTTTTAAGTTTGAACTAGCTTCCTTAAGACGAGTTTTGATAGAATCTTCCAAAGGTCGTGCGCTAACCATATCCGATAGAAGACCAACACCTGCATTTAATGCTTCTTTTCCTACAGCTCGAGCACCACTAGAGAGTAGTGGTAAAATAGACCTAAACAATCCTCCAAGAAAACTCCCAATACCATGACCACGTTGATATGGTACACCTTTATAAATTACTCCAATACCTGACCCAGCCTGATGTGAATAATATTGCTCGTAAGGACAAGTTATCTTTTGATAAGGATCCATTATAATTTTCTAAAGTGAAGTTTAATACACACAGTTCCAAACTGGAATGGGATTTTATTGGCTGTGCTTGACCTTATATCTATTTCAATAGTATCAAACTCCCGCCGCATAACAGGTAAATAGTGAGGTGGTGAGAAAATATGCATTTTATTTGCTCCATATACATATGTTGCCGTATCTAAAGGTACAATTCTGAGAAGAGGAGCCATTACATCCCCCACAATTTGCGGTTCTATTATATCACAATAAACAAACAATTGAGATGGCAACCCTAATTTTAAATTAGAAGGATAGCTCCCAATTTTATTTACTGCAAGATTTTTGTTTGGTTCAAATCCAAGTTGTAAACATAATTTGGTTGACAACTTAAGTGTGTCAATTGAGTTATCCAAAATTGATACTGATACGTGTTTGGTTATTTCATCATAATGAAATACTATTTCTTCAAAAGTATATCTATTTAAAGTTTCTATAACATGTTGAATGCTATCATAGTTCATGGCCGGAATCCGTCCTTTATAGTGCACTAATGAATGTGTGTCATCATCAGGCATCAAAACCCATTTAGATGTGTTAATAACATTTTCATGTTCTTGAACAGTAAATACCGTACAAGGATATTGAATTTCTACAACTCCAACAAACCATTCACCTTCTAATATAAGGGATTTTGGTAACTTCGTTGAAAACATAGTTGTTTTGTTTTCCGGGAAGTATTCCATTGAACTATTACTAAGTAAAGTCAAATAAAAGTTTTCCTTTATCATATTTGATTTAAATTAGACTCTAAAACCCAACTGTTAAATTTATCAGGATAACCTTTCCACTTCACTAACACTTCTTTTCTGTTGCCGGAGTATCGAGAACTAATGATTTTATCTATTTTATAATTTGAGGAGGGGTCATAAAATACTTTTTGTAATTCTTTTTCATAAAAAGTTCCAACTATAGGTTCGTTTTGTAAATCTTTCAATGTGTAAACTACATGTGGGGATCTATCTATTATTGAAGATATAACAAATATTTCATCACTCCAGTTAGATTCATAACCTTTTTGAAAAATGTGTTTATATTTTGAAATTCTAACATTATCACCAACATGAAATGTAGGTAGTGAATTTTGTGATGATGGTTTGTTAGTTGCTTTTCTATCATATAAATTTCTCCAAACAGTCATTATATTGTTAGAACTAACATCACAAGGACACATCTTAATACTAGAATGAAAACTATGGTTATATGAATATACCAAGTCTTGTAAAATATCTATGTATTTATATGTATTTTTGTATGTAAAATAGCGCCACATTTTAGATTTCAGAGTTCTTTGAAACCTTTCTACAATGCTTGCTTTTATATCAGGATTATTTGTAGTGTAATAATTTATATTTTTGCTTTTAAAATACTTTTTAACATCTTTAGAAACAAACTCAGTTCCTTTATCCGATTGTATGTGTGTAGGAGTCGCATTAGATTCATTAAATATACTTTCAAAACATTCGATTATTGTTTTAGAGTTTTTCTTTTTCATCGACCTAGCATAAGCATATTTACTAAAGACATCAATAACACACAATATATAGTTAAAACCATCATTATATTTCGAATAAGTTCTCATATCACTAAGATCAGCCTGCCATAATTCATTGAGATTTGATAATATGTATTTGTTTCGAGAAAACTTTCTGTGAACAGGTTTATGAAGAGTATAGGTTTCTTGTGATTGTAACCATTTCTTTACATCCGTTTTACTCATTTTACCTTTCATGGTCTTTGATAATTTATCAATGCTACTAAACCCAGCTGGGTGTTTTGGATTATAATATATATTATTAATTTCTAATAAGGGGTCCATTTTTCCCAATCAATTTTCTTCCTAATTTTTTTAATATATTTATCACCACTACCTTGTGGAGTATTTAAAGTTCTTTCATCAGATGTAGAGTTCCCTTCGAGTGATTTCATCTGAAGTTGATGAATAAAATCCGACCTCTTAGAATTTCCGATGTAAGTCAATGGTACTTTGATTGCATGTAATGCCTTGGCAAACTTTTCCCAACCTATTGGATCACTTTTTTTTAGTGGTCTCAACGAATCATTAATTAGATCAACAATATTACTTCCAGGGACTTTTTCATTATTAATTATCACTGTACCATCATCATCATCCCAATAAATTGTATTTTTACTCAAAGAAATCAAGTTTAATAACAGCTCACCTTTTTTCAAATATGATTTTGGTATAAGACTTAGTATTTGAGTTGTTGAGTAACGTGGTTGACTATGTTCATTCGAATTTTTATTTTCCTTCACTTCAGCTGTTGGTGACTCGAACGATACTAAGTCTTTATTTTCCATGTTGTTATTTTTATAACTCTTAGTTTCATTTATATTGTCAGTAATGATTGGCAACTCGATAGGTTGTCGTTCTCCTTCGGTAAAATGTAGGTATCTTTGTAGAATTTGTAGATATAAAATACATTTTTTCCGATCTTCGATATTACTATTTAAAATCTTTTGCATTTCTGCATCTAATCGGGACATAGGATTTTCAGTATTGGTATGCTGCTTTAGTTTTTCTATAAAACTAGGCTCAACAAGCAACATTTTTTTAGCATTTTCCATTTTAAACTATAGATGATACTAATCCACTCAAAATAGAACCCAAAATTAAAGGTAAAAATGCTCCTCCTTTTTGAATCAATATCTTTTTTCTTAGTTTATTTTTTCCCTTGCGAACCAAAGTGCGAAGTATACTTTTAAATTTTTTTAACTTTTTCTTTCGTCTATCTTCTAGTGGAACTTTACCTTGTAATACGTTGTGAATGCACTCACAAATGCAATTTATCTCTTCTTCTTCACAGGATTTTAATAATGCTTTTTGATATTTAGGTTTAAGTGTATGCAACGCTTGTAGCAGCTCTTTATGTGTCTTTAGGCTTCGATGCATTATTTGTAAATGATAGGAATTTGATGATTCTTTAAATATTTATAATCTTTTGGTGGGATATATACGACGCAACATTCATCAGAGGGAAATATTTTTGACTTAATTCGACACATGTCATTTGTATCTTGTTTCAGATCAATCATCAAATATCCATGTGCTTCTTTTGTCGCATCCTTATAGGCATCCTCAATGAATTTTGAATTTTCTGGTGACACTTGTCTTGATAGGTATCGTATTTGTGTTTTATCACGAGGATTTTTAAAATAAATAATGTAACTTGAATTCAAAGATATATCTCTTTGTCCTTTTCCCTGATGAAATAAATTTTGAGTAATATAAAAAACACTTAAGTTTCTGTGATGACTACCTTTAGTGAAAATATCTACAATACGACCATCAGATTCTCTCATAAGATCATCAATTATAACAAGGTGAGCATCTTTGCCATCAAACATTGTAAGATCAGGAATTCCTTGATGATAGTTAACATTTGATAAATTATATAGTGGTTGCATTTCATCATAACACCAAGTAATTTCAGCAAAGTCTCTACTGCAAATTTCTTTCACATATTTTATGAAATTTGTAACAAAATTTGATTTTCCACAACCACTTGGACCAGCTACGATTGCAGTAAATGGATGAATAAAACACAACATTGTAACGTGTGTTACTTGAAAGGTTTAAAAAAAGACTGAGACATTTCAGTGACAGTATAACATTTTATTTTACTTAATATACATTATATACAATGGAATAAAAGTTCTATGAAACAAAATAAAAATCAAAAAGAAATAAATCACATTGAACATTTTTTTTTTTTAAATCTATTTACAAAAATGAACTAGAGGAAAGTTGTAATAAAATACATATAAAGACGAAAGTTAAAAACAAATTCCTTAAAACTATATAGTATTTACAAGTAAAAAAATAAAATAAAAGACACATCAAATTACAATAAAAATTCCTTAAAATATTTACAAGTAAAAAATAAATAAATTAAAGACACATCAAATTACATTAAAAATTCCTTACACTACATTTCTTAAAATACCTCATTATTACTAATTTTATAATGACCCCAAGCTAATGTGTCAATATCATTTTGTAAAATATACCGCTTGGTGTCATTATACGACAGACAAGTTTTATTAATGTTTTGTGTGAAAATCGCATGTTTGATGGATCGAAATCTTAGCATATTACAATACTGAATTTTTTTATCAAGTAGACACGATCTGTAATTTTCCATGGTCATATTTTTTGTGACACTTTTATTTACTCCTTTTGCTTTTGCAAAAGTTTTATGGTCCACATCCAGTGCATACATTTTTGATCTTAATCCTACGAATTCTCTTAAAATTTTCCCATTATTTTCATCTTTAAAGAATCCTAACTTTTTTTTATTTATTTTTGGATAGCCGTAAATATTATCTTGTGGATAATCGGATGTATCGAAATAATTAATTAGATCACATTTTATATCTTCATAAAAATTGTCTGTAAAAATTTGATAAATTAAACTATCTGTATCTGTATACAATAACTTAATATTCTTGTTAAATTTTTTTATCATATAATTATAATGGAATTCATACATTAAAGTTTTAGAAATGTCTAAAATACAAAAACCCAAATAAATTGGTTTGTTATAAGTTAATTTGGTTCTGCGCAACTGTATTGCTACCAAGTTATCGTTGAAAACGGCTAAGCTATGGAATTCAGGTTTAGCAATTAAGTCTTGTGCCCCTAAGACTTTACCACGATTTTCCCAATGCGTTAACATTTTAACATTGACTCTCTTTTCGATATTTTCCATAGTCTTGCCGAAAACGGAATTGTTCATTAATTTGTAAAAATCTTTCTCAAAATCTGAAGTAGCCAAAGTTCGCATATTCGTATTTAAATCTATATATGTTTGTAACCAAGGACTTTGGTTAAATTTTAATATTCTATGAATTTTAGTTAACTTTATACCCATACTAAGACATTGTTTTAGATTTCTATAATGAATTTTATATTTCGTTTTATTATTAAGATTGGGTACTAACTTGATATCTTTAGAATTCCCGATACGAAGATTTTCAGGGCATAAAGGTAAGTCGGAATGCAAATCATGAAGTTCATTAGGATACTCCAAATCGACTTCAAGAATAAAGCCAATATCCGATGTGTCTGATACTTTAAAGTTTGTTTCAGTGTTTACCCATTCAAACCCACCTGTTGGAAGATACTGGGACATGGCCCAACCATAAAGATTATTAGCGTCTAAATATGTTAGATACGATTTGGGTTTTTCCTTATCATAATCTTCCATAAACTGATTATTTGCTTTTGCATAACGATTGCTACATTGAGATATGCCTCCTCTGATCCCAGTTTTAATAAAAGCTATTTTATCATAGTCGGTCAATAACTCTAGCTCAATTTGAGTATATTTAAGCATGGCATCCCAACTTAAACCTGGAGCTGTGTAATAATGAGCTGGATCTAATCCGTATGTTTTGATGCAAATATCACGAAAATTTTCATATATATCCGTTAATAACAAAACATCCGTTTGCAAATACAGATTCGAATAATCTAACATGTTTTGACAAGAAAAATGACTCCAAATATCTTTTGCATGATTATAGTCATCATCGGAAACATGGGAATTAGACAGCGAATTGTAAAATTGAGGTTGAGATGGGAGTGATGATGATTTTAAACATTCAATGGAAGTCATGTATTCATACGGATAAATACCTTTTCTTCTTAAACGACTAAAGTCATCATTATGAGGAAAGTTTCTTTTTAACGATCTAAATTGATCGTCATTGAGATTTTTTGCTAATTGATCAAGACTGCACGGCAAAAATTTGAAAGAATCTATGAATCTCAAACTTATCTGTTGGTTATTAACATTTAATATTTTTGAAAACGAAATATATCTTTCTTTATTTTGAGGTATTACTTCGATTTCACCTTCCGTAAAATTTAATGAATGAACAATGAAATGTGCGTCATAATTACTAAGATTATGTAAAATTACAGGAATATGACGGGGAGCGCGATATTTTTCCACACATGATTCATGTGCTACACCTCTTAGATTTCCAGTATGCCAGTCAAAGTCCAGAATGGATTCTCCATTCAGTCTTGATTCGCATATGTGACAGTTATGAGAATTTGCAATAGTTATTTCATCATCTTTTGTTAGTGGGTTTGGGCGTTTTTGAAAACTATTTTTTCTGCATATTAGTTTTATGTCCTCATAGAGTCGTTCCATGAATACTTTAGTGCAATCTGGGCCGCTGTATGTTTCATATTTTGAAAGGCTATCATCGTATGAACATTTAATATAATATCCGAAACTATACACTTCGTGTTTCTGAATATTCTCAGTAAAAGGTTTAGAGGGATCGTTTGAGCATGAATTTATTGGTTTTAAAAACGCTTCGAAATCAGCATATATTACAAATGGTATTCTTAACTTTTTATTAAACTTATCAAACTTTATTTTATTGTTTGATGATGGTTGTCCAAACCAATTTTTTTTAGATAGTTCACTGTTTGGTAATTCTGTAATGATATGAACGCAATCATTTTGTTGGTGGGTTTCTAATCTCTCCTGTGTAGGAAAATGTAAAAGACACCCATCACATAAATAAATGGCATGTTCTTGGTTTGAAATTTGCTTGCTAACTAGTCGTGACATGTTTTTAATATAGCAATAATGCGAGTTTGTTTGATTTGAGATTAATAATAAATTAACATGAGTACTATTTCGAGATTTTGTAAAATAGAGGGGACCTACAATACTATGATTTTTCTTTTCTTTATTATATTCTAAGCCAAAAACATTTACACTTATATTGTTTTGCTTTTCAACTTTAGGTATATCCGTTAATTTGACTGGAAATGATATACCATCAAATTTAAGTTTATCTGAATGCATGCTGTATGACGAGACTCTATCGGTTTTGTTATTAGCAGGAGGATATAAAGCAGAAAGTAATGCCCATTTGAAACACATATAATCAGCATTTTTAACATTTATCACCGCTTTTTTTGCTCTAATATCTTGAGGTAAATCAATATAAGATGTACCACGAAGCGGGTTAAATTTATTTACATTCATATGTAAGCATTTTATGTTTGTTAAACTCCAGCCACTGTCTTTTCTTTCAAAAGAACTAATTTTATTTTTAAAAGTGTCACATAATGATGACAGGAAAATATTTAGATCGTCTCCACGGAAAACTATATAGTTTGATGTTTGAAAGTCAAATGAATTTGTCAATTGTTTGGTTTGTTGTATAAAGTCTGCGTGTAAAATGAAGTTTACCTTAAAAACTGTATGTTCTTTGATCGACTCTTGAACTAGGAATAAAATATCATTTTTTATTGAGTTCAAAAATGATTCAGGAGTCTTAAAAATCGATAAATCATCATTTTTACTATTTATCATGTACGTTATTATTCTTTGTCCAAAAGCTGAATCAATTACAGAAACATTCGATAATGATGGGTGCGACTTTAAATGATTATTTTTATGTAAATTACTTTTTAAATGATTAGAAAAATACCTTTTGGTTATTAAAATATTGCAAATATCACACTTCACTTTATTACCTTCTGAATATGCAGATGGTGTAGTGGAGTTATTTTCTGAGTGTTGAATAGATGAAGTTGAGGCTCCCTCATTATATTTCACTTTTTTCGCAGAGTTGTTCACTGTGGAATCATTGGACCGCTTTAAAGCTCCACCAATTTGAAGTTTCTGTTTAGTTGGGCTAGAAATAAAAAATAGAAGCATATAAAAACAATCAATAATACACATTATATAATTTTAAAAAGAATAATGTTTAAATACTTACATGATTGAATCAATTGCTTCACATATATTATACAATTCATTGTCATATGCTGGATCCAGTAAGTCACAATAATCCAGAGCCTCAATGAGTTCCTCATCATTAATTGAAGTATTGAAAAATGTGCTAACACAGCTGTCAATTGTATCTTCCATTGCTAACAGTTTATAAGACTACAGAGGGAGACTTATTCATTAACAGCACCAGGTGGCTTACTGACATTACTATAGGATTTACAATGTGTTTTTATACTGCTTGTATAAGTGTTACGTCGAATTAATCTCACAAATTAAATTATGGTGAAGTATTTATGTGAGGTAGTTTACTAATGACAGATTAAGTTATTAATTATTAAATGAGTATTTTTTACAACCCTCTGTTTCTGCGATTTCTTTTGTAATATTATAAATTATCTCATTCGTGTTCGCAAAATTTCCATTAGCCTTTTCTGTATAATATTTGATTTTTACATTAGCATGTTTCCAGTGTTGAGACTGAGGTATTTTGGCTAGTTTTTTTAGGTCATACACCTCTAATTTAATGAGATGTGTGGCTGTCGCACCATCGTTGGAGTTCGTAGATATATACGATATGCTGCCATCTTTGTTAGCTCGAGCCACTGTTGAACTAGTTTTGTTTTTATTTTTTGGGGATGACTCGAAAAAAATGTCTATATTTTCAGATTTCCTTTTCATTTTCTTTGATGGCATTTCATGATCTATGAGCAAATTTTGTGTTTCTTCTTCTACCAAATTCGCAGGAAAGTAATATTGTTTATATGTATTGTTTTCTTGACTATTGCAAGGGGAGTACGATATATTCTGTAACAATAAAAATAAACTATCATACTGATATCATAAATATTTACATTAATTTAAAGGGAACTAAAAGAAAATAAATTACACACTCACCTCCATTGTTTATCACACGACACTTCTTAATCACACACTGCTAATAAACACTTGTATGAACACAATATAGATTTAAAGTCAAACTGTACTCTCTCAGTACTCTTCAGTAGAAACAAGGTAGTAAATATGACAGAAATTATTTATTTTGAGCTTATATAGTAAAACCAATGCCATTATCGTTAGTGAAGAATGTATTTGCACCGATAACAACTAGTTAAACAGCATCTTATCGAAAAAGGTTTTGTAATCAATATTTCAAAAAATGTGGTTAGTGATTGTAACAATTATTGAACAAAGCCAAAAGGAACGTGATAAGCTAACTACCTAGATAAAGATGTATTGTTGGAATTTTCTAATGACGAACCTACGGAATTTCAAATACCTGGAATGAATAATGACTAATCGACACGTGCCTGTACTACTTGCTCTGACTGTATTACTTGCACATCAAAAAGTTTTAGCATCTACTACTGCAAAATATCCAATAACTCGAGCGGAAGTTAAAGTTTTAACAATTCCTTCAGGGGTTCAGGGTAAAACACTCGATAATATTTTTCTTGGTCAAGTTCCTAAAAGATGTATTGTCGGATTTGTTAACAACGCAGCATTTAATGGAACTCTTACGAAAAATCCATTCAACTTTGAAAATTATCATATGAATACATTTAGTTTATATATTGATGGCCAACAAATACCTTCAAAAGCTTTGCAACCATCATTCGATGATAATACTTTCAGTTCAGCCTATCATACGTTATTCTCAGGCACGGGAATCCATTTTTTAAATGAAGGGAACGGAATATCTAGGGAACAATATGCAAAAGGCTATTGTCTCTTAGCATTCGATTTAACTCCTGATTTATCAGCTCACTCTAGTCATTGGAATCTTATAAAGCACGGTAGTGTGAGGCTAGAAGTTCGCTTTGATTCAGCTATTCCTGAAACGATAAACTGCATCGTATATGCAGAGTTTGACAATGTTATTGAAATTGATAAAAATCGTAATGTAAGCGTGGACTATAGCAGCTAAGAAACCTAATTTCTGTAAATAGATTAAGTTATAATTTGTACCTACATTATTATTAAGGTTTGTAATAAAACACTGATACAAGAAATATTTTTTGTTTTTATTTAAGTTATGGACCATTATTTTTAATAAGACTATGCTGTGATAGCCTAGTGGTTAAGACGTCCACCTTCTAATCGGAGGTCGGGGTTCAATTCCAGGCACGCACCTCTAACTTTTCGAAGTCTTGTGCGTTTCAAGTACTTAATTAAATAACACTGTTTTAATGGTGAAGGAAAACATCATGAGGGAACCTGCATGCTTGAGAGTTCTCCATAGTGTTCTTAAAGGTGTGCGAAGTCTGCCAATCCACACTCAGCCAGCGTGGTAGACTATGGCCAGAAAACCCTTCTCACGAGGAGACCCGTGCTCTGTAGTGAGCCGGCGATGGGTTGATCATGATGATGATGATGATTTATAATATATCTGAAATAACATGGTCTTACGTCCCATTCATGTATGATCCTCGGCAGCGATAAGATCAGTAGTATTGAAGTAATATGAATACAATAGGGATAAAGACATATTTAAGAAGAATCCACCCAAGTCTGCAAGACAATGTGTATGCCGCAAACCGGTTACCGATTTATGTTGAAACACCCGCCTATTTAATAAGCAATCTAGACCCCGATTATAAACCAGGATCGCATTGGATAGCCATATATATAGATACAAATGGTGTTGGACAATATTTTGATTCATTTGGACGAGCACCACCAAAATATCATAAGCAGTTCTTGGAAAGAAATACAAGAATATGGCAATTCAATACAAGGCGGATACAGAATGATTACACATCAGTTTGTGGAGAATATTGTATAATGTATTTGTATTTCATGTTTTCAGGTTACTATACAAGTTCAGATTTTTTAGATTTATTCAATGAAAATACAGTAGAGAATGATATATTTTTATGTGAGTTATTTAAATCAATATTTGAAGGCTAATAAAGAGTAGTTATGATTCATGCGTTTCCTTTAAAACCCATAGAATGAAGCAACGAGCCAGCGAACAATAGAGCGTCATTAGTAGGTGATTAAGCAATTAGATAACGAACTAGGGATTAGTTTTTCGAAAAGCTAACTTTGCAACCGTTAGAGATACGACGTCGGGAGTGAGCGCAATCGATTCAGCGTACCCCAAAACCTTTTTTTTTTTTTTTTTTTTTTTTTTTTTTTTTTTTTTTTTTTTTTTTTAGGTTTCGATCTTGACCGAGGCACGGAGGGGGCTGAGGCAGCGAGGCATGGGAGGGGGCCAGGGCCTGGGGCAGAACCGGCGAATCCCCTACTACTAAGGTACCCATATTATAGGTGGAAGGGAAAACTGATGTCGGAAGGGCGTTCCATATCCTAGCGGTTCGGATTAGAAAAGAGGAAGCAAATCGCTTCGTACGCGTTCGAGGAATTTCGACTACGTACGGATGCAGACCTTGACGATGCCTGGCAGTACGATGGTAGAAAGGTGAAGGAGGAATAATGATGAAAATGCTATCCATCCATACTATCCATACTAATATTATAATTGCAAAAGTGTGTCTGTCTAGTAGCTTTTTACGGGCCAACAGTTTAACCGATTTTGATGAAAGGTACAGAGTTAGCTTACAACCCGGGGACGGGCATTATCTATCTTATCTAACTTTCATAGGATGATACTGCCATTGGCGCAATTAAAGTGCCATAAGCCTACGTTGTCGTATTAGTTTACAAATTGCGAAAAACCAAATTAAATTTGAATTTCGCGGGCAGACCCGTCTCATCCACCTTAAATAAGCACTTAGGCTGAAATCTATAAAGCGCACTTTGACTTTGCTCTGAGATGGCTCTGACTTAAGATTGAGTTAAAACGAGACAGATTTATGTGAGAGATATAGATAGGTCTGTCTCGTTTTAACTCTGTCTTAAGATTGTCCTTGGATTGATTTGACTTACCGTGAGTGTGAGTTTATTCTGACGAAACATTTACATAGAAACATATTGAAAACTTTGTTTTCTGTAATAATATCGCTGCGTTTTCATCCATACTTACTAATATTATAAATTACACACACGGTGTCTAACTGCTAGCTTGTAACAGCTTTGTTAAACCGATTTTGACGAAATTTGATACAGAGGGGCACAGATACAGATACAGGCTACTTTTGTCCCGGAAATCAAGAGGATTTTTACTAACCGCCGACCCAAAAAGAGGGGTGTTATAAGTTTGACGTGTGTATCTGTCTGCGGCATCGTAGCGCCTAAACTAACGAACCGATTTTAATTTAGTTTTTTTTTGTTTGAAAGGTGGCTTGATCGAGAGTGTTCTTAGCTATAATCCAAGTAAATCGGTTCAGCCGTTTGAAAGTTATCAGCTCTTTTCTAGTTACTGTAACCTTCACTTGTCGGGGGTGTTATAAAGTTTTAATTTACACTTGTTAAAGAACCTAAATCTTCACCAAAGAAGTCGCTGGCATCATATTTATTTTATTTAGTACAGAGACAACTTGTATTCCTGAAACGGACTTGGACACTTTTTAGGGGTCCGCACGGGACCCCTAAAACGGGATCCTATTACTTAAGACTCCGCTGTCCGTCCGTCTGTCTGTCAGCGGGCTTTATCTCGTGAACCGTAATAGGTAGAGTTGAAATTTTCACAGAATGTGTTTTTCTATTGCCCCTATAACAATAAGTCAAAAAAACCCCCGACAAATAAACCTCTATAAGAAAACAAGAAAAGAGCTGATACGGCTGAACCGATTTTCTTCGATAATAGCTAAGAACACTCTCGATCAAGCTACCTTTCAAACAAAAAAAAAACTAAATTAAAATCGGTTCATTCGTTTAGGAGCTACGATGCCACAGACAGATACACAGATACACACGTCAAACTTATAACACCCCTCTTTTCGGGTCGAGGGTTAACAAAATAATAGTAAATAGGCCGAGATTAGGTACACCTGTAAGTTTTACTTACGTAAGTAGCTTATATAATTAACTTACGACTAAGTAATTTATCGTTCCTATATTCTTACAACTTACGCAAGTTGAATAAATTACTTACGTGAGTAAAACTTACAAGTGAAATCGAGGCCTTTTGTTAGTAATATAGTAAGTAAATAAAAATAAATGGCATTCAAAAGGTTGGTTAGAGAAAATAAAATAAACCAAAAAAAATATATTATATTATGTGAACAATAAACTATAAAAAATAAAAATAAAAACAAATAAAGAACGAAACTAACAATACTACTGTAAGTAATTATATTAGACTTTTCCCCTTTTCCTTGATTTTTTGAAAATTAATAATTGTTATTCATTATGTTGTATATTGCCTGAAATATAGAATTAATTTGATAAATTTAGTGAGAAATAAATTGTTATTAGTGGAAAATAAATAAAGTTAAAATAAATGAATACAAGAAAATGCGTATTAATACTGTGCAGTTTAACATGAAATAAAAAAATTGAATGATTTTAAAAATTTATTACAAAATAAATATAAAATATAATAAAAGTGTAACATAATAACAAAAAAAAAAAATTAACAATAATGTAGAATGTACTAGACTTCTAAAAAATTTAAATACTTCTTAAAATATTATATTGCTATATAACAAATTTTCTTTGCTTTTGGTGATTTGATGGATAACAAGAAATAATATTATTAATTGTTAAGTTTTATTTTATTATATTCATTAATAATGATAACTAAAAATAATATAACATTGGTATGGCACAAATAATTAATTATTATGCAATTCCATTGGAAAATATGAATCTGTTTGAGTATATAATTATTATAATATTACAAATTATATTACATTATGTAAACTTTCTTTTTACCCGACTGCGCAAAGCCAAAAGGAAGGGTTATGATTTTAGCAGTCTATGTATGTATGTAAGTATGTGTGTATTTATGTATCCAAATTCTGTGTGTTCCACCGTAGTGCCTAAACTATTACGCCGATTTTGATGAATAAGGTGTCAATTGATTCGTTGTAAAAGTCCGGGTGACATAGGCTATATTTTATACGAAAAAAATTGACCTAAAAATGTTACATCAAAAAAAGTGGAGGTCCCCAAAAAATTTTTTTCCCTATTGTATCAAGTGGGGTGTCAAATGAAAGAGGCGAAAATTTTGAGCTCATGAATATAAATATACAATTACATTATAATATACCAAGCGACAGAAAAACAATTTTACTATAATATTTCAGCGTTTATTAAGACGATCGCAGTCGGGTTTTAGTTTTCAACTTTTTTACCCGACTACGGCAACGCCGAAAGGAAAGGTTATGATTTTAGTTAAATATTCTGAATGAGAATGAAACCTGTATTAAAATTATACCAGTTACTAATAGGGAAGAAATGAAGATATATGATATGATAAAATATTATGCATTGTATAACCATATACCTATTGTTTAGTCTACTTTTTAACCCCCGACCCAAAAAGAGGGGCGTTATAAGTTTGACGTGTGTATCTGTGTATCTGTCTGTGGCATCGTAACTCCTAAACTAATGAACCGATTTTAATTTAGTTTTTTTTTTTTGTTTGAAAGGTGGCTTGATCGAGAGTGTTCTTAGCTATAATTCAAGAAAATCGGTTCAGCCGTTTGAAAGTTATCAGCTCTTTTCTAGTTACTGTAACCTTCACTTGTCGGGGGTGTTATAAATTTTTAATTTACACTTGTCATGGGTTGACTTATGCTGGTTATTAAAGGTATGAAATTTAGTAAGCACTGATCACAATTGATTTGCTGTTACCCATTGACAAGTTGAGTTATCGCTTAAGAGGGCTCTCTCCGTCACTCGTTTCATACAATCGTAGTTCCAATTTCATTTGAATATTAAGCAACCAAAGTCCATGAAATTTTGCAGACATATTCTAGAAACTAATATCTATGTCTGTGGTTTTCCAGATTTCTGTTAAAATATTCGGTTTCAAAGTTACGCAGTCTTAAAAATTTACATACAAATCTTTGAGCCCCTGATTTTAAAACTACATATTTTTAGAAAAATCTAAAACACCACAGACACAGATATTAGTTTCTAGAATAAAATAAATAAATAAAATAAAAATAAAAAATAAAATAAAAAATAAAAATAAAAATAAAAATAAAAAAGCCTTTTATTTATCCTTAATCTAAACAAAGAATTGGTTGACAAAAAAATAATAATTTTCATTTTAATATTAAGGACCTCTTATTGAGTAAAGGCCTCCTCCAGATTTCTCCAGGTCTTCCTGTCTAGGGCCTTTTTTTTCCAGTTAATGCCTCCCGTTTTTTTGATTTCATTTTCCCAGCTTTCGACAGGTCTACCTCTCTTTCGTTTCCCAACTGGGCCACGCCATTCAGTCACAGTCTTTGTCCATCTTTTATCTGTGAGTCGAATAACATGACCAGCCCAATTCCACTTTAACTTCATGGCATGTTTTAATGCATCAATAGCTTTCGTTTTTTTTCTTATAGCTGCATTTTTAGTTTTGTGTATTCTACGCAGACCAAGAATGCTCCGTTCCATTGCCCTCTGAGCAGTTTGGATTTTATTTTTTGTATATTTGTTGAATATCCAGGTTTGGCTAGCATAAGTAAGGCAAGGTAGCAGACATGAATCCATTATTTTTGTTTTTAAATTGAGAGGTAAATCTGACTTGAGTATGTATTTATAGGCCCAGAATTTGTTCCATGTGATTTTTAAGCGTCTTTCAAGTTCATCTCGGTGTCTTGACTTTTTAAACGAAATTTGTTTGCCAAGGTATATATAGTCTTGCACATATTCTAATAGAGTATCTCGAACGTATATAGGTTTTTCTACACTGTTGGTCATGATTTTCGTTTTTGTACTATTTAACTCAAGGCCTATTTTGAGACTTGCAGAATTTAGGTCATTGATCATTTTTTCAAGACCATGTGCCGTTTCGGAAAAGAGGACAATGTCGTCGGCGAATCTTAAGTTGCTTAAATATAGTCCATTAATATATATTCCTTTTTTGGACCAGTCTAGGTCTTTCATTATGCTTTGAAGGACTATTATAAAAATCCTCGGCGAGACTGGGTCACCCTGCCTAACGCCTCTACATATTTTGATCTCAGGTCCTTTTCTCTCCAGCCTGACTCTACTTGTGCTTTTGCTGTAAATATCTTGTATCAGTTCTATGAGTTCTACAGGTGTACTGCATTTTTGTAGAGCCACCCACATACTTTCATGCGAGATAGAGTCGAATGCTTTTGTATAATCGATAAAAGCCAAGTATAATGGGCGTCTTTGATCTTGATATTTCTCTACGACTTGATCTAGTGTGTGTATGTGGTCGGCGGTTGAGAAGCTCTTTCTGAAACCTGCCTGTTCAACTGGTTGATATTTTTCAGTTATTTCTGATAACCGCTGCTCTAAGCAAGTAGCTAGAAGTTTGTAGAGGCACGGTTGAAGGCTGATAGGCCTATAGTTTCCAATATCACATGGGTCGCCTTTCTTGTAGAGCAAGACAATATCAGATTCGGCCCATTCTCTAGGTATTTTTCTTTCTTCTAAAATTTTATTAAAAAGCTGAGTTAGGGGTTTCAATAGTAGAGTTCTCCCAACCTTTAACATCTCATTCGATATTTTATCTGGACCGCTACTTTTGTCAATTTTTAATTTTTCTAACTTTTTTAAAATCTCTACTTCTGTAAATTTTTTTACCTTTTCATCTGTGTGTGATTTATCTCCATTTGCATCTAATATATTATGGGTATCTTCAGGTGGTACAATACGTTTGCTATACAGATTTTGATAGAACTCCGTAGCGATATGTATAATTTCAGATCTAGAATAAGTTTTTTCACGAGACGTATTTAAGCAGGGAATCCAGCATTTACTTGAGTTGAGTTCTTTGTCGCTTTTCTTCAAACTGCCTGAACTGATTAAGTGCTTTTCAATAATTTTAAGTCTGTATTCGTGGTGTTCCCTTTTAATGCGTCTGTGGATGTGTTTATATAAATTTTTTAGTTCCTGTTTTTCATCTTTACTTTTAGAGATTTTGTTTTTTAATGCATTTCTTCTTTGTATCATATTTTTTGTTTCTTGGGTTATAATAGTATGATTCTTGGGGTTTTCGTCCCGGCTTTGCTTTATGCTATTTAAAATTGCTGCTTTTATTTTTAAGTAGAAAGACTCTACACTTTCTGATTTAGACAAATATACATTGCTTATGTTTTCTTTTAAGTTTGCAAGATAATTTGTTTCGTCCTGGGCACTCTTCAATTGAATAATTGAGCTGCCATATTGTGCTCTACTTTTTTTGATTTTTTCTATTTTTACTGTGCTTCTCAAAAGTCTGTGGTCACTGGCGAAGGAGAGTTGATTGAGTACTTCAAAGTTGGTAAACTGGCTCCTCATATTGGATAGTATGTAGTCTATTTGACTTTTCTTACTCTTTGGGGAAATCCAAGTCCAGAGAGATTTTTCCTTTTTGTTAAATATGCTGTTAATTATGGTCAGATTGTTTTCTAGCGCAAAATTGATTAGTTTGCTTCCTCTTTTATCTCTTTTTCCGTAGCAGTTTTGACCTAGGATTTTGTATTCACCTCGTACTTGTTGACCAACACGAGCGTTAAAATCGCCCATTATTATTAGATTTTTGTTGCTAGTTTTTATTGTTTCATACAATGATTCATAAAATTGGTCAATATCTTTGTCTGTAGAGTCGCTAGTTGGTAAATGAACTTGTATAATAGAAATCTCCATTGTTGATAATTTTAGGTTTAATATACATATTCGTTCCGAAATACCTTTGAAACTTTCGATGCAGTTCTTATATTTAGATTTTATTAGAAATCCAACTCCATATTGGCCTTTAGTTTCTCCGTAATAGCAAAAAATATGTTTTGAATCTTCTACTATATTGTATCCAGTTCTTCTGATTTCAGAGAGGCCAATAATATCATACTTAATATGTGATATGGATTCTTTAAACTCGATAAGCCTTTCTTCCGACAGGAGTGATCGAGCATTATAAGTGCAAATGTAGAGCAGGCAAGTATTGGGTTTATAGTTTTGAATTCTGTTTTCTGGAGGGTAGTGGTCTTCTTCCCCCACGGTGACCAACCGGGTTGGGGTGCTTTGTGTTGTTATGTTATGCTTTAGAGATTTTTTTATCAGTGATCTTCCAGTTCCTGGTTTTAGTTTAATTTCTATAAGTGTTTTTGTCGGAGAGTGAGTAGGCTCTTTCGCGCATGAATTGAAATGCATTTTTCCTTTGCATTTTTGGGGTATTTTGTTTTGCATTCGAAGTGCCAGGGCTTGGGGTTTCTGATCTCTTCCGTTTTTCGTTTTCTTTATTGTCCATGTGCCTTTTTTCTTTTTTTAGCTGTAGTTCCGCTTTTGTTAAATCGTGGGTAATATATGTATTTTGTTTCATCTTCTTTTTATTTTTAAGGATTTGTATTTTTTTCTGCAAGGTGGTTGTAGCTAGTAGAATTGGTCTAGTTTTGCTTTCCTCGTTTACTTTTTTCCCCAATCTTTGTAGTCTGTCAATTTCCCCATATTCAAGTTGCACATCAATCTCTTTCATTGTTGAAGTTACTAGTGTAGTTAAGTCCTCATGAGTTTCCTCATTTGACTCTGGGAGCCCGTGGAGTATTATATTCTTCCTCTTGCTGTTTGTTTCGAGATTCTGTATCTTTGTACTTAATTTTTCGATTTCTCCCTTTAGCCTCTTATTTTCCTCTATTATCGGCAAGATTTTTTCATCTACCTTCTGTAAAACGGCTGCCGTGATATTTTCGGTTATAGTGTTTGTTTGAATATGTTCTAGAATATGTCTGCAAAATTTCATGGACTTTGGTTGCTTAATATTCAAATGAAATTGGAACTACGATTGTATGAAACGAGTGGAAACGAGTGACGGAGAGAGCCCTGTTAAACTTATTAGAACTATCAAAGCTGTTAAGGCGACTCATACCTAAGCTTTTTATTCAGATACAAGTTAGCCCTTGACTGCAATCTCATCTGGTGGTAAGTGTTGATGCAGTCCAGGCTTTCTTATTATTTGTATAATTGTTTACATTGTCATAGGATTTTATTTCTTTATAGGTGTGCTTATGTCGAAAGTAAAATGTTTGGAGAAAGAATAATTTGTTAAACTTATTAGAACTATCAAAGCTGTTAAGGCGACTCATAACCCAGCTTTTTCTTTTACTCAGATACAAGTTAGCCCTTGACTGCAATCTCATCTGGTGGTAAGTGTTGATGCAGTCCAGGCTTTCTTATTATTTGTATAATCGTTTACATTGTCATAGGATTTTATTTCTTCATAGGTGTGCTTATGTAAGTAAAAAAAATGTTTGGAGAGAGAATAATTTGTAAACACAGGATGTGACCAAAACGACCTAGTAAAAACTTAGCGTTATTATTATTCTACCTTAACACAATTCAATGCCAATAACTATTATCTTGTAGTTTTAGTGATTTAGTATTTTTCAAACCCGCATTGTATAGCGTGCAAAACTCGGGTCAATGCCCTACTGCATTGACGCGGCATTGACTTGGAGTGACCTATATACGAAACTTTTGTTGACCTCTAGCGTCAGCCAGATGTTTTATTTGCAATATACATATCGTGAACTTTTGAAAAAAATATAGGTTTTTTTTTAATTTTTTTCGTAGTTTCTTTATGGTATCTTATCAGTAATCATCACACTAATATTATAAAGGCGAAAGTTTGTGTGTATGTGTGTATGTTTGTTACTCCTTCACGCAAAAACTACTAATTGGATTTGGCTGAAATTTGGAATGGAGATAGATAACATCCTGGATTAGCACATAAGCTACTTTTTATCCCGGAAAATCAAAGAGTTCCCACGGGATTTCGAAAAACCTAATTCCACACGGGCGAAGTCGCGGGCATAGGCTAGTCAACACTATCACCTATCTTCGTTTTGGCTAGCGTTTCGGTTACACCCTGTATGAATGTACAAAGGAAATCACCAGAAAAGCTTATTAAAGTTGTCCATTACCTGAACTACGGTCTGTTCGCCCAGAGGCACGTCCTCAGTGCGTAGGGCGGCTCGACCCACTATGGAGGTCGGGTCGGAGTCCAGGATGATGCTGAAAGTAAAATTATTTCACCATTAAAAAAAAAAGATTATCAGCCATGCTAATCATGACTAATATTCCCCTTTCCCCTCCAACTAAGCGCAAAGCTGTGTTAGGAGTAGGTACGACAATAGTGCAAGGGGTGGGGTTTGAACCGCCGACCTTTCGGAATTCAGCCCGCTCCTCAACCGTTGAGCTATTGAGGCTCATTAGTCAGGATTTTATTGATTCTTTTTTGAAGTTTGCAAAAACTTTCTTTTGGCCAAAAGCACCGACGCAATGTAGCTCGCTTATCGGTGTTTTATCGGTTACTGATGCCCGCGTGGATTTAATATGTTTTCAAAAATCCCGCGGGACCTCCGATTTTTAGGGTTCCGGCCCTCAAGAGGAAAAAACGGAACCATTATAGGATAACTTTGTTGACTGTCTGTCCGTCCGTCACGACAGACAGACAAAAGAGTGATGCTATTAGTGTTCCGTTGTTTTTTTTGAGGTACGGAACCCTCGATGCGCGAGTCTGACTCGCCCTTGGCCGCTTTTTATATTATGCTTGAATCACTAAGGTCTGAGAAGAGACCCGTGCACAGTAGTAAGCTGTCAATGTGTTGATGATGATAATGATAGCTACTCACCCTCCATCACAGATTTCATCAAACGCCAACATCACAGCATCCAAACTGTCCATAAGTATGCGCTTCTCTACATTTCTTCTGAGCAGAATACTGACTGACTCGTACAGGGCGTTCAGTACTGATTGAAGGATTAACTGAAATTATAATAAGTTTTCTGTAATTTAATAGGATATTTTAACCTTTTTAGGGTTCCTGATTGATCTATTAACACACAGCTTAAACTATTGGACCGATCGGGCTGAAAGGCATGCATATAGGCTATTACGTAATGCTACTAGGTACCTGCTATGATGTTTCAACATATACATTATACATATTATAGCTATCACACTAATATTATAAAGGAGAAAGTTTGTGTGTATGTGTGTGTGTGTGTGTGTGTGTGTGTGTTTGATACTCCACGCAAAAACTACTGGACGGATTGGGCTGAAATATAGAATGGAGATAGATTATACCCTGGATTAGCACATTGGCTACTTTTTATCCCGGAAAATCAAAGAGTCCCCACGGGAATTTTAAAAAACCTTCATCCACGCGAACGAAGTCGCGGGTATCAGCTAGTTACCTATAAATGGTACTAGTTCTCACAAATTAGTCGATACTAGAGCTAATTTCTTAAACTGGACCCTTTCAAGTAAAGATGTTCATATAAACCTGTGAGGATGATACTGCCATTGGCGCAATTCAAATGCAAGAAACAATGCTGTATTGTCTTGACAATACAGCATTGTAAAGTCGAAATCTCCTGAGGATGCTCCGGTGTCGGGGCGAAACGTGCGTCGAGAGTAGTGGAAAAGTCTTGTGTGGTTGTGCATGTGAGTGGTGGTGGCAGTGCTTGCTTGAGAACTTGGCTTTATTGCTTGGTTGGGGAGGTAAGCGGCGCTTAGCTTGTAACTGCATGTTTGACCATACAGATTTTTTCAGCTGGCGGGTTATAGCAAAATAATTTTTAACTGTTTCTTGCTAATCATGAACTTCCGCAAAGTAACGCCTCATTCTATCCAACAATTCAAATGCCATAAGCCTAGGTTGTTGTATTAGTTTACAAATTGCGAATAACCAAATTAAATTTGAATTTCGCGGGCAGGCCGTCGCATCCACCGGTATTTTTTTTGAAGATTATATTTTTTAATTTTAGACTTAAGTACCTATGTTTTACACTAGCATATTAGGTAAGGTTACATGTAGTTAAGTGTTGAAAAAAAATTTTTTTTTTTAATCACCTCATTCTCGTGTGAGCTTCCTATGACATAAAAGAATAAGTCAACATTGCTCTTGTATACACAGGTCATCCCATCCAGTATTATGATCTCCGCATTGGCCCTGGAAATAGCAAAAAGTACAAAAACTCAATATCAGAAAAATATCACATATTTTTTTTTGCTCCCTTGTCTGTCTTTACAAAGATTAGCCAATATCAAGTTTGTAGTTATTTGTAACAAGTTAGGGGAAACTATACAAGTATGGAACCCGTCGGTGCCGGCGCTCGCCGACAAACGCACGGCACCCCCTTAGAGCACTTTCCAGTCAGTTTTAACAAAAAAAAAAAAAAAAACACTCCAAAAAGGCAGAGCACGCCCGCCAGCTAACACCAACACAGAAGAAGTCCAATATCACATATATACAGTATGTTTGATAAATCATAAATGTTGCCTGATATAAATAAATTATAATAATTAACCATTTTAGGCGACTGGGGTTCTGTGGCAGTTCGCTCGAAGCCAAGATGGAAAAAGTGGTTATGCTAGACTCTTTGACTTCCAAATTGATTGAATGAAGACTTTAAGAGGGCTCTCTCCGTCACTCGTTTCATACAATCGTAGTTCCAATTTCATTTGAATATTAAGCAACCAAAGTCCATGAAATTTGCAGACATATTCTAGAAACTAATATCTATGTCTGTGGTTTTCCAGATTTCTGTTAAAATATTCGGTTTCAAAGTTACGCGGTCTTAAAAAATTTCATACAAATCTTTGAGCCCCTCTAATTTTAAAACTAAATATTTTTAGAAAAATCTAAAACACCACAGACACAGATATTAGTTTTTAGAATATGTCTGCAAAATTTCATGGACTTTGGTTGCTTAATATTCAAATGAAATTGGAACTACGATTGTATGAAACGAGTGACGGAGAGAGCCCTGTTAAGAAGCAACAGTGGCCGCAAACAGGATTTTTTGATTGATTGAAATATTTTTTTTATTCTGTGGCAATTTTTTTTTCATGCACATGCATAGTGCACACTGTGGAACTAACTCCCTTCAGTGGTGTTCTCACTAGATTTGAACATCACCATTTCATTCAAGAGACGGATCAACAAATTTCTGAAAGCCTGGCAACACAATGATGGTACCTCTGGTGCTGCAAATGTTCACGGGCAGTGGTAATCACTTACCATCAGTTGACCCCTGTGCTCTTTTACTTATTTTTCATTAAAAATATGTCAGGAGATTACCTTCTATATCCAAACTTTCAAACTGCCTTTTTAATTTATGGACTAGTGCTTGGCTGCAATTGATGATGATAATGGCAGCCTAAGATGGAGCACCCTTGAATTGAAGGACCTCTTTATAATACTTATGTAAAAGACAGATAGATTGTATTTACCTATGTGTTTTATTAAACAAATTCTTCTCAAATGCCTTTTGCTCCTTGGCAGTTGGTAGCACATTTTTGTCATAATACTTAGCCAGTATTCTGTTACCATCATTGTCCAAGATGCACATGCCTTTTACTATGTAGAGTGTGGGTTCCTGAAACATGATATTCCTTAATAATAGAAAAGACATACAGCAGATGTAATTTATAACAACGTCAGTTGTAACAAATTTTTGGCTATAACATTTCTCATTCAACATAACACAAGGAACTTTCCTTGAATTTAAAGCATACTTTTAAAGGAAAATATTTTTGCTATACAAAGATTTTGAGTATATCAACTTGTTTTAATGAATCGTTTGTAACAAGTTCTTAGAAATACTATGCAGATGTTGCGACCGAGTCCACAGAGAAACCATAGGGTTCCATCTTCTGATTTCGTCATCTAAAGTGTGACTGCTAGCCCATTTGACTGACATTGGCAAAAACACTATAAATTCAGCCAACCACATCAATTACTGGCTGTCTTCTGGTTTCGTCATCTAAAGTGTGACTGCTAGCCCATTTGACTGACATTGGCAAAAATACCATAAATTCAGCCAACCACATCAATTACTGGCTGTCTTCTGGTTTCGTCATCTAAAGTGTGACTGCTAGCCCCTTTGACTGACATTGGCAAAAATGCATGAATGTAGCCAAAATCACATCAACTACTGGTATGCTGGCTTGCCATTGCCTTGTATACCAGTACTGCAAACCTGAATCTTTATGCTTACAAGTACCTTTTTGGTTATTTTGATGAAAAAAAATATTGTTATCATAGAAACAAGAAAACTACAAATGTTACATATAACATAGTAATTTACTTACAAATAAAGCCCCTTCCATTGTAGTGTAAACCATTTTAGCGTTAGTTACTTAAATTTCAAGGAATTTTAGTTTTTCACAAGTTTTCAATCTTTTTCACTGATGAGTTTTGCTTTGAGGGCTGTAATGCCGTAGGCGACAACAAATTGATGTGATTTTCTGCAAAATGCAAGAGAATTATGTCAATTTAATCCAGGTTAAAGCATTATTTCTTTAGATTTAGGAAATTGCAATTTATTTACAAAATTACAGCAAGCCGAGTTGACGTGTTCAAGACGTTTGACGTTGTTGTGATTGGCTGAATTTATGGCATTCTAATTCCAACAACGCATTTTAACCAATAGTAAGCGAGCCTTAACCAATCAGAGGTAATTACGATCATGATATTGTAGCTGTCATTCTACCGCAATCTTTTTTTTTTTTTTTTCTTTAAATCTGGCTTTACTCTGATAAGCCAATGTCAAGTTTGTGATATTTTCAAGTTATTGAATTTATACAAGTATGGACTCCGTCTGCGCCGGCGCCCGCCGACATACGTGCGGCGCCCCTTTAGAGCGCTTCCCAGTCAGTTCCACCACCAAAAAACACCAACTAACACAAAAACCAGCCACTCTTAACAAAAAAAAAAAACACTCCAAACAAGCACAGCACGCGCGCCAGCAAACGCCATCACAGACGAAGTCCTACCCCGCAATCCTTCATCCAAGACCGCAATCATGTGTCAAGTGTCAAGTCATATTTTTTTTAATTAACTGGTTTTGTGGCAATTTATTTAATTCAGAAAGTAATAATACAGATTTTCACAAATGTTAAAAATACTTACTTAAATATAAAAATTATAAAACTGGTTTTACGGCTCTGGGTTCTAACCTTTGCTTTTCAAGTCATAAGTCACCACAGACAGTTTTCCGGGTTGTTACTTTGACATGTAGTGGAGGGCAAAAACAGTAAAAATCTGAATTAACATTGGCGGAATTATTGCGGTTATTCTGTCTCGCTCACAATAATTATGTGAACATGCATGATACAGCTTAGCCAACGTTTGAGCCAACTGCCGCGTTTGAGACAAACACAAATGTGCGCTCAGACTCAGAAGTTTCGCTTGAACGCTTTTTTTAAAGCCCCGCTTTTTTAATTTTAACGAATTTTGGAAGTTTCTATTTAATAATTCTTAAGAAATAATTTATTTTTGACATAGGCATCAATGCATCGTCCCAATTAGCCTAGAACATTTATGAAAAGGCACCTAGGTACATTATTAACTTAGAAATAAGAACTTATTTAGATGAACATCAAAGAACTCGAATATATTCACGCCTTTCCTATAATAGAATATCTAATTTTGGGATTAATTATTTTGTGTCATAAATATAGGGAAGGTTATGGCGTGCATAGCATAGGCAAAAGACGCGTTCCTTTGAAGTCACCGAATCAAATTACAAAGGAAAACTTGTACAGCTACCAGCTACCTATCTACGTATTGTTACTATAAATACCTACCTACTTAATTTAGAAACAACAAAGTTTTTATGGATTCTTTCTATTTTTGTTAAAGTAGCAGATATAGGTAAATATATAAATCTCCAAAGGGGCAAAGCCTACAATTCTTGCTTGCTTACAAACTGTGCTTATAAACAAACAAAGCGCTTGGATCGGTGTGCCCTGGCAACATGGTTAACAATTTCTCTTCATGGGATACTGTTAGTCATGGCTAATTGACCTGGCAGGGAGGAGGGTGCTGTCTGCGCGTCCCTCTGAGTGTCCCGAGTAGAGGGCGCAGTAGATGCAGGTATGGGGCATAGCCACAGGAGCGGAGGGTGTAGCTGTGTTGGGTGGTTGGTGATGAGGTTTCATCACCCATCCAGTGGCTGCCCCACCGGTCTCTCATCTGTCCAGTTTGTTGACGAGGGAGATGTTGAGGATGGGAAACGTGGAAAGGGAATTAATTGCCCTCCCCGTGAATCCTAGCCCTCGGGAGGACCTGTGGATGATGGACATGGGGTGGTCCGTCGCTCACAGTGTGGTTCTCGGGTTGGTTGGCCTGCTGTGGTTCCGGCATGCCTCTAACGGTGTTTGGGGGCACGTAGTGTCCCAGTGGTGAGTCTGCTGAGTGGCGGAGTAACGAGGAGTTGTCGGTCCCTTGTGCTCCGTCGTCAGCGGTGGGATGGAACTTCGTGAGATTTTTAGTCGGTAGGAGTCCGACATAGCCACTGTGCTCCCCCGTGGCCGATGGTATCCATGGCTGATTTTCCTCAAGAAAAAAAACTGGCTAAGTGCGAATCAGACTTGCGCACTGAGGGTTCCGTACTCGGGTATTTTTTCCAACATTATAAATCAAAAACTATTATGCATAAAAATAAATAAAAATCTGTTTTAGAATGTACAGGTGATATGATATCCCACTTGATCTTACTTTGAAAATTGACGGACGGACGGACGGACGGACGAACGGACAGACAGACAGACAGACAGGCACGAGATTAAGAAAAAGAAGGATCTCCGAGGAAATTCCTAGAATATAATATTTTACTAATAGGTAAATAGAATAAGAGCCAACAGTAATATATAGCCCTTCCTTATTACGCTCTAATTGATCCTTCCTCGGATTAAATATCGCGTTTCGCCGTCTAATTGCTACCGAAATGTTTCAAAATACAACTTGAAATAGATTCCTGAAGTGTAACGATCTCGGTAAACGATTTACCGACAAAAAAACTAAGGCACGGAGCTTCGGCTGGTATGTGAGAGCTTTATAATTATAACTTTTACTAGCTTTTGCATGTGGCGTTGCTTAAACTTTTCTATAATATTAATATTATGTTCATTTAAGGATGCGTTTTCACTGAAGCGGAGCGGAGCAGAAACGTGTGAATCAGTGTTGCCAGTGGCAGATAGTCAATTGTAACACGAGACATCTCAAAATGTAACATTTTCACGAGAAAAGTAACATTTCCTTATTTTTCGTGGAAAATAAAAGTAATAAGGTACACAGGTTAATATTATGCCACTTTATTATACAAAAATTTAAACAGTTTTCTTGTCCCATTAGTTAAGCTTAAAAAGAATCGTAATAATAATTGTTGATTGAATAAATTGACTGCTGATCCTGAAAAAGAAAAACAAATCAATATGTAAAATAATAATATACCAACGGATCTAAAAATGTCTTTGAATAGCTATAACTTATTTTGTTAGGTAATCAATTTATAATACAAGTGTAAATTAAAAATTTATATCACCCCGACAAGTGAAGGTTACATTAACTAGAAAAGAGCTGATAACTTTCAAACGGCTGAACCGATTTTCTTTAATTATAGCTAAGAACACTCTCCATCAAGCCACCTTTCAAACAAAAAAACTAAATTAAAATCGGTTCATTAGTTTGAGAGCTACGATGCCATAGAGAGATACACAGATACACACGTCAAACTTATAACACCCCTCTTTTTGGATCGGGGGTTAAAAAGATTAAAATCGTCTTATATTGGGCGATCTGGCAACACAGGACTGTTTGAGTTTGAGACATAGAGATATGAGAGGCTACGCACTAGGTGGACTTTGTCTGTGTAGCGTTTCATGGCGCGCGTGTGGTGCCTTTTTGGAGCGTTTTTTTTTTTGTTTAAAGTGGCTGGTTTTTGTGTTTCACTGGCGTTTTTGGTGCTAGAACCATGCTGGAACTAACTGGGAAGCGCTCTAAAGGGGCGAGGGGCGCCGTGCGTATGTCGGCGAGCGCCGGCACAGACGAAGTCCTTACTTATATAGTTTCCCTAACTTGAAAATATCTACAAACTTGACATTGGCTAATCTTTGTAAAGCCAGACGAGAGAATTAAAAAAAAACGCACTAGGTAGGTACGCAGTGAAGAAAATTACGCGGGAATTTCAAATTCGTTTTGTTAACTGAACAATACTAGGTAGGTACCTAACTACTTACCTTGGTCTCAGCAAAGAGATCGATAGATTCGATAGCAAAACTCAAATTTTAAGTTACGCCGGCCGGTATCTACTCAGCTCGCTCTCATTCCTGTAAAAAAAACCGAAGTTACCTACAACAATAACTACCTAAGTAGTAAATAGCTAAATGAACTTCTGGAAACTAATGTGACTTAATAATAAAATGACCGTCAATACAAAAACGAACTGCTTTCAGTTGCAAATACTATGACTTTGTTTTTGCATTACTGATTCCCTAATTAGTTAACTACTTACTTATTTACTTAAAACTACATTGTATACAACGTTTACTTACCAAGCAAGTAGTGTTAGCAACACATATACACAGTCGATAAGGATAACGAACAAACCAATCACTTTCGAATTTTGACGAAATAAAGATACAATTTTTTTTTTGTACTTAGATAGGTACCTACATAACTACAATATCACTACCCCGCAACGAATAACTTTTTTTTTTTTTTTTTCTTTAATCTGGCTTTACTCTGATTAGCCAAAGTCAAGTTTGTGATATTTTCAAGTTATTGAATTTATACAAGTATAGACTCCGTCTGCGCCGGCGCCCGCCGACATACGCGCGGCGCCCCTTTAGAGCGCTTCCCAGTCAGTTCCACCACCAAAAAACACCAACTAACACAAAAACCAGCCACTCTTAACAAAAAAAACACTCCAAACAAGCACAGCACGCGCGCCAGCAAACGCCATCGCAGACGAAGTCCACGAATAACTTTATTATCCAAAACAAAGTTGAGTCACAGAGAAAAACAAACAAAACACTTTTTTAATCACAGAGTAATTACAAAACAAAGTGAACTTAGACCAATAACTTAGAGAAAGTGAAATAAACTAACAAATGGGTCAATACATAGAGATCCTTCATCCAAGGGTCAATACGACAAACGAAAACTGTTTTGGATGCGTTCCGTTTCACGATTATTTTTGGTTTGCTGGGAAAAATTTGAATATTTTTATGAAGTCCTAAAAGTAACGTAAAGTAACATTTTGAGTCGTGTAACATGAAGGAAACATGAGGGGGTCAAAAGTAACGTAAAATGTTACAAAAGTAACATTCTGGCAACGCTGGTGTGAATAGGTCAATCAGCAGCTCGATTGCAATAGAATGACAACTACTGTGTCACGATCGCAATCATCTCTGATTGGTTGATGCTCGCTTATTATGTTACTATTGAGTACAATATTGTTAGAACAAGAATACCATAAATTCAGCCAATCACAACGATTGTGATTGTAATAATGATTGATGCAGTTTTCTCGCAATCGAGCAGCTGGTTATTGTTAGATGAACGAACAGACTCACTGTCTATTGGTTTTTTATATCAATATTATCTGATGCCCGCGACTTCGTCCGCGCGAACTTAGGTTTTTCGAAATCCCGTGGGAACTCTTTGATTTTCTGGGATAAAAAGTAGCCTATGTGCTAAACCGGGATATTATCTATCTCCATTCCAAATTTCAGCCCAATCTGTCCTGTAGTTTTTGCGTGAAGGAGTAACAAACATACACACAAACTTTCACCTTTATAATATTAGTGTGATACAGAAAGATATTTGGAGTCCTAGTTATGATGGCCGGCTATTTTGGGGCGAACATTCATAAATATCAGCGGAGTAGGCTCATCTAAATCATTTTAACGCCAAAACCCGACTTTAAATCGATGTCTGCGGTGATATTTACATCATGCGATACGATATTGTCATGATTATTTTTAATTTGTTTATGATTAACTAGATTATGCTCGTGACTGCATCCGCGTGGTTGAAAGTTTTTTATAAGGTTCCGTACCTCAAAAGGAAAAACGGAACCCTTATAGAATTTTCAAAGTAAGATAACTGATTCATTTGATACCCCACTTGGTAAAGTGGGTTATCAAACGAAAGGGCTTTTGTATAAGAAAGATCTGTTCCTCAAAACAGATTTTTATATAATAGTTTTTGATTTATCGTGCAAAATGTCGGAAAAATACCCGAGTACGGAACCCTCGCTGCGCAAGTCTGACTCGCACTTGGCCGGATTTTTTTTCATGATACAAAGTAGGTATCTCTGCCCGTCTCTAGGATGCGAGCTGTCTTTGTACGCGTCAAAATCGATTAAGCGGACGGGTCGTGAAAATATAACAGATCGGTATAATTTACACGTAGGTAATCTCAGAAAAGATCTGAGTTACTCTCAAGTAATCCCTCAAGTTGCACATATAGAGTTTTACTTCAATAACATAATAATTATAATTATTACAATAATGTTTTTTTTAAACTTTAGTTCTACGCGCATTTAATGAATAAATGATATATCGTGTAGCGTAAAATCCACAGCTGCTGTCAAAAGTGCTGCACTGATACATGTCACGCTGCAAATACTATGACAGCTGTAAATATTGAACATCACTGAACAAACACGCAATTGTTGTCCCAATATTATAGCGTCATAATAGCGTCCAAAGATCCCTGATTTATGACGAAAGACTCTTAAGTGTATATAGTATAAAATCCACGTATATCGTGAGGTATAAAATCCACAGCTTCTGTCAAAA
This sequence comes from Maniola jurtina, assembly GCF_905333055.1. NCBI lineage: Eukaryota > Metazoa > Arthropoda > Insecta > Lepidoptera > Nymphalidae > Maniola > Maniola jurtina. The sequence goes on along the minus strand of NC_060055.1, from coordinate 3,009,819 downwards.
GTGCTGCACTGATACATGTCACACCGCAAATACCGTGACAGCTGGTGAACTAATATTGAACAGCACGGAACACGCACAAATATGTTAACTATCCCAATATCATAGCGTCCAAAGATCCCTGATTTATAACGAAAGACTCTATAGTATAAAATCCACGTATATCGTGAGGTATAAAATCCACAGCTACTGTCAAAACTGCTGCACTGATACATGTCACACCGCAAATACCGTGACAGCTGGTGAACTAATATTGAGCATCACGGAACACGCACAAATATGTTCTTCTTCTTCTTCTAGTGCCGTCTCCTATCGGAGGTTGGCAATCATTAAGGCTAACTGGATCTTGTTCACCGCTGCTCTAAACAGTGACCTCGTACTCATGTTAAACCACTGGCGAAGGTTTTTGAGCCAGGATGTTCGTCTACGGCCAGGTCTACGCCTGCCCTTTATTTTCCCTTGCATTATGAGCTGCAAATATGTTAACTATCCCAATATCATAGCATCCAAAGATCGGATAGATTTATAACGAAACTAACTTTGCCCGAGAACTCTTTGATTTTCCGGGATCAAATGTTATTTAATCCAGGGTATAATCTATCTCCCTTCCAAATTTCACCCACATCCGTCCAATAGTTTTTGCGGTGCGAAATGGTGTGATTCGATTTGATGCGACTCGATGCGATGCGGTGCGGCCTGATGTGGTGTGATGGGATCATAGATATGTATGGGATGCGTTGCGATGCGATGCGATGCGTTGCGTTGCGATGCGATACAATTCGATGTAGTGCGATGTGATGCGATGCGGTGCCATGCGATGCGATTCGTTACGATGCAATGTGATGCGATGCGTTGCGATGCGATGCGACGGATGCCTGCCTACGGATATGACGTACAATATTATTTACGAAGATACGGAACGCAACCGTCAAGCTGACATGTCGCAAAATCAGCTGTTCCTTATATTTAATTTAACTTTAAGTAAATTTAAATAGAAATATGTGAAAAAACCAGTGTGAAACTGTTATTAATGATTAAGTGATTATAAATATTGTAATAAATCGTGACATGCAACTATAAATAAGCGACACAACCAGACAAAGGACTCGAGTACAGAGGGCGGCTGCCGGTGTTTGAAAATTAACTGCTTTAACCGGGGGAGTATTGCTTTTAGTACCTAATTTAATCTTATATTTTATGTATTTGAATGTTGTTTTACATAATTAGGTTAGGTACTACACTCACAACTCTCATTTTCTCGACAACATCGAGCCACGCCCCTCCTCACATTAGGCAAAAACCTTTCTCCACTTACTTGACAAATAGTGGAAGTATAGTTGGAGAATAACGAATGCTGCCTCAGACAACACTAACATTACACAATACTTACTCACAACTCTTCATTTTCTCGATAACATCGAGTCACGTCCATCCTCACAATAGGCAAAAACCTTTCTCCACTTACTTGACAAACAGTGGAAGTATGGTTGGAGAATAACGAATACTGCCTCAGACAAATTACTAACATTACACAACACATAATATATACAAAGTCTATCGCTAAATAATAACTTTTAAAAGTAAATAGGTACAAAGTGCACACCATATTATGATATAATCTTTTGGTGCAGTTAGTGTAGGTGTAGACATACCAAATTATTTATATAAATTTTATCTCTCTAAGTCTGTGAATCTTTGTCCTTTTTTCTCTGTTTTCTAAGACCATTCTGTCTCCATATCCTGTAAACTTTTCTTTCTATTTTCCTTCACTCACATATATTATTTGGTGTGTTTCAGGATTTTATATACACAATGGCACCCACAACCAGGAGGGCAGCAGTAATGGAGGAGCAAGAGAAACTAAGAACTGCCCTCCGGGAACTGAAGTCGCTGAAACAGCTAAATGAACAGTTGTTGAAGGAACAAGAGGACAGTGAAGTTGAGTTAAGAGCCATTATTGCCAAGAACACTCAATTGAAGGCTGAACTAGCTGACTTGAATAAAGTTCATACTCTGGTACTCGAGGAACGGGACCAACTCCAGGATGCAGTTGGCTCATTCAATCAGTGCATCCAAACTTACGATGAGGCTCTTAGCAAGATTTCTATGTTAGAGAATGAATTGAGTAGGGCTCAGAAAACAATTGATGACCTTCAGTCTCAATTGCAAAGTTATGAAGCAAAGGACACAAATAACTTATATGACGAACTGCTCACTTCATCCTCAATAGCGCCAGTAGTGACCATCGATCTGACATGTGACAGTCCTTGTGCTAGTGATACTAATCCACTACGGGAAGATAACTTAGTAAACTTAAATAGCCATAATAAAATAAAAAAATATATTAAACTTAACAAAATTATCAGGAAAACACAAAGATTGACAAAATGTCATAAAACCTATACAAGAAATATTTCATCATTACAAAAGGAACGTTCCCAATTAGTAAATAAGCTTGATGCTTGTTGCATATCCTTAACTGAACTGCAGAATAAATATGATGTGGATGTTCAAACCCTAAATGATGAAATTTCCAAATTGACTCAGTCTCTTCATAAAGTTACCGACCTATACGAGCTGTCACAAAAACAGGTCCATGAGCAAATACTGGCAGCGGACCAATTGTTAACATTAAGTAACTACAACATGGCTCGTTTTGAGTCATTAACAAATAGGTATGATTGTTCTCCAAATGTACCTATAATTTGCCAAAATAGCCCTACAGTGCTCCCTGTGAAAGCAGATACTTGCCCAGAGCAGTGTAGCATAGATGTTACGGTTCCTTCATCAGACAATATGAATCCCTCAACTAAGCCAATAAAACAAACTGTAATTATTTCTGACAGCTTAGGTAGAGGGCTCGGCTCCATGATGAGCTATTACTTAAAGCATTCAGTGATTAATAGATGTTCCCCTGGTGCTACTTTTTACCATTTAATTAATAATTTAAATGAAAAATCATTGGATAGCAATACAAATGTCATATTGTTGTTTGGGGACAGTTTACAAGTCAAAAAACAACAGATTGTAAAATGCATTCAAAAATTACTAATTTTACATGAGAAAACCAAATGTAAATTTGTCTTGTGTGCCTTTCCTTATTCTGGTACATTTAATAAACAACAAAATGAGAATATACATACATTAAATTTGAAAATGTATAATCTGACAAAATATTATAGCGAAGCTATTTCTTACTTTGATATTAATAGTTTTACTAATAAGTTTAGATTGACCGGTGACAGTATGCATCTTCCAAAGAGATGCAAGATGCATATTGCTTCACTATTAGCATATAATTTAAATGATTCAGTTACAAGTGTTGTAACAAAGTCTCTTGACTCTTATACAAACCGTACGTCTAGTACTAATATTTTCTGTATTGACTCGAGTACTTCCAGTACTAATATTTCAATTATTGACTCAAGCAATGGTTTATGTACTATTAGGAACCCTACTGCTTGTTTAAACTAGATAGTAAGACAACGGAGGAGCTCTGTAAAATGAATACTGTACATCAAAACATACAGAGCCTCACCGGCAAGGATGGTAAAAATTTTAAATCAAGTAGTAATACAACAGACAAGCAATGTATGATTAATCTTGTACACCAAAATATACAGGGCTTGTCTGGAAAAGAATATGAAATTGAACTTTTTATAAAAAAATTAGATATCGATATTCTATGCCTTACTGAGCATTGGCTCAATAGTTATCAATTAATTGTCAATCTTGGAAATTATTCATTGTCAAGTGCGTTCACAAGAAAGAAGGCTATTCGCGGAGGATCTATGATAATAACCCGCAACAACATTAATTACAAGGAACGAAAAGACATTCTTAATCTTTCGGTTGAACGCACTATTGAGCTGTCCTGTGTTGAGCTGGAGCGATATATTATAGTTTGCGCATACCGACCTCCTTCGGGTGACTTTTCTCTGTTTGAGGACGTCATGGAGGAGGCACTGAGGCGGATATGTAGGTCATCAAAAAAAATATTGATTTGTGGAGACTTTAATATTGATATTTTACTTCACACCTCCTTTACAGACAGATTACTTAACTTATTTAAAAGTTTTAATTTAGAAAACATTTTTGTTGAGCCCACACGTGTAACTGCAACTTCAGCTACTTGTATTGATAACATTTTTGGTGATTGTAAAATTGTTAAAAAATCCATTATCACCACTCTTAGATCCGACCACTGTGGACAAATGATATCTGTTCCCAGCTCTCAACAAAATATAACAAAAGTTATAAAGTATAGGCCAGTCACCACCAAAAAAGTAAGGCAATTCAAACTTAATATTTTATCTACTTTACCTACAATTGACCTTACACAGGGTGGTCCGGATGAACTCTATAAAGCTTTTTTTAGCTGTATAAACTCCCAATTTAATTGTATTTTTAAAGTCATAGAAAAAAGATTGTTTAAAAATCTTAAATTTAGTGAGTGGGCTACTGCTGGCATTTATAAAAGTAGGAACAAGCTGTTTGACTTGTATGCAGAAAAGCAATATAATTATACTCCAACATTTGTTCAGTATGTAAGAAATTATTCAAAATTATTTAGAAATGTTTGCACACAAGCTAAGTCAATTCACATAAAACAGAAAATTATTAATTCTGATAATAAAATCAAAGCAGCTTGGGATATCATCACAGATGAAACTGGGAAACGTAAAGTGGAAAATAATAAATTGGAACTTAAAATTAACAACCATATTACTGACTCCGACTTAGAAATAGCAAACGTATTTGAGGACTTTTTTCGAAACATTCCAGTTACCACTACCAGTTCCCTTAACTCGTCGCCAACGGAAGCCTACACTCTTCTAAGGAGCAATGTTTCTGAGTGCAGTGTATTATTTAAATTTGAACACGTTACCCCATATGATATTGTTAAAGTATTCAAATCGCTACAGTACAAAAAAACCGGAGACCTATGGGGAATTTCAGTAAAAGTAATCAGCAATATTATTGATATTGTTGCTCCATATCTTGCTCTAATCTTTAATGAGTCCGTAGATTCAGGATCCTTTCCAGATCTTATGAAATACAGTAAATTAATTCCTCTTTTTAAATCGGGTATTAAAACTGACCCAAATAATTACAGGCCAATTTCAATTTTACCGACTTTTAGCAAGATATTTGAAAAAATTATGCTCAACCAACTGCTCCAGCACTTTAATCTGAATAAATTACTTCATTCGGAGCAGTATGGTTTTACTAAAGGTCGATCAACAATCGATGCGGGCGCAATGCTTTTAAAGCATATATTCGATGCATGGGAGAACTCACAGAATGCTATTGGAATTTTCTGTGATTTGTCTAAAGCATTCGATTGCGTTTCGCATGAGACTCTCTTGGCTAAATTGAACCACTATGGAATCAAAGACTCTGCGCTTAGTCTCATTGCGTCCTACCTCAGTGATCGTATACAAACTGTATGTGTAAATGATGTGAAGTCATCCGGATCAGCCTCACTAATGGGTGTTCCACAAGGCTCTATCTTAGGTCCCTTCATGTTTTTGGTATATATAAACGATTTACCATATTTCGTCCAAAATGATTGCGATATTGTACTATTTGCTGATGATACGTCTTTGATTTTTAAAGTCGATAGAAATTATAATAATTTTGACGATGTAAATAGAACCATATCGCAGGTTACTCATTGGTTTACTGTTAATAATTTGCTTTTAAATGCAAAGAAAACTAAGTGTGTCGAATTCGCATTGCCCAATACTAAGACTATAGCTAAGAACACTCTCGATCAAGCCACCTTTCAAACAAAAAAAACTAAATTAAAATCGATTTTAGAGATTCAACTTTAGGAGCTACGATGTCACAGATAGATACACAGATACACACGTCAAACATATAACACCCCTCTTTTTGGGTCGGGGGTTAAAAATTAGCGCTATTATTATACTATTTATTTATTTATTTAGAAGCCTTTATTGCACACACATTTTACAGGAAAACAATACATAGAATACATACAACAATCACAATAATCACATCACACTATCACACTAATATTATAAAGGCGAAAGTTTGTGTGTATGTGTGTGTGTGTGTGTGTGCGTATGTTTGTTACTCCTTCACGCAAAAACTACTCGACGGATTTGGCTGAAATTTGGAATGGAGATAGATAATATTCTGGGTTAGCAGATAGGCTACTTTTTATCCCGGAAAATCAAGGAGTTCCCACGGGATTTCGAAGAACCTAAATCCACGCGGGCGAAGTCGCGGGCATCGGCTAGTAACATAATATCCAAACACAATCTAGTACCAATAACCATTTGCCTTATAGCATTAGTGATTTAGAATTTTTCAAACTCGGGGTCAATGTTCCCCTACGATGCTGCATTGACCCTGTGGCATCTATCTACGCAAAGTTCGTTGACCTCTAGCATCCGTCAGATGTTTTATTTGCAATACATAGCGATTTTAAAGAAGGCCCACTAAAATAAGCGATCTGAGGGAGTCAAACAATACAAATTTTATAACATCGTGAAATTGGGCACCCACAAAATCGGTTCGATGGTAGGATCAAGCCAAGCCCACGATCTTCAGCAATGAAGGATCAATCGGAGATAGAGAGAGAGAGAGAAAGGTTATAATAAAGGCCCCTGCCCGGCTAGCATGGGCAGTAGATAAAAATTATATCCCCCGATTATATCCACTGATGTCATAGAAATCAGTGGATATAATCGGGGATATAATTTTTATCTACTGCCCATGCTAGCCGGGCTGGGTGATTTTAACTGAGGTTTTTATATCATCGCAAGGATCTCTAAATTCTGGCAAATTGACGGGCGTCACAAATCGATTTTCGTCTCAATGACTTCTTAATTGTTAACACGGGCTTTTTATTTGTTGCACCATTATAGTACTTGTCTTTGATTTTGAGTTGATTGTGGGTGCAGTCGTGTGGAAAAGTGTTTTACAAACGAATATAATTAATGGCTGTAGTGAAACTTAACACATATAAAGTTGAAAACTAAAACCCAATTGCGATCGTCTTAATAAACGCTGAATTATTATATTAAAATTGTTTTTTTTTTTTTTTTTTCTGTCCCTTGGTATATTTAAATGTTGTAATAAACTCAGAATTTTCTCCTCTTTCGTTTGACATCCCACTCGATACAATAGCAAAAAAATAATTTGGAGACCCCCACTATTGTTAATGTTATATACGTTAGGGCAATTTTTTTCGTATAAAATGTAGCGTCACCCGGACCTTTACAACGAATCAACTGACACCTCATTCATCAAAATCGGCCCAGTAGTTTAGGCGCCACGGTGGAACACACTGAATCTGGATACAAACATACATACATAAATACATACATACATACATACATACATACATACATACATACATACATACATACTATCCCTGGATTGCATGCTGTCTCTGTATTTTTCGACAAAATCGGTTAAACAGATCGGCCGTGAATAGCTAGCAGATAGACAGACATACACACTTTCGCATCACTATCCATGCAAACGTGTGTTTGTTTGTTGGTTTGTAAAACCTAAATCTACGCTGACGAACTCACAGATCATCTAGTTCGTAATAATTATAATACCTATATGTAATCACTTTTCTTCAGGTGTGTACGATAGCGTGTGATTCGGTCATGGCGAATAGTGTGGGCTGAATCATATCACACCGTGAGATGTTAAAGGATTGTTAATCATTTCTAGGGTTCCGTACCTCAAAAGGAAAAAGGAACCCTTATAGGATCACTTCGTTGTCTGTCTGTCTGTCTGTCAAGAAACCTCTAGGGTACTTACTTCTCGTTGACCTAGAATCATGGGCAGGTAGGTAGGTCTTATAGCACAAGTAAAGGAAAAAACCGTAAATTTATGGTTGCATCACGAAAAAAATATTAAAATGTCTTTTATTTCGTCAATAATTTCATTTTAAATTCTTTTTTAACTGACTTCGAAAAAGAAGGAGGTTCTCAATTCGTCGGAATCTTTTTTTTTAAATACTATATACTAGCTGATGCCCACGACTTCGTCCTCGTGAATTTACGTTTTTCAAAATCCCGCGGGAACTCTTTGATTTTCCGGGATAAAAAGTAGCCTATGTGTTAATCCAGGGTATATAACCTATCTCCATTCCAAATTTCAGCCAAATCAGTCCAGTAGTTTTTGCGTGATTGAGTAACAAACATCCAAGCATCCAAGCATCCAAACATCCACAATTTCACATTTATAATATTATTAGGATTAGGATAAAGAATTGCTAACGAATATTTTATACAGCTTTATTGCTCTCCTGTAAAGTAGACTTTTTTGACTTACGCACTTTACTGACGATAATTCGAACCCGTGCCTTCTTGGTTACTCCTAACTATTACACCACTGCGACCTTTTTACAAAGATCTCACCATAAACAACAAAGAGTGTCTCAGTGAGAATAATCTATAGCCACGACATCTGATAGGTATACCTACCGGTTCTGTACCACCAAGAAAACTTATATCTGACATTTGTGTCACAGTGTGCACACGGCTTTAGTCGCGTAGTACTATGATGGATGACGGCAGAATTATATTAATGTGTACCTTACCTTACCTTGTATACAGGGTGATTTTATTTTATTTTTATTTGTATTGAAAAGGCACAGAAAACAGGTGGTAACTAAAAAGTACTAAATATAAAAACAATGGATTAGGATCTAAGTAACAATCCCTAATATGTGTACACAATATTACCTAATAATTAAATGTATTATATTTTATGGCACCGTGAAAATGTATACACGGTTAAACTACAATCCATCTCACGAGATTGTGATTGTGTGATGTGCACCAAGAAAACTTATAATCTGACATTTGTGTCACAGTGTGCACACGGCTTTAGTCGCGTAGTACTATGATGGATGACGGCAGAATTATATTAATGTGTACCTTACCTTGTATACAGGCTGAATGTGTGATGTGCACACCGTGCACCAACAAAACTTATAATCTGACATTTGTGTCACAGTGTGCACACGGCTTTAGTCGCGTAGTACTATGATGGATGACGGCAGAATTATATTAATGTGTACCTTACCTTGTATACAGGCTGAATGTGTGATGTGCACACCGTGCACCAACAAAACTTATAATCTGACATTTGTATCACAGTGTGCACACGGCTTGAGTCGCCTAGTACTATGATGGATGACGTTAATTTACCTTACCTTGAAGAGCCCATAAGGCGGTGTAATAATTACATTGCTTATATTGTAATGGCTCATAATACGTCAAATAGTACATTGGATATTTACATAAAACCTACCTACCTACAGTAAAATTTTGTTTTTATTCCGGGAACTGAAAACCTACGGAATACGTTTCCACGGAATATTGAAAACCTACATGAAGTCGCGGGTATTATCTAGGTAATCTTATTACATTTGTAGTTTGTGTCTGTTGAAAAGAGCAACCGCCGAGTTTCTTGTTGGTTCTTGTCAGGCATTCTGAACCAGTGGTAGATTCCAAAACACTTATAAAAGTTAATTTGAATAAAAAAACTTTATATTTCTATTTCAAAGCGAGAACGAGTTTATTTAATTTAAAATGCAAATAAAATAGGAACAGCCTGTATATTAAGGCAGTGTCCAAATGATCTATAATGAAATATGGGCGTCCGGTAAAATATAGAGGGCTGACCTTTGGAGACATGTGGAATGTTCACTTGGGATTGTTTTAGTGTAAGTACCTTAGTATATGTACCTACCTGTCTGAGTTAGATGTTTTGGTATCTAACTAAAGGAAGAGTTAATCAATAAAAAAAACATCAGTTAAAAAACGAGTCGGACTCACAAAGGAAGGGTTCCGTATAATGAACCATCGTATAAGAGAGATCGTACAATATGTACCTACCTACTTTTTACCCGACTGCGGCAAAGCCAAAAGGAAGGGTTATGATTTTAGCAGTCTATGTATGTATGTATGTATGTATGTATGTTTGTATCCAGATTCTGTGTGTTCCACCGTAGCGCCTAAACTACTGGGCCGATTTTGATGAATGAGGTGTCAATCGATTCGTTGTAAAGGCCCGGGTGACATAGGCTATATTTTATACGAAAAAAATGACCTAACGGATATTACATGAAAAAAAATGGGGGTCTCCAAAATATTTTTTTTGGCATTGTATCGAGTGGGGTGTCAAGGAGAAAGGAGAAAATTCTGAGTTCATAAATATAAATGTACTACAACATTAATATAAATATACCAAGCGACAGAAAAACAATTTTACTATAATATTTCAGCGTTTATTAAGACGATCGTAATCGGGTTTTAGTTTTTAACTTTATCTTGTTAATCATAAATAGCCTATGCCACCCGGACCATATTAAAGAGTCATCACCTCATTTATCAAAATCGGCTCAGTAGTTTAGGCGCTACGATGGAACACACATACCTAAATACCAAACAAACCTAAATATGACTTCGTCTGTGTTGGTGTTAGCTGGCGGGCGTGCTCTGCCTTTTTGGAGTGTTTTTTTTGTTAAAACTGACTGGAAAGCGTGGCGATAAAGGTGCCTAGGGATGTTGCAACTAAAATGTCTTGCTTTTTATTTTCTTTTGGCAGTAATTCTAAAACTGTGGTTCAAATAGGTAACTTTCCATACTTAATATTTTTTAATGCTTAATTGTGTCTGTCTGACTGCTAGTTTTCACGGCCCATCTGTTTAACCGATTTTGACAGGCACAAAGTTAGTTTGCATCCCAGAGAAGGATATAGGCTACTTTTTATCTCAGAAAATCAAAGAGTTTCCACGGGATTTTTGAAAAATCTTAGTCAAAGGGATGCAGTGGTGGGCGTATCATCTAGTTTTTAGTACATACTACTAACAACTTAAACTTTTTTTTTAAGTGGCATCACGATCTGTGTTTCCTACCAATTACAATCCGAGTATCTTTAAAACAAGAGTGAATAGGCACCTTCTAGGTAAACGCGTCCCATCTTAGACCACAAAATCACTTTCCATCAGGTGTGATTGTGATCAAGCGCTTACCTATAGTACTTAAATAAAAAAAAGTAGTGAAACGAATAGCCAGCCTTTTATTTCCCTATCAATAAGCAATCGTAACAAAGGGCCCTATAAAGGCGCAGTGTTAAAAGATGGCCGCCATTATACGTCAATGAGACGACTGATTGCGTTTCACGTCCGCAGCAGACCTCCGCCGCGAAACAGCAGCGAAACCGCTGCAGTTCCGCCTCGACTTGTGTTGTAAGTAGTGTTGTTATGGATATCCATATCCGTAACCGAAACTATCGGATATCCGAAATAAAAAAATATCCGTAACCGTAACTGAATCCGTAATAAAAGTTTTGGATAGTTTCGGATAGGGCGGAGTCTAACTAAATACTACACTCGTACGAATTAACTGTGCACTCCGCTATAATGCGACACCTTCATCAGTTCACATTTTACAGTTCCTTAAAAAATTAATATCCGTAACCGAAACTATCGGATAATCCGAAATAATTTAATAGCCATAACCGTAACCGAAACCGATATTATTTTTTACCAATATCCGTATCCATATCCGGATCCGAAATTATATATCCATAACATCCCTAGTTGTAAGAACTGCGAAACATCAGCGAAACTGCCTCATATTTGGTGACTAGATAATGCCCGCAGCTCCGCGTGGATTGGTCAGATCCCCTGCAGCATCAGAACTGAGGAGTTGGAATCCAAATTTGTTATGGAACAATTTCGCAAAGTTCCTCTATCGATCAAAAAAAATTATGCAAACCGGTTCAGAAATCTCGGAGATATCAATGCATAGGTAGAAAAACACAACTCCTCCATTTTTAAAGTTAAAAAAGTAGCCTATGTTACTCCTTGGTTAATCCTCTACTTGTCTGTGAAAGTTTCGTCAAAATCGGTTCAGCCGTTCCGAAGATTAGCCTTTTCAAACACCCCTCTTTTTGGGTCGGGGGTTAAAAATGGTCATAATAAAAACTATTGAAAAGAGATTTTCTCTTAAACGCCAACATCAAAGGAAAAATTGTTCGCCGAAGTTTGACGTTTACCGGAAGCGCCCAGCCGGCCATCTTGCCTGCGACCGGAAGAAGCCATTTTGAGGTGTCAGCGATTGATGTAGAGTTGAAAATATATTAGACATACCTAGTTAAACCAGTTACGGCGACTGTCCGGAGCTGGTAGTGAAAGTAGAAATGTTTCTTGGTTGTGAAATAGTTTAGTAAATCGGTTTACATAAAATTAAAGCTAGGTACGTCCGTACGCTCCGATACTGATGGTAAATAACGAAGGCAGCGAGAATATTCTGCATTCGGTATATATGGGCGTTATTTGATTCTGTGTGCCTAGTGGGAGATTTTTAACCTATTCGATCGCGTAAAAGTTAACTGCGTTTTGTATGGAATTGAAACAGCGCCATCTAGTGACAAGAAGATGGCGCTGTTTCAATTCCATACAAAACGCAGTTAACTTTTACGCGATCGAATAGGTTAAAAATCTCCCACTAGGCACCCTGGTGGCACGTTTCCCTGGAAGTGATTCAGCGTAACAAATATTAAGTTTAAATCTTTAATTTATCAATCAATCAGTTACTTGTAATATTTTGTCAATACATAAATAAATTACCAAATACGTTAGTAATTTTCTAAAGTATTTTTGACGTGACAACGTCTTATAATTCGATAGAGCCGGCTGCACGCACGAAAAAACATGACTCATGCGGCGTTACCTCGCTCTGAGGCGTTCCATGTAAGGCTTGAAGTGCAAGCGAGAGCGCGGAACGAGCGACAAAGAAGCACAATCGGCCTTTGTTGTCACGTTCAACTATCGTCAGTAAACCGACTTGACAGACAACCAATTTTTGTTTATAACTTTCATACAAGCGAATGCTTGTTATTTCCTTTACTCATGAAGAAAAATCGCTGTAAGCAGTGCCGTGCACGAGTGTACCAGAATGTCGACCAGCAGGGAGAAGTGGCGAATGCTCGTGAAGCGTGTAACATCTGCCCCCCAAAACGTCACTTCATGATGACCACGACCGCTCTGCCAAGAGTGTTACGACAAAGAAGAAGAAGATGAATAAAAAATAAAAGTTTGCCATGTCTACGACATGTGTAGTTCTATGGCGGCAGTTAGACATGTCCATCGGAAGCGGGCGTGGCACGCTTTTACAAAATTGCCAGATGTCTGTCTGTTTTCGTTTTCCATCAAATAAAAATTGGAAAATGCGATTTATATTTCTCGTAGACAAGGGTTCCGTATACAAGACTAAGGGCCGGTTAGTTCAAAGTTCAAACCACTGGTTAAATGTATTTTAGCATTCGTTAAAATTTAACAGACACGTAGAAACTTTAACGTTTGTTAATTTACTAGCGTTGCCTCACTAGAAATAGAACTAGAAAGATTTTTTATTCAAAATTTAAAGATGACGTATTTATGTAACTTTTTAACGAATTTTCACGTTAACTGGTAGTTACTGACGGTTCGTAAGAGCTCTGACCACGAAAGTTTTTGACCCCGTTAAATTATTAATAACAATATGTTGGTGCAACCGACCTTAATAAGAACAAATTGGGGTAGAAAAAATGGGGTAAAACGTATCCAAAGTAGATGATTTCTTTTGTTTCAATTTAGTAGATTGAAAAGAGTAGAAATAAAGTAGGAAAAGTATTATAGTGATCGAGGCAAAGGTCTATTACGCATTCATCTTAAATTATAATCCGTGAAATTCCAAGGGTTATTTTTAAAGCCAATGACTTTTTTCCAATCAGTCAAGTTAGTTTCTTACTGTTTATAGGATTCCTTAGCTGAAAATGAAAAAGGAAGGGTTCTGTTTTTTCCTTCTTGACAGACAAACAGACAACGACTGATCCTATAAGGCTTCCCTTTTTAAGGTTCAGTACCACAAAAGGAAAAAAAACCCTTGAAGGTGTTCTGTCTGTCGTGTCTGTCAAGACTTGTCAAGGATATCAAAACCTTTTTTTTTCTCTCTCGTCTGGCTTTAGACTGATTAGCCAATGTCAAGTTTGTAGTTATTTACAAGTTAGGGATATTACATGTATAAGTATGGACTTCGTCTGTGCCGGCGCCCACCGACATACACGCGGCGCCCCTTTAGAGCGCTTCCCAGTCAGTTCCACCATTAAAAAACGCTACCACAGACGAAGTCCATCAAAACCTTATAGAATAGGTACTTTCCGTTGACATAGAGTCATGATTAACAACTAGCCAGATCTTATAGCGCAAGTAAATAAAAACAGACATGACAGACACGACAGACAGACAGACAACAAAGTGATCCTATAAGGGTCTGTTTTAGAATCATGAAAATCTGTCTCTCATAGAGTCATAAAAACCGATCTACTGGGCCGTACCTACCTACTATTTGACGTAATAATTCTGAGGCTCGAGAAAAATTAACCAAAAATAGGTACCTACCTATTTATCCGATTTTCCTGGAATCGAATCGGAGAGAAATAATTCCAGAATTCTAAATTTAAATCAAAGGAGTAAATAGGAAGCGGTGATGATGGACGCATCAAAGGTTGCGTTCGTATGAAATCGATTGGCTATTTTGGATCATTGTTTGTTTAAATATCGCTTTGAGCTAATATTATTTCATACCTCCAAAGAAGCTGTGATAGCCTAGTGGTTTTTTTTTTTTTTTTTACTATTTACATTGTTTTCTTAGCGCCCTGAAGTCTTGGCGACTTGTCTGGGCGCTGCACATTCCTCTTTAAAATTAACTATATGAAATACAGGATAGGATGTTAGGATGTCCGCCTTCTAATCGGAGGTCGGGGGTTCGATCCCAGGCAATCTCTAACTTTTCAGAGTTATGTGCGTTTAAAGTAATTAAATATCACTTGCTTTAACGGTGAAAAAAACCTGCATTCCTGAGAGTTCTTCATAATGTTTTCAAAGGTCTGTGAACTTGGTCAGCGTAGAAGTAGTCACCAAACAATCATAAACGAATCTATGTTTTCGAATTGAATTTCCAATGTTTTTTGATACCATATTTCGAATGTTTTTTAACCCCCCACCCAAAAAGAGGGGTGTTATAAGTTTGACGTGTGTATCTGTGTATATGTCTGTGGCATCGTAGCTCCTAAACTAATGAACCGATTTTAATTTCGTTTTTTTTGTTTGAAAGGTGGCTTGATCGAGAGTGTTCTTAGCTATAATCCAAGAAAATAGGTTCAGCCGTTTGAAAGTTATCAGCTCTTTTCTAGTTACTGTAACCTTCACTTGTCGGGGGTGTTATATATTTTTAATTTACACTTGTTGAAAACATGTTTATCGCCCATTGAGATTTTTGTCTCTATCATCTACACATACCATCTACACGCACGAAACGTTTTGCGTCTTCATTCTTCATACGCATGGCTAAGGTTTGGAATACTCTTCCGCGATCTGTGTTTCCTACCAATTACAATCCGGTTATCTTTAAAACAAGAGTGAATAGGCACCTTCTAGGTAAACGCGTCCCATCTTAGACCACATCATCACTTTCCATCAGGTGTGATTGTGGTCAAGCGCTTACCTATAGTGAATTAAAAAAAAATATCATATTTTGCTATTCTAACTTCTTTCCGTGGATAGACTATAGTGAATCATACCTACAGTATAGGTAGGTATATGACTATTATAATGGGTAAAACCGCAGCTAAATTCTTTCTACAATAACTGACTCATTATCCATTAATATTTCTGTTATCTGAACGATCTACAGACAGACGGTACATAACCCATTGCCATAACCTATGGTGACAGTGGGAAAAATTACACAAGCTTACCATAGGATGAGGCGTGTTTCCATTGCCACTTGCATTACTGAACAATCTACAGACAGGCATCGGTACAAAACTCATTGCCATAACCTATGGTGACAGTGGGGAAAATGACACGAGCTTATCATAGGATGGGGCGCGTTTCCATTGTCACTTGTGTTATCGAACAATCTACAGATAGACGTCGGTACAGTACCCATTGCCATAACCTATGGTGACAGTGGGAAAAATTACACGAGCTTACCATAGGGCGGCGCGCGTTTCCATTGCCACTTGCATTATCGGACAATCTACAGATACACGTCGGTACAGTACCCATTGCCATAACCTATGGTGACAGTGGGAAAAATTACACGAGCTTACCATAGGATGGGGCGCGTTTCCATTGCTACTTGCATTATCGGACAATCTACAGATACACGTCGGTACAGTACCCATTGCCATAACCTATGGTGACAGTGGGAAAAATTACACGAGCTTACCATAGGATGGGGCGCGTTTCCATTGCTACTTGCATTATCGGACAATCTACAGACAGACGTCGGTACAGTACCCATTGCCATAACCTATATGGTGACAGTGAGAAAAATGACACGAGCTTACCATAGGGCGGGGCGCATTACGTAAATGCGTAAGCTCTGGGCATCAGCTAGTACTTACACGATATTTTGGAATGTCAAGACCACTGGCACTGATCCAGAGACCAAGTTCAACAAACCGTCCGACAAATTCCCGTATCGTAATATACCAATGGAAGCACACACAAACCGGTCCACCATACAATCCGGCAAGCTTCTATTAGTGTGAAATATTCGTTACATTACCGTAAATTATTACAACCAATCCAATGGTAAGTGACATCTCAATCCCGTTCACGTTGAAATTACCGGTTATTAATTGCAAATAGTCTTATAATAATGTGCTTAGCATTTCTTGAATGCTTAAGGGAATTAGAAATACCTAAGTTGAGGTATGTAGATGACATATGGATTCGAGACATGGTCGCTAACTATGGGCCTCATAAGAAAGCGTATATTTTAATGTTAGGTAAACTCAGATTTTTCTGCGCTTTCATTTGACATCCCACTCGATACAATAGCAAAAAAAAATTTCGGAGACCCCACATTTTTTGATGTAACATCCATTAGGTCTATGTTTTCGTATAAAATATAGTCTATTTTTGGGTAAGGTCTGACGAAATCACAAACACAATCTTTATGATAAATTATTACACTTTTATTTCATATTTAAATTTATTAACTTTTACATTTGTGTCAAATAAATGTTGTTCCTCTTACGTTAGTATATTTTCGAATGTCGTAGTTTTAAAAACCACTCTTACAGGTAACCTCTCCACGTTTATTAGCCACTCCCCTTTTTATCTTATCGTTATCGGCCAATCCAAATTGTACAATGAATAAACTTAGTGACTAATATACAAATCATCAAGCTCGTTTAACAAATCGTCTAAGTAATAAAGATGTTTTCATCTTATATATTGATTACAAATATTATCCTTTATTATGCTACAATTCATCAACTAAAAACTATAAGAATTTTATATACAGTACGTTTATCGATCAGATGTTGAACAACTTCAGCCAATCAATGACGCCTTCTAATATGATGTTATGATTTGTTATGATTTGAGTGGCGCCAAATATTTAATCAGTAACTTGTACACGTTTATAGATAATTAATATGGGCCAAGCTTACAGCTCGGCCATCCTGTTTTAAGCGAGTCTCATCGCTTTTAAAAAAAAAATTAAAACTTAAGTAACATGTAAACTTCACAACCAAAATGACAAATACTTAGTTCAACAAAACAAAAAAAAATTAAGATAGTAATTAATTAAATTAATATTCTTGCTAACCTTAACTAGAAAGAATATACAGTTTTATTGTTACATTGGTATTGACTATGATTGCAACTTAATTTTAGAGCACTCGCAGCAACCCTTTCCATCCGATATAATTAGAAAATAGCAGACAAACTCAATTCAATTCCAAACTATTTACCCTCGCAACTTTACCTGCCAGTCTACAGTAGCACTCAAATTTAGCCTTTAATCTAAAATTCATTTTTCTGTTCTCTTCCGCTAATATTAAAATAAAAAGATGCAGACACTCTAAATTTATAAATAATTTTTCAAAAATCATAAAGATATCAAAAATTGCGAGACCAGTAGCAACTAAAGGAGGCCTCAATTTAATCAAAGAAGGTAGGTATATGCATAAAGTCCGAAGTATCAATTATAACTCACAAGCCAGTATTTTACAGGAACACTCAATAGAGATTTGGGGATGAGCATGTAAAACTAATTACTAAAAACTACTTTAAAGGGTTTCAAGTATCTCAAAATAAATTGTTAAAAGTTCTGTTCCAACTAGACTCTCCTCCCCACTAAAGAATTATATAAGAAAACTGATGAACTATATTATATAAGTCAATTATACAAATTCAAAATATGTCTATTTGTTAGGAAAATACTATTAAAGTCCGTACATACACGCATCACTTTAAAGCTAAATCTCATAAATATGGTACACAAAACGAACATACCTATTATGCTACAATTACATAAAGCTAGGACTAATTATGGTATGAAAACTACCTAGCTCTACTACATAATGTACTTGCCGAAACTCATACTGGAGGAAAAATCTTTTACAAAGTTTAAAGTTTAATCAAACAGTGTCAAACACCATAGATATCTTAGCTAGATGTAGGTATAGTTTGTTAACGAATATAACGTGTTTTGACTTTTTATATTATTGTATAGTCACCATACCTTTAAAGATTATGTTTTCTTCTATATTTATATTTAGAATCGGGAGCGATTCTTAATATGAATACGTGTAAGTGAACTTCTTGTCCTTTTGATAAAATAAACTCTTTAAACTTAAAGTTAATCGCCGCCAGTTCTCGATTTAAATCACAAAACATTTTCATACACTTTCAACGCAATAGTTTTACGCACATATTTTCTTCTTCCCTTCTTATTGGAAAATCGCGGATTCCGAGCCCTGGCGCGTCTCTCTTCTACCGGGATACATATATGATTGTCCTTATTTCCCTCCAGATCCAAATTTTTAATGACCCTTATCCTAGGGTCCACCTCCTTCCTCCTATAGGACTTTTTGTCCATAGCCCGTAACCTCGGGGCTTACTTTTTCGTTCTTTCCTTCCTTGGGACTTTGTGTCCCTGACCCATACCTAGTTTTGGGTCATCCTTTCCCTCATTTGTTCATTTCCAACATCCTTGGATCCTGCAAACATAAAACACTTTGAGTAGACCGTTCATTTAATTTTGTTTCATAAGCATCCATCATAATACAATCCGACCTAAGAGAAGTAATTTTACTTGGTAACCTAAAAAACCTATTATCATTATTATAATTTAGTTTTCTCCAGTTCCGTACCCCTCGAAGGGTGCCTACGAGACCCTATTTTCTAAACCTCTGCTCTCCGTCCGTCTGTCCGTCTGCACGTGCGTCACGGCCTGAACCGTGAACGGCGTATCGTGAACCGTGATAGATAGAGAGTTGAAAGGAACGTGATTACGGATGTATGAAAATCCTATGCCTGGTTGCTTCCAATTCAAACTTTTTCTTTTAATGCAGATTACGCTTCCCATATTTCTTACAATTACCTATTGTTTTTTTTTTTTTTTAGCAAAATCCACATTCTGAAGTACTAATGGACAATGTTAAACAAACGCCAGGGTACAGTAGTTGCGTCACTTGTGCCTCTTAACCATATAATATCTACATGCAAAAAGAATCTTTGATTTATAATTTCACATGATACTTATATATTTTATTTTAGCCATAATATGCACCATATGGCGTACTTTGTCGTTTCGAGTAACATAAGCAGAACTACCAAATTCGACCCTGGGAACGACACAGTCGCGACTCGCCGCCGAATGATACCTATTAGTTTATCATTAATTCCTTTTCATAGAGAAAAGCGATATCAACATAATAGCAGGAAAAAAAATGAAATAAATATTCCGTTCGATACATCTCTATTCTCTACGACATCAAGATCTCTATCACAAGCTGATCGATCATAAAGATTAGAAGAAAGTAGGTACCTTATACATTATTTTATATGTTAACCGTAATGACCTGCATCTGTTCGATTTTCCTTTATATATTTATTATATTTATTTTCATGTACCAAAATTGTAGTTACAAAGTTAAGATAAATTAAGCTATGTACAAAGGAAATGCTTATCTCTAAACAGAGATTTCTTCCAGCTTCCCCGTGCAGGTTGTGAGTAAGGTGCATAAATACGTGGAATAGGTCCCATGGTACTAGATTTATAAAATGGTTAATACAAGTGCTACACAATAATATTTACACAAATATCTTCCAATAAATACCAAAATAAAATACATACAATAATAATATAATAATAAATAGTTATGCATAATATAATAAAATACGAATAAATATAATATATATATATAATATAAATACTCTATTGTAATGATAGGTAATACTGCTTCACTCTGTATTCGTTTCGTAAAAGATTCATCCTCGTACTGTACATAAGGTCACTGTTGAACATAAACCTTCCCTAGTAAGCACCACACGTACTGTCCTCAGCCTTCCTCATTCAACCCCTGGTTCCTATTGATACAAACCACTAAACCCCCCCCCCCCCCCCCATCAAATGTGTACCTATCTACATCCATCCATCATACCCAAATGCCGTGCTGGTTGATGTGGTGAGCGACAAAGTGTTAACCTCTTCAATACGTCATGGAACTGTAGGAATAGCCATGGAAGACTTCCAAACCGAACGTTGATATTTTGTGTAAGTGGTCCCACGAGTCAAAAAAAATATTCTTGTCCATAAAGGAACAAGCCACGATATAGATTCTTCTATCGGAACTTAAATATTCCAATCACTGCATGTATTCCAACTAATCAGTTTGCTACTGTATATTTGAAGTTGATAATAAATAAAAATGTTAGCTTAATTAAATTCCTATGATAATTCGATTTTTGGTGCATCAACCAGCTTCACCTATTATGTAAAATTAAATATATATATATTTTTTTTTAAATTACCGGCTGTACATTTTAAACTAACCTAAGCAAAATATACTTCCTTACTAATAACTTAATCTTAAAAATTTTCAAGAGGATCCTTCCGCCTCAAATTAACTCAATGATAAAAATGAACAGGAAACTTTAAATGTTGTAAAATCCAGCCAATGCTTCGTACCTTGCCTTATTAATCCAATAGGTACTTCTTTGGATTTTGTCAAAACAAAATACTTTTACTTGTTGAGTGTATAATAAATAAATAATGTAATAAATCAATTAACTGTTAAAGCTAATAACTTTTACAGAAAGCGAACCTCATGATATCTCTTATGAGTTTTAAGCGTAAAATTACCACGCCGAAAACAAAACATGAGCTGACAGTATTCTTATTTGATATACGTAATCCAGTAATACTATATCTATCTACATAATTCGTAAATATGTATGTATAGTTTGTAAGTTACTATTTCACTTTATGCTGTTTCAATGCTTTAAGTTATTATTTTTATCTTTGTCTCATTTTTTTTAGTTTAGCCTCATTCTATTTTTAAACTTACTATTTCGCTATAATATTTACAAGTAACCTCATCGAAGACTACACGGTCTTCTGATAACCCAACAAGCATTTATCCAACAGCTATCGCTTTCACCCGAACGGAGGTTCCCTGAAATATACTGATAACAATACCTAGTTGACACATGGATGTACAAGAGCGGCAACAAGCTATGACCCCCTCTAGTCATAACTATATCTTTATGATTGTAACATTTCAAACAGTGAAAGTATGTATAAACGATTTCGTCCATAGGACATGCGCTCTAAAGAATGTTGATATAATTATCAGCAACTAAAAGCTTGAAGAAACTAATAGGTACAACTTGTCTTTGAAGTATGAAAATATGCACATTTATCAAGTATACCAGTTCATCAAACATTAAAGTACGCATTTATAAAATGATAAGTCACTTATTAATCAAGATAACTACCTGTTTATCAAACCTACCCTACCAAATATAAATAACTACTCACCAAATGTAATACTTTATAACTTAAGTAAAAATATGAAACAAATGTGCATCAACCACATACATACACTCTTCAAATTCATCCATTTATCAAAATGTTATATAATATAACCATTCACCAAATCCATTATATACTTAGTTCATTAAATAGTTTAGTCAAACTTTACTCCACTTGCCACGATTGCAAATTTTCCAAAATAATCAGCCGCAAACATTGCAGCTCATCTCACTTGATAATGCATCCCTCCCTCAGAAAAACAGGCATTAGGAATGTCTTTCCAAGACGCGCGAGAGACAGCCACCGTGGCTTTTCGCGAGATATAATCCAAATTGAACTAATGCCTAAATAAATGATTTAATTAGAGGGCGATTGCTTTTGCAACCTCTAACCGTCCAATCAAACACCGAAAGTATTCAATAATCCGAGACGTAAATAAAAACCCGTCAGAACACCGTATTTAAAAAAAAAGGAGACAAGAAAAAGATTCCTCCTCGCAATGAGATCGCGTGACATCCAACAAGTGAATTATCGACTTTATTACACAACTTATCCTCAACATGTTTTACATCATTTCCTACAATTGAAATCCTTCTATTTTAAATACCCTAACTACAACTTCATAATCCAACCAAAAATCACACTAGATTTATCCCTCGGTCCCACATCTTTAATGCTTTTTTTTCTGTTTGGGTAACTAAAACAAAAAAAAATATATACTCATGTTATAAAACGTTGTCAAAGCTTTCCTGAACGCGCTAAATAAGCAAAAACATAAAATCAGGCGAAATGCCAGACCAGCCAAAAAACCTTCAATGCTTAATCAGCCTAAAAAAAATTATGATCAATATTCATATTATTATCATGAGATACTACCGGCGCTCCTAAGCGAAATTTATAAGGCACCGCATTTCGATTTTATCAAATAGACTGATCAATTTCGAGAGCACAACAAACGTGGTTTCCTGAGAGTTTTGTTAACTAAATGCATATCGAAACTGAACTATCGCGAAGCGAGTCAAGCGAGCGTGAATTTTTTTTAAAATATATTTCTGGGATAATGTCATGCCACAAACGCGAGCGTAGTGCAAAGATATTTGCCTAAAATTTCTTTCGTACAACAAAGAAAATAGTATTTTGGTAGTAGGTACTTATTATCGCGCCCTGCCCTAAGGGCAGTACTGTAGGTATATTACCATAAAAAAAAACTTACTCTAATTTTAATAGAACATTTGCCAGGAATTTAACCCGCCAAGCGATGTTAATCCAATAAAAACAAAATCATATTGCATTTAAATGCGGCAGTACACAGTTAATTGCGTGAATACAGGTAAAAAAAAAAACCCCGCTGCCCATATACTATACCTACCTACTACTCGTAGTACTCAAATTATTGTGCCAGTATTAAAAGTAAATTAGCTGTTATCTAGCGTGGTAGACTACGGCCTAAACCCTTCTCATTCTGTGAGGAGACACTTGTTGCTCAGTAGTGGGCCGGCCATGGGTTGTTCATGGTGAGCTGTTATCAGCAAAGTTATGTTTGAAACTCAAACATTACGCGTTTCAAGTGGTAAAAATAGATAAATAAAAACATTTCTCCTCACTTTTGTAAAAAAAACACTTATTTATGCACCCCGTATTTAAAACTATCTGACTACCTACCTACCATAATTTTAAATTTAGTTAAAGAATAACCAGATAAGATAAACCTACTTTTACACCCATTTTAGGATTTATATTTCTCAAAATGCTCAATTTATTAACCCTGGTCACTATCACTTTATTACAACGGATCACCTTCATTTTTATCAATTAACATTTTATATCCCCAATCACTTAGTAACCATTACAAGTAGAGACGGATTATTTCACTGGCAGGCGTAAAACGAAAAGCTATTTCATGTAACTTTTTCTACCTTATCCCAAAGCGGTTTACAAAAAATAATAATTTCACAAAACAACATTCAAGATGCCCAATGAGTGCTGTGTGATAATATCGCGTCACTGTGTGCTAGAAAAAGGAAAACATCTATCTATACAATGAATGCAGCAAACGATTGAACCTAAATCCAGAAATTCACCTTCCGTAAAACAAAACCACTATGTGAAAATAAATCCCTATCGTAACTCTTAACCAAACTAATTCGGCACACGATTACAAGTGTGAAGATTGAAATACCACGTTCCGTGAGATATTTACCTGTGAAATCATTTAATGAGAAATAAAACCCCGGCAGGACATAGTAGATACATCCTGAAAACTATTTAAAAGTAACAATAACGCCCATCATTAAGTAAACCACACTTTTTATATTGTTTAACACTATGTTCACTATCTATTCCATTGTACCCACGATACAGGATAACCTAGTGCGGGTACCACCAGACACAGGAAAATTGTACAAGACTGTATTTTGTAAATAAACATTTTTCATTTTTCATTGTAAAATAAGCCTTCTAAATACCTTAATGTTATTTAAACCACAATTTGAAGGTCGATCGCATTTGTATAACCAATATACAAGATGAATTATAAACATGTGGGTAATTCTAGGTATCATAACGTTATATAATTTCCATTCCAACTCGGAGCAAAGCTTTTTAACAAAATGATAACTAAATGTAGAACAAACAAAACGAAAACCCACACAAATAAAAAAAAATTACCATTAATAGGTATCAATAAAAATAAAATCATGGAAAGATCCTACCCGTTTATCCAGAAATCCTTTGATGCCATGACTAGGTACTTTGATATATTGAGGCCCAAATATTGGCCTTGTGCTCCAAAATGTCTGTGGTCTACTAGACCTCCACTTCTTTCTCGTTCCTCTGTATATTTCCACTTGTTTCTCTGAGTCGTGAGCGTGACAAGAAAATATTATATTTTCTTGATGTCCCTCTTCTGACCTTTTGGGTAAGGTCTGACGAAATCACAAACACAATCTTTATGATAAATTATTACACTTTTATTTCATATTTAAATTTATTAACTTTTACATTTGTGTCAAATAAATGTTGTTCCTCTTACGTTAGTATATTTTCGAATGTCGTAGTTTTAAAAACCACTCTTACAGGTAACCTCTCCACGTTTATTAGCCACTCCCCTTTTTATCTTATCGTTATCGGCCAATCCAAATTGTACAATGAATAAACTTAGTGACTAATATACAAATCATCAAGCTCGTTTAACAAATCGTCTAAGTAATAAAGATGTTTTCATCTTATATATTGATTACAAATATTATCCTTTATTATGCTACAATTCATCAACTAAAAACTATAAGAATTTTATATACAGTACGTTTATCGATCAGATGTTGAACAACTTCAGCCAATCAATGACGCCTTCTAATATGATGTTATGATTTGTTATGATTTGAGTGGCGCCAAATATTTAATCAGTAACTTGTACACGTTTATAGATAATTAATATGGGCCAAGCTTACACTATGTCACCCGGACCTTTACAACGAATCAATTGACACCTCATTCATCAAAATCGGCCCAGTAGTTTAAGCGCTACGATGGAACACACAATCTGCATACAAACACACATAGGTACATACATAGACTGCTAAAATCATAACCCTTCTTTTTGGTTTTGCCGCAGTCGGGTAAAAAAATCATGTTGATGATTCTAGGTGTTACATAACGTGAGTGTCTATATGTGTGTGTGTGTGTGTGTATGTGTGTGTCTGTTGGTTATTTTCATCACAATACACGATGTCCGGCAGTGGTATCGACTCGATATCAGCTCGATATGTTCGATATCTGGGATCAGTATCGACAATAATTGCTATTGTATCGGCGATCGCTTCTCAACGGGCGATTTGGGTATATTGGCTTAGGAATACGATAGAAGCGACAAATATATAAGTACTAATATTATAAGAGGAAAGATTTGTCTGTCTGTTTGTGATCGATCCTAAACTAATTTTAAGCTAGCTTAGCTCTGAAGTTCTTTATGCAGAAGTAAATAAATAAATAAATAAATATATAAATAAATAAATAAATAAATAAATAAATCTTTATTATCTTAGCAGAACATTATTTACAGACTTTGGTGTGAGAAAGACTTTAACATAGACAGGGTATACCGCGGCCGCAGACGAAGTCGCGGGAATATAGCTAGTATACCTACAATAAATTCAAGAGAATGTGTTTAAACGTGTACAATCTGAGGAAAGACTAGCCATATTTTCTGTGTCAACTATTATCTCAAAAGTACGGTAAACCATATTATTTACTTTTGACACGACAGTTCACATATTGTGATGTAAAACAAATATGGCGAGTGAAATGGGAAAGATTCTCAGAGTGTACGCGTTATAAATAATATTATTTACAATAATTTATGATGGTTTAATAAGTCTATTTATCAAAATGTGAATAAATTAATCAAAATTTGATTTGCAAGACAAGGTACTTACTATCACTAAGGTTGTAAGGTCATGGAGACTTAGTGCTAAAAAAAAATATGAGACATTTCACCGAGATTAATAGCCTTATCGGGTGACAGAATGGATGGCTCATTTTTTGCGCAACGGATCAACCGGGCTGTCCAGCGCGGAAATGCAGCCAGTACTCTTGCATTCCACGTGGGCATGATTGTTATAGTAATGAGGGCTAGCTATCTGTTTTATTGAATATTATCTGTAAGGTTGTCGTAAATTACTTTTGCATACAGCCATGTCTGTGAGATGATTATTCTATGGTCGGAATAAGTCCGTCAAGAATGACGCAGCACTAGTGGACGCGTCACTCACTGCAGTCTACAGACATACTAAATTTTATACTGGATGAGGCAAAAAACTTAACTAAATCTAAATCCATCAAACATATTATTAGGGTCCATCATCATGTAAACGTCGAGGCTATCCAGCTCCGTGACAATAGAGACCTCAGACCTAGTACGAAGACTTTGCTAGTCCAATTTAAAGAAGTCAAGAACAGAGAACCTTACCTTAGTTGCCTTAGTTAGTGAACTGAGCATCAAAAATTATTATAATACTACCCGATGCCCGCGACTTCGCCCGCGTGGATTTAGGTTTTAAATTTAGGCTTTTTAGGATAAAAAGTAGCCTATGTGGTAATTCAGGATATTATCTATCTCCATTCTCAATTTCAGCCAAACCCGTCTAGTAGTTTTTGCGTGAAGGAGTAACAAACACACACACACACACACGCACACGCACACGCACACGCACACGCACACGCACACGCACACGCACACGCACACGCACACGCACACGCACACGCACACGCACACGCACACGCACACGCACACGCACACGCACACGCGCACACACACACACACGCACACACACACACACACACACACACACACACACACACACACACACACACACACACACACACACACATCATCATTTCCAAATAAATTATTTTGTATTTAGGCAACGTCCATCTTGACAGCTTGACATTTGAAAACTAGAAAAGAGCTGATAACTCTTAAACGACTGAACCAATTTTTTAAGATTATAGCTAACAACACTCTCGATCAAGCCACCTTTCAAACAAAAAAAAATAAATTAAAATCGGTTCATTCGTTTAGGCGCTACGATGCCACAGACAGATACACAGATACACAGATACACCGATACATAGATACACAGATACACAGACACACAGATACACAGATACACACGTCAAACTTATAACACCCCTCTTTTTGGGTCGGGGGTTAATAAAAACTGATAACTATAAACTAAGTCAGTGGATCGATTCTTAGGTGAATCTTTAGCCGGCCTTACACGGCCAGCTTGAAGCAGCCAGGATTGACAGCTTCAAGCTGCGACTGCACAGTGAGCTACACTTCTTAGTATCATATCTCAGATCAGTATTTGCAGGGGTACATACAATATGGAACCGCTTGAGCAGTTGTAACTGCTCCAGGCAGTCAGTAGCTTCAAGCTGTTGATCAATGACTGCTCGAGTGCTATGTATTTTGATCACTGGCTAACTGCTCGAACTTTCCGTGTAAGGGCTCACATGACAGTTTAGTATTACTTCACTCGTAGGCTAGATTGTAATCTTAGTAGATGCTGTCCGTACTTAACGATTAAACAAGTGTAAATCAAAAATTTATAACACCCCCGACAAGTGAAGGTTACAGTAACTAGAAAAGAGCTGATAACTTTCAAACGGCTGAACCGATTTTCTTGGGTTAAAGCTAAGAACACTCTCGATCAAGCCACCTTACAAACAAAAAAAACTAAATTAAAATCGGTTCATTCGTTTAGGAGCTACGATGCCACAGACAGATACACACGTCAAACTTATAACACCCCTCTTTTTGGGTCGGGGGTTACAAAATACAATTTTGTTACATCTAGCCACTCTACATCAGTGTTACCCAAACTTTTTGTGTGATAGACGGACAAACAATGAATCGCTTGTAATGATAGATCATTATAGATGTAGTTGTAGTTATAATGATAGCGCCAGATTATATCTATTGTTGACAGCGGCTGACCTCTTTCAAGAACTAATATTACGTTTACTAATTAAATATTTTGGACTTTTTTTACTTGTGTTTTGTAGCAAAACTTAGTAATAGTAAAAACAAAAAACTGGCCAAGTGCGAGTCAGACTCACGCGCTGAGGGTTCCGTACTCGGTTAGTTTTTCAAACATTTTACACGATAACTCAAAGCTATTATACATAAAAATAAATAAAAATCTGTTGTAGAATGTACGGATGAAGCCCTTTCATATGATACCCCACTTGGTATAGTTATCGTACTTTGAAAATTGGAACATATTTTAATTTTTTTTCTGTGATGTAGCCACAAATTCACGGTTTTCGGATTTATTCCTGACACGACGGACGGATAGACAGACAGACAGACAACAAAGTTATTTTATAAGGGTTCCGCTTTTCCATTTGAGGCACGGAACCCTAAAAACCTAATTCTACGACAAGAAGTCGCGAGCATCAGTTAGCACCTAAGTAGTCACACTAATCACACTAATATTATAAAGGCCAATGTTTGTGTGTATGTGTATGTGTGTATGTTTGTTACTCCTTCACGCAAAAACCACTGGATGGATTTGGCTGAAATTTGGAATGGAAATAGATAATATCCTGGATTAGCACATAGGCTACTTTTTATCCCAGAAAATCAAAGATTTCCCACAGGATTTCGAAAAACCTAAATCCACGCGGGCGAAGTCGCGTGCATCGGCTAGTAATTAAGTAAAGAACTACCTTATGTTTTTTCAGGTGCCTATTTCGAAATGATATTATTAGCTCTTTTCCTGTAAAAAAAGAAGCTAATAATAATCATAATATCAGGACTGCATAATGTTCGTACGTATGTCTGTGCAAAAGCACTGATAATCCAACTATGAAATGATTTAGAGTGCATGTCAGGCTGACATAGCTAAGTTTGGGGCACACCAAACGGACAATAATATCCTGGAAGTTATTTTTTATATTGTAATTTGTGACATGGTAGTAGTTTCAGGTACTTATTATATTTTCTTGTAAAAGGACTTGAGCTTGAGGTTAGAGAAAGGTAAAACGTCCAATTGCAAATACACAAGTGTAAATTAAAAATTTATAAAACCCCCGACAAGTGAAGTTTACAGTAACTAAAGAAGAGCTGATAACTTTCTAACGGCTGCACCGATTTTCTTGGATTATAGCTAAGAACACTCTCGATCAAGCCACCTTTCAAACAAAAAAAACTAAATTAAAGTTGGTTCCTTAGTTTCGGAGCTACGATGCCACAGACAGATACACAGATAGGTACATATGTCAAACTTATAACACCCCTCTTTTTGGATCGGGGGTTAAAAAGCAAGAAAATCCCGGCGGTGATTGTAATCACTATTGAGATTATTGCATTATTGAACAGAAACTGTTAGGCACGGGCTGAGAATTTACTAAATTTACATCATTCTCTATTCTATTGGCATTCTACGTACCTATGGAATACAAGCCCAATCTTTGCTACAGGTGCTTGTAAGCGAAGCATTCTTTTACTATCACAATTATACGTATAGTAGGTAATGGAGTCATTTGAAAATAACTCTGACCCTTACTATCTAAGTATGCGCCGTGGGAATTTATTAAGATTCCGTACTCGAAAGGTACCAACGGGACTCTTACTAAGCTTCTACTGGCCGTTCGTCACGCCCGTCCGTTACCTGTCTGTAAATAAATAATAAAATAAATGACCAAAAGTAGTCTAGGCATGCAAGCTGTTTCTGTACCAGATTTCGTTAATATTGCCTGAACGGATGGGCCGTGAAAACGGCCCGAGCAGACAGACAGACAAACTTTCACATTTATTGTATGGAAATGGATATTAGGAATAGCATATCATATCGTATGTTTAGGTAATTTGTTTTTAGTTCCCATTGTGCCACCAGCTTTGTAATTCGGGTACACCGCCGCTCGTAGCCGTAGTAACAGACGGACCAGCTTTGACTATCGATCCTGTGTTTAGTGTTGTAACAATACACATAATTAGCTTATCGATATAACTCAGGTACAAGTTATAACGACTTCGATAAATTATAAAATAGGTTTGAATTAAAAGTCCAAACGGATTTGCGCTGCGTTGCGTGACGCGACGCCGCGGCATCATTCAAGTGCACCTTGCTTCATACAAACTCATATAAATTACTAGCTGATGCCCGCGACTTCGTTCGCGTGGATGAAGGTTTTTTAAAATTCCCGTGGGAGCTCTTTGATTCTCCGAGATAAAAAGTAGCCTAT
This sequence comes from Maniola jurtina, assembly GCF_905333055.1. Lineage (NCBI taxonomy): Eukaryota > Metazoa > Arthropoda > Insecta > Lepidoptera > Nymphalidae > Maniola > Maniola jurtina. The sequence goes on along the minus strand of NC_060055.1, from coordinate 2,979,181 downwards.
GTGCTAATTCAAGGTATAATCTACCTCCATTCTAAATTTCAGCCCAATCCGTTCAGTAGTTTTTGCGTGAAGAAGTAACAAACATACACACACACACACACACACACACACACACATACAAACTTTCTCCTTTATAATATTAGTGTGACTAGTGTGATATTTGCCGTGCCGCATCGCACCATGTCACGTCGCGCAGCGCATAACAATTGCGTTTGGGCCTTAAGGGAGAAGTTGCATATAAAATGGCAGGTAATTTATTTTTGGTTCCTATTGTGCCACTTAGCTTAGCTTAACTTATCGATATAAACCAGAGTTTATAAACCCATGTTATAAACCAACACAGCCCATAGAGAGACCCAGCGCGTGCCAAACCTTCGTTATTTTGTAAAAGGTCCAATTTTCTATGCGTATTATTCCCAACACAAGTAGGAACGATCCGCGACTACGAAGTTTGGATCATGGTGGCTCTGGGAGATAGCAGGTACATAATAAAGGTGTAAAAAAATCTTACGTCAAAGTATGAAGTCTAATTTATTTATATTTACTTCGAAATATGTATTTTAGCGCTATTGAAAAATAAGTTTTTTTTACAGGTACATCGGCCTAACTTACAAAAGTGATAGTACAGTAATATTAAACTATCGATACAAAATCTCAGTTTAGACATAACTGCACATCACTATCACAAAAGTTTGATTCGTTTTTGATAATTAGAGGTTTGAGGAAGAACTAAAATCATTTATTCCCTGTGTAGAGTTCCATAAATCAAAATTCTGTTTTAAACTACTACTTAACTATAATTTAATAATTGTAAAAGGTACAACAAAACGGAATAAAAAAGCGAAAGGGTTGGGCGGAAAGACATACCTACTTTATTCTTTTACTAGCTGACGCCCGCGACTTCGTCCGCGTGGATTTAGGTTTTTCGAAATCCCGTGGAAACTCTTTGATTTTCCGGGATAAAAAGTAACCTATGTGCTAATCCAGGATATTATCTATCTTCATTCTGAATTTCAGCCAAATCTGTCCAGTGGTTTTTGCATTAAGGAGTAACAAACACACACACACACACACACACACACACACACACACACACACACACACACACACACACACACACACACACACACATACAAACTTTCGCCTTTATAATATTAGTGTGATATGGTTGAGTTGAAGGTTTTTAGTATTGTATGACAGATTTTGGGTATTTTCTATTATGGAACCTTTCGTGCGCAAATCCGAATCGCACTTGACCGGTTTTGGCGTTGGAATGCGTCTGCTGTGCCTCATAATTGTATGTTGTTATGGAACCTAATAATAAGAAGCTTTCCCGCAAGTCACAACAACAACTACCCTGTTACCTATTTTGAATTCTTTGGTAACACTCTACGGTAATTGGTTAACAAGTGTAAATTAAAAATTTATTACACCCCCGACAAGTGAAGGCATCTTGACAGCTTGACATAAATTTGTCAATTGACATAATTTAAGAACCTAACGGTTATCTAACCTTCTTTTCTACAAGAAAACTAGAAAAGAGCTGATAACTCTTAAACGGCTGAACCAATTTTTTTGGATTATAGCTAAGAACACTCTCGATCGAGCCACCTTTCAAACAAAAAAAAGTAAATTAAAATCGGTTCATTCGTTTAGGCGCTACGATGCCACAGACAGATACACATATACACAGATACACAGATACACACGTCAAACTTATAACACCCCTCTTTTTGGGTCGGGGGTTAAAAGAGGTCGATTTTTATTTTAGGTCATTTAAATATCACAATAAAGTCAGCCTTTTCCCCGACGACATTTTAAAAGACCATTTTTTTAACAGGGCTCTGTCCGACACTCGCTTCATACAATCGTAGTTCCAATTTCATTTGAATATTAAGCAACCAAAGTCCATGAAATTTTGCAGACATATCCTGGAAACTAATATCTGTGTCTGTGGTGTTTTAGATTTTTCTAAAAATATGTAGTTTTAAAATTACAGGCTCAAAGATTTGTTTGTAAATTTTTAAGACCGCGTAACTTTGAAATCGAATATTTTAACAGAAATCTATATTAGTTTCTAGAATATGTCTGCAAAATTTCATGGACTTTGGTTGCTTAATATTCAAATGAAATTGGAACTACGTTTGTATGAAGCGAGTCACGGAGAGAGCCCTGTTAAAAAAAAGCAAATGCTCAGCCAACTAACTTTTTACTTTATTACTTTAATTAGAGATGTCACAACTTTGTCAAAGCAGAATGGTGAAAGATCTTTGCAAATTTTCAAAAAGGTTAGCGGAAGGTGCGGGTTGCATAATATGACTATTAGGTATGAAAAGATTAAGGTGCAGTTTCTTTAACTAGTCGTTATCGTCGTCATTTTCAGGGTTCCGTAACCCGGGACCCTATTACTGAGCTGTCCGTCCATCCGTCTGTCTGTCAGCGGGCTGCATCTGATGAACCGTTATAGGTAGAGATCACACTTCACACTATCACACTATAATATTATAAAAGCGAAAGTTTGTATTTGTGTGTGTGTGCGTATGTATGTTTGTTACTCTTTCACGCAAAAACCACTGGACGGATTTGGCTGAAATTCGGAATGGAGATAGATAGTGTCCTGGATTAGCACATAGGCTACTTTTTATCCCGGAAAATCAGAGTTCCCACGGGATTTCGAAAAACCTAAATCCACGCGGACGAAGTCGCGGGCGTCTTCTAGTAAATAATAAAAATTTCAAAACGGCCACCATGCAAATTAAATAAGCACATATTGTCTTATATCTTGCACGATGGTACGGGACTCTTCGTGAGCATGACCGGTTTTATTTTACTCTCTTAATTAAGGATAGGGTTCCGCCTGACGGTGCCTAAGTATCAGTTTGCCTAGAAAAGTCACTCTTGACTTAAGTAGGTAGGTACCTATATTAGAAGTGGAGGTTTTCTTTGCATATAACTCAAAATAGCTGATTTTGGAGATCTTCCGAGAGTCCGACCGACGATATAATAGCACACATAATTTCTGGACGAAGTAGCTTTCATACGGTGCAAGAATTATTACTTAAAATTGGTTCTGTAGTTACAGAGTTAGGCCTATTACAAATAAGTAATTTTAACTATCATTTGGTGTACCTATTTGTACCTATTATGTATTTATGATAAATAAATTATGCTCATGAAACTTTCCTTTTTATGATTTAGTACCTATTTTTAATAATAATTATAGATAGATGAGAATGAGCATGTCGCATTACAGAAACCGCCCTTTAAGCGACAAGTTTTATCATTGAAAGGAAAATTCGCGAAAATTGTACAGTTCATAACTAGACTCACTTTCAATTTAAAATTCTTAATACTAAATGAGACTAACTTTACTGTAGTCAAATAAGCTGCGTCGTAAGTATTTTGTTATAGAAAAGTTTTTGTTAGTTCATGAAAATGTATTTTTAACCCCCGACCCAAAAAGAGGGGTGTTATAAGTTTGACGTGTGTATCTGTGTATCTGTGTGTCTGTGTATCTGTGTATCTGTGTATCTGTGTATCTGTGTATCTGTCTGTGGCATCGTAGCGCCTAAACGAATGAACCGATTTTAATTTAGTTTTTTTTGTTTGAAAGGTGGCTTGATCGAGAGTGTTCTTAGCTATAATCCAAAAAAATTGGTTCAGCCGTTTAAGAGTTATCAGCTCTTTTCTAGTTTTCTTGTAGAAAAGAAGGTTACATAACCGTTAGGTTCATAATATTATGTCAATTGACAAATGTCAAGCTGTCAAGATGGACGTTGCCTACATAATTATTTATTTGAAAATGATTTGTCGGGGGTGTTGAAAATTTTTAATTTACACTTGTTTATAGTTAAGTTATTTTTTCTAGGTACCGTGCTTCGTAGGTACTATTGCAATTTGCAGTAAAGAAATAATTTTTAGGGTTCTGTAATTTTTAGGGTAAAAGGAAAAACGAAATCCTCATAGGATCACTTTGTTGTCAGTCTGTCCGTCCGTCCGTCCGTCCGTCCGTCGTGTCTGTCAAGAAACCTATAGAGTTCTTCCCGTTCACCTATAGAATCATGAAAGGCAGGTAGCTAGGTCTTATAGCACAAGCACAGGAATAAATCTGAAAACTGCGAATTTGTGGATATAACATTTTAAAAAATGTGTTTCAATTGTCAAAGTAAGATAACTATACCAAGTGGGGTATCATATGAAAGGGCATTACGTATACGAATAAATACCCGAGTACGGAACCCTAGGTGCGCGAGTCTGACTCTGACTGTACTTATTTTTCAATGAGCCAATAATATTTTAATAGGTAAGTATTTAAAGCTTTGAATTTAAAAGCTTTAATCTTAAAAGCAAATATTAGCTTTAGGAAAACTCTCATAGGCTGAAAATACTAAAAGGTTAGGACCTAAAAAAATAAAACTATCAGATACGGATTTAGGCCTAAAGCCTTTTGGTTAACTTAATGGAAGGCTTTTAACCTTCATCACCCTTCTTTTAGTCGGGTAAAAATAGAAATACTTGTAGTTTTTAGCAGTCGTTTTTCAAAGCCAAGCTATTGACTAGATCGGTCCCAGCCGGACAGCATGATTTAAGCACGGGCCCCGTATGTATAAAATATTGTAATACATTCCACGACTCTGTCCGTCTGTATACCTCTCTGAATTCACAAGTGAACATTGATGTATCTATGAAAATTGTGCACATTGTTCCAATAGCTATTTAGTTATATCTCCTAGGTATTTAGTTGAATGTCTTCATTTCTCATGAATAACTTCTCTTGTAACTGGTTATCTGTTCTGTTTCCTGGTTCGATTCCTGGTGGGTCAGATATGGAAATAATCATTTCTAAAGACTGTTCTAGTATCTATCTACATCTGTGCTATTGTTACTGTGATATCTATAATTGTATATAAATGAACAAGCTGGCTGACTGACTGATTTATCAACGCACAGCTCAAACTAAATACTGGATTTATTTTTGTGATTTAACCACAAATGTCTGACCGTCTGTCCGTCGGTCGTGTTTGACAAGAAAACCTATAGGTTACTTCTCGTTAGACCTAGAATCATGAAATTTGGCAGGTAGGTAGGTCCTTGTAGCACAAGTAAAGGAAAAAATCCGAAAACCGTGAATTTGTGGTTACATCACAAAAGAAATTAAAATGTGTTTCAATTTTCTAAGTAAGATAACTATACCAAGTGGGGTATCATTTGAAAGGACTTTACCTGTACATTCTAAAACAGATTTTTATTTATTTTTATGTATAATAGTTTTTGATTTATCGTACAATATGTCGGGAAAAATACCCGAGTACGGAACCTTCGGTGCGCGAGTCTGACTCGGACTTGGCCGTTTTTTTCCTTTACTTGTGCTGACCTACCTACCTGAAATATGAAATGATTATTCTAGGTCAACGGGAAGTACCCTATAGGTTTTCTTGACAGACAGACGACAGATAGATAGATACGAAGTGATCCTATAAGGGTTCCTTTTTTTCCTATTGAGGTAGGGAACCCTAAAAATAGGCAAAAGTAAGTATGTTAAAACTCAAGTAGACAGAGATTCGAAGTCGCGATAAGCAGCAATATGCCTGAGAAATGAGACCTAATACTGCATGACTAGCGATAGGGGACCTCCTAATGTAAATAGGTAGCTAATAGAGTCACCATGAAGTTAGTTCCTAGCAAATTATATGTAGTTTTCAAAAATAACAAGTGTAAATTAAAAATTTATAACACCCCCGACAAGTGAAGGTTACAGTAACTAGAAAAGAGCTGATAACTTTCAAACGGCTGAACCGATTTTCTCGGATTATAGCTAAGAATACTCTCTATTAAGCCATCTTTAAAACAAAAACAAACTAAATTAAAATCGGTTCATTAGTTTAGGAGCTACGATGCCACAGACAGATACCTACACAGACACACGTCAAACTTATAACACCCCTCTTTTTGGGTCGGGGGTTAAAAAAATCGGCAGTCGACTGCTGATGGCAGTGAAACTTAAAAGTTACGCATACATCCACGCTTTACGCAAGCGGTGTGCCATGTTTCATACAGTTCCATATATTAAAACGCAATGGTACGCGCAACGTCTACGCTTACGCAGCCTGTGTGAACGAGTTACTATCGGTTTTCGATCTATGTGCCCTGTCCATTGCCACTTCAGCTTCACAACCCGTTAAACTCGGTTACTCTGGTCCTCCTACGGATCTCCTCATTTCCTCTCCATCACCCGCTGAGTGATTCTGAGATTTCTTATGAGGCCCATAGTTAGCGACCATGTCTCGGATTCAGTGAAGTTGTGAGTTATAGCCACTTGCAAATACTTGCACATTGCAAGTAGACTGACAACTTTTGACTCCTTTTCCTTTTAACGTACAAAAATAATATCTGTCAAGCGTGAGTCGGTTTTGAAAGTAGGTTCAAATAACGATACATGTTCTTCTGAGTGATGTTAGCCATTGCAAAGGAGAATATACCTAGTGCACAAGTGTAGTACGCAAACAAATGAAAAACACCCGTATTCACAAACGTTACTATGAGGTCTCATAGTGCCCTCGAACGCACAGTGTCCGTTCCCCCAATCAGATGACTGTATCACGTCAATTTACAATGATCTGATTGGTGGAACCTACACTCTGCGTTCGAGCGCACTGTGAGACCTCATAGTAACGTTTGTAAATACGGCCGTTATTCCCTCACTCTCAATAGTCTGATGGGGCGGCAATACGACATGACCGGGGAGAGATTAAGTACAGGGAGAGATTATGTCCTGTGTCCAGTGGTGAGCGCTGAGGTCTTTAAAGTGGCAGATTCTGGGCCCATAAAATTAGAAAGTGTGTTTGTTGGTTAATTGGTTTGTCTTTCAGTCACGTCGCAAAGGACCATGGTGATTTTTGCATGGGTAATGGGTATGGTTAAAGACCTGGAGAGTAACATGGACTTTTTAAACCGGAAAACCACAGAATTCCCGCGGGATTTTTAAAAACCATAATCCTCGTGGGCATCAGTTATTAGGTAAATAAATAAAGAAAGGATCAGTTGAAAAGGGTTGAATTCAAGCACAGAACCCTAAAAAATAAATAAATATTATGTACATAAATAAATAAATAAACAAAACAAATTGTCACCCTACCCATTGAATGCGCGCGCGCAAAATTCCAAATTCAAATCAGTCTCCCTCAGTCACTTGTCTCGGGTAGTCGCATTTACATACACGTTTTGTATGTAAAATCCTTTACATTTATCTTGGGTGCGTTTTGTTTGTATGGGACGGCTTTTTCTGCCTAACGACGTCGTCTCGCCGTGTTTTCTGGCTCTGGGGTTAATGACCTGTGAAGTTCGATGACTTTGCACTTTATTTTACACTAGCCCATGCCCGCGACTTCCCCCGCGTGGATTTAGGTTTTTCGAAATCCCGTGGGAACTCTCTGATTTTCCGGGATAAAAAGTAGCCTATGTGCTAATCCAGGATATTATCTATCTCCATTTTAATTTCAGCCATATCCGTCAAGTAGTTTTTGTGTGACGGAGTAACAAACATACACACACACACATACACATACACATACTAGTGTGATAACTTATGCCTGCGACTTCGTCCGTGTGGATTACACTAATTTCAAACCCCTTTAGGGGTTGAATTTTCAATAATCCTTTCTTAGCGGATGTCTACATCAATAGATATCTGCATGCCTTTCAACCCGATCCGTCCAGTCGTTTGAGCTGTGCCTTGATAGATCCGTCAGTCAGTTAGTCATCTCTACCTTTTTGACGTGACAACGTCTTATAATTCGATAGAGCCGGCTGCACGCACGAAAAAACATGACTCATGCGGCGTTACCTCGCTCTGAGGCGTTCCATGTAAGGCTTGAAGTGCAAGCGAGAGCGCGGAACGAGCGACAAAGAAGCACAATCGGCCTTTGTTGTCACGTTCAACTATCGTCAGTAAACCGACTTTACAGACAACCAATTTTTTTAATATACTAGAGGATGCCCGCGACTTCGTCCGCGTGGATTTAGGTTTTTAAAGATCCCATGGGAACTGTTTGATTTTCCGGGATAAAAAGTAGCCTATGTCCGTCCCCGGGAAATAAGCTAACTCTGTACCAAATTTCGTCAAAATCGGTTAAACTGTTGGTAGCAGACAGACAGACAGATAGACAGACGGACACTTTTTTGCATTTATGATATTAGTATGGATTTAGCAGATATAACTTACGCTTGCGATTTTGTCTGGGTGATAAAATTCATAACACTCGGGGATAATGTAGTTATGTATCAGTGAAAGTATTTTTGGAATTATATCATTAGTTACAACTAGCGACCCGCCCCGGTTCGCACGGGTGGGGTAACCATTTAGGCAGCGTTTGCGAGAATCGTTAATGTACGGTAGTTTTTTCGACGCCTTACTCCACAATTTTCACTACCAAGAAAAATCCTATCTATTTTCCGGGATAAAATATAGCCTATACGGATTCGGAAGAATCACTCTAAGTAATGGTAAAAGAAATTTTGAAATCGGTCCAGTAGTTTTTGAGCCTATTCAATACAAACATACAAAAATACAAAGGTTTCCTCTTTATAATATTAGTATAGATTACAGACAACCCATTGCCGGCCCACTACTGAGCACAGGTTTTCCATTAGCTTTCCGCTGAAGCTAGGGTTACGTCTCTTTAAAAAAAAACCTGTACCAAGTATAATGTGTGCCTGTTTGTCTGTCCATTAGAGACGTTTTAACACCAAATATACTTTGACGCACCGTTGTATACTCTATGCACCCTATTACTCATAGGATAATGAACACACAGAGTTCACATAATTTCGGATTCCATAGAAAAACAAGGTCCTTTCGTCCGGTCTAGAAACGGACAATTTCATAAATAGTTTGAAAAATTATGTGAAAAGCCTTTTCATAAATACTTACAGCTAAAAAATTCTAAGGAAAAGGTAATTTTCAATTTTTAAGTTGCCAAAGAGTACTAACGGGAATCACCAGCCTCTATTCTACGTCCGTCCGTCCATCTGTTTGTCTGTCTGTCTGTTAGCGGGCTATATCTCGTGAGCCGTAATAGTAGAGCGTTGAAATTTTCATAGAATATGTATTGCCGCTATAACGACAAATAATAAAATTTTCAAAATGGCCGCCATGAAATTGTAAAATTTTGTAAAAACTTTATTTCTTGTATGACGGTACGGTACCCTTCGCGTGTGAGTCTGACTCGGATCTGACTGATTTTTTTTTCAAGTTTTAAATAATTTAAATCGATAATTTTGTAATTCTCTATTTATTTATTTTTATTATTTATTATTATTTACATTAAAAATATACAGAGAATTTTTGTTACAGTCAGCGCCACAAAAACCACAGTTGGTTTTACCGGTTTCTATTTTGAACTTATTCTATGGAAGGTACTCCGATTGATATGTATTCTTTAACGAAGTGCTAACAGACGGATGGACAGACGTCGTGTGCGCCTCTTATTAGTGTTCATTCATTACTAGCTGATGCCCGCGGCTTCGTTCGCGTGGATATAGGTTTTTAAAATGCCGTAGGAACTCGTTGATTTTCCGGGACAGAAGCCTATGTGTTAATCCAGGGTATAATCTATCTCCATTCCGCAGCCAAATCCGTCTAGTAGTTTTTGCGTGAAAGGAGTAATAGACATACACACATACAAACAAATTTTCACCTTTATAATATTATTAGTGTGAAGTGTGATTGTAAAGACGATGGGCTTGCCTATAAATGCCCATAAATGAATTTAAAAAAGTGGGCATCTTTCGGTTGACAAAGAATAAAGGTTCCTTTTTTCTTTGGAGATACGGCACCCTAAAAAGAAATAAAAAACCGGCCTAGTGCTAGTCAGACTCGCGCACTGTGGTAGTCAAACTTCCGTACTCGGGTATTTTTTCCAACATATTGCACGATAAATCAAAAAATATTATGCATAAAAATAAACAAAAATCTGTTTTAGAATTTAAAGGTAAAGCCCTTTTATATGATACCCCATTTGGTATAGTTATCTTACTTTGAAAATTGAAACACATTAAATGATGTAACCACAAATTCACGGTTTTCAGATTTATTCCTGTATTTTGTGCTATAAGACCTACCTACCTGCCAAACATGATTCTAGGACAACGGGATGTACCCTATAGGTTTCTTGACAGACAGACAGACAACAAAGTGATCCTATAAGGGTTCCGTTTTTCCTTTTGAGGTACGGAACCCTAAAAATGCGTTAAGATTCCATGTTAAACTGCAGAACCCTAAAATCAGAGGCAAAGGCCGGTGTTTGCTCGTTCTACAATCATACTAAAACCCTTACGGGGCTGTTTGGGGCGTCTAGACTGGCCATTAGCTTGAATTATTTGAAGATTAGTATCAATATTATGAGTGAATAGGCAACTTCTAGGCAGACGCGCTTGTAGACGAAGGCCCGGTTATAATAGTTAGTTAGTTAACATAATATTATTTTAACCATGACGAACTTGTTTGACATTTTTGTTTATACCTCGCCTCAATCTCGGCGAAACCTCACCAAAACCTCACCGAAATCTCACCGAAATTACACCAAAATCTGGCCTCACCAGGACCGCGCCGATATCTCTCTGAAACCTTCGCTCAAATCTCACCGAAACCTTTCCGAAATCTCAAACCTCGCCGAAATCTCACTGCAACCTCACTGAACTCTTACTGAACCCTTTCCGAAATCTCGCTGAAACCTCGCTAAAAACTCTCTAAAACCTTACAGAAACCTCAGTGACACTTCACTGTAACCTCGCCGAACTCTCACCAAAATCTCGCTGAAACTTTACTGAAACCTCAGCGAATCTTTACCGAAATCTCACTAAAACCTCACTGAAACTTCACCGAAATCTCGCTGAAACCTCACCGAAACCTCAACTAAGGTCAGTCACTAAATAAACTTTCAATGTTTGGAGAGTAGTTAAACTCACACCCCATGAATCGAACTGACGGACGACCGCAAACAAAACATTATCTTTACCTAGCTAGGGAGGAAGGTACCTTCATCGCTCAGTCATAAATAAATCCCTAACAACCAAAATCAATACTGAGACGGTGAGGGGGTGACTATAGGGTATGTTCCACTTTGTACACGAGAGTTCGAAACTTACTTTGACTCCTATCTTGTCCTTTTTAACCCCCGATCCAAAAAGAGGGGTGTTATAAGTTTGACGTGTGTATCTGTCTGTGGCATCGTAGCTCCTGAACTAATGAACCGATTTTAATTTAGTTTTTTTTTTGTTTGAAAGGTGGCTTGATCGAGAGTGTTCTTAGCTATAATCCAAGAAAATCGGCTCAGCCGTTTGAAAGTTATCAGCTCTTTTCTAGTTACTGTAACCTTCGCTTGTCGGGGTGTTATAAATTTGATTTTTTAGTAAGAGCTTTGTTGTCTTGTATTGTCGTACTTACTCCTACAAGCTTTACGCTTAGTTGAAGTTATCATGATTAGCATGGCTAGTTTAAAAAAAAATTGTGACCACACCAAGTGAAACGTATCCTTTTCTTCTAGGATGTCATCCCATGTCATTTACCTGTCCTCATTAAAGCCTACTTTGTCTTCTGAATGCGAGACGCGATGTATTATGCGTATTATAATGAAATTTTGCGACCCAACCCGGCTTTGCATGGCTAACTTATTACAATTTTTGTGCGGATCTCTATTTTTTTTCAAATAAGCCTATGTCAGGAATAATGTAGCTTTCTAGTGGTGAAAGAATTTTCAAAATCGGTTCAGTAGTGCCAGAGTGAATAGGCACCTTCTTGGTAAACGCGTCCCATCTTAGACCACATCATCACTTTCCATCAGGTGTGATTGTGGTCAAGCGCTTACCTATAGTGAATAAAAAAAAAAGAGTACTTGTACTTTCTACAAACAAGCTTACAAACTTTAGCTAAAATATTAGTATAGATTAGTGTGTAATATTAGTATAGATATTGTATACCTACAGGGTGGAATTTTGTAATGCCACCTGAAAGGAAAGTAGATAGAAAATTTAACTCAAAGAAAACATTCCATTATTTTTGAGTTGAAAGAGAACTGCATTCAAAGATTTTGGAAAATTCGCTTGCCACACCCTGGAATCGATCCGACTAAAATCTGTAAAAACTACGATCGTAGGATTAATTTTATGGATGAAATCTTTCTAAGAAACTTGATAAATTAAATGAAAGGAAAACCATGTAGACGTAATGAAATTTTTTCGAAAATAAAAAAATTTCATTACGTCTACATGGTAAATCGATAATTTTGTAATTCTCTATTTTGAACTTATTCTATGGAAGGTACTCCGATTGATATGTATTCTTTAACGAAGTGCTAACAGACGGATGGACAGACGTCGTGTGCGCCTCTTATTAGTGTTCATTCATTACTAGCTGATGCCCGCGGCTTCGTTCTCGTGGATGTAGTTTTTTAAAAATCCCGTGGGAACTCTTTGATTTTCCGGGATAAAAAGTAGCCTATGTGCTAATCCAGAGTATAAACTATCTCCATTCTAAACAGCCCAATCCGTCCGGTAGTTTTAGCGTGAAGGAGTAACAAACATACACACACACACACACACAGACACATACAAACTTTCGCCTTTATAAATATTAGTGTGATGTGATGTGATTAAGTCGGATAAAACCCGTTAAGTGCGAGTCAGACTCGCTCAAGAAGGGTTCCGTACCATTGTACAAGATTATGTACTTTTTTTGAACGCAATGTATTGTGGAAATTGTTCCTCTCGCCCTCAAGCTACCCGTGCGAAGCCAAGATGGGTTGCTAGTAAGTATCATCATCAGCCTGTGGACGTCCACTGTTGGACATAGGCCTTCCCTATAGAGCGCCACCACACCCGGTCCTCAGCCTTCCTCATCCAGCCACTTCCCGCCAGCCGCTTTGAGTAGCTAGTAAGTATAAAAGAAAAAAATGTTTTTTCGTTTTCTTTACTAGATTAAATTGAGTTTCCATTACGCTATCGGATCCCCTATAAAAATAAAACTAATGGTTCCTAATTGCTTTCAAAAGGTCCTTAGGTATAATTTTTATTATCTCGACCAAACATACTTATTTTACCATTATTTTCAACAATTTTGGACCCTATGGCTCAAGTTTGAAGGTAGTTTAGGGGTGAAAATATTTGTTTTCGACAATGTTTTTGTAAGGGGTTAGGCTTAATTCGACGGAATAAGGATGTACTTGAAACCTATTGAATAGATAGTACTTGGATGATGTATTTATTACTAGCTGATGCCCGCGACTTCGTCCGCGTGGATTTACATCTTTCAAAATCCCGCGAGAACTCCTTGATTTTCCGGGATAAAAAGTAGCCCATGTGTTAATTCAGGGTATATTCTATCTCCATTCCAAATTTCAGCCAAATCCGTCCAGTGGTTTTTGCGTGAAGGAGTAACAAACATACACACACACACACACACACACACACACACACACATGCACACAAACTTTTGCCTTTATAATATTAGTGTGATATTAGGATGACTCCCAAAAAGAAAACACCTTACCTTATTCTTAGAGTACTCTTAAAAGCTTAGATCATGTTACTTAGCCTTTACCAGTCGCTACTTAACAGGGCTCTCTTCGTCACTTACTCCATACAATCGTAGTTCCAATTTCATTTGAATATTAAGCAGCCAAAGTCCATGAAATTTTGCAGACATATTCTAGAAACTAATATCTGTGCCTGTGGTGTTTTAGATTTTTCTAAAAATATGTAGTTTTAAAATTACAGGGGCCCAAAGATTTGTATGTGAATTTTTAAGACCACGTAATAACTTTGTAACCGAATATTTTAACGGAAATCTGGAAAACCACAGGCATAGATATTAGCTCCCGGAACGTTTCTACAAAATTCGATTGAGTATGATTGGTTAGTATTCAAATGAGAGACGGACTACGTTTGTATGGAGCGAGTGACGGAGAGACTCCTCTAAAACAGAAATGTGGTATAAAGTAGGTAAGTATTTATTATTATCTACCTCTATTTAAAGCGTGATAGATAGATATTTCGTATTCCGAAAGGACCCTATTGTTAGGGTTCCGTTACTGAAAAGGAAAAAGGAACCCTTATAGAAACACTTTGTTGCCTGTCTGTCTGTCCGTTTGTCTGTTGCGTCTGTCAAGAAAATCTATAGGGGACTTCCCGTTGACCTAGAATCATGTTTGGCAGGTAGGTAGGTCTTATAGCACAAGTGAAGGGAAAAAGCCCAAAATCATGAATTTGTGATTACACCACAAAAAAAAATTAAATGTGTTCATAAACTAATAATAATAATTAGAGTATTTTCTATTTTCAAAGTAAGATAACTATACCAAGTGGGGTATCATATCATAAACAGATTTTTATTTATTTTCATGCATATAATTGATTTATCGTGCAATATTTACAAAAATACCGTTTCTGGATAAAAGCTACTCTATATGTTAACCCAGAGTATCAGAGTATATCAACTTGTGATCAAATCTGCACATACATCCACTGTGCACACTACACAGACAGAAGACAGACAAAAATTTTTTTTTTTTTAAATATATTTTTGTATGTAGTATGTCCGTTACTATGTCCGCTCGTAATTAGTCAACGGCTAAGCCGATTTTGATAAATGATACGTCATTAGATTTGCCTAAATGGCGCGAGTGTTTCTGGGCAGGCACATAAAGGTCTTAAAACTAAAATGGCGGATTTTGAGACGCGCTGAAAAAGATGTAGTGCATACGCAGTCGGGATTTTTTGAAAACTTTTCAAATTCATTGACCTTTAATTTGGAACCTGCGATCCTTTTCTACCCTTTACTTATTCATAAAGACACCATAAATACAATCTCTGCCATGCCCCTTGCCATCAGTTAAACAATCTCTTCAAATCCACCATAACTCAAATATGAAATACGCCATAGGGGTTGTGAAAGGGACAAAATGGGACACAAGTGCGTAAAAATTAAAGACCCCCAGCTAGAGATGTGCATTGTCTCATACCTAAACTAAGTACTTAAAGTATTTAGTAAATACTTTTTGTTATCACGTAATAATATCATGATGATATTATTAGGTACGTTACTAGATGATGCCCGCGACTTCGCCCGCGTGGATTTAGGTTTTTCGAAATCCCGTGGGAACTCTTTGATTTTCCGGGATAAAAAGTAGCCTTTGTGCTAATCCAGGATATTATCTATCTCCATTCTAAATTTCAGCCAAATCCGTCCAGTAGTTTTTGCGTGAAGGAGTAACAAACATACACACACACACATACACACTAAATTTCGCCCTTATAATATTGGTGTGAAGTGTGATGTGCATTACGAAATTAAACGTTTACACGTGCAATTGATAATGAAATTCGTATCGTGAAACTAATTTCGTGCCACTAATTTCATAATGTAAATTCCGCTTTATAAATAGCTAAAGGACGCGCACTGCGTTCATGTGCATGCGCACACACACCACACCACAATAACACCTGATGGAAAGTGATGACGTGGCCTAAGATGGGGACGCGTTTACCTAGAAGATGACTATTCATTCTTGTTTTAAAGATACCCGGATTGTAATTGGTAGGAAACACAGATCGCGGAAGAGTATTCCAAACCTTAGCCATGCGTATGAGGAATGAAGACGCAAAACGTTTCGTGCGCGTAGATGGAATGTCGACGACATAAGGATGGAAACTAGCCCGACCTTGTGGACACTCTCGGAAATATCTATATATGTATATATATATCCGAAATATATATATATATATCGATATCCTCTCAATGTCACACTAATATTATAAAGGCGAAAGTTTGTGTGTATGTGTATGTGTGTGTGTATGTGTATGTTTGTTACCTTCACGCAAAAACTACTCGACGGATTTGACTGAAATTTGGAATGGAGATAGATAATATCCTGGATTAGCACATAGGCTACTTTTTATCCCGGAAAATCAGACAGTTCTCACGGGATCTTTAAAAACCTAAATCCACGCGGACGAAGTCGCGGGCATCAGCTAGTACTCAATATTTCTTGCACTCTAGGTTGACGGTTCCTTTGTCTAGCGACCGATGCACATCCCTATTAAAAATTAAAGGTCCCTTACATATAATTACTACGTTACCGTATGATCAAAGCCTGTCTTGAAAGCCCACTCGAACGACAAATTTTATTTAATAACGCCATTTTGTTTAACGTAGCACATGCGTTTATGTCTGTATGTGTACAATAATTCTTTAATGGCTGCCTTTGATATTAGATAATGTACATTTAGGAAGAACATTTAGATAATGGCTCATAATACAAGTGTAAATTAAAAATTTATAACACCCCCGACGAGTGAAGGTTACAGTAACTAGAAAAGAGCTGGGAACTTTCAAACGGCTGAACCGATTTTCTTGGACTATAGCTAAGAACACTCTCGATCAAGCCACCTTTCAAAAAAAAAAAAAACAAAATAGGTTCATTCGTTTAGGAGCTACGGTGCCACAAATACACAGATACACAGGCACACAGATACACACGTCAACCCCTCTTTGAACACCCCTCTTTTTTGGTCGGGGGTTAAAAATAGGATTAGGTACTTTGCAAAGACTTATTCTTGAAAAGTTTCAGTTTTCGCTTCACTTAACTTTTCCTTGAAAAACTTGCTAGTCAAAGAGCGAACATGCATAAAAATCTCCCGACTTGTACATTTTCGTGGCTCCTTCGCTAAAGCCATGAAGAGCGTTGCCATGGCAACCGTATCTCGGTTTCTTCCTGACTGCGCGTCGAATATACCCGGGATAACTGTGATTCCAGCTGGACCACTACCATTGGATTTGTCGAATAAAAATACGTATACCTATTTAATATTGGCTTTATTCGACTTTTTACATGACTGCCCAAAAAAGGTTATCATACTAATATTATAAAGGAGAAAGTTTGTATGTGTGCGTGTGTGTGTGTGTGTGTATGTTTGTTACTCCTTCACGCAAAAACTACTGGACGGATTGGGCTGAAATTTAGAATGGAGATAGATTATACCCTGGATTAGCACACAGGCTACTTTTTATCCCGGAAAATCAAGGAGTTTCGGGATTTCGAAAAACCTAAATCGGCTAGTCTAAATATATGGAAGAGAAAGCTGACTGACTAACTGACTGATCTATCAACGCACAGCTCTACTACTGGACGGATCGGCACTACCAGGCCTTTCGACATACAATTAGCTACTATGACTTAGACAACCGCTAAGAGAGGATTTTTGAAAATTCAACACCTAAGAGGGTAAAATAGGGACCCTTTTCAATAGTTTTTTGATAGGCAGTCGTGATTTTAATTTTATTGGTTACGACTATTTTGATGGATTTTTAATTTATTTTCATTAGAATAGAATAGAATAGATTTTTATTCAAATAAACTTTTACAAGTGCTTTTGAATCGTCAAATAATTTACCTCTGGTACGGAATGCTGTTCCTACCGAGAAGAACCAGCAAGAAACTCGGCGGTTGCTCTTTTCAATTGTTCAATTTACAATAATATTCTATACTATACAAGCAATTGCAGACCCGCGCATTGCTGGAGCGAGTCAAATCCATGCTTTTTTATCATTTACATAATCTTCGATTGTGTAATATGCTTTTGCCAGGAGCATACTTTTAATGGATTTTTTAAACTTTTGTAAAGGCAAGTCTAATATTGACTGTGGAATTTTATTATAAAATATTACACTCATTCCCACAAATGACTTTCCCACTTTTCTGAGGCGGAGCGTAGGAGTTGCGAGCTTATTACGGCTTCTAGTTGGCCTGTCATGGAAATCACTATCATCATACATTTAACAATTACCTACCTATCATCTCAAACCATCATCGGTCTACTACTGAGCATGGATCTGCTTTCAGAATGAGAAGGGTTTAATCTTCAGGCTTCAATCTATTTCAATTCAAAGTTTATATTTTAATAAACATTGAGCGTGAGTTGCGTACGAGTTTCAATCGAGAACAACTGGTAGGCTGCCGTCTTTTCCCTGTCTCACCCGTGTTACCTATTTGACATTTCGGTAATTAGTCGGAGTGGCCCAAATATTGTCGTTATAGTCTAAGAGACGGCTGCAACTTCTACGCAGCTATGTCAATCGAAATCATACCGAATTTTCCAACACCATAAGTATATACACGGATTTGCCTCGTTATTAATAATACGGCAAAGTGCGATTCAGACTCGCGCACCGAGGGTTCCGTACTCGGATATTTTTTCCGACATTTTGCATAAATAAAACTAAATAAAAATCTGTTTTAGAATGTACAGGTAAAACCCTTTTATATAATAGCCCACTTGGTATAGTTATCTTACTTTGAAAACTAAAACAATTTTTTTTTTTGTGATGTAACCATAAAATATAAAGCGGCTGGCGGGAAGTGGCTGGATGAGGAAGGCTGAGGACCGGGTGTGGTGGCGCTGTATAGGGAAGGCCTATGTCCAACAGTGGACGTCCACAGGCTGATGATGATGATGATGAACCATAAAATCATGGTTTTTACCTTTCATAATTCTAGGTCAACGGGAAGTACCCTATAGGTTTTCTTGACAGACACGACGGACGGACAGACAGACAGACAGACAGACTAGATGAAACTACAGAAGGCACTATGGTACGATAACGGGAGTGTCAAGAAATAAAATCCATTCACGAATATTATTAAATGTGTATTTCCAAACCAAAAATTTTACAGCTGTCTCTTAGATTATAAAGTCTCAAGGTAAAGACGATGTGAAATACATAGGTATAATATTTTTTTTTATATTCGCAAGACATTATTTTTATTTAATAAGCGTTAGGCGTTACATTTCTTTGAGAGGGCAATTTTCAAGGATACTTATGATTCCCATTTACTTTTATTAACCCCCGACCTAAAAAGAGGGGTGTTATAAGTTTGACGTGTGTATCTGTGTGTCTGTGTATCTGTGTATCTGTCTGTGGCATCCTAGCTCCTAAACCAATGAACCGATTTTAATTTAGTTTTTTTTGTTTGAAAGGTGACTTGATCGAGTGTTCTTAGCTATAATCCAAGAAAATCGGTTCAGCCGTTTGAAAGTTATCAGCTCTTTTCTAGTTACTGTAACCTTCACTTGTCGGGGGTGTTATAAATTTTTAATTTACACTTGTTGCTCTTCAAGCTGTGTTTTTGATACTTATTAGCATTCAGGTGCCCTAGGGTATCTTTTTTTTTTAATTTACAGACTAGCGCTTGGCTGCAATCAGACCTGCTAGCAAGTGATGATGCAGCCTAAGATGGAGCGCGCTTGCCTAGAAGTTGCCTATTCACTCTTGACTTGAAGTTATTTATATTATAAGTGGAGCGAAAAATGATGCGGGAAGTGCGTTCCATATCCTAGCCACTTAGCGGTTCGAATCAGAAACGAGGAGGCAAATCGCTTCGCGCGTGTCCGTGGAATTTCGCCTACGTACAGGTGCAGACCTTGACGATGCCGTGCGATCACTTTGGATCTCCTACGGATTCCTCGTAACATAATATTATTGTGTCCCTCAAAGAGACACCTAACATAGGTAGGACACACTCATTAGTATTTTCTAGTTTTAAGTTTAATTAATATTTAAGTTTAAATGTATCTTAATTCTTATTTAGTGGAGTAAACGAAGCATTTTCGTCGGAAGTCCTCAGAAACAGCACCGATTTTGATGTTTTTTTTTTTTTAAATTCTTGTTTTTTATACATTATTTAAAATCAGAAACGTTTTGAAGTGGGGAAATAATTTTTTATCCATATGTGCGATATTTATACACGAAGTCCAGAAAAACGCTACCTTCTCTTTGAGAAGTTGTAGAGGAGGTCAAATGCTACAAATGACCTCTAAACACAAATGGGTAAAAAACGCCCGTTTTTGAGTTATTGATCGTTTTCAGAAAAATACGTATTTATTTCTTTTAAAATTCATTTAAAAAAAAGTAAGGCATATTGCCGACTTTTTACTTAATTCCTAAGTACTAGACATCTCAATTAATAATTGTGAATTCTAAAATAAAAATAATCTTTGTAGGTTCCCCGGTTAGGGATCCAAGACTGTACCAGTTTCATAATTTCTATTGGGCTACTATGCCAAAAACGCTATTTTTTTTTAAAGTTACAGAAATTTTTGGCCTGCAAATTATTTGCAAAGTTTTTACACTTTTTCAGCTATCTAATGATGTACAAAACTTTAAAATAAGTTGAAAATTAGCTTAAAAAAATGATAAAATAATAGCACAAGGGAGAAATTTCTTAACGCTTAAATTTTAAACAAATCGTTCCTATCGATCAATTGAGCTATCCCGTGGCCGATTTTATGATCAGACTTGACCAGATCACATATTCACAGTAAACTGTTACCTCTTTCTAAGTAGAGACTACCTCTAAACAAAGAAAAAACGATTTGTTTAAAATTTAAGCGTTAAGAAATTTCTTCCTTGTGCTATTATTTTATCGTTTTTTTAGCTAATTTTCAACTTATTTTAAAGTTTTGTACATTATTAGATAGCTGAAAATGTGTAGAAGCTTTGAAAATAATTTGCAGGCCAAAAACTTTTCTGTAACTGTAAAAAAAAATAGCATTTTTGGCAAAGTAACCCAATAGAAATTATGAAACTGGTACAGTCTTGGATCCCTAACCGGGGAACCTACAAAGATTATTTTTATTTTAGAATTCACAATTATTAATTAAGATGTCTAGTACTTAGAAATTAAATAAAAAGTCGGCAATATGCCTTACTTTTTTTTTAAATGAATTTTAAAAGAAATAAATACGTATTTTTCTGAAAACGATCAATAACTCAAAAACGGGCGGATTTTACCCATAAGTGTTTAGAGGTCATTTGTAGCATTTGACCTCCTCTACAACTTCTCAAAGAGAAGGTAGCGTTTTTCTGGACTTCGTGTATAAATATCGCACATATGGATAAAAAAATTATTTCCCCGCTTCAAAACGTTTCTGATTTTAAATAATGTATAAAAAACAAGAATTTAAAAAAAAATCATCAAAATCGGAGCTGTTTCTGAGGACTTCCTAAGATTGGCTATTTTACGGCTTTATTTACTCCACTAATTCTTGTTTTTTGTGATTGAGCTAAATAAACTTTAAGTTATTTATTTTTATTTTTTAAAAACTTTCGTCTTTAGACTTTGGGGTATCTACGAGTGATCCTATAAGGGTTCTTTTTCCTTTTGTGGCAAGGAACCCTAAAAACATAATTAGGAATTAAAAGTTACGTTTATGGGACGTAATTTAAATAACATAATATTTTGATATCGCATAAAACTAATTTGGAGAGTCATCAAATTTCGCAGAATCGCAATAAAATTTAAGGATTTTTATGATAAAAAAATATTATGTTATCTGATATGAAATCTCGAAGATTTGTGAAAATTTATGCTCTCTAAAGATTATTTAAAGTTCATACAATCATATTTTTCGAAAAACTTGTGGGCGCAGAACATTGACACCATCTCATGATTAACCCATTGCCGGCCCACTATTGAGCACGGGTCCCTTCCCACAATGAGAAGGGCTAAGGCCATAGTCTACCACGCTGGCCCAATGCGGATTGGCAGACTTCACACACTTTTGAGAACATGGAGAACTCTCAGGCATGCAGGTTTCCTCACGATGGTTTTCCTTCACCGTTAAAGCAAGTGATATTATAATTGCTTAAAACGCACATAATTAACTTCAAAAAGTTAGAAGTGCGTGCCCGGGATCGAACCCCCTGACCTCTAATCAAATACGATCGAAATAAAAAACTTTGTATTGCCATTAAGAAAGAACCGGCCAAGTGCGAGTCAGACTCGCGCACTGAAGGTTCCGTACTCGGATATTTTTTCCAACATTTTAAATCAAAAACTATCACACTAATATTATAAAGGAGAAAGTATGTATGTGTGTGTGTGTGTGTGTGTATGTTTGTTACTCCTTCACGCAAAAACTACTGAACGGATTTGGCATTTGGAATGGAGATAGATAATATCTTGGATTAGCACATAGGCTACTTTTTATCCCGGAAAATCAAAGAGTTCCCACGAGATTTCGAAAAACCTAAATCCACGCGGGCGAAGTCGCGGGCATCGGCTAGTTATACATAAAAATTAATAAAAAAAAAACAGATTTATTCCTGTACTTGTGCTATAAGACCTAACCTACCTACCAAATTTCATGATTCTAGGTCAACGGGAAGTACCCTATAAGTTTTCTTGTCAGATACGACGGACTGACTGACGGACAGACAGACAGACAACAAAGTGATCCTATAAGGGTTCCGTTTTTCATTTTGAGGTACGGAACCCTAAAAATGTTACCTTGCGTCCCGCCACCCAAAAAGAGTTGTTTCCCTTTTATTTGTTACACATAAAACTTAATTAGGTATTATTTGTATTGATATAAAACACTTTTCACACAGAATCACAAAACGCGGCGTTTTAACAGGGCTCTCTCCGTCACTCGCTTCATACAATCGTAGTTCCAATTTTATTTGAATATTAAGCAACCAAAGTCCATGAAATTTTGCAGACATATTCTTGAAACTAATATCTGTGTCTGTGGTTTTAGATTTTTCTAAAAATATGTAGTTTTAATATTACAGGCGCTCAAAGATTTGTATGTAAATTTTTAAGACCGCGTAACTTTGAAACCGAATATTTTAACAGAAATCTGGAAAACCACAGACATAGGTATTATTTCTAGAATATGTCTGCAAAATTTCATGGACTTTGGTTGCTTAATACTCAAATGAAATTGGAACTACGTTTGTATGAAGCGAGTGACGGAGAGACCCCTCTTAAATATTGATGTTACTATCTCCCGCCTTGAATTGTCGCTTGTCTATTATGCTACACTTAAAATATAATTAGAGTACCCGGCAGGAATGTACATCGACCTTTAGAAAGAGACAGCAGTTTCGTAGAGCGTTGTCTCTATCGTTGAGACCGACCAGACGTCAATAATAATAATAATAATATATGCATCTTTGCCGCTGCGTTTTTTAACCCCCGACCCAAAAAGAGGGGTGTTATAAGTTTGACGTGTGTAACTGTGTATCGGTATATCTGTCTGTGGCATCGTAGCTCATAAACTAATGAACCGATTTTAATTTTTTTTTTTTTTGTTTGAAAGCTCGCTTGATCGAGAGTGTTCTTAGCTATAATCCAAGAAAATCGATTCAGCCGTTTGAAAGTTATCAGCTCTTTTCTATATACTGTAACCTTCACTTGTCGGGGGTGTTATAAATTAATTTACACTTGTAGAATAGTGTGAAGCGACTTAATCTCCAACATGTCGAACATAATGCAATGAAAATTAAAATCTTTCATTTAACGGCCGTATCGGGTACCAGGCCGTATTGACAGCGGAGCCGAAATTTAAAACAATATGTTTATAGCGGTGTTGCGAGTACGAAACGAAAGACGGTACAGTATCGGATTAAGACGAGTAGGGTGACCATCTATAGACGTCCACCGCTGGACATGGCTAGTGTAATATCACACTAATATTATAATGGCGGAAGATTGTGTGTGTGTCTGTGTATGTTTGTTACTCCTTCACGCAAAAAATACTGGACGGATTTGGCTGGGAATGGAGATAGATTATACCCTGGATTAGCACATAGGCTACTTTTTATCCCGGAAAATCAATGATTTCCCACGAGATTATTAAAAACCTTAATCCGCGGGAACGAAGGGACTCCTTCGCTGACTGACTGACTGTAGTAGATTTTAAGAAATTGTGAAATAGTAATAAGTAAGTATATTTATTTAATTATATTTAACGTTACAGATTAGGCTTAGAATAAAAGTATTGAGCGTTAACTCGCCAACAAACTGCGACGCAGTTTGGCGAGATATATTGTATAAGGCTTTTTTTGTACTTTAAATAAATAAATTAAAAAAAAATTCTCGGGCATCAGCTAGTCAATTTAATATTTATAATCTATTAAAAATATGCTTGGATATGGGCTATTTTGAACCCGGCAGAGCAAAAAATTACCACAAGATTATTGAAAACCCTAAATCCACAGACAGTTTTTTTTATTTAGAAAACTGTTTGTTTTCATGTTTTAGTCAAGTTTTCAACACAAAAGGTTTTTTTTTTGTTTCAAGTTCATCCATAATCAATATTTTAAAAACGAAAGAGTGTATGTCTGTCTGCTAGCTTTTTACGACCCACACTTAACCGAATTTGACGAAATTCGGCACAGAGATAGCTTGCATCCCGGGGAAGGGCATGGACTACTTTTTGTCCCGGATCATCAAAGAGTTACCACCAGTTACTTCAAACATACTTACACCTTTTGATAACATTATGGAGAACTCCCAGGCGTGCAGGATTCCTCACGATGTTTTTCTTCACCGTGGACGCGAGTGATACTTTTTAATTGCTTCATCACACTAATATTATAAAGGCGAAAGTTTGTGTGTGTGTGTGTCCCGAAAAATCAAAAACTTCACACGGGATTTCGAAAAACCTGAATTCACGCGGGCGAAGTCGCGGACATCGGCTAGTGTTTTATAAAATGAATTTTTACATAATCCCTAGTTATTTCATGCAAGCTACTTAAGGAACTTTGGCTTTGCAATAAGGTATTGTGAGGTCAACAACTCCTGAGGATGCTCTGGTGTCGGGGCGAAACGTGCGTCGAGTGGTTTTGGGATTTGTGTGGTGCTGCGTGGTGGTGGTGCGTATGGCTTGCTTGGTTGCTGGCTTTTCCTGCATGTTTATCAGTGGGAGGGCGGGCGGTGCATGTCGCATGTTGCATGTTGCATTTTTTTTGCAGATTTGTTTGGTTTAGCGGATTATAGCAAATTAAGCATTTGGTTCCTTGTATATCATGGACTTCCGCAAAATAACGCCTGCTTCGATACTATACTTTGGTATAGTTTTGTGGTCACCCTACAGTACAAAGATCTGAGATAGTGAGTTCGCAAAAATTCACATATTTCATACGAAACGTCGAAAAATCTCCGCGCGGGTTATTATGTGAGATGCTATCTAACGCTTGTTTATTTTGTTAATTTTTATAATCGTAAAGCTTAGTGCACATCGAGGAATAAATTAATTTATTTTACACTAGCTGATGCCCGCGACTTCGTCCGCGTGGATTTAAGCTTTTCGAAATCCCGTGGGAAGGAACTCTTTGATTTTCCGGGATAAAAAGTAGCCTATGTGCTAATCCAGAATATTATCTATCTCCATTCCAAAGTTCAGCCAAATTCATCGAGCAGTTTTTGCGTGATGGAGTAACAAACACACACACACACATGTACACACAAACTTTGTGTGTATGTGTGTATGTAACGCCTTTATAATATTAGTGTGACAAATTTTACTTATTTTCCAATAACAAATTATTTAGAAAAAAAATTTTACTACCTCAATGCATGCTTCGATCACGTAAATGATTTAAGCAATTAAAATATTACTTGCCTTAACGGTCAAAGAAAATGTCGTGATGAAACCTGATTGCCTCAGAATTTTGCATGTGTATGAAGACTGTGCACTTGTCCAGCGTGGGAGACTGCAGCCTAAGCCATTCTGATTCTGAGAGGAGATCCGTGCGCAGTATTGGATCGGCCGGCGTGTTGACATGATGGCGATGTAGAAATGCTTTATTTCTTTATACGAAGATAAATACGTACCGTACTTCTTTGATCAAGCTTGAACTTATCACAAGCTTGAAGGAAGCTTTTTTTATTAAAAATAGCGAGCAGACGAGCAGGCGGGTCACCTGATGTTAAGTGATTACTACCGCCCATGAACCAGAGGTACCACCGATAAGTTGTCAGTCTTTCAGGAATTTGTTGGTCCTCCCCTTGAATAACCCCATGTTGTAATCTAGAGCTTGGTAACATTTAAAACTAAAACAACTAGGTAGCACATCGAACTTTTCTTTCTTATAATAAAGCCACATCTACCAAGGATGTATGAATCTGACTAAAGACACCAGCCCGGCTAGCATGGGCAGTAGATAAAAATTATATCCTCGATTATATCCACTGATTTCTATGACATCAGTGGATATAATTTTTATCTACTGCCCATGCTAGCCGGGCAGTAGGATCTAGAAAGCTGAAATTTTATACACAGGTGCCCTTCACAATGTAAACAAGGATAAAGGCCGGATTTTTGAAATTCCTACGGTATAGCGAATAAAGAGGATTTATTTTTCACTGAGTGAAGCTGATCCTTCATCAAGAATGATCAAGAAATCTTAGATATTCGTGCAAAAAAACTTGAATAAATTTATCGTTGTGTACAACAACCCTAACTTTATTTCAACAAAATTGATGAATGATATTTTCCTTTTTAAGATACCCGAATCCTTACAATATGGTTATTACGTTATTTTAAACGGTTATTTATATTTATTGCATAGTAATATAAAGATATATTTTACACTTTACCTTTTTTTATTGATATTAAGTTTATTATAGCCATTTTGGATTAATGTCTGATTAGATATCACAGATAAATACAAGTTTATTTTCATTTTTTTTCAAGTCATCCGATCGTGATGTACCTACCTACATAATAAAGTAAAAATATGTGGATACTATAAATATACCTTCAAAGGATCGAGACTCGAAATAACATAGGACGCTCTCTCTTTAACAATTAGGTTCTGTTCCGTGAATTAGGTATTTTTAACCCCCGACCCAAAAAGAGGGATGTTATAAGTTTGACGTGTGTATCTGTGTATCTGTCTGTGGCATCGTAGTTCCTAAACTAATGAACCGATTTAAATTTAGTTTTTTTTTTGTTTGAAAGGTGGCTTGATCGAGAGTGTTCTTAGCTAGAATCCAAGAAAATCGGTTGATCCGTTTAAAAGTTATCAACTCTTTTCCAGTTACTGTGACCTTCACTTGTCGGGGGTGTTATAAATTTTTAATTTATACTTGTTTTTATCAATGGTCTGCATTAAACGAAATTATTTACAAACCTAAATTCTTCGTGTACAGAATCTAAAAACTAAATTCCATTCATCAAAATATTCTTATTGAACCGAAAGCGCTAAAGGTGCCTAATAAAACCTTCGAAAAAAAGCCTGGTTGACTTTGTACTTGACAAAGGATACTTCATTTGATGTCAATTATCCACTATTATTATTATATTATATTATATTAGCAAATATTTGCTGATTATTTTTTATCTGAGACCGATTTTTTCTGACTGCGTGGACCATAACTAGGCGGTCAGAAGCTATATCCGAATCAACGCCATACATACTGTCCAATGCGTAACCGTTTCTTAGATTTCTCAAAAATCGGATCATGCGAACTCTGATTATCGTAGAACCGATTTTTGTGGGGCCGTTTTTTGTGCGACGTATGTGTTTTATTTTTTCGCACATGTCAGCTACTATTATTTACTTGAAAAAACAACCTCAAAATCTTTTCTGGACTACGGAATTCCTTCGAGTACGGAATCTAAAAAAAAAGATTCGGACGAATTGAGAACCTCCTCCTTTTTGGAAGTCGGTTAAAAACTAAATTCCATTCATCAAAATGTTCTTATTGAACCGAAAGCGAAAGGTGCCTAATAAAACCTTCGAAAAAAGCCTGGTTGACTTTGTACCTAGTTGACAAAGGACACTTCATTTGATGTCAATTATCAACTAGCACTCGACTTTGCCTCTCAGTACCACAATAGATTGTTTGCGAACATCTGCCGATTTTTTTTCTTTCACCACAAACTTTGAGTTTCGACAATGAGTGATTTTTAGGGTTCCTTAATCAAAATTTATTTATTTTATGTAGGACTAGAGTGTCCGTACGCTTACGTTAAAACTTGATCTTTAATGATCGTCATCATCCTCCCACTTCGCTTCCTCCCTCTCGTCCTTTTTTGTCAAAGGGTATTGGACTGTAGAAATAAAATGAAGTGATGTTTTGTATAGTAGTAGTTTAAGGGGCTAGAATTCATTATTAAAGAAAATAATTAAAAAAAGTAGTTTTCTAACGAATTTTTTCAATTTCGAACGGAATTTTTTAACGATTTTTGCATAGATACTTATAGAAGATCTGGAGAGTGACTACTTTTGATCCCGAAAAATAAAAGAGTTCTCACGGTATTAAATCCTACACCCACGCGGATAATATCGTGGGCATCATAATATCCATACTGCCATATACATACAAATAAGTATTATAAATGCGAAAGTATGTCTGTCTGTTTACCTGCTAGCTTTTCAGGTCCATCAGATTAACCGATTTTGATGAGGTACAGAGTTAGCTTACATCCTGGGGACAGACATTGGGTAGGTACTTTTTACCCGGAAAATCAAACAGTTCTCACGGGATTCTTAAAAGCCCATGCATTAAATCGATTTATATGAAATTCGGTAGAGGTAGCTTACGTCCACAAGCAACTTTTATCCCAGAAAAGCAAAGATTTCCCATGGCCTTTTTAAAAAACTCTAAATCCATGCGAACAAAGTCGTGGGCATTATGTATTTCAAAATAAATGACTTTATTACCACATTATTATGTCGTGACGAATATAGTACGGAACCATCTGATGCAGCATGTTCGACTCGCGCTTGGCCATGTTTTTTTAATATCCTTCGACGCGTTAAATTTTGATCTTCGTCCAACAATGGATGTCGCATGTATTGTCCGTGTACAACATTATTTTTGCTGCCGAAAATAAGAATATCGTCTATTGGCATTGATATACTAAACCAAAGATACTACAATATTATAAATGCGAAATTATATTTGTTTATTAGTTTGCCCTTCAATCACGCCGCAACAGAGCTACGGATCAGCGTGATATTTTGTATGGGTAGGTATAGTTAAAGACCTGGAAAGTGACATAGGCTACTTTTATCCCGGAAAATCAAAGGGTTCCCACGGGATTTTTAAAAATCTAAATCCACACAGACGAAGTCACGGGCATCAGCTAGTGATAAATAAAAAAATCTTCTTCGTAATCTTGACATAAGAAGGACAAGCGCATAAAATAAATATATTTCAATGTTAACATCAGAGAACTCTCAATGTTTTTAACCCCCGACCCAAAAAGAGGAGTGTTATAAGTTTGACGTGTGTCTGTGGCATCGTAGCTCCTAAACGAATGAACCGATTTTAATTTAGTTTTTTTGTTTGAAAGGTGGCTTAATCGAAAGTGTTCTTAGCTATAATCGAAGAAAATCGGTTCAGCCGTTTGAAAGTTATCAGCTCTTTTCTAGTTTTCTTATAGAGATTTTTGTGTCGGGGGTTTTTAAATTTTGAGTTATTATTCCAATACCAATAAAGAAAGTGATATTTAATTTGCCATTATGAAAAATGTTAATCCACAAAATCAAGTAGGTAAACAGTAAAACTTACTAAATTTTCAATTGCTGCACTCGCTTTTTGGTAAATTTTCCTAGTCTTTCTAATTCTAAAAGAGGACGTGGATTTTACGAATTTTGGAAGTCCATCTATTTAATAATAAAATTATACTAAGAAATAATTAATTTTTGAGACAGGCACCATCCCAATTTTTAGAATTGTATATCTATGGCCCACAAATAAGTTTGAATTTTGTTAGAGGGCAAAAAGTTTTTATTATAATATTTTTTTTTTCGTTTCCTTTGCATTGTATCGAGAGGCCTTTGTCTGGTGAAGAT
This sequence comes from Maniola jurtina, assembly GCF_905333055.1. Classification (NCBI taxonomy): domain Eukaryota; kingdom Metazoa; phylum Arthropoda; class Insecta; order Lepidoptera; family Nymphalidae; genus Maniola; species Maniola jurtina. The sequence continues at coordinate 2,949,534 of NC_060055.1, read as the reverse complement.
TCCAAGTTCGAATTGTAACGGGGCTAGAACCCAGAGCCGTAAAACTAGTTAAAAAAACCGGCCAAGTGCGAGTCAGACTCGCGCACCGAGGGTTCCGTACTCGGATAATTTTTCCGATATTTTGCACGATAAATCAAAACTATGTATATGCATAAAAATCTGTTTTAGAATATACAGATAAAGCCCATTCATATGATACCCCACTTGGTATAGTTATCTTACTTCGAAATTTGAAATTTTCATTTTTTTAATGATTTAACCACAAATTCAAGGTTTTCGGATTTATTCCTTTACTTGTGCTATAATACCTACCCTACCTGCCAAATTCCATGATTCTAGGTAAACGGGAAGTACCCTATAGGTTTTCATGACAGCCACGACGGACGGACGGACAGACAGATATACAGACAACAAAATGATCCTATAAGGGTTCCGTTTTTCCTTTTGTGGTACGGAACCCTAGAAATCGAATCGTAATGGGATACGTCAATTATTTCAAGACTTTGGAAGTTCGGTTTTGTGCAAAAGTGTTGAGTTTCACTGATTGCGGTTTAGTAAATAATTCGTAATTTTAATTGCTTGCCGAAATTTTATACCTTTTGTTTGGGCAATAATTTCATAGGCTTTATTTAAGACTAGCTGATGCTCGAGACTTCATCCGCGTGCATTGAGGTTTTTTAAAATCCCGTGGGAACTCTTTGATTTCCGGGACAAAAGTTGCCTATGACAATTTCCGGGACGCAAGCTATCTGTGCTCATGTAAATCGGTTGAACGGATAGGACCTTAAGGATCCCGTGGGAACTCTTGATTTTCCGGGATAAAAAGTAGCCTCTTATGTCCTTCCTCGGGGTGTAAGCTAACTCTGTACCTTTTACAATGACTTCTATGTATCATTACATATGTATCATTGACCTTTTATCAAAATCAGTTTAATTACTGTTGGGCATCGACTGTTGGACCGTGAAAAGCTAGTAGACAGACAGACAAACACATTCCGAATTTATAATACCTATTATTATGGATATTTTGTACGCATATACATATTATATGTAATTATTATAATCAAATTAACAAGTGAACAAGTGAATTCAGAAGAAGAAGGAAAAAGAAGAGAAAAGTCAGAGGGCATAAAGCATTTTAAGTAACCAACCCATCACAAACCAGTCTATTATTCTGTACTGCCTTGTTTCCGTGAGTAGTACGGAAAATATAGACTCGTTTGTGCTCGGTTGGTGACTCAAAATAGTTACGCCCTTTGACTTTTGTCTTTGTCATTTGTATGGAATTACGTAACAGAGAGAGCCTTATATTAACTTCTCTCCGTGGATAGAAATACAGCGCTGACTCATCATTGAATCTCACCTGATAATATAATAAATGTACTTATTCGTGATACAGTTCACGCTTGACCGATCCCATTTCCGGGCAAATAAACAAACCGACATAAAACAAAGAATTCTGATATCGGACGCTATTAACGCCTAAAATGACATTATTTGTTAGGGCCTCTACACACTCCGCGTTTCGTCAATTAAATTGGGAATATATGTGTGTGTTTGTATTTACTTGAATAAATCCTTTATTATTTAGTTTGTTTTTAATTTTATTAATTAATAATTAAAAAGTGCAAAATAAACGAGTGTTTAAATTTTCGAAACGCATCACCATTGGTTTCAACATGGGGCTATTCAAGTACCTACGAATTCCTGAAAGGCGGCAAAGCATCGGTGGTTGGTGCTGCAAATGTTCATGGGCGGGGTAATCACTTAAGATCAAGTGACGTACCTGAATGTTTGCTCACTATTTTTATTTCTTTGGGTGCATAATTATTATTGCCAGCTTATTATTGTAAATATAAATAATTAGTAACGTTAACTTAAAACTAAAGCTACACCTATCAACATAGTGTCAACACGAAGACATGTTGACTAAACTAGAGGACTTCATCCGCGTGGATTTAGGTTTTTAAAGATCGCGTGGGAACTGTTTGATTTTCCGGGATAAAAGATGCCTATGTCAATTACAGGGACGCAAGCTACCTCGTTACCAAATTTCATACAAATCGGTTAAGCGGATGGGTCTTTAGGAATCCCGTGGGAACTCTTTGATTTTCCGGGTAAAAAAGTAGCCTATGTCCGTCCCCGGGATACCCACTTTACTCTAAATTTACTACTACTTTTAGCTAACTCTGTACCAATCTGAATTGGTTGAACAGTCTAGTTGGGTCGTGACAAGGTAGCAGACAGATAGACAGACAGGCAGACGGATAGACAGACACTTTCGCATTTATAATATTAAGTATGGATTAATAAGCGTTAAAAACTAGCATGCTAATCGCTATTAGCGTAATTGAGCGTAAAAGCTGATCCGTCTGCGAAGGGCATAAAACCGGTCATTTTTCAATGGTGATAAGAGCCAAGGTAAGTGTTGTTTGTGTTATCAGGGGCGGATAATTATTGTCACTTTTGTGTTAATTTATTAGTTTTGTGTGTGGTCGACTAACGCTATGGATTAAGTAAGAAATTATTATTTGTTTTATGGTGTTAATTTTATTGTCTTGACGCTTGAGTAATCTATACTAACATTGTAAAGAGGTTTATAGGAAGTAATTTCTGGGACTACTTAACCGATTTTGAAAATTCTTTCACTATCAGTAAGCTACATTATTACTTTCTATACTTAATAATACTTAGAAATGCTTTCAGCTCACTTTTTAGGGTTCCGTAAAAGGAAATCTCAAAAGGAAAAACGGAACCCTTGTAGGATCACTTTGTTGTCTCTCTGTCTGTCCGTCGTCTCTCTGCACAGGTCTCATCTCAGAATGAGGATTTAGGCCATAGTCCGCACGCTGGCCAAGTCCAGATTGACAGATTTACAACACCTTTGAGAACATTATGGAGAGCTCTCAGGCATGCAGGTTTCCTCACGATTATCATTATCATTCACCGATAAAGAGGTATTATCATACAAGTGTAAATTAAAAATTTATAACACCCTCGACAAGTGAAAGTTACAGTAATAACTAGAAAAGAGCGATAACTTTCAAACGGCTGAACCGATTTTCTTGGATTATAGCTAAGAACACTCTCGATCAAGCCACATTTAAAAAAAAACTAAATTAAGATCGGTTCATTCGTTTAGGAGATAAGATGCCACAGACAGATACACAGATACACACGTCAAACTCATAACACCCCTCTTTTTGGGTCAGGGGTTAAAAATCGAAGCTTAATGTAACGCCGGGCGACGTTGCTAGTTGTATAAATGAAGCTAGTGAATAGTGACCTGATTCCGCCTGATATCGGCTTATTTACCTGCCAGTGGCCATTCCGTAGCGAATATAACCCGGCACAGAAATTGTAGAGCCTGATTTGACAGTATTAATTTACAGCAATCGTCAAAAAATTTAATACATTTGCTATTTGTAGCGTTCTATATAGATCATGGATCTATTAGAAAGTTCCATTTCAAAATCTGGAATGAATTTGACAAGTATTTTTTAACCCCCGACCCAAAAAGAGGGGTGTTATAAGTTTGACGTGTGTATCTGTGTATCTGTCTGTGGCATCGTAGCTCCTAAACCGATGAACCAATTTTAATTCAGTTTTGTTTTTGTTTGAAAGGTGGCTTGGTCGAGAGTGTTCTTAGCTATAATCCAAGAAAATCGGTTCAGCAGTTTGAAAGTTATCAGCTCTTTTCTAGTCACTGTAACGTTCACTTGTCGGGGGTGTTATACATTTTTAATTTACACTATTACTAGGTACTATGTAGTACGTGACAGGTCAAGATGACAATCGGGGTGGGGACGCCCCGCATACCCGCACAGTCCACGCGCTAACCCGGTGCGGCCAAATATCCTGGAAGGCCAAATTGGAAGCCCTGCACAGCCGCCAAGATCCAGAAGAAATTATTCAGGATTTAAGCTATCTCTAAAACCTTTATTAAAATCTTTTCAGCGGTCGAGCTGTGACACACTCACAAACAGACAAACAGACTTTCGTGCCTATAAAAATGATTAGATGGTTACAACGTACGTAAACCTATGGAAGGTTTATACGTTGTAACGTTAAACTCGTAGGTTGTGTGCGTTTGATAATAATTAATAGCAGTTGCACCGAAAGTTTTGTAATGTTAAAAATGCCTTCAATAAATGTCAAAATTCTTCAACATGTTTGTACCGTACTATATGTAACTTAAACCAATTTACCGCATCCAAGCTTAGCCCAGATTTAAAGAAAACATTGCAAAGGCAACTCCAAAGATAAACTCTGAACAATGAACCGAAGCCAGGAAGCTTTGTGAGCTCTACGTATTTTCATGCATCTTCCTAAATATATATTGCTCGTATCTTATCCTAAATACTATAATACTATAAATGTGTCTGTCTGTCTGTCTATCTGCTAGTCTTTCACGGCCATTTTGATGAAATTCGGTGCTGAGATAGATTGCATTCCAGAGGCTATTTTTAGGGAGGAGACCCGTGCTCTGTAGTGAGCCGGCGATGGGTTGATGGGATGATGGTAACAAAGTTTCAATGTAACACGGTGTCAAGGATTTAATACATACAAATCTTTAAACTCAAGTAATTTTAAAACTAGTTATTAGGGTTCCGTACCTCAAAAGGATAAACGGAACACTTATAGGATCACTTTGTTGTATGTCTGTCCGTCCGTCCGTCCGTCCGTCGTGTCTGTCAAGAAAACCTATAGGGTACTTCGCGTTGACCTAAAATCATGATGCAGGTAGGTAGCTTTTATAGCACAAGTAAAGAATAAATCCGAAAATCCTGAATTTGTGGTAACATCATTAAAAAAATAGTTAAAATGTGTTTTAAACTTTCAAAATAACGTAACATAAGTAAAGTAGCTATACCAAGTGGGGTGTCATATGAAAGAGCTTTACCTGTACATTCTAAAACAGATTTTTATTTACTTTTATGCTTAATAGTTTTTAATTTATCGTGCAAAATGTCGAAAAAAAATAGCCGAGGACGGAACCCTCGATGCGCGAGTCCGACTCGCACTTGGTCGGGTTTTTTGATTTAAGTACCTACGGCTTATTTCTTGGTTTGACAATAGTATATTTATACCTACGCATACGACAATGTTAGGTTATATTAACAAGAACGCGGGTAGTTCGGTACTGCTCTTCTCAGACCTGGGTGCGTTTTTAACACTGAATGACAGCCACCGAGCTCGACTGGCCGTCATTCAGTGTTAGACACTAACTAAGCGAATCACCCCGGTGCCGTAGTACCCAGCCGGGAAGCGAACACAGGAGCTCCTACGTATAAGATCACTGAGCCAAGGGGATCCAAAACTAAATTCAAAGCTTAACAGGGCTCTCTCCGTCACTCGCTTCATACAATCGTAGTTCCAATTTCATTTGAATATTAAGCAACCAAAGTCTATGAAATTTTGCAGACATATTCTAGAAACTAATATCTGTGTCTGTGGTGTTTTAGATTTTTCTGAAAATATGTAGTTTTAAAATAACAGGGGCTCAAAGATTTGTATGTAAATTTTTAAGACCGCGTAACTTTGAAACCGAATATTTTAACAGAAATCTGGAAAACCACAGACATAGATATTAGTTTCTAGAATATGTCTGCTTTTTCATGGACTTTGGTTGCTTAATATTCAAATGAAATTGGAATTACGTTTGTATGAAACGAGTGACGGAGAGACCCCTCTTAACACTGAATGATAGCCACCGAGCTCGACTGGCTATCACTCAGTATTAGACACTGAGATAAGCGAACCACCCCGGCGCTGGTTTAGCAGTACCCAACCGGGAAGCGAATACAGGAGCTCCCACGTATAAGATCATTGAGCCAAGGGGGACCCAAAACCAAGTTCAACGCTTAGCTGAAAGGAAAAGGGGAATACAGTCATTATTTCGATTATGCTTTGACAATAAGCTATTAAGGGGACGGTATATTCCAGGTATAATTTCAAATCTAGAGATGGCGATACACATTGTATCGGCATCTCTCTTAGACGCCCCTGAACCGGTTGCGCATCGCCACAGTGTAGATTATTATTTTCACATCGCTCCTGCATTTAATCATTACGTCACCCCACTTCAGTGTTTACGATGGAGTAAAAAGTCAAGTTATGTATAAGTTTAAAATTCAAAGTTATAGTGATAAAAAATATTTATTATGAAATAATTAAAAATTTATTTAAAAAAATTAATCTGTAGGTATCATCAGAATCGATTACATTCGACTTCGCTGGGTTACTTTATTGTAATATATAACATTGCGTATCTATAAAAAATATTTGTACAAGTTAAATATTGTTTTATATACTACTAGAGGATCCCTGCGGCTTTGCCTGCGTTGATTTCGGTTTTTTTGAATCCCGTAGGAACTCTTCATTTTTCCGGGATAAAAAGTAGCCTATGTCCTTCTCCGGGATGTATCCCAAGTCTGTACCAAATTTCATTAAAATCGGTTCAGTGGTTGGGCCGTGAAAACGTAGCAGACAGACAGACACACTTTCGCATTTATAATATTAGTATGAATTTTAATGCACTCTGTTGCCAAGTTACTATCATTAGTTAGTAAACAGTCACTGATAAAAAAAAAACAATATTATAATGTACTTTTATTGTTTTGTCAACAACGAGAAATAATGAATGAGATCTATTTACAATCATGCTAATAGGTGTCTTTTTCAACCTGTATGCTTATTATAGTAGGAGATTTAACATTTCACCAACTTTCATAGAATGAGATCACACACACACAGTAACATTAAATTAAAATGGGCCTAAATAACCTTGACTTAAGGTCCTAAATTCAACTACACCGATTTTAATTTCTGGTTCTGTCTGACTGGCTATACATGAATGGATTAATTTGAGCTATAAAACAAGGCGGTTAAGGTCTATTTTACGTTAACGTTCTCATTATAAACCCCTATCTGCCAGTTTTGGTCATTACTGTGGTGACCATTACATTTGGCCTTGAAAGAAGATACTTCACATGGATAAAAGATTATAGCATGGACAAGTCCAAGTTTCTGAAATTTTCACTTATTGATAATGTTAATACTGTCATTCCTAATTACTTACATTTATAGGTAAATCTTATATTTTCTATATCTTATTGCTATTATAGATGCTGAGATTATAGAAATTACACTCAACTGAAATTCAATGAAAATATAGTTAGCACGGACATTACACAAGTAACTATTTATTGCATTTCACTAATTACCGAGATCGTAAAATCCTATTTTTTCATATTATCAAATTGTTTACAGTAAAAAAATATCACACGCGCTAGGCGTGCAAAAACACCTGAAAGAGATTATATGCACCTGCAGCCATAACAGGATAACATTATAATATATTTCGTGTTGTATAAAAAGCTGTTTTGTTTATAATCCTTGTTTTTGTTTATTCAATATGGTTACAGTCAAACCGGCCCGCTCGGAGCTAATAGCCATAAAAGTTAACTAATTAGGTGAAATATTCCAAAAGAGCATAAGTAGGTATGTACACATTCAATACGCTAACTTAACTGTTTACGTTAAGGTTCAAAGTCAAAGCGCTGGAGAAATGTTTTTATATGATACTGAACAAAGTCAAGACAGAGATTAAAATATTTTATAGCTTTTTTGTTATATTCAGATTCGGGCCATTGATTCAAATTTTAAATTTGTAGTAATTATGTTCTCTAATTCAGAAGCTGAGCTCTTTTTCTGGATGCCTATCATTAGGCATCCAGAAAAAGAGGTCATTACCTTTTCGCTAAAAGACAATTTTACGTTGACTGACATGAAAGCAAAGTGCCTAGTAAGCCAATAGACAATTCAGCTAGATGACATCAAAGCAGATTACCCAGTCAGCAGAGAGT